>NC_136069.1:857071002-858551521 GCF_964261635.1 Lissotriton helveticus
TTGTATATTGGCACAGCCAGTATGCAGACTCAGGGGGCAGATTTACAAGAAAGTTACTCAATGCTTTCCGCAAGCCGTTTGGCTGTGCCACACTGAGTCACTTTCAAAGCACAGGGAAGCAACATATTTACAACAATATGTCGCATCTCTGTGCTTCCCCCTGTGCTGGTGCAAAAAACTGCTGCCATTCGCCGGAGCAGGCTCCATTGCACCATGGTGCAAGGATGCCTGCGTCGTGGCGAGATTGTTTATGTGCAGGAAGGGTTCTCTTCCTGCACAAAAGCAATCTGAAATGCCGTCTTTCAACTTCTATGTGTGCTGCATTAGCACACATAGAAGTTGAAAAACGTCATTGTTTCAATGATTGTGTATGTGTAGGAAGGCAACCCTTCCTGTACATAAACAATCACCAGAGGTGATTTCCTCTTTTAATGGGTGCTGTAGAATGCAGCACACATTGAAAGAGGAAAAAACACGAGGAGAAATTAATTCTTTTCTCCTCGTTGCGCCTTCCTACGACTCCCCTGGGGAGGCGTAGCATTCACACGCATTTCCTGATTCACGATCCCTCGTAAATCTGGGAATGTGTCTGATTCCATGGGTGGTGTGCAGGAACATCCACAGCAGCACCCATGGAACACCCCTTTCACGCAAGTGCTGCGTGTAAAGGAGCCGTATTTACAAGGACAAGAAAAGTCACGCAGGGTGGCTTTTCCTATCCTTGTAAATATGGGGCAGAAAAATGCGCTGCCAGTGCGTCACAAAAAATGATGCACCGGTGGCGCACGGGGTTTGTAAATCTGCCCCTCAGTGTTTTTTCACAGCCATACCGTAGAGTTGGATAGTGTGGAGAAACTGACTAGCCAGAAGCTCAGCAGCTTGAGTTTTGCATGTAGCCCATACAGTTCTCCAAGATGTGGTTGAGGATTCAGGAGACCATATATTTGCTTATTGTTACCCAAGCATATGATCTTTTTGACAGCAGGGCTTTGTCATTATTTGAGAAGAGCTTCTTAGCTACTGAATAAATGGCTCCATTAAAAGCAGACTGAGTGCGTGAAGTCATCATATGCCTGGATGTTTCCTAGATCAGAAATAGCCTTTCACAGGATACTACTTAAGGTGTTAACCGACTCAATTCAATTCAAATAATCTTTATTCGGAAAAGAACCTTTCTTTAAAATATGCATACATATAAAAGCACAGTTCTATACATAAAATATTTAAAAAGTTAAAATGTGTTATATATAGTACAAATTAAAAGTCTGCACAGCCATGTTACAATAGTATAATAAAATATAGAATATAAAATATAGGTGCCATGTGCTAATTATCAGAGCTATGTACTGTACAAAAAGTCATACGATTATTAATCTGACTCATAGTGCAATATTTCCATGGGGACACACATTTTTCTTCGCTTAATTGCAGAGACAAAAAAGGGTTGGATACTGTAGGGCACAACCCTACTGTGTTTAAATTGCATAAATAATTCAGGGCATCTTTAAAATAAAACAGTTTCAGTGCTAAAAATCCTGGTTTTCAAAAGTCTTTCCTAATGTCCTCATAGAATTTGCAAAACAGGATAAACTTTTCAGTTGATTGCACAGAAATTCTGTTACGGGGACATTTGGGTACATTTTTTTTACACTCCCATTTGTGGAAATGCAACAGCAAAATGTAAAATACTTAATTAATCGAAGCCTTATAAGATAAAACTTTTCCTGTGTATTATTTAAACAGATAACTTGGAGTATCATTACATGATATGCCTCCAATATATCAATGCACTGTAGCTTCTCTTCTCTCCCTGGAATATCACCTGTCCTCCATAAAACTCATAAGGAGCATCGTGTTATGTTATGTTATGTTGACCAGTTTTATGGAGTGCAGCAATTACCTAAAGGTGTCAAGGATCTAGCACTGTGAAAGAAGGAAAGAAACCATGATTGTGATTACTTAGGAAAAAGCCAGGGGGCATATTATCAAGCACAGCGTTAAAAATATCGCCGCTTTAGCGGCAGAAAACTGCCGCTAAAGTGGCGATAATAGGCTTGATAATAGGCCCTTGAGAATTCCAATAGAAGCCCATGTTGACACCAGAACATGGGTTGCTATTGGAATTCTCCGGGGTATATTATCACGCCCATTATCGCCGCTTTAGCAGCCGTTTTCTGCCGCTAAACAAGCGATCATTTTAAAGCCGTTTCTTGATAATATGCCTGTGAGTTTTTAAGGCTTCCCTAAAAGTGAGCAAGTTAAGAATTGATCTGATGTGGGGAGGAAGAGTATTCCATCCCTTGGCTGCTGCATTAACAAAACGTCTGCCTCCCCAATTGATCCATTTGCACCTCTGAACCACCTGTTGTCCAGAGCCACTGGATCTGAGGTTTCTGCTTGAAATGTCCCACTTGAATGTTTTTTTTTTAGGAACTCTGGGCCATCACCCTGGAGTGCCTTTAAACTTAATCATCTGCCTGACAGGCAGCCAATGAATCTGTTTGGTAGCGAGGGCAACTGATTTGTGTTTAGAGATCCTGGTTAGAGCTCTGGCTGCCACATTTTGTAATACCTGAAGTTTGTTATGGTATTGTACTTCAGTTCTTTTTGCCATAGTACAAAATACTTGCAGGGTCATCCAGGGAGAATGGTTTATCTATTACCATTAAGAGGGTCTGTCTTTCGTGAACTTAGTTCAGGACTTAGTCCAGATACTGTGCCAGAACAAGAGTTCATTCAAAATTAATTCTGTCTTCAAAGTGGGGAACTGCTAATTCACTATGAACAATGTCAGAGGAGGTAGAGTGTGGTGCTGCCACAAGCCGACGCAGAAAATTATCCTCCAATGTTTGTAATAATTTACCATTTGACAGTCCCGAAATGCTGCACCATACGTGACACTATTGATACATTTGCTTCCATACAGGCACAGCATCACCTTTATGGGTTTATTTCCAATTTTTGTATGGAAACCTGTACGATGTTTGTGAAATTTCAAAGACACTGTTGTTAAAATGAGTGCTTCAAGAGTCAGAATTAGAAAACTGGACACCCAAATAGGAGACATTATCTACTTCCGTGAATGCCTGTCCCTTAACAAAGTGAATTTTATTTTTTATTTTACCTGTACCACAGGCCATGATATATTTTTTATTCCGAATTAGTTTAATGTCTTTGTCCTCCATATATGTAACAAATCCATCAAATAAACCCTGCAAGCCATTAGTGGTCCATGATAATAAAACAGCATCATGGGCCAATAAGAGGATTTGAGTCAGGCGTCCACCAACCACAGCAGGATCCGCATTCAATTCTTGTAAATATTCATCTACCACATTCACATATTTTTGTGTTACCCAACACATGTTTTAGCTTGTAGCAGGTTTTTAGATGTGAGGCAAGTCTGTTTAAATTCTGCCTCCGTAGACCAAATTCAATTCATTTTTGGGATGATGAAGTGTGGTGTGGAAAATAGAACAGCCGCCGTAGGTGTCAGTTATAGCATTGTCAATTACTTTATCTGCTCTCCCCCTGAGAGCCTCTGCTCCTTACACTACAGAAGGAACATGTTTTCCAGTCTTGCTTTGTAATTATTGTTGGAGAGAGAAACCTTTCAAGGTGTTCCTCAAAATGCACAAAGTAGATGTAAGGGTATTGTTTTCCTTTTGATCCAACAACACTGCTTATTGTATGCTCCTCTTGAGTAGAAAATTACTTCTAGGTACTTTTATTCTGGTACTGATTCCAGGCTTGAGGTGGAACATAGGCGGGGAGATTCTTCTTTTACTGACTAGCACAAATGTTGTTTTGTTAAGGTTAACTCGAAGTCCACGCTTTGCCGCATATTTGTTGTTGCATTTATTAGCCTTATCCCTTCAGATAGCTGATTAATACGACATCGTCGGCATACAGCATATGCGAGGCTTTAAAAACCAGGCAACGCAGGGATATGCAAATTGATGTTATTAAGGATAGTTGATAGATCCGCCAGATGCAAATTAAACAAGAAAGGACCAGTTCACATCATTGTTTGAGTTCATTGCCCGTCTATATTTTCCTTGAAATCGATGCACCTGTGCCCAGCCTTACCCTTGCCCACACATCGGTGTAAAGTAATTGGATGTCTCTGAGGAGTGATGAAGGGTTTCCAAGCTCAGTAGCTTGCACCACAAGGTATTGCACTGAACTGGATCAAAGCAGAACGGAAGTCCCCAAAACAGAGGTGTAATTTCTGGGAGTGAAATCCAGCTTGATCAATTGGCAAGGTAACTAGTAAGATGTTAGTTATTGTGCCTGTATTTTTTAAAAACCTGTTTGGTTCACCAGGACCAGTGAGTCTTATGCTGTCCAATCAATTATCTTGGCCAACATTAGCTTGGCAAACTATTTTGCCTCTCAGTTCAACAAAGCAATTGGGCAGTAGTTTGATGTTTAAGATTTCTTCCCAGCTTTGTAGATAAGGGCTATGATAGAACCCCGCCAGTTGTCAGGGATAGCCTGGTGGAAGAGAGCATAATTATAAAGGTAACAGAGATGTTCACCCCAGTATTGGGGGTTCTCTTTGAAAATAGCCTCCAGAAGACCGTTAGGCCCGAGAACACATTTATGGCACGCCGAGGCAATAATTTCTTTCATATTGTCCAGTACAATGGCAAAGTGGAGATGTTCAATCTTCAAGTATTCTGACTTTGCTTCATGATTTTACCTGAGCAATTCTGGTGCTGTCAAACACTTTCTATGCTTTGATAAGCAGTCCATGAGGCTTCCGAGATGTTACAGGATGCGGGGCGGCCGGGCACCTGCGGAATGATCCATCAACCTCCAGAATTCTCTGGCATCCTTTCTTCTAGTGACTGCGAGAAGTTTGTGCCAATACTAGTCTATCTCTGACTCAGCTGACACCCATGTCGCTCTCTTATGTAACGATCTCAACTTGGGAAGGACAACCCTCCTTATTGGGGTACATGAGTTGTTTTGGAGTAATGCAGAGCGTAATTCAACTTCTTTTTTGCTGAATAAATTGGGCTGTAGGACTCCTAGGGAAAGCCCCTGAAGGAGGCTTTACTTTCCAGCGGGGTTTCCCCTATTCAGCGAAAACAAGAAAGGGGAGCTGGGCACATTGCTCTAGCAGGTCAAAGGTTAATTTACAATTAAGCTCCCATTTCTTCCTTGCTTTGAGTTCGACCTGGGCAATGGATCTTCTTGAACTGTTTAGTCACCTGTAGTTAATTGTTAAGATTGATCAAATATCCAATTGCGCTTGATTGTATAGCTTACAGTGCAAGCTTAGAAGGATCCTTTGAGGTTGGTGATCACTTTCTAGGCGAATACCTATCTCATAGAAGTTGATCATATGAAAGAGGGGGAGGGACACAAAGGTGTAGTTAATCAGTGCGTTGGCCATTGCCAAGTGAAATGTAGGCAGGGCCGGACTGGCTAGCGGGCGTTTTGGAAGGCTGCTGAGCTGGGGGCTGATTTTGTTGATGGGGACCTACGTATGCTTAACAAAATTCGTTTTGCTTTGCTTATTTCGAAGCACACGCAGGTCTCCATCAACAAAATCAGCCCCCACCGCATTGAAATCAGCCCCCAGCTCGGCAGCATTCCAAAACGCCCCGGTAGTCAGTCCGGCCCTGAATGTAGGCTGTGAAGGGGCATTAGTCTTAGTGCTGCAGTGGAAAGATCTCATTCCCAAATGCTCCAGGGCATTAGCAAAGGTTCGACCCCTATTGACCCTCCATTGTGACCATGGTTGAAACAAAGGAATTTGTCAGATTAGGCCTTGGTTTTCCAAGATTTGCTCACAGACTGTTGCCTCCAGCAGGTTCCTGTTACGATCGCCTGTTATAAGAATGTGTGGCATAGGATTTGCAGATGTTTGGTTAATAATGAATGGCAACAAAATATATTTGTTTTCCCTTTTCTTGGCAGGTGTGGGGGTAATGTAAATGTTTATAATCACTAAAGGATGGTCACAGTCAAGGAAACATTCTGAAAGCTTCACAGCTTGTAAATAAGGAAGGTCTATGTGAATCTCTTCTAGTTTAGGTTGATTTCAGGCACAACATAGATGGCAAGGCCCCCAGTGGGATGGCCTAGCATGTGAGATTTTACAGTTGGCTTATTGACTCCAAGAAATGCGGGGAAATATTGCCACATGAAAGGACTTTATGTAGTCTGGAAAGTGCACGTCCTTTATTTTACTTGAGACGCCTACTACATGCCATGAGCAAATTGTAAGACTTCCTCTAGGTTGCTTGTCATGTAGATATTTGTTTTCTCAAAAGTTCCCATGCCAGTTTGTGTGTGGCTGCAGAGTGCCGGTGAGCCAAACCCAGTCAGTTGTTGCTTGGCTTAGTGTCCGGTTAACATCGTTGTTACTGTTTGTATATGTATCCAGAGGGCTTAGTATTGATGCCCAGTAGCAACTTGCTCCTCTAAGAACTTACGTGTAAAGAGATTGATTATGCAATAGAGCTTATGTTTCTTTTTTGCACCTTGCTCTTGATAAAATTAAGGTGCTAAGATTGTGGGTATGTTTCATGCTCAGGAGGTGAGATCTCAATGCCTCACTTTGTATAGGACAAATTATCCACCCCCACCTCCACTACAAGCAAAGGACTTGCCCATGTAATTACAGTGGCTTCTTTCATGTTGGGTTTTAGGGGTCGGTGAAAAGCTGCTGTGTGTATATCTGTCGATTTAATATGGCATAAAGTAGGAATTTCCTGATCCATATGGAGCATGTTGCCTCCAATTATTATGTCAAAATGCTCACAAGATTAATATTAAAGAGTGTGAGGTTAGTTTACATAACCGGTCATGGATGTTGCTAACCATGAGATCTGGTCAGATCTTGTAGAGACTGGCCGCTCTTTCAAATCCTTTAGTATGGAGAGGGGATCTGTTGATAGTGAGTTTGGTGGCTGACTTTCTCTGTTTTTGATTGTGGTAGACAGTTGGTCCTGTTTACATCAGACTGAGATGTTCATAGGCTTGAAGGCCTGACATATATTTATCACGAAAGAGGGAAGAGGAATAATTGTCCTATCAGTTCCCCAGAACTTATCAGTTTTAATCAAATGTGGATAGGACACTTGTAACCACTTTGCCAGGAAATATATTGAAAAACCCTCATAAACGTCGTGTATTCCGACTAGCGGTTTATCTGATTCTCCGCCCCACACTGGTGTTGTGGCAATAGTCATAGGGTTTGACAATTTATACCCTGCCAGCCTCGCCCGAGGCAAACTCTGGTGTATCGTGGCAGTATCCAGAGACAAGGTTTTACCCAACTGGTAAGTTTACAAAAAAGTAAAAATAGTCTTCAATCTACAAACTGAACTTTATTCACGTAGTTGGGCGGCTATGGTAAAATTAATAAGTGGGTATGCTCTTAGGACTGGGTAAGGGGTCCCTCGCATATCACTTTAATGAGGTACGTCAACATGTTTCAGCTCACCGGCCCGTAGGTCTATGGAGCTTTCGTCAAGACAGAAAAAACAACAGATATACAAAAAAGGTTCAAAATACTCTCACTATTTGTGAAGTAGTTTGGTGATTTGAAAACTTAGTAGTCTTACCCACTCTGGTTCAAGCTATTCCACCTGAGGAAAAGAAACGAGGCAGTGTCTGGCTTAATGCTTTTTAGTGGTAAAAGCATATGCAATTTATATGCTGACTATGATCTCTTTTTACACAGAAGTTCTAATTCGAGTACATTTTTTTAAACACTCTTTTAAAAAAGATACTCATGACGAATTAAACAGGAAAACTAAATAGCGAAAAAGGTGCGGTCACAATATTGCAATTGTTCAGAAATTAGTCAAGTCTTATAAAGAACTATCGTTATGGTCAAATTGTGTGTGAATTTAGAGTCATTACCCCTCTACATAATATAATATAAGCGGAGGAGTTCTCAAATAACAAAACAGAGCAGAAGTCATACCTTTCTTGTGGGTAGAAATGGCGTAAACCTGTGAGGGGAAATACCAGCAATGATTTACAGATAGGCGACGAGGAGATAAGATACAAATAGAAGTACCTCGTATGAGGTCTTACCTTGAAGTTAAATCATTATGCTCCCTCAGAGGGTGTGGACAGTTAGTCCCAGGCTGTAAAAAGTATCTAGAGTTAATAGGATTGCATATTCTTACCCAAATGTTAAGGGCTTCAGTGACGAGCGAATCCTCATCCGCGAAGGAAACTGGTTCCGCGTCTTGTGCTGGCGCTGCCCTCCGGACGCCGGAGCCACGTTTCCGGCAGGGATTTACTTAGATGTCATCGTTATAGAAAGAGGACAAGTTAAAATACATAAAGCTCGTAATTTCGGGCTATGAATTCCTACAGTTATTCAGGTCTAGACCTACAA
Source organism: Lissotriton helveticus (assembly GCF_964261635.1). Classification (NCBI taxonomy): domain Eukaryota; kingdom Metazoa; phylum Chordata; class Amphibia; order Caudata; family Salamandridae; genus Lissotriton; species Lissotriton helveticus. Next base: position 857,079,374 of record NC_136069.1, read on the forward strand.
TTGTACAGGTCTGCAGTTCTACAAGTCATTACATGAAATCAACACAATTATTTCAGTATTTAGATTTTGAAAAGTGCACCATTAAAATTGCTCGATAAACAAATCCCATGATGATATAAATGGCACCTATTCATCTTTTCAAAGTGCGACTATTAATTTTAGATTCATATATAGCTGGCAAAAGGTTTCCCCGTGTAGGTTACCGTGCAAAATGGTGCCATGAAATTTCATCATTGAGTCCCTGTTTATTTGTCTTAAGACGGTCTACCCAACGTTGTTCCCTCTCATAAAGTACTTTCTCCACATTAGGGGTGTTTTCAGGCAATCTTTCAATGACAGTCCATTTTAGTTCTTCAATACTATGTTTCAGCTCAACGAAGTGTGAACAAAGTTTTGTTGTGTTTTTTTGAAGGCGGATATTACTCTTGTGTTCTCCTATCCTTAGTTTAACCTTTCTGCACGTCATCCCAATGTACTTTTTTTCACAGGAGCAGGTTACCATGTAAATCACATGGGATGAATTGCAGTTGCTGTGTTGTTTTTTAATCCAATTCAATGTGGGTGTCAGTTGTAAAGTTTTTGTTTTGGATGTAGATTTACAAGCCAAGCATGATCCGCAGGGATAATGTCCTGTCACTGGCGCCATTTGGACATCTCTTATTGTCTGTTCCAGTGTCAGTTGTTTTGGGCGAGTGTGGACCAAGAAGTCACAGAGGTTTTTGGTTCGTGTATTGGCAAAGCGTGGTTTAGGCCAATCATATTTTCCTGTGTTTAGGATATACCAGTTCTTATTGATTAGTTTATATATTTGATATGACACAGGGCTGAAGGTTGTTACACAGGTCATAAGATCTACTGTTGTTGTTTTTTCATAGGTGGTTAAGAGATTATCTCTCGGTTGGTTCATAGCCCTCTTGCGGCATTTGGATACAGTAGATGGTTTGTATTCTCTTTTTACAAGTCTGTCACTAAGTTCTTTTGCTTGTATCTGATAGTCGTTCGCCTGGCTACAATTCCTCTTGAGACGTAAGAACTGGCTATATGGCAAGTTATCTCTCAGTGGTTGAGGGTGGAAGCTTTTATATGATAACAAGCTGTTTTTTGCAGTAGGTTTTCTGAAAGTCTTTGTCTCAATGTTGTTCTCTTTTATGTAGATAGTCAAATCCAAAAAGTAAATACTTTCTTTGTCAGCTGTGTGAGTGAAATGAAGCCAGCGGTCTCGTGTGTTAAGCCACTCCATGAATTGGTTCAGATCTTGATCATTACGCCAGATTAATAGGATATCATCAATATAACGTTTCCAGTACAATATACTGGAAACATAAGGGTTGTCTGATGTCAGGACATTCTTTGTCTCAAAATTACTCACATAGAGTCCTGCCACCGAAGGAGCAAAGGCACTCCCCATGGAAGTTTTAACAAGTGAAAGGATAGCACACCTATTAATGTTTCATCTGTTTTTTTGTCCATTCTTTTTAAACCATAATTTTGTTCGGCGTGCACACTGCTTGACATGCCAAGCCCACATTGCATGTGACGAACATAGTATACCAAAATTGTGGGGCAACTTCTTAACCCCACTCCAGTGGCGACAGCCTGTTTATTCTGCATTTGCATCAATTTCTTCATTTATTTGTATTACTCTTCATTTTTAAACCATCCGCTTTGCGCAATATTTATCCTGTTGAATAAACATCCTTCATAATCCATCCTCAAGCAAGAAGCTGCAAATTATCAAAGTTTCTCATGCTTTGGTGGGCCAAACGAACCTCTCTCCCCAAAACACGCACTGAAGCATAGTTCTTATTTCAGCAGTTTATTTCTATCCAATGCATTTCGAACCCTTACATGGGTTCTTCGTCAGGGAAAACTGTAGACAAACAATAAGACATATATTTACAATCATCTTCGTTTCATGTTAATTTCATCAGATATATTCACTTCAATACAGTCTGCTTACAAGATATGAATGCTTTCTATCCCCCTCATGGTCCGTTTTTCTAGTCGATTTTGTTTCATTCTGATGCCCCCTCCACTTTTATCTCAATGCTTTCTATCCATGTTTTCAAAAGCCTTTTCCACTGTGTGTAAGTTAAACCTGCTAAATTCCCCGTTTCAATGGCTGTTACTCTCTCTTCCCACCACAGCCTCTTCCTCTTACTATTCTGCCAGATTCCATCTTCCCTCCCTCTCTCTCTTCTCCCAGCCTTCGTGTGCTGCGTTAACTATCTTCTCTTTCCCCTCCCAATCTCCCAACTGTTTTCTCTTTACCTGCTGAAACTGCTTTCTCCCTCTGCTCTCGTGAAACTGGAACCATTTCTTTCAACTCGTGTCCTTGTTATAAAGATGAAAACTCCCCTTCCACGCTCGGTTCTAAAAACCGCCCCTTCAATCAACATTAATAATATGCACCTGGTTTTCTACCGTATTTTTTCAACCTCTTACACCGCCCTAACTCCTCCTAGTTTACAAACTCCTACAACTCCCACATTCCTCCTTTTTGGCATCCTTAATGCCGTGTTTGTTCTTTCCACAGCCACCTTTAAGTCGAACTGTTTAAAAACTCTTTTCAAACTAGTTAACCATTACGAGGAAATAATGAACACAATGTCAATCATATGTCCAGTGAAATCTTTTTTTGAAAAAAACGTTTTCAACTTAACACTTTTGTAAAATAAACGCGCTGATTGAACCAGATTTTTTTCATCTTGCTTGGTGGATTTGCCTTCTTCATTAAATAACCATCTTAGGGTGCATTGCTTTTCGCTGGGTGCTTACTCCAAGGGGCTGAAAATTGACGTTTTAACAAGTGAAAGGATAGCACACCTATTAATGTTTCATCTGTTTTTTTGTCCATTCTTTTTAAACCATAATTTTGTTCGGCGTGCACACTGCTTGACATGCCAAGCCAATGTGGGCTTGGCATGTCAAGCAGTGTGCACGCCGAACAAAATTATGGTTTAAAAAGAATGGACAAAAAAACAGTGTTAAGTTGAAAACGTTTTTTTCAAAAAAAGATTTCACTGGACATATGATTGACATTGTGTTCATTATTTCCTCGTAATGGTTAATTAGTTTGAAAAGAGTTTTTAACTTACACACAGTGAAAAAGGCTTTTGAAAACATGGATAGAAAGCATTGAGATAAAAGTGGAGGGGGCATCTGAATGAAACAAAATCCTGTTTCTGATCCTCCAGAGGAGTTCCAACCATCCGAATCATTATCAGAACTTCGGGCCAACGCAGACATTGTAATTAAATCCGCAGACAAGGGTGGTGGAGTAGTTGTCATGGGAAAAGAAGGATATAGAGATCAATGCTTGAGACTACTGGCAGATAAGAAATTTTGCACCAAAATCAATTCAGATCCTACATCAAGACTGAAAACAATGATTGCAATGATGGTTCATGAAGCAGAGACACATGCATGGATCAGCAAGAAAGAGGCAGATTTTCTAATAACAACTGACCCCAAAACACCCTTCTTTTATTCCCTACCTAAAACACATAAGAACAAAGTTCCGCCACCAGGACGCCCGATAGTATCGGGCATAGGCTCTATATTAGAGCCACTTTCAAAATTTGCTGACCAATTCCTTCAACCATTGGTCCAAAAGACGCCTGCTTACCTGAAGGACACTAGAGACTTACTAAACCACTTGAAAGGCAAATCTTTCGACCCCACTTCAATGTTATTAGTGGGTCTGGACGTCGAATCTTTATACACCAGCCTACCTCAAAAAGAGACTCTTGAAATGCTAGAGGAAGTTCTTTTCCTGGAAGATTGGAAATTCAATACACCGAGACACTTTGTTCTTGAATGTTGCCGCCTGGCGCTGACTGAGAACTATTTTGAATTTGATGGCCAATTGTTTTTACAAAGCCATGGCACTTCCATGGGGAGTGCCTTTGCTCCTTCGGTGGCAGGACTCTATGTGAGTAATTTTGAGACAAAGAATGTCCTGACATCAGACAACCCTTACATTTCCAGTATATTGTACTGGAAACGTTATATTGATGATGTCCTATTAATCTGGCGTAATGATCAAGATCTGAACCAATTCATGGAGTGGCTTAACACACGAGACCGCTGGCTTCATTTCACTCACACAGCTGACAAAGAAAGTATTTACTTTTTGGATTTGACTATCTACATAAAAGAGAACAACATTGAGACAAAGACTTTCAGAAAACCTACTGCAAAAAACAGCTTGTTATCATATAAAAGCTTCCACACTCAACCACTGAGAGATAACTTGATATAGCCAGTTCTTACGTCTCAAGAGGAATTGTAGCCAGGCGAACGACTATCAGATACAAGCAAAAGAACTTAGTGACAGACTTGTAAAAAGAGAATACAAACAATCTACTGTATCCAAATGCCGCAAGAGGGCTATGAACCAACCGAGAGATAATCTCTTAACCACCTATGAAAAAACAACAACAGTAGATCTTATGACCTGTGTAACAACCTTCAGCCCTGTGTCATATCAAATAAATAAACTAATCAATAAGAACTGGTATATCCTAAACACAGGAAATTATGATTGGCCTAAACCACGCTTTGCCAATAGACGAACCAAAAACCTCCGTGACTTCTTGGTCCACACTCGCCCAAAACAACTGACACTGGAAAAGACAATAAGAGATGTCCAAATGGCACCAGTGACAGGACATTATCCCTGCGGATCATGCTTGGCCTGTAAATCTACATCCAAAACAAAAACTTTACAACTGACACCCACATTGAATTGGATTAAAAAACAACACAGCAACTGCAATTCATCCCATGTGATTTACATGGTAACCTGCCCCTGTGAAAAAAAGTACATTGGGATGACGTGCAGAAAGGTTAAACTAAGGATAGGAGAACACAAGAGTAATATCCGCCTTCAAAAAAACACAACGAAACTTTGTTCACACTTCGTTGAGCTGAAACATAGTATTGAAGAACTAAAATGGACTGTCATTGAAAGATTGCCTGAAAACACCCCTAATGTGGAGAAAGTACTGTATGAGAGGGAACAACGTTGGGTAGACCGTCTTAAGACAAATAAACAGGGACTCAATGATGAAATTTCATGGCACCATTTTGCACGATAACCTACACGGGGAAACCTTTTGCCAGCTATATATGAATCTAAAATCAATAGTCGCACTTTGAAAAGATGAATAGGTGCCATTTATATCATCATGGGATTTGTTTATCGAGCAATTTTAATGGTGCACTTTTCAAAATCTAAATACTGAAATAATTGTGTTGATTTCATGTAATGACTTGTAGAACTGCAGACCTGTACAATTGTAGGTCTAGACCTGAATACCTGTAGGAATTCATAGCCCGAAATTACGAGCTTTATGTATTTTAACTTGTCCTCTTTCTATAACGATGACATCTAAGTAAATCCCCGCCGGAAACGTGGCTCCGGCGTCCGGAGGGCAGCGCCAGCACAAGACGCGGAACCAGTTTCCTTCGCGGGTGAGGACTTGCTTGTCACTGAAGCCCTTAACATTTGGGTAAGAATATGCAATCCTATTAATTCTAGATACTTTTTACAGCCTGGGACTAACTGTCCACACCCTCTGAGGGAGCATAATGATTTAACTTCAAGGTAAGACCTCATACGAGGTACTTCTATTTGTATCTTATCTCCCCGTCGCCTATCTGTAAATCATTGCTGGTATTTCCCCTCACAGGTTTACGCCATTTCTACCCACAAGAAAGTTATGACTTCTGCTCTGTTTTGTTATTTGAGAACTCCTCCGCTTATATTATATTATGTAGAGGGGTAATGACTCTAAATTCACACACAATTTGACCATAACGATAGTTCTTTATAAGACTTGACTAATTTCTGAACAATTGCAATATTGTGACCGCACCATTTTCGCTATTTAGTCTTCCTGTTTAATTCGTCATGAGTATCTTTTTTAAAAGAGTGTTTCCAAAAAATGTACCGGAATTAGAACTTCTGTGTAAAAAGAGATCATAGTCAGCATATAAATTGCATATGCTTTCACCACTAAAAAGCATTAAGCCAGACACTGCCTCGTTTCTTTTCCTCAGGTGGAATAGCTTGAATCAGAGTGGGTAAGACTACTAAGTTTTCAAATCACCAAACTACTTCACAAATAGTGAGAGTATTTTTAACCTTTTTTGTATATCTGTTGTTTTTTCTGTCCTGACGAAAGCTCCATAGACCTACGGGCCGGTGAGCTGAAACATGTCGACGTACCTCATTAAAGTGATATGCGAGGGACCCCTTACCCAGTCCTAAGAGCATACCCACTTATTAATTTTACCATAGCCGCCCAACTACGTGAATAAAGTTCAGTTTGTAGATTGAAGACTATTTTTACTTTTTTGTATACTTACCAGTTGGGTAAAACCTTGTCTCTGGATACTGCCACGATACACAAGAGTTTGCCTCGGGCGAGGCTGGCACGGTATAAATTGTCAAACCCTATGACTATTGCCACAACGCCAGTGTGGGGCGGAGAATCACATAAACAGCTAGTCGGAATACACGGCGTTTATGAGGGTTTTTCAATATATTTCCTGGCAAAGTGGTTACAAGTGTCCTATCCACATTTGATTAAAATTGAAGGCCTGACAGCCTATCTTCATGAGCAAATCGAAGCTCCCTCATATGAGCTTGTGCTCTGTCTGGTTATATCAAGGCCTCCTGAAGTACCTGCTTTAGCAGCTGGTTGTTACATGTGGTTGTTTGCACTTAAAGAGCTTTAAGATTCTCTATATTGTCATTGTCTTCATTGTCAGAATTTGTTCCACTGGGAGCGACCCCATCGAGCCCAAGTACAGCCTCCTCTTCTGGCAGGTCATTGTCTGAAGCTATGAGCTTAGGGGCTGGTCTAAAGATGGAGCATATTTGCTTGTATTGTGTAATTGAGACTCATTTTGTCTGCTGCTTGTTGTGGGCCTTTCTAAGTCTCTTGCACTATTTTTTTGTTGGGAGCGTTTTCCCAGATGTTTGATCAGTGACTAACCCGGGACTAATAGCATTTGTCTTAAAGCAGGATGCATATTTGTTTTGCTATGCTGGTCGGCATTGATTGTTCCCTTCATTTATTGCTCCGTATCAGGTTCTCTGTGGTTGGTACTTGAAGCTAGTGAGTGCTGGGCTGCCAGAGGACATGGATTTAATTGAAGCTTAATATCTTTTAGCACTGAGGCTAAGGTGTCAGGGAGGCATTCAAGTGTGTCTAACACCAGACCACAAGAGCAGGATGGAATCAATTGGACTGCTTCAGATTGTGCATGTTGTACCAATGAGTTTAATGCACCTGTTTTGAAGTCAATTGTCCTGACATAGATTGCCATGGTGTTGAGGAATTCCACCTGCAAATCTATTTGACTGGTATGTTAGGGTGTTGACACCTAATTGGAACGAGTTTAACAAAAAAGTCCCAATTGACACTTTACTCCTCTTTTGTTGCCGTGTTGTTGAGCTTTTAGAGTCATCCAAGTTAATTCTGAGCAGTCAAAGCTGGGAAGAGGAGAGGAATGAGGATCATCTGAATTCCCATGTAGGTCAGATGCTGTTAGGCTCTTGATCTGACGTAGGGGAGAAGCCTCTATTGACAAGAGAATTGTCCCTTCAGAGAGGAGAGATCTACTTATTTGCTGGCTGTAGGCAGCACTTTCTTTAGTAGAAAACAGGTCCGTGGGCAGAGGAAAATTAACAGGGGAACATCCATCATTTCCTGTGTTATCTGGTGGGTAAATTAAGGGCTCTATAGCTAATATTTCTTGATTTAAAGCAAGGTGCATCTCAACAGAGCACTAGACCTGGATAGGCAGAGAGTCTTTTTATGGCTGAGCTACTAAAAGCGAGTCCCGCCATGGAGTTAGTCACAATTGCCTGCAGGTGATCAAAGCCTGGGCCGTCCACTCCTTCATCTGCATCTGTGTCCGCCACTATGAGGATGGCTGCTCTTTGACTCAGTTAACTTTTGTAACTGTGAGTCATCTTGGGCCCCTATCAGTTGTAGAACAGTTGTCGGAGAGGATTGCGGCTGGATGTGAGCTTGTAGGCCTCTTGCATCATTATTGTTTGAGAATAATGCTTTCATTGAGTTTTTTAGAAAATAGAATTTGCTCAGGGTGTTTATCTCTGGTTCTTGCTGCTGGGTGGCAAGCCATGTAGATAAGAGTGGCTCATCGCCCAGCTGGGAGTAATATGCCATTTGCAAGGAAGCCTCAAGTAGCTCATCATTGTTTGGCACGCTGGGGTGCCTCTGTTTGCACATCAGACTTGTCGGCCCGCCCAAGTCTTTCTTGACCACATAGAGTCTTCAAGCTCCCCAACCAGGGGCCTGCTCGCCACTAGCAAAGGATGTTTGATTGTTATTTATACTTGATTTTACAACGGCAAGTGATGACTCTTGACTCAGTTTTATTTGGATTTTGTTTGGGTATTTATTTTGGCTTATTATGCCATACCTCCTCAGTTTTGTGTCCTCAGTTGGAGTGAATTCTTAATGACGGCCACAGTTGAGACTCCCCATGAGGAGTGCTGCACACCACCCACTCTTCTGGACCAAACTTTGCACTAAAGGGAGTTTAACTGCACCACTCGTCCCTCTTGGTTGGATCCAGCAAGGCCGCCCCTGACTCCCAGTCCACCTTACCTCTCCTCTCACCTCTTGGCTCTCAGCTCACGTGTGGACTCCAATTTCCGGTACAGGTGGAGGGACCCAGCTGCTTGCCAACTGCACCCCTACTGGCACTGATGTTCCTCAGGAGCTTTTCAGAGGTTTTTAGAGGTCTTAAGGACTTGAGGGCTCAAGCTCACCACAGCAGTGACAGCGCAGCAACTCCCAACATCCACTGAGCTGCTATACCGCTAAGCTGCTGAAGAGACTCAAGGTGCTTTAATGTGTGGTTGAAATTCTGAGATCACCAGACATTGCAGCTGCAACCCCTGGCTTGCTCATTGAGACACCTGGTTTTGCTTTTGCTATTCCGGGACTCACATATACAGGCATCTGGCCTCAACCCTTTCGTTCTGCCTATTTTTGTTATGTCAATAAGGAATGATAGTGCTATAATGTTTTGTTCACTATTAGTGTAATAATAAATGCATCACCAATTGCAGGAATCTGACCTTCGCTGACAGGCGTTGTAAGTTAAATAAAATGCTTTAAAATGTTGTGTGAGAGAGCAGATATGTATGTGTGAGCATGTGTCTGTACATGTGAGGCTGTGCGTGAGTGTGCAAGTGAGTAGGAGAGAGTGAGTGACAGGTAGTAAGTGAAAATGAGTGAGATTGAAGGGTAGATTTATCAGGACATTGCACTTGTGCAAAGTTACACAAAGTGATGAAAACTGGCACAAAGTCTTGTTAAAGTAGTTACTTCCCGGTGCAAAGCTCTTTTTACACTGGAAAGTAGCCTTGAAGTAGAGCCGCTCCGACCACTTCATAATATGCCAGTTGGATTCCTTTCCCACCGACCCATTACGTTGGTGTCGGTCGGAAAGGAATGCAAATGGTCATTCCAACTGGCTTCCGCCGGTCAGACAGTGGCCAGTAATCCGAAGCGCAGCTCTTTCCTCCCAAGTAATTACGATGTCCAGTTGACTCAGCCTTTCTGTGTGTGCCTGCCTTTCCGACACAAAAAGGCTGTCGGAACGAAACCTTGGGGGCCCCCAGCAGGGCACACTTTGGTGCGCAGCTTCTGGTTGGAGGCCAATAACCCCCCTGTTGATCCCTGCACCTTGAGGTGCCTGCCACAAGGTGCAGGGATGAACTGTAGCTCCCATTATACAATGGGAGCATGCATTCTGGCCAGAATGCATGTTCCCATTGTAAAGTATAGGAGTGCGACCGAACAATGTTCGGTTGCATCGTAATTGGTCCGTTGGGACTGCCAACTGGGTGTCGGTCAGTCCCTTGACTGAGACTATGTTAGGTTTCAGAAACTTCACCCGACATCGTAATGAGGTCCTAAGTGTGAGTGAATGACTGAGTCAGACTCAGTGAGAAGTGAGGCCAAGACTAGCATGGGGGCATATTATCAAGGAACGGCGTTAAAATGATTGCCGCTTTAGCAGCAGAAAACTGCCGCTAAAGCGGCAATAATGGGCTTGATAATACGCGCTTGAGAATTCCAATAGAAGCCCATGTTCACACCGGAACATGGCTTCTATTGGATTTCTCAAGGGCATTTTATCAAGCCCAATATCGCCATTTTAGGGGCAGTTTTCTGCAGCAAAAGCAGTGATAATTTTAACTCCGTTCCTTGATAATATCCCCTAAGATTGGTAGTAAGAGTGAGTGCACATTACTGGGAGTGAGAGAGTCAGAATTGGAGAGTATGACAGTAAGTGCAAGAGACTGAGCAAGAATAAGTGACTCAAAATAACAGCGAGTGTGAGCGTGAGTAATAATAGATGACTGCAAGTGAGTGGTGAGAGAGAGTATGAGTGTGAATGAGTGAATAGAATAAAGCATACATGAGCATGTGGTGGTATGTTTGAAGGTCTTCCATTGTTATGTCATGTTATCTTTATTTGTAGCGCGCACGGATGCTCAAGAGTGTCCCGGCTCGAAGCCTGCAAAGAGGGTGAGAAGTATATTTAAACGAAGATATTTGTTTTTAAGTTTTTCTTGAATACAGCTAGGTCTTGCAAGTTACGGAGGACAAGGGGCAGCGCATTTCAGGCAACAGCGGCCATTCTTGCCAGTGAACTGCCACCTAGCCTCTGATATTTAAATCGGGGGACCTGAAGAAGGCGATGGGATGAAGAACGGAACTGTCTAGCTGGAACATAAAAAGAGAACCGTTTTTGTCGGTAGGGTGGACCAAGGCCATGCAGAGCTCCATGGGCATACTGCAGGTAATTCTTGTTGTAAAGAGGCATTCATGGCAAAATACTGGCATTCCTTAAATGTGGGCAAATCTTTGCATGACAAGCCCCTGTGACAAAATACTGGCAAGATAGGGCACACTATAAGTTATACATAGTGTGTTGGGACTCCCATGCAAAATGCTGGTACTGGAATACTGGATGTAATGATTGGCATTGACACACCTGTGGAAAACTGCTGCCACTGGCATACTAAGAAAATTATTGGCATATAGTATTAGCATACTAAGGGATATCATTGCCATGGGTCCGCCATGGTAAATGCTGGCACTGCCACATTGAACATATTTATTGTCATAAGGTAGGGCAACGATGGCATATGGGAGGAGGCAGCAGAAAATCCTGGCCCTGACATACTACAGTTATTTCTTGACACAGGAGTCATCCAGTAGGGCCAACATTCTAGGACTGGCACTGGCATTTAGCCTAGGGGGGCACACTTGGCATATAGTGAGCAAACATGAAAAATTGCTGTCTCAGATCAATTTTGGCACATTGGGCACCCATAAAGAAGAGCAAACAATGTTCTCTAATAACAACAAAATGTCATGGAACACAACTAGTCATTGTTTTTTTATTGCTAAATAATCGTATATTTTTACAAATTTTCATCCAACAATAAATTACAATGTACAGTGAGGTTCAAAAGTGTCTGTGCTAGGTGTTCGGAAGAGTGGAATTCCTATGTGGTGTAGAGTAATAGATGTGTATAACAAATCTTTCTTAATAGATGACCCAGAGAACAACTTTAGGTACAAATTTCATTGGGTTCGCCAAATTAGTTGCCAGCACTAACATACATAATGCTGGCGGGATCATCATAAGAACTTTTAATATATATGAGCCTGAAAAGGTGCTATATGTTATTGGGGAGGAGAGAAAAAAAGATGTATAATCTCCTGTCATAAAATCAACATTAATTGGGAGCATGTAACAAATACAGCACATACATGGAGGAGGCGCCAGAAATTGCTGCGGGAGATCTATGATGGAAGAAAGGGGGAGAAGTAATGGACATGGTGAATTAGTTTCAGGAAGAGGGGAATCTCAAAAGCATAGACACATACATAACTGATTCAGTAGAGTGTTTTGGCTCAGTTGACGTGCTGGTCTGAAAAGGGCAGGATGAATAAGGGAAAAATGCTGTGAGTAGAAGAATCTCAGTTAAGGACCGAGGCTAAGCATGAGTAGGGCAGGTGTGAATAAAAGACCCAGTCAAGGGAGGTGTTGCAGCACAAACGTGCTAAAGATTTTATTATACGCTTTCTTTCCTTACTACTCTAACCATACTGGGTCCTTTGCGGTTAGACAAACTACAGCATTCCCATTTACCACAGAGGCAGTGATCCTCTGATGAATCTTTCTCCGCCGATAGGAGGGGTGGAAATTCGGGTAGCCAAATCACCACATTATCTGCTCAATGACGACCACTAGTTGACAGCCAACTCATAAATTTGTGATTAGATTTAGGTACACCACTATTACAACCATGCTGTAGAAATAAAAGAATAGCAACAGGAAGATCCAATCTCCTGAAGAAGTTAAGGAAAGTAAGAATTATGAAGACCAAAAGCTCTGTATTAGCAACACCGAACAAAAAAAGTAATGCTTGATCACCACATTATCTGCTCAATGACGACCACTAGTTGACAGCCAACTCATAAATTTGTGATTAGATTTAGGTACACCACTATTACAACCATGCTGTAAAAATAAAAGAATAGCAACAGGAAGATCCAATCTCCTGAAGAAGTTAAGGAAAGTAAGAATTATGAAGACCAAAAGCTCTGTATTAGCAACACCGAACAAAAAAAGTAATGCTTGATGTCTGACAGCGCACTCTAATTCTCCCTACAACACTTTTAAAACATTTGTAAACAAGCACAGTCTAAATGGAAGAACCACCAAGACTCAATAATAGACTCATACAGGCATTAGATTAATTAGATTATTGTATTAAATATCCAAAATGTATAGCCATTAGCAGTCTTTTGAGAATTTTAGTTAAAAATATCACAACTTGCATTAACGCATCAAAACATTTAGGTAAGGCTTCATTGGATGGTTATTATCAGAATCAGTTTACAGAGTTACGTAGTCCAACTACCATTAAGGCAGATGGATATATTGGTGTCCAACAGCTCAAATTCTACAAGGAAGGGAAAAGGTTTCAGATCTAAAGTCCGCTAAGGGTGAACCATTAGCATCAACAAGGAAATGTAAAATGAAAATGGTTTGGCAAAGAAGGTTTCAGTACATCAGCTATCAACTATAGCATCAGCAAAGCAGTCCAAAGTAGGAGAACGCTCTTAGTAATCATCAAATATTGATCAGCTTAGCATCCTCTCTGAAGGGGAACTAAAAAGAAAAGCATTGCTCCTCCTTTGGAGTTTCTTCCTTTATAAAATCTCCAGCAAATTCCAGTGATATAGCATTATATCACCATCGGAAGACTGTTACATGCTCACATTAACATACTGTTACCTAGGACACTTGCAACAGCTAGACGTTTTCCCATGCTGGTCATGAGAAATGAAAGATTTGAGAGTCCACATAAGCCTAATATCTGTAAAAAAGAATACAAAGTATCCATCTATAGCAACAGCTGAAATCCTGTTGCCACTGTGAACATTGAAGAAACATCTAGACATATAGAGGTTTATACATGTACAGAACAAATTAAGCAACATTTCACTAATTGTATATGGTCCATTGTATTAGGTCAGGGAAAAGATTAGCAATTTCAAAAAAGTCTTCAAGTTCCCATCGCATGCTGTAACTAAAGTAACCTCTAAATCATTATCAAATATAGTGTAATAAAATCAATTCAATTAGGGAATAAGTGGGACTTTCAACAGATACTTTAACATGGAAATAGCTAACGTTAGAAATATTCTACTACCAAAATTTTTCTCACAATTCATACAGTGTATAATCTTCTAAGTTCGTACTACAAAATCTGTTGTCACTTTTCATAAATGATAGAATCTCTAGTATTACTATGCAAAATTCCAAGAGCATACCTAGTTTCCGCACATTTTGGCACCAACTTTTCTAAATGATTCTTCTACTACACTTGCCTCAGTTTCATGTATTACAGTGTTTAATGTGCGCAAAGTGCACTTTCAGTTTCTAGTGTCTTTAATCAATAAAAATGTGTGGTGTATTATGATTTTTTAAATTGTGCTTTATCAGAAATAACATATGTGAACGGCCTGCTGAGAGGGAGAGAAGCAGAGTGAAACAAAATAAAACCGGAGCGACCTGCAGCTCTGGGAAGAGCGCAGTCATGGTGGACTTTCTCACAAGAAGAGAAACTAAGAGTGAGTGAAAGGGGCTTCTTGGCCATTACACCACAGTCAAGAGGTTATATAGTTGTGGCTATGATAATCGGAAAACAAAGAAAAAAGGCTATGCTCTGATACAATGGATCCATAGTGGCAACCATCTTAGATTTATAAAGGCAAGGTTGGAAAAACAAAGTTGGGGCACAGTATTGTGCTTCATTGGAGAAACCAGGGGAAATCGAACAAAGGGGGTATTTACAAACAGTGGAAGATTAAATTAAACCAATGGGTGGTAGATTAAATCAAACCAATAAGTATTTACGAAAGACTCCATTATTGGTGTAGCCTCACTAAAGTGGGAGCAGACACAACAGCATAATGAAGTGTAAACTACGCTCCAATATCATGGGCCCAGAGCAGCAGCCATATTAGAGTTGTAGGGGCAGGGTTGGAAAAACAAAGATGAGGTAGTAGTTGTGATTTAATGGAGGAACTAGTGAAAATCAAACAAAGGCGTTAAATAAAAGAAGGTGTGGAAGATTAAAATAAACCGACAGGGATTTGATAGAGACTCCATTATTGGTGTAGAGTCACTAAAGGGGGTGCAGAAAAAACAGCACGCAAAGCAATAAAAAGCATCATACAAAAAAGAGGAAGTTACTAGGAAAATTGGCATGCCATAGTCAAGTTGTTGAATGACTGAATTAAAAAGAATAAGTTTACACTTCAATTCTTCCTTGTTCAGAATTTGATTGATGTTAACTTCTATGGGGGGGGGGTTCAGAAGACTGAAATCACTTTCTAACATAGGTCAATTTCTGTGTGGTGCATTGCAAAGAAGTGCAAGAGGAGCAGAAAGGACACTGCAGCAGAGTCTACTATGATGTTGACAGATTCTAATGTATATTTTCTTTATTTTCAGGCCTATATAGGGTAAACAGACATAATATTGAGTAAAAAATATAGAATGGACATAATATCGAATGGACAGAATATAGTTGTTAAAAATATCGAATAGAAGGTAAGTAATATCGATTTTCAAAATATAGAAAGTCAAAATATCGATGTAAGTAATATCGCATTTTAAAATATAGAAAGTTAAAATATCGAAGTAAGTAATATCGATTTTTAAAATATAGAAAGATAAAATATTGAAGTATATAATATACATATTAAAATATATCGAATTTTTAATAATATCTAATTTTTTTAGTTTTTTTTATGTTATTTAATTTTTGCATAATCTAGTTCTGTAGCGGGTTGTGGGTTTATAGGGAATAGGGTGGGAAGTAATTTAATTGTAGTTAATTAAAAATGTTAATTTATTTATTGGTATTTATTTTGAATAATTGTTAATTAATTTTTAATTGGTAATTAATTAATTTTTTATTGGTAATTAATTTTTAATTGGTAATGTATTTTTATTAATTTATTAATTGATAATTATGTTAATGTAATTAATTTATTTTCCGTAGCGGGTTGTGGGTTTATAGGGGATTAGGGTGGGAAGTATTTTAATTAATTAAAAATGTTAATTTATTTATTGGTATTTATTTTGAATTAATTGTTCATTAATTTTACATTGGTAATTAATACATTTTTAATTGGTAATTCATTTTTAATTGATAATGTATTTTTATCAATTGATTAATTGATAAATATGTTAATTTAATTAATTTAATTTCCGTAGTGGGTTGTAGGTTTATAGGGGAATAGGGTGGGAAGTAATTTAATTGTAATTAATTAAATATGTTAAATAATTTATTGGTATTGAGTTTGAATTGTTAATTGTTTATTAATTATTTAATTTTTAATTGGTAATTTAATTTTATTAATTGATTATTTGATAATTAAGGTAATTTTAATAATTTATTTTGTGTATTGGGTTGTGGGTTTTTAGGGGAATAGGGGGAAGTAATTTAATTGTAATTAAGTTAATCATTTTTATTTGTTAATTTGTATTTATTTTTAATGTATTAATTAATTGGTAATTAATTTGTATTGATAGGTAATTAATGTTATTTATTTATTTGTATTTTTAATTGATTAAATATTATATAATATTAAATTGGTAATTTATTTTAATTAATATTTTCTTGGTATTGATATTTAATATATTTTTATTAATATATTAAATCTTTACTTTCCCTACTGTTGCACTCACTGGAGTGGGAATAGTAATTGTTACCCCTACGCTGTCCAACGCTTTCCTTACTGTTGCACTCTCTGGAGTGGGAATAGTAATTTTTACCCCTACGCTATCCAACACTTTCCCTACTGTTGCACTCTCTGGAGTGGGTATAGTAATTTTTACCCCTACGCTATCCAATGCTTTCCCTACTGTTGCATTTTCTGGAGTGGGAATAGTAAATTTTACCCTGCTGCTATCCAACACTTTCCCTACTGTTGCACTCTCTGGAGTTGGAATAGTAATTTTTACCCCTACGCTATCCAACGCTTTCCCTACTGTTGCACTCTCTGGAGTGGGAATAGTAATTTATTACCCCTACGCTATCCAACTCTTTCCCTACTGTTGCACTCTCTGGAGTGGGAATAGTAATTTTTACCTCTACGCTATCCAATGCTTTCCCTACTGTTGCACTCTCTGGAGTGGGAATAGTAATGTATTACCGCTACGCTATCCAAAGCTTTCCCTACTGTTGCACTCTTTGGAGTGGGAATAGTCCTTTTTACCCTCCCGCTGTACAACGCTTTCCCTACTGTTGCACTCTCTGGGTTGGGAATAGTAATTTTTACCCCTACGCTATCCAACGCTTTCCCTACTGTTGCACTCTCTGGAGTGGGAATAGTAAATTTTACCCTGCCGCTATCCAACGCTTTCCCTACTGTTGCACTCTCTGGAGTTGGAAAAGTAATTTTTACCCCTACGCTATCCAACGCTTTCCCTACTGTTGCACTCTCTGGAGTGGGAATAGTAATTTCTACCCCTACGCTATCCAATGCTTTCCCTACTGTTGCACTCTCTGGAGAGGGATTAGTAATTTGTACCCTCCCGCTATCCATCGCTTTCCCTACTGTTGCACTCTCTAGAGAGGGAATAGTAATTTTTACCCCTACGCTATCCAACGCTTTCCCTACTGTTGCACTCTCTGGAGTTGGAATAGTAATTTTTACCCTCCCGCTATCCAACACTTTCCCTACTGTTGCATTCTCTTTAGTTGGAATAGTAATTGTTACCCATACGCTATCCAACGCTTTCCCTACTGTTGCAGTCTCTGGAGTGGGAATACTAATTTTTACCCCTATGCTATCCAATGCTTTCCCTACTGTTGCACTCACAGGAGTGGTAATAGTACATTTTACCCTTTCCGCTATCCTACGGTAAAAATATTGTAATTGTTTTATTAATATTACGTTTATATATATATATATATATGTATTAACAAATCAATTTGTATGTTGTTTTTTTTACTTACATTAATTATTTATTAATTTTAAGGTTAATTAAGTATTTTAGGTATGTTTAAGTTAATTATATTTATTATTTTATTAATTTTTAATTAATTTAAAGCATTTTAAAAAATTCGATATTTTGACTAACTATATTTTTTACATCAATATTTTTGTTTCGATATTTTTGTACTTACCTGTTTGGAGATAGGAGGTCGATATTTTGGTATTCGATATTTTTACCTCGATATTTTTGTAATTCGATATTTTTGACGTCGATATTGTTTCAGTGATCCCTATATAGGCCAGTCCACATGGACAGAGAATAGCATATTATACATTGTTGGTGTATCAGTTAGAAATATTCTTCAAAACAATCCTCTTATAGCCATACGAGAACTGCTTGCTCTCATTGGTGACTGGACAAACACTACACTGGCCACATTTACAGTGTCCCATCAGTGGAGGGTATTGGTGTATAATTTCTTGGTATTGTAGCCTGGAGAAAATAGTCTTTCACATGTTTTCCTTCATAAAAGCAAACATCGGTGTCTCCAATGCAAGGTCACCTGCTCCTAGGACATTCCAGTGCTTTTTGATACATCTCATAATAAGGTGAGAGACTGAAGAAACTATGGCGACGCATATCATTCTCTGAGGTTTTCTTTAGATTTGGGTATCCCTCTCAATAGGAATCTTTACTCCAAAATGTACTATGAAGGGAAACCATAGCACATCTTGGAATAAATGGGTCAACCTTTGAGGGGCATCACGCTCCATTGACATGAAAGGAATTGAATATTTAATAAGTGCCCTTTAAGCGTATATGACTTTTTTGCAAATTTTTGTGAACGCTGTGCATTAAAATGACCCAGTTTTTTCAAAATGCTCTGAGAAACCCTCTTAGAGGAGGTTGGGTGCACTCACTTCACTCACTAGCTACACTTCCAGTCAGGTATTCTGACCCACCACATTCGAAGATCATCAGTTGCTGCTCCAAAAAAAGAAGACATTGTCTTGATGAGCGCTGTTTACTTTCGTTCAGCTTCCACTGGGACTGGAACATTGCACTTTAGGTTTTGTAAAATAAATAAAACCAGCAGTGCAACATGCAGTGTTCTGATTAAATACAAATTAAATAAAAAATGTTTTTTATACACATTTTTGCCACGTTTCTTTATTGTGAATACTTAAAAAAAAGTAGGTGCTTCAATAAAACCTTCACCTCTGTGCTTCACACAAGTGTTAGTGCCTTGTAAACTATCCTAAATAAACAATTAATCGCACGTTTGAAACGTCGGGCTCTGAAACGCCGATTCGGGACCGACAGAGAATACGAACTCCTTGTGGGGAGACTATTACTGGTGGTTTATGATTATATATGCCCTATCCCACGGTCTGTGTATTTACTTACAGTTGCTATCCCCATTCCTTACGTTTACTTGATTTTCAGTACTTTACGGCCACATCCAACCATTTGACAGGTGATCATCGATTATAACTAGTATATAGAAATTCTATCAGAGTGTCGCTCGCTTGCCTTTAGACCGTGAAGACTCTTGCCCGATGACGCTTATTGGCGCTTGAAACCCCCTCTAATACGTCGCATCTATTTATATTAAGAATTTGAATTACTGACGACGTGGAGGTTTCAACTCACAAATTTGCCTTGGTTGCCTACGTGTCACCAAGTTTCTCTCTGGCCCTGAAGAAGTTCATATGGGAACGAAACGCGTTGGCTCAGGCTTGTTTTTTAAAAACAGATTGAAAATAATAAAAGACTTTTCGAAATACGACAACCTATTTGGACTGCTAATTTTGGTGCACCATCCATTTCCTATAGAATTTGGTATCTGTCTTGACAGAGGAGCTTTTTGTGGCTAGCTCCGGATGTTGTTGTGCACAAATGTCAAACTGACTATCCGATATTGAAATTTAAGTGCGAAACCTTGGTCAGCCACAGTTGCGTTGCTAACAATTAATCACATTAAGGAATAATTTAAGCCAATAGGATAGTTCATTTTCAGTAATATGATCCATATCAATTAATTTATTTGGATTTAACTACAATCGTTTTATTTACATTTCTTTTTTTCTTTCCCTATGGTTCATGAAAACATTTGTTGTTGTAGTATGTATTAGCAGAACTATTAAATCATGACACATTGTGGTATTAGTAGTTTAGCTACCTAGTACAATTCTGTTATTTTATGGCACTGTATCCTCTCCAGACAAATGAAGATTATTTGTATGTGAATCAAAAAGAAACACCTAATTTTCCCCTGGCATGTCACGTCAGCACCAAAATGTAAATTGTATCTAGATAGACATTTGCCTTTGTTGCCTTGTTTTTTGCATCTAAAAAGATTTGGCTTTTACGGCAGGACAAACATTGGATTCAGCCATGTTTTGTAGTTCCACATTGAAAGCATTGCTTTGTATTAAACCCTGTACGATATTCATCTACTCTCTCACTTCTAGTAATTCTATTTTGTTCTCTCCACAGAATGTAACACATTCACATATCTACTACCACCAAACTCTGGTTAACATTTTGGTTGATCCTGACTAAGTTCCTAAATATATTGAGATGTGTTCTCTATGTGAGTGGCAATACTTATTGACTTCACAAGTGAAGTATCTTTTAGCACCAATCTCTTTTCTTGAATCTCAATGTTACAGGTCCTATTTATTATTTGGTTTCTTATAATCTCTTCATGTAAATCATTGAACTTAAATGACACAGCCACTCTTCTTAAGACCAACACATATTGTTCAATGGTCTCACGGGGTAATTGTGCTTGTGAAAAAAATTTATCTTTCCACTACAATGCTTGTTTTCCTACCAAAGTTTTCTTTCTAAGCCTCAATCACCTTCACAAACTCCTCATTACACAGATTTGCATCTGCATCAATCTCCTCATCAACTTCCACATCCTTCCTATCACCCAATACAGGTAGTGTCATTAAAACCTTCCTACCCCCCCCGCACCTAGTTGCGCTTTAGCATGGCAAATTTTCTTTTTGATATAAAAACATCATCCCCCATGCAGCTGCGGTGGCTGCAGCTAAGAGCGTTGGGGCCGGCTGGGGGGGATTTCGAGAGACGACCATGAGGGAAAATTATGTATTTATTTAA
This sequence comes from Lissotriton helveticus, assembly GCF_964261635.1. Lineage (NCBI taxonomy): Eukaryota > Metazoa > Chordata > Amphibia > Caudata > Salamandridae > Lissotriton > Lissotriton helveticus. The sequence goes on from NC_136069.1 coordinate 857,100,101, forward strand.
TTTTTCCTTGTTGTCGGCTCTCGAAATCGCCCCCAGTGGCCCCACCGCCTCACTACTCTTACCAGCAGTGGCCGCGGCTACTCCTACGGCTTCCAGGTAAGTGTCAAAAGACTCCTTCTGATCCTCCCAAGCCACAATAGGTAACCCTGGATCTTTCAATTACGTGGGAGGCGGCACAATGGATTGAACAGCCATCTCAACTGCAAAACAGTTTTCAGAAAAGTAACCACTGTTGGCTTATTTATTTTTGTAAATAAAGGGTGTCACCATTGTCTAGGCGTGCACCGTTCTTAGGTTGCTGGTAGAGTCGATTCCTCCTCACAGGTCAGCTCCTCTGACCATAATCACATTAACTGTGTGTAAAAACAGTAACACTTTACTGTCCTGTTTCTATGTTGATTGCTGCCATCCATTTCCACTGTCTCCTTCAAAGTTGGTTGTTAGAGCTTAATAGCGAGCGCGTGTGATAGCAATAAATATACCACACTCCTCACCTGGACTTTCTTCCATGAAACAGGACTCTCTTCCATGTGAATTAACACACTGGTGCTGAAACGCCAACTCCAATACAGGTGACTTACTCCCAACAGTGGGAATCATGGTGCTAGGTATTGTCACTGCATGGTACGATGCTACTGAGCTGAATCTTGATCTTCAACTGTGCGTGTACCACACTGCACTGCGCTCCACCACATTGAATTCCAATTCGTGACTGCACGCGTACCGTTTTACACAGCATCCGCTGCTGAATGCATCCCAGCACGTAATCTTCAATCTCTGGCCAGTGAATACATGGCTTCCCTAGATTCTACACCATGCAGTGAGTTGGGGTACCAGACGTTGGCTAAAGAAGCAATTTCCTAACAATTACCTAGAGTGACAACCCTACTGTGTAGTAGTAGCCAGCACAAGTCTTCTCTTTCTTGCTGGGTACCTCCGACAGTCCATGTAGCAGTTGCCTGTCCGTTGTGCAGTGATCACTCCAATGTAACACCCAGGGGTTGCAGTAAGGAGCTTCCACAGTGACTCCAACATGACAGGACTCATTGCCAATTTAAAAACAAATCACACTCCTCAGTTAATTTAAAAAAGAGCTTTATTGAAAACCTAAGACTACACAAAGCACATTTATTTTCCAGAATCCCGACGACACGTGGCCCATCGGGACATTGTCGTGTTTCACTAACTTAGTATGAGCATGTTGCAACTTGCTTGCTGCTCTGCACATGTTATTACACATCTTTATTTTTTTGCAATATTTTGTATGGCTGCTTTTCACATGAGAACTCGTTGCTGTGTTCACTCGCTGCATGTTCCTTGGATTTTGACTGAACATTATGTGCAAGGTCAAACAACAATGCCTCTTGTTATTTTGTTCTGGCCAGCCCTTAGACAATAGATACAGATGTAGCTATTGTTTGGACAACGTACTCGTTTGGGAGTGGGGTACACAAATAGGTGACACACACTTGGAGAGGGACCTTTCAAGGGACAAGTGCGAGATAGCACCTATGATGTAGATCTACCATCTATAGACTAAGGTACGGGGTTTGCTCACAAAGCCCGGAGATCTTCTATTATATTATAATACTTCTTCTTAGCAAGGGGAGGGATGTTTCTCCACTATAGTCTTTTCTCCATTGTCTTTTTATGATGACATCTCCCTTCATGATTTATGGACTAGCTGCTATGCTGACTGCATTCACACTATGCATGTTCCTGCTTCTTGTGGCACATATACCACATGTTAGGACACATTAGTTAAAATAAATATTGACAACTGTTTCATGTCTCTGTCAGATCTTATTGTGGACAATTACAAGAGTGCGAGCGAAAGGGTGTGTCGTGTTATCGTGATTCTTGAGAGAGCTGGGAGTGTTAGGTTCTGGGGTGTCTAATAATTTGTTTCTCTGGAGAGCAAGTGAGACACTATAGCTAGTCAGCCCTGGGCTTGTTGGTACTAAGATGGTAGGAAGACTCAGTCCCTATACACCAAGGTCCAATATTCCTGCACATAGTTCTGTATTGGTGCAGAATCACTGCAACATCGATAGAATCATTTCACAGCCTCATAGCAATAATCACTATGAATGACACCAACATATGTCATTACAACACAGTCTACTGAAATAAACATAATTGAAATGCATTTTAGTGAATTAAAAGACAACATGTAAAATGAAAACACACTTCTTTAAACTCATTTGCATGCTTTTCTATTTGGAAAAAGGTAAGTTTTGTGGTTGAATTGTAGCTAGGATATTATATTTTATGGTCCACAAGCTGTGGTAATACTTAAGAAGAGCACAGATGTGTTCTTTCTCATTTAATATTTGTTATTATCTGAAGGTAGCTCGATGATTAATTTCCTGAACGAAAAGCCTATTTTAGGTGTAACCTTACACTGACCAAGAATTTTGGTGGGTTTGGGCATGTAGGGTTGAACATTAGTTCTTAAGAAAGGCACAAAGGCATTCATATTGATTTTATCAGTGTGCTACAAGCAAAGCTTCAATTGCATACATACCTGTTGTTAGATTGTACTCTTCATGGTGTGCGTTTAAATGTTTTAGAAGCTCCTTGCAAAAAAATGCAAGGTATGCTTTCCTGGAGGTCCTTAATTACAAACACAACACCTAATGTTTGATCCCATTACCTAAAGGACATGGTGAAGACTAGTACATACATTCCCATGGGTAACAAACAGACTAAGAGACCTACAAATGGTGGAGAAAAACTGTGTAAATGCCCTCAGGTTTTCTGCTTTGCATTGTCCTAGACATCCAGTGACAGATGTAATTGTTCCTGCTGGACAAGGTAGCAAGGTTTCTGATAGCAGGTAAGTGCCCAATTCTAAGCATGTTCTTTTCTGACCACCTTCTGCCACTAAATGGCCATCCCTTTTTACTTGGGTTGTCAAGGGATAATGTCTGAATCATAATACTGAAGTACTTCATAAGATTATTTGGCAGGTTTGAGGAAAACGTAAATGTATATATTTATGCAAAAGAGCTCCATGAGGCAAAGAGAAAAGGAGAACCATAACTGAATGGGCTTGATTTAGGGCATGCATGTTGCCTCATAGTTAGGGGTGGGCGAAGAATTTTCCTCCACCCTCGGAGTTTGCAGTGTTTTGCCCACTCCGCGCTCTGTGTGGAGTTCCCAAAAACTCAGTGAAATGACGCAGTGCAGAGATTTTTTTCGAGTGACAGAGAGCAGCAGCTCCCTGTGGTGCAAAGCTTCACACTGTAACAAAGTGACAAACTGCTGGCGCTAAAAAGCAGTGCGAGCAGTGCACATTAACAGACTCTGCCACTGGCGGAAATCCGCTGAGCACAGCAGAGTTTTTCTGACACTTCGCGGAGTTTCGTGAAGTAAAATTCCACAAACACCACCCTGGCTTACTCACAATACAGTGGTATCTATTATTTTAGCTGCAGGTACTGTCTGGTTTACCTGACAGGCTTTTTCTAATATAGACTTCAGGTAAATGAATAATGTGGCTGCATGATCACTTCCACATCTTTGATTAGGAAGACCCCGCGAGTAAGGCTTGAAAAAACCTACACAACATTTGGGGTCCAAACATCGACACTTGATAATTGCCAGTCCTTTCAACAGTACTTACCTTACTGTGAAACCTTGTGATACATGCTGTACAGATATTTTGTACTGTGATGAATATGTACTTGACTATCTGCTTTACAGGCATATGAGGAATATATGGCAGAACTGTCTGTGATTTTTTTTGTCACCATTTTAACTTTACCTCACAATCCCACCTAAATCACACCCTCCCTCTACCCTTCTCACTTTGGGCACTGTCATGTTGAAACTGTGTTAAAAATGTATGCCCTTAAATATCTGCCTGATGAAAAGAGGATCGGTTTCAGTGTGATTAAATAACACTGAAACAAAAAGTTTTGTTTGTATTTTGCTTTTTGCAATTGAATTCTATTGTGAATTGTTGTTTTTTTGTTTAACACTTTTGATGTTATAATACTGGGTTGTTGCAAGGATCCTGCTCAGACACAGAACTGTGCACAGAGACCTAGGACGTCAGTGACTTGTGGTGTACCAGAAACTCACCTCCGTACCTAGAAAAACCCCAACCAGCTAGCATCAGTGTCACATTAGCTCTTCGCCCTACAGCAAAGTAGCCAATGATTAGACAACATAGAACATGCGACTTAGGACCATCTCAGGAATGGTGGGAAGTGAGAACACTCTTTTGTTATCATAACAAAGAAATGAGATGTCTGGTCAAAATAGAGAATAGAGAACTGTTTAAGAAGCAGATCATTTCATGCCACTAGTGAAGTCATAGCCTAGTGGTTCATAGGGGGAGAGTCTTTCTGCAGCATCTGGGTTCCTCTATACAAAAAAATTATTTAAAAAAATATATATAGAAATGATTGTACAATACAGTTGGACACAGCAAATGTAATATTGACTGTGCACTCATTTTCTCATTTCTACATAACAGAGCGGGGCCTCATTTTCCCGAGCGGTTGCCGGGTGAGGTGAGGTAATCTCCCACACAATGCTGGGTGAGTACTATATCAATAACACTATCATCTGAATAAGATTAGATATCAGAAGGACTATAGCCTTCTGCTAAACGAAGAGACATCTCTTCGCTACTTGTGTGTTGTCTGTACTGTCTCTTTTTGTCATTTTGGGATCATTGTATAGAACTATACTATATATCTTGTTCACTTTTTTCCTCTCTCTTTTTTAGGAAAGGACAACTAATTCAATCCCACCAGTTAACATTGGGGATCCAAGTTCCTGGTAGGAGTAATTGAATCATTAATGCACAGTATTCATATTCCTATATTTGCACTCACTTGTATCTTTTGCAGTAGCTATTCAATCTAGGTCCTGAAGAAAGCCGGACAGGTTGTTCCATACGGCTGAAACATGTTGACCTCATTGCACAGCGCCACAACATAGTCATATTTTCACACTATTTGGCGTTATTTTAAACTTTGGCACTAGGACAATCCTCATTAAACTTTATTTTTTGCCCTAGCAGTCAATTTTATATTTCACTCTCACATTCACAGCACTGCACTCCATCAGCATCATCTGAACTGCACTATGGCTAGAGTTCCACCCCAGTTATCCATCTCTGCACCATCAACTGATGGGATGGGCGAGGTTTGGATTTGCTATTCGTATCCCACATGATGACACTCCGCCATAAGGGTGGTCTGATGGGAGTTTCTCAGCCCTGTGTTATTTCATTTGGTTGCTATACGATCCCACCGTGCCCTTAGTTTCTAGTACAGCACACACATCTATTTTGACCAGACATCTCATTTCTTTGTTATGATATTTCAATTGGGGTATTGAGATGTCGAGGTCGGTAAACTAACCCCTTTTGACCCTCCTTATCTCTCTTTTTCTTAACACTCTTTTGTTATACCTTCATACCAGTCCACAACAGGAGCAAATAAGAGACACAGTAAGGGTAAAATATTTATTTTAACGACGTGATCTCATGTGCAGTATCTTAGCCAACATAAGCAGACATATGATTAAAATTAATATGGTCAGCATGGTTACAATTCCATAAAATACAAAAGGAGAAATCATATTACAAGGATGGTGAAAACAGGTCCTATAGCGCCTAGTTTTAACACCCTCCTATAAAAGAACTATGTATTATAAACTAAAGAAGGTCTCAGGCTTGTTCTTCGGGACCCCATTACCTTTCCGCTGAGTAAGAGTAAATTACATCTGGATCAGCATGGGCTCTCTGCATCCCTGAAGACGGAAATCTTCCAAGTGTCTGAAATCATGGCTTGTGTGTGATAATAAGGATGCCAGAATCTTACTTGGCTCACAGCTGCCGAAATGTTGTGTCTAGAAAACATTACCGGAACATGTAGAAAAACAACTAACATGTTTTGATAACCTTGACGGCTTTAGCACTCACTGTGCAGACTAGTGGCACGATGTAAGTCTAGAGATGTCGAAAGCAAACCTTTTCTCATGTGTAGACCTTCATGAAGGCTAACTTACAAAAACAGCTATGCAGTGTCATGTGCAAAAGCAGCAAAAGGCAAAATGGCGTTTAAACTTCTAATAAGCCAAGCTAAAATAACTTGCACGCAAAGCAGGAACCCGGCCATACTTCAGGACCACCCTATTATATACTGTCTAGCACCCAGGTCCCAGTGATTTCGGGTTTACCCTTTTGCATAAACTATATATGTATACAGTCAACAAGGAATGATCATCCCATCCCACAAGAACTATTGTTAGGGCAATCACAATGCGCTATATGTCAGTGTAGTCTGGCCCAGGTGTGATACAGGAGAACATGGAGGAATATGAATAGGATAACTCAGGCTTGCTTAAAGATGGATTGTACAACACAATGGTAACAATACAGCTGCACCTTGTATGGTGACGTTAGAGCACACTGTGCAATCCCAGAGACTGAGCTGGTTCTCATGCGAACACACAAGCCGAGGTACAGTTTCGGTTTAATTGGCCTCATCACCGAAATGTAATTTCCCTTCGCATAAGCCACAATGATTACGAGTTACCCGGTGTAACCTCCTGGGCCTTCTGTGAATGACAATACTAGCATAGCCAACCAGTTGAACAGGTGCATTGATTTTGAACCTACTGTTGACTCATATCTCGACTCAGTATGGAAAGATTAAACTGTTCCTTCAGTGGAGAAGTTGGGTGGTATGGTTACATTGACCAACATCACCCTCTCGGGTAGCGCCGTGATGGATGGATAGTCAAAGGCAAGGGACCCCAATTTCCCTCTCCCTGCAGGACACTACTGGGGAGTGACCCACCCTTTGTTAGTAGTATAAAATGATGAACCTATGCTGTCATCCCATAGAGTTTATACTAAGAAGATATGAGTCTTACTTGACCCCCACATCACTGAATAGTGCCTATTTATTCATTTTTGGTGGTTTGTGCAGCACTTACTGGGCCTTTATGGGTAACAGAGCTCTTTACAGGATAAATACAAACTGTAGCCACAGAGCACATCGCGTATAAAAAAGAAATAAAATGAAATCATAATGTACAGAGTGGTAATAGGTTACAAAAACTGCACGGTATAACCCTCTTCAATTGAGAAATGTCTATGTGCCTAGTTAATGTTAGAGTCCCGGGGTCCTTAGACGTCATCATTTACCGGCAGAAGACACATTTTGAACATTGCTATAGCACTTAGCCTTGTATGGAATTAGAGTGTTCTTATTGACTGCCTTTCATTTAGGAATTGTGCTATTAAATGCCCATGTTGAAGAAGGCTAGAACTTGCCAGCTGCCGCTCTCCCATGTCGCATTATAGTTAGTATGGCATCTGAATTAAACACGCCCAATTTATCAATAAAATTGCTCTAATGTCTTTTGTAATCAAAACTTCCGAGCAATGGAATTTATTTTCAAATGCTTTTTCTTGAATGAAAGCCTAATCGGAATCAATGAAACATTAGTAGAAAGCCATTAAAATTCAGGAATATGCCAGAAACAACCAGCAGCATCTCAGATGACAAGCTAAAGTGGCACGAAATATCTTCCTCTTGGCGGCCTTCTAATTTGCATCTGCTTATTTGCACTCCAATCACAGGGCAGAAAGATAGTTTATGTAAAAAGAGGCACCAGCTGTGCATTCTCCTTAATTGTCAAACACACACCTGGCAAAAGCACTTGCGCACCTGCATGGAAATGCTATTTTAGAATAATAAATATATCTTTAAAACTATCTAAATCCAAAAAATAGTCCCTTTAGTTTTTTCCCTTCATATATATTTTCCGCTGCAGCATATTTTGTACAAGACGTCCCTTTTCCTATGGCTAAATAAAGTGAGGTAAATTAGTTTTTCGAGAGACATACCTCAGAGGAGTTATACACATTTGTTGTCTACATTCAATTTCAGTGATGTAAACATGTCTCTAATTTTGCATTTAGGATTGCTAAGAACTGTTTCTTAACAGACCAAAGTTATGAAATTATATTGCAAATGTAGCATGAAAAATAATTTCAGAAATATATTAAGATTCCAAATCGAGATAATACCGTGTAAATGTGGGAATAATGAAAAACGCGAATAGAAACGAGTGAAGGCTGAAAATGTTTGAGAAAAAGATTTACATGTTATTGTTAAGCCAAAAGTTAAAGATAATTCACAGGGGAGTCATGAATTTATGAAATTGGAGACAGGAAATTAAACACTGGCACTGAGATAAACTGTGTTATCAGAAAGTGCTTGCTCAGCAACAAAGCAAGAAGGAAATTAATAACATAATACAAGTGGAAGAAAAAATGGTTGAATCAAACTGCAGGGAGATTACTTCTCTAACCTAGATCTGCTGATTTTTGGAGAGTCCAAATTTATTGTTTCTGAAGATTTAATAAATCGCTAGTCACCTGTATATCAAGGCCTGTTTCATATGAAGAAAATGACAAGAGACAAACAGCAATAGAGAGATTGTTCGTGCCAAGCCATCTGGTTCGCCCTTGACATTCATTATATATGTATATTAAGAAAGTAAGAAAGAGCACAGCACAAGATGTATGGCAGACGTGAACGTATAAAAAGCCACCTCAGAAAATATGCATTAGCAAAATGTACGTATGGCATATAAAATGTAAGGATGAAAATCAGCAAACAGAAAAATGGAAAAGTACGGGCTGATATTTATACCTCCCTCCGAGTTTGCATTTCCTTTCTTTTCGAAATGTAAGCACATTCCCAGAAGTATGCCTCTAAAGATGCGTGGGGCGCAGATTTCCATGTGTATTTCTGAGAATATTGTTTGCCTCTTCCCGCTGGTTTATATTTCCACAGTGAAAAAAGTCTGAATAGGGAGAATCGAGCTTCTTGTGTAAAAAACACATTTTTTCTTCTTTTTTCTCCCACCCTAGAGAAAGACCTTTCTTTACACGCACTCCTATTTAGGGATGATCCATTTCCTTTTCAATCTCGAAAGAGGAGTTACTTTAGCCCTTTGCTGGAGCATTCACTCACACTTTCAGAATGAAAAAGAAAAATCTCACCTACAAATCTAGGGCCTAATTTACAAAAAAATGACGCAGTGCGGTGCCACAAGCCGTTTTGCTGCACCGAGTTGCGTCCTTTTAAAAGCACAAGTATGAGTCGTATTAACAACAATACAACACATCTGTTTGCTTTCCCCTGCACTGGCACACAATTGGCTGCCATGCGGCAGCGCAAGCACCTTTCAGCGTAGGCACCCTTGTGTCGTGTTGTAAGGGGGCCTGCGTTGTGGGGATGATTGTTTTTGTGCTGGAAGGGACACCTTCCTGCACAAAAACAATAATTGTTGCTATTTTAACATGTTGCCATTTTCCTCTTTTTATTGAAAGAGAAATAAAAGTATTACTCCACTCCCCAGAGGAATCATCGGATTCTGACGCATTCCAAGCTTTACAAAGCTTTGCAAATCTGGGCATGTGTCAGGTTCTATGGATGTTGCATGGTAACACCCACAGAAGCACCCATGGAATGCCCCTTTCATGCACAATAATGTGTTAAAGGGCCCTATATATACAAGGCCATGAAAAGTCAGGCAGGTACTTTATGTGGCCGTGTAAATATGAGCAGGCACACTGTGCCACTGGTGCGTCAAAAACAGTGACGCACCGGTGGTGCACTGGGCATGTAAATGAGGCCCTTGTTGTGCGTGTAGAGGAAGGACTTTCTCCACTGGGTGGACAATTCAAGAAAGTACAGGGGTCAGAGAGAAGTAAGAGAACGCCCAAAAACATACATGATTCTGAATGTTCTTCAGCTTCTAGGGTAAACCAGGCATTCAGAAACCCACATCCCAACCCTTGAATTTGAATCTAATCGGCAGAGTTATCTATCATCATGGTTGCGAAATCTGCACTGGTAAATGCATTTGCTCCCACCAGGAGTCCACTTGTAGATTCCTAGCAGATGTAAAAAAGGTAAAATCAATCATAAACTTACGTTTACAGCCAATCTTAACTTTTGGGAATAGGGCCCCAAGTGACATAATTAGCCTGTTTTATGGTGCCGGATTGGGCACTGTTCTGCCAATTCCAAGGAAGGCATCTTGCCTGGACCAAAGTCTCCAAGGGGCATATTATCAAGTTCGGCGTTAAAATTATCGCCGCTTTAGCGGCAGGAAACTGCCGCTAAAGCAGTGATAATGAGCTTGATATTAGGCCCTTGTGAATTCCCATAGAAGCCGAGTCTCTGGTGTGAACGTGGGCTTCTATGGGAATTCACAAGGGCTTATTATCAAGCCCATTATCGCCGCTTTAACGGCAGTTTCCTGCAGCTAAAGCTGCGATCATTTTAACTCCATTCTTGATAATATGCCCCTAAGTGCTTACAGGTAGATTCATCAAGCATTTTTGCGAGCGCAAACGGTGCGAATCGCAAAAATCGCCCGTTTGCGCCCGCAAAAATTGCATTTGGGATTCATCAATGGTTCATGCTCTCGCAATTTAAGAATTCGAAAATAATTGCGAGTTCTCAAATTGCGATTGCATTTAAGGATTCGCAATTTGCGATTCCTTATATGCATGCATGAACCATTTTTTAATTGCGAAATCGCTATTTTTGGCCGCTATTTACCGCATAGTCTGACTTCGTGGTAAATAGCGAAAACTTAGAAAAATGCATTTTAGTGCATTTTTCTAAGTTGTATGTTACACACACACATGTCCTTTGGACATGTGTGTGCGCAACATCAGTCTACATTTACATTTCAGGGGTGCTACAGGGTGTCCTTTGGACACCCCTGGCACCCTTGAAATCGTATCCTTATTTGCCTTTGGCCCATAGGAATGAATGGGGAGTCATTCCTTATTTGCGATTAGCAATTTGCTAATCGCAAATAAGGAAGCTGTAGAAATCGCAAATAAAATTGCGATTTCTACATGAATCCCGTTTTGCAAGTCCTTAATAGCGATTCCTTAATAATCGCTATTAAGGACTCGCAAAACGGGACAATGATGAATCTGGGGGTTAGTCTACAATTCAGTCATCCTTCATTCACAATTCGGACGTGCACTACACAAGCCTGGCAGGTTAAAAAACATAGAATAATCCCATAGGCTTGTTTCTACAAATGACCCATTTTCCAGAATTCACAGAGAAATCCAGGAGCAGTAGTAGGACGTTTCAGTAGTTGAAGTTCTCGAGGACTGGTGAAGACATGTTTTTGTGTTTTCCTAGATCATGTAATAGGTGTTAATTTACACGTACATAAATATTTTGCGAAGTTTCTTTTGCAAGGGAAAGCTTTTTTTTCATCATAGGGAGTGCATTTTGTTCTCAGAACGACTCTTTGCCTCACACTTGATGTCATTTGAGATGTCATCAGTGATGTCATCAGTAATGTCATCTGTGATGTCACTGACCATGTCATTAGTGATGTAATATGTGACGTCATCAGCAGTGTATTGTGGGGGCGAGAGTTATAGTTAGCTGAACTAACTATAACAGGGGAATTTCTATTGTTTTGTATGAGAGAAATGTCCAACTAACTATAACGTCCCTGAAACTTATAGTTTTTTCTGTGAATTTCTAAGGCTTTTTAAATGCTAATTTTCTAACTATAATGTGCCTGAAACCTATGGTTTTTGTCAGTGAATTCCAGAGGTTTTTTAAATGCTATTTTCTAATTATAATGTTCATTAAACCTATGGTTTTTTCATAAATTTTGAATTTTTTTTAGTGACATTTTGTAACTTTAATATCCTAAAAAATAGTTTTTGTCATTTTTTTTAGTTTGTTATTAAAATAATTATTAAAATATGAAATAATATAATGTCTTCTGTTTTCCTAAATATTAATATATATATATATATATATATATATATATATATATATATATATATATATATATATATATATATATATATATATATATATATATATATATATATATTCACTGAAAAAACCATAGGTTATAGACCATATATAGTTAGGAATTAGCATTTAAAAAACCTTATTTTACTCACACAAAACCATTGAAATTCCATATATAGTTAGTTGCACTAACTATATATCGCGCACCCGCAATCCACTGCTGATCATGTCACATATTACATCATTCATGACATGGTCAGTGACATCACTGATGACATCACTGATGACATCTCAAATGACATCACTGATGACATCACTGATGACAACATCCAGTGACTGTATGTTTCTGTAAAGTTAAAATATGTCTTACATATTGAAGAATGAGTGGATGTATAAGTGTCTGGATGAAGGATTTAGTAGGTGCGTGACTGACTGTATGAGTGAGTGATTAAATGTGTCTCACTGAATGCATGGGTTAGTGACTAAACTGTCTTAATTTGTGCATCATTATGTCTGTTGTGATGTAAACTGCTGCATGTGTTGATCATTAGCTATACGAGAGGCTATATGTGTTATTAATTGGTTGCCCAAGTATTTCTATGGGAGATTGAGTTTGTGTGGGGGTGGCTGGAAGGTGTGTGACTCTATGCATAGATGTGTGAGCAGTTTATTCACTAGGTGTATGAGTTCAAGACTGCATGTGGAAACAGCTACATGGGCAGTTGACTGTGTGCATGAGTGTATTGATGAGTGAATGGATATCTCAATGCTACATGTCATAGTAAGTACATATGTTAAACACAGTACATGTGAGAGTTGGCATATATAAATAACTGTGCATGAGAGCCACTGAATGAGTGAGTGGTTGTATCGATCATTGTGAACTTGTATCAGGGATTGTATAAGAGAGTAAATATGTGTTAGTATATGTTTCAATAAGTAAGGTGTGTTTAACTGTATAGTTGAAGAAATGGAGGTGAGATTGTTTCTTTGCATGACTGACTGGGTGTGTGAGTAACTCCATGGATGAGTGGCAGTGTGTGAGTGTCTGTATACACTGAGTGTATCTAAGGTTATATTAGAGTCTGAAGAGGTTTATCGTATTAGCACAAGAATGATGTCAAATGAGATGTCATCAGTGATGTCATCAGTGATGTCATTTGAGATGTCATCAGTGATGTCATCAGTGATGTCACTGACCATGTCATGAATGATGTAATATGTGACATGATCAGCAGTGGATTGCGGGTGCGCGATATATAGTTAGTGCAACTAACTATATATGGAATTTCAATGGTTTTGTGTGAGTAAAATAAGGTTTTTTAAATGCTAATTCCTAACTATATATGGTCTATAACCTATGGTTTTTTCAGTGAATTTCAATGGTTTTTTAATAGCAAATATCATAAGCTGTCGAATGTCAAGTACGTGGTAAGTAAAAACATTTTCGTGTTTATGCACACTGATCTGCTTTGAATGCTGCCCCCCACCCCTCATTTCTATTAGGAGTACTCTCTCTTTGCAGATAGTGAAGGGTAGTTAACGCAGGCCTTTGCCCCCGTTGCCCCCGTTGTAATCCGTCGTGCCTGCTTCTCTCTCCATTTGATTGATTGTTCTCTTTGGTTCTTTCTCTATTTACAAACAAGCACAGAGTCGCAATACTCTGTTTAGTCTTTGCAGATAGCGAAAATTGTGTAAAAAAACAAAAGGAATCGAGCAAAATCAGTAGGCCACTAATGGGATCTCTTTTTGACCTACCTAAAATAGAAACATTAGGAACAACCTGTTGAAAATACCGATGTGTATGTACATAAGCGGCGTTCATTTGTGTTCACAGTACCCCTTGTTGATTGTTTGAATCGAGCATTGAATTGTTCGAAGTTGATTCTCTTAAGAATCTTCTCTGCCTGCAAATGAGGAAGAATAGGAATATTCTCTCTCCCTTTACAGATAGTGAAGGGTAGGTAACGCAAACCTTTAACACGTCGTGCCCATTTCGTTCCTCATTGATTGATTGTTTCCCCAAACATTGACTGTTTGGGAATTGGTTCTTTTTGGAGGTATTCCCTGTTTGCAAATATACGTAGGAAAATCTTTGCAAATAGTGAAAGGGTACGTAATGCGGACCTTTCTCCCCCGTTGTAATCTGTCATGCCTATCTGCTCCCCACTGATTGATGCACCTGTTTCACCCGGACCATTTACTAGAGATACGTCATCTGGCCCGACCAGAGAGCACCCCTAGTGAAAAGGACATATGCAATAATAACGAAGTGATCACTGTATCCTGTTAACAGAAACTTTAGCATGAAACAACCTGGAAAGAAAAGAATAGGAAAACGAAAATCAGTAGGCCACTGATGAACATGAACTTTTATTAAACAACGAACAAAGAAACGATAACATAACGTAATGATAAAACCTATTAATGTCCTAGAAACAAGAAAACGTTAAAATATGCCAGTGGTGAGAGACCAGAAAAACAGTAAGAGAAACCAAATCACCCCTCGCTGTCCCACCGCCTGCCACGCCAAAAAAATCGATAGACTAGGGAAAATGCAAGTCAGTAGAACATCCGCCCCCACTCTGGAAACTTCCAAGGTGGGGCAGGGTTGCGGCTACGCCCAGCCGGGAGCAGCCCATATAAGGCGGGTCCTGCTGCCACGCCTCGGCCAGGAGATCCTAACGTAGGGTGTAGCCGGAGGAGAGGCCGAGGCCAGCGGGACCCGGCCAGGGGATTGCCTTTACAACGCTGAACAGTTGCAGGGGGGGGGGGAATGTCTCCTCGACCCTCCCCTCTCTCTCCCAGTCCGGCCGCGGTGGCCCTTGAGAGTTGCAGGTAGTCCCGCCACATGCTCTTCCGGTCCGGCCACCAACGGTCGGGGGGCCGAGGCCGACGGGATCCGGCTGCAGCCGATAAACCAAGAAACCCGTTCATGGGGCCAGAGCCAGGGGCGTCCGGCCGACATCTACCGGAAGCCCGGCCCGAAGACGGACGGGACACTTCTTCTTTCTTGAATAATGGCTGCGACAACACTGGGGGGGGGATGTCTTGCACATGCCTCCGACCCCCCCCCCTCGTCCTCATCGCCTGGTCCGGCCATAACAAATCTCAAGCGAGACGCCGTGGGGTGCACTGGGAGGGAGAGACGGTGCGAACAGGCCTCTCCCGCCTCCCCAGGTGGAGGCTTCCCAGCTGCACCCTCAGCGCTCCAGGCGCCCGGAAAAGGGTTCTTCCACTGTGGCCATGCTGCAACGTCTCGCCCGGCAGGGTGGAGCCCGTCCGCTCATTTGACCCCGCGATCGCCAGTAGCTACCGAACTCTCAAAATGGCGGTCGACCTGGCAAGAGCGGGCCCAGCATAAAGAAATGGCCCGGTCACTGGTTGACTCCACCACCGTAGTCCTCCACGACCTTGAAGATTCTAGAGGAGCCGCGGGAGTCTCCGACCCCCGATGGGGAATGACTGCCATGATCGCCCGTGGAGTGACGAAACTGTATCCGCGGGATGTCGGCGCTCCCATGCTGGCGCCAGCCTCACTTTGAATTACTAGAATCCTGCAGACCTCAGTTCCGGTGAAAGCACAGTGTGACCCGGTAGGATAGTTCAAACCACCGATCCTTTCCTTTGCCCTTTTAACGGAACTTTGGACTGCCTCCCCCTCTTTTACATTTTCTAGAGAAAACAAAACATTAACCACTACATTAGCATAGCAGTTGACACCAGAACTGTTTTCAAATTGAAAACCAACAACATCTTCAACAGAATCCTTTTTGTTTCTGCTGTGACCCTGCTACAGCACAGGCATTGTCCCCAGCAGTAATTCTGCAATGCCGGTAAGAATAGCTGTGGTGCCTACTGGACTCACTCACCCCCGCGGCGCCCCACTCCGTTATTTGCTGGGCGGCAACTTACTAGACATCACTTTCGTGCCATCTAGATTTCAGCGCGTTCTGCTGCCTTGGAACTATTCGCACAACAGACTGCTACTGACGACCCACCCCCAGGCAACATCTTCTGAATTTTCATAATTTGAAAGAACTAGTAACATGTCCTCATCAGGAATTCAAAAGAAATTGCCACGGTCTCTTCGTTGTTTAAATGTTTTTACTGTTTTTGTTTTGTTGTATATATTTATATGTTATTAAAGTTTTATATTCCTACTACTTTGTTGGAGTGCTATATATTTTTAATGTGACACATAATTGTAAAAACTTTGATGTACAAAGAGTCATTCCTGGAATCTTCCGCTTCAGGCTCGGTCCCCTCCCCAATCACAATACAGGATGGTTTTCAGATAGTAGGAACACGTGTGGTGTGACGGATCTCATCGGGTGTGGGCCTTGATCTACTATAACTCCTTTGAAGAGGGGTGATTCTTTACAGCTGGGGCCATAAACTACATCTGCAGGGCTAGGTGATAGCCTGGACAATCGGACACAGAGGAAGAGGAGTGTCAGAGGGTGCGGTAGTGAATAGGGCGAAAGGGAGGTGTCGGGCGGGCACAGAGTGTGATTTTCAGGGAAGAGCAGCGCAGATGGGGGGAGGTTTATTGCCGATGCATAAGACAGAGAGCGGGGGTGACCAGTGCCTGGGGAAGATGCTTGCGAGGGTGGGGAGCCATGCTACGAATCGACAGCGTGCAGAGAGTGGGTCTGGTCAAGGCATCTAAAATGGCTGCCGTGCACGACAAAAGTGTGGCATTTCAAAAAAGGCAAGATGGCGCAGACAATGTTTTTCAACACTTCCTCATTTCCTTCGAATCGAACGTTAACAGACGTTGGTGCATATTACCAAAGTTAAGCGATATTTATCGCTAACGATGCTTACCAACGAATTTTTTACCGCTAAGCATCGTCAGAAATTATCGAAGATAAACCTTGCTATTATCAAGGTTTATCGCAAATGCGATAATAAACGGCCGCAATGCATGAATATCGCTAAAAAGTCAGCGATATTCATGCATTACCGAGCTAATGCTCTTAGCCATGTTATCCACCTCCCATTGGATAACATGGCTAAGAACTGCTCAGGGCAGGTGTTCCTTCGAATCGAACGTTAACAGACGTTGGTGCATATTACCAAAGTTAAGCGATATTTATCGCTAACGATGCTTACCAACGAATTTTTTACCGCTAAGCATCGTCAGAAATTATCGAAGATAAACCTTGCTATTATCAAGGTTTATCGCAAATGCGATAATAAACGGCCGCAATGCATGAATATCGCTAAAAAGTCAGCGATATTCATGCATTACCGAGCTAATGCTCTTAGCCATGTTATCCACCTCCCATTGGATAACATGGCTAAGAACTGCTCAGGGCAGGTGTTACTTTTTGGAGATATTCGCGCTTAGCGCGAATATCTCCAAAAGTTGGTAATAGGAGATAGATATCTTGCATGTTGTAATGCAAATTATTGTGGTATATGGAACTCATACCATAATCTCTCAGGAAAGCAGAAACTGATCCTTTTGGGACTGCCTAAAAAGGCCTAGGGGGTGAGGGGTACTCTACTTTGCCCCCTTTTCACGTTCCAAACTATTTTATTTTACTCTCTTCTGTAATTACACAAAATAGCAGCGATAAGATGCATCGGAGACACACAGTGAGAGAAAGGAGGCCGGAGATGAAGAAGAGATGTCAAATACACATTGGAGATAATATAGTGGCAGAAGGGAAGTAAATATGAGTAAACTTACCATGTAACATAAAAATGTTGCACTCTATACTATAAGTCTCATTTTATACTACAATCACTTCGCTACAACCTCATAAATTAAAAATAAAAATGAATAATGTCTCAAACAATTTTTGATTTCTAAATATAAATTTATTCTTCAGAATTTTCTAAATTTGAAAGAACTAGTAACATGTCCTCATCAGCAATTTCCTCATGAAAAGTCTGCAATGATGATTCTTGTAACTCTATGGTCTCCAAACATTCGATAAATTCGCCATCAACAGATTGATCAAAAAAATCATTCAAGTCATCTCCTCCTTGTGACAATATTTCATTATTGGTGCTGTCAATTTCAATCAATGTAGTGGAATCATTCAAGTCATCTCCTCGTGACAATATTTCATTATTGGTGCTCTCAATTTCAATCAATGTAGTGGAATCATTCAAGTCATCTCCTCCTTGTGACAATATTTCATTATTGGTGCTGTCCATTTCAATCAATCTAATGGAATCATACAAGTCATCTCCTCCTTGTGACAATATTTCATTATTGGTGCTCTCAATTTCAATCAATGTAGTGGAATCATTCAAGTCATCTCCTTGTGACAATATTTCATTATTGGTGCTGTCCATTTCAATCAATCTAATGGAATCATACAAGTCATCTCCTCCTTGTGACAATATTTCATTATTGGTGCTCTCAATTTCAATCAATGTAGTGGACAATTCAAAAGAAATTGCCACGGTCTCTTCATTGTGAGCCATTTTATTTTGAAATTGCTTGCTGTAAATTGCAGAAAAAAATAATCACTTTCATTTATCGTTTTTAGTAATACATAATATAAAACTAACTTTATCAAGTATTTAGTATAACAGAAGGACTGCAAATAAATAACAGAAAACATTTTTCAAATTATCTTCAAGTGTACAACATAGTTCCCTTTACAAAGAAATTGCCACGGTCTCTTCATTGTGAGCCATTTATTTTGAAATTGCTTGCTGTAAATTGCAGAAAAAAATAATCACTTTCATTTATCGTTTTTAGTAATACATAATATAAAACTAACTTTATCAAGTATTTAGTATAACAGAAGGACTGCAAATAAATAACAGAAAACATTTTTCAAATTATCTTCAAGTGTACAACATAGTTCCCCTTACAAATTAACAACTCACCTTTTTAAAAGTAGGAGAAGTGTTAGTACTGTGTAAATCAAACACCAGAAATTCACCACCAAAAATTCCTCACAAATGTACCTCAGACAGTAGTATCACAAACTGGCCGTGGTTTCCTCTCATTTGACATATATACATAACCAATTAACTTTCATCACACACAAATACAAAACCAAAGTAACATTTTAATTGGTTCTAAATTTCAACACTTTCAAATGTGTTTTCCCCATGCAATTTTCCATAGGACATTTACATACGTCTACAGCCTGAATGGCTGAACGGAATTACACCAAACTTGGCAAAATGGTACATCAAACCTAAGAGGTCAGGAAGGATCTACTATGCCCCCTTATGGTCATTTCCCCCTTCGCTTTGGCCTCCTCTTGTCTCTCAATCCTACCGAGAGACAAGATGGCGGCCGCTACGGACTGTTTGGAATGTTGACAGACGCCGGAGAACCAATCAGCTTTGCAAAGCTCCGTAACGCGAAAAGTACGCGAAGCGGAGCGCTGTTACAGATATATATCTTTTTTTGAACGTTAATTTCTCAAAATCTAACCTAACTATATATACCTACTGGCGGTCGCCAGTAGGTATATATAGTTAGGATTTTTCTCTATGGGATTTTTGAAAATTCTATGTCTAATAACTTTGGCGTTTGTGGACGGAATTGGCTGAAATTTTCAGGAAAATGGCACATTTTGTTTCCGAGCAGCCTTTGAAAATTTGGGGGGGGTTCGTCAAGGGGGGGCCGAGAAAAAAGGGGGGTCCCAAAACGTGTTTTTAACATTGAGTTTTCCATAGGGCGGTTGGCCTCACTTTTAGCCCGAACGGCTGAATGGATTTGCACGAAACTTGGCAAAATTGTAGGGACTGGTAGCCCGATGTGCCTTTTGTAGGTCTCAATATATGTGCTCCAGTGGATTTTGAGAAATTAACGTTTAAAAAAAGATATATATCTGTAACAGCGGACCGGGCAGCGCTCCAGTTCGCGTACTTTGCGCGCAACGGAGCTTTGTGAAGCGAAGCTGATTGGTTCTCCGGCGTCTGTCAACATTCCAAACAGTCCGTAGCGGCCGCCATCTTGTCTCTCGGTAGGATCGAGAGACAAGAGGAGTCCAAAGCGAAGGGGCAAATGACCATAAGGGGGCACAGTAGATCCTCGCTGACCCCCTAGGTTTGATGTGGAGGTTTTAAAAGGGCCCCGCGGGGCAAAAAAAAATAAAAATAATAATAATCGAACGGCTGAATGGATTTGCACGAAACTTGGTAAAATATTAGGGACTGGTAGCCCGATGTGCCTTTGCTAGGTCTCAATATATGTGCTCCAGTGGATTTTGAGAAATTAACGTTCAAAAAAAGATATATATCTGTAACAGCGCTCCGCTTCGCGTAACGGAGGTTTGCGAAGCTGATTGGTCATTCTGTCACTGGGCTATAGTTGGGCTACATCTGGCTGATATTTGGGCTACATTTGTTTTTTTGTCTCTGGCGGCCATCTTTGGGCTACATTGGGCTACATTGGGCTTCATTGGGCTACATTGGGCTACATTTGGGCTCCAACATATATATAGGCCAATGTAGCCCAATATATATTTTTCAAAGTTAATTTTCGTACAAACCACTGGAGCATATATCTTGAGACATAGCAAAGGCACATCGGGCTACCAGTCCCTACAATTTTGCCAAGTTTCGTGGAAATCCATTCAGCCGTTCGAGCTAAAAGTGAGTCCAACCGCCCTATGGAAATGAAGGAAATGAATGGGTAATTTGTAATTAGCAAATAGCTCATCGCAAACTAGGAATGGTAAAGAATCGCTATTTATTCCTTAAAGTTCGCTATTTAGGAAATGCAAAAAACTTTGATGATACATATGGCGGTTCATCTCTAACAAGATAAGAAGCATAGGGATAGATTTATGATGACTGGCGCATCACCAGGGATGTGTTAGTCATTCTGTGCCGCTGTTCCGTCACCTATGGTGTGCTGCATTTACAATGCGGCGCATCATGGGGCAAAAACAGCACAGATGCGTGATGTATCTGTGCCGTAAAGGTGGCGCATTGCTGGAGTTGTATCGCAAGTGTGATGAAGCTCCAGCAAGGGTCGGGGGTGCCCCTGTCGCAGGGTTTCTGTTCTCACACAGAACTGTGGACAGAGGATTGGAACCTCAGCGAATTAGGGTGCCCCAAAACTCACCTTAGTAATCAAAAACCCCTTAGCAAGCTAGGTACAGTGTCACATTGGATATAACAAACTCTCAATGTTTAGACAATCCAGAATATGAAATTATAGTACCTCAGGATACGTGGAACTCATGAACAGTCGGCCGTTATATATTTCTTAGAAACCAGAACATGGAGTTAAGAAGAACACATGTGTATTTGAAATGTTTATTTACTAATGCCGTCTTCTCAGGCGTAGTATCTTAGATAATACAAGTACACATATTATCAGTAGCAAAATTACCAGCATAGTTACTAGTACATAAAAAGCGAATGGTGACAGTATGTTAACATGCTGTAAATGAATAAGAGTTAGCAACACTTTTAAGCAGCCGCGGGCCGCGGAGGGAGTTACGGTGGGGCAGGGAGGCGGGGAGGGGGAGGGGCAGGGTGGAGAGGGCTCCACCCTGCCCCTCCCCCTCCCCGCCTCCCTGCCCCACCGTAACTCCCTCCACGGCCCGCGGCTGCTTATATCTCACCCTCCCTAATACACATATTATATTATTTGCTAAGAAGGTCTCTTTGTGTTGGTTTAGGGCGTGCCCATACTTTAGTGTCTTAGATTTGAAGGAATCACATCAGCATACACCAGCTCTCTCTTCATGTGAACCGCATCAACTGTTGTGTATGTGTGTTCGGCAAAGCAATATAAAACCCGCCTCATGCCCAGAATTGGCAGAAGCTGCACTTATGTTATGAGTATGAAGTCGTGGAGATCAGACCTCATAACAATTCTGTATCGTGTTGTTCTTGAAACTTCAGCACTCGCTGTACAGATATAGTTTAACAAGCAAAGCAGATAGTAGAGCAATAACATATTATTCTCATGTAAACCACGATGAACTACTAGGTTGAAAGCTAAAGCAACAACTAAGTGTCGTGTGCAGAAGTTGCAAAAAAGGAAAAATGGTGTTTAAACCGGTAATGAGCCCATGCTAACTTAACACGGTGTAAAGATATCCAGGACCTAGATGACACCTCCCCATGATCCGGAAACGAACTGAATAAGATAATAGAAGTGCCATCTCATGAGAGCAGATTGCAAGTTTATATGTGGACGGTCCGCAAGGTAAAGCATTAAAAACTAGGAAAATGTAATGCTAAAGAAAAATAAAACAGCCAAGTACTTTATCGAGTCTTAAGCCAATAGGCAAGGTAAATAATAAAAACTTGACAAATAAGTCAATGAATTGTCAATGAAATGCTAGTACTCAGCATATCAAACATGAAAAAGGTCTATGACATAACTGTGTATGCAAAATAAGCTGCAACAGCCTCCAATAGGAAGTCACCGTCTTCATCCGAAAAGAGTTCAGCCATCCAATTTAAAAGCGGAAAAGAACATACGTGCTCTCCCAGCACCGGATCATCTATCACCATCAGAGGACAGCTCGGTGGGTTTTCAAGAAAGCTCTGTTCCAAGAAAGACTGTGTTGCCGCCAGTAAATTCCAGGGACCAATTAGTCCATGCATCAATGCCACAGCCATAATCCTTTCGCCAGGACAAACCAACTCGTGAGTAATGATAGGAGTCATCAGCTGATTAAAGTCGACGTCAGGAGAAACCGGTCCGCAGAGACACAAATCAATGGCCCAATCGAAATCACAGGTCAGGCAGTGAAATACAGGCTGGACACAGGTGAAGTAGGAGAATCGAAAAGATAATCCATATGCCGTGCTTAATATCGCCAACGGCATTGTGCCATAATATTCTAGCATGCGATTGCGGAACAGTGTCAGCAGCTGCAGGGCGGGAGCTTGCACAGGAGGGACATCCATATTTAAAAATGTAAAAAAGCACAAGAGCGTCCGCTGGTAATGCAAGTAAAAATGGGAATCCACGAAACAGAGTGGAAAAAATAGAATGAAAGAAAGCAGGGATGACTCCAAAGATTTTCTCAAATGAAGTCACGAGACCACTGGTAACAACTTTAAAAAAGTGCGCCAGGGCCTTTGTGGAGGACGCGTTAAAGATAGTCCGAACCATCTTGCTGAAATGGAAAGGCAAATCTGTATTGAAAAGGGTCTGCACCTCTGTACGGGTGTTCGCTATGTGAAGCACGAAAGTTTCACGGGCCGAACTCAAGGCCACCTATCTCTGAGACAAAAGAGCTCTTATTCTTGCCATGCCGTTGAAATCTGCTCCCAAGGTTGGTATTTGTGGCGAGATTGAAAACTCCCTATGTTCATGTGTGGGAGGAAATAGAACATTTCTGCAGCAAATAACCCGTTCACTTACTGTTACGATAAAAGGAATACTTTTAATTAACCCAGAACAATCTTCATTATTGAGCATCAAATAACTACCATTTTCCAACAACTTGAACGTGGGGATGATAGCAGGAACTGGCGTGCCTTGCAACACGCAAGCCATATTTGGTCGGTGTTTGTTGCATGAACCGTGTAACTGTATGTGCCTACACATTAGTGAATGATCTGGCGTCTCAGTGCATTCCTCTCCATTCAGATAAACTTCTTGATCATCTTTGAAACATCTGTATGTGTATGGAAGCGACCAGACGTCATGAAGAAAAGCACTACCTAAAGGTTCATAACGACCTATTGGTATATATTTCATACAATTTGAAAACTTATATAAAGCAAAAGGCAGCGTTATTAAACCGTGGATAAGGCTTGTTGCCAAAAAACCCGCAATCCTCTGCTGATGATGTCACTGAGCATGTCATGAATGATGTAATATGTGACATCATCAGCAGTGGATTACGGGTAATAGTATCTCTAGTTTACTCCCCTATAGCTGTCTTTCTTTTAACATAAGTGTCTGTTTCCTTCCCTTATACTTACTGTTCTTTTTTTAAAAAAAAATTTTTGGTTCACTTCCGGTTCGCGTACCGGCGAGCGAACTGGGAAGCGAACTACGAGAAATAGAGGTTGGCACAGTTCCAAATATTGTACCAATTTTTTAATAACGGGGAGGTAGTTCTGAAAAGAACTTTTTTTTTAATTGTTTTTGTTGTTTTATATTTTTTTTATTTTTTTTCTGAACATTTTTTTACTTTTTTTGAATTTTTCTGAACAGTTTTATATTTTTTTGGGTTTTTCTTGGAGGGGGCAATGAAAACGATTCATTGTAAAGGGCTCAACAGGAGCAACAAAACAAAAAAAAAGTATTTATTATTTGGGGCGTTTCGTACAAACTTGCATATGATTGTCAATAGCTCTGTTGATCAGAGTGATGCTACTTTCTCTGTAGCAAATGAATCCATTGCAATGTACGCAGACTTGTTTTACTTCACCAAATCTCATTTGTATATTTGGCACCATCTCCCTGCCCTCTGGTCCCGTTACTTCCGGTACAACAGATCTTCTGGCCATAATAGGGAGATTATCTAGGTCGTTCCGAAACTGTGCAGCACTGTAGTTGTTAGGATGCCACCTAGTCATATGGCGATGCATTGTGTAGTTTCCGAAACTGTATTTTTTCTCGGTCCCTCTGGACAGTCTATCTTGACATATAAGGCAAGTTACGTATCTTGCATTTACTTTTTTCTGACCTTTGGGAATTTTAAAAAATTGCCAAATGAAGTTTTCTTTCCGGTGAGACGTCCTGGGCTCCTCAGGCAAAAACTGCCTCTCTTCGTGCTCGTCGTCCTGTTCCTCTTCTTCCTCTTCTTGTTGAATTATAACTTGAGCAGGTGGTCCACTCTTCCTTGGATGTGGTGGGGAAGCACCAGCTGAAGCTACTAAAGAAGCCATTGCTCACTGGTAACAAAGGGTCTTTCTCTCACAATGATGAAAGTCAGAGTGAGGAAAGAAGGGGGGATTTTCATCATTTGGGAAAAACAAGAGTTATCAACCAATGAAAAGTGTTCATTTTAGATTATATGACCTAGTCTTACATCATTAGGAAACCAAAAGTGAAATGAACCAATGAAAAGTGTTATTACCAAGTCACATGACCTGCTGTGTTTATGTTAAGCGCTTTGCAGGGCCTCCCGGTTTGCTTCCAGAAACCTGCGCTTTGCGACTCGCTTCGCGTACCAGTTCGCTAACGTAGCACGTCATATGACGTATCACGCGACAACGTGAAACGTCATGCGGACGGGAGGCGTCACGATGTTGTTTTCTAACGCGGCAGTTGCGGTAAAGAAACGTTTACCGGCTCGCGGTCTATTTCGCGGCATCAAGGTCAGCTAACGGGAAGCTTCCCGATTCGCGAAGCGGGAACGAAGAAAAAAAAATATTTTAAAAAAAAATTATTCATAAACATATAAAATATATTTTTGGATTTAAAGAAGAATACATTTTACAGCTACAGATATTAGCTGTTAAAAAACCAATGAAATTCACTGAAAAAACCATAGGTTATAGACCATATATAGTTAGGAATTAGCATTTACAAAACCTTGAAAATTCACTGAAAAAAACATAGGTTATAGACCATATATAGTTAGGAATTAGCATTTACAAAACCTTATTTTACTCACACAAAACCATTGAAATTCCATATATAGTTAGTTGCACTAACTATATATCGCGCACCCGCAATCCACTGCTGATGATGTCACATATTACATCATTCATGACATGGTCAGTGACATCACTGATGACATCACTGATGACATCTCAAATGACATCACTGATGACATCACTGATGACATCACTGATGACAACATCCAGTGACTGTATGTTTCTGTAAAGTTAAAATGTGTCTTACATATTGAAGAATGAGTGGAAGTATAAGTGTCTGGACAAAGGATTTAGTAGGTGCATGACTGAATGTATGAGTGAGTGATTGAATGTGTCTCACTGAGTGCATGGGTTAGTGACTAAACTGTCTTAATTTGTGCATCATTATGTCTGTTGTTCTGTAAACTGCTGCATGTGTTGATCAGTAGCTATATGATTAACTATATGGGTTACTGATTGATTGTCCAAGTATTTGTATGGGAGACTGAGTGTGTGTGTGGCTGGCTGGGAGGTGTGTGACTCTGTGCAGATCAATGTGTACTTGTATCAATGATTGTATAAGAAGGTAAGTATGTGTTAGTATATGTTTGAAAATGTAAGGTGCTCTATGTTTAACTGTATAGACAAGAAAATGGAAGTGTCATTGATTCTTTACAGGACTGACTAGGTGTGTGAGTAACTCCATGGATGAGTGGCAGACTGTGAGTGTCTGTATAGGTGTATGAGTGCATATGATAGTGTTGTAAAGATGAGTGATTGTATGTATGAATGATTGTATGGGTGAATGAGTGAATGTGTGTGTAGACATAGGAATCAGTGAGTGCGTATGTAGTAACTAGTATTGGTGTGTCAATGGTTTCAAAAATTATACTCTGTATTTAACACTGGGTGAAACAGAGGTTATATTAAAATGTGAGGAGATGCATTGTATTGTCACATGAATGATATCATCAGTGATGTGGTCATTGATGTCAAATGAGATGTCATCAGTGATGTCATCAGTGATGTCATTTGAGATGTCATCAGTGATGTCATCAGTGATGTCACTGACCATGTCATGAATGATGTAATATGTGACATCATCAGCAGTGGATTGCGGGTGTGCGATATATAGTTAGTGCAACTAACTATATATGGAATTTCAATGGTTTTGTGTGAGTAAAATAAGGTTTTGTAAATGCTAATTCCTAACTATATATGGTCTATAACCTATGGTTTTTTCAGTGAATTTTCAAGGTTTTGTAAATGCTAATTCCTAACTATATATGGTCTATAACCTATGGTTTTTTCAGTGAATATATATATATATATATTTATATATATTTATATATATTTTTTTTTAGAAAAATGGGAAGTCGAGCTCCCATCGTGCACCTATCTCGGTGGGTGTGCGGATTCAAACCGCCATATTGGTAAAGTCATGAAGGACGCACGTTTCAGCCAGCCCACTCCGCTTACGCTTACTGGGAGGGAACTACAATGCTACATGTCCCAGGTCTTCCCTGTAGTGATCTGTTGATCACAGGTCTAGTTGTCAGCATGCCACAGCCACTCCCTCATGGCTGGTTTACACCCACACCACACCTATGCAGCACATGCGTCACAGGACATGTGATCCTGCCAATAAAAAGGGCCAGACACACGTACTCAACACCATTTCCACTCACTGTCTGGGTGTATCCATGTGCTTATTATGTTGGTTGCAGCCGAGGCACTTTGGCCGACACGGGCCTCACACAACGTGGCGATGACTTGAGGTGAACAGAGTTGGTGGCAGCCGAATAACTTTGCTGGACACAGGCCCCCTGCCATGTGGCAATGACTTGAGGTGCACAGAATTGGTGGCAGCCAAGGCATTATGGCCAACACGGGCCTCCCACCACGTGGCGATGACTTGAGCTGCACTGAGTTAGTGCCACCAGGGCTGAGTTGGTGTGCGGCCTGTGATGATGTGTAGGCCTCAATACACCATCCTGCCAGATCAGACCAGATTTGAATTGTGAACTCAGCTGGACCACATGTACGCCAAAGGCAGCTGGCTGTACGGACATGACTCCTCGGCGTGGTGCAGCAGGATGCGCTGGTGGCTGTGCCGCTGAATCCAGCGACGGCTGAGAAAGTTTCTCCGGCACGTGGTGGGCCATCTTGGAGACACGCTGGTGGCGCCGGGTGAGGATTGAGTTCTGGGTGAGCAGGGTTGGGCAGTCATCGTTGGGCGGTGGACTGGTCTGGGGACAAGGGCTGATATGCCTGTGAAAGATGTAGGAATCATGCACACTGCCTGAGAAGTTTGTGCCAACATTAGTGTACAGGCGCCGGTGGTCCAGTTTTGCCTGCACATTGTTGGAATGCGTATGGTTTCTGTTGCGGTGATTGTGTGCAGTGTCGGCAGGGGGCACAAGTAGTACATGTGTGCAGTCAATTGAATCCAACACATGCAGGAAACCTGCTATGACGTGGTTCCCTTGCTTGGTCTACAGCTGTTCTTTCGCAGTGTGGGTGAAGTGAAACATGCAGGTGTATCAAGCTGAAACTAACCGTGATATTTACAGGTATGATAAATCCTTTGACCGTAAGGACCATAACAGAAGTTCGTGTGGTTGTAACGTTCCTTTTCTTTCCTACGAAGGGTACGACCACAGGAACATCTTTTGCGGTCATTTTGTGCATGATTGGTCATACCTGTAAGCATTCCGGTTTGTTCAAGTGCAATATATTGTACCATATTACAATTGTGACCATACTAACACTTGACCTCTGTCTTTATTTATCCAACAGGTTTATGAATACAGAGTTTTGGGATTTCCAGGATGATCTACAGTTATTTCGATCCACAAGTTGATGTTCCCCATTGGGAATGTCACTCGCTGTTTGATGTTTTTGTTTTTTGTCCGTTTATGTTTTTCTAATAAAGTACTGTTTTTGCACTACTGTTGACTACTAGACGTCATGACTTGGCGCACCCCCATTTCAGTGACTACAATCTTGGATCTGGCGCACAGAGGTGTCAAGCAACGGATTGAGTTGGGGCTGGTTGTGCAGGAATACTACGAATTGGGACCGGCAGGGGGTGTGGATACAGGGACCCTACATTGCTTTTGTGGACATGCATCCAAGACATGTGAGGAAGTTTAATAGGGCTGGCTGTGAGACTCCCCCGACTCTCGCAGTTGTTAGTTGGGTCCAGAGGCCAACAGGTGCAGCACAGCCAGCAACTTTGTCTGCGGGAGGATGTTGATTGTCCGCTGGGTTGGTACCGTCAGCCTCTGGGCAATGTGGCAGTGTGTACCAACTTGAGAATGGGGGGATAATTCTTTTCATAAAGGAGGCTCTGGACTACCAAAGTCTGAACACGGTGGACAGCTTAACGGACGACAATCTGTCGTCTCCGCATTTATGTATACACAAAGTAAAAGACTATAAGCCAAATTAATTCGAATGTTTGTTCGTAACCATATTCTTTTTTATATGGACATTTCAAAAGAAAAGAACATATAGATTTTCATATACTGTGATAACAGGGCAATTTAACGACAGTTACTTAGTGTTTATCATGAAATGTCTGGATGCTACTGAAAGCTGGAAAACCTAAGACAAGTCCAAATTAAACTAAAGAAATGTCCCAATGTATTTCGGGTTCCAACACATGAACCCTTCGTCAGGGGAAAACTAAACGTAATTCAAAATCCAGCAAAATCATCCAATGTTATCTTCCGCAGGAAACCTACAACACAAAAGGTTGCATCTGTCAGCTCTTGGCTCAATCTACATTAAAAGCTGAAACCTTCACCTGTAACAAGATTTTCAGTTAGAATTTGCACTCACCGAGATTTGCAACGTGGAGGGAAAAGGAAAAAGAAAACGACTAAAGAATCTGTAAAAAAGAGCCCAAGGGGTGAAATGTAGTGGTGAATTCCGTGCACAGAAAGGTGTATTGTGCCAAATTATTGTGGGTGATCCTAGTAAATTGTCTCTGTGCTCATGCCTCAGTGCGGTTATACAGATGGATGAATGATTCCATCTCCCAATCAAATTAACCATAATGTCCTCTTACCAATCCTCACAATGCAAAACTTCGATGGAAAAGAGGTCCCTCTGCCCTTGAGTCAAGCGCTGGGTAGTATGTGACTCGTGAGAGCGCGTCACGTGAAACTCGAAATGTACTCTGTAATACCAATTGAAAGAATCTGTACAAACTGACTATTGCTAGCGCGTAAGTGTATGTGGCAGAATACTGGTGTGAGCCGCTTACCGTTTGTGAATATCCACAAGGTAAAACTCAGCCTCCGTAGCACTATGTTATGAGTCCACTGCTGTGCGTCAGTGTTAGTGCCTTAGTGCGTATGCGTCACTCTCCTACGTGCAAAGTAAAGAAAAGAGGCGTGATTCAAAAATAGGATCGAAGTTAAAACGTTCCGGTGTTTAGAAAAATTATTATCTAAGTGTTAGAATGCATTTACCTTCACAAATCTATCCTGTACTCGCTCACACTCGTCTCCCTCACCGCGGCGACTGTAGAGGTATCCCGGCGTGCACTGCGCATTTAAAGGCATAGTGCCGCGTTTTTAACTATCTAGTGTAGGGTTCGAATCCCAATGAACCCGAGCTCGTGTAACCAATATAAAATTGGAAAATAAAAAAGAACTGTCTAATATACTCAAAAGACTTTATCCGATGTATCTGTTGTGAAAATAAATAAATGTTTAATAACGGGTGAGCATCCGCCACTGAAGACCATAGTCTGTCCGTATTGACTCAAAGTCTGTCCGTGTTGACTAAAAACGTTATTGTTCCCACCTGTTGTCAAACAGAGTAGGGGTATTGAAAGAGTTGTGTGAAACTTCTCTATATGTTGTCTCCGATCTGTTTAAGAAACAATTCAGGGTAAATGAGTGAATTGTGAAGGAAGATGAAAGAAAACTAATGACTATGAAAATGCGGACTGTGAATAGTGCGAAAAAAAGAACCAAACGAAAGAAAGAAACATGGTATGCGGGGCACAAGTTTGTTGCTTGAGAATGAATAGCAAAGGAAAAGTTGGGATGGTAAGCAAAATACCACCAGAAGTGAGAGAAGATAATCAGAATTTGTTGCAAAACCGTGAGTGCAAATCCTGTACAAAGATATCTGTTTACATGAAATGCAAGCAATAACATCACAGAAAACATAACATTTCATAATGGTCATTTAAACCCGCTGGTGCCACAGTACCCAACAATTTGATCCAATATGTCTCTCTGCGTGCTAAAGCTGTTGACTACAAGTTAGACGAGGTGTACTCATGGGCCGAAAACTACGCCCAGAAACGATTCTTTAAAAAACCTAGCACAAATCCTAACTCATCAGAGGAGAGTCTAGAACCCGACCAGGACCTCACCTTACAGCGTCCTAAACCCACCATGGTACATTCACAAAAAGAGATAACTCCTGAAATCTCTGCTTCCGCATCCTCATCGCAGACTTTTTTAGTGGAGGGCCCAGAGTTTGCTATGGCAGGTCGGGAGCCGCGAGGCTCCCGCCCTGCCATAGCAAACTGCAGTGTCCCAGGGGTGGGCAACCCGGGACACTACAGGAGACGACCCTGGGGGGTGGCGACCCTGGGGGGTGGCGGTTCCCAGGGCCATCGAGGGCTCCAGGATGGGGGATGCCTGTCCCCCCTCCCACCATTTACAAAGCCCCAGGGGGTAGCGGTCCCCGGGGCTTGGGGGTCCATCACGGACCCCCAATTTTAATATTTAGATCCCCGGGGAGGTGGCGGTCCCTAGGGTGTGTGGGGAGGTTCAAGCCCCCCACACAGGTTCTATTATTTTTAGGAAATACAAGCCCCAGGGGGTGGCAGTCCCCAGGGCTGCAGAGGGCCGTGAGCCCTCACAAACATTTTAGAAAAGCCCCTGAGGTGGCAGTCCCCAGGGCTTTGGGGTCCTTTGATCCCCCTATCATTTTATTTCACAAGCCACGGGGGTGGTGGTCCCCGGAGCTGCAGGGGGGCCCCTTTGGCACCAATTACAATATACAAATTGCCCCCAAGAGTTGGCCCACCCAGGGACTAAATATTAACGAAGCGATGGAGCACGCGGCTGGATTTGTGGATCCTCTGCGCAGCCAGCGATAAAAAAAAACGAAGGGGGGTCCTTGTGGGACCCCCTGAGCAGGCCTATGGGGTTAGGGTGTTCTACCCTGCCCCCTTTTCGTGTTTTGCACGTTTGTTTTTCACTTTTCTTGTGCCTCGGTTCTACCGAGGCACAAGATGGCGGCCAACACTTCCTGGTTTGGAGTGTTGACAGCCACTTAGCATGCAGCTCGTGATCGGGAGGGTGTGCGGATCCTGCGCGCCTCTAGATATCAATATTTTTTACATTTTGATTTTGTCAGCAACTCCTGAACGCATTTACACCATTTAACAAAAGGGCTCTTTCTGAACTAAGGGCTACCTATTTGCCAATTTTTGTGTAATTCCGTTCAGCAGTTCGGGTTGGTGCTGCGTCTAAAGTCTCCTAAGGAAAATTGCATGGAGAAAACATGTTTTGGGACGACCCTTTTTTCTCGGCCCCCGCTTGCCAAATCACCCCGAAACTTTCAAGATAGGAGCGGACCATAAGTTTTGAAACTTATACGAACATTCGTCAATCGCACCAAAGTTATTGGGAATAGAATGTTGCAATTTTCCTATGGATAAAAGGTCCTAACTATAACTACTTACTGGCGACCACCAGTAGGTAATATATATATATACAAATATATATATATATATTCACTGAAAAAAACATAAGTTTCAGAGACGTTATAGTTAGGAATTAGCATTTAAAAAACCTTTGATATTCACTGAAAAAACCATAGGTTTCATGAGTGTTATAGTTAGCTGGACATTTCACTCGTACAAAACCATAGAAATTCCTCCGTTATAGTTAGTTGTGCTAACTATAACACGCGCGCCCGCAATCACATATTACATCATTCAGGACATGGTCAGTGACATCACTGATGATATCACTGATGACATCATCCACGTGACAATCTGACATACCTCATCACACACTAGTATAACCTTTGATCACTCACTGTAAAATACAGAGTTCCATATTTGAAAGCATTTAAACACACATACCAGTTACTACATACGCACTCACTGATTCCTAAGTCTACAAACACAACTGTCCATTCACCCACAGAATCACTTATACATGCAGTCATAGTTACTATGTTAAAAAATCACTATTACAATTATACACTCATTCATACAGTTACTCTCACAATCACTGACTCTTACGTATACTTATTTATATACACCAACTCTCATATACAATGCCTTTTATTTTTCTACTTTATTGGAGATGTACCACTGACACATATATTAACTTACCAACACACAAATAAACACTCTCAGATACCCAAACAACTGTTTCCATAAACACTCCTAAACCCATATACATAGACAATCAACCAATCACACATCTATGCATAGAGTTACAATTTCCCCACCCAACCACAGATACACTCAGTCTCCCTTACAAATACTCAGCCAACTAATTAACAACTAATATCCACACTCCACACTCATGTAGTTAGTGACCAATTGATGCAACACGTTATACAACAACAGAGACAGTGATACACACATTCACATAGTTTGGTTACTAACCCATATATTTAGTGAGACACATTTAATTACTCACTTAAACAGTCAGACAGCTACTAAATCCTCCATCCAGACAGTTATATCCACTCAATCTTCAATAGAGATTGGTATATATATATATATATATATATATATATATATATATATATATATATAATAGATATTTAAATTTCAAACAAAACCACATTCACTGGATGATTCACATTCACTGGATGATGTCATCAGTGATGTCATTTGAGATGTCATCAGTGATGTCATCAGTGATGTCACTGACCATGTCATGAATGATGTAATATGTGACATCATCATCAGTGCATTGCGGGCGCGCGAGTTATAGTTAGCACAACTAACTATAACGGAGGAATTTCTATGGTTTTGTACGAGTGAAATGTTCAGCTAACTATAACACTCATGAAATCTATGTTTTTTTCAGTGAATATATATATATATATATATACATATATATATATATATACATATATTACCTACTGGCGGTCGCCAGTAGGTATATATAGTTAGTTAGGACCTAGTTACCATAGGAAATTCCGAACATTCTATTGGGAGTAACTTTGGCGCCCAAGATGAATGTGCCAAGCGGTTCATGGAGCGAGGGTATAGCAAAGGGGTCATACAACAGGCAATTAAAAAATCCATGGTCAAGGACCGCAAGGATGTATTAGGTATTGGAGAGGCCTCGGCTGAGGCATCTAACAATGAACCCGTAACGAACCCTGACCACAACAAACAGGCAGAACCGTTCCGCATAATAGTAGGGTACTGTAACCAACATTATGAAGTACGAAAAATTATCAACAAAAATTGGCCAATAATCAGCAGTGATCCTTTAATAGGTCAGGATCTCCCAAAGAAAGCCTCCATAACCTTCAGTAAAGCCCCCAACATGAGACAAAGATTAGTGGCAACCTGCCCAGAAATTATTGACAATAGTTCTTGGTATCAGAACAATCAAGGCTTTTACAGGTGTAAAACCTGCAAAGCATGTGTACATGGTGTGAACAAAAAAATGTACAAGGACGGATTTAGTGACCAAGAGCATCGTATCACAAAAGTCCTGACTTGTAAAACGGACTATGCCGTTTACGTCCTCGAATGCCCCTGCAAACGGCAATATGTGGGAAGCACGAAACTTCCCGTGCATAAAAGGATATTGCAGCATTTAAGGGCGATAACCACGCAGGACAACACCTATCCCGTGGCGAGGCATTTTAAAAGTCAACACCAAAGCAATAACAAGGATCTGAAATACTGGGTGGTGGATGCTGTAAGTGCGAGCAGGAGGGGAGGCAACAGGGAAAACAAATTACGTAAAATGGAAACCAACTACATACTCAAGCTTAATAGTAAACAGCCTGTGGGTCTGAATTTGACTGAGGATTTACACACATGTTTGCATAACTAATGATTATGAATGACAGAAATGCCCAAGTATGAGAAATTAATAAATGTGAACAACATAAATGTGTAAATAGGATGTACATATATCAATTAGAATTGAATGATATATAGATGTATATTTTTGGATAAATGTGTATATTAGTTTATGTGTATATATAGTTGTATATAGGTGAAGATGATATAAATTGTGAATAATTAATTTTATACAGAACTAGTTGGGCAACTACCATATTCGCTGAAATAATTAATCACATGTGACAATTGAGTAATAAGTAGAAGGACCATATTCACTGATACATAGTATGTAAGTTAGCAACCTGAAGGAAATGATAATCAATAGTGAAGTAACTGAGAACTAAAATGGCAACAGGATAAACTCGAACATAAGTGTAGTGGGATTGTAAAATAGAAGGAGAAAAGGTTGGCTCTACAAATAATAACAATGAAATAACTATCTAAATTCAAAATGTATAGCCCTCGTTTACATGGTTTTTAAACACTTTTTTGCACTGGAGCACTTTTATATGGGTATGGGTAAGAACACAAATAATGCAAGGCGAATTAAAATATCAAATGTAATGTTGAAGTTAATGCTTAACATAGTAATGGATAAAAGGCCAACATGGGGATTTAACCCAAAACTGCAAAAGTATGGCAACATTGTATAAATGTGGTGGATATTCTTTAAAGTACATAATGGGATTTAACCCGGAATTGTTTAAGAATATTTAGGGATTTATCCTAAACATCAAAAGAGAGTGGACAGCTAATAACTGTAAACATGCATTGTAAATACGTGTACATATCGTATTAATGTGATGTGTAAGTCCATCAACTGTGTTTACCCAATGGTTGTGTCAATTCAAATGAACCAATCACTAATGAGCACTGTGCACGTTAAAAATGCCAAAAAAACAAGGTTACGCTGTCATGTGATCAAGGCTTTTCAGCCGAAACGTTATGGCGACAGCTGAATAAACGAAACTAACCAGCATCCAAGTGTGGTCCGTGTCTGTTTCCAGCGCGATCAGGTCAGAGGTGATTGTGGCAGGAGAACGGAGGTTTTTTCATACATATATATATATATATACATATATTACCTACTGGCGGTCGCCAGTAGGTATATATAGTTAGTTAGGACCTAGTTACCATAGGAAATTCCGAACATTCTATTGGGAGTAACTTTGGCGCCCATTGAGGGATCTGCCTGTAATTTTTCTTAAATTTGCCTCACTGCGCTGCGCTCCTTCCCTGACAGTTTCGGGGGGGTTCGTTAAGCGGGGGCTGAGAAAAAAGGGGGGGTCCCAAAACGTGTTTTCCCCATGTTAATTTCCATAGGGACATTCTGACAAGGCTACAGCTCGAACGGCTGAACGGAATTATACCAGATTCGGCAAAATGGTAGGGACTGGTATGCAGCAGTGCCTTTTGTATGTTTGGTGTAAATCCCTCCAGTAGTTCTTGAGAAAATTGAATTTGAAATTTTTCAAATGGCATTTTCTATGGGACCTTTAGACACGGCTACAGCCCGAACGGCTGAACGGAATTACACCAAACTTGGCAAAATGGTAGGGACAGGTATGCAGTAGTGCCTTTTCTATATTTGGTGAAAATCCCTCCAGTAGTTGTTGAGAAAATGAATTTGATCAGATTATATATCTATATGCGCTCACCCAAAACAAGAGTGGAAAACACGAAAAGGGGGCAGGGTAGAGACCCGCCAACCCTCTAGCCCTTCTCAGGGGGTCCCAAAAGGATCGCGGGGTACGCGTACCGTGCCCGTACCACGCAATTTTTAAAAAAAATAAAAAAATGTTTGCACTTGGTGGTCCTTTTGGGACCCCCTGAGAGCTGCTCTAAAAAGAAGAATATAATAATAGATGGAGCCAAGGTAGAAGTAAGATCTGATTTATCTCCTGTAACGGTGAACAGACAATTGGAGCTAGGCAAACGGATAGAGCCTCTCAGAGATTTAGGTGCCACAGTTCAACTTAAATTCCCGGCTTTTTTTAAAGTAATGTGGCGAAACAAAATGTATTTGTTTCGTAATGTTGAGGAAGTTGACACTTTTATTGAGCAGTGTAAAGAGATGGCTCATGAGGCAAATATCTAATTTAGTATCTGGCGCTCTGAATTTTTTTTTTTTTTTTTAGGTTAGCCTGTACAAAAGTATGTATTAATTAGCACTAAGAAGGTTAGCACCATCACTTAGGCACTCGAAAGGCCGAGGCAATGGGTAGGCTGGTTGGGTTTTCCAAGGGTGGCGGGAGGGAGGGAGAGAGGAGAGAGGGGGGGGGTGGACTGGGGTTTGGGGGGAGGGAAGGGGTGGGAAAAAAAACATAAAAATTGTTCTCAGAAGCCTAGCAGTCACTAGTTTGGGTCTTGTGTTTTGTTTGGTAAAGGATGAGTGGGGCTAGCGTGTTAGATTTAAAAATTCTCTCATGGAATGTTAATGGGATACGTGAAAAGTCCAGGAGAAGGTTAATTTTAAAATATTTAGAGGATTCATTGGCCCATATTATTATTTTACAAGAAACGCATCTAACCGCCACTGAGTGTAAGGAGGTATTGGGAACTCAAAGATGGGTAGCACATCTGTTCAATACACCTCAAACTATAGTCACAAAGGGGTGGCGATTTTGGTAAGGCAAGGAGTGCAATTTTGTTTTGAATCCATGGCGGCAGATGCTAGTGGGAGGTGGTTGGTTTTGCAGGCAACAGTGGCGGGCGAAATGTTAAATATCATAGGATACTATGGGCCAAACCAGGATGATGTGGGGCCTCTGGACACCCTGGCCAGCAAATTACTAAATTTTTCAGGGAAAACTATTATGGCAGGAGATTTTAACACGGTCATGGATAACACTTTAGATCGTTCAGGAAATAGGGGACAAGGTAATGTGAAAATGTCAAATAGAGTAAGGCTGCTGTTAACCCAGTATGGTTTATGTAATATATGGCGGGTAAAATCAAGCCAGCAGGTTGGTTATACGTATTATAACCAAAAGTACAAACACAAATAACGAATAGATTATTTTCTGTTGGATTTGAGATTAAGGGACTGTGTAATTGATATTAGTCATCTAGGTGTCCATATTTCAGACCATTCCGCTATAGCATTGAGTTTGAGGTTTAAGAAAAGTAGATTGGATTCAGCCTGGAGGCTAGATCGTACTCTCCTCCTAGATCAGGAGTGCTTAAAAATAGTATCGGAGGAATTAGGAGTTTTTTTAGAGAAAAACCTGGGTTCCGCGAGGGCGGAGATAGTCTGGGAAACATGTAAAGCGTTTTTGAGAGGCAGGCTGGGTGCCTTGGGCGCTATGAAGCGCAGAGATTACTATAGAACTGTCTCCGAATTGGAGGAGAAAATCTGCCTGAATGAAGCTAAGATTATCGATGTGGGGAGTTCTACGGCAACGGAGCAAGTCATACATGACACAGCTGAGTTTAAATCAGATCTTATGGCAGTCCTCATGCACAGAGTTAAAGAAAAATGGGAAGCTAGCAACTTGGCACATTTTAGCTACGGGGAAGGTTGGAGTAAGCTTTTAGCATGGAAGGCGAAGAAAGACCAATCACGTAATTTCATTAAGGAGGTGAAAACTGCAGACTCAGATGTTCCAATCACGGATAGTAGAGGAATAGCAGAAACTTTCTTTGAGTATTTTTCAAGAGTATATAAGGAGGATTTAGATACCGAGCCTCTGGCCATTAGGGAGTGGGTGCAGCTTGTTAATCCGCTTCCAACCCAATTTAAACAAATTTTAAATGCTGAAATATCATTATTAGAGGTGGAAAAGGGCTATAAAATTGGCCAAGAATGGTAAAGCCCCCGGGCCGGATGGTCTCCCGTCGGAAGAATATAAAACTATGATAGGACTAATTGCCCCAGTATTACACCAATTATTTAACAGTATTTTTCAAGGGCAGGTAACAATGCCTGAATCTTGGAATGAGGTGGTTATTGTTTTAATTCTTAAACCAGGAAAATCACCCAAATATCCTGATTAATACAGGCCAATATCACTACTAAATTGTGACTATAAACTATTTGCAAATATTATGGCCGACAGGTTAAGCCTGGTTATCTCAAAATTAGTACAGGAGGACCAAAAAGGATTTATTAGGGGTAGATATTTAAAGGAGCTTACTTTTTCACTGATAGGCTCTATCGATCTGGCCTCAGTTTATAAACTTCCGTTGGCGCTGATTGCACTTGATGCCGCCAAGGCTTTTGACCGGGTTAACTGGTCCTTCTTAAAGTCCTTAATAGGCCATCTTGAACTAGGGACGTGTTTTACTAATACAGTGTTATCATTATATTGTTTTCCCACCTCTAAGGTGCTGATTAACGGCATGTTAACACACTCCATTAAGGTGATGTGTGGCACGAGGCAGGGTTGCCCCCTGTCTCCGTTATCATGTAACTTGTATATAGAACCACTTGCCTGTAAGATCAGGGCTGCAGAAAATATATCACCTTTTGCTGTAGATGGATGGGTTAAAAAAATAGGTCTCTATGCAGACGACATTATCATCTATACCCCTAATTTACATCAATCAATACGCAGTTTGTTTGAGCTCACTAAAAAGTTTGGCCCGTTTTCCGGCTATGAAATTAATGAGGATAAGACTGAAATCATGTCGTGGAATTTGGACCCAGAAGATATCCCGTGTAAAAAAGAGATGAGATACTTGGGGGTAAGGATAACGCAGAATATTGGTGAGCTAACAAAAATCAACTTTTTGAGGATTAAGAAAGATATAGGTTCTATACTACGAAGTTGGGGGCACTTACCACTTACTCTGTATGGCCGTACAAACTTGATTAAGATGGTGATCCTGCCAGAAATGACTTTCTTGTTCGAAACAATCCCTCTGGCATTTAAAAAAGACTGGCTTAAGACGTTGAAGAGTGAGATTTGTTCTTTTATATGGGCCTTGAAAGGGTCCCGTTTGTCCTGGAAAAAAATTAGGAGAAGATGGGCTAAAGGAGCATTGGCAGCCCCGGATTTTTTGCTGTATCTATGGGCTTTTCAGTTAAAGAATTTCAGCACTCTTTTGGGCGTTCCGAAGGCCACAGCTATTGGGCGAATATCTTCTGCGATGCTTAAAAAGAGTAATTATAATGAGGACGGCTTTTTGTGCAAATTTTCGGATCCAAAGTACTTCAAGAAAGTAAGGTTAGAAATGTTGCGAGAAGCAGCTGAACTATGGTATTCAATCAGGAGAGTCATTAAAATTCCCTACTATGGATATAGGGCTTCAATCTGGGATTCCCCAGGTTCACCTCTTTGGTCCCAAGATGCACTAGCTATGCCACTGAGAGCAGCGGGTTTAGAATGTTGGGGGGACCTATTTCCGGATGGAAAATTGATAGACTGGGAGCAAGGGGAAGCTACATGGGGTAGGGGGCTTTCAAAATTTAAGTATTTACAGATACAAAGTTGGGCGAGTAAAACAGACATTGTTATTGGACTACAGAATGATTTAGAAGAAAAACTTTTCTCAAGTCAAGTTTATAAAAAGGAAGTGGCCATGTGGTATTGGATAATGTTGGATATGGAAGATGGGCCGTTTTTACTTCCAGAAGCTTTGTGGAATGAACACTTGCCAGACATCGCTGCGGAGATTGAATGGCAAGTAACAATGACTATGTTATACAAAATAGTTAAGTCTGCAAATTTAAGGCGGAATCTTTTGTTCACTATCCACAGAGCATATTGGTCTCCCCGTAGGCTCTCTAAATTCAAGGGCGGGGGACTGGTGGAATGCCCCAAATGCAGAAGTGTCAATGTGGACGACCTGCAAATGTTTGTGGAGTGCCCCAATATCAGGGAATTCTGGGAGGCCGTAAGTAACTGCTTGTCCCTGTCTGCAGACCTAAAGATTGAGGTAAGCGCTGATTTAATTATTACTGGACGTTATGACCTGCAGAGTAAGGTTATGAATGACCAGTCAAACTGGTGTTTTATGGTGTTTTGCTTGCTCGAAGAGAGATCTGTAAACTTTGGGTCTCCGCTACATCCCAACCCTACTGGATTGGGTGAATGCTATGAGATATTTTGCTAAATTAGACTCTATGGATCCGAAAAGGAGAAAGCACTTATTTTGGTTATCTTTTTTACAGCACTTTGGTTGAGGTAGGGGACAATAGGGTTGGGAGTTAGGCATGTTAAAAATAATAGTCCAATGATTAAGGTCTTGGCCTATCTCGCTGACTGTTTTTTTCCCTTGATAGGGGAGATACAGATAAGGTAGAGGTCGGCAGGGGTATTGGGTTCATAGTCCCCGGACAACTCGGAAATGAGCCGTATTATCCGCTGTCGCATCGCACAAGCCTAGGTTTGTAAAGTTGTCTAATGAGATACAAAGCCCATGGGTGGTATCGTGTCGTATTCGAATTTGGGTGGCGAAAAGGCTAATGAGGACAAGAGAAAAAAACAACAACAAAAAAACGGAGACTAAACTACAGAAAGAGGAGGGAGTACTGGTCAAACCTTCTGATAAAGGAGGAAATGTGGTGCTGTGGGGTAGTAAATTGTATAAAAAAGAAGCACTCAGCCAACTAAACGATTGTGAATGTTATAGCAGGATCAGTAAGAGAGGAGTATGAAGGGGTGAAGGAACAATTTTCAAAAAACTGGATGTTTGGAGACAGGAAGAACTGCTGAGCTGGGATGAATATATGTTCTTGAAGAAGGAAAAGCCAGCAATGCCAGTTTTCTACATGCTCCCAAAGGTGCATAAAAGCACCATAAATCCACATGGGAGGCTGATCATTTCTTCGTGTGGCAGCTAGTTCGGAAATGCGTCAAGATATATTGACTATTTTTTAAATCCAATTGTGAGAACTTTTACCTCATTTATTAAGGACTCAGCGGATTTTCTTAAATGTA
The DNA here is from genome assembly GCF_964261635.1 of Lissotriton helveticus. Classification (NCBI taxonomy): domain Eukaryota; kingdom Metazoa; phylum Chordata; class Amphibia; order Caudata; family Salamandridae; genus Lissotriton; species Lissotriton helveticus. Next base: position 857,141,419 of record NC_136069.1, read on the forward strand.
TATATGACATACGCTGGGATGAAACCACCATGTTGCTGTTGACTGTGGATCTGTTTACTCTGGATATTTCCACTTCGTATACCAGTTAAAGACACATGGATGGTCTTAAAAGCAACTGAATCCTTCTTGAATAGGAGACCAATAAGCAATTGAGATTAGGAATAGACAAGATCCAATTGTTCATTTGTCTTGTGTTCTGGGCGTGCTTTCGGAGACGGGACTGCCTTCTCAACTTACAATGGGGTTTTGCCTCAGGATCTCAAAATTCCTCAGGAAGGTCTCTCCAGGAGCCACCAAGATAGCCTTCCCAGAATTTGTTTTATTGCATTGTAGGTAATCATCGGACATCCCTCCCTACCTTACCATTGTGTTTATTTTTTATATATGTTTTTATCCCAGGTTTCCTAGAATTTGGTCCTATTGCTTTTCCTTCTAGATGTATCCAGTTTACTAAAATTCTCCACTGAAATCACCATTCATTTAAAGTAGGAGGGTTGGGGATTATCCACTTTATACATATATCTCTCCTAGTCTGTAGAATCAACATAAACAGTAGTTCTTTTTGCTTGTTATTTAATACAGGCGATGAAACATTACCGTCCACTACACCAAAAATAACATTTGTATCGCTTACCTTAATATTTTGTCCTATTGCTTTGTTTATAATCATACCCACTTCTGTCCAAAAAGTGCCAAGGTAGGGGCATTGGTGGAACATATGAATGTCATCTGCCTTGGCTTCCCCACTTTGGACAGCTTTTTACCGCTTGCGTGATCATTTTGGTTAGTCTTTCTGGCGTCCAGTATGCCCTGTGTAAAGTGAAAAGATGGTTCTTTCTGAGAGGGGCAGATATTACTACGTGCCTTTGTAGAACAGGATACTTGCCAAAGAAGCTGTAGATCTTTTGTAGGAAAATTTTAATCCATAGGTCTGTCGGTAGAGTGAATTCTTATTCTCCTGCTTGCATCATCCGCCAGTACCATTTCAATACTTCCTTTCTTGCTGGCTCACTTTGTAGATCTTTTTCCAACTCAGTATTATCTTCTCGTGATTGTTTCAGATCTTTTGCCCAGCTTGCCAACTAGTAGCATTTAAACCTGGACAATTTACCATCAGTGCTTGTTGATAAAGAGTCCCAACTTGCTTGTATCAGTTGCCCCCATATAGTGATACCAGCCTTTTTTAAGGGTCCTGTCAGAGTATCTTTTAAGCATTCAGGGGTTCCTGGTGAGTTCCAGATGGGAGCTAGGCTGCTATAATACGGAATTATCAAGATTCTCCTTATCTCATACTACTGTTTACAATCCGCACCTAATACCTTCAGTTTGATTTTCTTAAACTATTTTGGATGGCCAAACTTGTATGCACAGGAGTCAGCATTTGTGATGGCTTGCAGGTAAGGCGTTTAGAAGGAATAAGCTCTGAGAAGAATCCTAATGTCTTTAAACTGGAAAGCTCTGTAATAGAGGAGAAGGTCGGGGCTGGCAACGCCACCTTGATTTTTCTTCCTGTTTAGTTTTTTCCACGCAACCCTAACTCCTTTCGATGCCCATATGAAACCATTGATTTCACCTTGGATCTTTTTCAACCATTGGGTCCCAAACTCAAGTGGGATCGCATGAAAAATAAAAGAAAACTTGGGTAGAATAGACATTTTTATGATGTTTGATCTCCCAATGAACAAAAGGGGTAAACTGCTCCAAGATGTTAACAATTTCCTTGTTTCCTATACTCTTATGTCAAAATGTACTCGGATAATCTCGTTAATGTTGTTTAATACCTCGATTCCTAAGTACTTTATTCTGGTTTTTGTCTTTACGGTTGTTAATTGGGAGTTCCACGCCATTATTTCAGTTTTCTGATGATTAACCTGGTATCCCGAGACCTCACCAAAGTCATTTAATAGTCTTGTGATGGTTGGAAGTGAGGTATCACTTGTGAATGCCATCAAATCGTCGGCGTATAAGGCCACTTTTTTAACCCAACCATTAAAGTTAAAAGGAATGACACCTTGGGATCTTCCTATCTGGCTGGCTAGAGGCTCTATATATAAATTGAAGAAGTAAGGAGAGAGGGGGAAACCTTGCTGCGCACCTCTCTTTATTTGGATTACTTACGTGAGCTTGCCATTTTTGAGAATTTTTGCCACTGGGACTGTGTATATGTTTGTTATTGTCTTTAAACGTTATCTCCTAGACCATAGTGAAGTATTACTCTATGCAGGAACATCTAGTTTACTCGATCAAAGTGGGATGTTTTCCTGAATGGCAATATCTATGGCTCCGATTAATTGATGGGTAAGGTCATGCATTTGTCTCCCTTTAGTAAAGCCTTTCTGAACTTCGTGGATTAAGTTGCCGGTGATACGCCCTAGTCTAGTTGCTAAGGTCTGGGTGTAAATTTTATAATCATTGTTTAGAAGAGAGATTGGCCTATATGACTCGCATTTCAAGGGGTCTTTTCCTGGTTTTAAGATTATACTAATGGTGGCATCATTCCATGTTTTCGCGAGATCTACACCTTTAGAGAAGACCACATTAAAAAGATCCACTAGTCTTGGAGCCAGTATTTATTTTAGGACCTTATATAACTCATTTGGTAATGAGTCTAGTCCTGCTTCCTTCCCTCTCTTCAGTTTCTTTATTGCCTCCATGACTTCCTCTATGGTGATTTCTGCGTTAAGCCTCTCACATAGTTCTACTTCTAATCTCGGAATTATAGCTTCTCTCAGGCATGTGTCGGATAAATTACTAGGAACCATTAGGCCTTCCTTGTAAAAAGCTGTAAAGGCTTTCTCGATCCCTTGATCTTTCACTACCTGTTCTCCCATGGTGTCTCCTTGTATTGCGGTGATTTTATTTTTGGTTACGTCCGTTTTAATTTTTCATGCAAGGAGTTTCCCCGCTAACTTCCTAGTTTGCCAGAAGACTGGCTCCCACTTCTTCCTTAACCTCTTTTCCAATAAATGTGACATATCACACTTTTTTCTATTGATTTCCTCCCTTGCCCTTTCTTGTTCTAGACTAGAGGCTGCGGCATCTAAAATCCTTTGTTGATCTATGATCCCTGTCTCTATCTGTTGTTTGTTCTGTCTTGTCTCTTGTTTCTTGCAGCTGCTAAACCAATAAGGGCTCCCCTTATTACAGCCGTATTCGCGTCCAATACTACCTGGATAGAAATGTCATTGCTAGCATTTTTTTCAAAATATTCTATGGTGGTATTTTCTAAGCTGTCTATAATTTGTTCGTTTAGGAGAAGTGTGCGATCTAAGGTCCATCTTTTTATTCCCTGGGACGGACTTTGAGTTATTTCTATGTAAACTAGGGAGTGGTCGGAAAGGTTAGCGGGTATATGTTCTACCCTGTTAACATTGTTGCTTATATATTTTTCTATCAGGAAGAAGTAAATTCTTGATGTGTGCCCATATTTTTGATTCTCATATGTACATTTATTACTCTGATTACCTTTAATTTTCCACACATCCACTAGGCCCAGGTCTTCTCTAAATCTACTCAGCCATTCTCTCATTTTTGGAAGATATAGCGCTCTTCCCGGTGGGTGTCTGTCATTCTTTGGGTCTAGTAATAAATTGAAATTTCTTCATAAAATAATTGGGGAGGAAACTTCTATTAGCTGCGCATATAAGGCTTACAGTGAGTCCGGGTCATCCATATTTGGGCCATAAAACCCAACTATAGTATATGGGCTGCTCTCTAGTTTTTATTTTAGCAATAGCCCATCTTCCCTTTGGGTCAGTGTGTTCTTCTAAAATTATCGTCTTTGATGATTTTTTAAAGATGATTGCTACACCTTTGACACTGCAAGTTTGATTTGTGCACACATAACTATCAACCCAATTCTGGTGTTTCATGATTTCCACCCACTATGTTTTTAAAAGGTGAGATTCTTGCAGGATTATTACATCACAATTTATTATTTTCAAGTATTAACATTTTTTCTGGCATCTCTTCTTAACCCTAAGGCCGATTACATTCCATGATGTTGCTTTAATTCTATTATTACTTGAAATGTTAACTGTCAACTATTCGTTTGCTCTTTCGTGTCATCTTCACTGATATGTCACTTTCTTTTATAACTTTTTCCCTTAATGCTCCCACCCAAAAATAGAAATAGTGTACATACTTAACAAAATTATTTTCCCTCCCCTCCGCCGGAGAACCCTCCCTGCTGTCATTGGACAAAGCTGGTTTGTCCTTTTCGAGCACTGTCGACTCGAGACTTTAGTTTTACATTAGGGAGGACCGCTATTTTTGTGACTTAATCTATTCTATAAGGTATATGAACATTAGGGAGCTGAAAAAAACCCTAGCAGCTATGTCGGATTGCGCCCTCCATCTGCACAACACAAGTATACTATTATAAATGTGACTCTCAATAGAGTCTAGCGCCCATGTGCTTACAATAACGAGAAGCGGGTAGAAAGCATTGATTATTTTTCCCGTGACTGCCATAAATAAATAAGTGTAACAACTGATGGATTTTTCATGTTCTATCTTATAGTTATTGGTCAACAATGACCACACACCATCTAAGGGAATATACCCAATGTTGGACCTGGCCCTTTTGTTAGGTTCACCTCGAAACTTTTTGCTTTTTCCTAGCCTGTTTCTGGAACCTAGTGTTGATGGTTTTAGGCCTCTGCGCACTTTTTTACTGTCGTACAGTGTAAAGTGCGGGCGCTCTCTGTGTATGTGTGGTGAGTGACCTGCCCTCCCATAGGAATGAATGGGGAATATGTATGCCCATGGTAGTTCCTGATGTGTGGGGAGTGCAAGGTCGAGTTTGATATGTGCGAACTCGTGAGGTTGAATGCTGCGTAATGGTGTATGCGGCATGATTGTGTCTAGTCTAAAAGCGCCACTTTTAGAAGTTGGCATATTTGTGTAATTTGTGCCTGGCGTGTGATTGGCTGGTGAGCCTGGCCCAGGAGTGCCTGGGCCTGCTTGTGGATTGACTGTCTGGTTTGAGTGTGACAGGGGCTGCAGAGCCCCAGGAGGTTGTCTGAGTCAGCCCGTTGATGAAAGGCAGCATCTGCTGCCAGGGAAGTGGGAGGAGATAGCACCTGATAGTGAAGGGCTGTGCCTGCCTGACTACAATGCTGGCTCCACCTCCCCGCTGGGCGACTGTCACCTCTGTCCCAGATACTGAAGGGACTTCCCTATAACCAGTTCTAGCTGGTTCTCACACTGCCTGCACAAAGACTTCAAAGACTTTACTCTGTATAAGAAGGGGCTGTGTCCCCTTCCAAAATGTTCTTGTTTTTGGACTTGAATCTTGCCAGGGGCGTGCTGCTGCTTGGGCCCAGGGGAAACCCTGGGCCCTTCCCAGCCCCTGGACACCTGATGGACTTTCCTTTTCCTGGGAGCTGCTGTGCTCCCCCTTATGTCCTGGACTGTGGGGGTTCTGGACTCCTAAAGGACATTATTTTTTTTGTGTTGCTTTATTATTCTCTGCCTCTAGCGCTATGGAGCGCTTTATTTCTCCCCCAGCGCCTTATTTTGGCCAGGAAGCGCTGATGGTTTGATTTCCTTAGAGGAGGGGAAGGAGCGTGGGCTGTGCAGCGCGATGCTGCAGGCCCCAGCAGAGGATTCCCCCGAGATTACATTGGGGGTCATTGCGAGAGCCCACCTCGCTTGATTTTTATATTGGGAAAACCTTTCCGTCCGCAGCTGCTTGGGACGAAACAACGAAGGGCCCGCGCTGGGATTGGGCCGCTGCTGGGGGCTCGTCCCGGCCGGCCGCGATGCCATTGGCTGACCGGCCTGGGATCCCCTTATAACGCGTCCCCGGGCCGCGCCGTGATTGGCTGCCGGTCCGGGGAGGGAGAGGAAGAAGATGGCGGCCGTTGCGGGGCTCCCGTGATCGAGAGGGAGCCCCGAGAGAAGAAGTGTGGCCTGCTGCTTGGGCTCCCGTGTGCTGAGGGAGCCCCGAGTGAGGAGAGCGCGAGCCAGTGAAGGCCCGGTCCCGAGATGGGGGACCGGGTGTAGAGTGAAGCGGGCGTTCGTAAAAGCGGGGCTCCCATGGGGAGAGAGAGCCCCGCTGAGGAGAGATGCCTGCCTGACTGCCCGCCTGCACCGAGGAGCCCCCGGTGAGTGAAGCCCGTAGTTGGGCATTGGTGAGGAGGGCGTTGGGGCACATTGCCGGTGCCCGCCCCTCCTCTACAGTGTGGAAAGCCTGGTGATGCTCAGGGGGGCAGTGTGGTGATCGAGTCCCGAGAGGCTCAGGGCCCAGATTGTGTTTAGAGCCACAGAGGCTCTAGGGGGCACATCGTTATTTAGAGCCCAGTGAGGCTCTTGAGGGCAGTTGTATTTACGAGCCCAGCGAGGCTCGAGGGGCCATGGTTTGCAGAGCCTGAGGGCTCCATGGGCCATAATTGTTTTTAAGAGTCTGTGAGGCTCTTGGGGGACACAAGTGTTATGCCAGAGCCTGTGTGGCCCCAACGCGTGTAGAGTGTTTCCAGAGCCTGTGTGGCTCCAGCAGTGGGCACAGTTTGCGCCTATGGGTCAGTGAGGACCCTGTCGCAGTTTGGACTCTCAGCTGCCCAGCAATTAGTGGGCAGCTGCACCGTTTAGGTCTTGGGATGTTCCCAGGTGCCCAGCAGGTAGTGGGCACCTGCACCGTTTAGGCCCCTGATATTGAGACTCAGGGCATCCTAGCCCCAACAAGGCCAGTTGGCTAGGGACTGCAACAGGTGGTGGCTTATGTGAGTTTTGCGCGATTGTATGGTTATTGCCCCTCTGAATGTGTTTTCTTACATCATGTGTTATTCCTGCACCTCTGAATGTTTTTAGACATCATGTGATTTCTGCGCTATTGTATTGTTCTGGTACCTCTGAATGTATTTTATTGCATCATGTGCTTTGTTCTTAACACCGCTGAATGTGTAGGTTTATGCATCATGTGTTTCCCTTTACTACTCCTCTGAATGTATATTTATGCATCATGGGTAATGTGTTCTTTCCTAGACCCCTAAACGCTGTGTGATACTTAGGTGGTTGTCCGTACACCTCTGAATGTTTTTAGGCATCATGTGTTTTCCTTTACTACTCCTCTGAATGTGTTTCATGCATCATGGGTAAGGTGTTCTTGTTTATACCCCTAAATGCTGTGTGATACTTAGGTGGTTGTTCTTTTTAGTACAGGTGGTCCTAGTGAGGTCCTGGTTCCCTGCGTGACATTCTCCTAAGGTGGTTAGGGTTGCGTAGGTGGTACTTACCTGTTACCAGTAGATACTGGTTGTGATTTATAACTGTTACTTTGTGCTACAGTGATTTTATATCTTATTTTCTAAGTTCTAAAGTGCTACTTCTAAAAGTGTTGATTCTGACAGTGGCCCATGTGGCCCTGTCCTGTACATAATCCCTTGTGAATATTGCCCGTGCCAGTTGGCACAATGTACATGTGTGATTTTTATCTGATGTGTTTTGACGATACAAAAGTTATTTTAATATAACCTTGTGTAGAGTTCCTTATGTGGTGTGCCTAGGATGTTGTTGCTGTTGAGTGCTGGCGCAAATGATTTACACATTGCCTCCGAGTTTAGCCTTACTGCTCGTGCCAAGCTACCAAGGGGGTGAGCAGGGGTTATCTTGGCGTGTGACTTCCTTGCCCTGACTAGAATGGTGGTTTCTGCCTGCCTTTGGCGTCAGCCTTAGCCTACCAGAAATAGCCAGTTCTAGCACCCAATAATACCAGTCCTATTCAGGATTCGAATATAAAAGACACACAGGTATGACCGTTCAAATGAAGAATCCAAAATGTGAATGTGATATATTGCATAACTGTTACAGTTATAAAGTTCATGTAAATAAGATGGATTAACAGTACATGATTAACATGTACAAAGCCGCTGCCAGAGAAGAGAGGGACTGGAATCAAAATTTGGTGAAAGCTTATGGGCTGGTGAGGACTTCTGATGGAATAGAACCATACCTGTCCCTTATATACAATCCCCAGGACAGATTTTTATTAACACGTTTTAGGCTCAATTTTTTACATTATTTATTAGCCGAACCGGCGGGTTTTAGTACTGTTACGGAGCCAAAGGGTCCCTGCGGCTGAGATCAATGATCTCCGCAGGATACCCTTCATTTTATATTACTGTGCCCTTTTTATTCATTACCGAGGTGCCAATTCTTAGTCGATCTGTTGAAAAAGAACAAATTTAAACAGGCTAAGGTGGCCCTTGTAGTGTAGTTCCTATTATCCCAATAGGCTCTGCACATTGGAATAATACCTTCAATAGTATAGGCCTAGACCAGACGTTAACTAGGTCTACTACTGTCGATATTAGACTTAAGTTTTGGGTTTGCCAGCTAGCTCAGAGTTCACTAGAAACTTTCTCGAATGTTCAGGAAGGAATTAACTTCCCTGATTAGACAAGAAGGGATTTAGTTTCTGACAACCATAGAACATGACAACTTTGCTCTCCCCTAATCAAGAGTGTATCTCGAGAGTCGTGTGAACAAAAGGCAATTTATTTTACTCAGTCAGTATGTGCATTCTTAGTCTCATCAGATTGTAGAGAAAAGGAAGAGACGGGCGTGTTCAATAAAAGATGTTATTTATTGATCAGTCTCTTTTCTCATACAAGAGAAATGGATCGATATTATTGCAATACTTATGGTTAAGTAAAGTGCATACATTAAAAGCAGAAGTATAAAATAATACTGTAAAAACATTGATATGGTTTCTAAGCCATAAGATGTTTTAAAATGAATAAAATATATTTACACACATATACATTTGACTAAACGTACTCAACTGGTGTTTCTAAATACGCCTACCCCGTGTACCTGACCTAAGTCTTAATACGTGGGCGGGAATAGAAAGTTACAGTTTAAGTTAAGTTTGTTTTTGCCAAGTGACTGACTAAAGAATTCTCTGCGAGGGGTTATTCATTTCTGTACCTGGAATCTAGGATGGATGATGGATGGTATCTCTCGTCTCTGGTCTCGATATTCCAGGCTGCCTGCGAGGGCTACCCGGAAGCGCCGGTGCTGGATTTCTCGGCAGGAGAAATGGGCAGCTGCTCGATCTCAGCGCGTCAGGAAGGCGGGGCTGCGCCAGCGGGGTCTGCTCTGCTCTGGGCTTCGGCAAGTATGGCTGCTCCGTCTCGTCACCACCGCGTGTCTTTGCATAGGGCAATATCGGTAATATTTATACCTTTAAGGTGCCGAGATTGACGTAAGGATGGACATAGATACGTCAATAAGGATGTCATACGACCAGGTCGTTAGCACATTCTTTTGCTGAAGTTCTCGGTGAAATCAAAACAATGGCCGCAGGGTTTTTCCAGGTTGACATAGGTTTGATTTGTTTGAGAACTCCGTATGCCTTATCAGGGGCTGGAGGAATATCGCTTGTCTAATTAGATTGCAAGCGTTATGACCTAATCAGATAACACGTTCCTGTGCCGTAGTGTGGCTTTATCAGATAACGGTTCCTGCATCATGGGGGTTTTCTGCCTCATGGGCTGGCTGCTAGTTAACTTGTTAACCAGAATAGGGTCAGGAATAGGGGGATCGATACAGAACCTATAGGAATACATCACACCCACTCCACGCTAACTATGGACATATTTACTAATCTAGGCATAGTAAAACATAGTACAACATACTATAGAGTATTGTGTATACCTTACCACCCCAAAATACATAAATGCATTTTGAAATTATCAAATATACGGAAAAAAGGCAGTCATATGTATTGTATGCACTCAAGCTGTAGAATAATGCTAAAGTAATCACGCATTTTTATACATTATTGCTATTTGGTATATGAGAATTTACACATGAAATGGCTCTTAATACAGAAAAAAAGTTCGAGACCATTCCATCACAGAATATAATATTTATGAACATACCAGCGGGCAGCTAATGTCTATAAGCTATCTAAAATTAGAAATTTTAGTTCTCTAAGAATAGTTCTTACTTTAAGCAGAAGATAAGTGTCCCGAAAAATATGCAAAAATATTTGGGGGCTGCTGAAAAAATTGCTGTCCGTGAACTGGAGGGAAAATTGTTCATGTGATTCTATTATTAAAGTTGAAGGCCAAATTCAGGGAACGCCGTGTGCGAGCTTGCTCAAAAGTCTCTATTTCTGCTCTGGTGAGAACATCATATCATTTAGGCTTTCGAAAAAGCTGTCAACAGCTTCCTGGGATAGTTCCGCTAACTCGGAAATAGGTGTAACCATGCATTCGTGCGCATGATTGTCTCCCTTGACATTCTGATTTGGATTGCTGACAGAAGGTCGTACCTGATCGATGCTGCTTTCATCTTGAACTTCACTACCCCTCAATCGTAGTGGTGAAGCTTCCACGAATGCCGTCATCAGGATTGGTAGCCTTTGAGGGCAGCACAAAGCGTGAACCTTGATTGGGCTCAACAATGTTACTGCATCCATTGGCGCATCCGATTGTAGCGTTAGACAGGTGTCTAACACGCATTCTTCTCCGCATAGCAGGCACCTTAATACAGGTAAAACACATCGTTGCCACATTGGTCGAAATGATAGAAACCAAGTCATGTTCAGGTCTCTAAGCCGGGATAGTCCCAGGATTTTTGATATCCGGTCCCGGTATCCAATGGCTAGGATTGTTTCTTCCCTTGTCGCAGGTGTTCTGTCTGTGACATGGTTTGCCATAACGAAGTATAAGGACTAGGAATAGGATTCCTGCAATCAGTCCCAAAATGAGGGGAAGTCCGCCAAAAATCGAATGGACGAAATCTGGAAAAATACCCAGTATGGCTTTGAATGGTGTTAATGCCATCGAAAATACTGTCTTAAATACCTTTGAGACTCCACTGGTATCAGAAATTTTTAAGATTTTATTCAGGATTTCTGCGAAATGTATGGGGGAATTAGTTGATAATAAGGAGTGTATCTCTGCAGTCGTCCTTGCGACTTGGAGATCATATGTTTCTTTTGATGACGTGAGCCTTGTCGGCGTCTGAAGAAGCACTGTTTTCACTCTGCTTAAAGTATCTATTCGAATAGAAGTAATTTTCAAGTTGGGCCATGCCCTTGCCTCCCTGTCTGGAAAGGAGCTGGGGAACAATGAGTGTCCACATCACTTGACCTTCGCAGTCGTAGTTACGAGATAAGGAGTCCCGGGCATAAGACTACAACATCTGCGATCTACAATTAGAATGTAACTCCCATTATAGAGTCTTTGAAAGAATGGTTCTATCTCTGTTGCAGGTGCGCCTTGCTGGTGACATGAAAGGTTATTTGAGTTCCCTTCACAGGCTCCATGCAAACTAATTCCGTTACACAGAAGTGTACCGCTTAGTGACATCGCACAATTATTGCCACTAAGAAACACTTTCTGTCCTTTATTACTGACACATGCATGTGAATAGGGCAGGTCCCATGTTGTTTTAATGTACCCCTTTCCCATTTTTTCGTACATGCCAGCCTGTATATATTTTTGGCAGTATTGAAACCTGAAGGTTGAAATTGGAATATTAATTATCCAATGTATTATCCATTCACTGACAGGTCGTTCTGACATTGTGACTGGTAATCTTTCGAGTTTCTCAATGCTCAGGATTGTATAATCAGCACCCTTTTGTGCCATACAGATTTGTCTATCAGTAAGGTTAAAGATATGGAATAGTGACGTTGTGTTGATTAAACGCCAAGGCACATAGCCTGAACGCAGATTTTGTAACGTCCAGCCAAGCTGTACAATAGAACGCACTTGAGACTGACCGTGTTGTAGCAACAGTAAGTCCTGCGATAATATGTCGATTGCTGAAGACACAATGCTGTCCAAAGAAAAAATTCTGGAGGACAGAGTCATTAACCCATTGTCCACTACAGAAAGTGATTTTTCCAAATTAATACGGTCAATTTCCCGTATACTCTCTGCTGTTTCAATTTGAGTAACCTTCCAGGCCTCGTTGTATGCTGCATATACAGAGGCTGCTATGAAACGTTTTTGACACTGTTTGCGTGGTCCCATAATGAAATCACGCAAGTCAGCACCATCAGTAAGTAAAGTTAGGTGTTGCTTAATTTCTGCCAGTGTGGAAGTTTGTAGCCATTGAAGGCATAATTTGCCCACACTGTAGGTGGTTATTATCCCTGGGTGATGTCTTTGAGGATATCTAGGGTCTGGCCTGGTCATTTTGAACCCCTGTGTTTTGTTCAGGAATCTGTCTTGACAGTTATTAGTATCTGTGGGCCAGATAAACCACTGTTTCCATTCAGGATGTGTTCTGTTTTGGTTTAATACATAGTTTACGTCTATCTCTTCATCTGTAGAGCTATTGCTGAATATTGTTGGCTTTGGAATAGACGGTTTATTTAAGTCTTTGATTTTGGCTAGGCCAAGACAGGTAGTTTGTTGGACAGTGTCATTTAAAAATATAAGTTGTTCTGGGATCATGTAGGCTCTAAACATGGATTCTATACCCTGTACTTGCCATTCTTTCGTACCCCAAACACTTTTCAATTCAACATTTTTGTCCCAATAATCAAAACCAAAAGTATTCATTTGTTCAAAGAATGAATCTGAATATATCAATTTCGTGTTTGTTATCATGGTCTTTGTCCCTGTCTTATTTGACAATTTGAAATAAAATGTTTCAGCATTACTTGTGTTAAAACCTGAAAAATATGAATATTTGTCATAAAAGGTTCTTGAGCTTCCTTTTGGAGGGGTTGCACAATGTTCCCATTGATTATAATTTAAAACATTTCTAGGTTGTGCAGATCTATGTATAAAATGGTTACCATAGTGGTTATAGCAATACATACTATCATAATTTGTAGAACCCTGCAAATAATCATGTTTGGTAAATTTAGCAGACATTACTAAGTCAGACATCATATTATTTATACTTTCGAAGTCCCAATCATCAGCAAATGAGCTTGGTTTTACAAAGTCACTCAATGAGATCTTAATTTGGTGTGGATATTTCAGGATTTCAACCGGACCATATATTTCGTAGTCAGTGTTGTCCCATGCTACCCCACCCGGTATAGGATTGGCTGTGAAGTTGACTGAAGAAAGTTCTCTTTTCTCGACGTGTGAAGATGTGTGTGGTTTGAGGATCAAGTTGATTTTCTGACTTGCTGTGTCCATTTTAGCATATTTTCCCTCAATGAAGCGTCCCAAAGTAAGTACCATGATGAGCCAAAGTATGAGGATAAATGCACCAAAACCCACCCAAAATTCGATCCATGGGGAAATCAGATATGTTTCTTTCAGTTGTTTCAAAAGTTCTTTAGCTTTATCTTTAAAGGTTTTTGATGATGGCTGTGTCTTTGATTTACTGAAGCCTTCAGAGGAATCATCGAAGTTTATGAAGTAGCCGGATGCAGTTCTGTCAATTGTTCCAATTGCTTCAGGATTACTGTTTCTTGCATTATCATTTGGTACTTCATTGTAGATTGGTGTGTCTCTGCTAAATGTTTTTATTTGGGTTTTCAGAGGTCTAAGTTCCATTGCATTGTTGCATAGTCCTTGTTGTTCTTCTGTAGGCGTTTTGAATGTGATGAGCCTCTTTGTTAGGACCTCTGTACTGGTAGCAAACCTTGGTGTTCTGCTACTTATTGGGAGTCCACTTGGCCTACTATTTGTTATCGGCCACATGATTGTGGTTTTACCAGGTCGATGGATACAACTCGGTTCTCCTTTTTACCAGCAAGCGGCGGTAATACAACTGATCTTGTCCCGTTGACAGACAAGACAGGAACTGCTTTTCTGTAAGAAGGCCCAAATTCCTTCTTTACCGCGATCTTTTCTCTGACTAGATCCCCGACTTTTGGAATCCAGACAGGTCTTGCTGGGACAGGTGGTGGTTCTTCAGTGGTTGTTGGCTGTTGTTTCAACTTTATGTTGCTCAGGTCTTTTCTTGTTTCGTTTAAGTCCTGTAAAATAGCCAAACGGTCTTTGATATCAAAGCTTTTTTCCTTCACCACTGAAGTCTGACTATCAAGGTCAGAGATTAACATCCTAGTTCCAAATAATAATTCGTACGGACTGAATCCCTTCAGAGAATTTCTTGGCAAGTTATTTAGACTACGTTGGACACTTATTAGATGTTTGACCCATCCAGCTCCCGAACCTAATATCCTTTCCGTTATAGATTGCTTTATGCCTTGGTTTTTTCTTTACACCATCCCGTATCCCTCAGGAAGGAAGTGAGAAGATTCCCGCTGGGCTATGCCCATTTGGCCATGTTTCCCCTCAGGCTGGAGGGCTAGAGTGAAAACAATGGTCAAACGTAGCATGCGCTTAGCGTATATGCCATTTAGACTCGCTAATCTTTGTATAACAGTCCAGACGTCAGCCGAGTGCTGAGGATCTACATTATAAGTGGAAACTAGCCTGTATATGTTAATCGGACGCTTTGCTTTTTACGGTTGATTCTTTCTGGAGTGAGACCCCACGGTAGTATACCGTTTCTCTCACCACTGCGATCTCTGTTGCAGTCCTGGCATTTTTTTACAAAAATGTGATGCTGCAGGCTCATGCCTGGCCACCAGTACCTTGATTGTAATTCTTCCAGAGAATCTTTTATTTTGAGGTGTCCAAGACCCTCGCCCATATGTGCGTCTGCAATTAACAAGGTCCTCCTGTCCATGTTTGGAATCACTCTATCCCCCACTCCAGGGATTCGAGCAAAAGGGACGGAGTTTGCATCGATTATGTATGTGTAATTGAGTGGATAGTTGATCGGTAGCGCTGAGCAGTCGCCTGTTGATGACGTTTTCACCGCCAGCACTGTTTCACTGTCAATATACTTTGCTGTACGCTTTTTTCGAACTACGGAAGCCGATTTAGTGGCTGCCGCTATGGCTGTCTCAGCCAATGAATTCCCTGCAACGTGAACGCCATCACGCTGATGACTCAGTGAGTGTGTCACGTGAGTCTTTGGTAGTTCTTTTTGTAAAAGAGCTATTTGTTCCCAGAGCAGTTTCTGCTTTATTGTTGCATCTGTGTCATCTTTGTAACCGTTTTGAATCCATGTCTGCAAATCCTTGTTGTATGATTTGACGCAGTAATATGAATCGGACACTATAAGTGTCGGGAATTTGCGATCCGCATTATCTAGCGCCATTTCCAATGCTATTATTTCAGTCTGTTGTTCTGAATTAGTTTCTACTGAGTGTGTTTTTGTTAATAGAGGTCCTAGTTTACCTCCGCGCCACACTTCTTTTGTAATCTCACATGTGGGGTTGTATGCTTGTTCTCCCCAAACGGAGGGTTGAGCATGTCCGTCTGTATAGATTACACAAGCGTAGTGTCGTAAGGGCAGAATGTCGATTGGCAGAGGGAATGTTCTTTCATATTCTAGATTTTTCAATTCTTCTAGTTCTGGATCAAAGTAGTAGTATACTTTGTCCGTAGTAATTGAATTCACCCATTGTATCCATTCCGGATTCAATGTTGTTGTTGGTAAATTACACGGTGTTGTTAGTGCCTCAAAGGCTGATTCTGCTGTTCTGACTGTGATATGTCTACCGTCAGCTTTATCTTTTTCTTTAGCTATTGCGGTTTGAACTGCATGAACAATATTTTCTGTAATACTGAATTTCTGTTCAGCTTCTGTGTACAAGTGTGATTTGAATGCAATTGGTACCTTTTCTCCCTCATTAAAGGTCAGGTATGTGAATCCGCATCTTCCTGGGATGACTCGAATCACAAGATTGCGTGTGTTATCACGTGTTTCTAATTTTGTTTTAATTAGCATGTCTGTTTGTAAGGATCTCAAAATTTCTGTGTGTATTTGAGTCCAATTGGATCTTTTAAAATCTGGTTTTATCAGATCATAAAGGGGTTTGACCCTTTCTGCGTAATTTGCAATGTATGTTCTTCCGAAATTTAGGAAGCCTAGAATTGACTGTAGATTTTTTAGTGTTCTAGGTGCTTGGATTACGGCACATTTCTCTAGAAAATTGTCAGCCAGGCTTTTGCCTTCACTTGATAATTCATATTCTAAGAACAGGACAGTCAGATGGGCAATTCTAGATTTTTTAAAGTTGAATTTGTAACCCTCTGCTGCGAACCCAAGTATTATGGTGTTCACTCTTTTCAAGTGAGTATCCAAGTCATCATCTGTTAAGTATATGTCGTCGACATAAGATAATGCTTCATCATCATATATTTGTAGTAATTCTGTTACTCTCGCTGAGAATACTCCCGGGCTGTTCTTGTACCCCTGGGCTAACCGACAGAATTGTTTTTGAGTGCCATTTATTGAGAACGCAGACAAATATCTGCTCTCTGGTGCTATGTTTTGACAAAAGAATCCATTAGAGATGTCTAATGTTGTTTTGTATTTTTTGCGCACTATGTTATTCATTAGTGCAGCACTATGCGAGTTTTGCACTGCAAAAGTTTTGCAACATGTGTTAAGGTGTCGGTAATCCAAAACTAGACGATATGAATTGTCTGGTTTGGAGACCGGAAACAAAGGGTTGTTCATTTGTGAGGTGCAAGTTTCAATCACCCCCTGGTATTCTAATTGATCTAGGATTTCTTTTACCTGTTTTTTAGCTTCTTGCTTAATTGGGTACTGTCTTTGTGCAGTAGGTTGTGATTTTAACTGGATTTTGTGAGGAGGAGAGTCCTCATCCCATCCTACGTGATTTTTATATAAAGCAGAAGCTTGACCTACTGCCCACTTTCTAGCAAGTGTGTATTTTTTATGAATTGGGATATGATTTGAGAAGGCAGGCATAATTATTTCTTCGCCATGAGGGCAGTCCCTGACAAACTCTGGTGGCCAGTCTTTTTCAGCTAGAAGGATGTCATAGCCCTTGGAGAGATTATCCCAAAATAGTCCCCTTATTTTTCTAGTCTTATCCCCCTCTATACGTAATGTTATTTCATATATTTTGTGAGGTTTGCTAACTCTGGTGTCTGCAGTTTCCACTTGAAGATTTTCATTCGTGTCCACTGTCTCCAGATGATTCATAAGGACTTTGCGAGCTATGCTCACTTCTGCTGCGCTGTCTAGCATTGTCTGAGCCCATTCTCCGTTTTTCAGTTGTGTCCTCAGTATTCTCGGCATTGTTAACTACCTTGATACTGGCTACCTTCTTTTTGGAAATTGTAATTTCTTTTTTAGCTGAGCAGGTTCCTTGTCTTTGGACTTGGCGTGCTCTTCTCTTTGTTCTGATCGTCCTCTTCTTTCCGATTTCTGCGAGGAAGTCTGAAAAGATTGAGAGGGACGTGTATCAATGTCTTGATATCTATCAGGCTTCTTTATATTATCCCTATTTCTAAGGTTATATCTTTTCCCAGAGGGGTCACTCTGGGGTGACCTGTGTCTTTGTTTCGGAGATTTTTCTCTTCGCCTAGGAGACCTTCCTCTGGACTGGAATTTCTTTTCTTTAGGATTGGATTGTTTGTTTCCATCCCAGCTCTTTTTCTGTGATGTTGAATTATTATTAAAAAATATTTTTTCTGGACTTTCAATCAGTTGTGGTTTTACTGGTATTCCACCTAAACTATCTCTACCTAGTTCCTCATAGGATTTTTCTATGATTCTGGCAATTTCAGCTGGTTGGTCTGCTATATCTGTCTCCTTTAACCTCTGGCGGATCACCACGTTTGCTGCTTCTCCCTTTATGTTAGCTAATAATATAGCCGAGACCTGCTTGAAGTCTTTTAGTAATTTCATACCAAGAGTTAAAGGGGGTTCCGGACCATATTCATCTTGAATTTGTTTTAGCACATCTGGTATTACCGAAATGGATATCGTGCGTTTTTGTGTAGATGGAAGCAAAGACTGTACCCCAAGTGTCACAGTCCTCAATGTGTGGTGCGATTCCCATTGGAAGACAGATAGTCAGAATCCTGTGTTTTTCTAACGGGGTGGTGTCTGGAAACACCGCCTCTATTTGGGTGATTTTCTGTGCTAGCCAGAATGGTATTTGTTCCCGTTTAGCCGGTACTTTACCTAGGCAGGACTGTATGTTCTGTGGTGTAATTTTATTTGTGTTCCCCTGGTGAGGGGTCAGCTGTGGAATTTTAATTGCTGGCTGAATTGTTGAAGTCCGCATCACATACTGGACTAATTGTCTATGTATTTTTATTAATTGTTTTAGCTGTGTTAAGAGCTGTGGTGCAGACATCCCGTCGATGTCTGGATGTGGTGTGTATCCGGCTAGGACCGGCCACGTTGCTCCTGGTCTACCTAAAGGACCGAGCCTGGTGATGTGATTATTGTGTATTAGGGCGCCATTAAATAAGAGCAAATGCTCTTGAAATTTAAGTGGTACTTCCACCTCCTCGAAAGGAGTGTACATTTCAGGAGGTTCCTCTATTTTGTAATAGTGGAAGTACTTTGTTACAGGATTTGCTGCTGGAAAGTTTATCCATGAATAGTATACCTCTGTCTGCCGATATTCGTGTGCCTCAATTACGAATATGACTGTGCCACCTCTAGGTGTCAGTCCATTTTCTATAAGTTTTAAGGTTATAGATTTCCTTTTGATGACCGGGATGAGTATTATACCCGGGTCTGCTTCCTGCATAGTAGCATCAGCTTCTGCGAGTTCAGTTGCTAATCTAACTGCCTCTCTTTCATCATCACTGTCTACCATTTTACTGACAGGAAGGTTATTTCTTTTGTTTGCAGATCAGGTTTCTTATGGAAACAAAGATTAGATGCACAATATTTTGGAACAGTGTATCCTTCAACGTTGACTATACCAAGAACCATACATAGGAGTTCCCTCCTGCGAGGTCTGGCGGATATAACCTTTCACCCACTCCAGACGTCTTTGGAGTATTATGGGGAACAGGGGTCTGAGTGAGAAAGCACGACTGAGTTACTCTAAATGTCTTACGTTAGTTTTATCGCCCTTCCAAACGCGTTGGGCGCCATGTAGTGTAGTTCCTATTATCCCAATAGGCTCTGCACATTGGAATAATACCTTCAATAGTATAGGCCTAGACCAGACGTTAACTAGGTCTACTACTGTCGATATTAGACTTAAGTTTGGGGTTTGCCAGCTAGCTCAGAGTTCACTAGAAACTTTCTCGAATGTTCAGGAAGGAATTAACTTCCCTGATTAGACAAGAAGGGATTTAGTTTCTGACAACCATAGAACATGACAACTTTGCTCTCCCCTAATCAAGAGTGTATCTCGAGAGTCGTGTGAACAAAAGGCAATTTATTTTACTCAGTCAGTACGTGCATTCTTAGTCTCATCAGATTGTAGAGAAAAGGAAGAGACGGGCGTGTTCAATAAAAGATGTTATTTATTGATCAGTCTCTTTTCTCATACAAGAGAAATGGATCGATATTATTGCAATACTTATGGTTAAGTAAAGTGCATACATTAAAAGCAGAAGTATAAAATAATACTGTAAAAACATTGATATGGTTTCTAAGCCATAAGATGTTTTAAAATGAATAAAATATATTTACACACATATACATTTGACTAAACGTACTCAACTGGTGTTTCTAAATACGCCTACCCCGTGTACCTGACCTAAGTCTTAATACGTGGGCGGGAATAGAAAGTTACAGTTTAAGTTAAGTTTGTTTTTGCCAAGTGACTGACTAAAGAATTCTCTGCGAGGGGTTATTCATTTCTGTACCTGGAATCTAGGATGGATGAGGGATGGTATCTCTCGTCTCTGGTCTCGATATTCCAGGCTGCCTGCGAGGGCTACCCGGAAGCGCCGGTGCTGGATTTCTCGGCAGGAGAAATGGGCAGCTGCTCGTTCTCAGCGCGTCAGGAAGGCGGGGCTGCGCCAGCGGGGTCTGCTCTGCTCTGGGCTTCGGCAAGTATGGCTGCTCCGTCTCGTCACCACCGCGTGTCTTTGCATAGGGCAATATCGGTAATATTTATACCTTTAAGGTGCCGAGATTGACGTAAGGATGGACATAGATACGTCAATAAGGATGTCATTAAGCATGAGCGCTAAATCCGCTCCGCTCGCGGATTTTGCGGATTTTCGGTAAATTCGCGATCCGCGAACTCTCGCGAATTTACCGAAAATTCCCAATCCGCGAGCGGCGGATTCCTAGGTCAAAAGTTCAAGCCTTGCTGGCCTGTTGTTGTAACTAATTTACGATGGCGCCGGCAAGCTGCCAGCGCCATCGTAAAATAGTTACTAAATTAGCTTCAACAGGAAGCACTAATAGATAAAATCAAGCAGGCGCTCGTGCATCTGCTTTATTTTATCTATTCGCGCTTCCTGTTGAAGCTAATGTAGCAACTATTTTAGGATGGCGCTGGCAGCTTGCCGGCGCCATCGTAAAATAGTTTACAGGCCAGGCAGCTGTGCCCTCTTCCCAAAACGGTGGCGTCTTCTTGAATAAATATGAAGGGCAGGGGTCATTCTGGCACGATGGTCCTGGGCTGGCACAAAATTAAACCTCAACCGGAAGCACTTACAGATATCATGTAAGCATGAGCCCTAGTTGAAGCTTAAATTCAGTGACTCATTTAGCGGCCCCGAAAACAATCGTGAGCGTTGTCAAGGCTGGGCAGCTGTCTCTGATCGGTATCTGACCTTTTATACACACAAGAGGCATGTGCACTCGCATGGAAGCCCCGCCCCAAATCCGCAATTACGAAAATACGCAAATACGCGGATTTTGCGGATCCACGATCCGTGAATACGCAAATTCGTGAATCGTGGATCCGCAAAATCCGCCCATGCTTAGATGTCATACGACCAGGTCGTTAGCACATTCTTTTGATGAAGTTCTCGGTGAAATCAAAACAATGGCCGCAGGGTTTTTCCAGGTTGACATAGGTTTGATTTGTTTTGAGAACTCCGTATGCCTTATCAGGGGCTGGAGGAATATCGCTTGTCTAATTAGATTGCAAGCGTTATGACCTAATCAGATAACACGTTCCTGTGCCGTAGTGTGGCTTTATCAGATAACGGTTCCTGCATCATGGGGTTTTCTGCCTCATGGGCTGGCTGCTAGTTAACTTGTTAACCAGAATAGGGTCAGGAATAGGGGGATCGATACAGAACCTATAGGAATACATCACACCCTCCTATACTTGCAAATGGCCCAAGATCCACTGACCTTACTCTGTATTATAAGTTTTTTAAGACTGGCAGTCAAGCTAAGAGAGACAAGAGAGATCTGTTGAAGGGCCCCCCGAGATATATGTGAGTGATAATGCAGGGAGGGGACGTGCAGTGATTGGATTGTAAACAGATGAAATTGCAAAGTAGTTTGGAATGAAGAATGTATATACATGACACTGTTTATTATCTTTTTTTTTTTTACAAGAGATAATAGAGATCTGATGAAGGTCCCCCCAAGACACAAACGAGCAAAAATACGGGGAGGAGACCGGTAGTAATTGGATTGTAAATAGATCAACTCGTGAAATAGTTTGGAATGAAGAATGTATATACAGTAAACAGTCAAAATATCGAGTAAAAAATATCGAATGGACATCATATCGAGTTTAAAACATAGAATGGACAAAATATCGAATGGACAGAATATAGACATCAAAAATATCGTTTTTAAGGTAAGTAATGTAATATCGAATGTTAAAAATATAGAAAGTTAAAATATCGAAGTATATAATATAGGTTATTTTAAATTATCGAATTTTTAATAATATCGAATTTGTTATAGTGTTTTTTATGTTATTATATGTGTGAAAAGAGTGCATTTATGTTATAATTTATTTTAATTAATGAATTTTTTTTCTTTAATTTTTGCGTAATTTAATTCTGTAGCTGGTTGTGGGTTTAATTAAATATGTATGTATAAATGTATGTATAAACCGTTTTATAACGCGCTCTGTTACTTGGGAGTATCCTGGCGCGAAGGGAATCAGCAGAGAGAGAGCGACAGAGATCAACTTATACAATACTCCTAAATAAGAGAGTCTTCAGACTTTTTTTAAACTGGGCGACATTTTGAGTAGAGCGCAGGTGGAGAGGAAGAGTGTTCCAGGCTCGAGCAGCCACAACAGCTATGGACTGGCCCCCTAGTCTAGATCGCTTGAAGCGAGGGAGAGTCATTTTACATAAAGAGGCTGATCTAAGAGCACGTGTGGGGGTATAAAGAGCAAATCTCTTCCTCAAGTAAGCAGGTCCCTGATCATGAATTGCTCTAAACGAGAGCACCAACGATTTAAACAGTATGCGCCTAGACACTGGTAGCCAGTGAAGGCTGTACAGCTGGGAACGAACGCTCTGCCATCTCGGGACATTAAATAAAAGACGGACAGCAGCATTCTGAATCACCTGCAGACGTCTAATTAAGTATGCAGGGATGCCGCTGAACAGGGCGTTCGCATAATCAAGCCTTGCCAAGATTATGGCTCGGGCAACAGTCTCCCTTGCCTCTCTAGGAAGCAATGGAAAGAATCTCCGTAACATTCTCAGAGTGGCAAAGCATGTCCCCGAAAGTTTCTTAATATGGTCCTCAAATCTTAGGTCTTCTCCAAACCAAATACCAAGATTTTTTGCCGGGCCGCCCATCACCTTCGGACAGGGGATATTCGGGGGCCACTGCGAGTCTTTAAAATTGGAGGGGAAAGAACCATAGAAGAGGACCTCGGATTTACCCTCATTGCACTTCAACTGTGCCATAGATAGCCGGCGGAATACTGAGGATAAACAAAGCTGCACAACAGAGGTGTCCAAGTGATCATCTGGCCAGGTGAACAGCAACTGCGTGTCATCCGCATATCCTATAATCTTAGCCCCGTACTGTTCCGCTAGGTACATCAGAGGAGTGATATAAATGTTGAACAGTAGGGGACTAAGAGTAGATCCCTGTGGGACTCCAGTGATAAGTGGTTTCGGCTGAGAGGCATAAGGTGGTATCCAGACCTGTTGGGATCTGTCCGCCAAAAAGGAGGACAGCCAGGCGAAGGCATCACCCCCAATGCCAACAGCAGACAGCCTGTCGAGGAGAAGCTCGTGAGGGACGGTATCGAACGCGGCGGAGAGGTCCAATAAAATAAGGACCGCTCTGCCGCCTCCGTCCAAACACTCCCGAACCGACTCCGTCATCTCAACCAGTGCTGTCTCTGTACTATAGGCCGCTCTAAAGCCTGATTGAGCTGGATGTAGAGCATTAGAAGTTTCCACAAAGCTCTCCAATTGCCGAAAGTCCACTTTCTCACATATTTTGGCCACCGCTGGTAAAAGAGATATTGGACGATAATTTCCAAGAGTGTTTTTTATTTTTTATTTATTTGAGTCTTATATAGCGCACGGTTACCCTTGAGCATCCCGGCGCTTGTCAAGGAATCCATCAGACCAAAGCAAAGCTGTTCAGCGTATTTAAGATGAAAAGAGATACGTTTTCAGAAGCTTCCGAAAACGAAGAAAGCAAGTCTCACGACGCAACTGCAAAGGAAGCGAATTCCACAGGGTGGCTGTATGCACCGAAAATCTTCTACCTCCAGTGCGAGCCTTATGAACTCTGGGGACCTGTAACAAACGTTTTTGATCAGAGCGAAGAGCTCAGTTGGGTTTATAAGGCACCAGTAGCTTCCTTAAAGAGGGGGGGTCCTTTCCCTTGAAGAATCTTATGGGCCGTACAGAGAGCCTTAAATTTGACCCTCTCTCTACCGGGAGCCAATGCAATGCTTTTAAGGCGGGCTTCGCTGATTGTCGCCTTGATGTATTAGTCAGCAACCTAGCCGCAGCATTTTGCACCTGCTGCAGCTTACTGAGTGTGGCTTCCGGAGCACCAAGGAAAATAGCATTGCAGTAATCCAGCCTGGAGATAATTAACCCCTGGATGAGTAACCTCCTCGATGGTAAAGGGAGGAGGGGCAAGATTTTACGGGCTGAGCGAAGAAGCCCGAAGCACACCCCCACTGTTTTCTTGGCCTGAGTTTTAAAAGAGAGATCCTGCTTCAGCCAGACTCCCAAGCTCTTGATCTCTTGCTTGGGGCTGGGGCGCTCCCCCAGGCAGCTGGGCCAGACAGACAAGGGGAGAGAGGGAGTCTTATGCCCTAACAGCATAATCTCCGTCTTAGCACCATTAAGCTTAAGCGACGATTCACTCATCCAGGTATGTACATTAGTCAGGCATAGGCGCAGCACGTCTGGATTCTTCTCCAGTTGGGATAAAGCAACCACCAGCTGGGTGTCATCAGCATAGCTTATAATTTTTATCCCAAAAGGGGCCACCACATCCTCCAGGGGGGCCATATAGACGTTAAATAAAGTAGGGCTCAACGAAGAGCCCTGTGGCACACCACACTGGAGGGGGATAGATGGAGACTTCTCGCTGCCTTCCCAGACCTGATAAGTACGGCCATGCAGGAACGACCTGAGCCATTGCAACGCAACTCCTGTGACCCCCACATTGGACAGCCGTTGGATCAGCACTTGGTGGTTTACAGTGTCAAAGGCAGCACTGAGGTCCAGGAGGATCACTGCCACTGACCCTCCTGAATCCAAAATGCTCCTTGCTTCCTCCACGACTGCCAAGAGGGCAGTGTCTGTGCCCTGCCCTGGCCGGAAGCCAGTTTGAGAATCCCTCAGCAAGCCGTTGGATTCCAGAAAGATGGATAGTTGTCGATTAACCAGTCTTTCAGCGATCTTACCCAAGCCCGGCAACAGAGAGATAGGCCTGAAGTTGGCCAAATCTGACGAATCTAAATTGGGTTTCTTCAGAAGCGCCTTTACGACCGCTCTTTTCCAGCTTGGCGGCACCACACCCTGACTGAGTGATGTATTAATCAAATTCGCTATAGGAGCTGCAACAACAGATGTAGCTTGTTTCAAAAATCTCATTGGGGCTGGGTCCTCTGGTGAACCACTCTTCATGGATCCCAGCTCCTTTGCGACTTCAGCTACAGAGATCGGACCGAAGGTATCCAAGCGCAGGCCTTCTCCTGCTATCTGATTTCCTATCTGTACAACCTGTGCGACCTGTGGCAGGGCAGCTATGATGTTCTCAATTTTTAGATGAAAAAATTCTGCTAGCTCTCTACACTTCACAGCAGGATTATCCTGTGATGGTGGAGGCTCCGGAATTTTGAGGAGTTCCTTTACTACTGCAAAGGTCTCTCTCGAGGAATTAGAGGCACTTTTTATCCTTTCTTCAAAGAATTGCGTCTTAGCACTGTGAAGAGCGTTTTTATATGATCTTATTGCAGTGCGATAATCATCCCGGCTTGCCACCTCCCAATTTTTTCTCCAGGTTCTCTCCAGTCTCTTGCATCCTTTCCTAAGGGTGCGTAAGTCCGGTGAATACCAAGGGGCGGAACCCATCCTTTTACCCCTCTTTGCTACTCTTTTTTTGGGGAGAATAGCATCCAGGGAGTTGGTTATCCACAACTCAAAGTCTGTATCGGCTGTAGCCGGATCAGCTGCTACCGGGGGGCATGAGCTCTCAAGTCTCGCAGTCCAATTATCAACTGATAGCCTGGACCAGGCCCTCTCCAGAGTGCATACTCTCGGAACGGGGGCCACTCTCGGGTCAACCTGCAGGCTAACCTGGACCAGAAAGTGGTCGGTCCAAGGCAGCGGACAAGCGGGCAGAGCTGTGAGATATAAAATATTCGTAAAAATAGGATCAAGAAGGTGACCCTTGGAGAGGGAAGGTCCCAGATTTTTTAGGATAAGATTATAGGCTTTCAGATCACTCAGCAGATCCGCCGTCACAGAATCAGTTTGGTCATTAAAATGGAGATTTAAATCTCCTAACAACATATAATTAGTTGTCGCAGAAGCCAACTGCGTAACTGTTTCCATCAAAGAGCCAATAAAACTCCCTAACACTCCTGGTGGGCGATAGATCAGGATGCCTGACACAGTCACCGTAGGGGACACCTGGATAGAAAACTGGCAACTCTCACAATCCAATACGTCGCTGTTCTGCGCCTTACACACCAATGTGTCTCTATATATAATGGCAATACCGCCACCCCGCCCCTTAGGTCTATCGAGATGGTATATCAAAAAGCCAGGGGGAAGGGCTTGCACCATGTCTACGCCTGAGCTGGCAACAATCCAGGTCTCCGTCAAGAACAGGATGTCCAGTTCGTGGTCTTGTATCAGGAAATTAATTTCCAGAGCATGACACGGAAGAGATCTACAATTAAGCAGCGCCATTGAGAGGGAGCTTTTTCCCTTAGATGGTTGCATAGTAAGGCATGTCCTACAGGCAGTGTAGGGTGATGAACCCTTATAGGTGTGCTTACATGAAGGCTTTTTAGGAGCTCGTAGCGACATGATGTCCTCTCGGGAATACGTTTTCGGTGTTTCAGGTGAAAGAACCAGCGAATCAGGCCCTAAGCCCGTCTGGGCCCGGACGGGCACAGACGGGCTGGACTCTGGCGTGACTCCGGCATGATTACGGCGCGCCCGCTGCGCGTCACCGCTGCGCGTTTCCATGTGAGGATTAAGTAGGGAGCTCGTGTGTCCAGGCGAGCACTAGACTGCTGCCTCGAATGGCCAGTCACGTCCCAACCTCCACCCA
Source organism: Lissotriton helveticus (assembly GCF_964261635.1). Classification (NCBI taxonomy): domain Eukaryota; kingdom Metazoa; phylum Chordata; class Amphibia; order Caudata; family Salamandridae; genus Lissotriton; species Lissotriton helveticus. The sequence goes on from NC_136069.1 coordinate 857,167,855, forward strand.
AGATGGCCGACACGCTTTCCCCAAGACTAGCAACCCGTAAATGGCCCGCCAAACAGCGGTGAGGATCACCAAGTTAGAGTGCAAGTAGGCGCTCTAATAGCAGTACAAAAACGGCGATTATGGCAGCAAATACGGCTCGTTAAAAACTGGGGCAAAAAAATCAATACAACTTAAGATACAAAACAAGGGGAGCAATTTAAAAGCGCAAGCGCCTAAAATGCAGTAGCTATGATAAGAAACGCTGGGAAGAGCAGGGCAGCGTCATGCAGGGAGCCTTGACCAAGGCCGACTCAGAGCACTAGCTCGCCTTAAGTAGGGAGCTCGTGTGTCCAGGCGAACACTAGACTGCTGCCTCGAATGGCCAGTCATGTCCCAACCTCCACCCAAGATGGCTGACACGCTTTCCCCAAGACCAGCAACCCGCAAATGGCCCGCCAAACAGCGGTGAGGATCACCAAGTTAGAGTGCAAGTAGGCGCTCTAATAGCAGTACAAAAATGGCGATTATGGCAGCAAATACGTCGCGTTAAAAACTGGGGCAAAAAAATCAATACAACTTAAGATACAAAACAAGGGGAGCAATTTAAAAGCGCAAGCGCCTAAAATGCAGTAGTAGATGTGTTAACGTCTAGTCCAGGTTTTTTCAGAAGTGGTAGTAGCTTTGCCTGCTTCCAGCTAAGGGGAACTTCAGCCGAAGATAGTGAGAGATTCACTATCTGAGTGACCTCACTACAAACAATACTCGCCACCTCCGAGAGAACCCGAGCAGGGCAAGGGTCCGCAGGGGATTCTGATTTAAGGGACTGAAGAAGAGGCAATACATCGCACTCTTCAGCTGCCAGAAAGCCCGCAAACTGTTGGATATTTTGAGTGCACAATGAAAAGCAAAGGCCTGTCGCTAAGCCAGCCACTGGTAGCGCAGACAGCAGGTCTTGCTGAATTTTAGCTTTTTTGTCAACAAAGAAGTTGGATAAATCCTCACACCATTGTATAGATGAGGGGAGAATCGTTGTATCAGCAACAGGGGATACAAAACTTTTCACAATAGAAAAAATCTCTCTGCTATTGTTTTCGGCTTTAGCAATTCTCCCAGCATAGTAGACCCCTTTGGCTGTCTTTATGGCGGTGTAGTAGTCTTTCTGAGCTGCGCGTAAGGCAGACTTTGTTTCCAAGCTATACCCACGTCTCCAAACTCGTTCCAACTTTTTGCAGCCCAATTTCAACTCTCTCAACTCGGGGGAGAACCAGGGCTGAGATGGGGTGCGTCGGAACCTAGCTACAGTAGTATGTTTGGTAGACAAGTTCGCCGCCTGCAACACCCACTCATTAAAGCCACTAAATGTAAATGTATTTATTGGTATTCATTTTTAATTAATTGTTAATTAATTTATATTTGGTAATTAATTACATTTTAATTGGCAATTAATTTTAATTAATTGATTAATTGCTAATTATGTTAATTTTATTAATTTATTTTCTGTAGCGGGTTGTGGGTTTATAGGGGAATAGGGTGGGAACTAATTTATTTATACCTAACTAAATAATTCAATGTGTCTGGGGGGCGCTAGAGGGCGCACAGCGGGATGGTTGACTTGTAAGTCAGCTCTGCCGGACGGGTGCCTGAACAGCGGTAAAACCCCGTGAATGCCGCCAAAAGAACTCCGAAAATGTGACCGAGGACATAGGAGAGTGATATCTGCGAACTGGTGCGGGAAAAACGGGAGCAAATATAACGGTAGCGTACATATCCTTGAAAAACTGCTCGGGACGTGAGAGGACTCAAGATGGCGGACGCGAGAACTTTGAGTGCCTGCACATTGTAGACGTCGGAGGTACAGGTGAGCGATCGGACACACATCGCTGGCTGATCCGACGTGCTGGGACCACTCGAGACAGTCCTGAGGGCGAAACAGTGGCCCAAAAACGATGGAAAGGCGGCGGCTCGGTGTGTGTTTCAGCAATGGCAAAATGGCGGCCGCAGTGGAACGCATGAATGGCAGCGCGAACGGAGCCTTTTATCGGGACTGAAACAAGTGACCGAGGAGCAGTAAACGCCGCAGGAGGTCATATGATACAAATGCAGCGGAGAAGGTAGGAGTTGACTGCAGGAAGACTGGCTGTGCGAGGACAATACTAACTGCAAACCCAGACCACGCACATAGCACGACTATCATGAAATGAGTGAAGGGGGAAGGGCGGCAGTTACGAACACACTGGGCAACAGGAGCTGCAGGACTGAGAGTAACGCGCAGTGTGCATCTACAGGGACCTCATAACCAACTACAGGGCAAACATGAACGGAGCAGAGGAATAGAGCGCGCAATTATGAAGAGCCAAAACTGTGAAAACTGCCAAGCCGGCCCCTAGATCTCTCAGAACAACAGTGGGGGAATACATATAGCGTAAATTGCAGCGGCTACACGTCACGCACGCAGGATAACCTAATAGGAAGGTTTGAACACGCGAAACTACTAACACGGGATTATACTGCCGAACTGACGATTCGCTCGACTGATGTGAAGCAGATGAATAACACAGGGCCTCAAAGATCGAATACGCCGAGAAACCGTCATCCCCAAGCGACAAGCGATTTTAACAGTAATACGGCAGAAAAAGCGCGGCGCAACGCCCCACCTCGATCCTGCGCCATGGGAAAACCAGAGAAGCAGCAGTCAAAACTACAATTTGAAGCGAAAAAACAATCAAGCGGCGCAACAAGGACGTCAGACACGGGTGACGGCGAGGCCTGTGAGGGGACAGGAATGGAGAAGATACTACGGACTATACAACAAAGCCTGCAGGACATGAACAATAAGCTAGATAATGTGGTGCTACGTAGAGACAGCATGGCCGCCAAACTTGATAAACATGGCGAGAGGCTGGTGGAGGCGGAACAGCGCATATCAAGAATAGAGGACGACTCTGCAAACACTTCAAAGGCCTATGGAGGACTGGAAAAGAAAGTGGAGGTTCTACGCGCAAAGGTGGAAGACCAAGAAACCAGGTCCAGGCGGAACAACGTCAGAATAGCGGGCCTGCCGGAGTCCACAAACACGGGGAAGATGGAGGATTACATAGAGAAGCTGCTGAAGGAATTATTTGAAGCAGACCACCTCTCGCCAGTCTTTCTTGTGGAAAGAGCGCACCGCTCATTAGCACCAACACCGAAACCAGGAGCGCCACCACGTGTGATAATTGCCCGCTTGTTAAACTATAGGGGCAGAGACACTGTCCTTAGACTGGCCAGGGAAAAGGGTAACATCACTCATCAGGGCAACACCTTGCAATTCTATCCTGATCACACCATGGCGGTCCAACTGGCGAGGAAGGAATTCACACCGATAAAGAAGAAACTGCGAGACCTAGGCATTGAATATGCAATGCTATATCCAGCAAGACTTAGGATCACCATGGCGGGCAAACACACAGTCCTCCTCACAGTCCAAGCGGCACATGAATATATCAAAAAACTGGGACGACGACAAAAAGCACAAGACCGTGAGGAACAAGGAAGTGATAACGAATGACTCCACGGAGACGGTATAACAATGCACTCGACTAAAGCTGCACCGCAAATACAAGACCGCTCCCAAGGCAAAGATGTGAAAGAGGGCTACGTTCTCCTGTTATGCAAAGAGGAAGGTCGCAAGAGTGTAAGGATGTGAGAATTACATGGATTACAGATAATGGAGCGCAGTGAGCGGACTCACGATGTGATCTTATACCACCCGAACACTTGGAACAGTGAGTAACTAAAAGACCTTCAAAAGTCACATGGGGATAGTGGGAGGAAATGATCGGTACAATGCCCAGGACTATGTACAATGAGGCACACATTGAAGGACAGGTACCAAAAGACTCCATTGTGTTTTTTCAGCGTAAAAAGGAGATTGCGGAGGGAGGCGGGAAGCGGCAACACGGGTTAAAACATGCAAGTTATCAAGAATGATAGAAGCACCTGTCCACATCCACCACGTGGATGGAGAAGTGTGCACTTGGCGACACCCCCATGCGGGTGCGCCCCTGTTACAGTTCTACTGTCTATTTAGTTGTATTAAAGGGATGGCTTTGGCAAAGTTTGGGCGCTAAAGTGGGAGGGGGGAGGGTCAGGGAAACGAGAGTTGTTCTACAGATGTCACTGTGTCTGAGAAGCATTGCGACCTCCGTTATTATCAGGGACGATGCAATGCAATGTACATCACATTCCGAAACCGAAAGTTACCAAAGGTCAACATTTGAAGTGTTTGATACCAAGCAAAGTCAGAATACATACCCGATGCGCTAACATGACACCATCTGCCGCACTTAAATGCATAACATGGAATATTCGGGGACTGGGGAATCCAAAAAAGATACGACAGATCTTTGCCTACTTCGATAGGTTACACGTAGATATTGTGTTCCTTCAAGAGACGCACCAGGCCGCTACAGCAGGTGACACTATAGGAGCAAGGTGGGCGGAATCGATCACCAGCTCGAATTATTCCACATACTCTCGTGGTGTCAGCATTCTCATACGCAAGGGGGTGCACTTTGAGATATCGGCAGTACATAGGGACACCGAGGGGAGAAATGTTATCGCGGTTGGGATGGTGAGGCATCAACAAATGGCATTGGTGAACACATATGGCCCCAATACAGACGACCCAGGATTTTATACAAAACTGTGGCAGGAAATAGCACAACTGCAGACCGAACACATATTGTGGGGTGGAGATTTTAACATCGCACTACAAGACGGATTGGATAGATCCCACAACACATCAGAACCACATACACGTGCGAGACTGAAACTTACAGATGCACTTACTGACTTACAGATGTCGGATATTTGGAGAGTGCAGAACCCGGGGGTAACGGCCGCAACACATATCACTGCGGCGCACAATAGTTGGTCCAGACTGGATTACTGGTTGGGCACGCGGGAAGTAGTGGCATGGACAGTTTCTATAAGTCATCTGCCGAGAACATTATCAGACCATAGTCCTGTGCTTTTGGAGCTGCTAATACCACACTACATACCCCCGCCCTTCACATGGAGATTTAATGCGGGAGCTCTGAGAGATCCACTGTATACGGACACAATTCACAAGGCGATAGTGGACTACTTTGACATAAATTGCCCCTCATCTGACGATCCATGCCTATTATGGGAAGCATTCAAGGCCACAATACGGGGGGTGTGTATTAGCACCACCACGGGAATACTGAGAGACATAAGGCAGCAACTGACATCACGAGAAAAAGATATACGAACACTAGAACAACAATACGCACAAACGAGGGACGTAACGTTATTGGGACACATCAAAACTTTACTGCAGGAACATCAACAATTCGCAACAGATGAATTGAACTACATTTCCAAACGCAAAACTGCAAGAACATATGGGGAAGGAGGAAGGCCGGGCAAAACACTAGCTGAGAAAATATGTGAGGGTAGACAGCAACACCATATCACAGCGATCAAAACACGAGAGGGAACAGTCACCAGAGACATAAGAGGGATTCTGGGTGAATTCATGGCCTCTTACGGTCAATTGTACAAAGCACGACCCACACCGACACGGGAAGACATGCTGACATACATGGCAGACGTAGAAATCGCATGGCTATCAGATGCCCACAGGAACTATTTAGCCCGCCCAGTCACGGTGGAAGATGTTGTGGACACAATAAAACATTTACCAAACAGTAAGGCACCAGGGCCTGATGGCTACACAACAGAATTTTATAAAACTTTTGCTGATATACTAGCGCCACATCTGGTCAGACTGTACGGGGCAGCCCACGAAGTACAAACTCTACCGGCATCTATGAGGGAGGCAATGCTGATAGCCTTGCTTAAACCGGGAAAGGGCGAGGAGCAATGCGACTCATACCGCCCATTGTCCCTCATGAACGTAGACACAAAAATAATAGCGAGTCTACTGGCTGCACGACCTAAGCCGCTAATGCCATTGCTGATCAGGCCAGACCAATCCGGCTTTATACCGGACAGATCAACCGCACATAACACTAGGACGCTATTTGCACTGGCACAATACCTGGCGCCGAATATCAAAGCAGTAGCGGTAGTGCTGGACGCCGCAAAAGCGTTTGACACGATAGCCTGGACCTTTTTACACACAGTACTGATAAGGATGGGTTTCCCGCCTATATTCACACAATGGATCTCAATGCTGTACACAAACTTATCTGCCCGTATTCGGGTCAACAAGTATGTTTCTGAACCGATTGCCATATGTCGGGGAAAGAGGCAGGGTTGCCCATTATCACCTATGCTTTTCGCATTAGTGTTGGAGCCACTGGCTTGTAAAATTAGACAACATCATCATGCTTCTGCAATTCAACTCCCAACACGTCCGATCCACATATCCTTATATGCAGACGACATGGTGGTTTATGTAAAAAACCCGGAACAACACCTCAACCCATTAATACGTGAATATATTAAATTCGGACAACATTCTGGTCTACAAATAAACTGGTCAAAGTCCCTAGTCCTGGCAATGACTGACAGTACTGCCCCGATTACAATGGATTACCCACTAGAATGGAAAGAAGAACCCACCAAATACCTAGGGGTGTGGTTTCACAGGGACCCAGAACAAGTAATAAGAACTAATTACGGCAGGGTACTATCGTCCCTAGAAGATTAAATCAAACGTTGGAATAGGCTCCCACTGACATTAGCAGATAGGGCTGCGATAGTGAAGATGGTAATATTACCCAAGCTTCTGTACTTATTCACAAACATCCCCATTAGACCTCCGACGGAGGTTTTCTGAAACATTACCAGAATAGTACTGAGTTTGCTCTGGGCGGGAAGGCATGCTAGAATAGAATTGCAAACGATGACACTGCCGTATGAAAAGGGAGGTTTTAAGGTCCCAAATATGTATCTGTATTACCTCTGTGCTCAAGCGCAATTTGCACATCACTGGTTTCACGAAATACCTTTCCTGACTCATGTAGCGGTGGAAAAAGGGGACACTGATCCGATACCTCTAGTTAACATATTGCCACACAAGCGACCCAGAATACATGATCGTGACATCAATCCAGTGAACACCACAATTGAGGCTTGGAGACTGATGGGTAGGGCTTCCGACAAGTTGCCGATATATGCACCGAAACTCCCTCTAGCAAATCACCCAGCTCTGTCGGTCACACAGGAACAGGTAGGGATGGATTTACTGCGGAATGCTGGCATTGATACATTGGGTGACCTGTACGAGGACGGGGTTTTTCGAACACTAAACAACCTACACTACATCAGCCATCCAACATTGTTATTCAGTTTTACCTATTACAGATTGCAGAGAGCGATTAAAGATCACTTTCCTGCATTCCCGGAGGAGCCTAAAACTCTAGACACACTGCAATTACTACTGGCGGCCCCAGCAGCCGCACACCTAGTATCCAGACTATACACAAGCTTGCAGAGAGACATAGGGGGAAATACAGAAAAGATGAGAAATAAATGGAACGCACAACTGAATGACGCCATATCTGAGGAAGATTGGGAGACAACATGGAGGCAGGTCCTTTTCGGCCGGCACGGCGAAACTTTGGAATTCCCTGCCAACTGCCATCCAATCCGCCATGTCAGAAGCCAGCTTTAGGAAACTCCTAAAAACTTGGCTTTTTATGCAATAACTCGATTCTTTCTCCTGACTTTTCACTCTTGTTGTAGGACTCGCTAGCGCCGGGACACCTCCCCTGAGGTAGCTGTTCGCGCTCTATAAGCTTCTGTATTATTATTATTATTAACATGTTCTCTCACCAGTATGCTGATGCCCAACGGGAACCTCAGGATTATTCATTATAAATACATACACCAGGTGTACTATACGCCTGAACGACTCCACAGATATGGATTACGGGAAGATTCGAATTGTGTGAGATGCAGGAAAGAACACGCGGATTTCATTAATCTAGCCTGGCAATGCCCCTTAGTTGCAGAGTACTGGGAGAAGGTGGTGCGAGAGGTCGGTAAGATGCTTGGGGAGACACTTGAATGCACGATTCTGGTCTGTCTCTTAGGCCTTGTACCGCAGCTTAGGGCGAAAAAGAGAAAGTTTTGCTTGATTGCTCTATTAATGGCTAAGAGAAGGGTGGCAATGCATTGGAATGTAAAAAAGGGGCCTAGTGTGAAAGACTGGCTAACAGATTTAACTTACTGTCGCGATACGCTAGCTACTTACGGAGAGGAATTGCCGACTGGATCTCGTCCCACGGACTTCTGGATGTATCTGAAGGATTACCTGCAGGCACAGTCGTCGACTGGAACTGAATGCTATTAATGATATAACTTATGATCTTATTGTCTAGAAATGTGTATGTATTGGCAACGTTTAAGTAAGGAGAGGAGAATGCTGTGACACAGTGATTATAGTTGAAGGGTTTTATTGGTTTGGTTACTGTCCTTAAAGTTCTGAATAAGGACAAAAAAAATGAAAAATGTAAGTGTGAACATATGAAATGTGGAACAAGATGCACTGTGTTGAAGTGAAAAGGCCGATTGCTAATGCGCCGCCGGTCCAGTGGATGTCGGCTAAATGGCTGTGTACGCCGCATGGCACTATGCACCTACTAGGGTGGTGACAGGCCGGCCCGCTGAGGTTGTAGGCATAACACCTATGTATTTCCTGGCTATAAGTGCAATAAACGACTTACACAATAAAAAAAAAATATAATAATAATTCAATGTGTCTAATTGTATTTAATTTGAATTAATTGTTAATTAATTTTTGAATAGTTAATTAATTAATTGTTAATTTGTAAATAATGTCTATTAATAGGTAACTAATTGTAATAATTAATTTTAATTTGTAATTTGAATTGATTAATTAATATATTATATTAAATTGGTAATTACTTTTCATTCATTTTTTATAGATATTAATTGATATTTTTTTAAATAATATATGAAGTATTTACTTTCCCTACTGTCGCACTTTCTGGAGTGGGAATAGTAATTTTTACCCCTACGCTATCCAACGCTTTCCCTACTGTTGCACTGTTTGGAGTGGGAATAGTAATTTTAACCCCTACGCTATCCAATGCTTTCCCTACTGTTGCACTCTTTGGAGTGGGAATAGTAATTTTCACCCCTACGCTATGCAATGCTTTCCCTACTGTTGCACTCACTGGAGTGGGAATAGTAATTTTTACCCCTACGCTATCCAACGCTTTCCCTACTGTTGCACCCACTGGAGTGAGAATAGTAATGTTTACCTCTACGCTATCCAGCGCTTTCCCTACTGTTGCACTTACTGGAGTGGGAATAGTCATTTTTACCCCTATGCTATCCAACGCTTTCCCTACTGTTGCACCCACTGGAGTGGGAATAGTCATTTTTACCCCTACGCTATCTAACGCTTTCCCTACTGTTGCACTCTGTGGAGTGGGAATAGTAATTTTACCCCCTACGCCATAGCTTTCCAAACTTTCCATGTTGGTGACACACCTTTTTGGTAAAAAATTTTGAGGGACACGGCAACGCGAGCGCTCGCAGCGTGCGAGCGCGAACCACCCAAGGGGGGTTTGGGGGTGTTGTCCCCCCAAGAAAGTTTTTAAAAAGTAGTGGGCAAATGGTGCATTTCCAAGCAAATTTGAGAAAGCATGAGGGTTAATAAAGCAATTGTTAATCTGGTTTAACAAAGCCAGGGACTGGCAAAACTGAGTGTAAGAAAGGTTAGGTTTGTGCATGAAACAAGAATATAATAATGCACACATTGACTTATGCCCCAGTGATTTACGGCAAAAAAAGGACAGGTGCACGCCCTGCCAACCCTTCCAACCACGCACAAAGTCCACCTGCTGCCTTGCTGAATATGAGTTATACAAAAATCCATTCTGGAAGGGGGAATTGTGAGTGATAAAACAATCATGCAACTTTTCAACCGGACTCTGCGCATTGAACTCAGGTGGGACAGCTTTCCTCTGCGCAGCGCGCCAAAAGGCAACAGAGAATAAGACTAGTCCTATATGTTTTCCATTCAGCACTTGGAGCTAACATTAACTGCATGTAGGAGAGAAGGACAAATACATATGTCATAGAAATTGTAAATATCAAAATGTATGGGGACACAACATATCGCACGCAAACCGTTCATTGATTTTGTAAAAAAATGTATGATTTGTAATATAACACACATACATTTCCAAAACATGGTGTCCTTTATGACTAACAATATGTAAATATGTGCAAGAATGAAAAACTTTGAATAAAAAAAAACAGCACTTACTATTTTATTGAGATGAATGAGGTGGATAAGATTAACACAGCTGATCAATATTTGGTGGAATATTAGATAAAGACACTGATGCAATCATAGTCTTGGATTTCAGCATTTGGAAAGTGTCTCATAGCACAAGAATTACAACATGTGAATAAAAAACAACAGCACTTGTCTTACTTTTTCAATGAGATATATGAGGCTGATAAGACGCACACAGTTGGTCAATATTTGGTTGAATATTTGATAAAGACACTTGCATTTCATCATCAAGCATTTGTAAGCATCCACGTTTCAGTGTCTTTAAGTTTGTCATTGTTGAAAAGGATACTTCACAAATGTATGTAGTAGAAAACTGCAAGAGAATTTTTAACGCTTTTTTACCTAGGTTTGGATGCATTGTTGTAACACGAACCCAAAAGCTGTCTAAATCACCCTCTGAATGCATCATGAGCATACTTCGATCATTTTTTATTTCAGCTAATTCTTCTTCTTCAATAAGAGAGAAGTTCCCAGGTGCAGCTGAAAGGAATGGATTTCTGATCCAATCATAGTCTTGGATTGCAATATTTGGAAAGTAATGAGAAACTTTCTCTCCGAGCAATGTTAAATGGTCAACAATCAGCGGGCTGATATCGCATTTCATCTGGCACTCATCTGTTTTGCAAAACATTTCAAAACTGCCTTCTTTCATTTTCCTTTCCCAAATTTTTATTTTGTCTCTCAAACCACAAATTTTATCTACTGCTGTTAAGATATGTTCTCCTTTTCCTTGCATACTGGTGTTAATTTTATTAAAATGTTGAAATACATCAGCAAGATATGCCAATTTTGTGCACCAAAGTTTGTTTTGAATTAGACCACAGAATTCGTGCTGCTTATTGTCCTCAAAATGTTTAAGCATCATGTCACGCAATTCATATACACAACAAGGCACTCGACCTCTTGAGAGCCAACAAACATCTGTGTGCAGTAGGAGCTTTTTAAACCTTGCCCCCATTTGTTCACAAATATGAGCAAATATTCTTGATTTAAGAGGTCGACTTTTAATGTAATTCACCATTTGAATCACTTTGTCCATAACTTCCCTTAATTCATTTCCAATGGTTTGCGCGACTAGTGCCTCGCGATGTAAAAAGCAATGAGTAAATATGATATTTTCATTTTCTTTCTTTGCTAAAGCTATAAAACCTTTTGTTGAGCCAACCATTGACAGTGCGCCATCCGTGCATATCCCAACACAATTTAACCAGCGTAAATTATTTTCCTTCATGAAGCAATCTAAAGTTTGAAATATATCCTCACCTCTAGTTCTCAATGGAAGTTCAAGACAACACAGGAATTGCTCAATAATTGTGTCAGTATGAATGAAATGTATAAGAACCAGTAATTGAGCTAACCCACTGACATCTGTTGATTCATCTAGTTGCAATGCAAAGATCATATTGTCATCTTGAAAAATATCCATTATTTGCAGCTTAACGTTAGCAGACATATCTTGAATCCGTCTTCCAATTGTGTTATCTGCCAAAGGGATTTTATTAACTTCAATCTCAAATTCTGCCCCAAACATTGTTCGAACAATAGCACAGCAAGATTGCCTAATGGTGGTTTCGGCAACAGTGTGTGGTTTCTTGTTTTTTTGGTAATTATTTGAGCAACCAAGTAACTTTTGAGCTTTCTCTGATGTCTTCATTCTCTTTGTGAATGATGCAGACTGCTTCCCTATAGATTTAGCAAGCTCAATAAAGTATTCCACTGATTTTTCTGACAAATGGCTGTGTTTTGTGTTAAAATTGCGTTTTAATTTATTTGGCACCATACTTTCATTTGCCAGTATTTCTCCACAAACTAAACACTGGGGACAAGGATGGTTTTCATTACCCGAAAATGTGAACCCCAGTTCCATATAAGCTTTCTTATATAAACGTGGATAGGCGATTTTCCCTTTACACTTCTTACGCACTGAGAAAGATTGTTCAATTGATTCTTGGGTGCTCTGCTCAATACCTGCTACATTTTGTTCTTCGCAAACGTCATCGTCACCAGCTTTTCGCTTCCGAATTATAAACTTATCCATTTTGAGTTCCTGTTTGCCTTCCGGGAAAATAAAATGTGGAAATCTAGAGATAGGAAGAACATGAGATACGAAGTTTAAAAATCTTACGCCTCGCTTACAGTCTGGATTCTCTCCAGTAACATTTCAGGATTGGAGTAGAAGATAATCATGTGAAATCAGAGCTCAAAATGTATTCAATATGCTCGCTAAAAACAAGCACAACAAAGGTTCAAGCTGCGGCCAGTGCAACTAAGCACGAAAGTTCTTTGTCATGGGGTGGACATGAAAACTGACCATGGGCATAACACAGAAAAACATGGCTGTCCAGGCTCTGCTTTGCAAGCCAAGCAGGGCATGAGTGGAGGGGTATATTAACGCTATTGGCATAAAATTAATATGCCACCAATCTCAGAGGTGTAGTTTGTATCCCATGGTGCTAAGTTAGTTAACTAGTATGGCGCCAATCTCTGAGATGTAGTTACAACTAGGTGCTCATTGTGTCAATTAATTGCATCTCAGTTTAGAATGCCAATCAGAGTGGGGTCTCATTTAGTATAATATGCCTCTTTTAACTAGGGATGAACCTGTCTTGTGGAATCTCATTACAAAGTTACCAAGTTATTCCAGTTTTGCTGTACAGACAGTTCAGTCCTGTTCCATAATTAAAAATATGGGTCCTGCGCCAGTGCTGTGTCACACATTTTTCTTTCATGGATCAAGGAGTGCATAGCTATCATGCTGCCACTGATCCACGAGTTCAGCTTCCTCCTGAAACAGGGATCATAGCCTGAATACCCAAAACAAACTGTGGAGGCAGGAAGGCCTTGGAGGCAGTGAGTGGCTAGTTCTGTTTCAGTGAACCGGAGAATGCTGGTGAGGGAGAGGAGTGACTTGGAGAGACGGATAGAAATCCCCCGATTGAGTAATAGGGAAATTGTGGACTGCAAGGTGGTCTGACACTACATTATCACTCAGCACCACCACAGCACCACCCAGCACCACCACAGCATCACTCAGAACCACCACAGCACCACCACAGCACCACTCAGCGCAACCACAGCACCACTCAGCGCAACCACAGCACCACTCAGCGCAACCACAGCATCACTGGTTCAAATATGTTCTCTCAATGTTTCAAGCTTTATTACAAATGTCACAAAAAGATGTTAATATTTCACTTCTGTTCTTGGATTTTCGTCACAATAAAATACACTGAACATAATCTTCACAAAAGTTATTTACAAAAGTTTAAGCTATTGCCATTATAAATTAAATACATTATTTAAAAAAATTAAAAGCCATTGTTATTTGTAATATCAATACATCTAAGTCACGTAAATACAAAACATGTTGCATTACAAATGCTATAGGTGTCACATTTGCGAAAGTTATAACTATTGCCATTGTAAATGACAAAGCTATTAATTTAGCTATTTTCAAAAACAACACATAAATAAAAGAATTGTCATTTACAAGACCAATAACTCAAACGTTCCTAATGAGAGATCTATTGCATTGCAAATGCTTGTTTATTCCTGGGATATAGTCCCAGCAGGCATGTCTCCCAGTAGCGTAGGTCTGGGCACTCAGTGAAGTAGATAGGGCTGCTGTAACGGCACACCACTAATTATGTAGAGATGGGCAAGCCCATCTCAAGTGTTACAAATCCGCAAATATACATGAGCATTTTGGGCAGACACAATCTGTTTTGTATTAGTATCTCTTGATATTCGAAGGGATGAAGTAGGCACTATGTCGTAATTAGAAGTGTATACGCTTGCAGTGGGCCTTGCGTGGAATCTGTTATGGGCCCTCCAGTAACAAAGCCCTTTGCTATCAGTGCCGGGGCGGGACAAATCTGTCTCCCAGCACCGCCGCAAAATGAGGAGTTTTTGGGTGGCGTGAATGCGCACACAATCTGCAAGCCATCACGCAAGATACCTGCCGCACCCCACCCCCCCAAATCACCTGTAAGTAGTGGCCTTTGAGATCTGTTGGATGTTCCTTGCATAATAAAAACAACAATTCACCAAGAGCCCTGATTTAATAATAATAAAAAAGTCCTGCTACAATGTACAGGTAAGCTGTGCGGGTCACTGGCATTCTTTTCTTTATTGTGCGTGGATATTGTTTCCATGCTGCAGCAAGATCACTTCAATTTGAGAATGTGGCTGGATGGCGAGCGTGAGTGCCCTGCACTGGAGCATGAATTCTTTAATATCCGGAGGGACGCTGTGGCAGTGAGGCTCGGCAGTCTCGTGGGATTTATATGTTTACCGGTGTTCTGTAGGAAGTGGAAGACACCTTTGGCCATTACCACGAATATTATCATACCCTTCCAGTGAAAGAACATCAAAATCTATTCTGACAATACAGAAATCCCTAATTTACTGAGTTTATTAACAAAATGTTTCACATCTTGCCAATGCAACGTGAAGAGGGTCACTATGGCAGAGGCGCTGATGATTTTATAACGGTGCTTTTTTGATGCTGGGGCTAGCCTGCCCTGAAAGCCAGGTGTTGACATTTATGGCACATATGCGCCCTACATTTCCAAAACACGCCTTGCGGTAAAGGGCTTCATATGCCAGCAAAGCCCGTGGCATGCACCCGCAAATTAGAGAGACACTGTAATCTTCGATGGAACGTCTCTGGAATGAATGCACCTCGCGCGTTTCCCTTTTATAGAAAGTGTTTTTACCGAGGCACTACCATTCATAACTCAGCAGGCTAAGATAAGCAGGAGGAGAATCAAATAAATAAACACATGTAACAAATATAGCTCGCTCACATTTGAGGTTTCCGCTTCAGACAGTGACCTTTACATATGGCTGCCGAACATGATGCCTGCAGCCCCCGCCCCTCCCCCCCCTTCAGATCTGTTGGATGTTCCTTCCATAATAAAACAAAAAATCACCGTGTGCGTGTGTGTATGGAGGCGAACGGCGAACTTACCTGCTGTATAGTGTTGTGTCTCTAGTCCGGGATCGAGTCCAGATCTCGAGCCTCCGCTCCGCAGCTCTGCCCTCCGCCTTCCGCCTTGTCGCGTGCACGTCGTAATCCTCAGGTGAGAGGGCTCAAGTCGCATTCCCTGGCCTAATATCGGCCGGCCGGCCTACGTCATCGTGTCGCATCGCGATTGCGCGACACACCTACGTGTGGGCCGCGACACAGTAACATGTTCGCGCCACACAGTTTGGAAAGAACTACCCTACGCTATCCAACGCTTTCCCTACTGTTGCACTCTTTGGAGTGGGAATAGTAATTTTTACCCCTACGCTATCCAACGCTTTCCCTACTGTTGCACCTACTGGAGTGGGAATAGTAATTTTTACCCCTATGCTATCCAACGCTTTCTCTACTATTGCACTCACTGGAGTGTGAATAGTAATTTTTACCCCTGCGCTATCCAACGCTTTCCCTACTGTTGCACTCACTGGAGTGGGAATAGTCATTTTTACCGTTACGCTATCCAACGCTTTCCCTACTGTTGCACTCACTGGAGTGGGAATAGTATTTTTTACCCCTACGCTATCCAACGCTTTCCCTACTATTGTGCTCTTTGGAGTGGAAATAGTAATTTTTACCCCTACGTTATCCAACGCTTTCCCTACTGTTGAACTCTTTGGAGTCGGAATAGTAATTTTTACCGCTACGCTATGCTACGGTAATAATATTGTATATTTTTTAATAATATTATGTTAATATATATATATGTTTTAACAAATAAAATTGTATTATTTTTTATAACTTAAATTAATTATTTAATAATTGTAAGGTTATTTAAGTATTTGTGAGTATATTTTAGTTATTTATTTTTAATATTTTTTTAATTTTACTTTAATTTTAATAAATTCGATATTTTTACAAAGTACATATTTTTAAACAATATTTTTTATTCGATATTTTTGTACTTACCTGTTTGTAGATATGACTTCGATATTTTTGTAGTCGATATTTTGGAGTCGATATTTTAAATGCCTATATTTTTGTAGTCGATATTATGTCAGTGATCCATGAAACAGTGGGCAATTTAAAGAAACAAATTGCAAAAATTATTAGTATTCGAATGTCTGCACACATGTGGTGATGATAGGCTGTAATTAATGACAAGTTTTGTAGCCAAGTATGCTATCCTTTACTGCTTATCGCCAGTACTTGCTTGTTTAAGTAATGTGGTTGGAGGACCAATTATCTTGTTCGTGAACATTATGACCAGGTATATGTAGTGACAGATAGATGTAAGTATTCTATCTTGTAGCCACGGAGATCGTCTATTTTAAACAAAATAATCCGTAAGGTCATAAATCTACAAGCACCATTCCTTTTAAGGATTCTAATACATTAGAGGCACAGGTATGACATCTCAGAGAAGCACATTCGCATATGCATAAGCGTACTGTATATAAAAATAGATCTCCTAGAAGGAGCAACATAAGGTTTGCCCAATTCGAGAAGAGAGAATAGTTGTGCAATGAAATGGATTATTGATAAGGTAACCATACAACATTATAAGCTTTCGTGTATTACCTTCTTTGTTATGAGTTGGACTCTTCTAAGTACTTACCTATACTTGCTGATCTCCCAAAAATGTTGCAGAAAATGCTATGGATTTGGTCTATTTGGGCTTTTTTGCTTATGTTTTTGCCCCTCGGCTAATAGAAATGTATATAAAGTGTATGTATAATATGGTTTTAGAAATAGGACGGTACTTACATAGATGTTTCCTATACTGTCTTATTGTGAAGGTTTAATACGGAGATGGTCTTATACTGATAATAGGAATAGGCAACTTATAATTTTATGTCAAAAATAAAGATTTGTGGAGCAAAGTCTATACAGGTATCATGGCCTCACAAAATGCATGATTAGATGCAGTTTACAACAGAAAGAGTTGATTGTTCCCAAACATTTGAGTGTAAATCTGTAAATAGAGTATTAATATTCATATGGATGCATAAAACATCGTATGCTGTCTATATTTTGTAGCCCTGAAGAAGTCCTTAAATAGGACGAAATGCGTTGGCTACCTATGAAGAGAAAAAAAGAATAACGTTTAAAGAATAAAGAAACGTGTGAACTATTTCAATTGGTGGAACTGTTTTTCTTGCTAATATTGTGTGCAGATCAAATCAATTCTGTAAAATGTTCGTTGTGAAAACTCTTTTCACACAGTAGGGAACTATGAGGTCTTGTTTCCTTTGATCTTGGCACCACATGTTAGCAACTTCCCAAGGTTTAAATAAGTGTGGTTTTAAATCCAAGACCTCTTTTGTAAATCATTCTGTTCTATAAGTTTGACCACTTCTCTTAGTTCTCTAAAGTTATAGGTCTGCACATGATCCTTTAATAAGGCCAGGAATTTCATTTGAACTGTTGCCCCAGTGATCTGAGTTCTTGCATATGGCTTCCCACTCCAACTGTCTATCTTGTGTGGCTCTTGATAGGTCCGAATGGATTTTAAAATTGTAGTCTGCTTTGGTAAAATTACCTGCTTTTGAAGCGTTACTTAGGATCTTTTCTTTCAGAGTATAGGTTTTGAAATTCACTAAAATATTTCAGGGCTTTTTCCTCAACTTACCTAGCCTGAAAGGATCCCTATGCGTTCTCTGAATATCCTCTTCCAGCGTCTTTTCATCCAACCTGGGAATGTATTCTTTCAGTAAGTTTACCACTAACTTTTTTATGTAAGTTTGTTCTTTTATATTTTCCATAACAAGTACCTGGTCCATTAATGAGTTTACTTTTGACTCAAATGCTTAACAAGTTGCCTGAATCCTTTCTTGATTTGTTGGGGATTTGGCAAAGTTGGTTCTCGTCTCTCCAATCAGGGTCCCAAAAAGATTATCCATCCCAGCTTGTGGGGGTTGCACTGAACTTTTCTCTTGTCTGCCTTGCTGTGTGCCCTGGTGGGGAATGCTCCTTGCCTCTGGACATTCCTGCTCAGTTATCTGAGCACTCATACCTGGTACCTCGTCGTCAAGTGTTGCCAGGGTCTGAAAACAATTTTGTGTTTCAACTCCTTTCTCCCTAGGAAGATGCGCCGCAGTTTACATTTCTTTAGTCTTTTCAGGTTGGGTTTTCCCTTCAAGAACTGGACTCTTGGATGGCAGTTTTTTTTGTATTTTGAAAAAGGATCGAAGGGATGGTGTCACCCTGATTTTTGGCCCTTGTTTACTTTGATCAGACTTAGAAGCCTTAGCGGCTTTGTTTGAAAGTACAGTGGTGTTGTTCCCCCCGTCCTTGATTTCTGATTGTTTCCCACCCTTCTGCTGTATTTTATCGCAGAACTAATAAGGGTTTTCTCTCGATCTTCACCTGCAGAGCTTTGGCCTGTCTTTTTATTAGCTCCCGAAGGTTGTCAACTTCTTAGCGAGTAGCATAAGCCATACTCTATTTTTTTAGGTAGGTTGTTTATGGGGGGTTTATTTTGTCCTTATCCTTTATTTGATCTCCTACTTCAGGCTGCAAAGAGTGTTCCTCCAGGGGTCTGACAGGGGAGTTAAAGACTACCAAATCCTTTTTTTCCGCCTCCCCCTTCTCTTACCGGTTTTGCGCACACCCTCACTTCTCGTCTTCTTCTCACTCCATTGACTTTCCAGCTGCAGGACAGTCCTGCTGCTGCCTTCTCCCAAATGCTTCTTCAGTGTGTGCGCGCTCCCAGGATACTCGGGCACTGCCCCCGCTGGTTCCTGCCTCAAGACAATTCTGACCAGAGATCCGCTGCTGTGACCCTGGCGTATCTTTCATGAGGTACGTCGGCAAAAAGTTCCTCCCTTTAAACCAGTAAGTTCCTTCCTTTTAGAACAGGGGTTACTTTGTTTTGTTTGTTGCGGCGGCCATTTTCACCTAAATTTTGTGCCTCGTTGGACAGAGCTCGCGACCGGACTCCCTAGCCGGCCTCCATGTTCTCCTTCGGGATTCACAGGAGCCTAACCCTCTTGAACTATCTTGCAACTTTCAAGGCGCACTGAGATTAAGCGAGCTATTGCCCATAGCCATATGGTGCTGGGCTGCCGCCGGCACCGGGAATGGAACAGTGGAGCCCGTGCTTGGAGTCAGCCACCCTGGCCACTGCGCCACACCTCTCCCAATAGAGTAGGGATAGATTTAAATGCTTTTCGCCCATGAACCCTTGATGCGAGGACATTTGGAATGTTGCTTTTTGATACTTTGCATTCTCTTTCTCTAATCAATAGTTCTACTTATGTTGCACTGTCTGAATTCGGCTTGTAGATTTGGCTTCATGCTGTTTCCTTTATATTTCTATAACTGCATGTTGAGGTGTGTTTATGTTCAGTTCTTTTTGGCTTTGTAATAGACCTAACTCACCTTCCTGAATTGTCCTTTGATTATTATGTATTCGGAGTCAGCATTAATGATTTTCTCCCCTTCCCACTTTCATGTTGCTAAGAAGATCCATCAGAGTGTGATTCTAGAATAGTTCCAGAAAGATTAGAATTGGCCCTTTCACCTGCTTTAATTCCAATAGAGTAATCAGTACTCCAATATTCTTCAGTTCTCTTACAAGGTGTTTTAACCTCAGCTAAGGCTATAGAATACGAAGGGGCTGAAGGTCTAATGTGTTTCAGACAGACTTCATTTAGTGGCAAGACCACATTCAATGCTGTTTCCACCCATTGCATATAGCTCTTATATCTAGTTTCCAAACAATGGGATTTTAGGGGTCTCTTATACTCTTCTAGCTGACTAAAAAGTTGATTAGCTTTCAGGAATTATTAAATGTTATACTTTCATACCCAATTACTTTATCATGCTTTTTTTACTTCCTAATAGGTGATATTTTACAACGACTGCACTCCAATTGCCCTAAAATGAAGTTAAAACTTTATGTACATAACTATTGAGTGATTGAATTAGATAAGAAATATACGTTTATCCATAAAACTAGGCCCCATATTTATTAAAGATTGGCGTCAGTGCAAATCCGTGCAAAGTCTTACAAAGTGTACTACCTTTTCAGCACAAACGTTATTTAGGACTGGAAATGTGCCTCTATCTCAGTGCAAATAGTGCTTTAGGTTGCTTCGCATTAAGCAGGATCAGTGCACACACCCATAGTTTTCGACACAAAGCCGGATCTACCAAGATAAGCCGACTGGGGATTGCGTAAAATAATAACGCGAGCTTGAGGCATGAGTTAAACAGCGGAACTGCTTTAATTTCTCCAAAAAACCCACACGCATCGCATGTGTGCTGCAGTGCACAGCACATATCCAATGCATGGGGTGTTTCAGAGTTTATCTAGGCATGGACATTTGTACTGCGAGGGTATGTTTTTCCAACAAATCCTATGGTAGGCAGCACACGCTCACCTCTGCACCTTGGTGGGAGTCTGTGCGTCACACAAGGCGGCTTCTTTGTGAGCCAGTTCAGGGGATGACAGCAGGAGGCCATTTTTAATAAATAGGGATTTGCGCTGCTTCCTCCCCTTTGCACAATCCAGCATGCCAACTGTGCTGTGTTGCTTCAAAATAGAATACATCTGGGCCTAGATGATTTGCCACATAGGTAACGCACCTACATGTGGGTATTGCCATAACATGAGAAAGAAAGTAGAAATGAGTAAGTTATATTGCAGAGCATTTACTAGACAAAATTCTGTATTTTATTTATGACTAAAGACTTTTAAATGGCTCGGGACATATAATTTTGGAGGCAATGGGCTTTCTTTTTATCGCCCAACATAAATATTATCACTTTTGTACATATAAAAATCAATTTTCTTAAAAACACTCTCAATCAGAATGATGCCCCAATCGCTTCTAAGTAAGTATTTTGTGCTTTTGGATTATATAAATTATTTTCATAGGATAATGATCTTTTGCACTGTCTGTTATCTTTTGCACATTGTGGAAATGTCTTTAAGCACAAATTGATGAATTAATGTAATTGCTATTTCAAAAGAACATCATTAATTTGGTGAGTTAAGCTGAAGGGATTTTTTTCAAAGTCCTTGTAGGATGGATTATACTTGTGACGCTATATCAAGTAATTAATTAGTTTTGTGAGTAGAACTGTAGTGAGTACATAGATCCCTTTGTTAATGGATTATATTTTAAATGTTTTTTTATTGCATTTTTGCTGCCCTGATTACGTGGAAGAGCTCTGTGAGACATGTGTTAGTTGTGACCTTCAAAGTGATTATCTTATCTTGTGGCTGCTATTTGCAGAAGACTGCCGCGCCATGATCATTTAAGAAGGATGAGAAAAATAAGAATGTGATTAATTGGATCATAACATATATTCGACTGTGAATTCATTGCTTTGAAGAATGCTTTTTTTCAATACTTTATATTTGAGTAATACCTTAAGTAGAATTTTCACATGGTTGATTATCCAATGTATTAAGAAGGCATCTGACATAGTATAACTTCTCATGCAGGCACACTCACAGGGGTAATTCACATAATGCACGTAGTTTTTCCAAAAATATTGCACATTATACGTAGCAAAAAGTATTCAATTGTGCCCATCCCTTTTAACCTAGTTATTCAGTCTTCTACCACATGCATTGAACAAGCCATCAAAAAAGAAATGACCCACTTCTGTATGAAACAAACCACAATGTCAATTTCCAGATATTTTTGTAGCGACTTCTCACACCCGTTGCTTCCCTTATAATCTCTTTGCTGCCTCTTTTTATAAGCACAGGAGTCTGAGGGTCTCGGTGCATGAATATACATTTTTCTCTTGTTCTGTTCAAGAGCTGGAATGTTTTTTTCTCCTCCATGGTCAGTTTCTTCTTTTTGAGGACTAGGTCCCAATTTAACTCAACTCCACCTTGGTTATCTTGTTCTCCCTGTGAGCTTTCAGTGCAGATGAGGACAGACTACTGCCTGAGATGCAGCTCTTGAAAGTGCAGGAGAGGAGGGATGGTTCACATCTTCCTCTGCTTCCTTTCGCTCCTGTTATTCTTCTGACTCTGGAGTGATCTCTGCCTGTGTCACCCATTTTCAAGCTCAGTGGTCCTTTTCCAGCCTGGCCTTCATTTCTCTGCTCCTTGTCCTATGCACACTGTACTGCCCTCGCACCATTATGCCTGCCTCTGACAGGTCAGACAAGGCAGTCAGTTTAATCTCCATGAACCCCCAAAATACGATAGGAATAAAATATTACGTGACTCAAAAAAATAAACTGTACCAATCAAAAATCGAAATAAACATATTTTTTTCCAAACATTTATTTTTTCAGTCCGTATCGTAGCTGCTGGACACACTCGTGTTTACCCCCCCCCCCCCCAAAATGTGTGAGATGAAGGGTTTCACTCCTTCATAGTGAAGCAATCCAGGGTAATCTGGCAAATCTCAATTTAGCTGCATACTGTTTTACCCTCCCTTAAAAATTAAGATCCAATATAGAAAAGGCCTCAAAAGCCCTGTTTCTAAAATTGCAAATTAAAGGAATGAATACAGTGTCACAATTTTGCGAACACATTTAGCAGTTTCTTAACAGTGATTTCTTATTTGCCAATTCACAATTGATTTATATCTCTGCATTGGCAAACTGCAAATGGTCACAAAACTGTGGTTTTGCACATGTTAAGTACCAGCAAGTGCAAGCAGGAAAAAGCAATGTGCAAAATATAAAAGTAGGTGATTTTTTTTCTAAACTGCTCTTAGGCGCTGATTACAAGCTTGGCTGTCCAACCGCCCAACTGCTGGGTCCTCCAGGACACCGCAGCACCAGCGGTCTACAGCCAGCCATATTTCGAGTTGTGCTGACTGAAACACTGACTTCTGCCAAGGTGTTATTCCCTCTGGGACTGCAGTGGTTTGCAATCTTGGTGGTGCGTCCTCTGACACCATCAGACCAGTGTACCAGCTGAGCCTAAAACAACTACACAGTCATACTGGCGGTCTCCCAGCAGCGGTTAACCAATGTCAATAGCCAGCTTTGGTACGCGGACAAAAAAACACCACAGCACTGACTGTTGGATAGAGTTAAAAACTACACAGCTCTGATGGGATTGGCCAAGTGGACACTCCTTCAAATTGCACTATAAAATACACCCCATCCCCGACCAGGATCCTTTACTTCTCAACTGCAGCCTACAACACATTTACCACCGTTTTGGACATTTTCAGATAAGGCACCCCTTTTTTTATCTTTAATACTCTCCACCACCTGTAATTTTTGTTCTGCACCTTTTTACCATTATCACTTATTTATTTTCCCTTTCATACAGTGACTCACATTTTCATTTCTTGTCATCCTGACCAAAAAAATCCACAGTTCTCTGAAGCAGTGTTGACAGTAATGGTGGATGAAATCATTAGAGTTGAGTCCCAAATTTTTGGTTCCCAAGTCCAGTATACTCCTCTCAGTAGGAAAACTGAAATGTGGGACAGGATAGTCAACAAGGTGAATGCTGTTGGTACCACCTTACACACACAGATTGACATTAGGAGGAGGTGGACTGACCTCAGCTTTAGGGTGCCTGCCCGGTACAACAACCACCATCTGGAGGCTCAGAGGACTGGTGGTGGCCCTCCCTGTGCCCCATTGAAATTCTTTCCCTGGGAAGAGAAGGTCTTGGCCATTCTGCATTTTGAGGCTTGACAGGAATAGCTGGTGGAGTGGACTCGGGTCAATTACACTTCAATAACTGTCACAATATCTCAACGTCCTGTTTGCTCTCAGCTCTGCTTTTGTGATTGTGTTCTTTTTCTAATTTCCTAACATGCAGTACTTAAAGGGCATTATTATAATGTCAGACGGTCAGACCATGCCCGACACCACGGTGGTCCAGAGGCCCGAAAGGCAGGTGGAGATTTGACCACCTAATTACGATGTGCTCAGCAGACTGACTGACAGAAAAGTGCTCTACAATACTGCAGCTTGGGCTGGAAAAGGGTTGCAGCACAAGATGCAGTGTTATAGAGCACTTCATGCACAGTCATACACCGTGTGCCAGGCACCATGTGGTGCTTGCCACAGAGTGCATGAATATGTGTAGGGCACTACCTGTGCCCTGCCTAGGGTCCCAAAAGTCCCTTTCTGTCTGCCTTCCCACAGCCATGTAAAGGCAGTCAGAAAGGGACATCCTAATCTCTAAGGCGGTGCCTGTGCAGGCACTGCCTCCATTGTATGATTGGAATTATGACCACCGCCCAACGGGATCTTGGATTCTGGCAGTGGTACTACCCCTTGTCATAGGCGGTCCGACCAGCTGCGTTGTAATGCAGCCTGAGGACCAATACCCTGTATGTCAGATCGACCGCCACCGTTACCTGTCGGTGGGGGTCCACCCAACATCATAATAGGGGCCAAAATATCTTAGATGCTGGTTTGTCTGTGTCAATGTGTAGTGGTGCCTATAACACCACATGGATCCAATTCCATGACATGCCACATGTTGTAATGGTGTCTGCAAGTGAATAATCATAAAACAATTATTCCAGTACTCATGATATATTTTTAAAATGTAATTGTATGGTCCATCCCAAATACATGTTGCCAACAGTTATGATACACTAACCGTTTATTAAGTGTTGATAAAGTGAGATAAAAGTGAACATAACTACCATGAGGCCCCTGTGGCTGTAACACACACCAAGATGCTAGATTCCATTTGGCCCTTTCTCACTTGTCTACCATGTCACAACTGAGATTCATGCAGTTACCATTGGACAAGTTGATAAAGTGAGACTGAAGTGACTAGAACTACCATAGGGCCCTGTGAATGGATTGAATGTATGACGCCACATCGCATGCAAACACGACGCATGCCATTACAACACAGTTGTAACAACGCAAGTGCTGTTACAACGCGTTAATATTACAACACACACTCTTCCCACGCATACGTCTTTTCCACGCATGACATTACAACGCAAAGGCAGGCATGGTAAAGGCATATTGTTGGACTTGGCCCTTCTGGCATGTTCACCCCTGATTTTTTTGCCTTTTAGTGTTACATAATTGTAATGATTTCTGGTCTTTGCGCACTTTAGCACTGTGGCGCAGTGTAAAGTGTGTGTGCTTTCTGAATGCGTGTGTGAGATTGGCCTGCCCTCCCATAGGAATGCATTGGGAATGTGTGTGTCCATGGTAATTCCTGATGCGTGGGGAGGGCAAGTGTGAGTTTGGTATGTGCGGACTCATGAGATTGAATGCTGCGCGATGATGTGTGCAGCGTTCATGTGTCTAGTGTGGAAGTGCCACTTCTAGAAGTTGGTGTGTCTGTGCAGTGAATATGCTGGCTTGTAAATTGGCTGGAGCAGGCTGGTGTGCCGGGCTCCTGGAGTCTGGATGGGTCTGCCCCGGTGGTGAATGGGGAGATCTGCATGTGATGGCAGGGAGGGGCTGCACCTGGAACCTGAATAGGGATGGGGTTTCCCCTCACAATGTTGGCTCCACCCCCTGTGGTGTGTCTGATGTCCCTGACCCATCCTGTGAATAGGCAGAGGGGCTGAGCAAAACAAAGTGCTCAGGAACCAGTTGTATCTGGTTCGCCCCTTGCCTGCACCTTTAGACAAAGGAATTGTGTGTATAAAAAGAGGCTGTGACCTCTTGTAAAATGTTCTTGTTTCCTGACATGAATCTACCAGGGGCGTGCTGCTGCTGCTTCATCGTCCCATTCAGAGGGAGCCTACCCCTCATTTGTGCTCTTGAAAAACCTACTTATTTACAGAATGGGTGCCCACCCCGTGTTTGTGTGCCTTACCGGGTGCCCACCCCGCTTCTACACTTTATTTGCCTACCGAGGGTGCCCACCCCTCATTTGCCATTAAGAAAATCACCGTAGCAGCCCTGCTCCGTGAAACCGGAAGTCAGGCACCTTTGGCCGGGACGTGGGTGGGGCCTGCGATCCGTCAGAAATTCCCGCCCGCCGCCGCCGGCCGGAAAGAGAAGCAGGCCGAGTGATGGCCGCCTGGGGCTCCCATGAATTAGGGAGAGCCAGAGACACCTGCTGAATGCTGCGGGGCTCCCATTTCCAGGAGGGAGACCCGGAAAAGAAGTTGACCCGGAGCCTTGCGGCTCCACACTAAAGTCCCGGTCCCGAGATGGGGGACCGGGTGAAGACCGGGGTGAAGAGCGGGCGCATTGTGAAGGCGTGGCTCCCATGAGGAGAGAGAGCCCCGCCAAGCACTACCGCCGCCCAAGAAAGAAGCTTTCCCCCACCGAGAGCCGGTAAGCAGGGACGGATGGAGCGGGGGGAGGCCATGGTGCACCGCGGGCCTGCAGTGGCAGGCCGGCCCTAGCGATGGGCAAATCCAAGTGAAGGTGCCCCCCTGGGGGTCTCTCAGGCCCCCGATTGGTGCCCTTGCCCTTGCCAGACCGGCCCGGATGTCAGCGGGCCGCTCCAATGTTTAGGGGGGCATCATTGTATTTCGAACCCACAAGAGGCTCCTACCTATGCCCACACATTTGGTGGGCATTACGGGAGCTAGAGCGGCCCCAGCAGGCAGCGGGCCGCTCGCACCAGGATGGCAGCATTTCTGCCTCCAGAGCCCACATGGCTCCCACGAGGCCCCAGTATCCCTTGAGCCTAGATGGCTCCAACCGGGGGCCCATTTGTTCCTGAACCTAGAGGGCTCCCAGAAGGGCGCATATGATTGTTCCAGAGCCTAGAAGGCTCCCAGTTGGCGCAGTTTTGTCCTAGGGCCAGTGAGGGCCCTTGTTGCCATTTTGACCTACAGCTGCCCAGCAAGTAGTGGGCAGCTGCTCTGTTTAGGTTTTCTTTCTAGGGGACTTGTTCCTTGGACTCAGGAGTGAGTCTCACTCCTTCACCCCTAATTTAGCCTTCCCCAGCTGCGCTGCACTTAGTGCCAGCTGCAGCGTTTAGGCCCTTTTCTTGTCCCCCAGCTGCCCAGCAAGTAGTGGGCAGCTGCTATGTTTAGGTTTTGGCGCAGTGGCGCAACCTGGACTTTGATGTGAGATATGTGCTAACTGTGATTTCTGCGCTAAATATGATTTATGTGCTATTATGATTTATGCGCTAATGCTTTGGGTGGTAGGAAATGTACTGTGTTTAGTATGTTTTGCGCACCCTGTGTTCTGACACCGCTGAATGTGTTCTTATGCATCATGTGTCTTTCCTACACCGCTGAATGTGTTTTTATGCGTCATGTGTCTTACTGACACCGCTGAATGTGTTTTTATGCATCATGTGTTTTCCCTACACCGCTGAATGTGTTTTTATGTGTCATGTGTCTTACTGACACCGCTGAATGTGTTTTTATGCGTCATGTGTCTTCCCTACACAGCTGAATGTGTTTTTATGCATCATGTGTCTTACCATGTTCTAAGTGCTAGTTCTAAAAGTGCTTATTCCTGACAGTGGTCCATGTGGCCCTGTCCCATGTATATAATCCCCTGTAAATTCTGCCTGTGCCAATGGCACAATGTACATCCTGTGATTCTGATTCTGATGTGTTCTGATAATACAAAGGCTATTTTTTATATAACCTTGTGTGGAGTTCCTTTTTTGGGGGGCCTGGGATGTTGTTGCTGGGGGTGCGTGCGCAAATGCTTTACACATTGCCTCTGAGATAAGCCTGACTGCTCGTGCCAAGCTACCAAGAGGGTGAGCAGGGGTTGTCTTGGCAGGTGACTTCCTTGTCCTGACTTAGAATGGTGGTTTCTGCCTGACTTTGGCACAAGCCTTAGACAACCAGAAATCCCATTTCTAACAGTGTTGGTCAGCGGTGGGAAATGGACTTGTGTTTGCGCAGTACCACAGCGACAACTGACTCCACTACAAAACTCTGCATTTTAGATAGTCACATTGAAAGGGATTATTGTTTTTAAGTTTGTTCTAAATGTCATTTCTTTGGAAATGTGTTTCTTGTGCACTGTGAGTTAAGTGTCCCTAGCTCCGGAGGGTAGATCATCCCCTAAGTGCAGTATGAGTTTTCTGGATTCACCAGTAAGGGTGGGATCCAGCGGTGGCAGCAAAAGTCTGTTCAGTGCATGCGTTCCCCGTCCCGTTCCCGGAGTAATGGTACCTGTGTCACGTGTGGTCAGGTTGAGAAATCCTGTGATTATGATTCTGATGTATTCTGATAATACAAAGGCTAATTTTTATATAACTTTTTGTGGAGTTCCTTTTGTGGGGGGCCTGGGATGTTGTTGCTGGGGGTGCGTGCGCAAATGCTTTACACATTGCCTCTGAGATAAGCCTGACTGCTCGTGCCAAGCTACCAAGAGGGTGAGCAGGGGTTGTCTTGGCGGGTGACTTCCTTGCCCTGACTTAGAATGGTGGTTTAGCCAACCAGAAATCCCATTTATAACACATATATTTGGTAAAAGTTGTTAAGGTAATCAATTTTTCTTTTGCCAATATCTTTGGTGCTATTTGACGAATCTTCGCGAAATTTTCAAAACTAATGGGGCGCTCTGGACAGCTCCTGTCTTGAAAGATTTTGGGTGATTCGTTAAGCGGGGGCCGAAAATAAAAAGGGGTCCGAAAACGTGTTTTCTCCATCTTAATTTCTATAGGAAACTTTTGTTGCAGCTACAGCCCGAACTGCTGAATGGAATTACCCCAAGTTTGGTAGAAAGGTAGCCCTTGGTCCAGAATGCTTTAAATGGTGTCATCTATTCAGTAGTTGCAGAGAAATTCATATATAAAAAAAATGGATATCTGGTCACCGCGGTGGATCCGCGAACTCTCCTGATCTCGAGCTGACTTCTGATTGGCTGCCAACACTTCAAAGAAAAAACAAGATAAAACAAGAAAAGAGGGCAGTGTAGTAGCACCCTGACCCCCTAGGTCGGCTCAGGGGCTCCTACAGAGACCCTAAGTGCCAGAAAAAGCATTTAAGAAAACATATTTTCAAAGCACCCTACTCGAATTCGGCCCCCCCCAAGAAAAAGTGCAGGATCCCATGCTTCATTTAATCAAGCCCCCAGATAAGCCAAGTCCTGGGGCACTGTTAACATACGGTGCGGGGGCCTTCGGGGGTCCCTGTGGTGGTAAGCCTCAGCAAGGCCTACCAGTGCAAGGGGTTCGCCCTTCTCTACACAAGTCCTCAGACCAATAGGATAGAAGTTGGCACAGAAACTGGAATAGAAAATACAAAGTTTATTAACCTAATGAGGTGGAACTACATTCTCACAACACCCTTCAGCAATGTATGAAGTAGCACACTGAATGGAAGGAGCTTGGTCCTTTTATACCCACACAGGGGCTCAAAAGAAGGCGGTACAAGTACAAGAAGTAGGTTTTAGGCATATATAAGTCATACAGAAAATGCACAGTCAACAAGTGGGAGGGGCTAACAGTTGCTGATTCTGGTGAACACATCCTGACATTTACAAAATAACAGCAGCTGCATGGACAGCTGCAAGCTCAACTGAGCATGTACAAAGTAGAAGAGGCTAAATATAACCTGTCTCCAGGCAGATTTCAAGAGCAGACAACAGCAAGGTAGGACAGAACATATGGCATACACGTGGTAGCACATGGCAAACAAGATGGCTGCCAGAAATACAAAATGGATTCTATCAAACGGACAAGATAACCTCTAAATACAGGATGGCTTCTGCTAATGCTAACCCAATCGCTGCCAAATTACAACAGACGACCCTTTTAGCATTAGCTGAAAACATTTGTTCATCTAGGGTAATCTAGATATGCATCCTGTACATTGATGCTTATCAGTTCAGTGACCTCTTTATTTAGCATTTGTTGTGCTTTCATTTCTACAACATTTCTTTTAGCAGGTGTACAAGCAGTGATGCAAATAGAGCAAAGCATGGGACCATATTGTATACATATTACAGCATGTAAATAGTATCACCAATAGTATACATAGCATAGTCAGTAGCTTCCAGCCCCAAGTAATAAAGAGTGTCCACAACCAGTTCGAAAAAGTCCATGTACCAGTCTCTGGGTGAATCTCCGCAGCAATCTTATGTAGTTTAGAGATTGCATCATATACTGAAGGCGAGTGATCCGGAATGAAAACACAGCAGCTGCTGCCGATGATACGACATGCACCACCTCGATCAGCCAAATTCACATCAAGTACCATACGATTCTGGAGTGCTACAATCCTCGCAACTTGTAGCTCTTCTGTAATGTTCCCAAGTGCCATTGCTGTCTGATTGGTAACAGCTTCCACAACAGGAGCCAATCGCCTTATTTTTCTGCTGTTCAATGCAGCACCCACAAAAAAAAATAAACCCAAGTTAAAGTCGACATATTGTTGCAAAGCAGTGTCAGTTTGGTCAACTTCATCCATACTTATTGTCCTCTTATTTCTGTTCTTGGAAATGTCATTGTATAACTTTAAGTTGAGATGATACGATGCAGGTGCCAGAAACAGAGGGGGCAACAGAAAGGACACGTAGCAGACCCTAGACCACCCCACAGGTAGTTGGTAGTATCCCTTATTACCACAAACAAAGTATGTATTATGTGAAGACGTAAAACTGCTGTTATTGGTACCTTCAATTGTCAGAATTACAATACATTCACTTTTCCCCACTGGAATTCTCCCAACACTACTAATACATAAGTCTGCTTTTGCTCTTGTCACAAAAATCACAAAAGGTCCATTGTTCTTCATAGTCCTTGAATTTGTGAACACATGTGGCATGGAAATATCGTCAGGTTGGTGCTCCTCCCATTCCCATTTTATTCCTCTAGCTTGAGGGTAACCATTCTCATCAGGATCACATTCTTTATTAAGGTGATAATTGATCTGTCCTACTGTCATCTCTGTAATGTTGGCCCTTACAGAGGCAAACAAAAGTGCAAACCAGGCTTGACAAGAACCGTTATGAGAGAACGGAAGAGGAATAAAAGGTGTTCCTCCTTTCTTTTGGTGCGCAGGTATCATCCCACACACCCAATAGTCAGTAGTATTCATTGCTTTATGTATATGATGCAACATCTGGATAAATGTATTGTGTAGGTAGGATTGTCGATGCTTCTGCTCATGATAGGGAAGCGTGAAATAGTGATGCTCAACTGGTGCAGAAGTAGTGGTAATCAGCAATTGTCGAGCAGGAGCCACTTTCTCAACAAACCAAGTTATTGCTGCCATACCCATCATAGCAACAACAAACCCTATAGCACAAATGATTTTCTTATTGCAGATCTTAGCAACTTTTGATCTTTCAGCAGACATGATTATTTTGGTGTAAAAAAAAATTATTAGTTGGAGCTCTTATCCCTGGGCAGCCGTTGATTTCTTCACCGAGGGTCAAGACGGGTGTCACTTCGCAAGACTGATCCCCCCCCTTGCCACATCGGCACTCCGTTTCACCAACCCAGGGCGGTAGCTCAACCAGTCCTTTTCGACAATGAAGGCTCTTTCCTTGGTCTCAGTTGGGATCACGATGCTCCAGAAATCGTGTGGTCCGGGAAGACTCCCTCGGATTCGTCAGGTGAGATAGCGTGGCCCTTCTCCATTTCCAAGATCTCTCGATGATCAGTCAGCACAGCAGGTTCCACCAAGGCAGGTAACACTCGCTTACAGTGAGTGCTATGGGTCCAGTTCTTCCTGTTCGTCACTCGAACTGCTGTCCTTGTCGCAAGGAGCACTTACTCTGGTCCTCGCTACCTCGGCTCCAAACTGTTCGACCGCTCGAAGACCTTGACCATCACATGGTCTCCAGGACGGAGTTCGTGGGCCTCACCTGTAGATATGTCTGGAAGAGCTTCTCGAACCTGTTGATGAATAGAGATCAAACTGTCGGTTAACTGTGCCAAATAATCATTCATCAGAACACATGGTACATCATGTACAGGGTGTGGCTTAGAAACTCCCCAAATGTTCATCGGTCTCCCAAATACTACTTCATATGGTGTAAGTCCAGATCGTGAATGTGGCACCGATCTTATGGACAACAAGGGCAAGGGTAGTGC
Source organism: Lissotriton helveticus (assembly GCF_964261635.1). Taxonomy (NCBI): domain Eukaryota; kingdom Metazoa; phylum Chordata; class Amphibia; order Caudata; family Salamandridae; genus Lissotriton; species Lissotriton helveticus. The sequence goes on from NC_136069.1 coordinate 857,200,006, forward strand.
GTCTGGCCATTTCAAAGACGTGGAAGCAAGTATTTTCGCTAATTTCAGCTTTAGTCTCGCGTTGTACCTCTCCACTAATCCTGCTGATTGCGGGTGGAAGACTGCATGGAATTTCTGTTTGATCCCTAATCCTTTCAGGACATGCTCAACAACTTGCCCAATAAAATGAGGTCCGTTGTCACTCCTAAGCATGGGCGGATTTTGCGGATTGGCAATCCGCGAATTTGCGTATTTACGGATTCGCAATCCGCGAAGATCCGCGAACTCTAGCGGATTTGCGGATTTTTCCGTTTTTTGTGTTGGCGCGTGTTCGCGCCAATTTTGGGACAAGTTCGCAATTGCGAACTTACTTTTCGGCTTGCAACGGCCGCGACTATGTTGTTTCTACGTCTGGTTTATCATCACAGGTTCACAGCACCCTCTGTTTCACCACTGCCACCCTCTGGGACACCCATGCCACCCTCTAGTACATCCTCACTGGCACCTATTAGGTTTATTTATCACTGTAGATTATGGTGGTTGAAAAAAGCAAGCACACCTGCCCTTCTTCAACTGCCATCAATTAATTTGTGTTTCATTAATGTGTCAGTAATTTTGAAAGTTCCAGTCTGGCTGGCACCTGCTTCCTTCCTTATCTGTAATTTGCTGTTTGTTGCAGTGAAATTTTTTTTTCACAGGACCTTTATGGTGCTATTCTATGAGCCTGCTGTTTGGGTCATAGCAGGGTCATAGAATAGTTGCAAACTCTGGAGGGGCCCATCAGGAAGCACTACCTTGAATGTTACTAATGTTAAGTTTGAACTTTTGCACCTGCTCATTGCTTTCAGTTTAGCTAAAATCGTTTTTTCTGCAATTTCGCGCGTTTTTTGGGCCGCGAATCCGTGCGAGATCGATTTCGGAAGCCGCGAATACGTGCGAATACAAAATTGTTTTTGTTGCGACGTGTATGTTCGCGTGATCTTGCGCGTGTTCGCGAGGCGCTTCTAGCTATACGTTTGCCAAGTTACCCTATCGGTCGTACACGGGCGCGGCCATCTTGTTGGCGTGACGTAATTCCGTTTCCGCCCGCTATGTGTAATCTCGCAAAGTGTGCTGCTCGCTAGTACAATTTCGCGCGTACTCGCAAGGAAAATCTCGCGCGAACTTACCCACGCGGTCGTGAACGGGCGCGGCCATCTTGTTTCTCATTCATTGCTATGGTTCTGGGCATGCTTTCTCTATCCTCTCTCAATCTCTGCCATCCTTTGCTTGTTTGAAGTTTTTTTGATCTAATTTTACTTATTATCTAACCCTCTATTTTTCTAGCTCTATATTTTTGTGTTTTCTGCAGCTTTTAGTTACTTTTAAACTACTTTTTTAAACTCTTTTCTTTTCTTCTTCACTATTCTATTTCTTCTTTATCATTTAAGTTTATTTCTGCCCAGACCATGGTAAAGGGAGCCGGGAAGCACCCTGAGAAGGGGAAGGGTCCCGCACCCCGTGCCCGGCTCCCGTGCGGGCGTTTAAGGGGGGAGCAAGTGGTCCCGAGGGAGATCTTCAGCGCGGAGGAAGTGGCGGCACTGATCTTCCACGTCCAGCGCCGCCTCCCCAAGACGATCCTGGGAGGCGGCAAGATCGCGACCGGCTATGGCATCCGGGAGCGCCGCCAGCGGTGGGAGAAGGTGTGCCGGGCCATGTACAAGATCTCTGGGGTCCGGCGCACATATAACCAGGCCACCCACCGCTGGACCGATGTCATGGACCGGGAGCGGGACTTGCTGGACGCGCTCGGCGTAGAGGTCCCCGGGCTTGGTGAGTAGTAGTAGTAGTACATTTACTACTCTGTTTTATCCTGCTCTGTTATTTGCAAATCTTTGTTCTTTACCAAGAGCAATAATGCTGCCGATTACATTGAGGTAAATTATATTTCAAAATCTTCTATGCATTTCATTTTCAGGTGCACTGCTCTCCTTCTCAGTAGCCTTGCTTGCTACTATGCTTCTTTGTTTTGTATGTTGTGTTCAGAAGCATTTCATTGGCCTGAGAAATTATGTATGAGTGTACTGTAAAGAAAAGAACTGCGTAATGCTAGACAGTAAGGGTCATATTTTCAATTACCGGCGCATCCCTGCAAAGTAGCAGGGATGCGGCAGTAATTGTGTGCCATGCCACCACCACCCATTGGCCCAAAACGTCACAGAAGCCTTACGCATCTGTGCCGTAAAGGCAGCGCATTGCTGGAGTTGCGTGCCAACGATGGCGCAGCTCCAGCAATGCTCTGGGGTACCCTATCTCCCCAATGCTGCATCAAGCCGTACGTCGGCTTCAAGCGCGCAGGGTTTGAGTCATGCATCATTGTCCTAAAAGTGACTGATTGACATCTTGTAGATTTCCCTCAGCCACTTTTAGGATTCGTTCCTGCGCAGGTACGCCCTCCCTTGCGCCGGAACGCCCCCTGATGGCGCAGGGCTTTACAACGTGATGCATCGCCCATATGCCCATATGTGTTTTTTTTTTTTATATATACGCCGCACCAACACCATGGCGAGTCTTTTGTTCTGCCGCTGCGTCAGAAAAGGCACGCAACAATGGAGGAAAATCAGCCGCAACTTCCGCAAGGGACTTATAAATCAGCCCCAACAGACTGAAGTCCAGTCCTTCCTTTAGACAGTCACATGGCTATCAGAAGAAATAGTGGCGGTGGTGGCGGGTGGATTGATAGTTTGAGTATTCACTGATCTGCAAGCAGGATGGACTTTGTCTGTCACGTGTTGCGCACTGCTGCCTGCAGTGCCAGGCCTAGGCAAACCTCTTTAGTAGTCTGTTTTTTGAGTTACATAGGAACTTTCTAAGTCAACGTTCCGCAAATCAGGCAATACGAATAACGTAGTATACCACATGAGATAGATCCCGTGGAATAGTTGTCTATCTATTTGCTATTTTTCCAAAATATGTTGTTATTGTTCTTTTCAAATGTTTGATTTGGTTGAAAAATCTCATCCATGTTTTCTGGTTTTTCTTTCTTTCATGTTGTACATCAGCTCCCCCCAAGGGCAAGAGGACACAGGAGGAGGGTGCTGAGGATGCAGGCCAGGATCGGGCAGGCGAGGGCTCCTTTGCTGGCCCCAGTAAGTTTACATTTTAATAAACAGTACCTATTTTTTCCTAGCGTTCCTCATTCGATTTTTTCTAAATCGTCTTTGATCTTCTTGTAGACTGGATATAAATTCTTATCCTGCCTCGAATATGACTCCCTGTGGTATTACTAGACTATTCTTATTAGTCTGTCTGTGTAGCTAACTAAGATTGGACATTTGGCAATTCCATTGGACTCCCATTATATTCAGCAATACCTCTATGCACTGTCTCCTTACTGACTAGATAGTGTGGCAGAGTCATTCAGCTCCCGAAGTCACCGATTATAGATCCCCAATGATCTCTAGATTATCGTACGCAGGACAAGAGAGTAGTACGGAGTCACAGCACAGTCAAGAAGTGTCAGAGGCACTCATGCTTGCAAAAATTCCAAAACCTTTAGCTCATCCACTCTAGTCTAGAGGAACAAAAACCACAGAGTCTATTTAAGTGTAAAAGCTTTATTAAAAGTAAACACATTTATTAAAATCTACTTTGTCATAAAACTATTTAACTGTAAACGGAAAAGTGGTTAGTGCTGACGATTAATTGGACACATTTCTTGTGGTCGAACCGAACTCTCACCTAGTTTGAACTTGATCCTGGTCGTGTTCTTAGGACTCAGGAGTCAAGCTTCTGTCTGTTAGGAGAAAAAGTGGTGCGTGTTAAAAATCAAAAGCAAGCATTCATCAGTTGTGCATAAAAGTGCAGCAAGACAACAGCCTTCCCTGGAAAATGGGACATTTTTACTATGGAGTAGACAGTCACAAATTATTACATTGTATTCTGTTTTTTTAACATTTCTCCTAGACCAAATATTATATAGTAGTGAGTGGTGTATTCTAACATTCTTAAATGTACTTTGTAGGTGTAACATCTGGTGACGGGGCCAGCGCGGAGGTGGCTGTGTTGGACTTGGACTCGGAGGCCTCTGGGGAGGAGGCGGCGTTAGAAGAGCTGGTGGCCGTTCCTGTGGGGGATCAAACAGTGGTGGCGGAAACAGGTAAGCTATATATTCCTTACTTATTGAGATTGAAGACTGCATAGTGTGCTTTCTGCACGGGTGTATTACAATTACAAATCAACCAGGTAGTAGCCTCCTCGAAATGTACTTCGACTTAGCTGTGAAGTTTTTGGTGATAAGAATCCCAATAAGTTCTTAGACGAACGTGATGGATGGGATGAACGAAAAGCGAAAGAAGGGTTAAGTAAGTGGGACGCGAACTTGTATGATGGCTGGCAAAGAAGAACGATATGTGTTTGCTTGGACCCAGAGGTGGCTGGGAAGGAAAGAATATGGTATGGTGCATGGCTGGGTCAATGATGAAGCAAGGATGGGTGGAAGGACAGCAGCCTGGGTGGGTGAAACAGAAACTGTATGTGTGCGTATACTTTGACTGAATGGATGCCTGGAGCATGGTATTCTCTGACTCTTACATAGCACATGTGTATCTAGAGAGAGTAGATGGTCGCCAGGTGAAGTAAGTGTTACCTTGAAGAGCATGTACCACCGCACCCGCACGTCCGTCCCAGTGCAGGGAAGGCAAGGAAAAGAAATTGTAAATGTGTCCAATACTACCATGAATAGTAGCAGTACTTTGTATTGCGTTTGCATTCACAGCATATATCTGGTTATTACGGTGGACACTCCGTACCTCTCTTAATAACTTTAGTTTACTTGTAGTACGTCATTCATGTGTGGGTGTATCACTGTTCACTCAATATTAAGCAAAGCACCTAAAGTCATCTCATCTGTCATTAAATACGTCCCATGTGAAGTGATAGATAATCAAATTAGTTAGCTTCTTCAGTTTCCTTTTCTAGTACTCATTTGCACTGTAGGGTGAAAGGTAAATTAATTAAGCAGTAGCCCTTGTAACAGAGTATTCTCAGTGCCACCCGTAATAGAAAAGTAATAGCTTCACCACCTGCATGTACTGGACCGGTACAGTAACGCAAGTCTGTCTCCATCATCATGGTGTGCAACTTTTTTTCTCGGGTGCAACTTCACTGTGCTGTGTCCATGTCATTCTGCCGGCTTGCATAAGATAACGTACCCATTTCCCTAAACAAGAGAGAAGAAGAAGAATAAGACTGGTGTACTGTCATAGTCGACTGTAATGGAAGTCCATAGTGGTCGTAGAATTAGTTCATTAAACTACCACTACTGTTAGAGCAAGGATGCAGAAGTGGGAGGTTACATAGATACTGTCCTCAATAGTTATGTACTGTGCTTTCAATTTGCTACTTGTACTCTGTGACCCAACTTTCGGCTCAATCACTTTGTGTTATTAATAAGGAGCATTGGTTACAGACTATGTCTTTCTTTCTTCATATAGTTGCTCCTTCCAAATCAACAACAAGGAGGGAGCAGGCTAGATTGGCCCGGCAACGGAGGCTGGAGGCCACAGTCGCCGAGTATCGGCTGCTGGTGGCCCTGGAGGAGGAGGAGGACACGCAGTCGAGCGGGGCAACATCTTCGACTGTGACCACTGCATCCTCCTCCGTGACTAAGCCAGCGGGACCGAGCCGGGCTAAGAAAGCCGACCGCCACCGCCAAGCAACCGAAATACCAGCTGCCCCCCACAGGAGCTGCAAGGAACGCCAACGCCGCCTACGAGTCCGCATGTCCAACCTGGAGCAGGAGGTCCTGAGGTATAAGAACTTGGTTAAGGGCCTCCGCTCCGAGCTTGCCACCCTCCGCAAGGAGTATGATGCCCATGCCGCATCATGCACCAGCACCAGCACCCTCCAGTAGTGGAGTGTCCCTTGCCCTTTTTTTATAGTCTTTTGGGGGGTGGGATTTGGGAGTTGGGATCGTTTTGGGACGTTTCAGAGACAATCGTTGGGGTTAGGGTGGGTGAGGGAGATTATTTTGTTAGGGCTAAATAAATATATTTTTCAACTTTATCTGACCATACCTGTTTTTTACTGCTTTTCAGTCTGGTGGGTGGGGGGCGGGGGTGTAACAGTAACTTTGTTTTCCTGAACAGTCGTAGGACTTTAGTAGTACAACCGTCAATCTCTTGTCTACTCCGAAATAATACTCCATTATACTACCTCCCACCAAACGCTTATCTTACCTGTAATTTGTGTTAGAAATTAGGGCTAGGCCCAGGGCTGGCTCCAGGTGAAATGGGGATTAACGTTGTCAATCCTGGGCGGGTGACATTTCCTCATTGCGGTGGTACTAGTGGTGTGACACAGTGGCAGTTGCATGCCTATGGAAAAAAAGAAAAAGAAACCTTGTTTGTCCTCCTTACTGTAGCATTACAACGGTTACGGTACGATCGAGAAAATAGCAGGTGACAGTACACTAGAACAGTGCCATAATGTAGCCTAACAAATGGTAAAGTATTTGCTTGCAAGTATAACTAGTACTTGCGTTGAATTTATTTGACATTGGCTACTACTACTAGAAGATATAGTACTGAAGCTGAGTAAGTCTAGAAGATATCCTCGTATTCCTTCACCAGCCTGTTGCTGCTATCACCTTATCCTCCCCAGCAAGTGTGTGGAATTATTGATGTCATTTTAGTCAGACATCAAGCAAAACAACACAGCCCGGGGGAAGAGGGTTAGGGTTTGTAAAATGGATGGGAATGGGGGTTTCTTTTTGGGTAGGTTTTGTTGAGAGAAGAAAAAAAAAGCAGAGCATGGACAAACAATAATTGAAGATACAGAGTTTACAGACAATCTTTGGTTACAAACTAAAGGTAAGCACATGCAGTCACACTCATAGAATAAAAGACAACAATGGATACTGTATCTGTATTGCGTATGTTGTTGGAGTTGTCCTGTTGAAATTGGTAAGTAAGTTGCATGCAGCAAACAATTCCTCTTATTGGCGGCACTCCTCCATTTCAGCTGACGCTTCGTCCATCAATGTGGTGGTGACCACTGACAGAAGAGACACCCTGTCCACTGCCTGCCTGGCGGATGTTGACTGAAACCCGGCCTGTAATTATTGAACGGAAAACAGGAAGTGCTATTACAATACCACTGATAAATAAATTAAAGGTATGTACGCTGTGTGGTTCAAAAAGTGACACTTTGATTTCCCTAATAGACAGTACAATATTTTTGAAATTGCGTGCTCTGTCTGAGTCACCTTTTTAAGGATCAATAAGTATGGCCAAAATATTATAGCGGATCTTTCCCCTCAAGGTGGGTGTACTACTGTGTTTTAGAACAAAATTTGACCTTCCCAGCAATGCTCCCACCAAGACCCTTACTAAAGCCAGTCGCAAAAATGTAGAAGAACCCAATCATATCTCCAAAAACGATGCCTAGCAGAAAAATGGTTACAAAACGTACTTTGAAAGTAACAGTAGGCCCAAATACAGACCGTGGATTGTATTCAAACCACTTGCCTGCAAGCAAAAGTATCCATAGCCAGCATCGCTCCAACAGTGCTCTACAACAACAGAACCGCGTTGCAATAGAACCCCCCTAAACACATGCAATCCTGCTGCTAGGGCTAACCCTAACGAACCCTAACTTACAAAAAGTGCCAAAACTGGTGTTTCCTTATGGATTTTGTCCAACAAACTTCTAGCCGGTATTAGACCTTCCCAGGAATGCCCCAGGCAAGACCCGCCAACCCACCCGCAAAAAAACACCCGACACAACACCACCAAACAGCGAAAAAGCTAAATCTCATACTTACAATGTCTCTCGGCCTTCGGTCCAAACGCGGCGCTGTGCAGCTAGGTCGTCATCATCATCAATCATCATAACTCCTGTTTTCCACCACGGATTTCCTGAAAAGCAAATGCAATCAAGATTAGACTGTCGCAGCAGTGCTTCGACAGAGACCCCGGCCGCAACCCACCCACGAACAGCAGGAAGCCCCCCAAAACGCTACATTGAGCAAGATGTCTGAAGAAATGGCAAAAAAAAGGCTTTTCCTTAAGGATTTTGTCCAAAACACTTCTATCCGGCATTAGACCTTCCCAGGAATGCCCCAGCCAAGACCCGCCAACCCACCCGCAAAAAAACACGCGACAACACCCCCAAACAGCGAAAAAGCTAAATCTCATACTTACAATATCTCTCGGCCTTCGGTCCAAAGTAACGCGCTGTGCAGCTAGGTCATCATCAATCATCATAACTCCTGTTTTCCACCACGGATTTCCTGAAAAGCAAATGCAATCAAGATTAGACTGTCGCAGCAGTGCTTCGACAGAGACCCCGGCCGCAACCCACCCACGAACAGCAGGAAGCCCCCCAAAACGCTACATTGAGCAAGATGTCTGAAGAAATGGCAAAAAAAAGGCTGTTCCTTATGGATTTTGTCCAAAACACTTGTATCCGGTATTAGACCTTCCCAGGAATGCCCCAGGCAAGACCCGCCAACCCACCCGCAAAAAAACACCCGACACAACACCCCCAAACAGCGAAAAAGCTAAATCTCATACTTACAATGTCTCTCGGCCTTCGGTCCAAACGCGGCGCTGTGCAGCTAGGTCGTCATCATCATCAATCATCATAACTCCTGTTTTCCACCACGGATTTCCTGAAAAGCAAATGCAATCAAGATTAGACTGTCGCAGCAGTGCTTCGACAGAGACCCCGGCCGCAACCCACCCACGAACAGCAGGAAGCCCCCCAAAACGCTACATTGAGCAAGATGTCTGAAGAAATGGCAAAAAAAGGCTGTTCCTTATGGATTTTGTCCAAAACACTTCTATCCGGTATTAGACCTTCCCAGGAATGCCCCAGGCAAGACCCGCCGGCGCCAACCCACCCGCAAAAAAACACCCGACAACACCCCCAAACAGCGAAAAAGCTAAATCTCATACTTACAATATCTCTCGGCCTTCGTTCCAAATGCGGCGCTGTTCAGCTAGGTCATCATCATCAATCATCATAACTCCTGTTTTCCACCACGGATTTCCTGAAAAGCAAATGCAATCAAGATTAGACTGTCGCAGCAGTGCTTCGACAGACACCAAAAATTACACACAAACCCCCGGAACCCCGCCAAAGAGCACCTCAAAGGCAAGCAAGTCAGCAAAAACGGCAAGAAATTTCCACCTCATATTTGGTCCAAAACACTTTTGTCCATTATTAGAGCTTCACAGCAATGGGCCCAAAACCGTCAACTCACCCGCAAAGAAGTACAACACCCCCACAAGTGCTGAGTCTTTCTTCATTGTGCGTAATCCAGCACTCTGCTTGGAGGGAAATCGCAGTCTGGAGGAGGAGGATAGAGGAGCATGTTCTTCAGAACTTGTGAACCTGAGGAATGTAGACTGCGGCACCTTCAAATCAATAAGCAAACAAGTGAAGACAGTTCTGATGATGGTCTTGTTTTTGGGATTAGGTGATTAAAGTTTGAATTAAATTAACTGTGCAAAACAAAGAAAGAGAGACACAAAGCACACAGGAATAAAAGTGAATAAGGACGAAAAAGAAAGTTCTTGATTGATTGTCTCATTTTCAGGGCTCGGTGTCAGGGAATAAGAACAAGATTTCGTCATCATACTCTGCGAATTCAGGCTGGATGAGGTCAGTGGCACCGAACAGAGAAAAAATCCCCTCATCTACGTTGCTGTCCTCCTCGTCTTCATGCGGCGTGCTTTCTCGTACTTTGTAATCTGGTGGTATGAGGTGCTGATTCATCTTGATCATTGTCAGCCGCTCCACATTTTTGGGCGAGAGGCGGCTCCGTTTGGGAGTTACAATGCCACCAGCAGCACTGAAAACACGTTCAGAAGACACACTTGCGAGTGGGCAAGACAAATAGTTTATAGCCAGGTTGAAGAGCTGTGGCCACAATTGTTTTTTGCCATGCCAATACTGCAATGGCTCATCATTAAGGAAGACCTCTGTTGAGTCATTCAGATAGTCCTGCACCATCGACTCAAGGTCATCAACTGTTCCTCCACTTTGCTTACTTTTTGCTGTGCCTGTGACATTTTTTCGAGAACCATACCCCATCAAACTTAGCCAATCCTCCTCCCCAGCCACTGTTAGTGTTGTCATTGTGTGTGGTGCAGATGATCCAGTTGCCGGTGTCTTTAACGGCTGAGAGGTCACTTGTGCCCCAGCCACAGGTGCAGAAGTGGATTCTTGTGACTGCGGATGGCCTGCTGATGCTGATGCTGATGTACTGGCTTCTCCTTCAATAACCTGCCGTTCTTTTTCAAACCTCTTGGCTGACCAGGCTAACCAATGTTTGTACTTTTGAACATCTGCATCAGCGAAAGGAAAGAATGCGTTGTCTGCCAGCGCCTTTTTGTAGCGTGGATCCAGAATAGTAGCACAAATGTAATGCTGATCTGAGTTGATGTTTTGAAGACGTTCATCACCACGTAGGCGATGTAATAATTTCTCAGACAAAATGAAATGGTTTTTTTTTTTTTCATCTTTTGCAAACTCAGAAGAAACCGCCATCAGTTGGTGCTCCAGTATGCACAACAATGGGATAGCTTTTCCCAAATTACAGTCCTCCTGGCTGACTGCACGCGTGAAGAACTCAAAAGGACGAAGCATGTCTGTCAGGCTTTTAACTATGTCCCATTGCGCCTTACTCATCCGCAGGTCCTCCTTCTGAGATGTAGCCTCTGTCAAGAAATAGTGATCGAGTACCGTATACTGCTCATGCAGACGCTCAAGCATGTAGAAGGTTGAGTTCCAACGTGTTGCCACCTCCTCGATGAGTGCTTTCACTGGCATTCCACGTTGAAGTAGCAGTCTCCGCAGATGCTTCCGGGCCTTAAAAGAATGGCTGAAATGGTTGCACATTTTGCGGCAGGTGGCCATTACCTCGAACGCTGGACTCTCTTTATCACTCAAGAATTTTTGAACTACCAGGTTGATACAGTGCGCCAAACACGGCACTCTAACATGGTCACCAAGGAACATGGCCTTAACTACATTGGCGCCATTATCCGTGGAAACATAACCAATCTTGCGTTTTAGGGGGGATAGCATTGTCAAGACCTTTTTGTCAAACTCTTCCAAAAGGTTTTCTGCTGTGTGACTTTTCTCCAAGCCAAACATGGCTAGTGTTGCATGTTTCCGAGCAGCTTTGAAAACTTGGTCCGGGTCAACACCTGCGTTTAGCTTTGCTATAACACCTGAAAAAGAGACCCAGTGTGCAGTGATGCACATGTAATCATCGCCTGGGCCACTGGTCCACATGTCTGTTGTCAGATGTATTGTGTGAACAGCACTCTTCTGCAAAGCTGCCCCAATCGCCTGCAGCACATCTTCATGTAGTGCTGGAACCGCAACTCTGGCAAAATAGAACCGGCTCGGAACCTTCCATTTAGGGCAGAGCGTTGCAACTAATTCAAGAAAACCTACCGCTTCTACAAAAGAAAAAGGTAGAAGGTCCACAGCTAGCATTTTAGCCAGCTTAGTGTTATACAGACGCGTCAGTGGGTGGTTGCGTTCATATGGCACGTCTGAAGTAAGCATTGTTCTAATGTTGGCCTGGACCAAGCATTTACGGGCTGATAATGACTTCGTTGACCCAATTTTGCTCGCTGGTGAACTTTTGTGCGTTGGTGTCTCACTCGCTCCAACACTCTTAGTGTGCCTCACATTGGGTGTGCTGCTGACAGGGGTACTGGGTGTAAGGGAAGTGTTTGACACGTCTTCTTCCTGCTCGTCAACATCAGATGAAACATCAACGTTTCCTTGATTTTGGCCTTTCTTGATCGCAGCTAGGTGCGCAAACCATTTGACAGCGTGCTTTCTCTCAAGATGACCACTCTGGCCGCCGGTACCATAGTTGGTACCTGACTTACCACGACTAACTGCAAGCTTACAAAGGGTACAAATGGCAAACTTTGGATTTTTGGGACAAACAGTAAAGAAGTCCCAAACTGGGGACTTGAAGTGTCTGTGGGACCTGGAGGAGGCGGCGATACTGGTGGTGGTGGTCATGAAGCTAATGCCAGATGAAGTGGAGGATCTGGATTGCCCAACTTTTGTACGTTTTCCACTTTCACCGCCACTAATTAAGGTCGAGGTTGACGCAGGTCTCTTCTTGCCAGAAAGAAATATGGAAGCGGGACGAGTTGGTGTACTACTTAACTCCAATGATTGTGGTGTTTCCACTGCCTCCTCATCGACAACATCATCATCATCATCATCACGCGCAGCAGCTCTTCGGGCTAGGGTCAAAATGTCTGTTTGCTGCATGCCCGCTGGGGCTGCAGTGACCTTTATGATGACTGGGTCGTCGTTGGCAGAGTCTTCATCAGCAGCAGTATCCGCCACTTCTTGTTGAGCCTCATCACACTCCATAAGTCTGAGACTTTGGACGAGCTTCCTTTTACGCTTAAGTACCTTTGTTGGATCATGGTGTGCCTCACTCTCAGACGGCTGTGGTGCTGGTTCCCAAGTTTGATCCGTATCATCAGAAGGAGGTGTGCTTGAAGAGGATGTAGACACCACCCTTGATCTCTTCCTTGCTAGGGTTGTGGAAGACAATGAAGGATCAGCAGGAGGAGTGGCTTCCTCAAATGATACCTCGCCTTGATTGTCGATTTCCTGATGTGCCCCTACTTCGGGAGGAACAACTATTGTGGGCACTTGTGACCCTCCATGCACCTCTGCTTGCGCATCTCCTTGCGCTGCCTCTCCTTCCACATGTACTTGGGCTTGTACTTGCACATGTGATTGTTGTTGCGGCTGTGGTTGTTCAACACTCGTCAGATGAGCTACAACAACCTGTGTTGATTGAGGGACATTGCTGCTGCTTTCTTTCGATGAGCCAACATCACTGGTCGATGGTGATTGAAGAACTATACTGGCTGCCTCTGCAGCACTCAAGGGCTTGGACTTAAGTTGGCGTGGTGGTGGTGGTGGCACTGAGCCCAATGGAGCGGGGGGGGTGCTGCCAGCTTGGTCCCCAGCAGATCCCGCTGCTGCTGCTGCAGGCATACTTTTTTTTTTACTCCCAAAAAAAGGGGCGGGCGGCACACCGGTCTCCTTGGTAACTTGCTTCTTCTGCTCCTTACTGGCACCTTTCTTGCTAGAGGAGCTACGGGTTACTTTTTTTGGGGCCATCCTCTTCAGAGCAGGTCAGCAGGCAGCAGTTGCACGAGTTGCAGAGGGTTCTGTGTCCAGACGTGACGTCGCGTGACGTTATGCTGCACACACCGCTGCAGGACTTCTTCCTGGCACTGGTGGTTCTCTTGAGTCTTCTTGTGCACCTAAAAGCAATGGAAGACAGAGGAACATCAGTTCAGTTATACACCCCAAAAATTCAACAAAACACAGAAAAATGAGCACAATCCCATGCCATCCTTGATGTTTACATTGAAGACACCCCACAGAAAGACTACGGACATGCAAGTATGCAACACTCACTACCCCTGGGCATAATGGATGAAAAGTAGGCAAAATAAGTGCAGGCCTCAGACACTGCCTCTCCTCAAAATGGCCCCTTACACCCCAGGCACATGTTGCCTGTACCAGCCAGCACTCAAGATGGCCACCACCACCACCCACATGGCCAGTCCACATCAACAGTACACCCCCAAAAAACAGAAAAACAGCCAGAAATCACCACAATCCAACGCCATCCATGATGTTTACATTAAAGAGAGTGAGACCACACCACAGGCACACTCAGGCCATGCACCACTCACCACCCCTGGGCAAAGGGCCCCACCAGCAGCCCCCCAAAAACGACAAAAAACAATAAAATAAGCACAATCCCAGCCCATCCATGGCCTCAATTATGTTTAAATTCAAGAAGACACCCCACAGAAAGACTAGGCCCATGCAACACTCACCACCCCTGGGCAAAGGGCCCCACCAGCAGGCCCAAAAAAACGACAAAAAACAATAAAATCAGCACAATCCCAGCCCATCCATGGCCTCAATGGTGTTTAAATTCAAGAAGACACCCCTCAGAAACACTAGGCCCATGCAACACTCACTACCCCTGGGCATAATGGATGAAAAGTAGGCAAAATAAGTGCAGGCCTCAGACACTGCCTCTCCTTAAAATGGCCCCTTACACCCCAGGCACATGTTGCCTGTACCAGCCAGCACTCAAGATGGCCACCACCACCACCCACATGGCCAGTCCACATCAACAGTACACCCCCAAAAAACAGAAAAACAGCCAGAAATCACCACAATCCAACGCCATCCATGATGTTTACATTAAAGAGAGTGAGACCACACCACAGGCACACTCAGTCCATGCACCACCCACCACCCCTGGGCAAAAGGCCACACCAGCAGCCCCCCAAAAACGACAAAAAACAATAAAATAAGCCCAATCCCAGCCCATCCATGGCCTCAATTATGTTTAAATTCAAGAAGACACCCCACAGAAAGACTAGGCCCATGCAACACTCACCACCCCTGGGCAAAGGGCCCCACCAGCAGGCCCAAAAAAACGACAAAAAACAATAAAATCAGCACAATCCCAGCCCATCCATGGCCTCAATGGTGTTTAAATTCAAGAAGACACCCCTCAGAAACACTAGGCCCATGCAACACTCACTACCCCTGGGCATAATGGATGAAAAGTAGGCAAAATAAGTGCAGGCCTCAGACACTGCCTCTCCTCAAAATGGCCCCTTACACCCCAGGCACATGTTGCCTGTACCAGCCAGCACTCAAGATGGCCACCACCACCACCCACATGGCCAGTCCACATCAACAGTACACCCCCAAAAAACAGAAAAACAGCCAGAAATCACCACAATCCAACGCCATCCATGATGTTTACATTAAAGAGAGTGAGACCACACCACAGGCACACTCAGTCCATGCACCACCCACCACCCCTGGGCAAAAGGCCACACCAGCAGCCCCCCAAAAACGACAAAAAACAATAAAATAAGCCCAATCCCAGCCCATCCATGGCCTCAATTATGTTTAAATTCAAGAAGACACCCCACAGAAAGACTAGGCCCATGCAACACTCACCACCCCTGGGCAAAGGGCCCCACCAGCAGGCCCAAAAAAACAACAAAAAACAATAAAATCAGCACAATCCCAGCCCATCCATGGCCTCAATGGTGTTTAAATTCAAGAAGACACCCCTCAGAAACACTAGGCCCATGCAACACTCACTACCCCTGGGCATAATGGATGAAAAGTAGGCAAAATAAGTGCAGGCCTCAGACACTGCCTCTCCTCAAAATGGCCCCTTACACCCCAGGCACATGTTGCCTGTACCAGCCAGCACTCAAGATGGCCACCACCACCACCCACATGACCAGTCCACATCAACAGTACACCCCCAAAAAACAGAAAAACAGCCAGAAATCACCACAATCCAATGCCATCCATGATGTTTACATTAAAGAGAGTGAGACCACACCACAGGCACACTCAGTCCATGCACCACCACCCCTGGGCAAAAGGCCACACCAGCAGCCCCCCAAAAACGACAAAAAACAATAAAATAAGCACAATCCCAGCCCATCCATGGCCTCTATTATGTTTAAATTCAAGAAGACACCCCACAGAAAGACTAGGCCCATGCAACACTCACCACCCCTGGGCAAAGGGCCCCACCAGCAGGCCCAAAAAAACGACAAAAAACAATAAAATCAGCACAATCCCAGCCCATCCATGGCCTCAATGGTGTTTAAATTCAAGAAGACACCCCTCAAAAACACACTAGGCCCATGCAACACTCACTACCCCTGGGCATAATGGATGAAAAGTAGGCAAAATAAGTGCAGGCCTCAGACACTGCCTCTCCTCAAAATGGCCCCTTACACCCCAAGCACATGTTGCCTGTAGCAGCCAGCACTCAAGATGGCCACCACCACCACCCACATGGCCAGTCCACATCAACAGTACACCCCCAAAAAACAGAAAAACAGCCAGAAATCACCACAATCCAATGCCATCCATGATGTTTACATTAAAGAGAGTGAGACCACACCACAGGCACACTCAGTCCATGCACCACCCACCACCCCTGGGCAAAAGGCCACACCAGCAGCCCCCCAAAAACGACAAAAAACAATAAAATAAGCACAATCCCAGCCCATCCATGGCCTCAATTATGTTTAAATTTAAGAAGACACCCCACAGAAAGACTAGGCCCATGCAACACTCACCACCCCTGGGCAAAGGGCCCCACCAGCAGTCCCAAAAAAAAGACAAAAATCAGCACAATCCCAGCCCATCCATGGCCTAAATGGTGTTTAAATTCAACAAAACAGTTGTATCATGCACCCCTAACCAACCCTGGTCCTACTGGATACTGTGGCTACCCACAATATAATTTATTTAATGTTCTGAAAAAGTTCCAAAATTTTACTTGCAGCAACTGTAATGCCCCAAACAAACTTACTTGTGAAAGTTGATTTCTAATCCAAAAGTGATCCAAAGACAGTCAAAAAGGCCTCAAATCCAAATATCCAGCAGCACCCACAAAAAGTAATCCTTCCAGCTCCAGATCCAAATGAAAGTGACCAGGAGATGGACAAAGCACTGGGAGGAGCCTGCTGGACAGGAACAGGAAGTTGGAGACTGTGGGGCACTTCCTTCCTCCCCCCCCCCAAAATGGACTCCTTGCAAAAAAAAAGGCCATGCAAATGTCAACCTGAGGAGTGATTCTGATAAAAATCATAATTTTCTGAAGGTTTATCCTGTTTGCTGGTGATTTTCTTGTGCGAAATTGCAAAATCTCTATTTCGCAAGTGTGAGATTGTTCCTTTCCGCCGCAACTACGTGTTCGCAATTGCGAACTCTCGCGAGGTGTGCTGTGCAAGGTGGCAAGCCGCGAGTACGTTTTCGCGGGCGACAAACTCCCGCGGGAACACGCAGCAAGATCTAAAATGGCGCGTCACTCGCAAAGAAAAACAACTCGGCAAACGCTAAAATGACGGAAAGTGAACGCCGTGCACCACTCCGCGCGCCGCAACCAAGCAAAAAATCCGCCGCGAGCGGATTCACGGATTTTCGACAAATTCGCGAGCGTTCGCGGATTGCGGATTTGCCGAAAATCCGAAAAATCCGCGAGCGGAGCGGATTTTACGCCCATGCTTAGTCACTCCACAAAAATTTGCAAACACCCTATCTAAGGAAAAACTCCTTTAGACGCACCTTCACTGTACTGAGAGCTGTATTATCCTTTGTAGGGTATGCCTTTATCTATTTACTGAAGGCACATACCACCACTAGGACCTACTTTAAGGTATTGCAGCTTTCAAGTTGGATGTAATCCATCTGCAAAATCTCAAAAGGTGCAGTCGGTGTAGCAAACCCTCCAGTAGGAGTTTGTGTCCTTTTACCAGGATTATACTGCCAATAGATCAAACAGGACTGTACTATTCTTTTAGCTATACCGGAAATCTCTGGATGCTCCCAGACTTGTGTGAGCAATTTCGTTATTGCTAGAGCTCCAACATGTGCCGGCCCATGTCCATTTGAACCGGAGGCTGTAAGTAAGTAGCAGGCAAATTCTACTTATCCATTTCTTTGTTACGCCAACAGCCCTCATCGTCTAACATTCCTTCTTTAGACCATTGCTCCAGCTCTTTCACAGAGGCAGATATCTGTATATCTAATACTTCTTCTCTAGCATAAGGCCAACGTTCAGCTTGTGATTTCACTATGTACATGGATGTAGTGCTTCGTTGCATCGCAGTCTCATGAGCTACGCGATATCTGCAAAGGTGTTGCCTTGTCCTATCTTATCAATGACTTTCTTGTGCGCACTACACTTAATAATAGCAATTTTCTTTGAATATGTAAATGCAGTCAAAAGATTATGCACTAGTTCTCCATGCATTTTCTGCATCCCGTGGGATGTAAGAAAGCCTCTTTCCTTCCAAAGTAGGCCAAAATCATGGGCCACTCTAAAAGCATAGCGGCTGTGTGTATAGATGTTCACACGCAAGTCAGTGCTAGCTGCTTGAGCCGACTTCTGTGGTATGCGAGCTGTCTTCACTACTGTCTTAAGGTTCGTAATTGCACATCAACCCACAGTTCCCCATCTACGTCTGAAAGGGGCGTATCTTGCAAGTCAACGCAACCCTTTGTCTGTTCCTCAGTAAGTGAGATATAATCGTGAGATTCTTGTGACTGAGCCTGAGTCGCTGGATATGGCAACAAAGTAGCTGGGTTCAGTGTCGCACATCTCTTTAAAGTAATGTGAGGGGCCAACAGTCAACTCGTATCCTGTTAAACGAGCACTAGTCAAGTGTTGCGTCTTGGTCTGATTCAAAAGCGCATCTACTGCATGGGGTACTAGCACCAACAGTTTATGTGACAAAACTATCCCTTCACTCTGACGTATGGACACAGCTGTTGCTGCAACTGAACGGAATAACCCAGGCAATGCTCGAGCAACAGGACCAAGAACTGCTTAAAAATATGCACAGGGACGCTGCTTGTCACCGTGTGCCTGTACTAAAACTGACAATGCACACCCATCTTTCTCATGTACATAGAGTGTAAAAGCCTTTGTATAATCTGGAGTGCCTAACACTGGTGCCGAACAAAGAGCTTGTCGTAACTGACGAAAAGCATCCTGGCATTCATCTATCCATGGAAGGGGCATTGGAGTGTCTTTAGTCAAAAGCGCTAGCAGGGGTTTAACAATGTGTGAAAATCCTAATATCCATTGCCTGCAGAACAAAGTCAAACCAATCAATGCATGGACATCTTTCTGAGTAGAAGGTACTGGTGTTTCTAAAATTGCTTGAATGAAATCTGGTTTAAGTGCACAGCCCTCTTTAGACAGAAGGTGACCTAAATAGGTTACCTTCGGTCTACAATATTGCAATTTCTTCCATGACACTTTATGGATGTGTGTAGCAAGAAAAGAAAGTAGAGACAAAGTACATTTTTCACACTGCTCAGGCGTATCTGCTGCCAACAAGATGTCATCAACATATTGTATGAGAGCCACTCCTTCAGACTAAGTAAAGGAATCAAGTTGTCGTTTCAACGCTTGACTATAAATGCTCGGACTGTCAGTGTACCCTGAATTCTACAAAATCTGTACGATTTATTACTCAAATCATCAAAGGCTGACATGATGTCAGAAACATAGCAAATGAGACGTGACTCATTTACTCTGTATCCGTGATCACATAATCACTTGCAGACTTTCACAACGTGGAAGGAGGGGATACATCTCACAATATCCTACACATTAGGCAACAACAATTTAGGTCCACATCATTAGCTGGCGCCATGTTGCCTACCTCACAAAAGGAATCCTACATCAAATAAAGAAATTGCCAGTTGTCGGCACAAACCACAGGGTCATTTCAATCCAGTGTTCATTGCATTTGCTAGAATTTCACAAACAAAAGTCAGTGATGTGTCACAATCACTTTGGCCCACAATGAGGAGTCAAATAAAAAGCTACATGTAGTTCATACACAATGAGGACTTAGCCAATGTGAAGGCAGTGTAGCATGAATTGGGCCAAACACAACATTGTGTTGTATCACATGATGGCACACATATTGCATTAGGACCAACACACCACTAGGAACGAGTCCAATGGAAGCCACGTAGCTTCCATCCTATTGCTGTGCAAGCTGTCTTGGTACAAACTCTGTGCCATACATTCCCAGGACCAATCCATGTCCACTACGTATATCTGAACAGCATAATATACCTGCTAATGTCACAACTCTGAAATGTTCAAATGAAGATGCCATGGTGAATGATTGTAAAGCAGACCAACACAGAGAGGGATTTTGTAAGCAACCATACAAATGGCACAAAATACATTGTCAACTCCTAGAGAACACAGTATCAGGCATCATTTACTGCTGAACTTACAAAACAAACACCTTTCCAAAGATGTTTCCAGCCCCATATACTCCTAGTATGTAGCATTAACATCCTCCTCACAACATCACTACAAGAGTAGCAATAATAGTCAATGTCATCACATCTCACACTATACTTACAATCAGGAGAAGTAGTTTTGGATAACATCTTGACGCAAGTCTATTCCTTCCTCTTCACCACTATCATCATAATCTTCATTTGGCATTTCAGTTTGGCCACCCGGTGGCTCTTCATGGCCTGCATTCTCTGTGATGTAAGGGATGTTCCATCGCAGGGCAATGAAGTGGAGCATGCAGCAGGCCATGGTAATCACAGACACCTACTCAGGTCTTGTTCAGGCAAATCAATCTGGCTTTCAGGAGCCCAAAACCAATACAAATATGGAGCCCCTTTCCAAATATATTGCTAGATACCTGAAACCCCTTGTTAGTAAACTAAAATCGTTCGTCAAGGACACAGGCCATTTCATCTCTAAGATTGAGAACATGCAATATCATTGCGACAGGGAACTCATCGTCACTTTGGACTTGGAGTCCCTTTATACTAACATCCCTCAGGAAGGAGCAATGAGAGTGCTCCAGCATATCCTGTCTTCTGAACCTGGAATTACCAATACCCCGTTCATTATTCAATGCCTCAATGTAGTCCTAAGTGAGAACTATTTTGAATTTAACAAGTATTTCCATCAAATACAGTGAGTAAGCATGGGGCGTAATGCACCCCGAGTGTGGCTTGCCTGTACATGGGACACTTTGAGCAAAGAAATATCTAAAATTGAGATGCCCCCTTCCATGAGAATGTTCGAGCCTGGTCTTGATTTGACATATTTTTTATCTGGGAGGGGGACAAGGCTGAGCATGGGCGGATCTAGCGGATCTCGCGTACGCGAATTTGCGTATTTACGGATTCGCAATCCGCAAAATCCGCGAACTCTCGCGGATTAGCGGATTTTTAAGTTTTTTGTGTTGGCGAGCGTTCGGGAGGATTTGTGGACCATTTCGCAATTGCGAACTTACTTTTCGGCTCGCAACGGGCGCGACTATGTTGTTTCTACGTCTGGTTTATCATCACAGGTTCACAGCACCCTCTGTTTCACCACTGCCACCCTCTGGTACACCCATGCCACCCTCTGGTACATCCTCACTGCCACCCATTAGGTTTGTTTATCACTGTAGATTATGGGGGTGAAAAAAAGTAAGCACACCTGCCCTGCTTCAACTGCCATGAATTAATTTGGGGTTGATTAATGTGTCACTTATTTTTAAACTTCCAGTCTGGATGGCACCTGCTTCCTTCCTTATCTGTAATTTGCTTTCTGTTGCAGTGAAAGCAAGCACACCTGCCCTTCTTCAACTGCCATGAATTAATTAGGGGGTGATTAATGTGTCAGTAATTTTGAAACTTCCAGTCTGGCTGGCACCTGCTTCCTTCCTTATCTGTAATTTGCTTTCTGTTGCAGTGCAATTTTTTTTCACAGGACCTTTATGGTCTACTTGTAGCTATTCTATGAGCCTGCTGTTTGGGTCATAGCAGGGTCATCGAATAGTTGCAAATAGGCAACTGAACTCTGGAGGGGCCCCTCAGGAAGCACTAGAGTGAATGGTTACTAATGTTAAGTTTGAACTTTTGCACCTGCTGATTGCTTTCAGTTTAGCAAAAATCATTTTTCTGCAATTTCGCGCGATTTGCGGGGCGCGAATCCGTGCGAGATTGATTTCGGAAGCCGCGAATGCGTGCGAATACACTATTTTTTTTGCGGCGTGTATGTTCGCGTGATTTTTTGCGTGTTCGCAAGGCGCTTGTAGCTATACGTTTGCGAAGTTACCCTAGCGGTCGTACACGGGCGCGGCCATCTTGTTTGCGTGACGTAATTCCGTTTCCGGCCGCTATGTGTAATCTCGCAAAGTGTGCTGCTCGCTAGTACAATTTCGCGCGTGATCGCGAGGAAAATCTCGCGCGAACTTACCCACGCGGTCGTGAATGGGCGCGGCCATCTTGTTTCTCATTCATTGCTATGGTTCTGGGCATGCTTTCTGTATCCTCTCTGAATCTCTTCCATCCTTTGCTTGTTTGAAGTTTATTTGATCTATTTTACTTATTATCTATCCCTCTATTTTTCTAGCTCTATATTTTTGTGTTTTCTGCTACTTTTTGTTAATTTTAAACTACTTTTTTAAACTCTTTTCTTTTCTTCTTCCCTATTCTATTTCTTCTTTATTATTTAACTCATTTCTGCCCAGACCATGGTAAAGGGAGCCGGGAAGCACCCTGAGAAGGGGAAGGGTCCCGCACCCCGTGCCCGGCTCCCGTGCGGGCGTTTGAGGGGGGAGCTAGTGATGCCACGCCGCCTCCCCAAGACCATCCTGGGAGGTGGCAAGATCGCAACCGGCTATGGCATCCGGGAGCGCCGGAAGCGGTGGGAGAAGGTGTGCCGGGCCATGTTTAAGCTCTCTGGGGTCCGGCGCACCTATAACCAGGCCACCCACCGCTGGACGGATGTCATGGACCGGGAACGGGACTTGCTGGACACGCTCGGCGTAGAGGTCCCCGGGCTTGGTGAGTAGTAGTAGCTATTTCTAGCTATTTCATCACTAATCTGTTTTATCCGGCTCTGTTATTCGCAAATCTTTGTTCTTTACCAAGAGCAATAATGCTGCCGATTACATTGTAGGTAAATTATATTTCAAAATCTTCTATGCATTTCAGGTGCACTGCTCTCCTTCTCAGTAGCCTTGCTTGCTACTATGCTTATTTGTTTGTATTTTGTGTTCATTTCATTGGCCTGAGAAATTATGTATGAGTGTAGTATAAAGAACTGCGTAATGCTAGACACTAAGGGTCATATTTTCAATTACCGGCACATCCCTGCAAAGTAGCAGGGATGCGGCAGTATGTGTGCGCCATGCCACCACCACCCATTGGCCCAAAACGTCACAGAAGCCTTACACATCTGTGCCGTAAAGGCGGGGCATTGCTGGAGTTGCGTGCCAACGATGGCGCAGCTCCAGCAATGCTCTTGGGTGCCCTATCTCCCCAATGCTGCATCAAGCCGTACGTCGGCTTCAAGCAGGCGCAGGGTTTGAGTCACGCATCATTGTCCTAAAAGTGACTGATTGACATCTTGTAGATATCCCTCAGCCACTTTTAGGATTCGTTCCTGCGCAGGAACGCCCTCCCTTGCGCCGGAATGCCCCTATATTTTTTATATATACGCCGCACCATGGCGACTCTTTTGTTCTGCCGCTGCATCACAAAAGTCACGCAACAATGGAGGAGAATGAGCCGCAAGGGACTTCTAAATCAGCCCCAACAGACTGAAGTCCAGTCCTTCCTTTAGACACATGGCTATAAGAAGAAATAGTGGTGGTGGTCGGTGGATTGATAGTTTGAGTATTCACTGATCTGCAAGCAGGATGGACTTTGTCTGTCACTTCGCGTGCTGCGGACTGCTGCCTGCCAGGCCTAGGCAAACCTTTTTAGTAGTCTGTTTAGTGAGTTACATAGGAACTTTCAAAGTCAACGGTCCGCAAATCAGGCAATACGAATAACGTAGTATACCACATGAGATAGGTCAATATATCCCGTGGAATAGTTGTCTATCTATTTGCTATTTCTCCAAAATATTTTGTTATTGTTCTTTTGAAATGTTTGATTTGGTTGACAAATCTCATCCATGTTTTCTGGTCTTTCTTTCCTTCATGTTGTACATCAGCTCCCCCCAAGGGCAAGAGGACACAGGAGGAGGAGGAGGGTGCTGTTCAGGAGGATGCAGGCCAGGATCGGGCAGGCGAGGGCTCCTTTGCTGGCCCCAGTAAGTTTTAATTTTAATATAGAGTACCTATTTTTTCCTAGCGTTCCTCATTCGATTTTTTCTAAATCGTCTTTGATCTTCTTGTAGACTGGATCTAAATTCTTATCCTGCCTCGACTATGACTCCCTGTGGTATTACTAGATTATTCTTATTAGTCTGTCTGTGTAGCTAACTAAGATTGCACATTTGGCAATTCCATTGGACTCCCATTCTAGTCAGCAATAGCTCTATGCACTGAGTGCAGTCCTCTGGGATTGTCCATAATGTCTTTTCAAGTCTTCTAAATGTTTATGCTTTGACAATTGCCAACAATAAAAAGGTGAATGACCACCAAGAAAGAATAAGATACTACTTTACTTTTGGTTTGGATAGGAGGACAATCCATTCTACTACTGTTGCAGGGACAAATCTGCACAAACCGAACTATGAACACTAAATAGTGCATTGTTTATCAATTATAATAGGCGCAGGTAGACTTTCTTTCCACATACCTCAGTGATATCAGACTTTGAAGAACCCCCAATCTCCTTACTGACTAGATAGTGTGGCAGAGTCATTTAGCTCCCAAAGTCACCGATGATTGATCCCCAATGATCATTAGATTATCCAACGCAGGACAAGAGTACGGAGTCAGAGTCAAGAAGTGCCAGAGGCACTCATGCTTGCAAAAATTCCAAAACCTTTAGCTCATCCACTCTAGTCTGGAGGACCAAAAGCCACAGAGTCTATTTAAGTTTAAAAGCTTTATTAAAAGTAAACACATTTATTAAAATCAAATTTGTCATAAAAGTAAACGTTTAACTGAAAATGGAAAAGTGCTTAGTGCTAACGATTAATTTGACACATTTCTTGTGGAAAAAGGGACATTTTTACTTTAGAGTAGACAGTTACAAATTATTACATTGTATTTTGTTTTTTTAACATTTGTTTATTCCTCCTAGACCAAATATTATATAGTAGTGAGTGGTGTATTCTAACATTCTTAAATGTACTTTGTAGGTGGAACATCTGGTGGCGGGGCCAGCGCGGAGGTGGTGGTGTTGGGCGAGGACTCTGGGGAGGAGGCGGTGCAAGTGCCGGACGTTCCTGTGAGGGTTCGCACGGTGGTGGCGGGAAGAGGTAAGCTATATATTCCTTACTTATTGAGATTGAAGACTGCATAGTGTGCTTTCTGCACGGGTGTATTATAAATCAACCAGGTAGTAGCCTCCTCTAAATGTACTTCGACTTAGCTGTGAAGTTTTTGGTGAGAAGAATCCCAATAAGATCTTAGATGAACTTGATGGATGGGATGAACGAAAAGCGAAAGAAGGGTGTAAATAAGTGTGGAAGGACGAGAAATTTTATGATGGCTGGCAAAGAAGAATGATATGTGTTTGCTTGGCCCCCGAGGTGGCTGGGAAAGAAAGAATATGGTATGGTGCATGGCTGGGTCAATGATGAAGCAAGGATGGGTGGAAGGACAACAGCCTGGGTGGGTGAAACAGAAACTGTATGTGTGCATATACTTTGAATGGATGGATGCCTGGAGCATGGTATTATCTGACTCTTAGATAGCACATGTGTATCTAGAGAGAGTAGATGGTCACTGGATGAACTAAGTGTTACCTTGAAGAGCATGAAACACCGCACCCGCATGTCCGTTCCAGTGTAGGGAAGGCAAGGAAAAGAAATTTTAAATTTGTCCAATACTACCATGAATAGTAGCAGTAGTTTGTATTGCAACTGCAAGCACAGCATATATCCGGTTATTACGGTGGACACTCCGTACCTCTCTTAATAACTTTAGTTTAGTAGTAGTACGTCATTCATGTGTGGGTGTATCACTGTTCACTCAATAATAAGCAAAGCACCTAAAGTCATCCCATATGTCATCAAATACATCCCATGTGAAGTGATAGATAATCAAAATATTTAGCTTCTTAATTTTCCTTTTCTAGTACTCATTTGCACTGTAGGGTGAAAGGTAAATTAATTAAGCAGTAGCCCTTGTAACAGAGTATTCTCAGTGCCACCCGTAATAGAAAAGTAATGGCTTCACCACCTGCATGTACTGGACCGGTACAGTAACGCAAGTCTGTCTCACTCATCATGGTGTGCGTCTGTTTTTCTCGGGTGCAAGTTCACTGCGCTGGCATTCTGCCGGCTTGCATAAGATAACGTACCAATTTTCCTAAACAAGAGAGAAGAAGAAGAATAAGACTGGTGTACTGTCATAGTCGACTGTAATGGAAGTCCATAGTGGTCGTAGAATTTGTTCATTAAACTCCCACTAATGTTAGAGCAAGGATGCAGAAGTGGGAGGTTAGATAGATACTGTCCTCAATAGTTATGTACTGTGCTTTCAATTTGCTACTTGTACTGTGACACAACTTTCGGCTCAATCACTTTGTGTTATTAATGTTAAGGAGCATTGGTTACAGACTATGTCTTTCTTTCTTCATATAGTTGCTCCTTCCAAATCGACATCACGGAGGGAGCAGGCTCGAATGGCCCGGGAACGGAGGCTGGATGCCACTGTCGCCGAATATCGGCGGCTGGTGGCCCTGGAGGAGGAGGACACGCAGTCAACCGGTGGAACCACAACAACCTCCACTGGGACAGCTGCATCCTCCTCCGTGCCCCCACGGGCTGCCAGCCAGCGCAGTGCTCCAGCGGTACGGAGCCGGGCTAACAAAGCCAACTGCCACCGCCAAGCAGCAAAAAGACCAGCTGCCCCCCACAGGAGTTGCAAGGCACGCCAGCGCCGCTTAGGACTCAGAGTGTCGTACCTGGAGCAGGAGGTCCATAACTATAAGAACTTGGTGGAGGGCCTCCGCTTCGACCATGCCACCCTCCGCAAGGAGTATGATGCCCTGGCCGCAAAATTCACCAGCACCCTCCAGTAGTGGAGTGTCCCTTGCCCTTTTTTTAGAGACTTGTGGGGGGTGGGATTTGGGAGTTGGGTTCTTTTTGGGACTTTTGAAAGACAATCGTTGGGGTTAGGGAGGGTCTTGAGGGACATTATTTTGTTAGGGCTACATAAATATACTTTTTTAAACTTTATCTGACCATACCTGTTTTTTACTGCTTTTCAGTCTGGTGGGTGGGGGTTTAACAGTAAGTTTGTTTTCCTGAAGAGTCCTAGGACTTTAGTAGTACTACCGTCAATCTCTTGTGTAGTCCTAATACTCCATTATACTACCTCCCACCAAACGCTTATCTTACCTGTAATTTGTGTTAGAAATTAGGGCTAGGCCCAGGGCTGGCTCCACGGGAAATGGGGATTAAGGTTGGCAATCCTGGGCGGATGAAATTTCCTCGTTGCGGTGGTACTAGTGGTGTGACACAGTGGCAGTTGCATGCCTATGGAAAAAAAGAAAACGAAACCTGGTTCGTCCTTACTGTAGCATTACAACGGTTACGGTACGATAGAGAATATAGCAGGTGATAGTACACTAGAACAGTGCCACAATGTAGCCTAACAAATGGTAAAGTATTGCAAGTATAACTAGTACTTGCGTTGAATTTATTTGACATTGGCTCCTACTACTACAAGAAATAGTACTGAAGCTGAGTAAGTCTAGAATATATCCTCGTATTCCTTCACCAGCCTGTTGCTATTACCTTATCCTCCCCAGCAAGTGTGTGGAATTATTGATGTCATTTAGTCAGACATCAAGCAAAACCACACAGCCCGGGGGAAGAGGGTTAGGGTTTGGAAAATGGATGGGAATGGGGGTTTCTTTTTGGGTAGGTTTTGTTGAGAGAAGAAAAAAAAAGCACAGCATGGACAAACAATAATTGAAGATAAAGAAATCTTTTTTGTACAAACTAAAGCTAACCACATGCAGTCACACTCATAGAAGAAAACAATGGATACTGTATCTGTATTCTGTATGTTGTTGGAGTTGTCCTGTTGAATTTGGTAAGTAAGTTGCATGCAGCAAACAATTCCTCTTATTAGCGGCACTCCTCCATTCCAGCTGACGCTTCGTCCATCAATGTTGGTGACCAGTGACCACTGACAGAAGACACCCTGTCCACTGCCTGCCTGGCGGATGTTGACTGAAACCCGGCCTGTAATTATTGAACGGAAAACAGGAAGTGCTATTACAATACCACTGATAAATAAATATAAGGTATGTACGCTGTGTGGTGCAAAAAGTCACACTTTGATTTTCCTAATAGACAGTACAATATTTTTGAAATTGCGTAATCTGTCTGAGTCACCTTTTTAAGGATAAATAAGTATGGCCAAATTAATTTAGCGGATCTTTCCCCTCAAGCTAGGTGTACTGTAAACTGTGTTTTAGAACAAAATTAGACCTTCCCAGCAATGCTCCCACCAAGACCCTTACTAAAGCCAGTCGCAAAAATGTAGAAGACCCCCAATCAGATCTCAAAAAACGAGGCCTAGCAGAAAAATGGTGACAAAACGTACTTTGAAAGTAAAAGTAGGCCCAAATACACCCTTACCCACCGTGGATTGTATTCAAACCACTTGCAAGCAAGCAAAAGTATCCATAGCCAGCATCGCTCCAAGAGTGCTCTAAGACCCCAGAACTCAGTTGCAAAAATCTAGAACACCCCGAAACACATGCAATCCTGCTGCTAGAGCTAACCCTAACGAACCCTAAGTTACAAAAAGTGCCAAAAGGCTTTTCCTTATGGATTTTGTCCAAACCACTTCTATCCGGTATTAGACTAAGCATGGGCGGATTTTGCGGATCCACGATTCACGAATTTGCGGATTCACGGATCGTGGATCCGCAAAATCCGCGGCTTATGCGGATCGGCGGATTTGGGGGCGGGGCTTCCTCGAGTGTGTGGGCGGGGCCAAACGGACGGGGCTTCCATGCGAGCGCACATGCCGCTTGTGTGTATAAAAGGTCAGAGACCGATCAGAGCAGCAGAGTAAGAGACAGAAGCCCCTGGTATATTTGGGAAGAAGGCACATCTGCCCAGCCTCCCAACGCTCACGATTGTTTTTAGGGCTGATGAATGAGTCACTGCATTTGCGCTTCAACTAGTTCCAGCGACCAAGTGTGTGTTACTATGCAATCGCGCCGAAGTGCGCAGGGGTCCCTTGAGTGAAATGTCCATCATAGTGGGTAAATGGCGGGAAGACGGTGCATGCCGCTTGTGTGTATAAAAGGTCAGAGACCGATCAGAGCAGCAGATTAAGAGACAGAAGCCCCTGGTCACAGGAACAGCACGGGGATTCCGCTCGTCAAAGTCAAAGATGCAAACGCCTCTGGCGAGCATCACAGCGGATTTTCGATGGTATATTTGGGAAGAAGGCACACCTGCCCAGCCCCCACAACGCTCACGATTGCAGTGTTTCCTGCTGAGGTTTATTTTTTGTGCCAGGACCGTCGTGCCCGAATGAACCCTGCCCTTCATATTTATTCAAGAAGACACCACCGTTTGAATAATTTACGATGGCGCCGGCAAGCTGCCAGCGCCATCCTGCAAAAGTTACTTAATTAGCTTCAACAGGAAGCTCCAACTGATAAAATAAAGCAGGCGCTCGAGCCTCTGCTTTATCTTATCTGTTAGAGCTTCCTGTCGAAGCTAATTAAGTAACCATTTGAGGATGGCGCTGGCAGCTTGCCGGCGCCATCGTAAATGATGTAGGCTTGAACTTTTGACCGCAAAATCCGCTCCGATCGCGGATTGCGGATTCTCGGTAAATTCGCGAGAGTTCGCGGATCGCGGATTTACCGAAAATCCGTAAAATCCGCGATCGGAGCGGATTTTGCGCTCATGCTTATATTAGACCTTCCCAGGAATGCCCCAAGAGACCCGCCAACCCACCCGCAAAAAAGCACGCGACAACACCCCCAAACAGCCAAAAAGCAAAATCTCATACTTACAATATCTCTCGGCCTTCGGTCCAAACGCGCTGTGCAGCTAGGTCATCATCATTACTCCTGTTTTCCACCACGGATTTCCTGAAAAGCAAATGCAATCAAGATTAGACTGTCGCAGCAGTGCTTCGACAGAGACCCCGCAACCCACCCACAAACACCAGGAAGCCCCCCAAACAGGCCCCCGAAAACGCTACATTGAGCAAGATGTCAGAAGAAATAGCAAAAAAAAGGCTTTTCCTTATGGATTTTGTCCAAACCACTTCTATCCGGTATTAGACCTTCCCAGGAATGCCCCAAGAGACCCGCCAACCCACCCGCAAAAAAGCACGCGACAACACCCCCAAACAGCCAAAAAGCAAAATCTCATACTTACAATATCTCTCGGCCTTCGGTCCAAACGCTCTGTGCAGCTAGGTCATCATCATAACTCCTGTTTTCCACCACGGATTTCCTGAAAAGCAAATGCAATCAAGATTAGACTGTCACAGCAGTGCTTCGACAGAGACCCCGCAACCCACCCACAAACACCAGGAAGCCCCCCAAACAGGCCCCCGAAAACGCTACATTGAGCAAGATGTCAGAAGAAATAGCAAAAAAAAGGCTTTTCCTTATGGATTTTGTCCAAACCATTTCTATCCGGTATTAGACCTTCCCAGGAATGCCCCAAGAGACCCGCCAACCCACCCGCAAAAAAGCACGCGACAACACCCCCAAAAAGCAAAATCTCATACTTACAATATCTCTCGGCCTTCGGTCCAAACGCGCTGTGCAGCTAGGTCATCATCATAACTCCTGTTTTCAAAAAACACAACACAATTGGGTCAGAGCTATTGACTGCCTGCACACTATTCCACTATTTTTGGTCTAGTATCTAGTATTCTGTGGCCTGTGCGTATAGGTCGAGGGCGTGACCCGTAAACACCCCCTAAAGTATGATGAAAAACATCACATCCAATGATAATAGCAAAAGGACCCGCACAAGGGAGATTATATATACATTGTACTTTTTGCTCAGTAATGCAATAATGTTAACATATATAAAACTTTAGCGCTTTCCAAGAAGAAGTGAAGTCCAGATCTTGGCAGGTATGTGGTAAGGTTTTTTATTCAAAGATAAGCACGGTGTTCAAGATATTGCTAGCAGCCAACGCGTTTCGTCACCACTGTGACTTCTTCAGGGCTAGAAGCAATTATACATAAAACACAAAGTTACAAAATAGAAAATGTTTTTACATACAACATAAAAAGACACACAAACCTTATATACATCATAAAAAGGTTTCCTTTGATCTTAAAAAATGGTAATTTGCATTAAGCCTAATACAAATAACCATTGGTTATTCTATATCTGGAGTCATCGCTATGTCGGGAGACCCCTATACATGGTTATATTAGATATAATTCAGTTTTGTTACATTTCACTTCACACATTTGGAAAGCATTAAACGATGTCACCAATACATTATTTGTGAACATTAGCTTTTCACAGTATTCGAATATGAAGCTAAGACAGGGAGGAAATTAACTTCAAAAACTCAACTCAAGATGCTTATAGGGAAAGTGCTAACAATTGTAACTCCTTTTTAGCCAGAGATGTCCTACAGCACCCAATAGGGATTCAATATTATGCAGTGGGGGAATAAAAACACAGAGCTCCTTCATGTCTCATAATTGTATACTCTTAAGGTCATAGACTCATACATCTCATATCCCATTCCTGAACTATTTTCTTCTTAGAATAAAGCATTTTCGCATACCTCTACGGTTGATTGAGCTGTAAAATATACACCTTGCGTCTTTTTGCACCAAAATTTATCAATCTGAACACCTATAAAGTAGCAAATATGTGCATTAGTTTCCCATGACTGTATACAGGTGATATACTCAGAGTTTATAGAATTATCTAGCACTTACAAGATAAGGGAATACATTTTGGTGCAAAAAGACGCAAGGTGTATATTTTACAGCTCAATCAACCGTAGAGGTATGCGAAAATGCTTTATTCTAAGAAGAAAATAGTTCAGGAATGGGATATGAGATGTATGAGTCTATGACCTTAAGAGTATACAATTATGAGACATGAAGGAGCTCTGTGTTTTTATTCCCCCACTGCATAATATTGAATCCCTATTGGGTGCTGTAGGACATCTCTGGCTAAAAAGGAGTTACAATTGTTAGCACTTTCCCTATAAGCATCTTGAGTTGAGTTTTTGAAGTTAATTTCCTCCCTGTCTTAGCTTCATATTCGAATACTGTGAAAAGCTAATGTTCACAAATAATGTATTGGTGACATCGTTTAATGCTTTCCAAATGTGTGAAGTGAAATGTAACATAACTCCTGTTTTCCACCACGGATTTCCAGAAAAGCAAATGCAATCAAGATTAGACTGTCGCAGGAGTGCTCCCAGACCCCAAAACTCACCCACAAACACCCGGAACCCCACCAAAGAGCACCTCAAAGGCAAGCAAGTCAGCAAAAACGGCAAGAAATTTCCGCCTCATATTTGGTCCAAAACACTTTTATCCGTTATTAGAGCTTCACAGCAATGGGCCCAGAGCCGTCAACTCACCTGCAAAGAAGTAGAACACCCCCACAAGTGCTGAGTCTTTCTTCATTGGGCGTAATCCAGCCCTCTGCTTTGAGGGAAATAGAAGGAGGAGGATAGAGGAGCATGTTCTTCTGAACTTGTGAACCTGAGGAATGTAGACTGCGGCACCTTCAAATCAATAAGCAAACAAGTGAAGACAGTTCTGCTGATGGGCTTGTTTTTGGGATTAGGTGATTAAAGTTTGAATTAAATTAACTGTGCAAAACAAAGAAAGACAGACACACAGGAATAAAAGTGAATAAGGACGAAAAAGAAAGTTATTGATTCATTGTCTCATTTTCAGGGCTCGGTGTCAGGGAATAAGAAGAAGATTTCGTCATCATACTCTGCGAATTCAGGCAGGATGAAGTCAGCGTCACCGAACAGAGAACAAATCCCCTCATCTACGTTGCCGTCCTCCTCATCTTCATGCGGCGTGCTTTCTCGTACTTTGTAATCTGGTAGTATGAGGTGCTGATTCATCATGATCATTGTTAGCCTCTCCACATTTTTGGGCGAGAGGCGGCTCCGTTTTGGAGTTACAATGCCACCAGCAGCACTGAAAACACGTTCAGAAGACACACTTGCGAGTGGGCAAGACAAATAGTTTATAGCCAGGTTGGAGAGCTGTGGCCACAATTGTTTTTTCCCATGCCAATACTGCAATGGCTCATCATTAAGAAAGACCTCTGTTGAGTCATTCAGATAGTCCTGCACCATCGACTCAAGGTCCTCAACGGTTCCTCCACTTTGCTTACTTTTTGCTGTGCCTGTGACCTTTTTTTGAGAACCATACCCAAGCAAAGTTAGCCAATCCGCTTCAGCAGCCACTGTTACTCTTGTGTGTGGTGCAGATGATCCGGTTGCCGGTGTCTTTAACGGCTGAGAGGTCACTTGTGCCACAGCCACAGGTGCAGAAGTGGATTCTTTTGACTGGGGATGCCTGCTGATGCTGATGCTGATGTACTGCCTTCTCCTTCAATATCCTGCCGTTCTTTTTCAAACCTCTTGGCTGACCAGGCTAGCCAACGTTTGTACTTTTTAACATCTTCATCAGCAAAAGGAAAGAATGCTTGGCCTGCCAGCGCCTTTTTGTAGCGTGGATCCAGAATAGTAGCACAAATGTAATGCTGTTCTGAGTTGATCTTTTTAAGACGTTCATCACCACGTAGGCGCTCTAATAATTTCTCAGACAAAAGAAAAGGGTCTTTGTTTTTTTCATCTTTTTCTAACTCAGAAGACACCGCCTTCAGTTGGTGCTCCAGCATGCACAACAATGGGATAGCTTTTCCCAAATTACAGTCCTCCTGGCTGACTGCATGCGTGAAGAACTCAAAAGGACGAAGCATGTCTGTCAGGCTTTTAACTATGTCCCATTGCGCCGCACCCATCCGCAGGTCCTTCTGAGCTGTACCCTTTTTTAAGAAATAGTGATCGAGTACCGTATACTGCTCATACAGATGCTCAAGCATGTAGAAGGTTGAGTTCCAACGTGTTGCCACCTCCTGGATGAGTGCTTTCACTGGCATTCGACGTTCAAGTAGCAGGCTCCTCAGATGCTTCCGGGCCTTAAAAGAATGGCTGAAATGGTTGCACATTTTGCGGCAGGTGGCCATTACCTCGCACGCTGGACTGTCTTTATCACTCAAGAATTTTTGAACTACCAGGTTGATACAGTGCGCCAAACACGGCACTCTGAAATAGTCACCCAGCGCCATGGCCTTAACTACATTGGCGCCATTATCCGTGGAAACATAACCAATCTTGCGTTTTTTTGGGGACAGCCAGTGAAAGACCTTTTTGTTAAACTCGTCCAAAATGTTTTGTGATGTGTGACTTTTCTCCAAGCCAAACATGGCTAGTGTTACATGTTTACGAGCAGCTTTAAAAACTTGGTCCGGGTCAACACCTACGTTTAGCTTTGCTTTAACACCTGAAAAAGAGACCCAGTGTGCAGTGATGCACATGTAATCAGCGCCTGCGCCACTGGTCCACATGTCTGTTGTCAGATGTATTGTGTGAACAGCACTCTTCTGCAAAGCTGCCCCAATCGCCTCCAGCACATCTTCATGTAGTGCTGGAACCGCAACTCTGGCAAAATAGAACCGGCTAGGACCCTTCCATTTAGGGCAGAGCGTTGCCACTAATTCTAGAAAACCTACCGCTTCTACAAAAGAAAAAGGGAGAAGGTCCACAGCTAGCATTTTAGCCAGCTTAGTGTTATACAGACACGTCAGTGGGTGGTTGCGTTCATATGGCGCGTCTGAAGAAAACATGGTTCTAATGTTGCCCTGGACCAAGCATTTACGGGATGATAATGACTTCGTTGACCGAATTATGCTCGCTGGTGAACTTTTGCGCGTTGGTGTCTCACTCGCTCCAACACTCTTAGTGTGCCTCACATGGGGTGTGCTGCTGACAGGGGTACTGGGTGTAAGTGAAGTGTTTGACACGTCTTCTTCCTCCTCGTCATCATCAGATGCAACATCAACGTTTTCTTGACTTCCAATTCGGGCTTCCTTGATCGCCTTTAGGTGCACAAACCATTGGACAGTGTGCTGTCTCCTAAGATGACCTCTCTGGCCTCCGGTACCATAGTTGGTACCAAACTTACCACGACTAACTGCAACCTTACAAATGGTACAAATGGCGAACTTTTCCCTTTTTGGGCAAACAGTAAAGAAGTCCCAAACTGGGGACTTGAAGTGTCTGTGGGGGCCGGAGGAGGCGGCGATACTGGTGGTGGTGGTCATGCTGCTAATGCCAGATGAAGTGGAGGATCTGGATTGCCCAACTTTTGTACGTTGTGCACTTTCACCGCCACTAATTAAGGTCGAGGTGGATGGAGGTCCCTTCTTGTGAGAAAGAAATATGGAAGCGGTACGAGTTGGTGTACTACTTAACTCCAATGATTGTGGTGTTTCCACTGCCTCCTCGTCGACAACATCATCATCATCACGCTCAGCAGCTTTTCGGGCTAGGGTCAAAATGTCTGTTTGCTGCATGCCCGCTGGGGCTGCAGTGACCTTTATGATGACTGGGTCGTCGTTGTCAGAGTCTTCATCAGCAGCAGTATTCGCCACTTCTTGTTGAGCCTCATCATCACACTCCATAACTCTGAGACTTTGGACGAGCTTCCTTTTACGCTTAACTACCTTTGTCAGATCATGTGCCTCACTCTCAGACGGCAGTGGTGCTGGTTCCCAATTTTGATCCGTATCATCAGAAGGAGGTGTGCTTGAAGAAGATGTAGACACCACCCTTGATCTCTTCCTTGCTAGGGGTGTGGAAGACAATGAATGATCATCAGGAGGAGTGTCTTCCTCAAATGATACCTTGTCTTGATTGTCGATTTCCTGATGTGCACCTACTTCGGGGGGAACAACTATTGTGGGCACTTGTGACCCTCCATGCACCTCTGCTTGCGCATCTCCTTGCGCTGCCTCTCCTTCCACATGTACTTGGGCTTGTACTTGCACATGTGGTTTTTGTTGCGGCTGTGGTTGTTCAACACTCGTCAGATGAGTTACAACAACCTGTGTTGATTGAGGGACATTGCTGCTACTTTCTTGCGATGAGCCAACATCACTGGTCGATGGTGATTGAACAACTAGACTAAGTGCCTCTGCAGCACTGAAGGGCTTGGACTTAAGTTGGCGTGGTGGTGGTGGTGGCACTGAGCCCAATGGAGCAGGGGTGCTGCTCCCAGCTTGGTCCCCAGCAGATCCCGCTGCTGCTGCAGGCATACTTTTTTATTTACTCCCAAAAAAAGGGGCGGCCGGCACACCAGTCTCCTTGGTAACTTGCTTCTTCTGCTCCTTACTGGCAACTTTCTTGCTAGAGGAGCTACGGGTAACTTTTTTTGGGGCCATCTTCTTCAGAACAGCAGGCAGCAGTTGCACGAGTTGCAGAGTTGTCTGTATCCAGACGTGACGTCATGTGGCGTTATGCTGCACACACACACCGCTGCAGGACTTCTTCCTGGCACTGGTGGTTCTCTAGAGTCTTGTGCACCTAAAAGCAATGGAAGACAGAGGAACATCAGTTCAGTTATACACCCCAAAAAATGGAAAAACACAGAAAAATAAGCACAATCCCATGCCATCCATGATGTTTACATTCAAGACACCACACAGAAAGACTAGGCCCATGCAACACTCACTACCCCTGGGGATAATGGATGAAAAGTAGGCTAAATAAGTGCAGGCCTCAGACACTGCCTCTCTTCAAAATGGCCCCTTGCACCCCAAGCACATGTTGCCTGTACCAGCCAGCACTCAAGATGGCCACCACCACCACCCACATGGCCAGTCCACATCAACAGTACACCCCAAAAAAACAGAAAAACACCCAAAAATCACCACAATCCAATGCCATCCAGGATGTTTACCTTAAAGAGAGTGAGACCCCACAGGCACTCTCAGTCCATGCCCCACTACCCCTGGGCAAAAGGCCACACCAGCAGCCCCAAAAAAATGACAATAAACACAAAAAACAGCACAATCCCAGCCCATCCATGGCCTCAATGGTGTTTAAATTCAAGAGGACACCCCACAGAAAGATTGGGCCCATGCAACACTCATCACCCCTGGGCAAAGGGCCCCACCAGCAGCCCCAAAAAACGACAAAAACCACAAAATTCTGCACAATCCTTGCCCATCCATGCCCTCAATGGTGTTTAAATTCAAGAAGACACCCCACAGAAAGACTAGGCCCATGCAACACTCACTACCCCTGGGGATAATGGATGAAAAGTAGGCTAAATAAGTGCAGGCCTCAGACACTGCCTCTCTTCAAAATGGCCCCTTGCACCCCAAGCACATGTTGCCTGTACCAGCCAGCACTCAAGATGGCCACCACCACCACCCACATGGCCAGTCCACATCAACAGTACACCCCAAAAAAACAGAAAAACATCCAAAAATCACCACAATCCAATGCCATCCAGGATGTTTACCTTAAAGAGAGTGAGACCCCACAGGCACACTCAGTCCATGCACCACTACCCCGGGGCAAAAGGCCACACCAGCAGCCCCCAAAAAAACGACAAAAAACAGCACAATCCCAGCCCATCCATGGCCTCAATGGTGTTTAAATTCAAGAGGACACCCCACAGAAAGACTGGGCCCATGCAACACTCACCACCCCTGGGCAAAGGGCCCCACCAGCAGCCCCAAAAAAACGACAAAAACCACAAAATTCAGCACAATCCTAGCCCATCCATGCCCTCAATGGTGTTTAAATTCAAGAAGACACCCCACAGAAAGACTAGGCCCGTGCAACACTCACTACCCCTGGGGATAATGGATGAAAAGTAGGCTAAATAAGTGCAGGCCTCAGACACTGCCTCTCTTCAAAATGGCCCCTTTGCACCCCAAGCACATGTTGCCTGTACCAGCCAGCACTCAAGATGGCCACCACCACCACCCACATGGCCAGTCCACATCAACAGTACACCCCAAAAAAACAGAAAAACACCCAAAAATCACCACAATCCAATGCCATCCAGGATGTTTACCTTAAAGAGAGTGAGACCCCACAGGCACACTCAGTCCATGCACCACTACCCCTGGGCAAAAGGCCACACCAGCACCCCCAAAAAAACGACAAAAAACACAAAAAACAGCACAATCCCAGCCCATCCATGTCCTCAATGGTGTTTAAATTCAAGAGGACACCCCACAGAAAGACTGGGCCCATGCAACACTCACCACCCCTGGGCAAAGAGCCCCACCAGCAGCCCCAAAAAACGACAAAAAACACAAAATTCAGCACAATCCTAGCCCATCCATGCCCTCAATGGTGTTTAAATTCAAGAAGACACCCCACAGAAAGACTAGGCCCATGCAACACTCACTACCCCTGGGGATAATGGATGAAAAGTAGGCTATATAAGTGCAGGCCTCAGACACTGCCTCTCTTCAAAATGGCCCCTTGCACCCCAAGCACATGTTGCCTGTACCAGCCAGCACTCAAGATGGCCACCACCACCACCCACATGGCCAGTCCACATCAACAGTACACCCCAAAAAAACAGAAAAACACCCAAAAATCACCACAATCCAATGCCATCCAGGATGTTTACCTTAAAGAGAGTGAGACCCCACAGGCACACTCAGTCCATGCACCACTACCCCTGGGCAAAAGGCCACACCAGCACCCCCAAAAAAACGACAAAAAACACAAAAAACAGCACAATCCCAGCCCATCCATGTCCTCAATGGTGTTTAAATTCAAGAGGACACCCCACAGAAAGACTGGGCCCATGCAACACTCACCACCCCTGGGCAAAGAGCCCCACCAGCAGCCCCAAAAAACGACAAAAAACACAAAATTCAGCACAATCCTAGCCCATCCATGCCCTCAATGGTGTTTAAATTCAAGAAGACACCCCACAGAAAGACTAGGCCCATGCAACACTCACTACCCCTGGGGATAATGGATGAAAAGTAGGCTATTTTTTTGGGGCCATCTTCTTCAGAACAGCAGGCAGCAGTTGCACGAGTTGCAGAGTTGTCTGTATCCAGACGTGACGTCATGTGGCGTTATGCTGCACACACACACCGCTGCAGGACTTCTTCCTGGCACTGGTGGTTCTCTAGAGTCTTGTGCACCTAAAAGCAATGGAAGACAGAGGAACATCAGTTCAGTTATACACCCCAAAAAATGGAAAAACACAGAAAAATAAGCACAATCCCATGCCATCCATGATGTTTACATTCAAGACACCACACAGAAAGACTAGGCCCATGCAACACTCACTACCCCTGGGGATAATGGATGAAAAGTAGGCTAAATAAGTGCAGGCCTCAGACACTGCCTCTCTTCAAAATGGCCCCTTG
The DNA here is from genome assembly GCF_964261635.1 of Lissotriton helveticus. Classification (NCBI taxonomy): domain Eukaryota; kingdom Metazoa; phylum Chordata; class Amphibia; order Caudata; family Salamandridae; genus Lissotriton; species Lissotriton helveticus. The sequence goes on from NC_136069.1 coordinate 857,238,974, forward strand.
CACCCCAAGCACATGTTGCCTGTACCAGCCAGCACTCAAGATGGCCACCACCACCACCCACATGGCCAGTCCACATCAACAGTACACCCCAAAAAAACAGAAAAACATCCAAAAATCACCACAATCCAATGCCATCCAGGATGTTTACCTTAAAGAGAGTGAGACCCCACAGGCACACTCAGTCCATGCACCACTACCCCGGGGCAAAAGGCCACACCAGCAGCCCCCAAAAAAACGACAAAAAACAGCACAATCCCAGCCCATCCATGGCCTCAATGGTGTTTAAATTCAAGAGGACACCCCACAGAAAGACTGGGCCCATGCAACACTCACCACCCCTGGGCAAAGGGCCCCACCAGCAGCCCCAAAAAAACGACAAAAACCACAAAATTCAGCACAATCCTAGCCCATCCATGCCCTCAATGGTGTTTAAATTCAAGAAGACACCCCACAGAAAGACTAGGCCCGTGCAACACTCACTACCCCTGGGGATAATGGATGAAAAGTAGGCTAAATAAGTGCAGGCCTCAGACACTGCCTCTCTTCAAAATGGCCCCTTTGCACCCCAAGCACATGTTGCCTGTACCAGCCAGCACTCAAGATGGCCACCACCACCACCCACATGGCCAGTCCACATCAACAGTACACCCCAAAAAAACAGAAAAACACCCAAAAATCACCACAATCCAATGCCATCCAGGATGTTTACCTTAAAGAGAGTGAGACCCCACAGGCACACTCAGTCCATGCACCACTACCCCTGGGCAAAAGGCCACACCAGCACCCCCAAAAAAACGACAAAAAACACAAAAAACAGCACAATCCCAGCCCATCCATGTCCTCAATGGTGTTTAAATTCAAGAGGACACCCCACAGAAAGACTGGGCCCATGCAACACTCACCACCCCTGGGCAAAGAGCCCCACCAGCAGCCCCAAAAAACGACAAAAAACACAAAATTCAGCACAATCCTAGCCCATCCATGCCCTCAATGGTGTTTAAATTCAAGAAGACACCCCACAGAAAGACTAGGCCCATGCAACACTCACTACCCCTGGGGATAATGGATGAAAAGTAGGCTATATAAGTGCAGGCCTCAGACACTGCCTCTCTTCAAAATGGCCCCTTGCACCCCAAGCACATGTTGCCTGTACCAGCCAGCACTCAAGATGGCCACCACCACCACCCACATGGCCAGTCCACATCAACAGTACACCCCAAAAACACAGAAAAACACCCAAAAATCACCACAATCCAATGCCATCCAGGATGTTTACCTTAAAGAGAGTGAGACCCCACAGGCACACTCAGTCCATGCACCACTACCCCTGGGCAAAAGGCCACACCAGCAGCCCCACAAAAAAACAACAAAAAACACAACAAAAGCACAATCCCAGCCCATCCATGGCCTCAATGGTGTTTAAATTCAAGAGGACACCCCACAGAAAGACTGGGCCCATGCAACACTCACCACCCCTGGGCAAAGGGCCCCACCAGCAGCCCCAAAAAACGACAAAAACCACAAAATTCAGAACAATCCTAGCCCATCCATGCCCTCAATTGTGTTTAAATTCAAGAAGACACCCCACAGAAAGACTAGGCCCATGCAACACTCACTACCCCTGGGGATAATGGATGAAAAGTAGGCTAAATAAGTGCAGGCCTCAGATACTGCCTCTCTTCAAAATGGCCCCTTGCACCCCAAGCACATGTTGCCTGTACCAGCCAGCACTCAAGATGGCCACCACCACCACCCACATGGCCCGTCCACATCAACAGTACACCCCAAAAAAACAGAAAAACATCCAAAAATCACCACAATCCAATGCCATCCAGGATGTTTACCTTAAAGAGAGTGAGACCCCACAGGCACACTCAGTCCATGCACCACTACCCCGGGGCAAAAGGCCACACCAGCAGCCCCCAAAAAAACAACAAAAAACAGCCAAATCCCAGCCCATCCATGGCCTCAATGGTGTTTAAATTCAAGAGGACACCCCACAGAAAGACTGGGCCCATGCAACACTCACCACCCCTGGGCAAAGGGCCCCACCAGCAGCCCCAAAAAAACGACAAAAACCACAAAATTCAGCACAATCCTAGCCCATCCATGCCCTCAATGGTGTTTAAATTCAAGAAGACACCCCACAGAAAGACTAGGCCCGTGCAACACTCACTACCCCTGGGGATAATGGATGAAAAGTAGGCTAAATAAGTGCAGGCCTCAGACACTGCCTCTCTTCAAAATGGCCCCTTTGCACCCCAAGCACATGTTGCCTGTACCAGCCAGCACTCAAGATGGCCACCACCACCACCCACATGGCCAGTCCACATCAACAGTACACCCCAAAAAAACAGAAAAACACCCAAAAATCACCACAATCCAATGCCATCCAGGATGTTTACCTTAAAGAGAGTGAGACCCCACAGGCACACTCAGTCCATGCACCACTACCCCTAGGCAAAAGGCCACACCAGCACCCCCAAAAAAACGACAAAAAACACAAAAAACAACACAATCCCAGCCCATCCATGGCCTCAATGGTGTTTAAATTCAAGAGGACACCCCACAGAAAGACTGGGCCCATGCAACACTCACCACCCCTGGGCAAAGGGCCCCACCAGCAGCCCCAAAAAACGACAAAAACCACAAAATTCAGCACAATCCTAGCCCATCCATGCCCTCAATGGTGTTTTAATTCAAGAAGACACCCCACAGAAAGACTAGGCCCATGCAACACTCACTACCCCTGGGGATAATGGATGAAAAGTAGGCTAAATAGGTGCAGGCCTCAGACACTGCCTCTCTTCAAAATGGCCCCTTGCACCCCAAGCACATGTTGCCTGTACCAGCCAGCACTCAAGATGGCCACCACCACCACCCACATGGCCAGTCCACATCAACAGTACACCCCAAAAAACAGAAAAACACCCAAAAATCACCACAATCCAATGCCATCCAGGATGTTTACCTTAAAGAGAGTGAGACCCCACAGGCACTCTCAGTCCATGCACCACTACCCCTGGGCAAAAGGCCACACCAGCAGCCCCAAAAAAACGACAAAAAACAGCACAATCCCAGCCCATCCATGGCCTCAATGGTGTTTAAATTCAAGAGGACACACCACAGAAAGACTGGGCCCATGCAACACTCACCACCCCTGGGCAAAGAGCCCCACCAGCAGCCCCAAAAAACGACAAAAAACACAAAATTCAGCACAATCCTAGCCCATCCATGCCCTCAATGGTGTTTAAATTCAAGAAGACACCCCACAGAAAGACTAGGCCCATGCAACACTCACTACCCCTGGGGATAATGGATGAAAAGTAGGCTATATAAGTGCAGGCCTCAGACACTGCCTCTCTTCAAAATGGCCCCTTGCACCCCAAGCACATGTTGCCTGTACCAGCCAGCACTCAAGATGGCCACCACCACCACCCACATGGCCAGTCCACATCAACAGTACACCCCAAAAAAACAGAAAAACACCCAAAAATCACCACAATCCAATGCCATCCAGGATGTTTACCTTAAAGAGAGTGAGACCCCACAGGCACACTCAGTCCATGCACCACTACCCCTGGGCAAAAGGCCACACCAGCAGCCCCACAAAAAAACGACAAAAAACACAAAAAAAGCACAATCCCAGCCCATCCATGGCCTCAATGGTGTTTAAATTCAAGAGGACACCCCACAGAAAGACTGGGCCCATGCAACACTCACCACCCCTGGGCAAAGGGCCCCACCAGCAGCCCCAAAAAGCAACAAAAACCACAAAATTCAAAACAATCCTAGCCCATCCATGCCCTCAATTGTGTTTAAATTCAAGAAGACACCCCACAGAAAGACTAGGCCCATGCAACACTCACTACCCCTGGGGATAAAGGATGAAAAGTAGGCTAAATAAGTGCAGGCCTCAGACACTGCCTCTCTTCAAAATGGCCCCTTGCACCCCAAGCACATGTTGCCTGTACCAGCCAGCACTCAAGATGGCCACCACCACCACCCACATGGCCAGTCCACATCAACAGTACACCCCAAAAAAACAGAAAAACATCCAAAAATCACCACAATCCAATGCCATCCAGGATGTTTACCTTAAAGAGAGTGAGACCCCACAGGCACACTCAGTCCATGCACCACTACCCCTGGGCAAAAGGCCACACCAGCAGCCCCAAACAAAACGACAAAAAACACAAAAAACAGCACAATCCCAGCCCATCCATGGCCTCAATGGTGTTTAAATTCAAGAGGACACCCCACAGAAAGACTGGGCCCATGCAACACTCACCACCCCTGAGCAAAGGGCCCCACCAGCAGCCCCAAAAAACGACAAAAACCACAAAATTCAGCACAATCGTAGCCCATCCATGCCCTCAATGGTGTTTAAATTCAAGAAGACACCCCACAGAAAGACTAGGCCCGTGCAACACTCACTACCCCTGGGGATAATGGATGAAAAGTAGGCTAAATAAGTGCAGGCCTCAGACACTGCCTCTCTTCAAAATGGCCCCTTGCACCCCAAGCACATGTTGCCTGTACCAGCCAGCACTCAAGATGGCCACCACCACCCACATGGCCAGTCCACATCAACAGTACACCCCAAAAAAACAGAAAAACACCAAAAAATCACCACAATCCAATGCCATCCAGGATGTTTACCTTAAAGAGAGTGAGGCCCCACAGGCACACTCAGTCCATGCACCACTACCCCTGGGCAAAAGGCCACACCAGCAGCCCCAAAAAAACGACAAAAAACACAAAAAACAGCACAATCCCAGCCCATCCATGGCCTCAATGGTGTTTAAATTCAAGAGGACACCCCACAGAAAGACTGGGCCCATGCAACACTCACCACCCCTGGGCAAAGAGCCCCACCAGCAGCCCCAAAAAACGACAAAAACCACAACATTCAGCACAATCCTAGCCCATCCATGCCCTCAATGGTGTTTAAATTCAAGAAGACACCCCACAGAAAGACTAGGCCCATGCAACACTCACTACCCCTGGGGATAATGGATGAAAAGTAGGCTATATAAGTGCAGGCCTCAGACACTGCCTCTCTTCAAAATGGCCCCTTGCACCCCAAGCACATGTTGCCTGTACCAGCCAGCACTCAAGATGGCCACCACCACCACCCACATGGCCAGTCCACATCAACAGTACACCCCAAAAAAACAGAAAAACACCCAAAAATCACCACAATCCAATGCCATCCAGGATGTTTACCTTAAAGAGAGTGAGACCCCACAGGCACACTCAGTCCATGCACCACTACCCCTGGGCAAAAGGCCACACCAGCAGCCCCACAAAAAAACGACAAAAAACACAAAAAAAGCACAATCCCAGCCCATCCATGGCCTCAATGGTGTTTAAATTCAAGAGGACACCCCACAGAAAGACTGGGCCCATGCAACACTCACCACCCCTGGGCAAAGGGCCCCACCAGCAGCCCCAAAAAACAACAAAAACCACAAAATTCAGAACAATCCTAGCCCATCCATGCCCTCAATTGTGTTTAAATTCAAGAAGACACCCCACAGAAAGACTAGGCCCATGCAACACTCACTACCCCTGGGGATAAAGGATGAAAAGTAGGCTAAATAAGTGCAGGCCTCAGACACTGCCTCTCTTCAAAATGGCCCCTTGCACCCCAAGCACATGTTGCCTGTACCAGCCAGCACTCAAGATGGCCACCACCACCACCCACATGGCCAGTCCACATCAACAGTACACCCCAAAAAAACAGAAAAACATCCAAAAATCACCACAATCCAATGCCATCCAGGATGTTTACCTTAAAGAGAGTGAGACCCCACAGGCACACTCAGTCCATGCACCACTACCCCTGGGCAAAAGGCCACACCAGCAGCCCCAAACAAAACGACAAAAAACACAAAAAACAGCACAATCCCAGCCCATCCATGGCCTCAATGGTGTTTAAATTCAAGAGGACACCCCACAGAAAGACTGGGCCATGCAACACTCACCACCCCTGGGCAAAGGGCCCCACCAGCAGCCCCAAAAAACGACAAAAACCACAAAATTCAGCACAATCCTAGCCCATCCATGCCCTCAATGGTAATTAAATTCAAGAAGACACCCCACAGAAAGACTAGGCCCGTGCAACACTCACTACCCCTGGGGATAATGGATGAAAAGTAGGCTAAATAAGTGCAGGCCTCAGACACTGCCTCTCTTCAAAATGGCCCCTTGCACCCCAAGCACATGTTGCCTGTACCAGCCAGCACTCAAGATGGCCACCACCACCCACATGGCCAGTCCACATCAACAGTACACCCCAAAAAAACAGAAAAACACCAAAAAATCACCACAATCCAATGCCATCCAGGATGTTTACCTTAAAGAGAGTGAGACCCCACAGGCACACTCAGTCCATGCACCACTACCCCTGGGCAAAAGGCCACACCAGCAGCCCCAAAAAAACGACAAAAAACACAAAAAACAGCACAATCCCAGCCCATCCATGGCCTCAATGGTGTTTAAATTCAAGAGGACACCCCACAGAAAGACTGGGCCCATGCAACACTCACCACCCCTGGGCAAAGGGCCCCACCAGCAGCCCCAAAAAACGACAAAAACCACAAAATTCAGCACAATCCTAGCCCATCCATGCCCTCAATGGTGTTTTAATTCAAGAAGACACCCCACAGAAAGACTAGGCCCATGCAACACTCACTACCCCTGGGGATAATGGATGAAAAGTAGGCTAAATAAGTGCAGGCCTCAGACACTGCCTCTCTTCAAAATGGCCCCTTGCACCAGCCAGCACTCAAGATGGCCACCACCACCACCCACATGGCCAGTCCACATCAACAGTACACCCCAAAAAAACTGAAAAACACCCAAAAATCACCACAATCCAATGCCATCCAAGATGTTTACCTTAAAGAGAGTTAGACCCCACAGGCACACTCAGTCCATGCACCACCACCCCTGGGCAAAAGGCCACACCAGCAGCCCCAAAAAAACGACAAAAAACACAAAAAACAGCACAATCCCAGCCCATCCATGGCCTCAATGGTGTTTAAATTCAAGAGGACACCCCACAGAAAGACTGGGCCCATGCCACACTCACCACCCTTGGGCAAAGGGCCCCACCAGCAGCCCCAAAAACGACAAAAACAACAAAAATCAGCACAATCCAAGCCCATCCATGGCCTCAATGGTGTTTAAATTCAACAAAACAGTTGTATCATGCACCAATAACCAACACTGGTCCTACTGGATACTGTGGCTACCCACAATATATTTTATTTAATGTTCTGAAAAAGTTCAAAAATTGTATTTGCAGCAACTGTAATGCCCCAAACAAACTTACTTGTGAAAGTTGATTTCTAATCCAAAAGTGATCCAAAGAAAGTCAAAAAGGCCTCAAATCCAAATATCCAGCAGCACCCACAAAAAGTAATCCTTCCAGGTCAAGGTCCAAATGAAAGTGACCAGCACATGAAGAAAGCACTGGGAGGAGCCTGCTGGACAGGAACAGGAAGTTGGAGACTGTGGGGCACTTCCTTCCTCCCCCTCCCAAAAATGGACTCCTTGCAAAACAAAAAGGCCATGCAAATGTCAACCTGAGGAGTGATCCTGATAAAAATCATCATTTTCTGAAGGTTTATCCTGTTTGCTGGTGGATTTCTTGTGCAGAATTGCAAAATCTCTATTTCGCGAGTGCGAGATTGTTCCTTTCCCCCGCAACTACGTGTTCGCAATTGCGAACTCTCGCGAGGCGTGCTGTGCAAGGTGGCAAGCCGCGATTACGTATTCGCGGGCGCCAAACTCCCGCGGGATCCCACAGCAAGATCCAAAATGGCGCAGCACTCGCAAAATATGATCGAGAAAAACAACTCGGCAAACGCTGAATGACGGAAAGTGAACGCCGTGAACCACGCCGCGCGCCGCAATATTGTATCACCAAGCAAAAAATCCGCGGCGAGCGAATTCACGGATTTTCGACAAATTCGCGAGAGTTTGCGGATTGCGAATTTGCCGAAAATCCGAAAAATCCGCGAGCGGAGCGGATTTTACGCCCATGCTTAGACAAGGCATCCCAAGAGGAATTCATCTTATGGATCAACGCTGTGGATGTTAACTTGAAAATCACTGCCCACTCTTAGCAATTGCAAAGTGAAATTTTTGAATGTATGGACTGAGCACAGTCAGAACCAACTGTTTGTCTCTTTATACCCCAAACCTACTACCAGAAACACTATTTTGCAGTATGGAAGTTATCATCCTTGCAGCCAAGGGACAGCATCCCTTTTAGTCAGTTCTTTCGCTTGCGAAGGAACTGTTTTGATATCAAGGATTTTCTGGAACAGGCTGATATCTTGAAAGAAATACTTCTGAATCAGGAGTAACCTCGCAAATTGATCCAAGACTCCTTCAAAAGGGCTAGATATTTCAATCGAGATGCGATGTTTCAAACTAATGAAGCCAGACCCATGGAGAAGTTGGTTTGTGTCACCAAACATTCTAACATTAACCACAAAATAAGACAAACTATCAACTCCCTGTGGTATCTATTGAATATGAATGATGGTGACAACAAACTCCCCAAACCTCTCTTTGCTTTCAAGAGAAATAAGAACCTCAGGAACCATCTGGTGAAAGGGAAGACTTTGGAAGCGTCCGTTCCATGTCAGACTTCGATCTCAGGCTTTGGACCTATCAAGGGCAACCATCGCTGTGGTACCTGTCAGGCCTGCCCCAATGCTATCGTGGGCCAGACTATTAAGATCAATGAGCGCTCTATAGCCCTGCAAGGAATGCCGAATTGTCGCACCTCCAATATTATCTATATTATCACATGGCCTTGTGATCTTATATATATTGGAGAAACAGGACAAGAAAGCAGGACCAGAATTGGGGAGCACAAGTCAAATATTTGCCCAGGTCTTGGCCCCCCTGGTCAATCATTGGCTAGAAAAGGATCATACTGAAATAGACCTTAAGTGGTCAATCCTGGAGAAAATTCATGCTGTGCCGGGAAAGGATCCTATCATGAATAGAAAGAAAAGAGATGTATTCTGGATTTATTTTCTTAATTATGTCAATAAGGACCTGAATGAATAGTGCCCCTGAAAGAATGCCATTATTTTAACTTTGATTGCCCATTCCAAATATAGCTGTGAACTGTGTTTTTGCTCATGTAGGACATTCTGACAATATACTCAGTTCCTTCCGGGGATATTTACCCTTTCTGAGAAATATGAATAGGCCCTTTCATTCCCGTGAGACCCGGTATTTGTACCCCTATTTCTTATTTTTTATATGTATTTTTTATAATTTTTGTTGGTATGTTGGGTGAGCTGTGATTTGACCCTGTGTGGTAGGTTTGTCCATGCGGTCGCTGGGCATCTGCCCGATTTTTCCACTCATGTGCCAGAGGACACGTCGTACAGTGTGATGCCCGAGTACAGACCTCATGATTTTCTCATATTAAGATGGCTGCTGCCTTCTCCGGGGAATTTACTTTATTTCACCTTATTCTGTTTTCTATCTTCGTGATCAGGAAATCTCGCTCTCCGATTGGAGGCTTGCGAGACTGGGAAACATTGAAATTGCCAACTCCCTGATTAACGGTTTATGATCGGAGGGTCTCCCGCCCCGTCGGTTGCCGAGGATACCCCTTTTAGGGTGGACTCCTAATTCTTGCTGGGTAAGCGTCTTTTCCCTCCGAGGGCTTTGCTGATTATCCCAAAATGCTGGGACAAATTGTTTTTATACCTTTCACGCTCGGGCTGGGAACTGTCACCGCTTGCTCTATGCCATGGGCTTCCCTACCTCCCCTCTTTTACTAACCTGAGGGATCCTTACAAACCCACCCCACATTTGCCTTCAGGCCCTGCCAAGACATGCCGGAGTTGGGTTGTGAATTTGTAATGACATCCATGCATTCCTTCGGGGATTTGATGGAACACGTCGGTTGTTTTATTCTCGGCGTTGCTATAGCCATGCCTTTATTGTTAACAGCTTGTTATTTCCCGAATGCTCTCCATCTGTTATAACATATTGGCGAGTCATGTCTACCGTTCAGGGATGTGAGCACTGGGGGGTTATGTAGACTGTGGTCTGCCCAGGATCTCCCATAATCTGAGAATATATATTCTTGCTTACCTTCTAGAAATATTGCAGCCGGGCTTCGTGAATCCTGTGATACATTTTCTGAACAGTTCCCTTTATAATCCCTTATTGACTCGTCTGGCAACTTGAATGGCCCTTGGGCGAGTTTTTATATCTTATTTAGTACTGCAGAATACGGGTATGTATGGTTAACTTTCCTTTCCTTTGCTTGTCTCAGGGGCAGAACTATTGCCTCCCTGAGTATCTGATACATTTTGATGCTTTGGCTTCTGTTACAGATATCACTCCATTGAATTGCTAGGCTATATTCATGACCTGGCTAACAGAATTCAAGTGAAGATTCTCAACCCTCAGGTAGATTCAAAGCAGCCTAGAAATCCCATCACTCTAAGACTGTTGCATGGCATGGTGGCTCACTTTTACCACCCATTTTTCTATATCTAGTACTATTCACTAGGTGCACTATATTCATAATGTTAAGGCTAACACAGGTTTCTTCCTCTGTTTCCATCTGCTCTTTATTTGGTGCACGTTATTCCGTTTTGCTTACTATACAATATAATAAATGAATGTAGTTCCCCTCCGGGGCTGACATTTGCTATATACATGCGTTTATTTACTCTGCCACATTAAATCATGTATAAGCTACTTATATAATTACGTAAATACAAATGCTGATGATTGATTTTTTCATGATTTTAGATGTATTTGTGTGCCCCACACTACTTATCAATCTTCCCCCTGATGAAGGTTTCGCCCGGTCCTGGGCGTCACTTTGAAACACGTGTTGGTGTTTAACTCTCCTCGTGTCCCTGGACACTGTTCCCTTCCAACAAGACACAAGAACCATTCATTTTTAGAACTTGTGATAGCTTTTCCATCACGATTGATTTGTAGGAAAGTGGTTGTGCGGAATGAATGTGCAGTTCACTAGGGGTGAATGCAAGTATGACTGATGATGATGAATGACTATGTGTGGGACTCTATTCATATTTATTGATGATATTCTATGTATTTATTGATGCAGCTTGAAGTTTGACAATTATGTTTGATATAATAAAAGAAAAATGATGTAGTATAATTAATCACATTATTGAATTCTTTGAACATTTGCATCTGTCAGCCTTGCTTGTTGGTAAATAATATTGGGACCCTTCTTTTGGGGCCACATGCTATGTTTATATATAGGCAGGTGACTTTTGTTAATGTAGACTTTCAGGAGCCCAAAAACCAGCTCCACTAGCCACTGTGATCTTCCATGGACCTGATTTAAGCGGAGTTCTCCTGGTGTAGTAGAATTCCTATGTGATGCCAACAACCATGCCACGTTGGGATATGCTGAGTCTCCTAGATGCAAGACAGACAGAAGTGCAACAATAGGTTACACACTTTCAGATTATACTACATGACATTACCCACACAAAATTTGGACAGATCACACTTACCTACAAGCCAGGTCCTCTCCGGTAGTAGTCCTTAGATGAGCTGGGGTATGGTGCTGTTCCGCATTATGAAGGAATCGTGTCCAGATCCTGGGAACCATGCACAGATGTTTGAGATGTACAAATTCAGCAAGCAGACAACTTGCACGTTGATAGAATGGAAGTGCTTCCTGTTGCAGTAAACTTGTTCCCTGGCTTGCGACGGTACTAAGGCAATATTGGTGCCTCCAATGGATCCAGTCACATGTAGAATGTGAGCAAAAGCATATAAATCTGCCCACCTCTTTGAGTACCTGACTGAACATAGGTTGTGACATTCCACATGAAATTGTGACAGTGAATTAAAAATGCAATACAGACATGATTTTCACAAATGGTAGGATTGATTTAGGATAAATGAGGTGAGGTAGGAGGTCAGGCTGAAAACTGATGACATACAGCCAGTATTGTTTGACGAGTCAAACACAATTTCTGTATGACATGCCCCTCTTCCATGGTCTGAAGGTCTGGAAATGGGTGGTACACTGGAGCCTGGTATCTTCTCCCTCTCCCAGGGTACCTACGCGAGGAGTAACACACAAATGTATATTGGTCACAGTGTGCACAGTAACATATGTGAAGAGTAAGGCAAAAGTCATGTGACTGAACCTAAATGCTTCATGAAGCATTACACATTTTTCATTAGCATTGTCACAGGTTGAGCATCCACCAGTCATCCCCAAGGTGGCCTTCACGTCTGTAACAGAACTATGCACATCATCAAATAAGAAATGTTAAATTTGCACAATAGTGAGGGTATCATTTGATTTCATGTGAAATACCGCCAACAACATTGTACAGTGCACCACACACATTTTGCCTATGTGCAGTGTAAAGCACTACACAGATGATGTTATGTACCCTGACATTACATGGGGATGGAGTTTTTCAAAAGTAAACATGTTTACCCTCATTGTTAGTGGTGGTGACACACTTAACTGTCACAAATACTTTTTTCCCAACCGCTAACATGGCGGATGCCTGACTTCACTAATATGACATTTCAAGCTTCTGCCGCCAGTGGAAGTCAGCTGCGCGGGGGGCAGTTGCATACATGGCAATAACAGTTATAGGCTAATGCAGGTGATAGTGGTGGTCGCGGTCCACTGACTGTGTACGCTGATGCTGATGACGGCGTATGTAGTGTACATGTATCCTGCAGTTTGAAAAATAATTCACTTGCCTCCTGACACTGCTGCTATCAACACCTCCTTCTTTTTAGCTACTCATTGCCACCTCTGGGAGCAATCTTGGCACACCCTGTAGAAGAGAGGGTACGTCCCTTCACTTCAGAGGAGCTTGATACCCTGGTGGGTGAGGGTCTTTCCCTGTATGCTAAGCACTATGGCTTATCAGAGGAACAGGTAATTATGTCAAATACACATGTGACTCTATTTAACTGCTTCCCTTCTATTCCCATAGATTCCCTACAATGTGTCTGAGTGTTAGAATATAAGCATTATGTTGATTGTATACATTGTATTGTCCATACATAGGACACACATGTAATGGATTATGGGGCCATGTACTTTATAAAGAGATGACTAACATTATAATGTGTAATAAGGGTGATTTATACTTGTATTACATGCATAGATCTATGCATGGCTCAAGTTCATAGTAGCGACAATTAGTTCTCTAGTCACATCATGGTGTATGTTCATTGTTATTAACAGCAGCGGCCCATGCAGGTAAGAGCAGTGGGCCAGTGGGGCCGGGTGAGGGGGGATTCTGCAGACTACAACAATGGAAAATAAATAAATTATTAATTTTCCCTTGTGGTCATATGTCGAACCCCCCCCCCCAAACGCTCCTACCTTCGTCTGCCACGGCCAGATACGAATAGACTGCACACCATCAGCCAAGTCTGGATACTGTTAAAAGCATTTGAGGATGATGCAGCCATGTGTACCATCCCACAGATCACTCAACCCACAACAGACTTTGCAAAACAGTTGTCTGGGAGGTAGCAGCACCTCACAGACCCCTTCAGAGTGCCACACAACCGTAAGCTCACATATGAGATGGGCAGATTATATACACACTTGGGATCAAAAAAGGATCTGTGAAAGTCAAGAAGTACTGATCCCTTCGAGAATTATAAATCACATTAAAGTACGACTGGCTATATCAAGGTGGAAAGAAACTTAAATATACTGAATACAGGGTGTTCTGAGGGACCCTATAGGGGGGAGAGATCCTCAGGACAAGAACCCTCACTCACCATTAAGTGAGAGGCTTCATCATTCAGGTTCCATCCTCACATCGTAGGGTAGTCTGTGACTCCCCTAGGGGAGGAGCTGAGGTGTTTTTCTCTGATGATAAGCGTAAGAAGAAGGTGAATGAGGGGCAGAGTGCATAAAAGTGTGAAAAAGTGTGATATAAAAATGTCTGTCTGAGTCCGCTGAAACTTTATTAGGTGGTCACAGCGACATAATTAAAATGCGGGATGGGTAGGGATTCAATAGATGTACCCTAGTACATTAGGCCAACATGTTTCTGACAACAGGCATTCGTCAGGACCTCAATATCCATTAACTCTGCAAAGGTGATAAAGTTAAAAAGTGAAGATACACAAGCCACCACTGGAACAGTGTGGCCTTATGTTCAAAGTCACTCTTCTATTTCAGAGGGAAAAATGAATCTGTCGAGAAAAGGTCATGTTAATAATATTAGACGTCTTTAAACATTATTACACCCATAAAACACCAGTGCTCCGTGCAATTGTGTATTCAGGTGCTTACTTAAAGTGCCAAAAATTCATGTACACTCTCCATGCTCTTGGACCATCTCGTGGTACCCAGCTGAAAAGTGCACATAACACACAATTGTGTAAAATTCCTGTTTATATCCAGCTTTTTATACGACAGACATAGCAGGTATTGCTGTCCTGCGCAGGGGATCAAACATAGGGGTCCATTACGCTGTCAGGCGGATTTCCTCTGCCAGGCTGGCAGTGGCCACAGCCAGCCTGGCAGAGGAAATCCGCCCGACATCATCAGCCCAATTCCCCCCACCAGATTTGGATGGCGGGAGGGACCGCGGCGGTGTGAAACACTCCCCACCTGTTTTCCGCCCCGGTCGTCTAGCAGCCGGGGCGGAAAACCAGTAACATGGTGGGGTACCTATGGTGCCCCCTCACGTTTCAAAGTGCAACATGGTAGGCACCGCACGGTGCCTGTCGTGTTGCGCTTTGAAAAGCACAACATGCACTTTTACCATTGCGGTGAGCGGAGATTCCTGCTCCGCCCGCCGCAATGGTAAACATACAGGATGCGCCCGCCTGTGTGGCGGGCGCATCCTAATGCCATTGTCGGGACCACCGCACTGTTAGCGGGCGGTCCACTTCTCCGTTAGGGTGGCGGGTGGGCTTTTAATGGACCCCATAGTGTCTATGTGTGTCCATCAAGTGATTTACAGCTGTGCTGGTAAAGAAGCCTAAGGGACAATTTACCAGTAGAAAAGTTCCTGAGACTGACGAGAAACTAAAGCAAGCTAGTGAAATACAGAACACACGCAAGGACATTCAGTGCTAGTCTCTCAGAAAGATCATACCCTGCTAACATGTCCATTGAATCAGAATCAGAATGCAGAATCAGTGTTTTGGCCTAGGAGGGCATCCTACAGATGACATTTTTATATTGTTTTGCAACAATTCCAGACAGGGTCTCTGTAAATATGTTTTACTTAGGGACCACAACTCCCTTGCCTGGTCCATGGCAGGCCATTATTTGGCTGAGGAGTCTATAGAAACTGGAAGTTAAATGACTCATTGCCAATTTCTTCCATGACGGAGTGGGTTTTGAACATGATCAAGCAGGTAAAGGAGCTGCAGGATGAGTAGGATTGGGTCCATGGTGGCACAAGACGTGTAGAGGTGAGTAGTGGTGAGATTTGCCCTTGTATCCCTTCCTTTCTGTTGTCTCAGGTGTGGTGGTTGGACTGCCACAGTCACGCCAGCTGTAAAGCAACTCGTCATTGGGCCAGCGGTTTCACTGGGGGTCCGAGGCTCCTGCAGGCTTATTGGCCTCTTCCACGGCCTCCGCATTCAGAGTTGGCTGGCAGTGTCAGCAGGACTGCAGTGGTGTTTCTTTATTTGAATTGTATGTCTTGTAATACAGAGTTTGGGCCACTGAGCTTATGGCAGTCGGACCGCAACTGTAGGCATGGCAGTTCCTAGTCCGCCAAACTAGTTATGGCAAGGAGGATGACGCTTTAAGCAGTGCAGAAGAGGAGGAAAACACTGCAAGTGAGGATAGTAAACCAAAAGGGAAGGCCTCAGCAACTAGCCTGTGCTTATCATAAATGTCCTTGATTGATGAGTTAGACCCAGTATTACATGAAGATGATTTTACTTCTCCACCCCACAACCACAAGCATTAAATCGAAACATTGAAAGAAGTGTGACCACACTTGCACATGTAAATAAACAAAAAAACGGGGGCTCTAGCAGGACCAGTTCTAAATTTTAAATTCTCAACAATAACACTGTAATTGATATTGGCTACGGTACTGCATTTGAATATATAGTATTTAGAAGTGTATAATTGGATATCCCTTACTGTACACCTCCCAAAGAAATAATAGTTAGTAGCACAGATATACCAATAATTTATTAACTAAGTCTCAAAATCCATATGTAAACATTTAAACATAATTCCATCAAAGACATTAATTACAACATTTCAAATAGGACCCATCTAAAAATAGTCCACTCACGATAGAGACCCTCAGAAAAAAACGTGTGTGCCTACAATTTGAATGAATTGGAAACAACGGTCGACGATAGAATTGTTCTTGCAAAGTCTTTACAGCGGGCTTCTTAAAAACATGTATGGTCAGTGTGTTTCAGCCTAGTAGTTCATGGCCTTCTCAGGACAATATAAGGGTGTGTAATTGTGCTTCAAAGAACAAAGTTTAAAAGCATCATGATCCAATGAACTTCATAACCAAATCTAAAAACATTACTGCAAATGTATAAAAATATTTTATACAGTAGCAAAGGGAAGTGCAAAATAGAAATAACCCAAACCAAACATCAAAGAAACCAATCACCTCCATGTGTGTTACATTCCTGAGGCTGAATATGATGTAATGCGGAAAGAGGTACCATTTGCTCGAAAGGGCATCAGGAATTCCAAAGGAAACAACTCGAAAATCATTGAGGCCCTCATTATGATGGCGGTTGGGTGGACAGCTGGCTGCAATTGCGACAGTCAGGAGAATGCAGACAAGCATAAGGCAGTCATTCCGATGCAACTGTTGGGCTGGTGGGCAGAAACCCATCAAAACCACAGTGGGGGCATGCTGTAGCCGTGGTAAAGGGTTGCAGCACTTGCCTGCACTTTTGTGGAAGTGTGCCATGCACCATTTGGTGCATGGCACACAGTGCACCGAGGTGAGTGGGAGCAGTACATGTCCCCCCAGGGTCACTTTTCAGTGGCACACAACAGTCGGGGGCCCTGTCTGGGTTCCCAATATCCCTTTCTGACAACCTTTTAATGTCAGTGTTCTAACAATGAAAAGGCTGTCCGCAAGGGATATTGTAATCCTGACGGCGGTGCCTGCCTTGGCACTGCTGCCATGATAGGACGATGCTCCGACCGCCGCCCCGTCAGGATCTCGGATCCTTGCGGAGGCGGCGGGCTGTCGTCTGACAGCTGTGGATCCGACCACCAGCATTGTACTGCGGCCATAAGACCGAAGGGATGTCGGCCGTCGGACGCCACCGATGGCTTGGTCAAAGAACACTGCCTGAAAGGATTATTATCAGTATGTGGGCTTTCTTACCAATTTCTGGGGTGGTTGGTAATCAGGTCTGAAAAAAAACTTCTTTATCCAGGATCCAGGGACGTATCTGTTCATAGTATGTGTTTAAATGGACCTAATTGGGTGAGGTGTATGTTTAATTCTTTTAAAAAATTGATGTTTTTAAAATGTTTTTGATTTACTATGTTTGTATTGTACTCTTAAGGTTGCTTTAGACCAAAACAAAATAAACTTGACGAGGGCATGTGTAATTCCGCAGAAACTGCAAGTCTCAGTCAGATTCGGCTCACTGGATTTCACTTTTATGCACATAAAGTAAACTAGACAAGGAGTCGAGAGTAAAAAGTCACATGAGAAGTTGTTGCCAAACTCCGAATATCTTAAAATGGTGGTAGGTGGCCTGGGCTTGTGTTTAATGGGAAGCAGGCAAGTAAGAACTTTTGGACGGTGATGAATGCTTGGTATCAGCAAACCAATCCAAAAGTTTTAACCAGTATATGGACTAAAATATATGTGTTTTAATTACCCATACAAATGTCTACACATACAAAATGCAGCTGTTATCAAAATTAAATAAACAAATTACTATACTGAATATACTGAAGTGAATAGCAATGTGAAAAACAATTTCAGTTCTCCCGCCATATTAATAATGGTGATATGCAGCCTGAGCTTGCATTTAATAAAAGCAGGCAACTATGGCATCAATCCAATGCTGGCGGCCAGTGTTTGGACTAACACATACCAAGGTCCAAACTGACAAAAGGTCGCCATTCTTGAAATTAAGGAAAGCAAAACATTATATTGGAGGTATTGTAAAACCGATCATTTGCACAGTTTATTGAAAACAAGGAAACAGATGGTGTGGGAATCAAAAGGGGGTCCTCTAGATTTGACAAAAGCATTACAATGCCTTCATTATGGTCAAAGGCAGCTGCCATATAAAAAAGGTAGTGGGGTGGGGGAGGGGTGCAAAGGAGGGGTAGTTTAATATTAAAAAAACTAAAGTACCTTAAGTTGCCGGCCACGCCCAATGTTGCGCTTGGTCTTTAATCTTCCTTGTCCCAGCAGGTACTGGGGGTGAATCAGACGCCTTGTCCAGTCCCCGCGCTGCTCTCCTTCTATGAGAGCAGCACGGGGATTGTCCTGAGTGGGGTGTAAAGACTCTC
Source organism: Lissotriton helveticus (assembly GCF_964261635.1). Taxonomy (NCBI): domain Eukaryota; kingdom Metazoa; phylum Chordata; class Amphibia; order Caudata; family Salamandridae; genus Lissotriton; species Lissotriton helveticus. The sequence continues at coordinate 857,257,500 of NC_136069.1, forward strand.
ACTCAAGCACAGGGAGTCTAAGATGTTTCTATAACCAGGCTGTTCAATAAAACAGGGGTAGATAAACCTAAGTGCCTATGCGTGTTTGGCCAGCCTGAGATGGCCGGCCAAACACACATGCACACTTAGAGAGTGCACATAGCACTCCTCTTCCCCCTCCCTTGCCCCAGCCCCGCTCCTACCTGTAGACACTGGCTGGGCCAGCTGCTTAAAAATAAAACGAAAATAAAATATCATTTTATATTTTATCTGTTGGTTCTGAAAACCATGGGGTGACACTCTAATACCACTGCGGATGAGACGCATCTGATCATGGTTAAAGACAATCTTCATTCTAATAAGCATATCATTAAAATAACACATGTATGCATATAGGCACACTCAGAGAAACTAATACTAAGAGAAAATAACTGTTGCTGATATACAGTGGTAGGAATTGATCAAAGTATTCATGGATTCCATTTAATGAATGACCAAAGTTCATCAAGTTCATTTAAGCCATGGGTACATGATTGACATTTTTCAAAGTACTTGGCTTCGGTTCTTAGCAATAACAATTGAATAGATTCCCCTCTTACACCGATTGTGGCTACAAAAAGAGCAATCCAACTGATCTCAATTTCTGAATATGAATGAACTTTATGAGGTTATGGATCGCCGAGGTGACTTACAATGACCATATCATTTATGCCAGTGGATACTTTATCCCATAAAATACATGGTCACTCCATCACCTTTCCCACAAACCACTTAAACCTTAGTGCATAGCTCTTTTATATGAGAGAGAGAGCATGTTTGCAAATCTGAAGAATAAAAAAAAAACTCTGGTGTAATCCCATAAAATACATGGTCACTGCATCACCTTTCCCACAAACCACTTAAACCTTGGTGCATAGCTCTTTTATATGAAAGAGAGAGTGTAGGGAAGTTGAAACCATCAATAAATAAGAGCAGAAACGTATTCAATACTGACAGAAGTTTAATCCATCTTCTCAAGTCAGAGGTTAACAGCATAATGCCTAACATACATTCCCCCAGTTCTAGCTCCACACAAATCATAACAATCCCAATAGAGAACCCTATCTTCCACGAGCACAGTAATCCTCGTGGAAGATACATAACAATGACAGTATGTATGCAACAGAGAGCATGTTTGCAAACCTGAAGAATAAAAAAAAAACTCTGGTGTAAAATTAAACCCATCAAGAACCTTTTAGATATTCGTGGCATACACATATTAAAAACAGTTACATTCCAATCAGTTTATAAAAAAGCTTCTGTAAGCCCAGAGTATGTAGAAAAAACCAGAAAGAGTCTTGTTTTTCTTTACGGAATGCATAAAATAAACATATTATTCCTGCTTGCCACTATAAGCTATTAAAATTGAGCAGAAGAAATAAAAGCAAGTGCTCCTGCTTCAATTATGCTCTGTGTCCTGACCTGACTTTCACCTCGCCTGCTGGCACTTGCAGCAGGTATTGTGATGTCGAAGAACTTGGATGAAATAACTTATAATAGTCGAGTTCTGATGTGTTTTCTTTATAATTGGGGACTGGGTGCGTCACGAAACACTGTTTATAAAGAGATCAGCGACTGCTATTTCGACAGGCATTACAGGATCCGATGTATTATAATGAATATTTTGATTGTTCACCAAGAGAGGTCAATGGTGGCTACGGCCAGTCTTTCAAACAATCTACCATATCCTTTCAAAGTTGCGAGTATATAGGAATGACGTTTATGTCCTAAACGCATGTGCTGCAATTTCCTCGACTAATGAATCTATGATGTTTGCAACTATATTAAACACATTATTATTCTCTGGACACACTGCTTCCATCTTATTACTCAGGGCACCCAGGACTTCATTATGTTTTTGCTGCACTATCAACATTGCTTGCTCTAATGAGAGAAATTAACTTTTAGTTACTATCTAAATTCCTGCCCCCCCCCCCCCCCCCACACCAGTAGGTACCACCTTCCTTCATAAAATAGCTTTGGGAAAGCATGTTTTATATTAAATCTGTGTGTGATACAGGTCTAGTGGTAGGTTGTCCACTTTTAGCTGCACTGTGTCGTTCAAAAAAAATCTTCATTGTCCCCCTCTGTTTCTTCGGTGTGCACTGGTATGTTATCTGTGGATGAGTAAATCTGGACATGAGTAAATGTGTAAATGTGATTTATCAGCTAGTTTATATATATGGCTACATGACTTGTGTTTTTTTTCTGGTAGTGAATGAAACTCTTCATAACGAAACATGTTATACTTATAGTATACAATTCCCAGGATGCATTTTACAAAATGCCAGAAGTTTTACAAGAGTCAGACAAGTTATGTAGCAGCCCTACCATACAGGAAGTTGGGTTGGGTGTGAGTTTCTGGTTCCCTTACGTGCCCTTGCTGTTCTTTTCCAGGTCTGTTTCTCAGACACCTCAGCCATCCTTTTTCTCCAACTGGTGACCTCTTTCGATCTGATGCCTGAAGTATAAAAAGAAGGGATGCTGCAGAGTAGCATGAACATTTTGTCCATGGGGTGTGGGCAGTTTGCCCTTTCATGCATCACACAATTTCTGCTCTTCTCCAGCTACGTTTCTTGACAGGCACACCCTGGACATTGCTTCCTATCTGCCATCAATGTTTGAAACAAAGCCCAATAATAAACATCACTGAGGCGGCCATCTTAGACTGGGGATTCACCCCTTTTCAGTATTTCTGTGCACTGCCTGAAGCTCTACTAAGGGTAAACTCACTGCAGAGTTGTGCAACGTAGTGTGTATAACTGTGCAGACCCTGAACCTTGAACTTCGCCCCCCGCCTTTCAGCTCATAAGTGTGTAAGTTACTGCTCCTCAATTGGGCTCCTTTTTTACAAAACCACCTTCGTGTCTCTATTTCTCCCACTTAAACTTTATGCTATGACAAATGTGTTTTTTCTGTAATGTAAACTTATGCTGGGAGGCAGTTCCAAACTAAGGCTATATCCTTAGCAACCTTTTGTTGCTCTACACATTCATGTTTGTCTATTAAACTGACTTTTTAAAGTCTCTCCTGCCTTCCCTTCCTGGCTTAGTTGCAAAATTAATCTTTAAACAGTTACTAACATTGCTGTAAAATGTGTCTTCACCGCGAGCTGCTCAATGTTAACACATGTTGGCATGCAGCCTTGGGCTATTTGGTGAATATTATTATTTGCTTAATTATCTTCACAGCCCTTTCCTCCCTTCCCCTTTTATATTTGTAGCCTGTCCATTCCCTCTGCTTTCAACCCCTAAAACCCCTAAATCACATTTCTCATTTGAGCATATCATCCTAAAAATCACATACTGTAGTCCCAAAATCTCCCTCATAATGTCTCCCTCAAGCATGGTTAGACACCTCTCTGACACTGAGGGTCCCGCAATATGAAACTCCCTTATGACACTAACTATTGATAGACTTCTCTTCGACCAAAACAATCTCACTGGTACTATCTAAAGTAATAGCAAGGAGTGATCCGAGCAAATGGCAAATACCTCAAAACATTTGATTTTAACAGTTTGATTCTCCCTCCCTGGAACCATTGCAACTTGCCTTTTCACAGTGGTTCCACCATCCTCTCCATTCGACCAAACAGGAACCACCACTATCTCACTCGCTTACTCCCATCACCATTTTGCATGCTAACTTATTGATCCAAAACTGCTCCCTTTGAAAACTCCCTCCTGCTGAGGACATGCCCCCATAGTGTGGAATTTTATATAAAAAGTACTTGTCCTAGGGATGGAATGCTTCAGAAAATTACTTTTTCTCTAAAAGAAAATCCCTATTGGTGCCATGAAATAAAGTGACAAATTATGGCAGTGTTCTCACTAGGTCAGATAACAGTCTCACTGATTATGTTACGGCTCTTATTACATCAATGTTTGGATTCTAGCCTCACTTATTAGGGTATGGCTCATAATACAAAGCTAAAAGAAATACAACAAATTAGAAAACTATAACGTACCTGGCTCAGAACAAACAACAATTAAGACAAACTGAGTGGGTGAGTGACTCATCTCAAACTTCATTCTACTACTCTTTCTAATGCACTACCCTATTTCTCACCGTATACCTCTCTCAATATATCCTCTACCTCCACTTTTTTCTCTCATCCCAAACCCCATTCTACTACTATTAGTACCCAAATAGCCTTTTCTACAGTCCTCCGTCCTCTACCCCTCTTTGGATCATCTCATACCTCTTTTACTATTCAGATCTCCCAAACTAGCCTTTCTAAAACCTTCCCTCTGACTCTTTCTCCTTCACCTCCTCTTTACTCATCCAAAACCTCCTCCTACCCTCCTACTGCTATGAATCCCAAAAACCAAACAAACACAAAAATTCTAAGCCCTTCCCACTTCTATCCCTCCACTATTCCATTTCAATCCAAAAAACAGACTCACATGTCCACCACCCATTTTAATTTTTATATTTACCTATAATATTTCCCCACTAATCCTGGTTGGGTTCCGGAGTAGCATGCTACCGGCCAAAAAGCACTTCAACACCTCATCAGAGGTAGCAAGAGCTAAATAAATGCTTCCCTCTTCTATTCCTCCACTATTCCTTTTCGAACAAAATAAGACTAACATGTCCCCCGATCAAGATAATTTCATATTTCCATATACTACTTCCCCACTAATCCTTTTTGGGGTTTGGGTTTCAGAGTAGGGTGCTACTCGCCGAAAAGCAATTCAACAGCTCATCAATGGTAGCAACCATTATAAAAAATGCCAACCCTTTCTTCTTCTATACCTTTACCATCTTTTTAATCCAAATAACAGACTAACATGTCCACCGCTGAAATGAATTTTATATCTCCCTATACTAATTACTCACTAATCCTTTTTTGGTTCTGCAGTAGCTTGCTCCTTGCTGAAAAAGTGCTTTGATACTTCAGCTGGGGTAGTAAGCACTATATAAATGCAGTTATATTTACAATAAATGTAAGCTTCTAATAACAAGTTCCAAGACAAAATATAGAAATAAAAATATCATGTAGCATAAATATTGTGTCAAGAATATTGTGACACGTAAATACCTTTGTCTTTAATAACGTTGTTGAAAATATCGGTTTTAGGTCTTGTATTTAATATCGATTTAGTTAATATAATTATTTTTATCGTATTAAATGATGTTTAATGTATTCTATTTTTGGTTTTTTATGTCCTGTTTATTTATAGTAATTGAATATACATTTTTTAGACATTTTTGTAATAAGAATTGTATTTGTAATTTTTTATTTTATTTTGTAAAATGTTATTCTTTAGGAGCGGTATGTTAATTTTTTAGGGGTTAAGGGTGGAAGTAGTTTTAAACTAATGTATTAGTGTATATCTTTTTATGTTTTTTAAAAGGTTTTGAAGAAAATCATTAAACACTTAGGAGCAGGATGTTAGGTTCATAGTAGATAAGGGTTGGAAATACACTCTAAAATTAAGAATTATTGTGCATTAATTATGTTAATTAAAAAGAAATGGAGAATACAATAAAAAAATAGCATCAGGATATTGGGTGTATAGGGGATAAGGGTGGGGTGTATTTTAAAAATGATGTATTAATGATTATTTTTGTATGTGTATTTTAAAAATGTAATACATTAAATGTAAAAAGATTTATGAAGTTGGGTGTAGGAATAATATTGAATAAAGGTGTGGATATTTTTTTGGGGTTAATGAAAGTAATTGAAATACATTATTTTAGAATTTTAAATCTATGAAAAAATGTTAAATTATTTTTGAAAAATTTAAAATTAAAAAACTTTAAAAATTGATAAATGATTGGTAATTATAAAAAAAAAGAATAGGTTGCCTATTAATAGTGTTATGTGATATTTGATGAGAAAGTAACAATATTAGTTTCCACAAAAATGATTTTCAAAAATTGAACATTGAAAAAAATGTAAATACAATTGTTTTTTAATATTGCAAACATTGAAACAATTATAAACAAATTAATAATACAGTACATTTCAATAACGGTATTTAAGTAGAAAATAAATGATGCAAATATTTCAATATATTATTTTGGAAAAAGCAAAAATATGAAAAAATTATGAAGACTGTAAATTTTTATGTGAATTGAATCTTTTAAAAATATATTTTTAATTATATAATCAAAACTATGAATCTAATTTTAATGACATGTTTATGTTTATATGTTCATATGTATTTTTGTATGTAATTTTGTATGACATATATTTTTAAAGTTTTGTGGATAACAAATATTTAAATTATGAGCTTTATTTTAATTTTGAATAAATATATTTTTTAAATGTTTACTTAGATATTTGTTCAGATTGTTGATATTGTGGTGTATATATTAAATGTTATCTTTATAGTGTGCTATATTTTGGGCTTCTTCTTTTGTACTGGGGGTATTGTAATTTCTGTCTATTAAGAGGCTGTTTACAATGTCAGTCGTAAAGGTCAGAGGCTTTATGACCCACATTGTCAGTTTCAAATCTGACCGGCTGATTACGATACAGCCGGTCAGAATTGAAACTGGCTGGTCATTCCTGCCGGATTCCAATGGGCTGAAGGAGCCCGTCGTCCAGTTAGTACCAGCCCGTAATCCATATGGGGGGCGGTTTACACCATCAGAATTACGATGCACAGTTTCGGGTAGGGTGTCCATGCCAGGCTTTCTGACATGGAAACCCTGTTGGAAAGTGTTTGGGGGTCCAAGGGTCCCCCTTTCTCTTGTGGCCTCCGGTTAGGGGGTGAGGGGGAACCGATGGTGCCCCCCTGTTAATCCTTGCACCTTGTGGCAGTCACCTTGAAGTGCTTACCACAGGGTGCAGAGATTAACAGAATCTGATATGGGAGCTTGTGTTACGGCCGGTTTACAGCCGTAACACAAGCTCCCATAGGGAAATGGGAGAATGTGACAGCACCACGTGTGGTCGCATCATAATTAGGCGGTTGGGATCATCAACTGGCAGTAGGTCAGTCCTGTTTCTGCCACAGTGTCAGGCGAAGAACATCTTTTATTTTTATAAGATATATTGGAGTGGGGATGGACAATGTGGCCTCTTTAGTGTGCAGCACCTTCCCTTCCCTGAGTTAAGCTAAATTGGAGTTGATTTATTGTGTCTTGGAGTGGTAATAGTATATTTAATTTATTTAGTGTCCCAAAAATTTCCTGAGATAAGGTGTATTGAAATGTAAAAGGGCAATCATGCCACTTTCCCTGAGTTAAGTTAGATTGGAGTGGAAATACTAAGGGGCTTATTATGATATGACAACTCCATGGCGGAAACGCCATCTAAAGGGGATCATAGTGCGGGTCCGACTGGCTGGAGGACTCAGAGAGCTGGTCGAAACTGAGTTAGAATGACCAGCCCGTTTACATTCTGACCTCCGACATCGCATTAGGTCGGTCCGACCTCAAACCGAGTGTCGGTTACAAAGCCTCGACCGCAGTCGTAAAGCTTCTGACTAGAAGTTGGAGGCTTTCCGACTGACATCTTAATCAGCCCCTAAATGTTGCTCCTTTAGTGTCCAACACCTTTTCTGAATAATTCTATCTTGGAGTTGGAATCGTATATTTCCCCCTTTTAGTGTCCAAAACCTTCCCTGCGATAAATTGTAGTGCAGTGTAAAAGATCAAAGTTGCCTCTTTAGTGTCCTGCACGTTCTCTTCGTTAACTTAGATTAGAGTGAGAATACTAAATGTTGGCCCTTTAGTGTCTAAAACCTTCCCAGATTTATTTAATCTTAGAGTGGGAGTAGTATAGATAACCCTTTCATTATCAAAAACCTTCCCTGAGATGTGTTATTGCAGTGTAAATGGTCATTGTTGTCTCTTTAGGGTTCAGCACTTTCCCTGAGTTAAGTTAGATTGGAGTGGGAATAGTAAATGGTGTCCCTTTAGTGCCCAACTCCTTCCCAGAATTATTTTATTTTGGAGTGAAAATAGTATATTTAACCCTTTAAGTGTCTCATAGGAGAGCCTAACAATCAGACTGCCGCTGTGACAGCAACTACTGTACATTCCTGCATGGAGTGGCATGTACCATGTTATGTGTAGGAAAGTACCCCTTTTTGCATGGTTCCCTCCTACTTTTTGTCTGACATCTGATGCAATCTGACTTTATGTGCCCTGGGTCCCTACGAATCGGGTTCTCAGCACCTGTGTTCCTTCCCAAGACTGTACCTTTGTATCCATAATTGACACATCTCTGGCCACAGGTAAGCCCCTTGTAAAAGGTAGCATGGTACCTGGGAAGGCCTCTAAGGGCTCCAGCACCTGCTGCGTCACCCTTTTGAGGCCCTTTACCTTAAATACCCACACACTGCCATTGCAGGATGCGTGGTATGGTGCAGAGAAAAGTCATGGCACACATTCCTGTGTGTCATGCCTGCAAAACAATGCCTGATGTCTTGGTAATTCACCCCTCTAGCAGGGTTCACTAGCCCTAAGGTGAGGGCACAGTGGAATGAGTCCTGTACCCGTACAGTGTTTAAGCCAATTCTTAGACATTGTAAGTGTAGTAAAGCCATAAAGGCTAAATGGTCTGGGAATTGGTCATTAGAAACTCCACAGCTCCATTTTGGCTTTTCCAAAAACTGGGAAGTTTGGTAGCAAACTTCTCAGCACATTAAACTCACACTGATGCCACTAATGTAGGATTGAATGTAAAATGCACTCAGAGGGCAACTTAGGGAGGCCTCCTCAAAATTGGCCACCCCTGCTGTGATTCCTGAAAGGCTGCCTGCCATTTACCAACACCAGACAGGTTTCTGGACCCCTGGGTAGAGAGCTTCCACTCTCTAGGTTCAGAAACAAACCTCATCCTGGGCAGAGGTATCATGCCTCACCCCCCAGGATAGGCTGGGTCCATGAAGGGGAAGCTTTAAAGACCTGTCACCTTTGGAAGCTCTCCCTGACATTTGCTGGCTCAAGAAATAGGCTCCCACCAGTTCTGGCCCCCACTTTGGGTGTGAGAATTGGCAGCAAAACCAAGCTAGGATGAAAGGTGTGCCCAGGTGGGGGAGGTGAGGTGAAGCAAACATCTCAGTCCCCTTCATCTGAATACTTAGCTAATTAGGAAGAGGCTCATGCCCCCTCCTTTTAGAGGGTAGCATAATAGGGGTTGTACCACCCCAAGGAAGGGACCTTTTGGTCCCAACCTGCACACCCCTTTAAAGCCGCTAAATCTAGTATTATGGGCAGCCCGAACCTTACCTCCTCAGATTTGAGGAAGAAAGTAGGACCAAAGATCTGTGCTGACCCATGAAGAAGAAGAGGACACAAACTGTTTTACCCCAGCCCTACTGGCCTGTTCCATCCACGACCTGCCTACAGCAAGACCCCAGGCGAGTCCAGCAGCCAGCAACACCTACCTGGAAGTCCTGCCCTGCAACTCTCTTACAGACTATATCTCCTGTGAGCACAGGATTTGCTCAAGCAAAGACTCACCCACAGAATCCGGATTCCAGTGACAACGCAATTCTGCACCACTCTGCACTTGACGCCTACCGCCGCATTCAAGTGACCCAGCACCACAAGGTGGTCTTCCCCGTGATCCTAACCTGGGATCTGGTTATCTCCAACCTCCCTCAAGCTTTGATACAACGCCTGCAGCCTCAACCTGAATGGTCCCCCTGACCACAACCAGAGCTGGTAAGAAAACCTGATGCAGGAAGACACCCCGCACCAGATGCCCCATGGCCTTGGGTGGATCAACCAATAGTGTCCAGGAAGCCCCCAAGAACCCAACCTACATCTCCAGCCTGTGGTCTCTCTGCCCGAGCCTGCAGCAACTTCCTGAACCAAAAGTTTCCAGTGAAAAGCATAGGATTCCCGACATCCTGTTTGCACCCTGCACCAGCCCATTCCAATGCTGCTGGTGGTGCAGCTCCTGTGTTGGTCGTTGGCCTCTGCAGTGCTGACCTTAACCCTAGTAGCTTTGCTCCCACACCCTGGTGGCCTGCTTTCCAGCAGACCCTAGCCAAAGGCCCCCTTAGCCCTATTGGCTAACAATGGGCCCCTGCACTCTGCCCTGCCCCACCCAGTGTCACTGATGGTGGTGTCCAGCTAGAGCTTGGGGAACCTTGGTCCTAACCCCCAAAACACGCCTCATAAGTCATGTACTTACCTGAGAAACCAACTTTTCCTCCCATAGTAACCCATTTTAAGAGATTTTTGGGCCTAGAATGTTCTGTGTTGAAATGATGTTTATATAGAGAAAATAGAACTTAACTGCAAATGTATAAAAAGCCTTACTTACCTTTTTTGTGAGATCCTAAGGTGTGGTCTAAAGAGCATACCACCCCAGTTCCCAAAGTAATCCAAAAGTAACTAAAACATAATCTGGGAAGTAAAATGACTGTTTAATTTAAACTATTTCCAAACCATATACAAACCTGTAATGATTCCAACTTCAACCACAACTGCATTTCCTTGAACAGTCTTGCATGTGAGAGTATATTTTACTTACCTGTGCCAAGTCCTACTTGGTTCTATAATAAAACCTTTTTTTTTCTACTGAACTAATTGGTCTGGATTCTGTCTCTGAGTGTGTGTTATCAGTCCTTGATTGAGTGAGTACAATAAACACTTAACACACCCTCTGGATAAGCCTAACTGCTTGCCCACACTACCACAAGGAGGGCTGTTAGTACTTACCTAATTTAGCCTCTAGTGTACGTCTGGGGACTCCCTGGACTCTGTGCACACTAAACCTTTCTTTGTTATAGTATATACAGAGCCAGGTTCCTACATTGTGCGTGGCAAATATAGGGGGACACAACATGCGCCCCCCACACGCACCACAATGGGCAAAATCACCCTTTTAGGGCAACCCTACTTGCCTGTCCGACACCCTTTTCATGACAGGCTCACTGCCATGAAATTGCCAGTGGAAATGCAACTCGGAATATGCTTGGTGATACCGGTATGTGCACCGCCAGCATATTCCTGCCCCATTTCACATTGCCACTGCCACACTTGGAATACGGCATGGAGGACCCACAGGGGTGCACTGGTCAGACTGCCATCGCAAGTATAGCACTCCCAGGACTGCCATACTCGTAATAACCCCCTAAGAAGCCCAATTAAGACTTTGTTGGTATGGGAGTTAGGCTACCATGCTGCTACCCTGCTCCCACACCCCACATCCCACATCTGAGCACCACCTGCCAGATTACAAGTTTTTTCATGTCTGGTAGGCGTTTTATTGGGACCAAGGCGGTGCCTCTGTAAAAAGAGCACTACAATGGGAGTGTCAAATGCAGTTACTGCATGGCATGGACTCTGCAGTCCATGCTGTGCAGGAACTGGGGTACATGCACACCGGAGGGCACTACATGTGCCCCCATTGCCACATTACAGTGCCCTCCTTGGGGGCTCCAAAGTGACTTTTCATGTCAGTTGAACTGCTATGAAAAGGCAGTCGGAGAGGGACATCGTAATCCAGAAGGCAGGCACCGCCTCCATTCAGGACCACATTTCCAACCGCCACCCCAACAGAATCAGTAGATCCTGTCTGTGGTGACAGTCTTTACCGACAAAATTATTGCTCCGACCGCCTGCATCATAATGTGGCGGTCGGACCGGACCGTTGCCCTGTATGTCAGGCGGACTGCCACCAAGGGCCTGTCAGTGACGGTCTGCCCAACATCATAATGAGGGCCTTAAGGTTTTATTATTTTTATTTTGAAGAAAAAAACACAGATATATTTATTAGAAAGAAAAAGTGTTCATTTTTTATTGTAACATACTATTGAGTAAGTGTTGAAGATAAACAGAACAAATGTTTTTGAATATATTTCAGTGCTATACATTTTCATATGTTTTTAACCATTGTGCTTTTTTAATGTTTTTCACAAACATATTTTACATACATTTTCATGCTGTCATTTAACAGAAATATATTTTAGATATATTAAATAATTTTATAGATGTTATGATATGTTTTAATATATCACAGTTTTTAAATAATTGTTAAGCAAATACAGAAGAAATGTTTCTGAAAACATTTTCAGTAGTATACATTTTCATATTTTTTTAAACATTGCACATTTTAAATAATTTTTTCATAAACATATTTTACATACATTTTCATACTGTCACTTAGCATACATATTTTAAATATATTAAATAATTGTATATGTGTTATCATATTTAATATGTACTTGACACATTTTGTATTAATTTTTGAAACATTGTGGTACATGTCATATAATAAACATTTTTGTAGCATTTGTGTTATTTCTCCCATTGAGTCCTATACGAAGATAGTCTTTTTTCACATTTATTAGGCGGATATTGTTTCTACTGCTAACTAAATTTTGTAGTTTATTGGTGTTATTTTGGGGGAAGAAAGATGTGGCTGTTGGGTGCTGCTTTTTGTCAGTAAAGCTAAGTTAATTTTGACTTATTTTAAAGATATTTCTAAGGTATGGGAAAGGTAGGAGAGTTGTGTATATGATACATTTGGGGTTAATGATGAATTTTTTATATTTTCTATAGTTTTTTTGGATGCTATTTTGTGTTGAGTACTTTTGTTAAGTGTTTTTTAATGCAAGTGCTATTTGGGGGCCGATTCCGATTCGGTAAAATCCCCTACGAATAGTTGTACGGAGCGTATTTCCAGTACAATTCATACACCTTCAACATCCCCATACGTACGATCAAGTACGATCCAAACACAAAGCAGATCTACGTACGAATCGTACCAAACACCGTACGACAAAAAAATATATACGATTTGTATCTCGTTCATGCAGTACGCGACGTCCATACGTAAACAAGCAGCAATTTCCGGCCCAGCAAGTACGATTTGTGTCCCTTTTTCTACAGTAGCTGAAAACGTCCGTAAAAACAGAGTCCAACCCGAACCGCACCCCCGGTACGCTACATACACGCCATGAACCCCATTGTCCGTGTCATCCCAGTCCTGTACGCCTACGACCTGATGCACAGAAACCGACGATGGCACATACGGTGAGAACAACGTACTGCAACAACGGAAGTGTACTTATACGGTGCGTCTTACACGCTCACCTATACCACCATTTCAATAGTGATACGAGCCGCACACACGCCATGAATGTTGGGGTACGGTGCGTTTCACACGCTCACATATGGCACCATTGCAATAGTGATACGATGCGCACAGATGCCAGGAATGTTGGGGTACGGTGCGTAACATCTGAGGGGTGGGTGGATATGACTCCCATCAGAGGCCAAAAGTTTGGGGGTGGGTGGATATGACTCCCAGCAGTGTCCAGACATATGAGGGGTGGGTGGATATGACTCCCAGCAGTGGCCAGACATATGAGGGGTGGGTGGATATGATGCCCAGCAGTGGCCAGACATATGAGGGGTGGGTGCACAGGACTCCCAGAACTGTCCAGACATATGAGGGGTGGGTGCACAGGACTCCCAGCAGAGGCCAACAGTATGGGTGTGGGTGCATAGGACTCTCTGCAGTGTCCAGACATATGAGGGGTGGGTGTATAGGACTCCCATCAGTGTCCAGACATATGAGAGGTGGGTGCAGAGGACTCCCAGCAGAGGCCAGACATTTTACATACATTTTCATGCTGTCATTTAACAGAAATATATTTTAGATATATTAAATATTTTATAGATGTTATGATATGTTTTAATATATCACATTTTTAAATAATTGTTAAGCAAATACAGAAGAAATGTTTCTGAAAACATTTTCAGTAGTATACATTTTCATATTTTTTTAAACATTGCACATTTTAAATAATTTTTTCATAAACATATTTTACATACATTTTCATACTGTCATTTAGCATACATATTTTAAATATATTAAATAATGTTATATGTGTTATCATATTTAATATATACTTGACACATTTTGTATTAATTTTTGAAACATTGTGGTACATGTTATATATTTTTTAACAACTGTAAACATTATAATAAACATTTTTTGTGGCATTTGTGTTATTTCTCCCATTGAGTCCTATACGAAGATAGTCTTTTTTCACATTTATTAGGCGGATATTTTTTCTACTCCTAACTAAATTTTGTAGTTTATTTGTGTTATTTTGGGGGCAGAAAGACGTGGCTGTTGGGTGCTACTTTTTGTCAGTAAAGCTTAGTTAATTTTGACTTATTTTAAAAATATTTCTAGGGTATGGGAAAGGTAGGAGAGTTGTGTATATGATAAATTTGGTGTTAATGATGAATATATTATGTTTTCTATAGTTTTTTTTTATGCTATTTTGTTTTGAGTACTTTTGTTAAGTATTATTTAATGCAAGTGCTATTTGGGGGCCGATTCCGATTTGGTAAAATACCTTACGAATAGTTGTACGGAGCGTATTTCCCGTACAATTCGTACACCTTCAACGTCCCCGTACGTACGATCAAGTACGATCCAAACACAAAGCAGATCTACATACGAATCGTACCAAACACCGTACGACAAAAAAAGACATACGATTTGTATCTGGTTCACGGAGTATGCGACGTCCATACGTAAACAAGCAGCAGTTTCCGGCCCAGCAAGTACGATTCTTGTCAGCGATACTCCGTATGACCCTTTTTCTACAGTAGCTAAAAACGTCCGTAAAAGCAGAGTCCGACCCGAACCGCAGCCCCGGTACTTGACATACACACCATGAACCCCATTGTCCGTGTCATCCCAGTCCTGTACGCCTACGACCTGATGCACAGAAACCGACGATGGCGCATACGGTGAGAACAACGTACCGCACCAACGGAAGTGTACTTATACGGTGCGTCTTACATGCTCACCTATACAACCATTACAATAGTGATAAGAGCCGCACACACGCCATGAATGTTGGGGTACGGTGCGTTTCACGCGCTCGCGTATGGCACCATTGCAATAGTGATACGATGCGCACACACGCCAGGAATGTTGGGGTACAGTGCTTGACACCTGAGGGGTGGGTGGATATGACTCCCAGCAGAGACCAACAGTATGGGGGTGGGTGGATATGACTCCAAGCAGTGTCCAGACATAGGAGGGGTAGGTAGATATGACTCCCAGCAGTGGCCAGACATATGAGGGGTGGGTGGATATGACTCCCAGCAGTGGCCAGACATATGAGGGGTGGGTGCACAGGACTCCCAGCACTGCCAGACATATGAGGGGTGGGTGCACAGGACTCTCAGCAGAGGCCATCAGTATGGGTGTGGGTGCATAGGATTCTGCAGTGTCCAGACATATGAGGGGTGGGCATAAAGGACTCCCATCAGTGTCCAGACATATGAGGGGCGGGTGCAGAGGACTCCCAGCAGAGGCCAGACATATGAGGGGTGGGTGCACGGGACTCCCAGCAGTGTCCAGACAAATGAGGGGTGGGTGCACAGGACTCCCCGCAGTGTCTAGACATATGAGGGGTGGGTGGATATGACTCCCTGCAGTGGCCAGACAATATGAGGGGTGGGTGCAGAGAACTACCAGCAGCGTCCAGACATATGAGGGGTGGGTGCACAGGACTCCCAGCACTGTCCAGACATATGAGGGGTGGGTGCACAGGACTCCCAGCAGAGGCAAACAGTATGGGCGTGGGTGCATAGGACTCCCAGCAGTGTCCAGACATAGGAGGGGTGGGTGGATATGACTCCCAGCACTGTCCAGAAATATGAGGGGTGGGTGCACAGGACTCCCAGCAGAGGCCATCAGTATGGGTGTGAGTGCATAGGACTCTCTGCAGTGTCCAGACATATGAGGGGTGGGCATATAGGACTCCCATCAGTGTCCAGACATATGAGGGGCGGGTGCAGAGGACTCCCAGCAGAGGCCAGACATATGGGGGGTGGGTGCACGGGACTCCCAGCAGTGTCCAGACATATGAGGGGTGGGTGCACAGGACTCCCCGCAGTGTCCAGACATATGAGGGGTGGGTAGATATGACTCCCAGCAGTGGCCAGACATATGAGGGGTGGGTGCAGAGATCTCCCAGCAGCATCCAGACATATGAGGGGTGGTTGCACAGGACTCCCAGCACTGTACAGACATATGAGGGGTGGAGCAGAAGCCAACAGTATGGGCTTGGGTGCATAGGACTCCCAGCAGTGTCTAGACATATGAGGGGTGGGTGCATAGGACTCCCAGCAGTGTCCAGACATATGAGGGGTGGGTGCAGAGAACTCCCAGCAGAGGCCAGACATATGAGGGGTGGGTGCACAGGACTCCCAGCAGTGTCCAGACATAGGAGGGGTGGGTGGATATGACTCCCAGCAGTGGCCAGACATATGAGGGGTGGGTGGATATGACTCCCAGCAGTGGCCAGACATATGAGGGGTGGGTGCACAGGACTCCCAGCACTGCCAGACATATGAGGGGTGGGTGCACAGGACTCTCAGCAGAGGCCATCAGTATGGGTGTGGGTGCATAGGACTCTGCAGTGTCCAGACATATGAGGGGTGGGCATAAAGGACTCCCATCAGTGTCCAGACATATGAGGGGCGGGTGCAGAGGACTCCCACCAGAGGCCAGTCATATGAGGGGTGGGTGCACAGGACTCCCAGCAGTGTCCAGACAAATGAGGGGTGGGTGCACAGGACTCCCCGCAGTGTCCAGACATATGAGGGGTGGGTGGATATGACTCCCTGCAGTGGCCAGACATATGAGGGGTGGGTGCAGAGAACTACCAGCAGCGTCCAGACATATGAGGGGTGGGTGCACAGGACTCCCAGCACTGTCCAGACATATGAGGGGTGGGTGCACAGGACTCCCAGCAGAGGCAAACAGTATGGGCGCGGGTGCATAGGACTCCCAGCAGTGTCCAGACATAGGAGGGGTGGGTGGATATGACTCCCAGCACTGTCCAGACATATGAGGGGTGGGTGCACAGGACTCCCAGCAGAGGCCATCAGTATGGGTGTGAGTGCATAGGACTCTCTGCAGTGTCCAGACATATGAGGGGTGGGCATATAGGACTCCCATCAGTGTCCAGACATATGAGGGGCGGGTGCAGAGGACTCCCAGCAGAGGCCAGACATATGGGGGGTGGGTGCACGGGACTCCCAGCAGTGTCCAGACATATGAGGGGTGGGTGCACAGGACTCCCCGCAGTGTCCAGACATATGAGGGGTGGGTAGATATGACTCCCAGCAGTGACCAGACATATGAGGGGTGGGTGCAGAGAACTCCCAGCAGCATCCAGACATATGAGGGGTGGTTGCACAGGACTCCCAGCACTGTCCAGACATATGAGGGGTGGAGCAGAAGCCAACAGTATGGGCTTGGGTGCCTAGGACTCCCAGCAGTGTCTAGACATATGAGGGGTGGGTGCATAGGACTCCCAGCAGTGTCCAGACATATGAGGGGTGGGTGCAGAGAACTCCCAGCAGAGGCCTGACATATGAGGGGTGGGTGCACAGGACTCCCAGCAGTGCCCAGACATATGAGGGGTGGGTGGATATGACTCCCAGCAGTGGCCAGACATATGAGGGGTGGGTGCAGAGGACTCCCAGCAGTGTCCAGACATATGAGAGGTGAGTGGATATGATTCCCAGCAGTGCCAGACATATGAGGGGTGGGTGCAGAGAACTCCCAGCAGTGTCCAGACATGATGGGTGGGGGCACAGGACTCCCAGCAGTGTCCAGACATATGAATGAGGGGTGGGTGCACAGGACTCCCAGCAGTGTCCAGACATATGATGGGTGGGTGCACAGAACTCCCAGCACTGTCCAGGCATATGAATGAGGGGTGGGTGCACAGGACTCCCAGAGGGTCCAGACATATGAGGGGTGGGTGGATATGACTCCCAGCAGTGGCCAACAGTATGGGTTTTGGTGCATAGGACTCCAGCAGAGTCCGGACATATGAGGAGTGGGTGCACAGGACTCCCAGCACTGTCCAGACAAATGAGGGATAGGTGCCCAGGACTCCCAGCAGTGTCCAGACATATGAGGGGTGGGTGGATATGACTCCCAGCACTGTCCAGACATATGAGGGGTGGGTGCACAGGACTCCCAGCAGTGTCCAGACAATTGAGGGGTGGGTGCACAGGACTCCCAGCATTCTCCAGACATATGAGGGGTGGGTGCAGAGGACTCCCAGCAGTGTCCAGACATATGAGGGGTGGGTGGATGTGACTCCCAGCTGTGGCCAACAGTATGGGTGTGGGTGCATAGGACTCCCACCAGTGTCCAGACATATGAGGGGTGGGTGCACAGGATTCTCAGCAGTGTCCAGACATATGAGGGGTGGGTGAATATGACTCCCAGCAGTGTCCAGACATATGAGGGGTGGGTGCACAGGACTCCCAGCAGTGTCCAGACATATGAGGGGTGGGTGCACAGGACTCCCAGCATTCTCCAGATATATGAGGGGTGGGTGGATATGACTCCCAGCTGTGGCCAACAGTATGGGAGTGGGTGCATAGGACTCCTACCAGTGTCCAGACATATGAGGGGTGGGTGCACAGGACTCCCAGCAGTGTCCGGACATATGAGGGGTGGGTGCATAGGACTCCCAGCAGTGCCCAGACAAATGAGGGGTGGGTGCATAGGACTCCCAGCAGTGTCCAGACATATGAGGGGTGGGTGCAGAGGACTCCCAGCAGTGTCCGGACATATGAGGGGTGGGTGGATATGACTCCCAGCAATGTCCAGACATATGAGGGGTGGGTGCACAGGACTCCCAACACTGTCCAGACATATGAGGGGTGGGTGCACAGGACTCCCAGCAGAGGCCAGCAGTGTGGGTGAGGGTGCATAGGACTTCCAGCAGTGTCCAGACATATGAGGGGTGGGTGCACAGGATTCCCAGCAGTGTCCAGACATATGAGGGGTAGGTGCAGGGGACTCCCAGCAGTATCCAAACATATGAGGATTGGGTGGATATGACTTCCAGCAGTGGCCAGGCATGAGGGGTGGGTGCAGGGGACTCCCAGCAGAGGCCAGACATATGAGGGGTGGGTGCACAGGACTCCCAGCAGTGTCTAAACATATGAGGGGTGGGTGGATATGACTCCCAGCAGTGGCCAGACATATGAGGGGTGGGTGCAGAGGACTCCCATCAGAGGCCAGACATACGAGGGGTGGGTGCACAGGACTCCCAGCAGTGTCCAGACATATGAGGGGTGGGTGGATATGACTCCCAGCAGTGGCCAGACATATGAGGGGTGGGTGCAGAGGACTCCTAGTAGTGTCCAGACAAATGAGGGGTGGGTGCACAGGGCTCCCGGCACTGTCCAGACATATGAGGGGTGGGTGCACAGGACTCCCAGCAGAGGCCAACAGTATGGGTGTGGGTGCATAGGACTCCCAGCAGTGTCCAGACATATGAGGGGTGGGTGCAGAGGACTCCCAGCAGTGTCCAGACATTTGAGGGGTGGGTGAATATGACTCCCAGCAGTGGCCAGACGTATGATGGGTGGGAGCAGAAGACTCCCAGCAGTGCTCAGATATAGGGGGGTACATCATCATCAGCATACCACAACTACATAGGGGTATTTGCACATCCCTAACTTGTGTCTTTCACGATAGTGCCATAGCAACACTTACAGTAATGTCCCACTCAGTGGAGGATGGATTTCTGTCACACACTGCGTGACACACCACATGTGGGTGTGATGTCAAATTCCACATCCATACCCACCCATGGAGGTTGCTGGCAAAATACACACCCTACGACCATCATGACACAATAGTGTATAGTGATGTACCAGCCCACCAAACAAAGAGAGCAAAAGGGAACACACACAGTCACGTACATCCCAGGCCTGATATGAATGTCCAGGTGGTGGTCAGACCACCAAGATGTAGTCTCTCATGGAAGGAATAGGGTTGAAAACCCTTAGATACAATGCTCAAAATTTTGAGTCATGTGCCCACATACCCTGCAGAACTATTCCCAACATAGAGGTAGGCTGTGATAACACACATGCATAGTGGTAAAAAGAGTAAATGTGTCCATGAAGGCATTTGTACATACTTAAAACACAAGTACAGTGAGTAGCATGGATGGCACAGACTAATGAGCAGTAGACATCTGTGAGCAGGCATGGCCATTGCTGAAGGGAACCGTCACCATAAAAGGAAATGTGCACACATGTCAGCACAACAATTGTGCAACTGTCTGCAGTGAAGATCTCAGGAGTCACAGAGGAAGGAACACTCCTTGGGACAATGTCTGTAGCCAAACTGAACCCACACAACCAATGATTAATTGCAGAGACATTGTGATGGCACACAGATACCATAGTCCACCTCATGACCATCATCAAAAAACATCTTTCAGAACACCAAAACATTACCATGACACCAACTCCAGGGCCCATATCACCAACATCAAGTACCTGAAATGCAATAGTGTAGAATGCAAAATAAAAGGCTTTATTCAGCTTTAAATGAAAAGAAGTTCAAAAATGAGTCCCAGCTCAATAAGGCCAATGGCCAGTCCACAACAATGTCTTGTAGGGTTCGTTGGGGAGGGCGTCTACCCCAAACTTGCCTGCACAGGAAGTATCTAATTGGGCTGTTGACCCTTGGGGGGCATCATCAGCGTCAGGACCAGGCACCGCAGGGGCAGTAGTGGGAAGGGTAGGTGTGGTGGGTGTAGGGGGACGTATCATCCTCAGTGGCTTGTGCAGCGCCAAAGGTGGAAAGATACTCAGCGCTGCACACTGCTGCCAGTTCGTCCAGACCAACCCCTGCACCCGAGGACACTATGGGAGTGGAGGTAGAGGGCTGTGAGGGTTGCGGACTGTGACTTTGGCTGTGTGTCTGCATTCTGACCTCAGTCCCTGTGGGTATGCCTGCAGTCCTCTGAATTTGCGTGCCAGGAGGTGTGCGCTTTGACTTTTGTGGAGGTGTGGTGCTTGTGTCCGTTGGTGTGCGTGATCGTGCCTTCCTGCGTGTGCTTTGGACAGGTATGGAAGAGGGGAGAGTCAATGGGTCCGAAGGAGGGGGGGATGGACGGCTGCAGGAGGGAAACTCCTGCCATCAGTGAGGAGTCCATGGACTGCATAATCTGACGTTGGTAAGACATCGTTGCAGACATGCCCTCCATGAACAACAACAACTGTGTTAGGATTCGAGTGTGGCCATGGAGGACATTCAGCATAGATGTCTGACCAACCTGAATCTGGTGGAGTAGGTCCACAGACTCCACACTGAGGGCAGCAGGGGAGACAGGGGCAGGGGCTGCGGTGCTGGGGCCGAAGGAGACATGGGGGCTGCACAGACAGAAGGGACCGGAGCAACTGGGAGGGTGGTGATGGTTCTGGAGGAGGCGGGGGCAGACACAGTGTTACTGCCAGGTGTTGCAGCGTATTCCCCCTCCTCCTGGGAGTCAGAAGCGGACCCATCTGCGTGGTAGGATGTGTCGCCTTCCAAGAGGTCCGCAGGCTGACTCCCCTCACCCTCCGTGCCACTGGCTCCCTCCAACTCCTCAGCCATGGTGGCACTGTGGCTGGGTCCCTCCTCTTGGTCAGTGCAGCTGTCTCCTCCTGCCTCTGTTGATGATGCTGTGGACAAGGAGAAGAAACAGAAATACATCAGTCACCTGTACACATCTGACACATGAGCACAACATCAGTAGGTCACATTGCAAATCATGGCATGCATCATGAGTAACAGCCAGATAGCTCTGCACATATCTGAGACTTGTACTGCCCAGTTGGTATAGACACAATGCTACTTGGACACATTGATCCAAAGAACACACCAGGCCACAACTTGAATGAGAATTACAATGAGAAGCTACTGTTTCTTTACAGGAGAGCAGAACAATACAATGAAGTGATGCCACCTCAAGTTCACAAAAAAATAAACAGTAGGGGTGCCTCTCAGGGCAAACTAACCCACCTCACTCCCCAAAATGACACCACACTCAGAGCCCTGTAAGTACATTGGGCAAAAAATAAATGTAAATACGTTTTGCCATCTTGGGACTCACCACACTTTACACAATCGACATGTATTGAATGTGGTAATTCGCCATCCTGTGAAGACAACATGTATGTCTTCAAAAACTTCTGCTATCTGAACTCTCTTCTTTTCAGCTCTGATCTGTTGTGTTGTGTACATGATCAGGCGCCAGGACGCCCCTTCGCTGGGGCAGCTGTTGCGCCCAATAAATGTTATTAACATAACATAACATATGTGCCTGCATTACAGATGTCTCACAATGAAATGGATGTAAAATCAGATTTACACATTCTTTGAAACAGCTGGCATGCTTTAAGATAAAACACTGTTAGAAACAAAAGGCGCAGCAGATTTGCCATATACATGGCCCAACGGAGGTCTGGATGGCTTGACACTCATTAGTTTGTACAATTGACAACAAAGGAGTTTCAAGACCTCAAGACCACTGTGGGGACATGTATATGGAGATCAAGGCACATCATTAATCACTAACACTGGCTTCTTTGAAAAGCTGCCTGCTTCTTTCAAGTAATTGGAAATGTTGTTTTATGTGCACTACCTTGTCAGACAACTATCATGCAGGCACATAAGTGTCTTTTACACAAATCATCATATTAAAACTTTCAAAACATGAACAACTATTAACAAGTGTTGTGAGGGCCAAGGTACAATCATTAATGTGAGACAACTTGAAATATATCAGTCCTCACATGGGCATCCATTCCCTGATGGCACAGTTGCTTTCACATAACACCTACTGGCTGTCATGTGAAGTGGCACACATGTCCCAACTCAGGACAATGCTTAAGCTAATGGGCCTGCAATTGTGATGAACAAAATCATTGGTGCATTGTGGACACACCCTTATCCCCAGGCAAAATGTCAACACAGAAGTGGGTACACTAAGACAAAACAGCGTTGCATCAGAAATACATACATGTGTCAAAAATGTATGAGGCAGAATCATGTCTGGAACCAAATGACATAGACTGCCAAGCCCCAACTGAAATCACTGGCCACCATCACAGGGACAGAGCATGGTGAAACATTGATCAGTCAATTCTCACCCACAGGTCAGATCTTGCAAGGCTAAATCAGGCCGGCCCATGTAGACCTCTTCTGCACAACACCCCATCCCTCAGACAATCTGATTGATACAGCTCAATAAGGGAGACCTCTGAATCAGGGTAACAAAAACTGTGCAGCAACAAATCAAAAAGTAACTCAAGCTCACCTCGTGGGGCTGGGAATACATATTAGTCACAAACAACCAACAGCAGATTGTTGTGAATAGGCACACAGGCAGTGCCCAGTGTGAGTATGCACAAGCCAAATCTTGTATCCATGTCCAGTGGACACATGTAGCAGACACAGGAAAAATACAAACTATGCCAGGGACCAATGCCACAGAGGCAGACACCTTGTGAACCCACATAGAATGGGCACAGTGTTGGATGACACACATGATTAGGAGGCCAGGGTGTCTCAGGGGACTGTAGTGGGCACACTGATCCGTGGGTCTGGAATGAGCTGACTGTACCATGAGTAACCGTCATGGCACTATGCATATCTACCACTGATGTACATCATGTCTGAGAACACAATATAGGTCATGCATGCTGCAAGGGTGTGCAGTTGAAACCTCACACTCCTATGTTGTGACTCAGCATCAGTGCAAACAAATATGAAGGCCAAACACAGTGCACAGTTCATGGCACAGGCAAGATCCCAACACATGTCACAGACCACCCTCCCACATGATGAGGAAATCAATGTGCAGTCTTATTTTCTTGCACCCTAAATGAACATGTGCAAATGTTATTACACACAGACCAGGGGACACATGTGAAGGAGGGGAAGGGATGAAAATGAGCACCAGGTGACTATGGGAAATCGAAAAGACACTGCACATATAACCTGTCTGACTAGGCACCCCAACTGTGGGAGTGTAGCCAGGCTTCAGAGCACCTCAAGAAGCAGGTGACACACAACACAACAAACAGCCATGTACCTACCTCACCCTTGCTGCTGTCTCTCCTGCAACTGCCTATCAAGGTCTGATAACACCACTGCCAGGACCCGGAGCATGTGGGGGGTGAGGTGACGGCTTCTGTCATGCCGGCGTGGAGGCTCTATCTTCAGCTGGACCTGGGCGATACGCTGGGTCCAGCACTGGATGTCTTGCCACCTCTTCTGGACATTGTGCAGCCGCCAGCGATGGCCCCCGAAGACCTGAGGGCCCTGATAATGTCCATCCAGATTTCTCCCTTCTTGTAGGCAGTTACCTGTCAGGAAGACAAAGTGAAGCAAAATCACTACACCTGCTCCATGTCCCAGAGAGACACACTTGCACACCATTGATAATGTGAACAGGGCATAGGATGGTGACAGGACTTGCATCATTGTCCATGTGAATTAGGCCTGTGGGCAAGCTCCAATGCACTACATGGCATTGAAAGGCTACAGATGGCGTAACGGGTGCAACACACTCACTGATCATGGCACACACTAGCCAACACATGCAACTGCAGGGTTTGGGACAGCACGTGCCAAGCAGTCACATATCCCACTCCACTTAAGAACCCTCAGCACATCAGACAGACACACCCTGGCACAGATCACTCGCCTGTCACTGACAACAGTGGATACAACCCTCACTTTGCACATGTGCCACTTGACAATGGGGTGTCACAGGTGTTGTGCTAGCTTTGCAAGTCAGGCACACAGCACTACTTACTTGTCACATCAGATGGCTAGAGCTGGCGCATACGCCATGCAGCAGTGGTGAAACACATCACATACACACTCACCCAGATGACAAGGAACATTCACACACTTCAATGTCCATGAGGTTAAACACATCAGTTGGACAATCTCACCACAGGTCCCCTCAAGTCATAAGCATCTGTGAGTATAATCACCTGTCACTCCGGGGGGAACACTGTTCCACCTCAGGACATTTGGGAATAAAGCCACCAAGGTCTGGCATGGCTGAATGTGTCATTCACTATGCAGTGAATGTCACAGTAAGCACAATGTACGTGAGGAGTGAACACACATGAATTACATCATGCTCTGCATGAGAGACACCACCATGTACACCCCTGGGACTCACTCACGACCACATTGCATGTGTGTCCCACCGAATACACAATGCCTGTTGTGACACTCACACAACAGGTGCACAATCAAAGTTAGTGCAGTCAGCACTCACCTGCTCCTCTGGTCTCCCATACAGGTTGCTGTACTGTGGTAGAAGGCCGTCCAGCCGGGCCTGGTTTTCCTCCGCAGTGAAGGCTGGGGCCCTCTCCATAGTACGAGCCATGAAATGCCAGAGGATGCCGAGACAGCAGCAGTGTGGTTCACTCAAATGTTGTGCAGGCAAGTACCCTCTCAGGGGTTCTTGCTGCCTTAAATCAGTGCTGATGAGGGGCTTTTGGTTCGAGGAGTACAGCGTGATAGGTCAGATTAGTTCGCACCTTATGTTTCCTTCAATGCCAGACTCAGACAGCATTTGCATCGTTCAAAATTTGAGCTTCAGCTCCACAATCATTTTGCAACATTATATATTTTTGCCCAACTGACTTTTTCAAGGCACCTGTAGCACACACTCAAATCTATTCATGACAACCAGGATGCATCCAGGGCCTACTACTCGTCCCCTAGGTGTCCCCTAAGTTTTTTTGAGATCCACACACATGTACGGTGCGTTTCACGTGCTCGCGTATTGCACGATTATAGTAGTGATACGATGCGCACACACGCCTGGAAAGTAGGGGTACGGTGCGCTCGCGTATTGCACGATTACAATAGTGAAATGATGCGCGCACACGCCCGGAAAGTAGGGGTACGGTGCGCTCGTGTATGGCACGATTACAATAGTGATACGATGCGCACACATGCCCGGAAAGTAGGGGTACGGTGCACTCGCATATGGCATGAATACAATAGTGAGACGATGCGCACACACGCCCGGAAAGTAGGGGTATGGTGCGCTCGCATATGGCACGATTACAATAGTGAGACGATGCGCACACACGCCTGGAATGTAGGTGTACGGTGCATTTCACACACTGATGCCAATGCAGGGGTAAGGTGCGTTTGACACGGTGCATTTCACACGCTGATGGGAATGCAGGGGTACGATGCGTTTCACACGCTGATGCCAATGCAGGGGTACGGTGCGTTTCACACGGTGCGTTTCATACGCTGATGCCAATGCAGGGGTACGGTGCTTTTCACACGGTGCATTTCACACACTGATGCCAATGCAGGGGTACGGTGCGTTTCACATGCTGATGCCAATGCAGGGGTGCGGTGCGTTTCACACCGTGCGTTTCACAGGCTGATGCAAATGCAGGGGTACGGTGCGTTTCACACGCTGATGCCATTGCAGGGGTACGGTGCATTTCACATTGTGCGTTTCACACGCTGATGCCAATGCAGGGGTACGGTGCATTTCACACGCTGATGCGAATACAGGGGGACGGTGCGTTTCACACGCTCACGTATGGCACCATTACAATAGTGATACGAGGCTCACACATGGCAGGTATATAGGGGTACGGTTCAAACAAGAATGTCTATCAAGTTCTTGTCATTGCATACTTACATGTGCAGGCCCTAGGTATGGCAGGCACTGATATAGCACAGGGCATCTGATCTTGTTGCACACTCGATGTGTGATGACATGTTGACACATGTCATGTGCGATGGGGCACTATGTGGTGCACATCACCTTCACACTTGTCCCGCATGTATCATTATGCAGATGTTGTCATGCACAGCAACACTGGGATGGCACAGTCATCACTACGGGCACCTGTCTCATGATGCCAGGGACCGGGGCACTTTGTCACTTGACATTTCATGCTCAACA
Source organism: Lissotriton helveticus (assembly GCF_964261635.1). Lineage (NCBI taxonomy): Eukaryota > Metazoa > Chordata > Amphibia > Caudata > Salamandridae > Lissotriton > Lissotriton helveticus. The sequence goes on from NC_136069.1 coordinate 857,284,247, forward strand.
TGACCCTATGTGACTATGTCCGGTGTCTGTCATGTTAAACATTGAGCTTGCTGTTTGTGTTCCGTAAACTGCATCTGCAGTTGGTGCATCTAACATGGGTCTGTGTTGAGATGGGAATGGTTTCACACCTACGCACACCATGCCACATGTGCATTCCCACGGCTTTTGGGTCTGATGGCATCAGACATCATTTTTCCCCTGGCCTACATGTCTGCATCGTGACAATGGCTGTGTTGTTTTGTTGCCACATGCACACCTTAATCGCAATGTGTTTGATATGTACATTTGACATTCCATGTGACCTGTGCGTGTGCCTTGCAGTCAGCTGTCTGCATGGGATGACAACCTTCCACTGCAGGTTTTGTGACGTGTGTCACTCCAGTGATATCTCGGGCTGTTCACTCAGACCAGCCCAGCAGCTCCTTTGAAATGAAATGAATGAAATGAAAATTGCACTTATATAGCGCGTAAACTACCCGGAGGCCTCGCAGCGCTTTGACTGATTACTGTAGCAGGCAGTGAGGTGAATCAGTACGCTTTTGCGAATAGGTGGGTTTTCAGAGCTTTCCTGAATGCCATCCGGTTTTTATTCTCTCTAAGGACCAAGGGGAGAGAATTCCAAAGCCTCGCGGCAGTATGGGAGAAGGAGCGGCCGCCCCATCGGGCTTTGTTGACTTTGGTTGTGGTTGCGAGAAGCAGTGAACTAGAGTGAAGGGCTCTGGTCGGTGCGTAGGGCACAGCTAAGGGGAACAAGATAGTAGGACCTGTTCGGTAGAAGGATTTGTGCATAATGCACATCGCCTTGAACTGTGCTCTGGCAGCCACTGGGAGCAAGTGCAGTTCTTTTAGGGCTTTCTTGGCTGACTGCCCGCGGGGAATATTAAACAATAATCGAGCGGCACAGTTCTGTGTGACTTGAAGCCTGTGGGTCACTGCTGCCGGAGCTCCTATATATAGCGCATTTCCATAATCCAGGCAGGAGAGTATCAGGGCCTGAACCATGACTCTCCTCGCCTGGAATGGGAGTAGAGGAAGCACCTTGCGAAGCATTTTCATAAACCCAACACATGTCGCGGCAGTTTTAGTGGCTTGGACCGAAAAGTCTAGTGCTTTGTCGAGCCAGATTCCAAGACTCTTTATCTGGGTCTTGGGGGGGAGGAAGACCGAGACATGCGGGCCAGATGGAATCCAGGGTGATCAATGGAGGGTTGCCCAGAAACATAATCTCCGTCTTCTCCCCGTTGAGTTTCAGACAGGAGGATCGCATCCACTCAGCAACAGCCTCTAGACAGGGGCCTAGGGTGTTAGACGACCCCTCAATGTGGTCCAAAGAGACCACCAATTGGTTATCGTCAGCGTAGGTGACAATACGCACACCGAAGGGATGGACTATCTTTTCTAGAGGTTGCATATAGGTATTAAAAAGAGTGGGGCTTAAGGAGGAGCCCTGGGGGACCCCACAGCCAAGCGGATGCTTAGGGGAGACTACCTCGCCCTCTAACACCTGGAAGACTCGCTCATCCAGGAAGGAGGCCAGTCATTCCAGGGCCGCGCCCGACACGCCCAAGCCCTTCAAACGATGTAATAATATGGCATGGTTAACCGTGTCGAACGCGGCAATGAGATCGAGAAGTATAATGGCAGCTTTTCCTCCCTGGTCCAGCACAGCTCTAGCTTCTTCCGTCACTGCTAAAAGGGCAGTTTCAGTTCAGAGGGCGGAACCCCGTCTGGGAGACACGTAGCAGATTATTAGATTCTAAATACTCTACTAAGATGTTATTGACGTGCCTCTCCTGCAGTTTGCTCAGCCAGGGAAGCAGAGAGATTGGGCGAAAATTGGGCAAGTTATTCTGGTCCTGGGTAGGTTTCTTCAATAAGGCTCTGACCATCGCACACTTCCATGGGGCTGGGACGGAGCTAGAGGGGATGGAGGCATTGAGGACATCCAGGATGACCGGGCGAATGGCATCAGTGACCTTAATTAGCGTCTGAGGGGTGCTGGATCGGTAGGAGATCCCAAGGTGACTTTAAGGATCATCCTGTCTAATGTGGTAGAATCAAGAAGTGGGATTTTGTCCAGCAGACAGGGGCCGAGAAGTTCAGGATCTATTGTGGAGGTCGGTTCCAGATTCCCACTGCTGGTGGAAAATGAGGAATAGATGGCTTGAATCTTCTGGGAAAAGAAGGTGGCTAAGTTATTGCAACGGGTTTGTGCGTCGTCCGATGGCAGACGCTCAGAGGGGGGGGAGATTAAGGATTTGGCGATTTTAAAAATTTCTTTAGGGGAGTTTTTGGCAGAGTTAATCTTGGATTCGTAAAACTGGGCTTGTGCATATTTTATTTCCTTCTTATAGAGCTTTATGGCGGCTCTATATTCGGCCTTCTTTGGTTGGGAGTACTCCTGTCTCCAGGCTCTCTCAGGTTTGCGGCAGGATTGTTTCATTATTCTGAGGGCAGGAGAGTACCAGGGGGCGACTTTGGATCGTTTTATCGATTGTAGGGGAGCCTTCGGGAGGACTTGATCGAGGGTACTAGAGATCCAATAGTCAAAGTTGACAGAGGCTGTATTAGGATTAGTCACCTTCTGGGGAGGATGTGCGGTGAGAGCCGACTCCCATTCGGGGAGCGAGAGCGAGGTCCATTTCCTTCCCAAATGTTTGTTGTAATTTTGTGGAATGGAAGGGGTGCTTGTGGACCATATAAAGGGTATTAAAAAATGATCGGTCCAAGGCAAAGGTATGGGTACCTCAACAGTTAGGCTGTCTAGATTGCTATAGATATGGTCTAAAAGGTGTCCCTTGATATGGGTTGGGTGAAAACCTTTTTGGGACAGGCCAATGGCCTGGAGGTTCAATCGAAGGCTAATAGCTGCTGAATCCAGCGGGTCGTCAAGATGTAAATTCAAGTCACCCAGCAAGGTGAAATTTGCCGAGGAGAGAACTAGGTTAGCAACTATATCCGTCATATTGATGACGAAGTCGCTGGGGGTGCCAGGTGATCGATAGGCTAAGATACCAGAGAAGGTGGTAGTAGGAGAGAATTCGAGGGTGAAATGTAAACTCTTACAGACTGGTGTCGTAAAAGAGGTGATACGACATCTATAGTTATCTCTATAGATGATGGCCAGCCCGCCACCTCTGCCTGTCGGGCGATCCAGTCGTTTAAGAGTGTAGCCTTGGGGGGTGGCCCATGCTATAGCAGGATCAGTTTCTAACTGGAGCCATGTCTCTGTCAGAAAGAGGGCTTCAGGATTGAGCTCCTCTATCAGCATGGCCAGTTCAGTATGGTGCTTCGGTAAAGACCGGCAATTAAGGAGAAACATCTTCCATTTGAACGAGGAAAGATGCTTCTCTCTATCTGGGGGGGAAGCACCCCAATCACAGGTTTTACAACGGACCTTAGTTTTAATAGGGAGGACCGAATGTATACATAAAGATTTAGCGATAGGTCGTAGTGCGTGCAAGAAGGAAGCGCTGTAAGAGAGGCGATTTCCTACCATGATACCGGCAGGAATCGGGAGCCTGGAGCGTCTGGACGCGGACTGGCGCAGACTGGCTTCTCTTAGGCGCCTCTTCGACGCATCTACGGCGCTCCCGCTGCGCGTCACCGCTGCGCGAGAGGGCCGGTCGGAGAAGTAGATTGGGAAGGAGGTGAGACTAGAACGTCACCCTGAGAAGATGGCTGCCCACCGTGGAACAACCGGGAAGTGAGGCGCTTTTCCTCCCTCCACTACAATCATCATGAATTGCTGCGGTGGACCAGGGAGTCAGCGCACAAGGTAAGGGTCACAAACAATTTTGAACAATTTAAAATAAGGCGAGTTTAAAAACCCTTGCAGCAAAATGCAGCAAAATGCAGTTCCAACCCACGTTTGCACAGCGATGTTAGTAGTCAATCTATCGTGCGCGAGGGCGCTGGCCTCCTATGTAGTCAGGGAAGGAGGTGAGACTAGAACGTCACCCTGAGAAGATGGCCGCACGCCGTGGAACAACCGGGTATGTCATGTTTATTTGTCAATCAACAGGTGTATCTGGGTTTTCGTAGGTGTGCCAACAAGCTGGCATATGTGTCCTGGATGTATTGCACATGGCAGACTCCTTAGTGACATGATGTCTAGTAGCAGTTTTGCATGTGCTATGTACATTGCCATCGATGTTGGCTGACAGTTATTCTCCATTCTTCACAAATATGTCCTGCAGGGCACCGGCTCTACCAAGGCCATTTCCAGACTTGGCTACCATGAGGGAACGTGCCTGCATCCTATGTTACAGATTCACTTGACAGTTGATTCAGGACTTGACGAACAGGCTGGAACCACATCTCCAACCGCTACACAGGTATCCTACTGCGCTGACCCCCGCGCTAAAGGTGATGGCAGCCCTCCATTTTTTTGCTACAGATACATTTCAATTAACCATAGCTGATGTCGGTGGAATGTCACAAACGATGTTCAGCCGTGTCCTGCGTGATGTTTTAGCAGCCATGTTGGAGCACATTGAGGAATTCATCAAATTTCCAACTCCTGAAGTTGAGAGATGTCAAGGGTGAATTCTATGCCCTGGGAGGGATGCCACATGTAATTGGGTCCATTGATGGGACACATGTGGCTTTGGTGCCACCACAGGCTGAGGAGCAGGCTTACCGCAAAAGGAAACATTATCATTCCATAAATGCCCTGGTGGTGTGTCTTGCTAACATGCTGATTTCCCATGTTTGTGCACGTTTTCCAGGATCGACACACGATGCATTCATCATGAGGCGTAGCAGGGTGCCACGAATGATGCTGCAGCTGCGCAACGATCAGGCATGTCTTGTTGGTGGGTAAACTCTGTTTGTCCTGTGTGTTTCAGTATCTTTTGCTCTGACGGCATCTCCTGACCCACTTATTTACATGATGTAACTTTGTAGGTGACTCGGGATATCCCAAAATGCCATGGCTAATGACACCTCTCAGCAACCCAAGAACAGCTGCAGATCAGCGGTACAATAATGCACAAGGGCAAACCAGGCGAGCGATTGAGCAGACGTTTGTCCTCCTGAAGAGCTGATTCCGATGCCTCGATAAGACCGGCGGATCCCTCCCATATGCCCGTACAAGGTCTGTAATATCTTCATAGTGTGCTGCATGCTGCACAACATGGCAGTTGAGAAGGTAGTGCCAGTCATCCTGGATCCTGAGGAGCAGGGACATCCACCCGTTGAGGATGAAGGGCTTGTTGGAATGAGTGTGCAAGCTTGTAGCATTGAGTGGCATGTGTTGCAATGTGTGTGTCCAGCTGACTGTATGCAAAGTAACTTTGATGTGTGTTCTGATGTGTCTCGCAAGTGCTGATGTCATGCCACACAGTAATGCGCAATGACTTACATGTGTACTACATTGTTCCTCTTTTGTACATGCCCATGTCTTTAGCAAAGAATTTTAACGGTGACCCCTTGTGTGTCTGTCATTCCCAGGTTGCTGTGCCTGTTGTCTGTTCATGTCATCTTAGTCCTCCTGCTATTTCTCATGATGATTGCAACGTGGGCCGAATCAGCGCTCCATGCACGGACATGTGGAAATGTCAGTTCGGGTAAGAAATCCAAACAGGCTGTTTGGGGTTGGTATGGTTTGGGAATGTGTGGGAACTGTTTCTGTGCATGCTGTAGTAGCATGCATACATGTCTCATCACCATGGATTTTTGAGTCAGTCATTTCAACTCAGACCAAGGGGCTATCGGGAGATGGACCACTTTGAGCTTCGCACGTTTCTGAGGATTCAAGGAACCGACAGTCCCAGGCAGTCGTGTGCACATTGTTTCACCAGCAGTACAGGTAAACTCATTGCATGACTGGTATTTTCTTCAGAACAATGGCACTGGCCATGGACATTGGCTAAAGAAGCATGGCCTCAACACAAACTTGATCCATTTGTGTAGAAAAGGTCTTCCCCACAGTACAATGTGCCTCATAACTGTCACCACAGATCTCTTGCCACTTTGCATGCGTCATCTATGGCATAATTGACAAAGATTGTGCATATGGGAGTATGTGTACTGTAGCAACATGCATACAGTTTATCATGGCTAATAATCCATATTGTGCATGAAGTACATGGTTGTGTAGGTATTGGTGCAGCTTGCTACCCACAACGGGCAGGCAACACCTGCTGACGCTGTGTGTCCTGTGCGCAGCATGGCCTTTTGGTGCCTGATCCTGTGCCCGTCACTTTTGGTGATTATTCATCCATTTTCTTTCAGTGACCCATGAGTAACCAGACACTCCTTCCTTTCCATACACCTGTTACATTGCAGCTTTCAAACCTCCTTGTCTTTGTGTGCTAGTCTTTTCATGGTGTCTCACCCCTTCCGCCGTCATGTGTTCACTCATTCCTGCTGCTGCCTCCCCTGTGGCACCGCACCACCGAGTGCCCTGATTCTGCAACACACATGCCTCCCAGATGCTCCTCCCTCCCTCCACCCATTCTTAATGCAGGCAGCAGCTTGTCAGTGCCACTGTTGCACCACCTCCGGGCCAAAGGCAGGACCGTCAGCGCCTGCAACGTGAACAGTGCAAGACCCTCTGGTCCTTCCATGACGCAGGTAACACAACAGACTCATCCCATGTGGTCGTACCACAGAAGGTCTCATCAGAAGCAGTCGGTCTGACCGCCAGATTATTTGCATCATGCCTGTACTCTGACTGACCCCTGACAGACTGTCGACTCCAACAGCTTTCCTGTGACTGCCAAGTTGACGGTTGGAGAGGAGCAGCAGCCATAAGTCAGTACAGAGAGATTCGACCTCCATCTGGATTACGATGTGGGTTTCTGACGATCCATCTGTGGTGGTCCAAACATCTGCCTCGAGTCTTCGGAAACTAAGGAAAACGGGTTAATACTCAGCCGATTCCCCTTCTCCCCGGTGGTCTCTGGTATGGATCCCTTTCTCCAGGTCCCCTCTACACCGCAGCAGCTACACCCTAAAGTGGACAATCCTGTGTGTGGCGGAATCCAGGTAATTCCTCGTGTGGCATGTATCCCCATTGACTGGACTGTGCACATATTGCCACACTCCAGCACTGGCGTACATGGTGTATAAGGCATGTCTCCACATGTATCATGCATTTGTATACAACTGCACGTTTCCTGTGCATTTGACACCACTTACAGTGACATGTCCAGGGAGTGAGTGGTTGCATCATATTACGGCGGGCTGAGCATTTCCTGGCGTGAGCCATAGGGATCGGACCGCTGTGGACGGTGGGCGGTTCGACCGGCATCAAAATCAGGCCCTAAGTTATCAATCTATTTTCAAATTTCTCCTGAAGCATTCTGAAGGATGAGATGCACTGAAAAGGAATGATTAAACTAGACACAATTGGTACTGTGCATGTATATTCCCTATGAGGAAGTAAGGAAATACTTTTGGTTTTTCAAAGCTATCTTAGAAGGCCTGACAATGGGTTGGAGCAGTGGCAAGACCTGCCACTATTTTGATGGATTTTTTTCTTTTTTCATTCTTTGTAAATCATTGACCTTCATATTAAACAAATATCATTGCAAAACTAAGAGGATAGGGAATTTGTTTGTGTTGAGTCTTCATAACCAAAATAGTGCAAAGATAACTGTATATTTTGGTATCTCGATGTCAAAACATTGGGTTCCCCATTGATTATGAAAATTCACTGAAAATGGATTGGACTGGTCCTTAAGAAATAGTTGGTTCTCTTACTGTCTGGAAATGTTCAGGCTTTCTTGAACATCTTGGAAATATCAATCTTTTCAACTCAATATTTACATACATGCCTCTAGTTCCACAATCCAAAAGAGATGAAAGATAAAAAACAGTTCCCTCTTCAATATGATAATTACCCATCAAAAGAAAGAGATTGGGGAATTTGCAATAGAAAAAGATCCTACAAATGAAGGGTTTTGTACATCAGTCTCATCTATTCAGACAAGGGACCACGCAACTACAAGTCGGTGGTCTTGCAGTCCAAATAAGGATGCAACCGCCACTACGATGGTCAGAATTTTTTTATGTACTGTGGCAGGCTGCAGCACCCACCACAGTGCATAAAATATGCTTGAAACATATCCCTGCACTACGTGGCGGGCACCATGTTGTTCCTGCCACATGGTGCAGGGATATTCAAGGAGGTACCATAGGTGCCCCAAAACCCAAAACTGAGGCCCAGGGGGACTATGGGAGGCAGACAATGGGCCTCCAATGTCCTTTCCGCCTGCATTTTCATGGCGGGTTCACCACCATGAAAAGATCGGCAGAAAGGAACATTATAATGTCTATGGGGGTGCTTGGCAGTCACCCCCACCCCTGTAGGCATTACTTCACCTCCGACGGACCGATGGGCTCCCTGAGGCCATTGGATCCGTGGTGGTTGGGCTTTCCGACTGCCACACATCCACATCCAAATGAGGCTGTCGGTGGCAGGTACAACTAAATCATAACAAGGACCTAAAAATTCACACTCACCACAATGCATACATAGGACAGATCTTTGTGACACTCTTTTTCAGCTTGGGACATCAGACATCTGGTAGAACCAACTTACATGTTAAATAAAATTACCGATCATTCTTGATTCCCTGGAAAGGATAAGTTCTAGAAATTCTACTCTTCCATTTAACCTGAGCCCTTCTTTTTTCAGACATTCTTTCATTGGTGTTCAGACAACATATTGGGTATGAAATATCGATTTGCAAAAAATCAGTGCAAAACATATTGTGATGCAGAAATATTGTTGTCAATAATATCGATTTTACAGGTGAGTGATATCGTTTTCATTAATATTGTTGTTGTTAATATCGTTTTCAAAAATAAAGTTGTAAAAAATATTGTTTTTGGATTATCTTTATCTGTGTTAGTTTATATATTTTTAATGGTGTGGTATTATTTGTATGATTGTTAATAATATTATTACAATCAATCAATCAAAAAGTCTTTATTTCGATGATGAATCATAAAAGACAACAATAGTAAAAACATTTTCAGCAAAATTAAAAAGAAACCAATAAAAAAAAACATCCCAGGGCTTTGTAGCAAAACAGCTATCCGTCGCACAAAGTTAAAAATATAATTTAAGTTCAGTTAAATATAGTGTATTGTACATTTGAACTATCCTTATACACATTAAAATAAAGTTAAAATAAGTTTTAAAAGAAAAAAGAGCTACAGATAGAATATGTATACAGTGGAAGGCTAAAATGATCAACTCGGACATGTTTTACTTATACGGATTCTCCATGTCCAAAGTAAAAACTTAGCTACTGCAATAACCACGGACTGGGTGGTATCGGTTTTGAGAATCCTTAACGCCTCACAGCCTGTTTGTAGACTCAGCTGTAAACATATAGGTTTCAACCAAATCAGTCTAGGAACTTTATACTCAGGGCAAATAAATACAATGTGCCCAATGCTCTCCTTTTGAGTGGGGCAGAAAGGACAAGTGGGAGCAAGTCCTTCTCTCCATTTAGAAGCGAAGGAATTAGTTGGTAAGGTTCCCACCCTAAACTGATGGTATCTCTTTCTAGCCTCCGGGACAGTAATGTAATCCCAATATCCCTCATGGGCAGGTGAGTGTTTAAGTTCCAAGAAATCCGCGGTCAATGACGGACCAATGGTGGAACCAAATCTCTTCATTGAGACCATGCTCCAGTAAAGATCTCTTAAGGTTTTTCTGGGGGGAAAAGTATTAGCTGTAGGGTCCTCCCATAAGCTGACCAAGCTCATGGCAGAATAAATAGACTTTACCTACCGCAGCCAGGGGATTTTATGAGCCTTATCAGCATTTTTAACATTTAGGTAGGCCCGTGCATACTGAGAGAGTTCTGGGGTAACCCACAATCTCCTCCAGTACGCCACCGGTCTATAGCGGGCCTTATCCTCCAGGTGCTGGGAGCCTAAGTCATAGAAAAGGGGAGTCAGCGGGGTCGATGCTGGGAGGCCCGTGACCCCTCGTAAGAACTTGTTTTGGGCCCTAGTCAAGTAAGCAAGATTGCTGAAACCCCACAATTCCGCCCCATATAGAACTGCTGTGGCTATTTTAGCATCATACATTTTCAATACAGGCGATATTGGCCTTGTGTGAGAAAGGAATAGTTCCTTGGTTAGAGCTCCTGTTAGCTGAGCGTGCTTTGTAACCAACTGCGTGATGTGTGGTTTCCAGTCTAATTTAGATGCGAGGGTAATGCCCAGGTATGAAAAAACCTGAGTCTGATCTAATCTGACCCCGTTCATTGCCACATTACCTCTAATATATTTGGACTTGTGAAGGACCATAAACTTGGTCTTAATAACATTTACTACATGTCTGTGGCCCTTGCAGAAGACCTCAAATACGTCAATAGCTTGTTGGAGACCCTGCTGCATTTTAGAAATCAAAAGAGTGTCATCTGCAAACATCAACAACGGGATCAGCTTACCGTCCAAATTTGGGGCATCGGTTGGTTGGTGCTTAAAATTGCGTATCACCCTGCTGATGTATAATGAAAAAAGGGTCGGGGCTAGTACGCACCCTTGGCTTACTCCCCTCGCTATAGCGAATTTATCTGTAACATTACCCTGTTGGTTCCATCTGATTTGGGCAAAATTGTCCTTGTGTAATTTCTTAAGGAAGGACAAGATGCTAGGTGGCATGCCCTGCTCTGCAAAAACTGGCCTCATTTTTGCTCGAGGTACTAAATCAAACACCGATTTAAGGTCGACGAACGCCGCAAAGAGCATACCACCCCCAAGGACTACCACCCGCCAATAAATTAAAAGAAATCTAAAAACTTAGTCTATAGTACTTATGTGGCTGCGGAATCCTGCCTGGAGAGGTGACAGTACTTCTTCCTCCTCGATCCAGCCTAGGATTCTCTGCAGCACAAGCCTTGCAACAACCTTCTGAATACAATCTATCAAACTGATAGGCCTGTAATTTCCTGGATCAGAGCGCTCCCCCTTTTTGTGGATCAGTATGATCTCCGCACCCTTCCAGGTATTTGGTATAGGCGAGCCATTTGCGATACCATTTGCCAGAGATTGGATATATGGTTCCCAAAGCTCTTTGTCGTGCATAAAAAGGTCGGCTGGAATAGAATCCAGTCCAGGTGCTCTGCCCTTGGGGATGGAATTCAATACCTTTCTCACCTCGATTCTCTCGAAGTGTAAGGGAGATATATCCATGTTAGATTGCACGGGACCTTCAATTACTTTCATGGTCATTTCTTGAGATGCAAACTGAGTGGCATAGTGGGAGACCCAGAGGTCAGGCGATACATGATTGATTGGTTCGCCCCTTTGGATCCCCCTGCCCCACTTGACCATATCCCAGAAGGTACACATTGAACGTTCCCTACTTGCGCAGTACAGCTCCCTCCAATACTCCTCATCCCAAGCACATTTAGCATCATATTGTGCTTATTGACCTGCACGACTTCCCATACCACTCATCTTCCTTCTTAACAGGCCTATTAGACTTAAAAGAGCCCTTTTTTATAAAAAAAACCCTTAGTTTACTAAAGAAATTTATGTGGATCGGATTTAGATCTGCCCCAGCCCCCCTCCTGGTTTATACATTTTTGGAGATCATTTGTCGCTTGGATAGTCAGTTCCCTCATTGCTGCTAACTTGGCCTCACTCGCTGAGCAGTTTTCCCATCTAATGCGCCTGGCATCGTTTGTTAAGACGATGTCAACCCTGTCAGGAGGAATTTCCTCTCTTGGGGGTTTCCATAAAATGAAAGTGAGGAGGAGAGGATCATGATCACTTTCAACCCTTTCTATAACCACCATGTCCTTTAAATTGGACCAATTCTCTTTGTTGGTGAATATGTAGTCAATACAGCTCTTACATAAACCATTAAAGTAAAAGCCCCATGTTTGTCAGAAGCTGATCTACCGTTAATTGCTCGCAGCCCTTGTCCAACACACAGGACCTTCAGCTGTAAAGCAGCCTCTGTCCATTTTTTATTGGCGAAAGTGTCAGCTGATTGATGTTCCATATGCTGTCTTCTTCCAGGGTAAGGTCCACATCATTGCTATCCAGCTGTTCGAAGCAACAATTGAAATCTCCCGCTACTATAGTGTTACCTCTATTGGAATAAGACTCAAGGAGTGTTTCTAGTTCTTCAACAGTTTTGGATGGTTCCCCCCCTGCATGCCCCTTGAGTAAACATTAAAAACAAAAAGATCACTGCGATCGGGGCAGTGGATTTGGATTAGCAATATATCGCTACTTTTGGAATCTAATTGGGTCACATTGTATCTACTGTCTTGTCTGACCCACGTTGAAAGACCCCCTTTTGCTCTTCCACGATGGCTTGGAATCGCAGGAACACTAAAACTAAGGAATCTAGGTCTGTACTCTGGAGCATGCAACCAGGTTTCCTGGAGGAGCACTAAATCCCTCCCATCAAGAAATGTCAGCCAATCTGTAGATGTCGCCTTACTCTTAAAGCCTGCCACATTCCATGAGACCAATGATGTTAAAATATGGTTGTCGGCTCTCTTTGGATGGCCTGGGGATCCCCCTACCACAGGGACCTCAACTTCTCTAACTCCCAATTGGCCTACTACTCTGGGGGGAATATTAGTGTTTCTTAAACCAGTAGATGTGGCTCTGTCTATCACTCCCGAAAGATTGGAACCCTGTAACCCTGGTTCAATTGGCAACCACGCTCTATGATCGTCAACTGGACAGGCCATTCCCTGATCCGGGGCTTTTCCGCCACAAAGTCAGTCGTTAGTATCCAATGAACTTAGAGCCTCATATCTGTTGCTCAATGCAACAGAACTAGTGGAAGGAACTGTCTGGGTCCTGTGCTCTCCCTTACTATTAACTCCGGTGCTGAGGGGTGGGTAAAAAAAACCAGCGGGAGTACATTAACATAGTCATGGTGAATCCTAGCTGATCCTGCCTGCCTTAAAATATGGTCAACCAATTTGGGGCAGCCAAAACTCACAACAACACAATCACCCTTCATGATCTTCTTAGTCTTGCCCACCCATGGTACCCTTCTCACCATTTTAAAATTATTAAACAAGTGTTCACCTAACACTGTTTTGTTACTTAAGAAGTGGAGGGCTTTATTTTTGAGTGTGGTCCAGTGTTCCTCTCTACCATCTTGAGTTTTTGGGACATTTGCCAAGATTATGGAATACGGACATGCCTCCGGAGGGAGATACAGTGATGACTCCCTTGTAAAGGCCTGTGCTAGCGAATTTAAACTCCCCACTGGACCCCTAGGACCAAACTTTGCTCCTTGGTTAGCTCCTATGGCTATAAATGGAATATTAGATGCTACAGCTTGGGGTGCTGAAGTCATCATAGAATCCACCAAGTCGGTGACTGTAGTTGTAAGTGCACTCAAAGAATGCACTTCGGGTAAGTTAGTTCCGGGCGTTGGGACTTTCTGTTGTGAGATGTGTTTTTCAATAGCATTAAGTCTACAGTCTATTTGCTCAAGTTTGTCCATTACTGGGGAGATAAATGCCCTCAGCCATTCGTCCAAAAGCCTCATGAACTCAGACATCTTGCCCCCCGTAGTGTCTGCTACATCTTGCGCATTATGCTCATTTCCTCCTTGTGACCCACCCTCAATGACCTGGTTTATGACATTTTCTTCCTGTCTACCCAACCCAGATGCAGAATTTTTATTCCTAGGCTGTTTTGCTTGTTGGCGGCTTCCTTTAGGGGCGTTGCTAGCCTTTCTTTTCCCCGATAGGGCTTTACTTTTGAGGGCCGACATAGCCCGTAGCTGCCTAGTACGTGTAGCTGGGGGTGAGGGAGGTAAGCTAGGTGCAAGAGATGAGCCAGAGGAGATTGATAAACTGACATCTAAAACTGACCCCAGGTCAGGATGAAGGGGGGCATTTGGAGCCTGAGAGGGATCCATAGGGTCAGGGGGAGCGGCGGTGCATGCAATCGACTCTGTGGCTGGTAAAGGGAGAATGGTTTGACAAGATGGATCCAAAGATAACCTCCTTTCTACAAGTTTGATTTCCTTAGCCACAACAGATTCTGCCCGTTTCAAAAAGGCATCCAGAGTCCCCACCCCCCCAACCCCAGGGCACACTTTAAGGTTAGTTTAAGCCATATCAATATGGTATGTCTTAAAAAGGTGAGAAAGGTCCTGGACAGAAACAAAACCAACAATTGAAAATAAATAACCAGATAAAAGAATGTCTCGCACCTCACTTATTGATGCCGCTGGTAATTTTCAACCGTAGATGAAGGGGAGGGGGCCCAGCCCGGCCTCTTCTGGCCCCTGACGGCCACAGACGGCCCGCCCTTGTCCGGGCTTCTCCCGGGACGCTCCTGCGCGCTCCCGCGCAGCGAGGAAAGTAACTGAATATATAATAGCTGCGACGGTAGGCGGGGCTCACTAGCAGGTACAGGTGAGGGCAGCCGTGGCCTCCTGGGACATGCAGTCCCTGACTGCAGAAAGGTCGGTCGAGCGTTGGTCTAAGCGCCCCTGGTCACCTTCGGCGCGGACAAGGAAATGCCTCTAGCCCCCAAAGTGCTCTCGTTCTGGAAACACACACCTCCAAAGTGCGATGCGGCACCCGAGAAGCGGGTGCGGCAAGCTGTCTTATGCGCAGCTGTGGCATCAGGCGGGGCTCACTAGCAGGTACAGGTGAGGGCAGCCGTGGCCTCCTGGGACATGCAGTCCCTGACTGCAGGAAGGCTGGTCGAGCGTTGGTCTACGCGCCCCTGGTCACCTTCGGCGCGGACAAGGAAATGCCTCTAGCCCCCAAAGTGCTCTCGTTCTGGAAACACACACCACCAAAGTGCGCTACGGCACATATAGTTTTAAATTTTAAGTGATGTAGAAGTGTTTTATTTAATTACTAACAGTTATTTATATTGTCATAACAGGTTAGTAGGTTTGTAGGGGTGTAGGGTGGGAAGGTAGGGAATTACAATAGATTAATAATAAATTAATAATATGTTATGAGATATTTAATTGATTATTAATTATGTGAATTGTGTGATACCGGTAGTTTTTTAAGTATAATATTAGATGCTGGGTGTTAGGTTTATAGGGGTATAGGGGGAAGGTAATTAAGTAATAATTAAACAATGAATTAATAATGTATTATTAATCAATTCATTTACTGTTAATCATGTAAATTGTATAGTCATTCTATTTTTCAAGTTATATATTATGTGCAGGCTGCTGGGTTTGTAGCGGTATGAGGTGGGAAGTTAATTAAATGATAAATATTTAACAATTAATTAATAATGTATTATAAATTAATTAATTGATTATTAATTAACCAAATATGTACTATTTGTATTTGTAAGTTATATATTAGGTGGTGGCTGCTAGGATTGTAGTGGTAAAGGGAGAGCAGCTAATTAAGTAATAAATAATTAACTATTAATGGATTATTAATGATATAAATAATTAATACATATGTAAATTGTGTAATAATTGTATGTTTTAAGTTATATATTAGGTATGGGGTGTTTGTAGAGGTATAGGGTGGGAAGTTGTCTAAGTAATGATCAATTAAGAATATGTATTATTATTTAATTGATCAATAAATATGTAAATTGTGTAATTGTATTTTTAATTTATATATTAGGTATGGTATGCTGGGTTTGTAAGGGTATAGCATGGGCATTTAAGAATTAAATAATTATTAAATAACAATTTAATACATTATTAAATCATATTTAATTGATTGTTAATTGTGTTACATTTATTTAGTTTAGTCATATTTTAAGTGGGGGCAGGTACATTTGTGGGGAGATAGTGTAGCAATTTCGATAATTAATAAATAAAATGACAATAGTTTAGACTAGTAATTATTCATTTGTTTACTAATCATACTAATTGTTTAATTGTTTTTTTAATTTTTAAATATTTTTTTGTTTAATTAATAAAGTTCATTTTGGGAGTTTCACGTTTGTTATTAAAATAATAGTGGTTATGTTTCATATATGTTATGTATTTAAATATAAGTTATTTCCAACACTTTGCCTACTGTTGCACAGAACTGGAGTGAGAATTGTAAATTTTACTCCATAAAAGTCCAATGTTTGCTGCACTTTCGCAGAAACTGGAATGGGAACAGGTAATGTTGCCTCTTCAATGTCCAATGCTTTCCCTACTGTTGTACAGACTACAGTCCAAAACTTTCCCTAATTATGCACAGTCTGCTGTGGGAATAGTAAAATTACCCATCCGGGGTCTAACACTTTCCCTCCTGTTGTGCATACTGGAGTGTGAACAGTAAATTTTCGCCTCTCTGAAGTCCAATGCTTTCCCTACTATAAACTGGAGTGGGAATGGTAAATGTTATCCATCTGGAGACCAATGCTTTCCCTCCTGTTTTACATACTGGAGTGGGAATAGTACATTTTACTCCTCCGGAGTTCATAGATTTCCCTACTTTTGCACAGACTGGAGCGTGAATAGTAAATTTTACCCCTCCAGAGTACAACAATTTCCCTACTGTTGCTCAGAATGGAATGGGTACAGTGTATGCATTATCCTAAGAGTTTAATATTTTTTAATGTTTAAATATATCTAATATTTTTACCTGTTTCATTTTATATTTGTACATATATATGTATATTGTTTGCATAATTTAGTTTTTAAATATTTTAGTAAAGGTTTTTTATATATATTTCATTTTTTAATTCAATATTTTGCATTTGATTTGTTAATATGTTTTAATGTTTTTAAAAAAAATATATATATATATATATATATATATATATATATATATATATATTATATACTTTTTATAGTAGTAAATAAAAAAACAGAATGTAAAATATACTTTGGAATAATAGTGTTTGTTATATGATGTATGTGCATATATAAATGCACACACATACATATTATTATGTGTATGTTTCTACAAGTATATGTTTATACGGAACTGTTTAATTATTCAAATACTAGAGTGGACATTTTCTCGTTTATACGTAAATTGAAGTTACAAAAATGGCATCTGATGTACAATAGAAAACCACCGGATGGGGGAGGTGAAATGTCAGATACAGTGCAGTTGACTATTGGAGATAATGAAATGCTACATACAATATATGCACTAGGGGATGTTTCTGAGGATATTGTAAATAGCTCTGATACACAGAACCCTAATGGCATTGCAACTGATAGTGCAGCTTGCACTGGTTTTAGACCAAAATCTGTCTTTTGTCTGATCTTGCCTCATGACAGTATCGATACCTTTCATGAGGCTGTAACTAAAGAATTAGCGCTTCATAAACACAAGGCAGCAAATAACATGAATCATAAATTCAATTTGACAAAAATTCAAAGATATTTCATCTAATCTTTAGCAGGGGATGAATCTGTGATCATCAGACCCTCGGATAAGGGAGGAAATATAGTGCTGTAGGGGAGAGATATGTACACCACAGAAGCCTATAAACAACTTAATGTTGTAAATTACTATTGTAAAAGCAATACTGTTGAATATAATCAGAGTATCACCAATACGTGGGAGAATCTGGAAAGGAGGCAGAATGATGGGATCATTACTTGGCATGAATACTGCTATCTTAAAAAAGACTACCCCAAATTACCAATTATTTACCTTCTTCCAAAGGTACACACAAAGATCCTAGAAAACCACCAGGGAGACCCATAGTGTCCTCAATTGGCAGTGTTAACGAGAATATTTCTCGATATATCCATCATTTCCTTAGGGAGTATGTTACTACATTACCCTCACACATTGAGGATACTAAAGATTTTCTCAATAAAATTTCCAACATAACATGGGAGGAGGGGCTCACACTCATGACTATGGATGTGAGTTCTCTCTACACAATAATAGATTATGAGCAAGGGATTGCAGCATGCCTACATTTCATGTAAGTGAGAAACATAGCTTACCTGGGACACACGCACCTGCTTGTAGAGATGATGAGGATATGCTTGAACAACAATATATTCATGTTTAATAGTGATCTCTACAAGCAGGTGTGTGGATCTGCTATGGGTTCTAGCTTTGCGCCGAGTCTGGCGAATCTGTTTCTAGGCAAATGGGAGGAGGAGATTCGCAAAGATGAACAATTCAGTATTGAATTTAGCAAAGTTAGAACCTGGGTTCGCTACATTGATGACCTATTTGTAATATGGAGCGGGTCCAATGTGGAAGCCCAGGATTTTGTGAACAAATTGAATAGAAATCCGTACAATATTACACTCACTGCAAACATCAGTACGGAGAGTATAGAGTTCTTGGACACTAGGGTTATGGTACATGAAGGTCGTCTAATGATGAAATTATACAGAAAAGAAACAGCAGGGAACAGCCTATTACACACCTACAGTGCCCACCCAGAGAGCCTCAAATGGAGCATACCCTATGGGGAGCTCATCAGAGTCAGGCGGAATTGTAGTGAGGACAGCCTGTATGAGGAAGAAAAGAACAATATGCCGAAACGGTTTCGTGAGAGGGGGTACCCAGATTGGGTTTTATCTAAAGCAGTGAACAAAATGAGTGGTATACCAAGGGAGAGTACTCTTGAGTCAAAAAATCCTATGCCAGAAACAGCAACTGTTACTAGAGTTATCACAACCTTTAATGAAGATTCCAGGAAAGTGAGTAAAGTGTTGGCTGATAATTGGAGCTTACTTAAAGTTGATAACATCATAGGTTCCAAAGTTGGCAATCGACCTTCTATTACCTATAGGAGAGAAAAAAGTTTCTGGGATATCCTATTGAGAGGAGATATCAGTCCTAGAGGTAGTGCCAGCACACATAACTTGAAAGGTTTCTACCCATGCGGCCACTGTTGTGCATGTAGATCAAGCACCATGGTCAAAGAGGTAGAAATACCGGGAGCAAGTAGAAAGTACAATATAAATCAATTCCTAACATGCAGCAGTAACTATGTTGTATACGTTCTCGAATGTCCGTGCAAACTAAAATATGTGGGCAGCACGGTGTGCATGGCAAAGAAGCGGGTACAAGAACACCTCTGCGCTATTACTAACATCGATGCAAATTACCCCATAGCATGCCACTTTCAAATTCACCACCAGTCTAACAATGCCCTGCTTAAATATTTTGCACTAGAACAAGTGAATACAAGCAGAAGAGGGGGTAATAGACTCATAGCTCTGAGAAAAAGAGAATCCAAATGGATAATGGAGCTCGAGACTAGATCCCCTGGAGGTCATAATTTGGACGAAGAACTAGCTACTCACCTCCACGAGATTTAAGGAATTGCGATGACATGCTGATACATTGTCTGCTGTAAATCTAAATATAATGTGTGAGTCTATAAGATGCAAGATTTTGTGCAATGGTTTTTAAACTTTTTATTTCTAACTTTTCTTTCCTTTCTTTCTGTTTATGTTGTGCAGGAAGAACAGGAAGGGACATCTCTTCACTTTCACTTGTATAAAATGCACAGTTCCTCTTTATCACCACTTCTTCTTTTGCCTTGTATAAGATCCAACCTTCAAATGGTATAAGCTAAGAGAAGATAATGAGTATAGGATGTATGCTATTTAAAAAAGACTGCTTTTGTGGCAGCCAGGTGTATCATCATTATTCATATTCTTAACCACTTTTTCTTGCATTTTTTGTAACTTGGGGTTTCTTTAATACAACGTTTATATCTGTGAACTAAAGCCAATCATCTATGACATAAGGAGGACTGTATTTGATCCATCACATAAGGGCACTAGTCCGAAATCAGAATTGTGTATACTTATGGCACTAGTCTGAGTACAATTTACGTAGCAAAACCCAGTAGGGGATAGCTGTGTGTTCCCAGAATTATGGCTAAATAATAAGGTACTGGGTTTCTTTTAATCATACAGGAATTATGGTGACTCAGTACAGGCCATTCTAATGGTAAATGATGGATTAATTGAGTCGCCTCTAAAAAACACTGAATAATAGTATAAAAAGAGAGTATAAATTGGTGTGAAATACTGCCAAAATACCGTATGAATTTTATACTTCTCAGTATTCACTGCCCATGAATTGTCACGTTTATTGAATATAATGTATAACTTGGAGAATGCGGTGAAATAACGTTATTGATGCTAAATTCATAAAAGTTTGTGTTTTATAATGAGCACGCAAGAAATAGTGAAGCGGGTCCCCCATTGAAAGATGGCGCCTCCATGTCATGAGTAATGTAATATGTGACGTCATTAGCAGTGCATTGCACGCGCAAGTTATAGTGAGTCCAACTAACTATAACGTGGGAATTTCAATGGTTTTATGCGAGTAAAACTTCCAGCTAACTATAACTGGTGTCAAACCTATGGTTTTTTCAGTGAATTTCATAGGTTTTTTAAATGCTACTTCCTAACTATAACGTGTGTAAAACCTATGGTTTTTTCAGTGAATTTCATAGGTTTTTTAAAGGCTACTTCCTAACTATAACATGTATAAAACCTATGGTTTTTTCAGTGAATTTCATAGGTTTTTCAAATGCTACTTCCTAACTATAACGTGTATAAAACCTATGGTTTTTTCAGTGAATTTCAAAGGTTTTTAAAATGCGAATTATTAACTATATTTTCAATGTATTCTATAGTTTTATCATAGTATTTCGAGAAATGTTTTCATAGGATTACAAACTTTTCTTCACTGTCAGAATTGTTTTGGGACTCCTTATAAATCTCTAGGGGTTTTACGAAGTCTTTACCTTACCTTCTTTTTAATGTTTTCAGACTTCTCACTAAATGTTGGAAAACGTACTGTGGTGCGCGACCGCGTGCGCGCACCCCGGTATTTTTAAAGATTAAAAAAAGGATGTATACTTTATCGGTATTGTTCTTGGGACCCCATATGAAGGTATACAACATCAGAGAATGTCTACCTTTCCTCCTTTTCACATTTTAAAACTTCATTAAATTAGACCGATACTTCCAAATGACGTACGTGTCCGGATTCCGTCACCACGTATACGTCTTAATACGCGCATGTCAAATCATGTGACTTGAAAAGAACACTTCCTATTGGTTCATAGTAGTTTCTATTCTGCAATTTTCCAGAAACCCCCAACTTCCCTCACTATCTATTTGGCGCTGAAGGGAGAAGAACCTTTTTCATCTTTCCGGAGACTTTGCTGAAATGGCTGCCGCACGCAATTCATCCTCGGAATCTGAAGAAAATGTTCGTGTACCTTTAAAAAAAAAAAAGAATCTTTCATCTGGCAATTTTTCACCTATCCTCAAGATAAAAAAAAAGTAAATGCTCCGAAAGTAACTTGCACAATTTGTGACACAGTACTTTCAAGAGGTAATCCGTCCAAAAAGTATTCCTTTTCGATTCATACCATGAAGAGACATGTGAGCCAAGTCCATCCTGTGCAATATGCACAGGCAGCAACAAGAGCTCTGGCAACAGAACTACCACCTGCTGTGGCCAGTACTTCATCGAGAAGACGACCTACATCTCCATCTACTGCACAGTTGGAGTTGAAACCATTTTTGTCGAAAGTGCATATGAAATGCAACAAGTGTGATGGAATGATTGTGTACGGGGAGCAGAGCCTCACTCTTGTAGAAAGAAGAATTAATGAACTTCTTATGTTCCTGTTTTACAGTTCAAAAATTCGGCTCCAGTTTAACAAATTATAAAGAATAAAAAACTCGTCCAAAAATAAAAAAAAGTAAAAAAACTACAAAACTCAAAAAAACAAAAAGTTCTTTTCAGAACTACCTCATTGTACCAAAAAGAGCTCTATTCATGAGCTAAAGTATCACCGCATTTTCAGAACGATTATTAAAGAATGCGGCAATACATGGGGCATATTATGAAGAAGACGTGATAATTTATCGTCGCTTTTATCGGCAGAACGCTGCTCTAAAATCGACGATAATCGCCTTCATAATATGGGCCATATTATCAAGGACGGGCGATACAATATCGCCGCTTTTATCGGCAGGAAACTGCCGATAAAGCGGCGATAATGGACTTGATAATATACTGTATGGAATTCCTATCGAAGCCCATGTTAGATGTTTTCACATCTCACATGGGCTTCGATAGGATTTCCATAGGGCATATTATCAAGCCCATTAACGCCGCTTTATCGGCAATTTCTTGTCGATAAAAGCGGCGAAAATGTATCGACCGTCCTTGATAATATGCCCCTATGTTCTACAAATTCCAATCGAAACGTATCTTATGTCTTTATATCTAACATTACGTTCGACTGCAATTTATAAAGCATATTATGAACGCCGTTTTTGCCCCTATATCGGCAACTTCCTGCCGTTAAAGGCGGCGATAATGTCTTCCGTATCCTTGTAAATGTTCCTGAACCACTTTGTGACAACGTCATAACACTGCCTGCGGTAAGAGCACTTTGCATGTGTGCCGCACAAACAGTTAATGACATGCATAGCAGGCGTACGTTAAACCACAAGCAAAATGTGTTTGGAGACGAAAATACTATCACAAACACGGCTATTGTTAGAAAAACTGTTTAAATAAACTTCTTTATCGTACGAGTGCCACGGCCTGCTTTGATGAAGCATTTGGCAGCGTTAACATGGAGGTGTGGAAAATAAAACTAAATCAACCCCCTCTCCTAATTACAAAGCACACATTAGTGCATAAAAACAACGCTTGTTTTCACGCAGTAATGTTAACTGCCGCTGCCTGTTACAGGGGTACTATCACATATATATTTAAATTAATAATGACGTGGTTACACTGCGGAAAACTCTGGCGATACTTCTAAAACTTGTGATTCCCAAACTGTGCACCGCGGCTCCCCAGTCCACTGTAATGAAGTGCCAAGGGCACCACGCACACTAGGGTGACCAACCGTCCATAAATTCCACAGACGTCACTACCCTGTTATGTGTAACTGTATCCATCTCAGAGAGCTGTGCGCTCCTCCCCTGTGAGAAGGCTGACAGCCCCTGCTGGAACGGCCTTGGATTTCACTGCTACAGGAGCACCCCTCCCGCACACTGAAATTCTCTATGGAACTTATTGGCACTTACTGAATGAGAATATGGCAGTCAAGGTTTTTTAAAGCAGATAGCGCTCTTCCTGCCTCAACGAACAGAAGGCATTATCTTAGATAAAAAAAAATAAAACCACCAGCATGCCATATTAGAAAACACTTCCTTTAAAGAAGGCTATGAAAGAAAATTAAAAAAACAGATTAACGTTCTTTCATTCTCTCATGATTTTTAAACAGCAGTATTTTCATTAATATATTCAACAATGCCATGGTTACTGCTTTTGTACTTAAAGGAACTAGCATCCATTGTCAAAACCAATAGTCTTTGCTTGTTCTTTGTGTAAAGATAGTTGCTGTTCTACATATCTGCATGCAATCAGACATACAACATAACACCAGTCGAGCACAACACTGTGCTAGACGCATATGTGTAGCTTAGGTGTTTTAAAGTGCCCTCGGAATTACATCCAACACATCCTTTGAAAAGACCCCTCCATTTTTTTTTAACAGTGCATAAAGCCATGGAAACAACACCATTTTACAGTAACCTCACATCCTGTTACTGGACATCATGTATAACTGATAACTTCTATCTTTTCAGTCTGCCTATGTACAGAGGCCTTGTAAACTCTCCCCCACCGCACCCCACCCCACCCCTTGCTGTAGTTTGTTCTTCACAGGCCTCTTCTCCCTACAACTCTGCAGAGAAAGACTCAGGTCATAAAGTACAAAGCTGAGTGAGTAAATACATTTGGAATGTCTAAATGGCTGGATCGATTACTGAAAGAATGAATGGATGAATGAAAAGAGAATAGTTACATAATCAAAGAAAACATGGATGCATAAATGAATGAGTGTAAGTATAGATGAGAGAAAAGATAAATAGATGGATGTATGGCTGGAAGGTTGCATAAATGGCTAGAAGAATGGATAGATATGTTAAAGGATGGATGCATGAGTAAAAGAGCACCTGATGCATCAGTGATTTAGTGGATGGATGTGTGAAAGGATAGATAGATAAAAAGTGAACGGTAGATGATGGGCAAGTAAATGCGTGGATAGATAAAATGATAAGTGAAAAAGTAAAAGAATGGATAACTGAAAGGGTGATTATAAAGATTAATTAGTAAGTCAAAGGGGGAAGATGGACAAAAGCATGGATACATCAGTGAAGTAAAAGGGTGGATGGTTAAGAGAGCGGATGGCTGGCTCAGTGAACGGATGATTGGATGAGTGAAAGAATGTGTCCCAATTACTTTAAGAAAGGTAACAGAACGTACATACCACCTACCAACCGTTAAATAAAATGGTGAGGAACCACTGTAAACTGCTGAGTAGGTCAAGGAAACCACAGGTGAACATTGTTTACGAACCACTGTCCTAAGTGATAAAAATCGGTCCAAATACATAAATATTGTTGTGAAGTCAGCAATATTCATCCATTACCGAGCTATTGGCCTTAGTCATGTTATCTACCTACCATTACATGACATAACTAAGAACTGCTCAGGGGCAGCTATTAGATTTTGGACATTTTCGACCATAGCACAAATATCTTCAAAAGTGGGTAAAAGGAGATAGCAATGTTAGGAACTGTTTCCAGTCACTAACATCTTGCAATACTAACTTTGCATGTCAACAATAATAAATTTCACAGACAAACAAAGCGAATCACAAGATACGCATTATCTGTTATTAGATGTCGCTAACTGGTGTTAGTTTCACCTACATACTAGAGAGATAATTTTATCTCCGCTTTCTTGGCTTTTAAAGCCAAAAAAGCAGAATAAAACCCCCTTGATAATATGCTCCAAAGTTCTTTAACACATATCATTTACCTGCAATGTTTTGACACATCCGCATTAGTGAACTGACTCACTGAAATGTTGCTGATTTCTTAAAATAATTTTTAAGAG
The DNA here is from genome assembly GCF_964261635.1 of Lissotriton helveticus. Taxonomy (NCBI): domain Eukaryota; kingdom Metazoa; phylum Chordata; class Amphibia; order Caudata; family Salamandridae; genus Lissotriton; species Lissotriton helveticus. The sequence continues at coordinate 857,309,080 of NC_136069.1, forward strand.
ACTCCTTGTGACCGTACAGCCAATCCTCCATGAAAGTGCTCACATAAAACACAACACTGGTATGACCAGGATACTCAAAAAAATGACACAGTGATGAAAAAGTATTTTTATTTTTTATACTTACCTAAGAAATAGTAATAAAGAAAAACTTAAAATCTTTACAAAAACATGGTATCTGTTGAAAAAAAGTAAAAACAAGGTTATAGTGTCATTTAATGAAACAAAACAAAGTAGAAGTGATTGAAACAGAAAGTGAAAGAAAAGAAGACTGAGGGACAGAAAAAGACCGAGACAGAATTATTTGAAAGAAATAATAGCACTCAAAGAATGACCGTCTAAAGAAAAGTAAAGTGAGAGACAAAATGAGAGTATAATCAGTGATAATACACGAAACAAACAGTCTGTAAAATAAACAGACTAAGAATACTGAAATGTCTTAAAGAGATAGATAAAATAAAGGAACAACACTAGGAGAAACAGAGTGAAAAAGAATGAGTAACAGAAGATGAATGGAATAGAAACAGATATGGAGTGTAAGAGAGACAGATAAAGAGAAATGAAGTAGGATGAGAGAACTAAACTATAGATTTAAGTTTGGAAATTGAGCATAATTAATGAAAGCAGAGTAAGGGAACAAATTGGAAGGAACAGTAAAACAAAGAAATTAATATTCAGGAAACAAAGGTGATAAAGGGTCAATAAAGGTGACTCAGTATAAAACAACGTAAGTAACAAACTGAAGAGTTAGATAGACTGAATAGAATATTAACAGAAAAGATGTAAGAGAAACAGCATAGAAAATTCAAAAATGCAAAATGTGCATGAGTTAAAGGGAATAAACATGTCTAAACACCACTAACAAACGAAGAGGATGAAAGAAATAAGGATAAGAGAGAGGTACACGACACTCTCAGATATGATTAGTTGTACTTACCTTAAAAATTTAATATCTGTGGAAGACAATAAAGAAATCTGTTATAATACATATTTCTAAATCCAATGTAACAAAATAACTTAGACAACATATTAAATGGTTTATTTTTGCTGTCCTCAGATACATTGATTTTCACTATAAACAGTGATTTCAATACTAATCATCATGTAACAGCGGGGGAAAAAATACACAATCAAAATGATTGTGTTTAAAAAACCCGTACAAGATCTCTATACATACTATAAATACCTAGAAAAAAACATGTCTTAAATGTTTTTCTCTAATTCGCAATTTCTTGAGTAAGCACAGCACATACTCCACAATTACAAACTAATTAAAGTATACTAGTAACTTTTAATTTCCTCTCAACAAATAACCGTGCAACTATGTTCTTAAAACATTTATCTCAATTCCACATTTTGAAATCTCATTGTTTTCCGCGTGGCCAAATAGTATGAGTTAATTCCAACATGTCCTGTACCATAAACATTAAGGAAACCTTACCTGATACTATCACTTTGCCACATAAAAGTTTCATTTCTAGATTTGAACACCCTCAATCACATGATATTTTTAAACAACACAGTTTCATATCTTTACAGTATTACTCTGACTAGACCAAGTAATTTCACTGAAATTTTGGTTCCAAAAATATCAGATAAGAATTTCTTAACTCAGAAGGCAAACGTTTCTTAAAACTTAATTGACTATCATTGCAGAGCATCCGAACAGTTGGACACTTCAAATAAGCTATGTAATGTCCTGATGATATTGATGGCCCTTCATGAAAAATAATTGCTACAGTTACAAATGTTCTTCTAGAAATAGATATTTGAGAAGCCACAACATTTTTAATTGAAGTTGACAATGTACTTCCATCAGCTCTGCATCGTTGAAGCATTAAAATTACATACTGTCCATATCTGTGGATAAATAAGGTTGATAACATTTCTGAGTTACATTTAGAGCAGACCATGTTCTGATACGCATCTTTAACTAGTTTATTAAAGGACACTGTTTCACAATCTGGTAATGTTAAATATATAAATCTTTCTGTGTGTATGTCAGTACTACTTGTAAATGAGCAATTATTGCAAATATGTTCCCATTTATAAGATAGCCCAAAAAGACTATCAATACCTACACCTTCTTCTTCCAAAACTGTAAGCATATACATAATAAATTCCTGACAATCTTGCTGAATATTCTGAGAAAATTGATTTACTCCTGCACATATGACTAAAACATTCCTTACTTCTGAAACACTTGCTACTTCACTATTACCACTGGTACATTTTTCAAACACAGAATTTAAAGAACAACAAAATGTTTGCTCCTGATTTTCTCTAATCTGTTGCTGTAAACTTTTTAGAAAAAAAACCACATTAACCACTACATTTGCATAGCAGTTGAAACCAGACCTATTTTCAAATTTAAATCCAACAATCTCTGTAGTACTAACCTTTTTCTTACTCCTACCAATGACAGTCTCATATTTTTTTCTTCGTTTCCCTACTACTTCAGTACATTGTTCCTTATTTCTCCTTTTCTGACCAACTATACTCTTTTTAATTAAAGGATATTGAGGTAAACTTGGAGCATATTCTCTTCTTAACCTATTATACTCCTTCACACATTTTAAATCTGCACTAATCTTTGTCCAGATAAAGTTCTAACTCGTGATAAAGCAACATATCCCATACCCTCTTTGAATACACTATTTCCAATATTTACCAAAGCACAATCTACACTTAAACCTTGAGATTTGTGAATAGTCACTGCATATGCCAAACAAATTGGAAATTGTTTCCAACGGACATACAAGTCTTTCACAAGTAAAAAACGACTTGAACAGCGACTGAATTGTTGAACTTCCTCAATTCCGTCAAATTTTATTCGTAAAAATTCAATCTCATCTCTATTTGGGTAATTTACAAAACCAACAATATTACCCATTGCTCCATTCACCAAACCTCTTTCTACAAGTAAATTTCTCCGTAAAATAATCCGACAATTTAAACATACATACAGATTCTTCTCTAAGCCAGCAGTTTTAGATATAGATTTCTGAAGAGTATCCAATTTTAACTTTAATTTTTCAGACAAAACAATAGTACTTCCTTCATGCTCTATTTTATCTTTAGCTTCCAGTTTCTTAATTTCTTGATTTTCCAACTTCAACATTTTCTCATTGAAAACTGAGCATTCTTTTAGAGTTGGCATCAAGCATATGACTGACTTATCTTTTACCTCTTTACTATATATTTTCTCAGGTACATTATCTTCATTGGGAAACAACTTACAAAGTAATCGAGTTCGTAGAGTTTCTTTTGCATCTTCAGTTAGTTTTCCAATCCTTATATCTTGAAGAATATTTCCATATTTAGTATCCTTTGCCTGTCGCATATTTTGAATCAGTTCAGTATATTTGAAATGTGACCATATATTAACATTTCCAATACTGCCAAGACACTTTCTGGTGTCTTCATGTGTAACAGTTTCAAATACAGATTGTTCTTTCACAGGAGTTAGTTGCAGTAGATCTCCAAAAACTATGACATGTTTCCCTCCAAATAAGACATCATAGTCAGTTTTAAGTATCTGCTGCATTCTTAAATGTACAAAAGCAAGCATTAAATTGGATACCATGCTTACCTCATCAATAATGAGAAGTTTCATTTCTTTAAGAACTCTAGAAACTTCATAACAAGCGTCTCCAGATAGCTTGTGATATTGTAATTTATTTTCATGTTCAACTGGCAGCATCAGTAAGCGATGTAAAGTAATACCTTTAATATTATGTGCTGCCAATCCAGTTGGAGCAGTAACAACACAGGACAGCGGTGACTGAGTTCTTTGCTGTAGATATGTAGTAATTCCTTTTATAAGAAAACTTTTCCCTGTTCCAGCTTCTCCACTTACATATAGTCGAATAGGTTCAAATGACATACATGAGCATTCTTTTTTGTCATGACGAAAACCATGCTCCATGTGCTCTGTCACTTCGTCATTTATCTGTCTTTGCTCAAGATTAAATTCCTTCTCCAATTCTTCTAAGTTTATTATATCCTCTTGAGCTTGCTGCATTGCTTTTTCCACCTCATCCATGGCAGTGGCTGCTTCATTTCGGATAATTGGTTCTCCCAGTGGATCCTGACTCAACGATGCAGAACTTTGAGTGTCTTGTGAACTTTCTCTAGCAATCTCCGCTGCAATTGTTGCTTCTTGCTCTATTTCGTCGTTCAACATTTTGAGATAATTACTAAAAACAGGACATTCTATACTACTTTTTGATGCGTTAAAGGAATCTTCATAACTAACGAAGTCTCCAAGTAGTTCCTCTTCAGTACGCCATGGTTTAAAGAGTTGCAAAAGAGCTAAATAGTAAAATTCTCTTTTGTCTGGATTTTCGCAACTCAGTTTTCGGTGATTAATCAGGTGTCCTTTTCTTTGTTTCCCCAGACATCCTTCCTGTCCAATCACAGCGTATGTACCTTTTTCAACATTCTCTCTAATATTCCTTTTAAAAGTGTATTTTTCAAGTACTTCATACAGACAAATGTTTTCAAGCAGAGTACTTCTATTTGGATAGTATGTATCCAACATATTTGTTTTCAGAATGTCTGTACTGTCTGGTTCTTTCTGTGCTAAATATTCAATTTCTTGCACAGTTTTCAAAACACGGCTTCGTGTTCCTGCAAGACCTAAACTCACCCACAGGATACTTCGAGATTTCTCATAAAGATTTGCTGATGATAATCGATCACAACATTCATATGCGCCAATTTCTCGATGAGATAACATCTTCAAACTGTACGTATACAATTTCTTGCTTAGGCTCTTTTCATGAGAAATATCTTCCCACATCTCCTTCAGTTCCGTCTTTTCAGATTTTGTGATATAAGACGTTACATATCGAGCCACAGCAATAGAGTTATCCGCAACATATTGTATATCCATGTTAGCATTCCACATGGTCAAAATGACAGGGTTGTAGTCATTTATATATTTGGACTCTTCACCTCTTCTTAAATTGTATGTATTTTTGGGTGATCTTCTTCTGAAATTATGTCAATTATGTCGCAAAGTTGACATCAAATTGTTGACTCTTCCATTTGAAAGCACCGGTCGTGCAAATCCAAAACGACATTTAGTATAGAATTTATCCTTTGATTTGAATTTTCGCAGACAATATGTTCCACAACGATGTCTTTGAAACCGTAACACTTTTCCTCTTAAGTCCTTATCAGTTGTACTGTTAGGTATGTCACAAGTGGCATATTGTTCAATAAAAGACAGTACAGTGTCATCGGAGTCTTTTCCAAATTTGGGAGCATCCTTGATCCATAGTAACATGTGAATATGAGGAGCATCTCTTGCTTGATACTCTTTTCTCCAGAAGAAATCCAGAACTTCACCAAGCGGAGGATTTTTCTTGTTTGTAATAAAAGACATCGTAGCTTCAAATCTATGATTAAAATATCTGCAAACATTAACCGGATCCAACGAACACAATTCTGGTGTCTTGTAGTTTATATTTTCAATATTTACATTCGCCTCCTGAAGAAAATCAAGTAAATCTTCCCAGGCATACTCTGCACAGCTTAGAGTTAAAAACCATGTTGGTGCTCCCAAGTTTCTTAGCATGCATTTTAAATCTCCATGACGACGGTACCAATACTCATTAGTACCATGCTGACATGCCATTAAATTAATTAGGTGAGAATCCAAAACACTATCTTTCTCCAGCACTTTATCCATAAATTCCTTTGCTGAAACATTTTGCAGATGCACTCCACTTTTTAAGATATGGTTTACTGCATAAGAAAGACCAGATAAGTCACTCTCAAACAGAAGATGAAACAAATATGGAATACATTGACGAAATCTAGGATCTTCTGCATATAATCTTGTTGTCCGATGCTCAGATGCAGGAATCTGCATAGGTCGATCATCATATCGCGCACCTTCACCTGTTGGGAATAACTGTGGGAAACAACGACTTTCCAAACTTTTTTCCCATACACTAATAGGACTTCCTTCTGCTTTTTTCATCTGAAATAACTCAATAGCATTCCCCATTGCTTCTTTCGAATACAGTGGATGAACACTGTAATGTTCATAAATTTCTTTCGTTCTGCACAAGTCGACTTTTTCAATTTGTCCAAAAGACAAATCATTATCCTCTTCTTCACTTACATCCTCTTCTTCTACGTACAATTTTTTTTAGTATTTATTATTTTTGACTAAATACAACGTTGCCTTTTTCACTTTCCTAACATCCACTAAATCTTGCCAGATTTTCTTACTCTTTGTAGGTAAACCATTAACTAGAATAACTAGAGGTTCCTCTTCTACATTTTCAATACCAATTGTCTCCATATTTTTTTTAAATCAAGTGGCAAATATACAACTCTACCCTTTAATCCTCTTTGTAAATCTGTAGGATTTAATTTCCCAGTCTTAGGCTCCATACGAACAATAGCCTGAAAAGGATGTACACATTGAATCAGAATAGTCTCATAAGTATTTAAATCCTTCAGTTCCGATGGAATATTTATCAACTCAAGATTATTATATACAGCTCTAGCAGGCATTCTATTTTCATTTAATTTATTATAACAATATTTACAAATACGCTGCTCAAAACCCAAATCAAAATAGTTTTCTACCAGCAAATAAGTCGCAAACTCTCTCCACTGAGTATTATCTTCATCTTCACTTTTTAAATATAAATCAACTAACCTAGTTTGACTTTTGTAATGAATGCGTCGACAACACACACAAGTTAAATTTGGTTTTTCACCTGCAATCACCTTAAACTTTGTTATTTCCTGTTCAAATTCTTAAGTATTAAAATGTGCAACATTTTCTAACACATTTCCTTCTATAACTATATCAGTTTCTACATTCTCTTCAACTCAAGCAAAATAACTTACCTCAATTTCTGCACAAATATTCTTCACATCTAATGCACATCCATGCAAAAGAGTACTATTTAACTCTTTAAGTTTAAGTGCTGGACTTTTTGCATAATACATCTTTCTAACTAATTTTCTCATTTTGGTATGATGCACTGCTAACATCCTGAAGTGATGAAAAACACTCTGGCATATTTTTTTAGAAAGACAAGCCAGAGAATGGCCTTGCAAACCTATTTTTTCTCTCACTCTGCAACGATCTAATTCTTGCAACATTACAATTTTTTTTTTAGACTTTCCTTAGTGTACTTACGTAAGAAATTGCGAAATAAATCAATTGAATCCTGTCGTACACTGCAAATACTGCTACAATTCCAACTATAAACAGGAGCATGAACACGTCCCTGTAAAACTTCTCCACCTATTTCCCCTTCTGGATTTCTGACCTCAATTTTCTCTTTCTCAATAGGACAGCCATCCTTCACTTCATACGCTCGACCACTGGTGTCAACTGCATGCAACAAGTCGTTACTTTGAAAGTAACTCTCTTCATTAAAAAATGGCTCAGAATTTGAAGTATGCATCCATTTACCAGAAAAGATTTTACAAAAATTACTTCTATTTATGTGTCTCTTCCATTTACTCTTAGCTTTTAAAACTCTGATTGCCTTATTTAGTGTATTTATTCTTTTAAGCACTAAAATAAACATTTATTTTTGTCTCGAACGCATCATCCACAACTTCCTCTATATATTTTTTCTTCTTATAAAAAGCAGATTTCCTTTTAGAAACTTTTTCCTTTTTCAATAAATTCAAAACTACTCTCTTATGAAACATACGTTTCCTTATTTCCGCAAACTGATTAGTACCTCTTTTACTGTACATACTTTCCTCACCACTGATTTCAGACACAATTTTCTTTTTTCTTCCATTTCTCCTTGTAGATACTGAAAACTGTTTTTCCTTTTCAACATTATCCAATTGAGTTTTCCTTTGACACAATTTTTTCAAAAAATCCTTGCTGCTCTTACCAGGAGCACTCTTGTATTTCTCCGTCCTTTGTTGATTAGATACATCTTGTGCATCTTTCCTCTTCAAATGGTATGTCTTTTTATACAGCTTTCTTTTTTCATTTCTGGCCGGCATAGTGATTGATGTTTGTGATATAAATGACAATCTGTTTGGAAAAAAGTTAAAAAATATTATAGACCCCTACTACCATATAAATTACAAATAATAACCACTGCTTGATTTTATAACTATAATAAAGACAAAGAAACAGTCTCTGGTCAGAGTAGGAAATCCTATAGTGAATATTGTTTCTAAATTTATGACACTCCATACCTGTGTTATCATTACACATGTATTTTATGAATGTAATTTTTCAGGCATATAAGTACTATACTAATTTTCAAGCATTGTAGGTGTTCCTAATGCTTTTAATTTTTTTTACTTTAATCTGTTACACACCTCATCAAAACTTTTACTATCATTCTCAAAAAAGAGAATACCGATGAATAGTACAACAATCATGTTTTCAAATTTTTTTTTTAAACAAAAATAATTTTATTGATTTAATAATTCGTATTCCAGAAGCACATGTAGCATCATTTCATCAGATACTTCATTAATATTATTTTCTTCTTGCAAATTCTCTTCTTCTTCCCCTTCCACCATTTCTAAGTATGAACTATCAAAACTGCAGTCCCAAAAGTCCTCATTTTCTGTTCCATTTTCGTCTTCAAATATTTCTTGTAATAATTCTTCAATAAGTTCAGTTGCCATTTCAAAATGGACATTTATATTTTCTGAAGATTGTTCCATTTTACTACTTCCTTTCTATCTTCTGTGTCCTTTTAAGAAAATATAAAGACTAAATTATATCTTTCTTATGATTAGATGACCAAAAATGACCGTTACTAATCTTTAAACTATATACATTTTCATACTTTTTAAGACATTAACTACATAGATTAAGATAGCACCTTCCTCTTTATTTTAGAAAGAAACTGACACATTGATCCTACACATTAACACTATTCCTTTTAATTTTTCTAATTGAAATTGTGCTGTAAAAACACATTTCAGTGTGAAATTTGTTTTCAGGATTTGTGCTGTAGAACTATTTATACACTTTCTAATTTATTTGTAGGGATCTATTTTCAAAGTTCACAACTACAAACTATGATTCAAACTGTATGCAAACTGAAGGAGTGACTCACAATATACCAATTAAAACATTCACTAAACAGATTGCTACTTCCCACAAAGGCTGTTGCTTTTACCTTTAAACAGCATACTCAACATGTAAATTTCATCTAATGTAAAACATTTCATCATAACCATATGAAACCACATTCATCCGCAACTCGTGGAGGGAATTATGTTGGGGCAGGGAGACAAGGAGGAGGAGGTGTAGGGTGGAGGGACCTAAAAACCTGGATATAGATAATTTCTAGTAAATACATATTTTAATTATTGAAATGAATTTTGTAGTGCGCACTGCATTGCAAAATACGATGCTGTGTACACTACAAAATTAGTTTTATTAATTGAATTGTATACTTACCTGCAATTATATATATCCCAGATTTTAGATCTCTCCACCCTACACCTCCCCCTCCCTCCCTCCCTGCCCCACCGTAAGTCCCTCCACAGCCTCCGACTGACCACATCATAATACACCTGTGCAAATGCATATAATAGAGTGCAAATAGATAGTACAGTCACAGAAATGCATCAGAAATGGCCATCACGCCAACAGCCATATCATAATAGACCTCTATAAATCAAGAAAAATGACTGTACACAAATGATACAGCATAAGTTAGAGAGATAATGATGACTTAGCAAAAATTAATCCACGTAAACAGCAAACTCTTACAATCAAAAAATAGATGAACCCAAACTACATAGAAAATAACACATGAACCCGGCCCATAAAAAGATAGTACCAACAAACAATGGAACCGTATTTCAAAATACATATGTACTGCAAGCAGGTACAGACATGTTTAAAATAGAAATTAAAATCCTCCTGCAAAAGAGAAGCAGTGCAAATATTCTTAAAAATCTTGCTTATTATGGTAATCTGCACAAAAATAAATTGTCATTAAAAAAATTTCAACTCACCTGTAAAAAAGAATTTGGTCGTTGTATACTCTCACGTTCACTTCAGGTTGTTGCTTTTCAGCACAAAACACTCAAAAAAAAATAAACAACTAAATTTTAGTTAACATATTACAGACATATTTATTAGACAACATACACCCATTCTTCCAAATGTCATGCCTAACAGATACATTCCCTAATTTTCTATCCAATATATATCCTAAAGCCTAAGTTTAATATTTCTTTGTGAAACACATTTAATTTCCAAATTTTTCACCCACAATTTTTTTAAATCAATCATCATTTACAGTATAATCTACCACACATTGGCAGGATACTACATGCAATATTTATGATATGCACTGCTACACAACCTTACTTAGTATATTTGTTTCCTAAATACATGTACATTATGTGCAGGGTGTTTTTTAACAAAATGGCGGTCAACACTTCCGGATTTCCTCCGAATCGAATCTTTACAGACGTTAATCAGCAAATCACAATGCCGCTCACGCACAGCCGCATAAGTGACTGAAAAGGGAAAAGTGTCTACGCATTAAATGTGGAAAACCGAGAAACAATCGTGTGTGATGAAAAGGAAACGTGGTTTGTAAATAAAATTTAATGGTGCAAAGGGAGAGGAGACATGAAGATAGTTTCAGGACTTTAAGTTTTGTAATTTTGCCTTTTTTTCAAAATTGCAAAAATTTTCAGTTTGCGGAATTGTGATTTGCTGCTTAACGTCTACCAACATTCGAATCGGAGTAAATGAGGAAGTGTTGACCGCCATTTTGTTAGTGCGAGTGAATATATTCTACAGAACAAAGGGTTAGAACATGGAAAGGGGAGAAGGTACAGATTATCTAACCGGGTAGTTTTTCTCAGGAGGTGCAGTATACACCCTGAACGCAAAAACAACATTTTTTTTCTTTGAAAAAAGTTACAGGGTGCGCGCACTTGATCGCGCACCCCTATTTACAAGACTGACGACTACGTGGTTTGTATATAAAATTTAATGGTGCAAACGGAGAGGAGACTTGAAGATAGTTTCAGGTCTTTAAGTTTTATAATTTTGCCTATTTTTCAAAATTGCAAAAATTTACAGTTTTCGGAATTTTCATTTGCTATTTAACGTCTGTCAACATTCGAATCGGAGGAAATCAGGAAGTGTTGACCGCCATTTTGTTAGTGCGAGTGAATATATTCTACTGAACAAAGGGTTAGAACATGGAAAGGGGAGAAGGTACAGATTATCTAACCGGGTAGGTTTCCTCAGGGGGTGCAGAATAGACCCTGAACGCGAAAAGACCATTTTTTTTTGTGTAAAAAGTTGCGGGGTGCGCGCACTCAATCGCGCACCCCTAATTACAAGACTGTGGACTATTGCCTTTCACACAGATTAATAGCTGCACAAGTTAAATAAACCTTAATTTACTCCTCTCAATAATGTTTATCAAACTTCAACTTACAGTCCCGCTGACACTACAACAATATTCGCATACCTGAGTTTCTTAAAAATTAAAAAGTATTCCACACTAAATGTAACTCTCTTTAAAGGTTTTCCGTTCCGTTACTACACTACACTCACCTAACATCATCTCATTGCGTCACTTCTCCACTACTCATAAGTACACAGTGTCAAAAATATCAATACCGCACATAATCGATCACATCCAGGCACTACCAATTGCATGACTTATTTAACAGGAAGCGCTGTAATGTTGCATGTATTTTCAAAGGTACACCGGTACCTCCTATAATGCCGAATTTTACCTTAATACTCAGCAGTGATTATTTATTTTCAAGCAATGTGAATTACTTTGAGTTTTTAAACGACAAGCCTTACTCTATAATAGTCACTCTGCATATATCTCTCTGTAAAAATTTAGTTTATCCACCCCCGCATGAGAACCTTGATGTTTCCATCTGGCCGCGAAATCCGGCCTTGAACTGAAAGTTCCATCCCCAGACTTGAACAACAGCCTTATTGTCACAAAATCAAGCTACCCGAGCATCTGTTCACAAACAAATCTCATTCACTTTGCTAACACTCGCAGAAAACTGCATACCTTATTAAATAGTGACCTTCCTTTACAATTTTCTGAGGTGACTCTCATAATCTTTAACGCTCCTCCACTTCCCAGCTGGGCTATTTTTTTTGCAACTACTAACCAAAATATTTAAAGGCATTCTGCTACTCTTCACTCCATACTCTCTGATCTATGTTTCTGAACTTACTCATCTACTACCAGCAGCTGTTACTTTTGTATTCCTATTTTCTTTATTACAAAATGGAGGTCCGTCCTGTCTTCGCAAACGAGCTGGAGCACTTAGAACTGTTTCGCCACTAGATGCTTGAGTACTATGGCATCCTACCACTCGCGACTTTGAGTGCATCATATGGATTATCATTTTGATTTTCCTATTTCACCTGTGTGCAACCTGTATTTCATTGCCTGAGCTGTGATTTCATGTGGGCCCTGGACCTATGTCTCTGCAACTCGGTATCTCCTGAAGTGAATTACAATCATCTCATGAATCCATTAATTGATCACGAACAGCTTTGTTCCGACGGAGGGATTATGGCCTTTGCAGCGATAGATGGAGTTCTGGGTCATTGGAATATATTCGCAGCGGCACAAGATTTCTTGGCACACAGCTACATTGAAAATTCACCGAATTGTCCTCTGATGGTACTAGAGGCTCCGGTAATTAAAGAACATGTATGTTCATTTCCTCTTTTCAATTGGATGGCTGACTTGTTTTCGGACGATAACAATGACTTCCTTTTAGAAGCGGTTGCTACTTACTTTGCCTACTCAATGGAAGGATGACTGTTATGCAAGCCATTGACGTCTTGACTGTTTTCTCCCTCCCTATTTTTCTTATTATTTTTTTATTTTTATTTTTTATATAAACAGACCTATTGGCTTTACTAACATTGGACATTGCAATTTCCTGCTGGTGAGATTTTTTTATTTTATGTGGAGTTAATTTTTTTTCCACACCTACTCGATTTTGTTCAAAACATTTCATGATGCTTTAATTTCAACAAATCACTAGCTTATGTTATCTTATCTAATTTGAAATATTCTCGAAGCAAGGCTGCGTAAAATATGGTTAAATGTGCCCTGATAAATGTGTATAGTTACAATGACTTTTTATATCGTTTATCACCATTTTCCCTTTCTACTCCAATTTCCGCCTTACACACATATGTGCTGTTTTTGTTTTATGCCTATTGAAAGATTTTTGATCCATAACTGAAAAGTATATGATTACACTGATATTACCCATGCTTATCAACCTGTATTATACATCGAGTACTGAAACCTTTCAAAAAATTATCTCATTACAGTAGTTGTTCTGAGTACTAATTTTCAAACGTACCGGGAGATAACATACATGCACCTCCAGCCAAGTTCTCGCTTTTGGCGCGTTTTTCATTTCCTTTCACAATACCATACAACAAGCTTGTTAGTGCTTCGTATGCAGAAAACTAATTGTTAATGAGGTGATGTTTAACCACTAGCATTTTCATATATGATTACTGAACTTAAAATCAAAAGACACCTTCTTGCATGCAATATAATTTAATATATTTGATTGCGGGGCTGTACAATATGTTTTTTAAACGTTATTCATTTTGCTTCATACTACATTTCCATCATTTGTGTTGTATGGACTAGTAACTATGCCCACTACTTTCTTTATAATATCTTTACTTGTATTAGATAAAAAACTTCGCTTCAAAGCACTGCATCAGTGAATAAATATTTCAAATATATAGGTTCCCTCTTTTAACCCATATTCACAACTGAAATAATGTATACTAAAACTGTATTCATGTGTTTGACGTAATTTCAGCTGTACTCAATTCATGTTTTCTTTTGTCAACCTGAATTATTCATAGTTCAACCCGCTGGCCTGCGACGGTCAGTCAAGCCTTTCTTTGCGAGTTGTGAACCATAGCATCAATCGTACCTCTGGCAAAAAAAAAATGTATTACTGTAACGAAGCACCGCCGCAGTTGTGGTTCACTCAGACTGTTAATCACTGCTCCCCCGCTTCCACAGAGCACACGCTATGTCGTATTTCAGTACTTATCACCCTTTCATCTCCACTATAACAAACACTTCTTTGCCAGCCATCAGACAACAAAGTGAAAAACCAAAGGGACTAAGAAGTGAAACACAACAAACCCTCAGCTCTGTGGTGCCCACCGAGCGGTAATTCTAAAACTCGACATACACTGACTAACGCTTCCAAAAACCATCTCAATTATATAAATAATATTTTCGAAACCTGCCAAGTACTCTGATGCGACTATCTGTGTCTGCCTGCAGAACAAACTTCCTCAGCCCAGACTGAACGCACACACACACACACACATACACACACTAAGATAACACAAAGCAACTGATACGGAAAGCAGGAGTAAGATGAAAATACAGTCAAACGGCGGAACACAGAAACCTCTATATATATTCGGTCTTCTACATCAATTTATGAAGGCATATACTCCACGAACCTGTGTACAACCTCATGGTCACAATTTTTTATTTGATTGTACTGGGACACCTCTCCTCACCCCACCCCCACCAGTGCATCCCTCGGCCACAAACCACACTGTAATTTTTTCCTCAAACTTAAAGTTTAAAATACCTAAAGCATTCCCACTTTTTGTCGACGATATCACATATAATCTACCATTGCTCTCTCTACCTGCATTATCTGTGTCGCTGCTAATTCCTTTTTTTTTATCTGTAACCAACTTTACAAATTATGTACAAACGCTCCCAAATCTCAATTAATTTCTGTCTATTTCATTACATTTTATATTCCGTTTATTCAGTATACCACAAATACATTCAAAACTATAATTCACACTTCAAAGAAAGTGAAAAAACGGCGCACAACCCCTATTAACTGCACACAACTTCACCCCCTCCACCCCGCACTCACGTCTGCTGTGGAAGCCCAAGATAACATACATCCCAGATACACACAGAGCCGCACCTGAACGTTTCACATCTCTATAAAGAACCATTTGAATGTTAATTAGGCCTTGCACTTGTTTTACCCATTCTAAGAGCCCCTCCAGCTTTACTCTACCTACAGATTACACGTTCATGTCCCCCTAGAAAAAATCATTTTTTTTCCTCCCCCCCTCCAAATTTCGTTGCAGATCCGTCTCTAACTGACATTTAATTCATAGACCTACCAGTAGTGGATAGCATAAAAACATGACTGAAGTCCACTAACCTTAATCAAATTTAAAAAAAACAGTAGTTGAAAACATATAAAACCGTAACAAAGTCAAAAATGTGGTTGCTTAGACACTGTAAGTCAAATAATCAAATATAGTGATCAAACCACAATTAACGGTACATCATAAAACAAACAGTTATACACTCACCTTTACCAATGCTTTATAAGATGTAGAACAATGATAGTAGCAAAACGATAGCCGTTTGACGGAGCTCTCAATAATACTTCTATCACTGCAACCAAAGAATAATGGCATAGATTTCCTGTCAATACAGACTCATATATGTCTCTCCAACCAATCATATTTGTTCCCGCACAATTTCATAATCAAATTAACATTTCAGTTGGTTATCGTTTCAATATTTTCAAAGTCACATAAAGGTCACCCTTCACCCTCTGCCTTCTCTGGCTGTTACCATGGTAACAGCTCATTCTGCACCTGGCTGAAGGCACAGGTCAAAAGTTCATATCTCAACGTTCTAAATCAAAGCAATAAGGCGCAATTCCCTGCAAACACACCTGCCTATCCACTGTTTTTTTACATTTCTTTTTTTCCACAACCAATAGAACATTTCGTTTTAAAAAAACAGTAACATACAACGTAGTCTTCAATCTTGAGGTATAACAATCAACCAATCATTTTCAGTTTTTCATCAACACGACACCTCATACACTTTTTTATCGTGACTTTCACCATCTACTTGCCATTCTACTTCAAGAACCCATCGGAGTACTACTGCATCTGCCTTGAAAATGAAGGTTTGGCTTGTAGGACACAGTTATATTCACTGGAGTGAAAAATATGCTGCAAAACAGACGAATTTCTAACCTTGACTTACCAAATGTGCAAATTACGTGGATTGGCCAAAGAGGATTAAGATGTAACCAATTGATACCATTGGTGAAAACTTTTATGCATCTCCCTGAACCTAACCTGATAATTGTGCACTGTGGTGGGAATGATCTAGGCACATTAACAGGGGTACTTCTGGAAATGCTTCTAAAAGACACCTTTCGTCAATTGATGTCACTTTTTCCTTGAACTGTCTTGGTGTATTCAAATATATGCCAAAGACAAAAATGGAATTGGTCCAATCAACGTTGTCCACAAATTGAGAAAGCAAGGAAACATGTAAATAAATCTGTTTCTGCTTTCCTCAGAGAATATAACATGGGTTCTATATACAACAACAACCTGCGTTTCAACATGGAAGGCATCTATCGGAGAGATGGTGTTCATTTCACGGATGAGGGAAATAGAATTTTCCTCTGTAACATGAGACTCTGCATCGGAACTTACTTATAAGTGCAGAAAAAACTCAATTAACACAAGGGCTCTTTTAAGAGCCACCTTAGATCTAAACACTCAAACTTGTAATTCATCTCCATCTTTCTTTATGTTTTTTGTTCACCGTGCGCGACCGGGTGCGCGCACCACGTAACTTTTTTGCAAAAAAAAGCTACTTTTAGACTTTCGGCATCCTTAATAAACCGCTCAAGAAACCTATGAAATCAAACAGTCTCCACCCTGCTCCCCTTTGCATTCTCTCCACTATAGTTTTTCACAGTCTTGTAAATAGGGGTACGTGACCGAGTGCGCACACCCCGCAACTTTTTTAACAAAAAAAAATGTTCTTTTCGCGTTCAGGATCCATACTGCACCCCCTGAGAAAACCTACCCGGCCAGACAATCTCTACCTTCTCCCCTTTCCATGTTCTAACCCTTTGTTCTGTAATATATATTCACTCGCACTAACAAAATGGCGGACAGCACTTCCTGATTTCCTCCGAATCGAATGTTGACAGACGTTAAACAGCAAATCACAATGCCGCTCGCGCACACCCGCATAGGTGCGCGCACCCGTGTGCGCTTACAGATATATAACTGATTCCAACTTTAATTTTCTCAGCAACTACTGAACGGATTTACACCATTTAAACAAAAGCGTGATCTGCGACCCACACTCTACCTTTCTACCAAATTTCTTATAAATCCATTCAGCCGTTCGAGCTGTAGCCGTGTCTAAACGTCCTATGGAAAATAACATGGGAAAAACACGTTTTGGGACCCCCTTTTATCTCAGCCCCCACTTGACGAATCCCCCCAAAACTTTCACCGAGGCATCTTCTTTGAGAAATTCGCAAAGATTCGTCCTCCGGGGCCAAAGTTAATCCAAATAGAATGTTGCGGATTTCCTATGGAAACTAGGTCCTAACTATAACTACCTACTGGCGACCGCCAGTAGGTAATATATATATATATATATATATATATATATATATATATATATATATATATATAGTATTAAATGTTACATTGATTTAATTTACATTATGTTAATGTTATGTATTAAAATATTTAAGATTTACTATTTTAAATTATATATATATATGTATATAACCTACTGGCGGTCGCCAGTAGGTAGGTATAGTTAGGACCAAGTTTCCATAGGAAGAGCATTTTTTTGTTTTGCTTATAACTTTGGCGTTATTTGATGAATCATGTAATCTTCAAAACAAATTCTTTGTTCATATCAGCTCCTATGCTGAAAGTTTGGGGGTGATTGGTCAAGGGGGGGGCAGAGATAAAAGGGGGGTCCCAAAACATTTGCTCCATGTTAATTTCCATACTGAACTTTAGGCAAGGCTACAGGTCGAACGGGAAAACGGAATTACTCTAAATTTGGCAGGAAGAAGGGTCTTGGTCTAGGAAGCACACTTTTGTTTATTTGATGTAAATCAGTTCAGTAGCTTTGGATAAATATCGAAATATACAGATATTGATATTTGGGAATTCTGCCATCTGATTGGCTGAGGCGTTACGAGCACAAGCTTGCTGCTTATTGGTTGCAACCGCTGCGAGCAGTTGCAACTAGGAAGTGTTGGCCGCCATTTTGTGATTCCATTCAAGCAAGTAAGGGGAAAAAAGGGCGAAAAAAGTAGGAAAGGAGGGTAGGAGCAATGTAACCTTTGTGGGGGAGTGCGAAGCGTGGTGTTGCTCAGAGTGACATGGTGCTGAGATGATATGCTGCTACACTCGGGTATGACACCAAGAGCCTAAGCCGTGAGCTTATTTCTGTAAAGTGATGTGCTCTGGCCTTTGTAGTATACATGTGCAAGTAGTGTTAGTAGGTGTTTATACCATACAGAGAGTGGGAAGTGAACTACTGACCGCTACTGTACTGTATGTTTATACTACACCCAAAGCGGGAAGCAAAGTACTCATGCCTACCGGTGTGAAGACTCAGACATCAAACCGAGCTGATTGCTATAAAGTGATGGGCTCTGCGCGCTGTAGGATTCTAGCCGCTGTAGTATAACTATGTAAGTAGTGTTAGCATGTGTTTATAGTATATAGGGAGTGGGTTGCGAACTACTTTCTCCTACTGGTCTGAAGACTCAGGGATAAAACCGTGAGCCTAAATCGTGAGCTCATTGCTGTAAAGTGATGTGCTCTGGGCGCTGTAGTATACTTGTGGAAGTAGTGTTACTTTGCATTTATATAATACAGGGAGTGGGAAGCAAACTACTCACCCCTAGCGGTCTCAAGACTCCTGGATGAAACCATGAGCTCATTGCTGTAAAGTCATGTGCTCTGTGTAGTATTATAATGTATGTCATAGTAGAATGTTAGTATGTAATTCTACTAGAATGTAAGTATGTAATGTTAGAATGTAGGGCTGTCATGAGGGGAACCTTGGGGAGTTTGTACACGGTGCTGGAGAAGACGTTTGCCTTGCTGTCTGCTCCTATTGGTGGGTGTTTAAGGTGTCTTGTTTTCCTGCAATAAATCTACTTATCGGATCCACTGCTGTCTGCCTCTTCCCTACATAAATTTGGCGAAGAGTGTCGGAAGCCTGGGTGCATGTACACTTAGTAATCAGCTCACTACAGTGCCCTAAAAGGCAATGCAACTTGTCTGTAGGGCAGCGCAGCCCACTGGTTCAGGACTACAGGACGGTCCAGCAGGTCCATAAAATGAGACAGACATGTGACTGAATGAGGTCAGAGATGACATCATTACGCACGGCAACATTGCTTGTTCGCACCTGCCCACCAAGGCTGATGCACCCACCCCTCCCGCAGCACTGTGCTCAACACATGTCTGTAGGGCAGCGCTGCCCGCTGGCTTAGGCCTACAGTACGGTCCAGCAGGTCTTTCAAAATGAGACAGAGATGCGACTGAATCAGGTCAGAGATCACATCATTACGCATGGCAACTTCACTTGTTCGCACCTGTGCACTCATGCTGATGCAACCCACCCCTCCCACAGCACCACGCTCAATTGGAGCCGCTGTGCACCCAGGACCCACTGCTCACCTGCTGTCATTGTTGTGTGTGCAAACACTACAGGCAGCAGTGTTCACAATTCAGTTGCAGTGTTGATTGCAGAATGGTGTTCACCTCATGGATCTCTTTTCAAACACGATGGGCACTAGGGTTCACAATTTAGAGCCAGTGTTGATTGCCAGGAGGGTGTACACCTCATGGATCCATTTTTTTATTGCACATTGTGATATGCAAGGTGGATGCAGCCATATCACCTGAGGCAGTGTGGAAGAACTGGGACACGTGTCGTCGTCGTTTTCCTATTCATACTCACGCAAAGTGGGCTGACCTTGCATACGCTAGGCCAGCGTAGGGATGTGAATAATTGTTCTGGGGATCTAGGCGTTGTTCAGTTCCTGCCTGGCCAGGAAGTGTACTTATGTGTGTTTCTTTTGCAGTTTTGACGTCGCAGAATGCGCAATTTACATGAATGTAGCATGTATCGGGAGGGCGGCAACTATCGCTAGTGAGATGCTGTTCGAAAAGATTGAATGCCGAACATCACATGTCGTTGTCAAGGTTGTGGATATGCGCAGACACGCATTTCAGTGGTGTGCAGTATTATTGAAAGTGTTGCTATCGCGAAGCGTGCACATGTGAATGTGCTTGGATGGAGGGAGGATCATTTTCATTTGATAACTTTATTTTGGTCAAAGACCATAAAAGTGCAATAAGATATATACAGGCACGACAATAAAACCATAAATACAGTCAAGTTAAAAAGTTATTTAACGTTGAGTTATCAAAGAGTGAAAGTAAGATGGATAGTAGTGGGCCATTATTTCATCTTGATAAAAAGAGTTCTTCTCCGCCACATGCCGTGTAAAAAAACGGGAAACAGCAGAAACAATGGGAGGGGCAGTATCATAGGTTAGAACTCTGGAAGCTTGTGCACATTGTCTAAAACCCAGACTTTTACACAGTGGAAGGATCCAGCATTTCCGAATTTCACTGTATGCCGGACAGAAAAAGAAGATATGCGCAATGCCTTCCCTCCAGTAGTAACAAGCAGGGCAGTTGGCCTCCGTCGAATTTGCCCATCTGGATGTTAGTGCCCCTATCGGTATGGAGCCATGCCTCAGTTGAATGTATAAGTTTCTTGCAAGTGGAGGCTGCACCAAGTCCAAAAACACCTCCGTCCTGGATTCAACTTTCATAAATAAAAACTCTGTGGACAGCCTGCCCAGGGAGGTCGAGCAATGTAAAGTTTTAAGGTTGTATGACCTTACAGCCGCCACTATTTGAGACCTTTGCGTCCTCACGCAGCTGTCTTCGGGTGCATCCCAAAGTTGGGGCATACCAATTTGGTAGAAGAAAGCCTTAACATGAGCCAACCAGGGTATATTCTTATTCTTTAGCTGTCCCCAAATTGCAATGAACTCTGCTCTAAAGGATACAAGCTCCGGCACAGACCAGAGCCTTCTCCAATAGAGCAGAGGTCGTGCAGCTGGCAATTCAACAATGGGTTCCGAGCCTAGGTCCAAGCGTAGTGGTATGAGGGGGGTGCTTTGGGGAAGGGCAACCAGGTGTCGCATGAAGGCCTGTTCAACCTTCAATAAGGTATATACATTTGTGTGGCCCCAGAGTTCTGCAGCATACAAAGCTGCTGACCTGACCTGTGTTTTGTATATCTCAAGGGCAGGAGTAACAGGTTTAAAAGTTGAAGCTCTATGAAATCTACCTATGCCTCCCATAATCTGGGCCAGTCTCAGGGAAGATTTAGAGATTTGGTGGTCCCATGTAAAATGCTCAGTCAATGTGACCCCCAAGTATACAAAAGTCTGGACTCGCTCCAGGGGAGTTCCGTTCATTGTGGGATTTGGGTGGGTGTGCCTCGAGGGATTGAAGATCATGAACTTGGTTTTCTCCAAGTTGACCTCCAACCCCCGGGAGGCACAAAAGGACACAAACCCGTCCAGGACCTGCTGGATGCCCGTTGATGTTCGCGATAACAACAGGGTGTCGTCCGCGAACATCAGAGCGGGCACCCTACCAGTGGCCAGGCGAGGAGCATCGTTATCCCAAACGCCGTTGAGTACATCTATCAGACCATTGACATACAGGCTAAAGAGGGTGGGGGCCAGTACGCAACCCTGGCGTACACCCCGGGTAACGGGGAAGCGAGCTGATAATGCCCCGTTTCTCCCACACCTCACCTGTGCATAATTCCCAGTGTGGAGTCTGATAAGGGCATCTAATAAGTAGGGAGGGAGACCAAGCTCCTCCAAGACCGTCCAGAGCCTCTCCCTGGGAACCAGATCGAATGCGGCCCGCAGGTCCACAAAGACAAGGTAGAGGCTGCCACCCTCTACTCTTGCAGTTTTGCAGTATAGGACCTGGAGCCAGAAGATCTGGTCCATGGTCGAGACCCCTGATCTAAATCCGGCTTGGAGGGTGGTCAAGATTTTATTCTCCTCCATCCAGCCCAATAATCTATCGAGTAGGATTCGCCCCATCAGCTTCTGGGTGGTGTTGATTAAGCTGATTGGTCTGTAATTAGATGGGGCGAGCGGGCAACGCTTTTTAAAAATCGGAACAATCTCGGCTCCAAGCCAGGTCTAAGGCAATGCGGAACCCTGCAAGACCGCATTGAACAAGACCATCAGGTATGGAGCCCAGATTTTTGGTTGAGAACGAAAAAGATCTCCTGGTAGCCTGTCAAGGCCGGGAGCTTTGTTCGGGAGCAATCTCTCGATTGCCGATTCAACTTCCTTAAGGGAGATAGAATCAAGATTAATAGTGGTGATCCTCTCATGGGCACCCAATTGCCCTATCCGGTTTCCAGGGCCCAAGGCCCCCGGCAGTCTATGCTCGTGCGGGGGGTCTGGGGCAGAGGAAACCCCAGGGACTAGCAGGGTGTCCTGGCTTTTACAAAGGGAAACCCCGGACCCCCAGACCCCCGGCAGTCTATGCTCGTGCGGGGGTCTGGGGCCGTGGAAGCCCCAGGGACTGGCATAGTGTCCTGACTTTTACAAAAGGAAACCCCGGGCCCCCAGACCCCCGGCAGTCGATGCTCGTGCTGGGAGTCTGGGACCGTGGGAGTCCCAGGAGCTAGCATAGTGTCCTGATTTTTACGGGAGGAAGCCCCAGGCCCCGGGACCCCCGGCAGTCGATACTCGTGCCGGAGGTCCTGGGCCATACAGATCCGAGGGGGCAGAATCGCTCTAGACGAGTTGTCCCGACCTTGGCACACAAGTGTCCCCAACTCAGGACTAGTGTAAAGTGACTTAAAATGCGTCTCCCAAACTATGGGAGCGATGTTCGAGACCCCAGTGTCTCGCTCACCTCCCGCCGAGGAGGTAGCAATGGTCCAGAAGGTCTAAGAATCTTTTAGGAGGAGTGCCTGTCTCATCTCATCCCATCTGGATTCCTCCCACTCACCCTTGCCCCTGATGAGTTCCTTCTTATAGAGCAATCTTGTTGCTTGAATTTTTAGGGTGTCCTTAGATTTAATTGCTGTAAGAAGATCTTTCTTTGATTTCTTACAGGCATGGTCATGCCAAGGGTGTATTTTAATCCTACGCGACTTCGTCCCACTAGCTGGATAGAATACATCTCCTAGACTCACAACTAACTTTCTGTGGGTCTCAATAATCTGCCCATGGGAAGTAGAGCTCCCCATGTCACTTATAAGTGGGGTAGCAATCTGGTAGATTTCTGCAAGACGGCTTGGGGAGTCCCCACAAGAAGGCCATTTAACCCTTCTCCTGTTGTTAGATATAATATAGGGTGGCACTACCAAATTATGGCTAGAGTCAGGGTTAGGTAGTCCAAATGAGCCAGGCTTAAGCGTCAGGACCAGCGCGTTATGGTCGCTGTCATGCCTTGGAATGACCCTAAAATCATTGAACCTGTCCCAATGTTTGGCTTCCAACATGAGATAGTCAATGGGGGAAGTACGATTAGTCCAAATATATGTAGGTAGACCGGAACTGTTGTTATTGGCCCTTCCGTTACATGCCCGCAGGGACATTGCAAGGGTCAGGGATTTGATTTGTAGTACTAACGAGGTCCAGGCCCTTACCGGGGCAATCCTTCGGGCAGGAATATGCCAGAGCAGATCAACCTCGTCCTCATCGCACAACTCGGATCCACCCAGGGGCTCGAACTGGCAATTAAAATCACCACCAAGGATTATCGAAGTTGTGGGGTCAAGTGTTTGGAGAAAAAGATCGAGCGCTTTAATAGTGCTCGATTCCTTTCCATTCGCAGTAGGACTTGAGTAGATATTTATAATAGCCACACGGGATTTATCAATGGTCTTTAGTAAGACACATTGTATATTGGGTGATTTTGTATCCACATGGGTAGCCTGTGCACCTAAGTGTGCGCCTACACATATGGATAGGCGCCTGAAGGACGGCCCTTCCCCCCAGAAACTGCATAAATGTCATAGGTGGCAAAACCGGGGCTAGCACTCTCCTCTAGGGGCCAAGTTTCTTGCATCAGACAAATATCATGTGTGGCCATAAAAGAAGACCACCCTGGGGCAAGTAGCTTACTCTTTAGCCCGGCTACATTCCATGAAAGGATTTTTATGCTTCCTTCCATGGCCTTTTTTGTACCTTGCGCATCCCCTTTTTCTAAAGGGAGTCCCTGGCCCAATCTCTGCTCTGCACTAGTCCCCACCCTTATTACTGCATTGGGAAAGGAATTCTTACCAGTAACCGTGGGTAAAATCTTCTCCTTAGTTCCAGGACCCTCCACTAGGTTACCGTTGTTAAGTTGTAGTGGGGGGGTGCCTTTCGGGGTGAGTCAATCAACCTCCTCGAGGACACTAAACCTGTTCCAGTGGGCTTGCAGTGGGTAGGTAGGAATAGTTGGAAAGATACCCTCCCCAAATGACTGCCAGTGGTGAATCCTGTTAGGAAGCGAGTGGCGATTTCTAATAAGTTGGGGTCTCCTATTGGAAGTGAAATTGTAAGTAGGGGTAGGATAGAAATAAGATAGGTGCAGAGGAAATATTTGGGAATCTCTGCGGGAAGGGGCTTTACAGATGTGGTCCACAGCGGAGGAGTCCCTGAAATTAATTGTAACGACATCCCCTGCCACTGTTTTAGGGCCCCTTCCAATCCAATCTATTCTTATCACTGCCAGTATTTCCCACGAGATGTTTAGAGGCAAAGGTCTATTTAGGTTCAACCACTGTACACACTTATTATATAGGTCTGCCTCGTGTTCTCTTTTCCCCTCACTAAGGGCCGGGACACCCACTAGGGCAACCACGTATGGTTGAGCTTCCTGGGGCAGGTTTATAGACGGAAATTGGCTAGAGACTGCCTTGGCCACAGGAGGTCTCGGTAATGGTGCTGTGTTGTTAGTTCCCACATTTTTACCCTCTTTATGATGTCGTCTAGATTTGCCAGTAGGGTCCCCTACGGGGAGAATGGTATGTCCTGGTATGATGGTAGTTGATGTGGGGGGAGGTACAGGGTTTGAGGGCTTAGCGGTAGTTGATGCTAACCCTAAATATTGGTTCAATACTACTGGGACAGTGGACTTTGCTGCTTCGGGACATGGTGTCTTTGTAGAGGCGAACAAAGAAAAACCAAATGTGGTGATGGACGGAGCGTTGACAATACAAACACTCACCCCCAGTCAACTGATCTGGGTTTAATGCATCACGTTCTTTAGCTCACTCCGCCACCCCAGTTCAGACATGACCATATGCAAATCAGTCTGACCCTGTGCCTCATGGAAACAGTCCAGCCCGAACTGCCAAGCCATGTCTTCCCTGGACCGGAATCAAGCTTCCCAGGACCGGTTTCTGGCATTACAGCCGTCTTCAGCCGGGCTTGCTTGACTCCAGTGGCAAAGTGAGCAAGGGACTAACGTTTGAGCATACCCTGACAACTTAGAGCGAACAAAGAAAAACCAAATGTGGTGATGGACGGAGCGATGACAATACAAACACTCACCCCCAGTCAACTGATCTGGGTTTAATCCATCACCGTTCTTTAGCTCACTCCGCCACCCCAGTTCAGACATGGCCATATGCAAATCAGTCTGACCCTGTGCCTCATGGGAACAGTCCAGCCCGAACTGCCAAGCCATGTCTTCCCTGGACCGGAATCAAGCTTCCCAGGACCGGTTTCTGGAATTACAGCCGTCTTCAGCCGGGCTTGCTTGACTCCAGTGGCAAAGTGAGCAAGGGACTCACGTCTGAGCATACCCTGCCAACGTAGGGCGAACAAAGAAAAACCAAATGTGGTGATGGACGGAGCGTTGACAATACAAACACTCACCCCCAGTCAACTGATCTGGGTTTAATCCATCCATCGCCGGGCTTGCATGACTCCAGTGGCAAAGTGAGCAAGGGACATGGCTTGGCAGTTCGGGCTGGACTATCCCATGAGGCACAGGGTCAGACTGATTTGCATATGGCCATGTCTGAACTGGGGTAGCGGAGTGAGCTAAAGAACGAGAAGCGGAGTGAGCTAAAGAACGAGAAGCGTGGCTCAGTGGTTAGAGGCGGCAGACCCGGATGCTGAGATCGGCCGTGGACCAGGGTTCGATTCCCCGCCTCGGCGGGTCTCGGGCTCAAAAATTCCACGGACTCGACAATTCTCTCGCTCCGGTGCCTACTCGACTCACGGGGTCACACTCTGCGACTCTGGGCAATAGCTTGCTTAATCTCCACTACGGCCCCTCGCGGCGGGATGCCTGGCTTTCACCTTGTGGATACCCTGCCGGGGTATCTCACAGGGGAATACCAGGACGGGTTCCCTAAGCAAGCGCCTTGATACCTTCGGGTGATACGTGCGCTATATAAGTCGCAATACATTAAACCCAGATCAGTTGACTGGGGGTGAGTTTTTGTATTGTCAGCGCTCCGTCCATCATCACCTTTAAGTTGGCAGGGTATGCTCAGACGTGAGTCCCTTGCTCACTTTGCCACTGGAGTCAAGCAAGCCCGGCTGAAGACGGCTGTAATGCCAGAAACTGGTCCTGAGAAGCTTGATTCCGGTACAGGGAAGACATGGCTTGGCAGTTCGGGCTGGACTGTTCCCATGAGGCACAGGGTCAGACTGATTTGCATATGGCCATGTCTGAACTGGGGTGGCGGAGTGAGCTAAAGAACGATGATGGATTAAACCCAGATCAGTTGACTGGGGGTGAGTGTTTGTATTGTCAACGCTCCGTCCATCATCACCTTTGGTTTTTCTACTGTCTTTGTAGAGGCACCTGCAGGTGTAGGAGGTGCCAAATTGCCTTGGGGATTTAATAACTTTGTTGTCCCTAAAGTACTATTATTTAAGATGGAGGTGAGTCTGTCCAGTTTTGACACCAGAGGTTTAATATGGGAGGCAATAGTTTGCTCCAGACTTGCCTGAAGATCGGCCCCCATGTTGGTGACCCAACATGGTATCCCTGTAGATGGACGCAGGGTGTTATCAGACGGGGTCACCAAGTTATGATTGGCCTGCTTCTTTTTACCCGTATTTTTAGGGAAACTATCCTTTTTTGTCTTGGGGCCTACTCTGCCAGATTTTAAAATTACCACAGGGGAAGGAGAAGTCAGGGTGCAGGGTTGGTCGTCGTTGTTTGTAGGAGACCCTACTAAGACCTGTGCTAATTCAACGTCTACTGAAGTCTCAGCTGGCAACTGCGCACAAGGCAGCTCAGCGTAAGTAGATGTTAAATAAGAGTCCAAGATCGTGGGATCGATCGCAATAACTGAGCAATCCTCACCACGGTCTTTGGAGCATGCTGTGGGTGGGAAGGATAATCTTCTTTCTGTGTGTTCAATTGCATTGGCCACCATCCCTATAGTTTGTTGTAGAATTTTGTCAATAGCCGTCAATGTGGTCAGGGGCTGTGGTAGTGTTGCCTGAAGCCTAGTGTTTGGGCGAGATGCAGGTAATCTAGATTTCCTGCCCAGAGTGCTCATTTTTGCTACGGAATGATGGCTCAGCTAACAACTATAAAGTAACAAGTCCCGCAAAAATCAGATAATATACTCTCAGTCCAGTGATAGCCCGGTGGATCAGTGGGCGATAGCTATAAAGCAAAAAGTGCTCCAAATAACAGTACCTTTGTAGTAGATGCCGAGACCCTGTGGACTGGGATATCACTGATAAGGGGGATGGCCCGTCCCTCGTCATCCCCGGACGGCCACAGACGGCCGGCCCTTTGCCCGGGCTTCGCCCGGCGTCCCGCGGGGCTGATGCACAACTTATGCGCCACCTGGCGCGGTCGTTTGTTGGTTAGTGCGCTGGTGGTTGCGCTAGTGCTTCTGGGGGTTGAAGTCCCCAAGTCCTCTCTCCACTCTGCGGCCACGCTCCTGTGCTGGAAGAGGAGCGGGCGGCGGGAGGCAGGCGGGAAGCAAGCGAGCGGCTGGTGAGTGCTCCGCAAGTGTAGGCAGCTCTCTCCCCTCAAGGCAGCAGGTTACTGTGTTTGATTCCCCCGCTCAGCAAGGGCTGATGCACAACTTATGCGCCTCCTGGCGCGGTTGTTTGTTGGTCAGTGCGCTGGTGGTTGCGCTAGTGCTTCTGGGGGTTGAAGTCCCCAAGCCCGCTCCCCACTCTGCGGCCACGCTCCGGTGCTGGAAGAGGAGCGGCCGGCGGGAGGTAGGCGGGAAGCAAGCGAGCGGCTGGTGAGTGCTCCGCAAGTGTAGGCAGCTCTCTCCCCTCAAGGCAGCAGTGAGGCTACGTCATAAACAGTGATAATGCTCATTACAGTCAAGCAATGTATGTCAAACGTGAATCTGAAAGTCTCACATATAACACACTACTATATTGGTAAAGTCTGACAACAGAGCGTACAGCAATACAAATCTGCACATTATTGTTTACTGTAGAGAGAATGACTAAAAGGGGTGGGGTCATCCAACTGTTACAATGGTAAATGTTATGAAGCAATCAAATGCTTTTTTTTAAGGTCACATGGCAATCGTGCACCGAGCGTGCAAGGAGGCCACACCCGACACGATTTTGAGAAAATATATTTATCATAATATAAGTTTATTACAGTTACAAATATATAAATGGTTAAAATATTATAGATTATTGCTTGCTCTCATATACTGTTTAAAGTTATTCAAATATGCTTTTCAGACAAAAAAAAGAGGGAATGGCATACCCAGCTTGACACAATACGTCTGTGATGTAACACAGGGCCTGGCGGCGTGCACTCATTGCATACACAACGCGCAGCGGGCGCGACTCCATGCGTACGTGACGTAACGCGTGGCTTGGCACTGCGTACCCGAGGGATACCAAAGTAGCCACTGAGGAGACTTCCTGTGTATATGATGTTATGCGGAATACGGTGACACAAACCCGTTGGATGCGAAATGCGCATCATTTATGAGTTTAGCAATATGGTGGATCCGATTCGCGTGTTGATGGAGCTTGTTATGATACCAGTTTGGGAGTGCAGTTTAAAAAAAAAAAAAAAAGAGATCCATATTTTTGAGGGAAGATATAAAACATTACATAATTTGTAAAGTTACAAAAAGAAGCATAATAGAGTTCCAAAATATATTTTTTTTAAAATAGAAAAAATATAGACTTTATAAAAATCAAAATATGAAATTAACATTTAAGAAACCTTTGAAATTCCCTAAAAAAAACATAGGTTTTACAGACGTTATAGTTAGGAATTAGCATTAAAAAAACCTTAGAAATTCACTAAAAAAACCAGGGGTTCCAGGGACGTTATAGTTATTTGAACATTTGACTCATATAAAACCAGAGAAATTCGCCTGTTATAGTTAGTTGAGGTAACTATAACTCGCGTGCCCGCAATGCACTGGTGATGACGTCACATATTACATCACTCATGACATGGTCAGTGACATCACTGATGACATCAATGATGACATCTCAAATGACATCACTAATGACATCACTGATGGCATTATCCACGTGAAACTCCGATGCATATACTGATGCCCTAATATAAACTTTGATACAAGCACTCTAAAATACAGACTACTATTTTTGAAACCATACACACACAATGCCAGATAGTACATATCATCCACTATTTCCTAGGTCTATACACACATCCAGTCACTTATACATGCAGTTACTCATCAATACCGTACTATAATATGCACTCATACACCTATACATATAGTAACAATCCGCCACTCATCCATAGAGTTACTCACACACCTAGTCAGTCATGCAAAGAATCAATCGCATACCAATTTACTCATGTATACAATTATACACAGCAACTCCTTTATTTATACACACACTGAATTGTTGTGTTCGATTTTAGATTCCAAATTAATTTCCTGATTCATGCCCTTATATAGGTACATTTCACATTGCCCTCATATAGGCATAAAAGATCAGTCCTTTTTTAGGCATTTGCTACACAAATACAGGCATGGCTACTTCCATCCGTTCATCTACGTCACAACGATTTCTTGGAAAACCAGACTCTTAAGCAGAAGGGACTTCCCCTAGCCTGGATATTGATTTCTCCAAGAAACTCTTTATTATGCATGCACATCTATTCCATAGGGGTTCATCCATGACATTCATTTGTCCAACTTTTACGTCAACAATGGCATTCCTAAACTCCTTCAAGGTATAAATATACCTTCACTTGCTATAGCAAAGCCCGGTGTGGTTCGGTGCAGTTCTACTATCTACTTGCAAAACGCAGCTCGCTACAGCAAGTGCGAAGGAGGCCAACTCTCCAGCTGATGCACTGACAAGAAGCTGTCATCTTCTGCCGAGAATCCAGCTCCAGTGTTTCTGACTCCCCTTGTGGGGTGTTGGGAAATAGAGTCCGTGAAAGAGATACCAACCTCTCTCCTTCTAAGGTATGGAGCTGATTAGAACCTAGAGAAACCTTTGGCAATTCTTGGCAAAACTAATCCTGTGCTAAAAGACAGCACCTAGTTCTTCCCTGGTACTAGACCTAGGTTAGGTACATTGGAATAGGCATATTTCAGAAGCACCAGTTGAGTATTTTAGCCTGTGTTATTTATGTATGTATTTTTACATGTCATAGCAACAGACAATGCTATTACAGTATTATTTTATATTACTGTTTACGCTGTACGCATTATACTTTGCATTCTGTCTAACGATTATAGCAGTTCATCTCTCTTGCATGAGAAAGAAGACTGTTCAATAAACTCCTTTATTGAAACACCTGTCTCTTTATTTCTATGCAACTCTGTAAAAGCGAAGCATGCACGATTGACTGAGTGAACTAGTTATCTATTGTTTCCACGACTCTGAAGATATGTTTCGATTCTTGGGGAAACAAAGTTGTCATGTTTATGCGGTTGTCAGAAACAAATCTCTTCTTGTTTATTCGAGAAAGTTTCTAGTGACCTCTGAGCTAGCTGACACTCACAATTAAGTTTAGTATATTCGATAGAGACATACTGACCTCAGTCCTATGTCAAATCTTTAGTGTATATTATTCCAATGCGCAGATCCTATTGGGAATATAGGAACTACACTACAACATCACTTATTTATGCAGATACTAACACATACTTACTGTCTTATACAATCACTGATACAAGCAGGAACTCATGTATACACCGACTCTTCAAATAACTTACTCTCACGTATATTCATTTATATATTCCAACAGTCACATATACTGGGTTAAAACATATGTAGTTACTCACACATATACCATTGAGACATTCATTCACTCATCAACATACCCATACACACACTAACTCACCCATACAGCCCTTCCCAGATGTACTTTTGAATCCATTCAACCAGTGAATCACCCACATATGTATCTATGCACAGAGTCACACAACCTTCCACCCACCCACATAGACACTCAGGCATCCATACAGATACTCAGACAACAAATCAATAACCCATATAGACACTCATGTAGCTACTCACCAACCCATGCAACCGCTTACACACCAACTGAGAGACTAATGCAGACTTTCACACACTTTAGTCACTAACTCATGCATTCAATAAGACACGCTCAATCACTCACTTATACAGTCAGTCACACACCTACTAAATAATCCATTCAGGCACTTGTAAATCCATTCATTCTTCAATACACCTTGGCATAGATATATTTGGAAAATATTTAAACTTTCCTGAAACACACATCCACTGGATGGTGTCATCAGTGATGTCATTTGAGATATCATCATTGATGTCACTGACCATGTCATGAGTGATGTAATATGTGACGTCATCACCAGTGCATTGCGGGCACGCATCTTATAGTTAGCTCAACTAACTATAAAAGGCAAATTTCTCTGGTTTTATATGAGTCAAATGTTCAACTAACTGAAACCTATGGTTTTTTTGGTGAATATATAATATACATGTGATCAAGGGCTAGGAGGCCCGAAACGCATCATGAACTTTGCACTAATCTGAAAATAAAAGTTTGATACTGGCAGCAGCAAAGAAGTTGTCCGTTCTCATTTTGTGCGTGCATTGCACATTGGAGAGCAACTGGATATGTATGTAGCTATGTATATATTAAGAACATTTATTTGTCCATTTTTTTAAATGGTATTAGCATAAAATTATATTTTTCTTTCGATATTTGTATACATACCATTATAAGCAGAGAGAAACAATATATTTGTAATCAATATTTTTGACTCAATATTTATGTCCCTCAATATTATTGGAATTGATATTCTGTCAGAAATCCCTTTCATTTTGGTGATGCTCAATTAGAAGTGCCATATTTATTAGTTCAGCACCTGTAGTTGGATGAGGTGAATATATAAGGTAATCTGTAAACACCTTCAGAATATATGAGTCCTCTCTACCCATGCAGTTACAACAACTAATTGTAAAATTGGTTGCATAAGAAAGGATTTCCAAATGACCTTCTTGGATATCACATAAGGCCTCTTCGGCAGAAATCTCCAAATCTGGTTGTTCAAACATCTTTTTGAAGGCCTTCTCCAAAGTAGAATCATCTGACCAATAAATCTCTGAAGCTGTGACAAGTAGTCCAGGTTAAAGTGGCAAGAGATAAGAACATTATTAGATAATTTGCTTTTAAGTTGTCCAAGGTAAATTCTGCATGTCAAAACCTGAAATTCACCATTAAGGAATGCAAGATATCTAATAATTTTGAGAAAACACCTAAAAAGTGAGTACACATGTTGCAGCTAAAGGAAAATCAAGACTATCATCCTGTATTTGGTGTTAGCTTTGAGCTTGTTGCTGAACAGGTTTTGAAAACCCTTGACCAGGGCCTAGGACAGCACCTTGATTGGGATACTTGTCAATACTGGAATTGGAGCTCAGTAGCAGCTGGCACGGCAGCAACCTCTCAAGGGCTTTGTGTAATGATAGCTCTTTCTTCAGATATCTAGACTGACAGATTCAAGGATGAGTCTTTTCTATACACACAGTGCCACCTACTCAGAGCGGAATATTGTGTGGTCAACATGTGACTCCAAGAAAGGTTGCAAGAAGGAAAAAAGAACAATTGGAAAATAAATTGCAAGGATAAAGTCCAGACACTGAAGCGGCAGACCCAGAGTAGACAAGGATGCTGAAGACCTGCATGAGATGCTTGGGTCGAAGGTATATAAAGAAAACAAGAAAAGATGTAATAGGAACACATTTCAAGCGAAGGGGGCAAGATGGCCGCTGACCGGCCGTAGGGAGTAGTCGCAGTCTTCTCCCCACCCTAAGACACAAGGATGCTGTAGTATGCTGAGCATCTCCATCTGGTTGGCGCGCCTACTGGTCTGGTCGTCGAGATTTGAAATCCGACAGGACAGGTTCCTTTGCGAGTCATCTCTTTTGCGGCAAAATCGCTGAAGGCTCGCTTTCACCTGAGCCTAGGGAGCCTTCAGGGCAGAATGGGACCGAGAGGGCCTTAGGCCCCGAAAGTGCAGAAGGAACCCTTGATCCTCAAGGAACCGCCAAAAGAAGCAGCGGTACCGACTCCTGCTCTGGCTCTTAATCTACGAGGCACAACACAGGCACGAAGGCTGGCTGCCAAAAACACAGAGGCTACTGAAGACAGAGGCGGTGCATGCACTACTGGAGGAAAAGAGACTACAGCCATAGCATGAAAGGCGCTAAGAATCGGCAAAACGGAGGCGCTAGAACCAAAGAGAATGCGCTCCAACAGTCTACCTTGTACGAGTCTTTCCCCATGGTAACCGCGGATGCTCCAGGAAACCTCAAGGTGGGTAATGATGGGAACACTGTATCCCTGGACAAGACGCAGACACAGATGCAAAGCGCTCCTAGGCGGGCAGAAAGACAAAGTAAGCCGAGCAGTGAGCATACAGATGACAGGCTGGATAAGCAGTCACCTCATGCATCCAAAGTGGAGTTGGAGGAACAGGCAAGAGTGACGGCTGATAGCAGAATGGACACTCAGCACAAGGGGGCTGTTCCTCCCGAGACTGAGACTGAGGGTGGAGCGTAAGTATCCAAAGCGGTGCCGGAGGTGCAGGTACGAGCAGCGGCTGATGGTGGTACTCAGCACGGGGGGGGCTGTTCTTCTTGAGACTGATGTAGGAGCTGGTTTTGATACCCCAGGCACAAGTACAGATAAAATTGCTAGCTCTAACACTGTTGCTGGGCGCGAGTTTCTCCCGGCAGGGTCACAAGTAATTCCATCATCATGTGCAATTGCAGGACTGGCTGCTTCTAAAGGACTTCAGAAGGTGAGTCTCCCTAGCTCAGTCCCCGGCTCTCCTAATGATGATTGTTTATTCACCCTCAATGACGACTCAGGGTCATTACTATCGAGTGGGGAAAGTTTAATGGGAGACTCAGACTCGGACTTCTCCTCAGTAGAAGGTATCTCAGTCCAGAGGACATCGGCCATTCAGAGGGCTAAGCCACAGAAAAACAGATCCCCGTCTAATCCAAAGTCGGCAGCGAGCCCGTCACAGGCAGAGGTTGTTAAGAAGCTTGACTGGGACTATTCCGCCACATCTCAGCTGTTCCAAGAAGATGGGGGCGCGAATTCACAACAGCACTCTTCTAGCCCATCGCCGATCCCCACCATCGATTTGTTGTACACTACTCTGAAGCAAATTCAGGGGGAGGCTAGGTCGGAGAGCCGAAGGGCCAAACAGACAACTAAAAATATACAGGGGTCACTAAGGAAACTGAATAAACTGCATGCTGACATCGCAGGCAGAGTTAGTCAGGTGGAAGAAAGGACGGGGAATCTCGAGGACAATGTCAGCAAATGGCAGGCATTCAAGGAAGCATAAAAGAAAGTTGCGGAGGACGTACAGTGGAAACTCGAATATTTCGGGAATCGTCAGAGACGGAACAATATCAGACTGCTGGGAGTGGCAGAAGGGGCTGGGGGGCTGAGGCGAAAGATGTCCGGGCATTTGTCATAGCCTTGCTGAGGGGGGGTTTCCCGGAAATGTCATCATGGAATTGGGAGAGCAAGGGCCAGTGGGCGCATCGGTTCCCCCTCTCTCAGAGGAAAGGATATGTGGCATCCCAGTCCGATAGGCCCAGATCTATTCTTGTCTATGTGGGGAATTACCTTCTCAGACAGGAGGTTATGGACAAGGCAAAGCCTGAGACCAGGCGCTCATTTGAGGGTACGACATTCTTTGCCCGCCCAGCTTTTGTCATGCTACTGTGGATAGGAGATGGCTTTACCTGCGAGGCTTTTTTGTTATTTCCATCTCGTCTTAAAGTGCTGGTGAATGGCCAAGTCAGGATGTTCTTCTCTGAAATCAAGGCCCAAGCGTATCTGACAGATCGAAGAGAAAAGAAGAACAAAAGGGGAGCACAGCTACAGCATAAGCACATTAAGTTTCCTTATAAAGGTAGTAGGGGCTCACCACTCCCTATGGGCTCATAGCTGTCACACATAGGTCATGACTGACCTATTTGCCTGTAAGGGGTGTGGAGAGACTTTGATGGAGGGGGTGTGGGGGGTGGGGATGGGCATGGGCACAGTGCACAGCACAGTTAGGCACTGAGGGACTACAGGGACCGCACATGTTAGAGTATACAAAATAAAATGATTGAGGATACGGATACTGGAAAACTAGAAGACAATAAGAGGAGACTGACCTTTGTTTTGCTGGATAATTGGCTAGGACAGGCACCAGATGTGTTTTAATGTGTACACGAATACTTACATTTAATGTGTGTGGCCTGAACGATCACCTTAAGAGGCAACAAGTATCAGCATTGTTAAGAGCAATGCATGCGGATTTCGTATGTCTGCAGGAGACACACATGGAGGGGACAAAGTGTTTCTTACTAGAACAGCTGGGTATTCATCTGCTTGCTCATTCAAAGCAGGGGGCTAAAACTAGAGGGGTGGCTATACTGTCTAGATTAAAAGATGTGGTAGTCAGGGAAAAGCTTGAGGACCAGTGGGGCAGATGGGCTTTAATACAATGTATGATCAAGGGGACTGGGTTACTCTGGAGTCAATATATGGATCAACTGAGGATGACCCAGAGGTATTTGCTTTCTTAGATTTAGAATTAGCTACATGGGCTCCGCAGGTAATTCTCTGTGGGGACTTTAACATCAACGGGGTAGGAGGTTTGGGTATGGATCATACCGAGCGATATCAAGGCCGGAAGAAGAGAGTATGTTGCGCAATTCTAAGCCTTGCAAGAAATAATGCATTAGTAGATGTCTGGACAAAGTTGAAGCCCAACGACTCTGCGATTGCTTACTACTCTGTCACTCACAAGGTCTGTGTTAGACTGGATTATTTCCTTGTCTTCAACTGTTTCTTGTCAAAATCCCAGATTGAAAATTTGCCTCAGATTATTTCCGACCACAATCCTTTAGTCTTCTCTTTAGATACAACGAGGGCAGTTAGTCACGAGCACATGTGGACCTTTGAGCGGGGATTATTAAAGGATGATAATTACGTGTGACGTATGAAAGGTTGGGTTAAAGTAGGTAGTACTTCCTCAGGAATCTCTTGGGACGCTTTCAAGGCAGGTATCCGGGGTGAGACATTGAGCTTCAGTTTGTTTAAACAAAGGCAGGAGCGATTAAGAGTTGAAGAACTGGCCAAGGCTCTTGTAGATGCCGAGGAGGATCTGGCTTTGCTCTCGGCAGCAGATGCACCCCTGGATCAGGCACTTATTAAAGTCGCTAGGGGAAAAGCTGAGGCAGAGTAGAATATATCCAGTAAGGTGGCTGCCACATACTTAGCAAGAAGAGAGCAGTGCTACAAATTAAGCGAGTGTGTGGGTCACACTTTAGCAGTTCATGCAAGGCAAAAAGCAGTTCTAGGCGAAGTTAAAGGGATTAATGATGGCTCTGGGGGATTATTCACAGACTCGGATGGAATCCGAGAGGTTTTCAGGGTGTTCTATGTGACACTATATGATGAGGATCAACCAAAAGACTCCTCCGAAATTCGATCATATCTTAGCGATATTTCTGCCCCACACCTTTCTCCGGAGAATAGAGAAGCTCTGGATGCGCCCCTGGGGGCGGAAGAGATTCTTGCTGCTTTGGCGAGCCTATCTGATTGCTACAGTACAACAGGCTCCGTTAGGGAAATCTGTTCCAAACACCTGGGCAGGAGCTGATATTGTAGATATTTGAAAAAAAGGGAAAGCCATCCACAGAACCAGGGTCTTATAGACCAATAACGCTGATGAATTCCGATGCAAAAATCTTCTCCAAGGCTTTGGCAGTTAGGCTATCAAAGGTTATAGATACACTGGTTAGCATTACTTAACACTGATTTGTTCCAGGAAGAGGCACCACACAGCATATTCGCAGAGTCATTACCTTATTTGATGCCACAGAGGTTCCAGGAGACCCAATGGCAGTCATGTTACTTGGTGCTGAAAAGGCATTTGATCGGGTGTCCTGGGGCTATCTTTGTCAACTTTAAGATGGTCTGACTTTGGAGAGGGCTTCATCAATGCTATTCAGGCTTTATATTTAGCTCCTACAGCTCGAGTCCGATATACAATGCCCCTACAGATTAAACGGGGCACGAGACAGGGCTGCCCGTGTTGCCATTGCTTTTCGTGTTGTATATAGATCCTTTCCTCCGCAAGTTAGAGGCGAATGAAAGGATTCCCCCTATAAAGACGGAAGGTGGTAAATGTAAAATTTTGGCATATGCCGCTATATGGCAATTCTCACCCCAGCACCCACAGAGGCCATAAGTGAGGTCGAGCTGGAAGCCTTAGGCTTTGGCCGAGTTTCTGGATATGCCCTGAAGGGACCCAAGACGCAAATAATGATAAGGCAGAATGCTCTGGCACTCGTGTAGTGGAATATGAAGTTTATCTGGGGGTTAATATCTCGGCAGATCTGGATAAAATGGTGGACAGGAACATAGAACCTATAATAAATAAAGCAAAAAAAGATCTAGATAGACTGCATAATCTTCACCTTTCTATAGTAGGGCATACTAATATTATCAAAATGATTCTCTTGCCAAAGTTTCTCTACCTCTTTAGGGCAATCCCACTTATATTTGAGGTGAAATGGTTTGCTATACTAAAACAGGTGATAAATAGATTTATATGGGCGCATGGCAAGACTAGAAGGGCTCTACGATATATGGCACTCCCCAGGGATAGAGGAGGTTGGGCCGTTCCTAATTTTAAAATGTACTGCTGGGCAGCAGCCTTGCAGTACATGGCTGGGCTTTTAGGGGGTGGAGGACCCGAACCAGAGGATACTTTAGGCTCTATAGCTATGTACTTGCTATTGCTTGGAGGGGACGCAGAGAATGCCTTTTTGAAATATACAGATCCCAGCTACTTTAAAAGAACAAAGTTTAAGATGCTGATCGCTGCACAGAAGATATGGACATCATTTAGGAAAAAATGTGGTTTAGGGAGGTTTAGTGCATAAACCCGATTGGACAGGAATAATACCCTTCCAGGGGAAATATTTGCAGATTCTGTCTTTACAGATTGGGGGCGGCGCAGGGTAATGAAGGTGGGGGACCTGGTGGGCTCGAATGGAATGTGCCAGTTCTCTGATATCCAGTTGACCTATGGGGTTGAGACAAGAAACTTGTTCAGGTATTTACAAGTCAGGAGCTTTCTAGTAACCAAAAAGGGTGGGTCTGCTGAGTTTGGGAAAAATACAATAATGGAAGTTATTGAGGGTAGGGCCAGCTGCACTATCAAAAGACTTTATGCCGAACTGATTGCGATCAAAGAGAATGACCTTGGCAAATATGAAAGCAAGAGGGCCAAGAAACTTGGGATAGGACAGAGTGCTTTCATCTCTCATTAGAATTAGGGCGAAATATTCTTTGCTTGGCTGCACTTCAGGCCCAGCACTATAAAACAATGTATTCTTTATATCATACACCTGCTAGGATAGCGCAGTGGGAGGAACAGCGGGCATCACTTGCCCTCGATGTGATAGCTTAGATGCAGAAATAGTGCATGTCTTTGCCACTTGTCCGCACTTACAGCCACTCCAGAGAGCCATAGAATCTTTCATAGGGAGATCATTGAGATTACCCTCATGCCATCAAGAATCTTGCTTGGCGTAGATGATGATGGCAGAGATGATCCCACATGTCACTTTATGTTCTTGGCTATGTCAGTTTTACGAATCTGTATCGCTTCGGCATGGCTCGACCAAACCCCACCCACCTTTCACCAATGGTTGGCTAGATTGCTCTCTGTATATAACCTTGAGAAAGGATATATGCAAGGAAGGGTAAAATGGGAAGAAGATTAGGGCTTCAAATATGGGAGCCTATTAATAATTG
The DNA here is from genome assembly GCF_964261635.1 of Lissotriton helveticus. Taxonomy (NCBI): domain Eukaryota; kingdom Metazoa; phylum Chordata; class Amphibia; order Caudata; family Salamandridae; genus Lissotriton; species Lissotriton helveticus. Next base: position 857,348,306 of record NC_136069.1, read on the forward strand.
GAAGAAAAGACAGGAAACACGTGTTTAGATTTTTTTACCCTCTCGGTCTCACTTCATTTATTCATATTGCATTGTATGTGCACTGATTTATTACTGATACTTGTCTATCTAGCATAATTTGGAGTGTAACTGGCTTTGTTTTCATCTTAACATGTGCTTCTGTTTTCATGTTGTTTTCTGTATGTTTTATTTTCTAGTATGACAATGTGCTCTGTAAAAAAGGGGGAAAATTCAATAAACATATAAAAAAAACCATAAGGAACACATTTTAGGCAAGGGGTGATTGTTGTGAAGAAAAATACTATTGGCTGTTTTCTGGCATGCTCTACAATGGTCTCTTCAGCCTTATATGCTGTAAAAGCAGGCTATGATATCAGAGTGATATTTGGACGCCATCTTGAATGAGTATGTAGTGAAAGGAACCTGAATCACATGTCATCTTGGAATTTGAGGTACATATCCACTGGATCTGCCTCTTCCTGAGATTCATTGGAAAGAGGGAAAGCAACATGAAAGACCCAAAAGGCAAGTGAGTATTGTCTTCATGGCTTTGACCAATTAGGGAAACTCGCGAAAAGTTTTGTTAAATCATACTGTGGATACAAAAGGCTGTTATGGCGTCTCAAAATACCAACATAGGGCCTCATTACCATCTTGGTAGGAAAGTCTCAGAACGGCAGTTGGATTCTCCTAATCTGTGTCGGAACTTATGTTTCCAACTGACTCAGAAACATTTCTGACCGACCGATTACGATGTTCTCAATCAGAAAACAAACCATTTGGTCAGTCCGAATCGGTTCCGACCGGCATACGGAAACTCAGAGTCGGTTGAAGCCGAATCGTACAGCTCTATTTACTGCGTTTGCGACCGACGTATTACGATGTCGGATTTGGACAGCCTTTCCGAATCGGTCTGTCCGACATGGAACGGATGTCAGAAACTGATTTTGGGGGACCGTATGAGTCCCCCTTCATTCTGAGGCCTCCAGTTGTTTGCCGTGGGGATACCCATGGGACCCCTCTTTCAAACCATCCAGTTTGGCAGGCCCCATGGGGGTGAAGGATTTTCTGCAACCACTCCTTTTTTAAATGGAAGCCAAAGCAATGTCTGCCCCATTTGGATTTCATTCCACATAGACATCCAGCCTTTCCCCTTGTGCTCTGTAACTCCAGCACTGGGTCCAAGGTCACATCATACCTACCACTCAAACTTGATCAACAATCAGGGATGAAACAAACACAACTGTAGTCACATATCACTACCCATACAATACCACCAAAGAGATAGAGAAATAATAGCAGGAACAATGTCTTCAAAATTAGGATAATGACAGTATGGCACAACATAAAGACCAATAGGCAGTCCATTGTGGATCCATGAGCGACCAAACATACCCTTATTGACACTGTCGGAAAACCTCCTCACAAAGGGGCATCCATTGGCCATAGCAGGCACCTCGAAGATGGCACTTGGGGGGGTGGTTTATGGAGGATTGTGTTTAGTTTGGGGATTTTTTTAGGGGGGTTTGGGCTGGGTTCAGTGGGGTGGAGATCTGGTTTCTCGGGGTGGATTGGGATCTGGAAGGGATGGGTTGGTCTTTGGGAGTGTTGTTTTCTTGTCTTTTGTTTTTTTGACATGGGTGTACTTGGGTGGGGATCAGGTTTCTCAAGTGTGGAACAAGACATTGAATGAATGGGTTGGGCTTTGGGTGAGGTTTTTGGGACTTTGGGAGGGGTAGCCTTGGGTTTCACGGGGTTAAGGGCAAGGGCAAACAACACATCTTCACATGGAAAACAGGTAGGATATCTGAACTGTGTGTTGTGTAGGTGTCTGGTGTGTGGGTGTCTGTGAGCATTTGAATTTTTTCTGTGTGTGTGATGTGGACATACTGGGTGTTGTGGAGGGGTCTGTGCCTCTTGGTGTGATGTCTGGGGGTATGTTTGTGGGTGTGGAGGTATCTGTGCCTGTTGGTCGCGTATCGGGTATATACATGTGGGTGTGGAGGAGTCTGTGCCTTGTGGTGTGGTGTCTGGGAGTTTGCATGTGGGTACAGTGGAATCTGTGCCTACTGGTGTAGGGTCTGGGAGTATGCATGTAGGTGTGGAGGGCTCTGTGCCTGTTGTGCCTGGGGGTATGCTCCGAGTGAGGAGGTGTATATCTGCTGAGTGCTTGCATGTTTGTGTTTTTTTAATGTTTTCTGTTTGTGTGGAATGCTTGACGCTGATGAAGTATGTGCTTGCTTAGGTGTGCATGTGTTTGGAACAGGAAGGGGGATAGGGAATTTGGACAGGGAATGGGCAGGAGGTGGGATGGAAGGTTGGGATGGGTAGAAGGCTGCCATGAGGGAGGAGTCCAGAGCCTGAAAAGACCTCTGTAGGCCAGACATTGCAGTATGAATGCGTTCCAGGTAGGCCATCATCTGTGTCAGCTGATTGCCTTGCCCCTGGATGGCATTAAAGACTGCATTCTGACCCATGCAGATGGGCCTCAGGAGGTCAATAGCCTCCTCATTCAGGGAAGCTGGGGTAAAAAAGGCAGGGGCTGAGGAACATGGAGCGAAGGAGACGGCACCACTTCTAGGGATCGGGGCCAGACCACTGGTTGGGGGACAACAGAGAGGGTTGCAATGGAACTGGGGGTGGCATACAAGGATAAAGAAGGGACTGATCCTGTGGGGTCCATACCGCTCAGGAGTGTCCACAGGAGGATGACTGGGATGATGATGAACTGCTGTCCTCTATGGCACTCTCTACATACTCCTGCTCACTGGGCCCCTCCATGTTTGAGGTCTCACGCCCGGAACCACTGTGACCAACTGTGTTCAAAATGATTTTGGCCCCTTTTCCTGCCCCGGATGTATTTGAAATGACATGTAACATGGGTTTATTGCAACTGCGTTTCCACACCTGGCCATCACAAATCAACAGAAAACATCGATGAAGTGCACATATCACACCAGCATCATGGTGCACTGTATAGGCTTCGACACACCACTCCTGTATGCATGTGTCCAGTCAGTGAATGAGTGTTTTGAAACACTATAGCAGATGTCCATCAACTGACAAATGTACACTGGCCAACATGTAGGCACAGATGCTAATGGCACCAGTGATGTCTGCACACTCATTTCCCTTTATCACTAGTACTTACCAATGGTAAGTACTGTACAGTCACTGCATGAATTGTGCAATCTATGTCATGTCACACGTAATAGGGCCACCATCACATGAGAGACAGTAGTAAGGGAACCTCTCTCATAACACAAGGAAGACAAGTTGCCTGTGTGGTGCAATTGTCACCTAGAACAACTAAAACATAAGAGAACTACTCAATTCTCTCAACCAGGTGTCTGCTAAAAAAAGAAAATTGGATGTGAACAGGACTCTGTTGTTTTCCTGGTCAGAAAGACAATAAGCACAGCAAAGCAGCTGGCACCCACTACCGAACCTACACAACCAATGACTCATCTTGTGTGTATCACATGGGCCACAACCAATATTGTTTGGGAAAAGCCTGCCTGTAACAGACTTAGGGGTAGATTACGATGCCGGTCGGAATGCATTTTCAGAACAGTTTCTGACCTAATCAGATCCGGGGAGATCGACCGACCAATTACAATGCTTTCAGATACGATTCCGTCGGACTCCCATTGATTTCAATTGAAGCCGTTGTTCCGAATAAATACACAGGCTCCCATTGAAGAAAGGGGTGGTTGGAGAAAATCGTACACCTTGTGGCAGGCACCCTCTGGTGCCTGCCACACTGTGCATGATCTGAAAGGGGAATCCCTTGGGTACCTCCACGGGCCCCATTTGGAAGGCTCCAGGTTAATTGGGGCCTGCTATGGGCCCCCAAATCAGATTCCGACAGCCTATCTGTGTTGGAACAACCAATGTGGAAAGGCAGTCCGCAGACCCGTACAAGTTGCAAAGTAACATGTATGACTCTGGCCAGGACTCACACCCTGATTGCGACTGTTGAGCCCTGAAATGCACATCAAACTCCGTGTAGGCCACCTACAGTGGGCGCTACGTCAGTTGTAGTGAATCTTTTGCCCATCTAATATGTGATCAGAATGTTGTTTGGCCCACTGAAGGGGGTCTGTGAGGTATAGCTACCTCCTAAACACAAGTTGTGCTATGCTTGATGTGGGCTGGGTGATCTGTGGGACTGTACAAATGACTAACATCATCCTCAAATGCTCCTAACTGTACACAGGCACAGCTCATAGTGTAAAGCCTATACATATCTTTGTACATAAACCATGATGTGATATGGGAAATCTTTATAGGTACAACAAAATTTAGACATGCATATATCTATGCATGTAACACAAGTAGAATATATAGATTATCAGACATTACAATGCTGATGTTCACTCCACGAAATACAGTGACACGTAATCCATTACGTGATTGTCAAATATAGGGACCACTCCATTTCACCAAACAACACAATATTGTTATACTCTCGGACGCAAAGGCACATTGTAGCCCATGGGAATTGCAAGGAGGAGTTGAACATGGTAAAAAACGGTATTTCTGATAGTTACCTGTTCCTCTGGTGAGCCATAAATCTGGCCATAGAAGGGAAGGACCTGATCAGCCGGGTTCTCCAGTTGCTCTGGAGAGAAGGGTTGGGTCCTCTCACCTGATTGGTCTATCATGATTGCTCCCAGAGGTGGCAAACAGCAGCTAAAGTGCAGGAGGTGTTGATAGCAGCTGTGTAAGTAGGCAAATCAGTTATTTTTCAAACCGCAGTGCACATATACACCACATACGTGGTCATCAGCGTAGACATACACAGTGACCATCACTGTCACCAACGTTAGCCTATGGCTGTGTCTGCCGTAGTGGCAACTGCCCACTATGCACTTGACTGCCGCTGTCAGCGGTCGTCCCAAATGTCCTATATGCAAGGTCAAGCATCTGCCATTTTAGCAGTATAAAATACAGTAATTGTGACTGTTATGTTCATCACCACCACTATACCTGAGGCCTACCATGTTTAAATCTGAAAACTCCCTTCACTTGTCATGTCCAGTACAAAACATTATCTGCGTAGTGCATAAAGGCAAAATGTGCAAGGTGCACTGTATACCATGGTTGGTGGTATTTGACATGGAAAGTCATGAAAAACTTTATTTAGTGCAGCTTTTACTATTCGGAATTGATGGTGTGCAGTTTTGTTACAGACATGTATAGGTCACATTTGGGATTATTGGTGGATGTTTAACCAGAAACAATGATGATGTGCAAAATGTGTAATGCTTCATAATGCATTTATGTTTTGTCATATGACTTTTGGCTTACTCTTCATATGTGTTACTCTGGGCACTATGATCCATTTTACAAATGTATACTCACTACTCACATAGGTACCCTGGGAGAGGGAGGAGACAGCAGACTCTAGTGTACCGCCCATTTCCAGATCCTCAGACCATGGAAGAAAGACATGTTATCCAGAAATATCATTTGAATCGCCTGATAATACTGGACTTTTGTCATCAGTTGGAACCTCACTACCTTCCTCACATCACTTATCCTACATCTACCACACCAATTGTAAAACTCATGCCAGTATTGCTGTTTCTGGCCACACTTTCCTTTCAATTCACTGTAGCGTTTTATGGTGGTATGCCACTACCAGTGCTCAGTCGTATTCTCCAAGAGGTGGTTTCAGCAATGATGAGACACATACAGTTCCCCAGATGTGAAGATCTAACCACTTTGAAGGGTGATTTCTATAGTTTCGGGTTCATACCACATATGGTTAAATCCATCAATGGTACCCATATTGCCTTAGTACCACCACAATCCAGGGAACACGTGTACAGTACAGGAAGCACCTACCTTTTATCAATGTGCAAGTTGTCTGCTTACTGTATTTGAACATCTCAAATGTCTGTGCCCAGTTCCCAGGATCTGCACATGATTTCATTCATACTACGGAACAGCAACAAACTCCAGCTGATGTCACAACTACTACCGGAGAGACCCTGGCTTATAGGAAACTTTTATCTGTCCTAACTTTGTGTGATTAATGTTAGGTAGTCTGATCTGAAAGTGTGTAACTCATTGTTACACTTCTGTCTGTGTATCCCAGCCGGCAACTTTTTTTGGCGGCACTGAGGAAACCTACTATGCTATGGTAAGCCCATAGCATAGCCCATGGAAGAACACAGCGGCCAGAGAAGTGGGTTTTTGGACTCCTGAAAGCCAGATTCAGATGTATGGACAAGACTGGTGTAGCCCTCCTCAACTCTCCTGGAAGGTGTGTAAGTTCACCATGGTCTGCAGCATGCTTCACAACATTGCCCTGCAATGGAAAATCCCTTATATCAGAGAATGAAGACCATCAAGAGCCACTGACTGAGGAACCTGAAATGCCAAATGATGACGATAGTGGTGGGGAAAAGGAGCTGACTTGCATCAAGATCTCATTGCAAACTTATTTTCCTGAGTGTAAGTACGGGATGAGTTGTCATGACTCTGGATATCATAGCAACTCTTGTTGGGATGAGGTGGGGAGGATGTTAATGAAATATAAAAGGAATATGAAACTCTGGCACACTCTGGTGAAGGGTGTTTGTGTTGTTAGTGTAGCTTTCTTTAGCTTTGAATTTCATCTTTAACTGTGTTCTCCAGACATTGTCTATGTGAATAGAGCCATATGTATGGTTTCATATCCTATGTCTTTGTTTTGGTCTGTTTTAGATACCTACACCATGGTCTCTCCATTCTTTTTGACATGTCAGAATTTTGACATTACCATGTATGTGATGCTGTACAGATATATGAAGTGGACATGGATTGTTCCTGGGATTGTCTGTCACAGACTTCAGGTATACAAAAACCTGTACCAAGACAGCTTTCACAGAGATAGGATAGAAATAAAGAGTTTTTCATTGGTCTTGTTTCTTGTGGCGTGGTGGTCCTCTTGCAATATGATTGCTGCCATGTGCTCCAACGCAATGTTGTATTGGGCACAAATCATGCTAGTCTGCCTTCACATTGGCTAAATCCTCATTGTGTATGAACTATGTGTAGCCATTGATGGTTCTCCTCACTCATTGTAGGCCAAAGTGCTTGTGACACATCACTGACATTTGATTGTGATATTCCACTAAATGAGCCTGTGATCAGAAAATGTTGTTCTGCCATGTGTCTGTTTATTGTTCCACATGATGTACGATTTTTTTGTGAGGTATGCGAAATGACTCCAATTGATGTCATAAACCTACTTTAATGTTTCTGATGTGTCCCCTTCTTCCATGTTGTGAAGGTCTACACCTGTAAATCTGAACACTGACAAAGATTGTTTGAGTCATGTATGATTTGCTATGTTTCTGGCATATTGTCAGCCTATGCTTGTAACAATGAACTAAAGATGCTCTAAAACCAAACACTTGTATGTGTATGTTGGAGTGACATGATTGAGATCCTGACCGACACATTGTATACTTGTTCCTTACCCTTGTTACACAAGTAGCTTGTTTTAGCATTGTCAAGTACACATTTGGTTATATATATACAGATAGATGTGAGAGACTACAGGAGGCAATGAGTTTGTGACCACTGCTTTTGTTCTGGTGACCAATGAGAAAAGAAACAATGTGCAAATCCAAACAGGGAAAAAAAAGTGAAGAAGTCAGTCATGGTGAATGGAACCATAGTTGTAGATGCAAAAATGTCTGAAGTTCAACACACTATTTCCATCAAAAATGGAACAGTGTCTGGAACTAGTCAACAAAGTGAATGTGTTTCACATACTAGAGGAAATTAGGTGCAAGATTTTTTATGCCGATGGTGGGTATCTTGCTATCCCGATCTCTTGGATCTTTGGTTGGCCGTCCCCTCTTTTCGGGGTCGGGGATCCACTGCTGCTGAGGAAGGGGTGTCTGCAGATGTGTCTTCCTCTGACAGGGTCTCACTTCCTGTGGCTGTCACAGATGTTGATGGCCTGTATATACTTGGACCACAGGAAGGGGTAGATCAAGGTAGAAAAGCCTTGCAGAGGGTAATGTTGATGTCCTGCAGCATCCAACCAATTAGGCCATGTTGGTGTTGATGCCGGCCAGCTCGGTGAGGATGTCTCCACCTCCCGGCATATATCCCTCTGCTGCTGCTATTTCTCCTGGATTTCCGTAAGTACCTGTCCCATCATGCCTTGGGAGTCCTGATAGACTCCTAAGACTTGGCTGAGGGTGACCTGGGTGTTAGTGGCCCTAGTTACCCACACCAGAACCCTACCCCCACAGGCCTGTGTCCTTGGCCCAGACTGTACCCTACCACTGGGTCCTGGTTCCTCTGTGACTGGGTTGGTGTTTCCCACCACAGTATCCAGGACTTGGGGGCACAAGATGTTGGTGACTATGCTAGGCACACCGGTATGGGGGCAGAGGGCGGCTGTGCTATTGCAGCTGCAGTGAGAGGTGTTGTTTTGGGGACAGTGAGCCCCACTGTTGCTGACCAGATGGTCCACAGGGGTCTTCTATGTCCACATTTCCAGGAGTGTGGTCATCACTGAGGGGTTGATCCTTCGATGCAGTGGGAGTCGGTTTGGCTGGCAAGCTCTGCCCAGCTGCTCTACCACATCCACCTGTGAATAAATAGAGAACCTTGTTATTGGTGGAAGTGTGGCATCTATATCCACATTGTTTGTATCACAGTACGTAGAGACCTTGGATGAAACAAGATATGTAGAGATTACCATTGTGATCTATTTGCGTGATATTGAAGTTGGTTACAAGACATTTGGAGACAACCAATACATGTAGTAGAAGTGAGCAGCTCATTTGATGTGCTGATATGTATCATTTTGGATTTAGGGATAAACATGACATCTCTCAAACATTTCAGCCAACACGGTGTAGAACTGACATGTGTATTTGACCATTCAAAGGCATAGTTATGTAGATTACAGGGGAACACACAACTTGGGTGTATATTTAGCATTCTTTATCATGTGAGCAGTGCAAAGTCAATGGCTCACCTGCCACTTCTAATCAGCTGAGTTACCTTCATGGCTTACATATGTTCGAGGTGTTCATTTAATATGGTGTCACTCATGCCATCAATAGTTTTAATTAAGGAGACAAGGACAACGTCAATAAAATTAGTCAGACATGTCTCTGAGTAGAGCATTACAAGTACATTGCACAGTCCATGATAAGTGAACATCAATTGTAACATGGCAGATAAGTGAGCAAGAGCAAAAGGACTATTGCATCTTGGTTAGAGTTACAGTCAAAAGGGCTGATAGTTGTAGACATTTCTATCTCAACTTACTAACACTTGACAAATGGTGACCTGCAAAAATGAACATCAGTTGTAAAATGGGAAACAAGTGAGCAGGGGCAAAAGGGCTATTGCATCTTAGTTAGAATTACAGTCACAGGGCCGTATGGAACTTGTAGACTGTTACATTCCACTTATTTGTATTCACTGTTGCTTTAATACATGGAACCATTTAGTTGTGGCATGTGCCATGCACATTTTTGTTTGAGTTCCATATTCTGTTTAGAGCTTAGGTTATGTATTCCATGAGCGCTTCAGTTGCATCTGGAGCCGCTCATGGATGGATGTCCCATGCTGTAAGGAATAAATTATCTTAAAGTATTTTCATGTGTATCATCCTTCAACAATGGCGACAAGCTGAGGAAACACTCTAGTCACTAATTCAGCTCGGGAGCAGAGTGATTCCTGAACCCAAAGGATTTTTTAGTTGGGAGTTTGGCGCTATTTTTATTATTTTTTTAACGTAAAGAATACCCCTTTTGAAACTGCTAGCGCTGCCACCTGCAAACGGTCCGGTGAGTATTATTGGATTTTTTTCAAAAATGTTATTCATTGGATATGCATCCATTTGTCGAGGGATCATAAAGGACAATGAGGGATTTTAAAAGTAAATGTCTCTTACCGGCTTTTCTGTGTTAGAACATCACAGAGTTTTCTCTGTGAGGTACTACGAACACTGTCTTCTCTTCGTTCCAAGCCGAAGAGCAAACACGTCTGCATGCGCGTCACGTGGTGACGTCCACATGCATAGCTGTACGTGCGACGTCACACGGCGGCCATCTTTTGGGAACAACAAGCACAACGAGTTCCCATAGCAATGCCCATGTCTTCACCGGCATTTATATAGTTACGGGGCACATATTGATACCCCAGTCAAAATGAGTGTCCCCAGCTACGCAGTCAACACAATATTACTGTGTTTTAAATAAAATACGACTCTAACATTTTTTACAAATGCTTGACAAATGGCAGCCTGCATGATAAATGAACATCAGTTGTACCATGGCAGACAAGTGAGCAGGGGCGAAAAGACTTTTTCATCTTCATTAGAGTTCCTGTCACAGGGCCTAATGGTAGTTGTAGTCATTTCTATCTTGACTTACCAACACTTGACAAATGGTTAGTGTAACATACCTGTTGGCAACAAGCATTTAGGATGGACCATACCTTCCCATTTTTAGACATATCATGGGTCCTGGGAAGATATTTTTCTGAATTTACACTTACAGACAGCATTCACACATGTGGCATGTAATAGAGATTGATACGGTAAATGGACAAAATATCGAATTTGGAATATCGACTGGACTTAATATCGAAGTCAGAATATCGAGATTCCCACAATATCGACTGTGAGTATATCGACAATAAAAATATCGTTTATAATATTAAGTAAGAAATATCGTTGGACATTATATCGAGTTTAGAATATCGTTTGACCAAAATATCGTTTGTTAAGTGCTGTTAGAAATATTGAATTGTAATATATAGATTGTTCAAAATATCGAAAGACATAATATATAAAGTATAAAATATCGAAAATATATATAATTTAATAAAAAATGTATAATAAATAATATAATTTTAATTACTATTAATATTAGTATAATAAATGAAATTTAAAATAATATTTCTTATGTTATATTTTTAGTAATTAATATTGTGTATTAGGAGCGGGATGTTGGGTTAATATGGGATAAAGGTGGGGAGTGTTTTAAAAAAAATAGTATTTTTTTTTATATATTGTTAAAATATTTAAATTTTAAATTAATGATGTAATTAGAAAATGTATAAATCATTATGAATTTTATGAAATTTATTTTAGGAGCGGGATGTTGGGTTAATAGGGGATAAGGGTGGAGAGTGTTTTAAAAAAAATAGTACTTTTTTTATATATTGTTAAAAATTTTAAATTTTACATTAATTATGTAATTCGAAAATTTGTCAAAAAATTTGAATTTCATGAAATTTATTTTAGGAGCGGGATGTTGGGTTAATAGGGTATAAGGTTAGGGAGTGATTTAAAAAAATTAGTTACTTTTTTTATATATTTAAAAAAAAATTAACATTTAAATTAATTAGGAAATTTGACAATTTAAAAAAAAAATCACATTTCATGAATTTTTTATTTGGAGCATGATGTTGTGTTAAGAGGGGATAAGGGTGGGGAGTGTTTGAAAAAAAAAGTTAATTTTTTTTCAATATTCTTAAAATTTTTTACATTAAAATAGTTAGGAAATTTAAAATTTATAAAAAATGTTGAATTTCGTAGAAATTTATTTTAGGAGTGGGATGTTGTGTTAATAGGGGATAAGGGTGGGGAGTGTTTAAATAAAATTAGTATACATTTTTTAATTAATTACAATATTTGTAAAAATTGAAATAAATAAAAAAATTCCTAAATTATTAAAACATTTCGCATTTCTTTAAATTTATTTTAGGAGCGAGATGTTGGGTTAATAAGGGATAAGGGTGGGGAGTTTTCAAAAATATTAAGTATTATTTGTTAAAATTTTAATATTAAAAATATATATATATATATATATATCAAAGTTCCTGGGTTGCTCCAAAGGGTTGCGGTCGGCCCCGTGGGAAGTGGCGTGAACGCCGGCAGAGCACGCCGGTAACTTCAATTGACAATGCTTTGTCTCACAATTCACCACGCTCTCAGACACCAAGTAAACGCCAGAGATCAGCAAGGTCCAAGGGTGTTTATTGACACCTTACGACATGTTTCGGCTTGCGAGAAGCCTTGTTCACGTACGTTTGTGCATCGCATCTGTACAGCGTAAATACTGAACAACAACAGAAACAAAGGACTCAGGTCGCAAGTCAGATGATAAAAAATGGGTCGGCCATATTGGAACGGTCAAATTATGCTGTTAATGCGTCTTAACCAACATAAAAGATGCACATATATGAAAATCAAATCAAATCATAAAGTCATGGTCATGACATAATTAATATCTCGACAAATCAGATTAATGCATATTATTCATATGTGCACACAAACGAGACAAGTGCAGTCTGTGCTGACGCTCGCGTTTGATGGCCGAGTTAGATCGTGAATGATATATTGGAAGTGACCAACATGCATGGCACAAAATAGAAAACTGTCCAAGTGGATGACAGTGTCTAAGCCAGTTACTAGGTGAAATACCTGGGTTCCCATAGTGCCTACAGAGTGATACAGTAGGCGGCGAAGCGCCAAAGTGCTAACAGGCGGCCTGGTCATAAAAGTCAATATCTGTGAAGTGAAGCCAATGAAGGCGTGCTCTTATCTTATATCAGGAACGTGCAGGGAAGATGACTGGTGCAGGTGCAGTGAAGGGTCTCAATCCCGGTGATGTTCCTGTGAATTTAAAATAGCAGATGTTAAAATCTAACATGAAAAACAGCGTATGCATCCTGTCAATAAACATGATGGTAGGCGCTGGGAAGGGAAGATAAGGACATGGGAAGCATGTTGTATCATAGTACATTCAATGAGACAATGACAGGGTGATTAAACATAATCGTTCTTTAGATGAATTGCCAGTTCTTCATCTTGGTTGAGCCCCCCCGGGGCCTTAGTTTGGAAATTGATTATGTATCTAGATTCCCTCTGTCTCATTTTGAGGACACGGTTCCCACCCCTGGGATTTCTCTCTATTTGTTCCAGAATGAAAAATCTCATAAGGCTGGGGTCAGAGAAGTGAAATTCACTAAAATGGCGTGCCACAGGGTATTTCGCATCCTTGTGGATGATAGCACGGTAGTGCTCAAGGATGCGTTTCTTGGCATGGGAGATGGTACTGCCAATATACCAGAGTTCGCATGGACAGACAATCACATATACAACAAACATGGTGTTACATGTCAAGAATTGGGTGATCTCTTTCTTTAAGCCATTATATTCTACTCTTTTGACCAGAATGCTACTCTTGCATGCTTTGCAGTGCCCGCATGGGAAGTATCCCTTGAGGCCAATGCCCTTGTTCTTGGAATAATCAGTGATGTCACTGCGGACACATATGTCTCTCAGATTTTGGCTTTTTCTGTAGGTGATGCTGGGTCTATCGGGGATCAGATTACCGATAATGCTGTCACTTTGTAGAATATGCCAGTTTTTGGTGATGATTTTTTGGATCTGCTTGGATTCCTTATTAAAGGTTAGGATAAGGCGTGTGACACCGTCACTGGGTGAGATATCCTCCTTGACAATGTTGTTGAGGGTGTCACAGCGTTTAACGGTGTCAGCTTTTTGTTTGGCCTTTTTAAGCACCCAGGCAGGGTAGTCACGCTGTTTGAATCTTTCTAGCATGTCCGTAGCCACCAATTGGTAGCTGGCATCAGTGTTGCAATTTCTCCTTGCCCTCAGCAACTCCCCGTAGGGGATGCTCCACTTCAGTGGTTCAGGGTGGCCGCTGAGGGCATGGAGAATGCTGTTGCCTGCGGTTTCTTTTCTGAAAAGAGATGTGAGGATCTGATTGCTGACAATGTCAATTCTGACATCGAGATATTCAGCCATGTCTTTGCTTATATTGCTCGTCAATCTAATGTTCTTGTGATTAAGATTGAGACGATCAATAAAGCCAGAAGCCTGTTCTTCTGTCCCCTGCCATACCAGGAAGAGATCGTCAATGTATCTCCACCAGGTGATGACATGGCTGATCTCATCTGTGTATGATGGATCCGCAAATATCTCTTGTTCCCATTGTCCCATAAAGAGGTTCACAAAGCTTGGAGCAAAGCTTGAACCCATCGCCGTCCCCGTCTCTTGCCTGTAGATCTTACCATCAAATAGGAAAAAGTTGTTTGCGAGACAGAATGCCAACATTTCAAGGAGCATTTTGTTATGCTCTCTGAAGCGCAATGGACGGTTCTTAAGGAAGTAATCACAGGCCTCTACGCCCTGTTGATGGTTAATTATGGTGTAGAGAGCCTGGACATCCATGGTAATGAGGAGATAGTCCTCATTCCATGTAAGGGTGTTAAGTTTTGTCAAAAAATCTTTGGTGTCTTTTATATGGCTATTGAGACCCTGTACCCATTCTTGAAGATAATGGTCAATGTACTTTGACACATGTTCTGTCACACTACCTCTGGAAGAGACAATCGGTCTTCCTGGAGGATTTTCTCTACACTTGTGAACCTTGGGAAGGAGGTATAAGACGGGCAGGGTCGGGTTGTTGTTCCTCAGATATTTGTATTCCTCCCACTCAATTATTCCCTTATCCTTCCAACATTCCAACTTTTCCCACATAGAAGTTATACTGTTGTTATATGCTCCAAAATCACTTAAAGCATAATATTTTACATCAGATAATTGTCTTAGGGCTTCCATGGTATATTGTTCCCTATCTAGAATGACAATATTACCCCCTTTATCTGCGGGGCGTATGACGATGGACTGGTCATCTGTGAGAGAGTTAAGGGCTTCTCTTTGGCTCTTAGACAAGTTGTCCCGTTTCCAGATCCGTTTCTTGTTCTTAGACCTGTGGGTGCTGAGCTGTTTACTGACACATTCATGGAATGTGTCGATGGCGTCATGTGCCATGATGGGAATAAAGGTGGACTTGGGCTTGAACAATGAAGCTGAGCTACTGTCAATAGTGAAACCTGCTTCACAGAGGAGCTGTGTGTGGGTCATCTCTGGTCTAGCAGATTCTTCTTGGACAGACTCGCTGTTAGGCAGGACAGAGCTGTGTTCTAGTTCAGCAATGTTGACAATGGCATCGATATCACTTATAAGAAAGGTATCTGTATCACCTTTCTCGTTCACAGTGTCATTGGTACCTGGACGGTGTCTTAATCTGTGCCATTTTTTTAATTTCAACTTGTGAATATATTTAAATAGATCAATTCTTGTTTCACAAAAATTAAAAGAATTTGAGGGGCAAAAAGATAAGCCAAGACTCAACACAGTTTTTTCAATGTCAGTTATGGTTCTTTTTGAAAGATTAATGATAGTCTTATTTACCATTGATGCTTCCATCATTGTCCTCTTCCAGAGCGGGTTTTCATGTGTCCCACGTTGCCCTTTGAACTGCCTCTTCTTCCACCTCTGGAAGATCCTCTTCCCCCGGTTCCTGCGCTTCCTCATCCTCGTGGACGTCCTCTTCCCCTGGTTGGGCTCACTGGTGTTGCCCTTCCCTTCCCAGCGCCTACCATCATGTTTATTGACAGGATGCATACGCTGTTTTTCATGTTAGATTTTAACATCTGCTATTTTAAATTCACAGGAACATCACCGGGATTGAGACCCTTCACTGCACCTGCACCAGTCATCTTCCCTGCACGTTCCTGATATAAGATAAGAGCACGCCTTCATTGGCTTCACTTCACAGATATTGACTTTTATGACCAGGCCGCCTGTTAGAACTTTGGCGCTTCGCCGCCTACTGTATCACTCTGTAGGCACTATGGGAACCCAGGTATTTCACCTAGTAACTGGCTTAGACACTGTCATCCACTTGGACAGTTTTCTATTTTGTGCCATGCATGTTGGTCACTTCCAATATATCATTCACGATCTAACTCGGCCATCAAACGCGAGCGTCAGCACAGACTGCACTTGTCTCGTTTGTGTGCACATATGAATAATATGCATTAATCTGATTTGTCGAGATATTAATTATGTCATGACCATGACTTTATGATTTGATTTGATTTTCATATATGTGCATCTTTTATGTTGGTTAAGACGCATTAACAGCATAATTTGACCGTTCCAATATGGCCGACCCATTTTTTATCATCTGACTTGCGACCTGAGTCCTTTGTTTCTGTTGTTGTTCAGTATTTACGCTGTACAGATGCGATGCAAAAACTTACGTGAACAAGGCTTCTCGCAAGCCGAAACATGTCGTAAGGTGTCAATAAACACCCTTGGACCTTGCTGATCTCTGGCGTTTACTTGGTGTCTGAGAGCGTGGTGAATTGTGAGACAAAGCATTGTCAATATATATATATATATATATAAAATTTGAAATAGAAAAATACATTTAGAATTTTATTACATTTATTTTAGGAGTGGCATGTTGGGTTAATAGGGGATAAGGGTGGTGAGTGTTTTAGAAAAATTAATAAATATTTTAAATATATGAAATTTCCATATACATTTTCTAATTATGTCAAATTAGAAAATTAATATGATTTTTAAATTAAATTTAAAGTTTGTTTAGGAGT
The DNA here is from genome assembly GCF_964261635.1 of Lissotriton helveticus. Lineage (NCBI taxonomy): Eukaryota > Metazoa > Chordata > Amphibia > Caudata > Salamandridae > Lissotriton > Lissotriton helveticus. Next base: position 857,364,776 of record NC_136069.1, read on the forward strand.
GGGATGTTTAATTAATAGGGAATATGGGTGTGGAGTATTTAATAATAATGATTATTATTTGTAAACATGTAAATTTTTTTAAATTAAAATAATTAATTTACATTTTTAAATTTAATTGCAAATTTAATTTTTAATTTTTATATTTACCAGTGTTATGCAAAGTTAATAGGGTATAATGTTGGGGAGTGTTAGAATTTTTTTTGAATATTATAAAAATATTAACAAATTATGTACTCAATCAAAAATAGATAAAACATTTACATTTATATTACAAATAACATTTTAATTGTTTTTTATTTATGAGTGGGATGTTGTATTAATAGAGGATAAGGGTGGGCATTTTTTTAATAATCTGAGTAATAAGTTTGGAATTTATTTTTAAAAGAAAATTTATAAAATTTGAAATTTACATTTTTAATTATTACTTTCATGTATTATGGTATATGTGTAGAAAATGTATAGATCAATTTATATTGCTTTACAGTACAGCACCTTTTCAGACCTACATTTGATTGTAGTAGGAATAGTAACTTAAATTTTGTCAGTGTCCAACACCTTCTTTGATTTTCACCTTACTGGAGTTGGAATAGTAAATTGTATTTGGTTAGTGTCCAGCACCTTCCCTGATTTTCACCAGACTGGAGTTGGAATAGTAAATTATATTGGGTCACTGTCCAGCACCCTCCCTGACTTTTACCTGACTGGAGTTGGACTAGTATTATATTGGGTCACTGTCCAGCATCTTCCCTGAATTTTACCTGACTGGAGTTGAAATAGTAAATTGTATTTGGTCAGTGTCCAGCACCTTCCCTGACTTTTACCAGACTAGAGTTGGAATAGTAAATTATATTGGGTCACTGTCCAGCACCTTCCCTGACTTTTACCTGACTGGAGTTGGAATAGTAAATTATATTGGGTCACTGTCCAGAACCTTCCCTGAATTTGACATGACTGGAGTTGGAATAGTAAATTGTATTTGGTCAGTGTCCAGCACCTTCCCTGCCATTACCTGACTGGAGTTGGAATAGTAAATTGTATTTGGTTATTGTCCAGCACCTTCCATTATTTTCACCAGACTGGAGTTGGAATAGTAAATTATATTGGGTCACTGTCTAGCACTTTCCCTGACTTTTACCTGACTGGAGTTGGAATATTAAATTACATTGGGTCACTGTCCAGCACCTTCTCTGACTTTTACCTGACTGGAGTTGGAATAGTAAATTATATTGGGTCACTGTCCAGCACCTTCCCTGAATTTTACCTGACTGGAGTTGGAATAGTAAATTGTATTTGGTCGGTGTCCAGCACCTTCCCTGACTTTTACCTGACTGGAGTTGGAATAGTAAATTATATTGGGTCACTGTCCAGCACCTTCCCTGAATTTTACCTGACTGGAGTTGGAATAGTAAATTGTATTTGGTCAGTGTCCAGCACTCTCCCTGACTTTTACCTGACTGGGGTTGGAATAGTAAATTGTATTTGGTCTGTGTCCAGCACCTTCCCTTATTTTCACCAGACTGGATTTGGAATAGTAAATTGTATTGGGTCACTGTCCAGCCCCTTCCTTGACTTTTACCTGACTGGAGTTGGAATAGTAAATTGTATTTGGTCAGTGTCCAGCACCTTCCCTTATTTTTACCAGACTGGAGTTGGAGTAGTAAATTATATTGGATCACTGTTCAGCACCTTCCCTGACTTTTACCTGACTGGAGTTGGAATAGTAAATTATATTGGGTCACGGTCCAGCACCTTCCATGACTTTTATCTGACTGGAGTTGGAATAGTAAATTGTATTTGGTCAGTGTTCAGCACCTTCCCTGATTTTTAAATGACTGGAGTTGGAATAGTAAATTTTATTGGGTCACTGTCCAGCATCTTCCCAGATTTTCACCTGATTGGAGTTGGAATAGTAAATTGTATTGTGTCAGTGTCTAGCATATTTTCTGGTGTTTTGAGTGAGAATTGCAAATTATATATTTATTATGTTTAAATGAGAAAAATATTAATACAACATTTGTTTTGATACATCAAAAATACTTTTCTAAAGTTTGTAAATACTATATAACATTTAAATATATAAGTATGAAAAGAGACATCACAATGTTTTAACAAAAAATGTTATTCTTGCATGAAAAAGCATTTGTTAGAATTTAGTTATTTACATACTTTATTTTTATTTGTAAAAGTAGATAGGATAATGAAAGAATGTTTTCTTTATGTTACATTTTTTGGTACAACAAAGTTTTTACATTACATTTATTTTTGGTCATAAATGTTTGTTATTTCAAAATCAATATTTTTTTATTACATTGCATTTTGAAAATATACATACAGTTTCATTTGCATTTTACAGATGTAATAACATTTATAATTTTGCAAAACAATAGTTTACAGTGTTACATGTATTTTCTGATGTTTTTATTTAAATATTTAATTAATAATATTAATATATACAATATATTAATTGTATTTATTAATTATTATTATTATTCTATTAACAAAAACAAAAAACAACTAAGTTTATTCATAATATTTTTCTTTTTCAACATATTATTACCATACACATATATAGAATGTATTAATAATAATAATTAATAATTTCTTAATCATTATTAATAATTTACAAATGTTACTTCATTGTAAATAATTTTTAAAATTTATAGAAAATGTTTTGAATGAATACAGTCAGATATAATGCTTGTTATCTATTTTTCTAATGTTTATATACATTATAACAATTATTAATAATCATAAATATTATTTGGTATTAATTAATATTATTAATATATAAAGGTACATCAGTTGTATAGTAAATTTTTAAGTAACAAATATTTATTAATAATATAAATATTGAAATACACTTTTTATATTTTTTTTATTTGGAAAATATACATATCAAATATATTATTAATAATAATTATTAATCTTTTCATTATCAAGTATTATTATTTTACAAATGTTCAAATGTTATATAGTGAGAATTAATGCTAAATAACATTTTTAAATATAGATACACATATGTAATTTGTTATATTTTTGTTTTTTTAAACAGATTAAACTAAGTATTAATAATAATTAATAATATATTAATATTTAATATTATTAATTTACAAAGGAAAAATAAATATATTTTTATTTATAAAGGCACAAAAAAATATTTAAGATTTTTACAGTGTAGTATTATGTTTTATATTTTGTATTAAATTGTATTTAATACGTTTAGGTTAATGTGTTTGTTTTGCAGGGACTACTTTCTAACCGCGTAATGTTATTGTGCTTTATTCAGGATTGGAGAAGTTCGTGGTTGGATGCTGCGTCGCGTTGGGAAAGGTACGATTATTTTTAACTACTATTTGTTAGAGATTACAAATGTTTGACTGTAGTTTGGATGTGTTTAGTATTAGTTTAATTATTTAAGAGTGGTTTAGATATGTTTTAGGTGTTCGTTGCTTTTCACGGAAGTGTTGTGACGGAGTGTTTTAGGCCTAGTGATTTTCGCGTATTTATTTAAAGTTATGCTTATTTGTAGATGATATATTAATGTTTATATGTGTTCTGAAATATTTTGGGTGTTTTGTGTGGGTGGGTTTGTTTGTGTAATTTTTTACAGGTTCCTTGTTTTCACAGTTCCGTTTCGTGGATGGATGCGGTTTTCTTTTTACTGAGAAGAGTGTAATACTTTATTAAACTAATATTTTTACACTCTCTTTCCTTTTATCGGTGTTTTCGGGATCTGTTTTTAATTATTTAAGTTTGTATTCTGTTTTTAAGTGTTTCCGATTGATGTTGCAGATGAACCTGCGTTTTTTATAATATTAAAAGTGTGTATATGTTAATAATTTTTTGGGGTTTACACACTATGGGGTCGATTCCGATCCGGTAAAAAGCGCTCCGAATTGCCGTTCAGAGCGTTTTTCCCCGTACGAATCGTACCTGTAAGCGTCCCCATACGAATCAGCAAGTACGATCCCAACCAAAAGCGTCACTCCGTACGCCTTGTAAAAAACACCATACAAATCGAAAGTGCATACGATTTGCAGTCGGCTGACGCTCCATGCCACGTGTGTACGTAAATAGACCGCGTCTTCCGAACCAGGAAGTACGATCCGTGTTGAACACACTCTGTACGGCTCTTTTGCTACAAGAGCTCAAAACTACCGTAAAACCAGAGTCCGGCACGAACCGCACCCCGGTACGCGACAAACAAGACATGAACGCCATCGTCCGTGTCATCCCAATCCTGTACGCCCACCACCTCGTACAAAGAAACCGACGACGGCGCAGACGGTGAGTACAACGAAGTCCAGCATACCTGTACATGGTGCCACACGTGCACATCTCCATTGCATGACTGTAATGTCTGGGTACGTTGCGCCACACACTCCCGCTTATCACCACTGTAATACGAAGACGTGCCGCACGTACGTCATCGACCTCGGAGTACGGTACGTCACCGCACATCAACAGTGTAATACAGAGGTGTGCCGCACCTACGTCATCGACCTCGGGGTACGGTACGTCACTGCACATCACCAGTGTAATACGGAGACGTTCCGCACCTATGTCATCGACCTCGGGGTACGGTACGTCACCGCACATCACCAGTGTAATACGGAGACGTGCCACACCTATGTCATCGACCTCGGGGTATGGTACATCTCCGCACATCACCAGTGTAATACGGAGACGTGCCACACCTACGTCATCGTCCTCGGGGTACGGTACGTCTCCGCACATCACCAGTGTAATACGGAGACGTGCCGCACCTACGTCATCGACCTCGGGGTATGGTACTTCACCGCACTTCACCAGTGCAATACAGAGACGTGCCGCACCTACGTCATCGACCTCGGGGTACGGTACGTCACCGCACATCACCAGTGTAATACGGAGATGTGCCGCACCTACGTCATCGACCTCGGGGTACGGTACGTCACCGCACATCACCAGTGTAATACGGAGACGTGCCGCACCTACGTCACCGACCTCGTGGTACGGTATGTCACCGCACATCACCAGTGTAATACTGAGACGTGCCGCACCTACGTCATCGACCTCGGAGTACGGTACGTCACCGCACATCAACAGTGTAATACGGAGAAGTGCCGCACCTACGTCACCAACCTCGTGATACGGTATGTCACCGCACATCACCAGTGTGATACGGAGATGTGCCGCACCTACGTCATCGACCTCGGGGTACGGTACTTCACCGCACATCACCAGTGTAATACGGAGACGTGCCGCACCTACGTCACCGACCTCGGGGTACGGTACGTCACCGCACATCACAAGTGTAATACGGAGACGTGCCGCACCTACGTCACCGACCTCGGGGTACAGTACGTCACCGCACATCACCAGTGTAATACGGAGACGTGCGGCACCTACGTCATCGACCTCGGGTACGGTACGCTACCGCATATCACCTGTGTAACAGTGAGACGTGTGGGACATACGTCTGCTATGTCAGTGTAAGTGTAAGAGGTTTGTAGAAAATACACCCAGCAGTGCCCAGCAGCATAGGGTGTGTGTGGCTAAGACCCCCACCAGTGCCCACCAGTGCCCAGCATTAGAGTGTGTGTGTGGCTAAGACGCCCACCAGTGCCCAGCAGTGCCCAGCATTAGATGTGTGTGTGGCTAAGACCCCCACCAGTGCCCAGCAGTGCCCAGCATTAGAGTGTGTGTGTGGCTAAGACCCCCACCAGTGCCCAGCAGTGCCCAGAATTAGACTGTGTGTGTGGCTAAGACCCCCACCAGTGCCCAGCAGTGCCCAGCATTAGAGTGTGTGTGTGGGTAAGACCCCCACCAGTGCCCAGCATTAGAGTGTGTGTGTTGCTAAGACCCCCACCAGTGCCCAGCAGTGCCCAGCATTAGAGTGTGTGTGTGGCTAAGACCCCCACCAGTGCCCAGCATTAGAGAGTGTGTGTTTGGCTAAGACCCCCACCAGTGCCCAGCATTAGAGTGTGTGTGTGGCTAAGACCCCCATCAGTGCCCAGCAGTGCCCAGCATTAGAGTGTGTGTGTGGCTAAGGCACCCACCAGTGCCCAGCATTAGAGTGTGTGTGGCTAAGACCCTCACCAGTGCCCAGCAGTGCCCAGCATTAGAGTGTGTGTGTGGCTAGGGCCCCCACCAGTGCCCAGCATTAGAGTGTGTGTGGCTAAGACCCCCACCAGTGCCCAGCAGTGCCCAGCATTAGAGTGTGTGTGTGGCTAAGACCCACACCAGTGCCCACCAGTGCCCAGCATTAGAGTGTGTGTGTGGCTAAGACCCCCACCAGTGCCCAGCAGTGCCCAGCATTAGAGTGTGTGTGTGGCTAAGACCCCCACCAGTGCCCAGCAGTACCCAGCATTAGAGTGTGTGTGTGGCTAAGACCCCCACCAGTGCCCAACAGTGCCCAGCAAGAGAGTGTGTGTGCGGCTAAGACCCCCACCAGTGCCCAGCAGTGCCCAGCATTAGAGTGTGTGTGTGGCTAAGACCGCCACCAGTGCCCAGCAGTGCCCAGCATTAGAGTGTGTGGGTGACTAAGACCCCCACCAGTGCCCAGCATTAGAGTGTGTGTGGCTAAGACCCCCAGCAGTGCCCAGCAGTTAAAGCTAAAACATACCATTGTTAACCTCATTACCATCAGGAAATAGACACATGTTACTATACCCAAATTTGAACATCACACCAGCTCCCAGCCACACAGCAGTCACAGACATTATCAGACAAACTAAAGTACAGAAACTGAAAAAAATTGCTTTATTCAGCTGGTTCAAAATTGAAAACGCAAATAAGAGTCCTCGCTCACATAAGGCCAATGGTCAGTCCAAACAAGTCAGATAAACAGTTTGTGCCTTCATGGATGTTCTCACACCCAAACTTGCCTGCACATGGAGTTCAATCCGCAGTGGAAACAGTGGGGGCATCATCTGTGGAATCCTCCGGCACCGCATGGACAGGAGAGGGAAGGACAGGTGGAGTGGGTGCAGGTGTTGTGGATTCACCCACACTGGCCGGTGCATCGCAGAAAGTAACAAGATAAACTTGGCTGCACACCTCAGCCAGTTCGGAAAAACTACCACCTGAACCCGGGGACACATTGGGGGTGGAGGTAGAGGGCTGTGAGTCTGTTGTCCTGGGTCTGTTGATGCGTGTGTGAGGTGTGTCCCCTCTCCCTGTGGGTGTGCCTACATCCCCTTGAGATTGGGTGCGTGGAGATTTGAGCTTCTTCTGCCGTGTGGGTGTGCTGGGTGTGTCCTGTGTTGTGTCTGACCTGTGGCGTCTGCATGTATGTTGGGTAGGTATGGGAGAGGCTGAGGTGGATGGGTCTGAAGGATGGGGCGGGGACAGATGCTGCTGGGTGTACAAAGCTGCCGTCAGTGTTGACTCTATAGCAGCCACACTCCGACGTAGATTAGACATGGCAGATGACATGCCCTCCATGAACGACACCAACTGTGTAATGAGTCGTGTATGTCCATGGAGGACAGTCAACATGGATGTCTGACCTACTACAATCTGCCGGAGTAGGTCCACAGACTCAGCACTGAGGGCAGCAGGGGACACAGGGGCAGGTGCTGCGGTGCCGGGAACAAAGGAGACACGGGGGCTAGCACGGACCCTAGGGACCCTAACAACTGGGAGGGTGGAGATGGTACTGGAGGAGGAGAGGCCAGCCAAAGATGAAGAAGAGACCATTGCTGCATATTACCCCTCCTCCTGAGAGTCTGATTCCGAGCCGTCCGCATGGTAGGATGTGTCAGTCACATGGGGTCCGGCCTGCAGACTCTCATCACCCTCCGTGCCACTGCCTCCCTCTGACTCCTCAAAGCAGGTGGCACTGTCGCTGGGTCCCTCTGCCTGGTCTGCGCCTGTGTCTCCTCCAGATTCTGGTGATGATGCTGTTGGCAAGGAGAATAAGAAAAATATATCAGTCACCTGTACACATCAGACATATCAGCTACAAATCATTTGGGCACATTTCTAAACATGTCATGCATCATGAGTCACATGCCACTGAACTCTGCACAATGCCAAGCATAGTATTGGCCAATTGTAAGAGACACAACGCTCAATGTATAGTAGGATACAAGTAACAGGCAAGGGAAAAACTTGTATGAGAGACACAATGATGAGCCACTGCCTGACAACAGGATAGCTGATGATGAATCACAGTTCATTTGCCCACCCTGCCACCCAAATCCAGACCTGGTCATGTTTGGTTTGCTTTGACCATGTGCCACATGGGAAAAGTCCTGCCTGAACTGCCATGTAATGCCATCCTGGGACCTGAACCAAGTGTTCCATCACCTCACACTGGCATCACAGCTGTCTACACCCAAAGTCAAATTGTGTGGCTGGCCATCAATATTATTTACAAACAACATGCAACATATTTTGATAATATGCACACACGCACTGCCCAGTGTGAGTATGCACAAGCCAAAATTAGTGCACATGTACAGTGTGCACCTGTAGCTCACACATGACAATTAGAAAGTGTACCATGGACAAAGGCCACTGAGGCTGACTCGTGCAGAAAACACATGTTGATACTCAAGATCAGTGCCAAAATATGAAGAAGGGCCTACACAGTGCACATGTGGTGCTACATGTAAGGTACCAACAGGTGTCACAGACCCCCCTCCAACATGATGATGTGCAAAGGAAGATGCATACTGAGACATTGCACCATAGGAGTACATGTGAAAAACAATCATTAGCCAAAGCGCTGGTCAAATGTGGAGTAGGGCAAGGCATGTAAAGAAGCATCTGCTGAAACTGGGCCATTCTTATGCCAATGCATAAAGTGCCTGTCTGACCACACCACTCCAACTATGGGAGTGTTACCATGCCTCGGAGCACTGCAGGTAGCATGTGACACACATGACAACAAACAGACATGTACCTACCCCCTTCTTGCTGCTGTCGCTCCTGCAACTGCCTATGGAGGTCTGGGAACACCACTTCCAGGACCCGGAGCATGTGGGGGGTGAGGTGGCGGGTGCCGCCATGACGGCGTGGAGCTTCCAGCTTCCAGCTTCAACTGTACCCTGGCGATGCAGCGGGTCCAGCACCGGATGTCCTGTCACCTCTTCTTGATGTTTCTGAGCCTCCTGCGAGGCCCCCCTCACTCCTGACAGCCCTGGCGATGTCCACCCAGATTTCACCCTTCTCATAGGCAGATACCTGTCAAGAATGTAAAGTTAAAGAACATCAGTACACCTGGTCCATGTTCAAAAGACACACATATGTGCACAAAATACTTGAGGACAACAGGGCATCGGATGCTCCACACATTTGCATCATTGTCCAGGAGTATGTGGCCTGTGAGCAAACACAACTGCACTACATGCCATTTAAAGGCTACAGATGACATAAGGGGTACAAACCACTCTTTGAGCATGGTATATATGCAGTGGTCAGAGTCTATTGATCATAACAAAGAATATATCATAGAAACCTTTACGAATAATAAATTATGTTTCTTCTGTGCAGTACAAAAACATTTATTCGGATATGTTATCATATGTCATAAAAATTAAGATAAAGAAAGACCAAATTACTTCATTAGGTCAAACACACACTGAAGGACATCAATCTCAGTGAAATGAATATTAGAACTTTCTTAGTAAATGCACATATATTGTCTATATAATAACATTTCAATGCGCTCAAAGTGACAATGAAAAGAGACAGTTAGGTGGGATGGGTGTGGTTGGGTAAAGGTGAGGACTGGGTAAAGGATGTTGTGACGATGTTACAATCACGGTGATATTCAATGCAACCTTTACTGACTAATTTTGTTCATTAGTTCCAACTAGCTCTTTAACATAGGATCTGTATTTATCCATAGGTTGCTTCCTATATTAAGAGAGAAAATGCAATCCGGTCTACGTTTCGACCCCTGGATTAAGGGTTGATTGAAGCCTCATGCTGGGGTCTTCTTCAGGACTTTAAGGTGCAGGAGCGCCTATAAGTGATACAATGTTAACATTGGAATGTATCAAAACTGAAGTGTAGAGCACAGTTGTACTGCAACTCATCGACTAAAAAGCGGAATTTCTTACTTATTGTTGGGCCATCCAGTGGCCGTTACAGTTGGACCATCATCGGTTCCTCTGTGGCTGAAACTGACCTAAGAGGTTTTTAAAAAAAATTGTGGGTTTAGGTATCGGGTTGATTATGTAACCCTATCTGATTTATGCTCGGGGGAATAACAAAAGGGGCACTTACTGGGACATCTGGGGCTTTCCAATTGGTCGGTGTATTATTTTCATATCCGTCTCATCACTTCTCCAAATTCGTAAGTTAATCTTTTAGTCCACTTGTTTACTGGAGGTTAAAAAGACAAAGGTTCGTTTTGTGAGAGCGAGTCCTAGTGTAATAGAAGGACCTGATTCTAAGCTGGTTAAATCAGCAGGAATGTAAATGACGCTTGCAAAGCAGCCAAAGTTTAAGACTTGTGAAAGGGCTTATTGTAAAACAATCGTAAAAGTCCTAGTAAACCCAAGGGTCCCGGAATTGGCATCTAATCAGGTGATTAGATAAAGCCTCCATAGGACATTACGCCAAGCAAGTCATGGCCGGTTGTATCTAAAATGCTTTGGGCGTGTAGAATTCCCATTAGATAAAAGTGATTGCCGCTTACCATCAGGGCCGCATCGGAGCGAGTACTTTCATCAGCGCTGCCGGGCCGCGAGTGATCGAGCCGCGAGGTGCAGGCGCTGAATACTTCCTGGAGGCTCGCCCCATTCGACCAATCAAATGCGGACAGCCACATCTCCGTTAGGGAGTGTGTGCAAAGTTACGTTGGGAGCCTGCTAGACTCCCAGGGTCTGAGTTGGGTAATCAGTTTGCAGTCAAAATCAAAATTCAGGCGTTTTCGGAGCAAGAACGGCATATTAGGGGAAGTACTTGGTGTATCTAAAATGGATTGTAACAATCAAATGTTCATTGCATAATCATTAGTGCAAGAAGAAAAATGAGTGCTATACATTGGATGATTAGATGAACTCAGTTTGTTATACATACAAAAAACTGTGTTAATTATTACATGGCATACCTATATGTGTTCAATTCAGTACTATACATACACCGAAGAGATCTGTATTGATACATTTATAGACCATAGATTAGTCATAGTTAATTAGAGCCATTTGAGAAAAGGTGGCATCCATCTCATTCAGCCCATTTTGTACAGAGTCAAATAGCTGCATCCATTTACATTCTCTTAGGTTCATTATGGAGTTCAGATCACCGCCCCTGGGTCCCAGTGTGATTCTTTCAATGACCACCCATTTGAGAGATTCAGGTGTATGGGTCTAAAGGTTTCTATGATATATTCTTTGTTATGATCAATAGACTCTGACCATTGCATATATATCTACCTTAACTGACCCAGGTCATAGAGTTCTTAGGGTATACCCCATTGTTAACTCACCACTCTTTGAGCATGGCACTCACTGAGCAATATATGCTACATCTGGGTGCACTGCAGCACGTGACATGCTGTCACACACCCCACTACAACAAAGAACCCTCTTCATACAACACTGTACACCCTGGCACTAACTCCCAACAACATAGCATCTATCCACTATACATACACAGTGGCTATAGTGTCACACACACAACAGGTGCACACTCCAAGGTAGTGCACACATCACTCACCTGCTCCTCTGGTCTCTCATACAGCTTGCTGTAGTTAGGCAGGAGGGCATCCAGCAGGGCCTTGTTCTCACCATCACTGAATGCAGGTGCCCTCTCCATGCTCAGCTAATCAGGGTCCAGAGGATACAGAGACAGCAGCTGTGTTTTCCACTCCAATGTTGTGCAGGCAAGTGCCCTCCCACAGCCACATGCTGCCTTATATTTGTGCTGCAGAGGGTCTGTGAGTCCAATGAGTACTGTGTGATAGGCCACCATAGTCTGCATCCTATGTTTCATCCAATCCCGTCACACATAAGGCCATGACATACATATGCATGGTTTGAAAACTGAGCCAGAGCTGAACAGCAACTTTTGCAACATTGTATACTTTTGCCCAACTGAATTTTCTAGAACACCTGTAGGAGGCTCAAAACTCTCTGTATCCATGACAACCTGGCTGCATTCTGATCATTACACTGTTCCCCTCGATGTTCCCTATGTATTTATTTGATTACCCACACAAGGACGGTGCGATTGCCATTGCAAATGCAACCAATTCAATGGTGAAATGAGGCGTACACACGCACGTACCATTGGGGTACGCTGTGAATGCAATAGGGAAACGAGGCGTACACACACACACGTACCATTGGGGTACACTGTGGTCGCGTAAGGCTACAATGCAATAGGGAAACGAGGCCTACACACGTACGTACCATTGGGGTACGCTGTGATCGCGTATGGGTACAATGCAATAGGGAAACGAGGCGTACACACGCACGTACCATTGGGGTACGCTGTGGTCGCATATGGGTACAATGCAATAGGGAAACGAGGCCTACACACGCACATACCATTGGGGTACGCTGTGGTCGCGTACAGCTACAATGCAATAGGGAAACAAGGCATACACACGCATGTACCATTGGGGTACGCTGTGGTCGCGTATGGCTACAATGCAATAGGGAAATGAGGCGTACACATGCACGTACCATTGGGGTACGCTGTGGTCGCGTATGGGTACAATGCAATAGGGAACCGAGGCCTACACACGCACATACCATTGGAGTACGCTGTGGTCGCGTATGGGTACAATGCAATAGGGAAACCAGGCCTACACACGCACGTACCATTGGGGTACAGTGCGTCAGACATGCTCAAGTGAACGCTTGTGTAGGCTGCGTTCCTGACCTCCTTCATGTCACCATTGGGAGAGTGACCCCAGGAAATCACATTGCAGGGATGTAGTCTAGACTCATGTTGACGATGTGGATGCATACATCAGCATGGCATCCTTACATCAGCAGGCCCCAGGTGTGGCAGACATTGAAGAAGCACAGGGACTGTGACCTTGTGGTTCAGTTGATGTGTGAAGAGCTGTTGAGACATGTCATTAATCATTGTGCACATGTGTATCACATACATTCAACACTTCGCTCCTGAGTAACGTCTGCAACATATTGTGATGCACATCAACACTGGAATGGCACACCATTTAGTACAGGGAACTGTAACATGATGATAGCAATATGCCCACTGTCACAGATGTCGAATTGACGTACAGCATGACCCTGTGTGACCACATCATGTGTGTGCCATGTGCGACATTGTGCATGCTGTTTGCATATGAAAGAAACATATATTCCTAACCTTAGAATATCCCCAAGTGTCAGACTGGATCTGCCAATTTCGGCTTACCACTACCCTTGTGTGTCGGTAGGCATCGTCTGCGGCTCCGCGTGTGTCGTTGGCGTTGTGTGCGCTGTGATGTAACCTTACTCATTTGGTTTCAAATCATAGTACAATCACTCCTGATCATTTAACTTGGATTGTCCAACTCAGGACGGTGCCAATAGGGATGGCCGTTTCGAAGCCTGTGAGGATTGCGACCGCCTGATGTCGGTGACTGACCCTCACCGTCGGTGTCTCCACTGTTTCGACGTCAAGCACGGCAACAAGAGCAGCTCCGACTGCCGGGCCCAGACATATGAAGCTAGGTGGGAGTGGTCCCGCAAGCAGCTCGGACTCCAGCAGTTGGCCCAGCACCACAATAGATCATGGTCTGGACGTAGGTCGAGTGCCCGGGCATGGGGTTAGAGCCATCAGAGCCCCGGGATTTGATATCACTCCTCCAGGGCAAAGTCGTCATGTAACCACAAGAAGTCAAAGAGATGTCATCGCACTTCAAACTCACCACAATGCACGTGCAATACTGCACGGGATTTGGGTGACATCGCCCACGCGGCTCCGTCAGATTTGCAGCCGTCGTAGCCTGCACCACGACCTCCGGTCCCTGGCCAGCATGCGACGCAGGAGGAGTTAGTGCGCTTCCTCATGGCCATGATGTCCCTCACTCCACCGACGGGCTACGCCGCGGCTTAGGGCCCAGTGGACCCGTCTGGGGGCACAAGCGGGTCTGGTGCTTTGGCCCCGACGCCATCTCTTGCTTTGGCTCTGATGCTGGCGGCGCCTTCGTCCCGGCACCGCTGGGCCCCGCGAGGCTCCGTCCTCGGGTGGTGATGTCCCCGATAGCACACACTATGGGGCCGATTCCGATCCTAGAAAAACGCTGTACAAATCGTGGTATGGAGCGTTTTCCCCATACAACTCGTAATTGTAAGGAGGCCTCTACAACCTAGGAAGTACGATCCGTACAAATAGATGCACTCCATACAAATTGTAAAAAAGACCATACAACTCGTATATACAAGCAATTCCGATTCAGATTGCTGTATACACAACGTTCCCATGTATTCCCGGCAGCAGTTTACAACCCGGCAAGTACGATTCGTACAAACGGCACTCCATACAGCTCTTTTTTTACAAGAGCCAAAAAGTGCCGGAAAAACCTTGTACGCCTCGAAAACAGTACGAGACAGACCCCCTCATGTACGCGTCGTACACCCCATGAATACAGGAGTACGGTGCGTATGTATGGTGCATACGGATGGCACGGAAAGTGGGGTTCGGTGCGTACATACGCGATGAAGGGGTACTGGTCGTGTACGCACCGTACAAGCACCGTACCCCAAAATCGCTTATGTACGCACCGTACCCCAAAATCGCATACGTACGCACCGTACCCCATAATTGCGTACGTACGCACCATACCCCAAAATCGTGTATGTACGCACCGTACCCCAAAATCGCGTACGTATGCGCCGTACCTCAAAATCGTGTATGTACGCACCGTACCCCAAAATCGCGTACGTATGCGCTGTACCCCAAAATCGTGTATGTACACACCGTTCCCCAAAATTGCGTACGTACGCAGTGTACCCCAAAACCGCGTACGTACTTTGCGTACATGCGCGATGTTGGGGTACGCACCATACACACGCCTCGCATGTGGGGGGACCCCTGTACGCCTCATACCCCTATACGACCCATATCCCGGTATGAGTCGTACCCCCAGAACGAGTCATACCAGGGTACAAGGCATATAGGGGTTCGCTTCGTTGCCCGGTACAAGTCATTCCCCGTATACAGGCCATTTTCCATACAAATCGTATGCTGACAACCCGGTACGAATCGTACTTGACGGGTTGGACAGCCTTTTTACAAATTGTATGGTCTTTTTTACAAGTCCGGGTCGTACAGCTTTTCCCGATCCGATTTGTAAGGATCGGGCCGATCTGTATGTATTTTTCCCGTACGAATCGTACTAAATGGGTTGGAAGGGACTTTTACAATTTGAATGGAAAAAAATACAAATCCTATTTGTATGGAAAATAAAAATCCAGGATCAGAATCGGCCCCTATATGGCTCCGGCGTGGGAATGGCGCAGCACAACACCGCTTTTAATGCTGCATGGGGAGTTTAACTTCAACAAGCCGGGCACATCTTTTGACAACCCTGATTATCAGGGAATGGGTGATAAGGAGTATTGGGAGGCTTCTGAAGACCCACAGACACGTGAGTGTCAGTCCCAAGACGACTAGACAGGTGGACTGGGGGATGTGAGTGGTCTGGACACCTCGCCAGACACTGGTAATGTCTCGAATCCAACCGTGTCTTTGGAGGAGCGGGCAACGTACAGTGTTGTGTTTACGTGGGCGGCCAAAGCCTTGCCCCTTCATCTCCCCGTTGCGCCCATGAGGACCAATCTCCTCACTGAGGTCCTTAAACTGCAGTCAAGCTCGGCTGACCCTCTGCAGCCGTTTCATGAGGCATTGACTGACGCTATTTTGGCCACTATGTCCAGGCCCGCTGCAGGTCTGGCTGTAGATAGACACATTGCCAGACGCCCACACCCCTCCACGGACGACCCATGTTTCCTGTCCTCCCACCCCACCCCAGAGAGCATGGGCATCCAGGCCTCCAAATCACAGACCGCATTCCCGTTTGCTCTGCTGGACAGGGTATCCAAGAGGTATGAGCAGTACGGAAAGATGGTATCATCCTCCCTGAGTCTGGGACTGAGGTCCTCCAACATCACATGCCTTTTTGTCCGCTACACACACTCTCTGTGGGACACGTTTGTGGAACTGCTGCCAGAGTGCGCGTTGTAGGTACGAGCAATACTTGGCCACACCCTTGTAGAATGCCGATCTGTGGCACGGTATTCGATCCGGTGTGGGCTGGATAGCACTGACTCACTGGGCAGAGCGATGGCATCCACGGAGGCAATTTGTGGCAAAGCCTGGTATGTGTTCCAAGTTAGGAATATGGTACTAACTACTGTTCCTTACAGATATTTCGTTACAAAAGGTAAGTAACTTGTTCATACTGTTCAGTATATCTGCTGTAGGAGCATCTATGATGGGTCCTTGCCGTGATGACAGGGTTTCACATGTACGCATACCATGCCACTTGTGCAAATGAACCGCTCATATGTGTGATGGCATCACAGACCATTTGTCACAAATCAAACATTTCTGCTGTCTGATGATGTCCATGTAATAGTTTTGGAAATATCACAGCGCAATAGGAATATGTCAGATCTGTGCAAATGATGGCACATGTGATGTGGGTGTGTGTATTGCTGTCAGCTGTCTGGATGTGCAGAGAACCTCCTAATGCAATTCATGTGACATGTGTCACTGACGTGATACATTGACATGCTCACTCAGACCTTCTCATCAGATCAATTGTATGCATGTCATATTCATTCCACAGACCACAGGTCTTTTACTTTTCACGGAGGAGTGGCTGGCAGCTGGCACATGTTTCCTCAGTGTGTATCCCACGCCACACTCAAAATTGTCTAGATTTGTTGAAGCAGTGTTGCTTGTGCCATGTACATTGTTATTGTCTTAGTCTGACAGTTGTACACATTTTCTACTAAATATGGTTTGCAGGGCACCCCCTCTGGAAAGGCCGTTGCCAGATTTGGAAGCCCTGAGGGAACGTAATTGCATACGGCGTTACCGTTTCGGCAGACAGTTGATCAAGGACCTGACGGACAGGCTGGAACATCACCTGCAACCACGACACAGGTATCCAACTGCGCTGACACCCAAGGTAAAGGTGATGGCTGCCCTACATTTCTTTGCCACAGGTACGTTCCAATTTACCATAGCTGATGTGGGAGGGATGTCTCAGACAATGTTTAGCCAGGTATTGAGCGATGTATTGGCAGCTATGTTGCTGCACATAGATGAATTCATTACATTCCCTACTCCAGAACAGTTGACACATGTCTAGGGGGAATTATATGCCCTGGGACGCATGCCACATGTAATTGGTGCAATTGATGGTACCCATGTTACTCTGGTGCCACCACAGGCTCAGGAGCAAGCGTACCGCAACAGGAAACACTACCACTCGATAAATGCCCTGGTGGTGTGTCTTGCCAACATGCTTATCTCACATGTTTGTGCACGTTTTCCAGGATCGTGCCACGATGCATTCATCATGAGGCGTAGCAGGGTACCACAGATGATGCTGCAGCTGCACAACCATCGGGCATGTCTTGTTGGTGGGTAAACTCTGTCAGCCATGTATGTCAGTATGTCAAAACTTCATGGACTGCATCATAATACACACTCATTTCCATGATGTCAATTTGCAGGAGACGCAGGATATCCAAACATGCCGTGGCTAATGACTCCGCTACGCAACCCCAGGACAGCTGCAGACCAGCGGTACAACAATGCTCATGTGAAGACCAGGCGGGTGATTGAGTGAACATTTGGACTCCTGAAGAGCCAGTTCAGGTGCCTGGACAAGACAGACGGTGCCCTCCAATACACCCCACTCAAGGTGTGTGACATCTTCACTGTGTGCTGCATGCTACACAACATGGCAGTGGAGAAGGCCGTGCCACTCTACCTTGATCCTGATGAGCTGGAACATCCGCCCGTTGAGGATGAAGGCCTTGCCCAGGATTCCAGTAACGAGGAGGATGAAGATGATATCCGGAGTCACCTCATCTGCAACTTCTTTTCATAATAGTGAGTCATAGGTGCATTTTGGTAAAACATGTACTATAGAGTTGCATGGGTAGCATGCTGGGTATGCAACTGACTGTATGCAATGTCACTTGGATGTTTGTTGTGCAGTGTCACACAGGTGCAGATGTAATGCAACACACTTACGTGCTATGTGTGTACTTGGAATGTACAGGTGTACTACAACATCAGGCTATTCAACAGGACAATCTCAGAATGACATTATACAGAACTTGACCCCTTGTGTGCCTCTCATCCACAGCTCGCCCTGCCTGTTGTCCGTTGGTGTCATCGTTGTCAGCCTGCTATTGCTCATTATGATTGCACCGTCAGCCAAATCAACAGAGTATGCATGGACATGTGGAAAAATCAATTTGGGTAAGGACTCATATGAGGCTGTTTAGCGTTGGTATGGTTTCAATTGTGTGGTACATGTTCATGCGCATGTTGTTAGACCATGCATACATGCAACAACATCATGTTTCTTATTACATGTAGACCCACTCCCATGACAGGATAGTCACCCCATCTGACAGTCATCTGTTGTAGTTTTAAACTCTGGTGAATGCATCAATGTGTGTAGACATTGACACTGCAACATTGCATATACCATGGTTTGACATTGTGTTAGAGGTCACAACCACGGACTCTGTGGTGGATTGCAGCCTCACTGTGTGCATTAGAATGTGTCTGGTTCCTCACCTCAACCTTGTGGGCCAGTCCAGTTTGTTTACGAAAAAAACATGTTGTGTAGGTGTGGCCCAGTGTATGTTCCACGTTCAGACACCTGTCCTGTGATTCTGTTCGCATGGATGCATTGCCCCTTGTTGCAGTATGCCATGTCACTGTCATGTCATTACCTCAGTGCAGGTTGAGAATACTGCTACGCCAGCCTTCACAGTGAGTAGCAGTTCTGTTTTGATTCACATGATGCCATGTATGTTTAGCATTAGACATGACAATGGTGGGATGATGCATATGTGTATTATTGTGTTGCACCAGTGGAGTGCGGTCATTCACATGATTCTCTTGTCCCGTGCAGCATTTCTGTGCGACGGTAGGGTTCATTATGTGGCTTGGATCAACATCACTTGCTGTTGAGTTATTTTCAACCTGCTTGTCATGTTTAGCATAGTGATGCAAAGTTGATAGAGCAAATGACTGGCTACAGAGTGCCTTCATTGCATGTAGGTCATTAGCTTCCTCATCATACGTGATTCTTACAGCTGTTGTGGGTGATGTCAAGTTTGCCTACATGGCCCTTACGGGTACACATAAACAAATACAGATATTATACTTTGCGTAAGTAGCATTGCCATATATTTTAATTTGTTTGTAGGGTCCACATCATCAGACACTGTGAATTATTTTTGGTACACATAGATCTCATTGCATAGTAGCTGACTTGTGAGCGTTACACAAGACTCAAATAGATGACAGACTGTCCTAGGTTTTATGTGTCCGTGTTACAGCATCGGATCTCATGTGATAGCATAATGAGTGATCTCAAATTGGCTTCAGTCGTAACACTTCACAGGTGTGACTGATACAGTGTATCTCATGAGGTATTTGTAGTGTCAGTGACATGAGAAAGTACTCCTAATGGTTATTTGCCTCTGTTTCAGGTCTCCCTCCCTGCAGTTTCCATCCTCTCCTTCCCTCGCCTGATCACCCTTTTGTGTCTGTCATTTGTACTCAGACCAAGGGGCTATTTGGAGGTGAAACCCTTTGAGCATCACACCACTCTGATGTAGAAAGGTACGGCCAGTTCCTGGCAGGCTTGTAGCGAATCGTTCTGCTGCATTACAGGTGACATCATTCATAGACTTTTTTTGTCTTCTTGCCAATGCCAATTACCATGTATGTTTGATAATGCTCCATGGGCTCACAAGGTAAATCATCATGTTGTGCATGACGTGTGATTTCAATTGAATATTGTGCCTCCTTGATGTCAACGCACATGTCCTTCTAATGTGCATGTATACTATATGGCATGAAGTAAGCTTATTCTTGGTATGTGTTTACGTGTACAGTGACTACATGCATGGTGTTGGTTAAGGCTAAAGTACTATATTGTGTGTGAGGTAGATGGCTGTGTAGCTGCTGTTTAGCTTGGAACACACTAGCTGTAGTCTACACCTGCTGACGCTGTGTGTCCTGTGCCCCACTTGTCCCTAAGGGGCTTGATCCTGTGACCGTGATCTTTGGTGATTACTGTGCCATTTTATTTGCTGTGGCCCTGAGTGAAGCAGACACTCCTGCATTCACATACACATGTCACTTTGTGGCTTGCCAATGCCCTTGTGGTATGTGCTTTTTTTGCAAGTTGTCACACCCCTCCTGCCGTCATGTCTTCATTCATTCCTGCTGCTGCATACACAGCCACAATGCAGCGCACACTATCCAGGACCACACACGCCTACAGGATACCCCTCCTTCCATCCATTTGTAGAGCATGCTCCAGCCACCCTACACACAGAGAACACCAGACAATCATCCTCCTGGTATCACGATGCCTCAAACTCACCCATTACAGCTTCTATGCCCGTGTGTGCAACACATTTTTGCAAAGACTATGCTGAGCCCTTGCTGGGTTCATGCGAAACGGATCTCTATGTATCCGCTGGACGTCTTTGTTGAGTTATTCAGCCGTTTCCTCCAAATTGAGTGCTTCTTTTATTAGTTTTATTATATATCCCTTGAGATCTCCACTTTCTTTCCCCTCCGGAATCTTTAGAAGTCGGATGTTATTGCGTCTAGAAAAGTTTTCCAACACTTCTATTCGCTCTTTCATATTTTCGCCATCTCTTTGGAGGTTATGTATTTTTGACCTGGCGCACTCCAGATTAGTGGTTAGAAGACCTACAGAGCTTTCTAGAGTCTCAGTCCTTACAAAAAGGCCATCGACCTTATGTCCTAGTTCCTCACAAGTTGCTCTTATTTCATTTTGATTTAATTTAGAGACTACAAATTCCTGTCTGATCTCTTCTCGCATTGTTGCAATGGAGGAGACTATAGCCTCGAGCGATTTACCAAAATCTAGAGCTGTGTTTTGTTCAGCCTCCCTTCCAACTGATGCATCCAGGGACACTTCCGCTAGAGATACTGCACTGTGAGTACCCTTCTCTGTAGAGATTTTAGAGGCCAAAGGTGTGAGTAAAGTGGCTGGAGCTTCGGTTCCGTCCCCCTCAAGTGGTGACATAGCGACTGCAGCCCCAGTTGATAGTGAGTCAGGTTTGCTCTGCAGTTGCTTGTTGCTATCCATAGCAGCTGCTGCCATATCCTGCGTAATCTGCAAAACTTGGGGTAGAACTCTGAAATAAGAGCGCAGTGATGGAGTTATGTCACCTGGGGCTTTTGAGCTTTTGCTCTTGCTCTTGGATTTATTCTTGTTTCTTTGTTGCTTTTTACTCGTGTCTATCACTAATTCAGATTTTTTTTTAGCTCCTGTGCTTTCCTGTGAACCTCCCCTCAAGTGCACCCTGGGCCCTGTAGTTCGTTTTCTAAAGTTCTAGCCTTGCTCCTTGTTATTCTCACTTGTGACTCCCTGGTTGAATCCTCGTTGCAGTCACTATTTACAAGCCCCCTTGCATCAATTAATCCCACCTTACTTGAACGAGCGTTGATGTCACCTTGATCCTCCAGCTCGGCCAGCTCTCTCTCAACTCCCACAGCTCTCTCAGCTCTCTCAGCGTCTACCGCCTTGTGGGCCGTCTTGTGTGTCCCCTTTCTTTCAATCACTTCGCTCTGGTACTTCCTGCTCCCCCCGCCACTCTCCGCCTCCGTGTGTACTCTCCGTGCCGCAGCCACCTGGCCGCGTCTGATCTCTTCTGCTGCCCGCCCCCAACACAGACGAGAGGTGGAGATCGGCAGAGCAATCACTGCCGGTGGACACATCCACAAACACAAACCCAAAAACGGAAAGCCAGGAAAAAATGCTGGGTCAATATACGGCTTCAAAGTTCTCAATGTAAGCCCTACCGGCGGACATATCCACAAATGAAAGCCGGTAAACACGAAGGGCTCCGCTCTTCTCCGTGCTCCGACCTCCGAGCACGATCACAATGTCAGAAATGTCATAGAAAGCTGCCGAAAGCTGTGGGAAAAATGCCGGGTCAATGCATGACTTCAAGAGAAGCCGATTCTTCACTTTCCCCCCCTCACATCACAGTTGTAGCGGTAGCAGTGTAGGTTCCGGATCGGCTGTTCTCAGGAGCGTGCGCGCCGCTCTAGCCTGCGGCCGCCATGTTTCCCCACCCTAAACCTAGGAAAGTGCTAATTAATTTCCTGACGTATGCTCTTAAAGAGAAAATACTAAGTTTAGCCCTGAAAGCTGGTACAATAAAAGGTCCTGACTTTTCTTTTGAGATCCGCTCTGACCTCTCAAAAACCACATTGGACAGACAGTGGGAATTGGGTCAGCGTATGGATAAATTTAGATCATACGGGGCTATGGTGCAGATAAGATTCCCTGCATTCCTTCGCATTATGTATAATAATAAGATGCATAATGTTCGTACTATACAGGATGCAGATGAGCTGTTAGATTCCATCCGAGATCATGCTCAAGCTCAAGCCCATGACCAGGCTCACTCTCACAAGATTTAGAAATCAAAGTAAGTTAGATATCAGTGCAGACATAGATCCTCAGGTCTTCCAGAATTAGATTGTAGAACCTAAAAACAAGGGATACATATAAGCAAAAGAAAAAGGAAATGATCACATAGGTGGAACCGATAACACAAAAAGGGGAAAAAAAAACACACACATAATAAATATAGATATATATTGGAAATACACTGGGAGACCATGCATAGGGGAAAAAAAAAAAAGAAAAAAAAGGGGGGGATCGAATAAAGAAGAAACAGTTCCTAAAAAAAATAATAATAACACATAACTCCCGCCTACGATTATCTCAACACAGCTCAACAAGTCAGCTACTTGTGGTCTCATCTCTTTTTTACCCGCTCATAGACTAACATATTCGTTGTTCAAGACTAGGTAGCAGTAGTGGCTCATGGATGGGCTGTAGATGGGCGTTAACCTGGCTAAAGATCGAGCCAGAGTAAATAAGGGGGGGTTTCCCGGGGTAAGGGTACTGGGGGGGTGGTAGTTTTGCAAAAAAAAAATCCTCATCTGTGCTCCTGTTCTGTTGTTTTAACTATCCAATCTTTACAATTTTTACAAAAACAGGTTTTTTCCATGCCAGGGCTAAGAAATTTCCACATAAATAGCAAAAGAGAAAGGGTGATAGGGATAGAAGCTATAATATGACATGCACAAAATTTTTGTCCTGGAACGTGAATGGTCTGCGCGTGAGAGGAAGACGTGAGCGCATACTACAATACTTGAGAGACTCACGGGCGCAGATCATAGCATTGCAGGAAACACACCTTCTCAGAACAGAGGCAAACACTATACTAAAAAAACATAGGTGGATTGATAAATTTTGTACCACAGATCATAACGCTAATATAAGAGGGGTAGTGTTCATTTTTAAAAAATCTGCAAAAGCAGAAATACTAGATTGCAGGGAAGACCAAACAGGGAGATGGCTAATAGTAAGAGTTTCGCTTGATGGTCAGATTAGAATTTTGGTGGGCTATTATGGCCCAAACTCGGACGATCCATCACATCTAGACGCAATAAGGACCCAACTAATAACAGTGCAGGAGCCAATAATCTGGATGGGAGATTTTAACATTGTTCTTGATCCCAAATTAGATAAATCAACAAGGTCTAAAACTACTGGCTCTATTAAATCTAGAGAAACACTTAAAGCAATAATGACATACGTGGGTCTGGCAGATTTTTGGAGAGAAAGAGTGGGTAATAAGATGGGGGTGTCTTATAGGAACAGCCGGTTTAAACATAAATCCAGAATAGACTATGCCTTCTTTAGTTACTGTCTAAAAGACACTCTCGAATCAATAGATTATTTACTATCACATCTATCAGACCATTCGGCGCTAGAGTTTACTCTTAAGTCTGACACCACTGTCAAACACCCTTCATGGTCTTTTGACAGGACACTCCTGCTCGAGGAAGAAGAGGTCAACTTCCTAGTAAAAGAATCTATAACCTTTTTTGAAATACATAGAAACTCTGCAACCCCAACAGTCGTTTGGGAGACATTCAAAGTTTTTTAAGAGGGCAAATTACTAATAGAGCCTCCTATAGGCGGAAGATATATTTGGACAAGATAAACAGATTAGAACAAGATATGAAAACTTTAGAGTCAAAAATGGTCTCGCCTTCAATAACAGCTGAAGAGCAAGAAAAACTGGCTGAATTGAAAGCTGAATTAGAGAAAACTTTGCAGGAGAGAATAAATAAGAGGTGGGAAGTGAGTAAATCCTCTCAATTTGAGTTTGGAGAAAGTGCAGGAAAAATTCTGGCTTGGAAAATCAAATCTGATAAAGCCCTAAATTACATCAGGGAAATCAAGATAGAAGGTGAGCCAGAGACAAGAACCACCAGTCCTGAGATAGGGAGAGCGTTTCTTGAGTTTTTTCAGGATATCTACAAAGAGGATCTCCCCAATGACCAAAACGCAAGAGACAGATGGTTAGACGCCATTACACTACCTACTCTCTCAACAATCCAGACCAAATCACTAGAGTCAGACATTACAGAAGAGGAGGTGAAAAAAGCTATTAGTCAAACTAAGAAAGGGAAAGCAGCAGGCCCGGATGGATTGCCGGGAGAAATCTATAGAGCTTTTGAGAACACTATTACACCTGTGCTAACTGAACTCTTTAATGGCATCTTAATGGAAGAACAGCCAATGCCTAAGTCTTGGGGGGAGGCCACAATTGTTCTCATTCCAAAACCAGGGAAATCCCCATTAGAGTGCGGGTCATACAGACCAATACCGTTACTTAACAACGATTATAAACATTTTACAACTATTATCGCCACAAGACTGGCTAGCGTTATTGGTACTGTAGTCCATCATGACCAGAAAGGGTTTATAAAGGGGCGACAACTAGCTGAGTTAACGCGGGAGTTAATTGGGGCTATAGATATTGCTACTGCTTTCTCTCTGCCCTTGGCCACTTTGACTCTAGACGCAACTAAGGCGTTTGATAGAGTCAATTGGCTCTACCTAAATGACGTCTTAAAAAAATGTAATTGTGGGGAAGTGTTCTGTAGAACTATTAAGCAGTTATATAGTGCACCATCTGCTAGGCTGCTGGTTAACGGGTCCCTGACTGAAGCACTTAACATTACTCGAGGAACAAGGCAGGGCTGCCCGCTTTCCCCTCTCTTATTCGATTTGTACATCGAGCCTTTTGCCCAGGTGTTAAGGGAAGAGGCTAATATTCCATCTTTTTGTTTCGGAGAGTGGGAAAGACGGGTAGCATTATATGCAGACGATATCTTAGTGTTTACATCTGATCCAGTCAGGGCATTCCCAGTGGTCATACAAAGGGCTGAAGAATTCAGCCATGTCTCGGGCTACGACATAAACTCGAGTAAGAGCGAGATTATGGCATGGAATCTACCCAACCTAGATGTTGGGATAAACATCTCATCCTCAATGCGGTATCTGGGAATCAAAATAACCCAAGATGTGGGCATCCTTGCACAAACTAATTTGGAAAGAATACACAGTGAAAGCAAAAGACTTATGAAATCTTGGAAATATTTGCCTCTTTCCATAACAGGAAGGGTAAATCTAGTCAAAATGTGTATTCTCCCAAAATTCACCTTTGTTTTTAATACTATCCCAATTGCCATGGAAACAAAAATGATGGAAAAATGTCAAAGAGAAATTAACTCTTTTATATGGAATTATAAGACCACAAGAATAGCATGGAAGAAGCTTAGAAGAAGGAGAGAAAAAGGGGGCCAAGCATTGCCGGACCTAATGTACTATTCTTGGGCCTTTCAGATGTCTTATTCTAGAATGCTTCTCAAAATGCCATCTAATTTACCTAATACATCCATGTACGGGGCAATGCTAAGGGGGACGAATCTAGCAGCAGATGGCTTTATGTTTAAATTTGGAAGTCAGACATTTTTCAAAAACATCAAATTGAAAATATTACACTCATGGGCCAAAAATTGGTCTAACATCAGGAAAAAACTGGGTTTATCTTATTACTCAAATTATTCCCCAATTTGGGACTCCCCCGGTTTACCCCCATGCCTGAGAGACAATCTGTCCACTATATTAGAACAAGCAGGCATTACTAAATGGGGCCAATTATTTAAAGAAAAAAACTGATAACTTGGGATGAGCTATATGATCTAGTTGGCCCCGGGCTTTCCAGATTTAAATATATTCAACTGGATAGCTGGGCAAGATCTGAAACCCGCATAGATGGTAATATTGGGAAGATAAGTGAAACGGAACAACAAATGGTGGAACGACCAACCGGAGGAAGAGAAGTAGCCATATGGTATTGACTTCTGTTGGAGGAAAGTGAAGGGGAGTTTCAACTCCCGGATGAGTTATGGGGGGCAGAGATTGGGCTTCCATGCGAGGAGAGGTGGATAAACTCCTTTGGATTATTGCGTAAAATCGTAAAGCCCTCTTGGCTAGTACGAAATCATATTTTCTCGGTACATCGGGCATATTTAACACCACGAAAACTCTCTAAATACCAACCGGATAAGAAATGTAACAAATGTAATTTAGTGGATGCATGTGATGTACACATGTTCCTAGAATGTCCAAATATAGCAAAATTCTGGGAAGACGTGAAAAACACTCTAAACTCTATTCTAAATACATCCCTGTCAATAACCCTCCCACTTGTCATCTTTGGGATGGAAGACAACATCATAGGCAAGGAGAAGTCATTTCTTTTCCACGCAATTCTATTAGCGAGAAGACAGATCTGCATACAATGGGTAGAGAAGACACCTCCTTTACATTGTTCATGGCTCACATCTTTATACGAGACATCCAAAAGCGACCTAAAAAGATCTCTTAGTAAGAGAAACTTGGCTTTTTGGGACCTCCTGACCAACTGGAGATGATCCGGCTTTTTTTTTTTTTTTTTTTTTTTTCCCGGGTCCGATGATTATGCCATCTATACTCTTTTGGACCAGGGGCCAGGATAGTTTCGAGTAAGGTCCGGCAGGTTGAAACATACCTAGATGGAGTCAAAAGAAAGCACCCCTAACTTTTAGTGTCGGTATATCTCTCCCACCAATACAACACATCACGTCAGCAATGTCGTGCAAGGGGGGTGGCATTATCCGTCTAAGGCGGAAGGCAGATGAGGAAAAAAAAAAAAAAAAAAAAAGACTATGCTGAGCCACATAACAGTGTGTTCTACATATCACCAGGTCATGTGCCTTGTACAGCACACACACACCTTCCATAGGCACAATATTGTACAGTGTTACCTTGTCAACACCACAGCAGCAAAAATCGGCTTCCTTACAGTCACGTGGCAGTACACGACCTGGTCACACCACTTCCACATAGCCGTCACAGTCAGTCAAGTAGCCACAGGGGACACACACCATAACCACGTCTCTTGGGTGTGGTGTGATTTGGTCGTTCTGGTGTAGATAATTGTCAGGCGTGGCTAGTTGTTCTGGATGCGTTGCACCCATCACAGGAGTTTAGTACTTGTAGCTCCATAGGGGGAGGTCACGTACTCATGTGAGCTTGGGTAGAGTGCTACAGCCCATTGCCCAAAGTCTGTCCTGCCACCCTTGTCCTGTGCACCATTCATCACATCCACAGTACAGCAGCATGCTGATGATAGTTCACATCCCTGAGGACACAGATGTAGGTACTCCCTACGTGGACAACTAGTTTTTTAACACTGATCTATACACCTCAAAGTGACTCTACTGTGCCTGTCTGTAATTGCAGTTTTGTGATCCAAACCCCCCTCCAGCATTTACTATCCCTCACAGGTGTGTGTTTCCATCCATGTATCTAGTTGTTAGGAATACGTGACCTATGTGTGTCCTCACCCGGACTCAGATCCAAGTGTGTAGATGGCTGCAGTTTGTTGAATACCCTTGCATTTCATACATTTGCACACACATTTTTTTTATACTGTGGGTACAAGATAACTCACCAAATGCGTATGATGTTTAGAATATTTATTGGGTGATCTTGTGCAGGAAACGTGAATAGGTGCTATACAGAAAGGGGGAATCCAAAGTTCACTGCTGGAGATGAGATGCCTTACAGTTTGAGTCAACAGAGTCCAGGCCACAGTGCTTGGCATCATTGGGCAGACTGTGACCGGCAAGTCCATGTGGGAGAGTCTCATAGGTGATGCTGTTGCACCCAAGGGCAATGCCAGGTCAGGTGTCCTGGGAGTTGTGCATGGCCCACTGCCTCTCAACGTCTTAGCCGTGGACGACCCTACTTCCTTGGGGGACCCTCACGTGCAGGCATGGACGATGCATGGGACGCTACGTCAGACAGTTCCTCCTCCTCCTCCTCCCTCCCTGTGGCTGGTGTTGCACTTTGCCTTGATGTAGCTGGCCTGGTGACACAGGGAGGGTGCTGCATGTTGGCAGCAATCTGACGTAGTGATTGGCTCATTTCCCGATGCACCGTCAAGAGCTCAGCCAGACTTGCCTCCACCCGTCCATAATGTTGGTCTTGCCTGGCATTTTGCTCAGCCTGCTGTTCTTTCACCTGGTTGAGGGCCTCCGCTAGCTGGCTTACCTCCCTGGTGTCCCGCCGGTATGCCTCCAGGATGTTAGTCAGTTCATGCATACCGGGCACTGCAGCTGACTGGCCAGAATCTCGCCTCCGCCTTGCGCCACTCCCACCACCCTGACCCACACGAGCACGGCCTGCGCTTGTGGGCACATCCGATCGACGGGCCCCCCGAGTGCTGGCAGGGTAGATGTTGTCTGCCACCTCAGGGGGGCCTGACAAAGGGTGTCCCTCATTTTCAGACAGGCTCTCTGGTGGATCATGGGCAGGGCTCTGACCTGTCTACTGGGATGTGGTGGGAATGGTTCCGGTGGTTGGCACAGATGTCGCTGGTACAGTTGCTGCAGGCGTTTGGGATCAAGAGGAGCCAGGTTGGTTGGGGTCATCCACAGTGCGTTGAGTGGTGTCGCTGTCGGTGGGGTCAGGGTCCTGCTGAGCCTGGGACTGGGATCCTTCTCCCCCCTGGTTGGGGGGTCTCAACACGTTGCCCTGTGTGTGGGAGAGACAGACAATGTTAATGCACTATCAAGTGACATATTAATTAGTTAGCCATTATCAGCATCACAGTTCCACAAGCTTTACATTGTTGTCATTGTTCAATTGTGTATGTAGTGGTAGTAAATTGACATGTACTCTGGGGTATTTTCCTTCTTCCATTCTCTTGACAATGACTGACACAGCCATTGCTGTGTCTTGTCTTGCCGGCACAACACATATGCAGCAGTGCTCTGGTTCACGCAGCATCCAGGATACAGTGTAAATCCTTATGCCAGCGTCAAGCATGCACAGAGTTTAGATGCAGCATGTTCATGTGAGAGACAGAGCATTTTTATTTGGATAAATTCTTCTACTTTGGATTGGTGTTGCTGTTCCGTGATGGCCAACCAATGCCAACACCCCAGCACCTGTACACCCACTTCTAGATCATGGCTTTAGAACGTAGCACTTCTCCAAGACACATCACCTTGTCATGGCCACCCACCCCATGCTGCTGGGCACTGTTGTAAGTCCACCCATGTAACATGTGTTTTTTGTACACTCACCAGACTCAACGGCTCCTTCAATTCCGTGTACTCCCACCGGTGGCAGCAGGGCCATGACTTTCTCCTCCCAGGGCTGGTATACAGGAGGTCTGCGGGGACCACCACCTCCAGTGTAGTGTGCATTGGCGTAGTCCTGGTCCATCTTCTTCTTCACCATCCTCCGCAGATCATACCACCTGGCCTGGCATTCCTGCCTGGTGCGCCTGATAGGTGCAACAGCATTGACCCGGTCTACGATCCTCTCCCACAGGCGTGTTCTTTCAGCCATGCTGGTCTGTCTGATCAATGCGCCAAACAGCTGTGGCTCGACTTTATGACTTCATCTGTAAGTATCTCATTTTCCGGGTTAGTGAACTTTGGATTCTTGGGTGTGGTCATGGTGTGGGGTGTATGTGATTGAGGGAGTGATGGTGTGTATGGATGAGGGTGTGTGGGTCTGATTGTGAAGGGGGTCGTGTGGGTGTAGATGAGATAGGGTGTATGTCTGAAGGTGTGTGGCTGCAATTGTTGGTGAGATGTCTGTGTCTTCGCAAGAATGGGTATGTTGCAAAGGATGATGGGTTGTATGTGTGGACCCTTTTATTGGTCAATTTGTGGGTGTGGCTTATTTTGAATTGGTGATGTGTGTGTTATATGGGGTGGGTGTTAGTGTTGACCTCTGTTTGCCTGTTTGGCTGTGACCAGGACATTGTTTCTCAATGGTGTGTAAACAGGAGACATGTTCAGTGTTGTTGTGCGACTCGTTAGCAAAGTCCTTGTGCTGGTTTAGGTGTTGGCGTTATGTGTGCGTGTTGTACTTGTGCGTGAGTTGTATGGGCCGTTGGCGGGTGAGGGGTTTGCGTGGGCTTGATGGGGGGGTGTGCGTGTTGTACTTGTGCGTGCGGGTGAGTTGTACGGGCCGTTGGCGGGTGGGGGGTTCGGGTGGGCTTGATGGGGGGTGTGCGTGTGGTACTTGTGCGTGAGGGTGAGTTGTACTGGCCGTTGGCGGGTGGGGGGGTTCACGTGGGCTTGATGGGGGGGTGTGCGTGTCATACTTGTGCGTGCGGATGAGTTGTACGGGCCGTTGGCGGGTGGGGGGTTTGCGTGGGCTTGATGGGGTGTGCGTGTCGTACTTGTGCGTGCGGGTGAGTTGTACGGGCCGTTGGCGGGTGGGGGGGTTCGCATAGGCTTGATGGGGGTGTGCGTGTCGTACTTGTGCATGCGCGTGAGTTGTACAGGCCGTTGACGGGTGGGGGGGTTCGCGTGGACTTGATGGGGGGTGTGCGTGTCGTACTTGTGCATGCGGGTGAGTTGTACGAGCCGTTGGCGGGTGGGGGGGTTCGCGCGGTCTTGATGGGGGGGTGTGCGTGTCGTACTTGTGCATGCAGTTGACTTGTACGGGCCGTTGGTGGGTGGGGGGTTCGCGTGGGCTTGATGGGGGTTGTGCGTGTCATACTTGTGCGTGTGGGTGAGTTGTACGGGCCATTGGCGGGTGAGGGGTTCGCGTGGGCTTGATGGGGGGGTGCGTGTCGTACTTGTGCATGCTGGTGAGTTGTACGGGCCGTTGGCGGGTGGGGGGGTTTGTGTCGGCTTGATGGGGGGTGTGCGTGTCGTACTTATGCATGCAGGTGAGTTGTACGGGCTGTTGGCGGGTGGGGGGTTTGCGTGGGCTTGATGGGGGGTGTGCGTGTCGTACTTGTGCATGCGGGTCAGTTGTACGGGCCGCTGGCGGGTGGGGGGGTTCGCGTGGGCTTGATGGGGGGGTGCTTGTCGTACTTGTGCATGTGGGTGAGTTGTACGGGCCGTTGGCGGATGGGGGGTTCACGTAGGCTTGATGGGGGGGTGCGTGTCGTACTTGTGCGTGCGGTTGACTTCTACGGGCCGTTGGCGGGTGGGGGGGTTCGTGTGGGCTTGATGGGGGGTGTGCTTGTCGTACTTGTGCGTGCGGTTGACTTGTATGGGCCGTTGGCGGGTGGGGGGTTCACGTGGGCTTGATGGGGGGGTGTGCGTGTCAAACTTGTGCGTGCGATTGACTTGTATGGGCCGTTGGCGGGTAGGGGGGGTTCGCGTGGGCTTGATGAGGGGGTGTGCGTGTCGTACTTGTGCGTGCAGTGAGTTGTACGGGCCGTTGGCGAGTGGGGAGGTTCGCGTAGGCTTCATCGAGGGGTACACGTGTGGTATGTGTTGTTGCCGCTTGCTGTGAGGTGAATAATCCCGTACGAATCATTCTTCATGCGAATACTTTGGGCCGTACGAATCGCGGACTGGCTTTTCGTACAGGATCCTACTAGTGTGTTTGTACGGCATGTTTACAAATCGTACGGTAGGATTCCCGATGCTTATTCGTACGGGTCATCGACTGTGGTTCGTACGGTTCGCTGATATTCGTACGGCAATCGACGGAAATGGATCGGAATTCGCAGGTCGGACGGTAGTTTCCCATTCGTACGGATTCGGCTACGAATACGATTCGTACGGCGGATTATTTTACCGGATTGGAATCGACGCCTTTGTTTTCTCGCGATTTCCTGGAGCGATTTTTAGTTTTTTAAAACTTATTTTCGTGTTTTGAAGGGTCTCGATTTGATGTTGGAGCGTTTTTTTTTAATTAAAAGTGTGTGTTTTAATCTTTATTTAATAAAGGTACCACACTTTTTTTAACGCGATTTCCGGGATTGTTTTTTTTTTATTTTGACTATTTTTCGGGATTTTGAGGGTTCGTATACTTTGGATTCATATTGGATTACCATTTGATTTCGTGGATTACCAGTTGATGGATTACATCTTGTACAGCTACATGAATTGTAAGTTGCTTTTTTAAACATTTATTTGGGTGGGAAATGTTTAAGTAATTGTGTTACATTTTTTTACTATTTGTAAAAATATTATTTAATTGTTTATATATTTACTGCATGTAAATAAATATGTATGACAATTATATAATATTTTTAAAAAAAATGTATGTTGCTTTAATGTTTTGATTCTATTATATTGAGTATTTTAATGTGTGTAGATGAAATTTACAGGAGTTTTTTAGCTATGAGAGACAGATAGTCTAGACCTTTTGTAGAAGGATATAAGGTAACCTGACTTTAAAGTTGTCTAAACATTTGTTTACTTTGTTTGGTAACTTTAGGTCCTAATTGAGTTATTGATTGGTGTATGCGTAGTTCTTGGTAGCTCTGTTCTTTTTGTAAAGATGCTAGTAGTTTTTGGACTGTAGGTTTTCCTCTGCTACTGGTTGCCTGGAAGGCATTGTGCCATCCTTCTACGCTGTTGTTAGTTCTTGCTTCTTGGTTAAGTGTGCTAAAATATACATTCCACCAAGCAATGTTAAATTTAGGTTGGCGTCCATGTCCTGAGCGGTGTAACCTTCCCACCCATGTGTCCTCAAAGTAGTCGAGGAGAGGTGATAGTTTTCCTCATTTTTTTTGTAGTATGGGCTATCTATTAATGTATTATAATGTTCTGCTACATCGGTGGTAGGGACATATGCTAAAGCAATAAATTTTTTTATTTGGTAAGCAAATGTGTTATCTGCAGCATATTGAATGCTTAATGTAGATTTTTGCATGTGTCTCCAAATGCTTTGGTTGAAATGATCATAACAACCCTGTATTGCTGTGTGTGGATACATTTTTAGACTGGAATTAATCATAGCTAATTCGAAATCAATAATTATTTTCTGCGGAAAATAATTATTAGTTTCTTGTTTAATTGTGTTTAGTACCTCTATGTAGGTATTCTGTTGTTTGTTTGGTAAAAGGCAATATATGAAAGGTATATTGGAATGATGGTATAATCCATGTATGGTGTAAAGTTGGTAAAATGGTTTAGGGCATGTTTTAAAAGTCCCATCCATCATCCAGTGGTGGCAGTCTTGTAATTTTCTAATATTGCTAGCAGTAGCAAACATAATTCTGTTTGTAGGGTCTTTGTTGTCATAAAGTAAGAATTGGTCTTTATTGTGTGTTATACTCAATTCACGTCTTTTAGTGTTTTAGGATTTGGTAGAGTTGTACGAGTTACTCTTTTTTGTCTTTGAATTACTTTTTTAAGGGAGTCAATAGAGGGAAGTTGTCCTGAGGCGTGCTGAGGAACTTTTAAGAGTTCCTCTTTTAATATTTGGGTTGTAGGTTTGTCAGTGCTTGTACTTGCTTCTTTTATGTTTTCAAGTGCATCTCTTATTTCTATTTCTGTGATATTGGGGAGATGATTATGTACTCTTGTACTTAGTACTTCATCTGTTATAGCCCTGCCATAGCATTTATTGGAATAGTATTTAGTGCATTTCCAAAAAACTTTCAATCCTGTCTGTCTTTCTTGATTATAGACATACCCCATATAACATAGTAAAAGTTTGTTTTTTTGAGACATGACAAACTCTGCACCTTCAGTCATTTTTGTATTGGTAGTGCTATGAAAGAGTAGAAAGAAACAGTTTTTAAGTATAGATGATGTTAACATTTTTTTCAGTATTAATTTTGCAATTATTATACTTACTATTTATATTTGGTGCAATGTGAAAGCTTCAGTAGATTTTCTCCAGCTTTTACTTGTATTTAGATGATGTATTTTCTGTTTGTGGGAGAAAAATATTAATTAGTTATTGTATATTTTTATGTATTTTAGAGATTGTTTTAGAAGGCCAAATCTTTACAAGTTACTATTTTAATTTGTTAGATAGTTGAAAATACATACTTACTTAGCCAATTTGTGAATGTCTTTATTTTTCAGGAGTTGCTTATGAGTATGTATAAATTATCTATTAAGGAGATAGTAATAAATAAAATATGCATTACAAATTTGTAGGGAATAATACATTAGTTGTGTTTTGGTATTATTTGAAATAATACTTACTTTGATATTTTGTAGAGGTTTTCAATTTGAAGGAGTAGGTTTTGGGGGGTGTATACAATTTCTGTTAAGGAGATATAATAACAATAAAATGTGAATTAAAATTAGGGCCCCATTAGGATGTCGGGCGGATTGCCTCCACCAGGGTGGCGGTGGCCACCGCCACCCTGGCGGAGGCAATCTGCCCGACATCCTTCCCTGCATTCCCCCCGCCATATTACGATGGCGGAGGGGACCGCAGCGGTGGGAATCACCGCCCGCCTGTTTTCCGCCCCGGTCGCCTGGCGGCCGGGGCGGATAAGTGATAACATGGTGGCGGTGTCTATCAGACACCGCCAGCCATATTAGAATAGGCATCTGACAATGCCTTTCGAAAGGCAGGCGGACTTCACTCTGGGGGCCCCTGCGGGCCCCCAGAGTGCAGCACAGTAGGGGGGTGCACACAGGGGGGTACCTATGGTACCCCCCTGCATTTGCATAATGAAAGCGGCAGGCACCGCGCGGTGCCTGCCGCTTTCGTCATGCAAATGCTGCAAAGCATTTTCAGCATTGTGGCGGGCGGTGCAGAGTGCACCGCCCGCCACAATGATGGGAATACAGGATGCGCCCGCCAGTGTGGCGGGCGCATCCTAATGCTGCCAACGGGACCCCCGCCCTCATGGCGGCCGGTACCTAGTACCGTGAGGATGGCGGGCGGGCAAAGTCCGCCCGCCATCCTAATGGGTCCCTATGTGTTTAAAAATTTCAAAATTTCAAAATCTATACTTACTTAGTATATTTGTAGAATAAATAATTTGAAGGTAGTAGGTTTAGGGTATTTATAACATTTCTGATAAGGAGAAAGTAGAGAAAAAAATATATATTAAAATTTTGCATTAATGAAAGGGGCTTGTGTGGTTTATTACATTTTAAAATATATACTTACGTGGGTAATTTGTAGAGTCCTTTATTATTGATGAGTAGGTTTTGGGTGTGTATAGATTTTCTGTTAAGGAGATACAACAAGAATAAAATGTGCATTAAAATTTATGTTTAAAAATGTATTTGGTCTGTTTCCTAATATTCAACATTTATACTTACTTTAGGATTTAGTAGAGTTGTGTACTAGAAAGTATAATGTTTTGGCTTTTTATAAAGTTTCTGTTAAGGAGACTGAAAAGAAATACAATATGCATTACAATTTAGCATTTTAAAAAGATAGTTGGTATGTTTTAGTCACCATGAACATATATACTTACATTGTTAATTTGTGTTGTTCATTATTTGGATATTTTTCTTTTTGGGTTTGTATAGATGTTCTGTTAAGGAGGTAGAACACAAAAAAAATGTGCATTATAATTTTGCTTTTAAATAATCGTTGTTTGTTTTTAAAAAAATGCAAGAAAATGCTTATTTATTCCAAAAAGATATGAAATGTTTAGTGCTCTATTTAGGATGTCTCTGTAGAGGAGATATAAATGGTGTTAAACAAATGTGAGAAATAGTCTTTGATAACATAAATGGTATGTTAACATTTTAGTTTGGTAAAGGTTAAATATAGGATAACTTACTTTATGTATGTCTGTAATATTCTTCTCAGCAAGCGCAGTTATTTTTGGAGAAAGTTGAGCAGCGTGGCACCTTCTTCTTTAGATTTAGAAGTAGGAAGTAACGCTTGAAACAGTTTCCTTTTATACTGTGTATTTGATTAGTGTTTGTGTTTGATTTGTTTAATGGAGAATGGGAGCTTTTCATTGGCAGGTTTGAATTTGTTTGCGTTAATTTGGATTGTTTGTGCAGAGTAAGTGGTAGTAAGTTACTAAAATTTCTGAAAGTATACTATAAGTGTATTTAGTGTTAAAATATATGTTATATTATTTTTAACATTGTTTGTTTTAATTATGTAATGTATTATGCATTTAATTGTATGGCTTTTTGTGAGTTTTAGGTGTTAAAGTGTACTTTTGTTTGTTTGTTCGTTATTTAATTGGTATTATTAGTTATATATTTATTGTAGAGTGTATTATTTTAAATATATATATATATTTTTTAAGAATATATTGTTTGGTACATTTTTACATAGTCGATATTTTATTTTTTTCGATGTTTGTACTAACTATATTTTAGTTGTCGATATTTTAGCTGAGTATTGTTTATTTTTGGGATTGACGATATTATGTCTTTCTATATTTTGTCTTTCGATATTTTGTATTTCGATATTTATTAGTGACTATATTTTGTACTCAATATTTTGGTTGTTTGTTAAATAGGTATTGGCAATCGATATAATGGGTGTCGATAATTTTTCGACGATATTTTTGGTAGTCTATATTTTGTCCGTCGATATTAACTCACTGATCCATTGATACATGTGATCTTATATGCAACATTACCCATAAACACTGACAAACCAACTTCTCTGATACTTTTGATGATTGCATGTTAGGAAAGGAGATAGACAACACAATACGAAATACAAAGTTTAGAGTCAACAGGACATTGAGGTATCGTGACAGCTATTGAAGTGCATCTTAGCAGACTCCACTCACCCAGTATTCCTGCCATGCCCTCTATATGCAGGATGGCCAATACCTTCTCCTCCCTGTGAAAGAGGTGTAATGGACTGTTGGAAGGGCCACCGCTGGTCCTCTGGGCCTCCAGGTGTTTCTTGGAGACTAGGTTAAGTACCTTCAACCTCAGGTTATGCCACCTCCTCCTAATTTCCTACTGTGTGTGCAAGGTGGTACTAACAGCATTCACTCTGTTGACTATCCAGTTCCACAATTCCATTTTTTCCGAGTAGGCAGGACTTGGACTCCAAAAAGTTGTGGATTTTTGGGGTGACTAATGACTATAACCCCTTCCGTGCTCCCGTCGGCCAACGGCTGACGGGAGCACTCCCTCCCCAGTGCTGCCGTCGGCCAATTGCCGACGAAGCCACGCCCACCTTTTAGAATGCCCGCACAGCGGCAGAAAAACAGCCGCGGCTAAGGCGTTAAAATAACGTGAGTGACAAATGAAAAACAAAAACAGAGATATTAGTGAATAGGCTAAACTAAAAAAAGGGTGTGGGTAGTGTTAAATTGGATAGGGGAAAAGAGGACTGACTTATCTCAACAAAAAGTGTGCTCTTTGTCTTGCTGTGCTGCGGTGGAGAGACAAACGATCATGGTCTGGGATGGGGTGTGGTTTTTAGTGTGATTTGTAGGTATGTTCTCTGGCCAAAAGTCATCAGAGGTGCAGTTTTTGAATCCATCCAATGGCCACTGTTGTGGTTCTTTGCTGCAAGCGTACCGCGGCAGTCTACCGCCATTGGGGAGCCTCATGTCGGTCACCTCCAGTACAATGTGTTGTCAAAATAGGCTCAGCGGAAATCCGCTGCCCTGACGGCATCAGAGTACAAATCACTTGTTGTATTTCTATCTAGGACCCTAATTCGATATTCCTGATTTATGCCCTTATATATGGCTATAATAAATAATATTCTTATAAAGGCAAAAGAATCATATCCATATTTAGTAATAGCCCTTGCAGTCCAAATATGGCAAGGCTACTTCCCTAGACTCCTAGAAAGTACAACGAGTTCTTTAAACAAACCAAACCTCCAGCAACCTGGGAATTCCCCATGCTTTTGTTTTGATTTGTCCTAGAACTCCTGCGAGAACTGAAAGAACGGCCAGTTCTTAGTGACATCTATTATTGACGTCTTATGTCCAACCTCACGTCAAACCCGGCACCTTTCATGTATAAATTTACCAACAGTTGCCTTAAGCCAGCACACGGTAGTTTGGAGCAGAGCGGCTATCTACTTGTCCGAGAGCCCAGCTGATGCGAGAGCCCACGGACGCCGCCCCTCCCCTTTGACGCACTGAGAAAGATGCTGTCTTTTTCTCCAGCCGAGAAAATCCAGCTCCGGTGTTTCCAGCCGCCCTTGCGGGTTACTGGGATATCGAGTCCTGAGAGAGAGATACCAGACCTCCAGCTTTCTATTACCCAGGTACGGAGCTGACTAAACCCTTAAGAGAATTCTTGATTCAGATTCCTTGGCAAAACCCAACTTAACTTAAACTGCAACTTACTTACTCCTTCCCACGTATTAGACTTAAGTCAGGTATACCGGGGTAGGCATAGATTAGAAGCACCAGTTGAGTACGTTAGTCAATGTTTTTATGTATGTATATATTTTATCCATTTTAAAGTATCATATGGCTAAGAAACCATATTAATGCTTTTACAGTATTATTTCATAATACTCCTTTTACTGTACGCACTTTACTTCATGTTAAGTAGTGCAATTGTGGCAATCCATTTCTCTTGCATGAGAAAGAAGACTGCTCAATAAATAACACCTTTTATTGAAAACGCCCGTCTCTCTATTTCTCTGCACTCAGGTGAAACTAAGTATGCACGATTGACTCAGTAAAATAGCTGTCTATTGTTTTCACACGACTCTAGAGATACACTCTTATTCTGAGGGAGCAAAGTTGTCATGTTTTATGGTTGTCAGAAGCTAATCCCTTCTTGTCTATTCAGGGAAGTTAAACTCCTCCTTGTTTATTCAAGAAAATTTCTAGTGACCTCTGAGGTAGCTGGCAAAACTAATTAAGTCTAATATAGTCAGTAGAGACCTAGTCGACCTCAGTCCTACGTCTACACAGCTGAATATATTATTCCAATGCGCAGAGCCTATTGCGAATATAGGAACTACACTACATGGCGCCCAACGTTTGGTAAGGCGATAATCTAACGCAAGACACTAGAGTAACTCAGTCGGGCTTTTTCACACAGACCCTTTTCCCGTAAAAACTCCAAAAGACGTCTGGAGTGGATAAAAGGTTAAAATCCGCAGGAACTTAGTAGGATGAGAATCCTATGTATAGTTTTGGTTTAGTCAACGTTGAAGGATACAGTGTTCCAAAATATTGTGCACCTAATCTTTGTTTCCCTTGAAACTTGATCTGCAACAAAAAAACTTTCTGTAAAGTAAAAATGATGGAAAGTGACGATGAAAGGGAGGCAGCTAGAATAGCAGCTCGACTCCTAGAGGATGACACAAGTCTCCAAGAAAATGACCCGAATGCTATAATCATTCCGGTAAATGTAAGGAAAACTATAACTATTAA
Organism: Lissotriton helveticus; assembly: GCF_964261635.1. Lineage (NCBI taxonomy): Eukaryota > Metazoa > Chordata > Amphibia > Caudata > Salamandridae > Lissotriton > Lissotriton helveticus. Next base: position 857,404,435 of record NC_136069.1, read on the forward strand.
ACTTATAGAAAACGGACTGACATCACGAGGTGGTACGGTCATATTCGTGGTAGAGGCCCATGAATATCGGCAGACAGAGGTATTCTATTCATGGATAAACTTTCCAGCAGCAAACGCTGTAACACACAAATTCCACTATTACAAAATAGAGGAACCTCCGGATGAATACACTCCTTTCGAGGATGTTGAAATCCCACTAAATTAACAAGAGCACCTGCTCTTGTTTAATGGCGCCCTAAAACATCAAAATCACATCACCAGGCTCGGTCCACTAGGTAGACAAGGAGCCACATGGCCGGTTCTAGCCAGATACACACCACATCCAGACATTGAAAAAATGTCAGACCGAGAGCTCTTAGCTCAACTAAAACTGTTAATTAAAATACACAGACAATTGGTCCAATATGTCATGAGGACTTCAACAGTCCAACCGGCAATAAACATTCCAGAGACCACCCCTCACCAGGGGAACACAAATAAAATCACACCACAAAATATACAATCAGCCATTGGCAAAGTACCTACAAAACGGGAAAGAATTCCATTCTGGTTAGCTCAGAAAATCACTCAAATAGAGGCAGTATTTCCTGATACTACGCCTACTGAGAAACACAGAATTCTGACTATCTGTCTTCCAATGGGGATCGCACCACATGTGGAGGACTGTGACACTTGGGGCACAGTCTTTGCTTCAATTTACACAAAAACACATGGTGTTCCGTCCATGGCGGTTATACCAGACGTACTAGAACAGATTCAAAATGAATACAGTCCAGAACCTGCTTTAACTCTGGTATGAAATTACTGAAAGACTTCAAACAGTTTTCGGCTATATTATTAGTCAACATAAAAGGAGAAGAAGCATCTGTGGCGATCCGCCAGAGATTGAAAGAAACAGATATAGCAGACCAACCATTTGAACTTGCCAGAATCATAGAAAAATCCTATGAAGAAATAGGAAGGGATAGTTTGGGTGGGAAACCAGTAAAACCCCAACTACTTAAAAATCCTGAAAAAACATTTATTAAAAATAATCTAAATATTCCAAAAAAGAGTTGGGATGGAAATAAACAATGCAAACCCAGGGAAAAACGATTCCAGTCCAGAGGAAGGTCTCCTCAACGAAGAGATAGATCTCCAGAACGAGGTGACAAGTCTACCCAGAGGGAGCCCTCTGAGAAAAGATACAACGTTAGAGATAGGGATAAATTGAGAAAACCTGACAGATATCAAGATATTGATACACGTCCCTCTCGATCTTTTCAGACTTCCTCACAGAAATCGGAAAGAAGAGGACGGTCAGAACACAAGGAAGAGCACGTCAAGTCCAAAGACAAGGAACCTGCTCATCAAAGTAAAAAATTACAATTTCCAAAGAAGAAGGTAGCTAGTATTAAAATGATAAAACATGCCGAGGATACTGAGGACACAACTGAAAAACGGAGAGTGGGCCCAGACAATGCTAGACAGCGCAGCAGAAGTGACAATAGCTCGCAAGATCTTGATGGATCTTCTAGAGACAGTGGACACGAATGAATACATTCAGGTGGAAACTGCAGATACCAGAATTAGCAAACCTCATAAAATATACGAAATAACATTACATATAGAGGGGGACAAGACTAGGAAAGTAAGGGGTCTCTTTTGGGATAACCTTTCGAAAGGCTATGACATCCTGTTAGCTGAGAAAGACTGGCCACCAGAGTTTGTCATGGAGTGCCCTCATGGCGAAGAAATGAATATGCCTGCCTTCTCAAATCATATTTCAACTCATAAAAAATCCATATATGCAAGAAAATGGGCAGTAGCTCAAGCTCCTGCATTATATAAAAATCCTGTAGGATGGGATGAGGATTCTCCTCACCACAAAATCCAGGTAAAAAGTCAACCCACTGCACAAAGGCAGTACCCAGTTAAACAAGAAGCTAAAAAGCAAGTCAGGGAGATCTTAGATCAACTTGAATATCAGGGGGTGATTGAAACATGCACCTCACAAATGAACAATCCTTTGTTTTCTGTCTCCAAACCAGATGATTCATATCGTCTAGTTTTGGACTACAGACACCTTAACTCATGTTGCAAAACATTTGCAGTACAAAACTCACACAGTGCAGCACTAATGAATAACATCGTGCTCAAAAAATATAAAACGACATTAGATATCTCTAATGGATTCTTTTGTCAAAAAATTGCACCTGAAAGCAGGTATTTGACCGCTTTCTCAATAATGGGGTCACAACCACTTCTGTCGACTGCCACAGGGATTCAAGAATAGCCCAGGGTTATTCTCAGCAAGAGTAACAGAGTTACTACAAATATATGATGATGAAGCATTATCTATCTCACAGATGATGACCTGGAGACTCACTTGAAAAGAATGAACACCATAATACTTGGTTTCGCAGCTGAGGGTTACAAATTCAACTTTAAAAAGTCACGAATTGCCCATCTAACTGTCCTGTTTTAGGATATGAATTATCACGTGAAGGCAAAAGCCTAGCAGACAACCTCTTAGAGAAGTGTGCTGTACTCCAAGCACCTAAAACGCTGAAGAACTTACAATCAACACTAGGTTTCCTGAATTTCGGAAGAACATACATTTTAAATTATGCGGAGAGAGTTAAACCTCTCTATGAATTAATAAAACCTGATTTCAAACCAATTAATTGGACTCAGAAACACACAGAAATTTTAAGATCATTGCAAACAGACATGTTAGCTAAAACAAAATTACAAACTCGCGAAAACATACGCAACCTTGTAATCCGAGTCATCCCAGGAAGATGCGGATTCACGTACCTGACCTCTAATGAGAGAGAAACGGTACCAATAGCTTACAAATCACACTTGTACACGCAAGCTGAAATGAAATTCAGTTCTACTGAAAAAATTCTAACTGCGGTTCAAACTGCTGTAGAAAAAGAAAGAGCCCTAGCACAAGGTAAACTAATAATAATCGTTACACCAGTACCTGCCCTAGAAGCAGTAACAAAAGCAAGCATTCCAAATGCTAAAGCACTACATCCGAGATGGATACAATGGGTTAATTATCTTGCTGACGTAGTATACGAATTTGATCCTAATTTAAAAACACAAGAATTTCTTTAATATGAATATGAATGTCCTCTGCCGACCGAAATCCCGCCTCTGGAACATTACGGCTGTATAATATAAACAGACGGATCAGCACAACCCGCAGTTGGGGGTAAACAGGCTTACAGTGCTGCGTGCGCGATTGTTAAAGGTCGTTGGCACGAAGGAAAATTTAGACCACTGGTCACTAAAACTCAATCTCTAGGAGATTGTACAGCTCAGCGAGCTGAACTACTGGCATTTAAGATGGCGCTTGAAAATACCGATCGCGAATTCCCCACACTAATAGTGTGCGATTCATATTATTGCGTACAATCTTATAATGAATACTTGCAGAACTGGCTTCAAAACGGCTTCAAAGATGCAAAAGGTGGCACAATCAAGCATAAAATGCTTTGGGAACAAGTAGTTCTTTTACAGAAAGAACTACAAAAGACTCACGTGATACATACACTGAGTCATCAAAGTGAGAAGGCGTTCACGTTGCGGAGAATTCATTGGCTGATGAGGCCGTGAAGGCAGCTGTACAAACGGCTTCCGTAGCTGCTATCACCCGGTCAAAAACAAAAATAGACAGCGATGTAATGCAAGCTGTCAGTGCTTCAGTAAAAGATGATAGAAAATCACTCCCGAAAGGCTTTCCAGTAAAGTACTCATACATAACTGATGCGAACAATGTTCCTTTTGCTCGAATCCCTGGAGTGGGGGATAGGGCAATTCCAAACATGGAACACAGGTTAGGGCTAATTATAGCGGCACACGAAGGGCTGGCTTCTGCACACGCTGGTGTTTCTGCCACAATATTTATTTATTTATTTATTATAGTGTTTTATATAGCGCGAACAAGACCCAAGGGTATCAGAGCGCTTAACATCGAGATCGGTTACAAATTGGCAGTACAATAACAATTATAGAACCAAACAGATATGAGGTAGAAAGACTTATGGCTATGAGGGGGTGCATAAATATATATATTCCAAACGCATGTGCAATTAACAATAAAAGGTGGATAAGGCTTAGCTTATATCCTATCTATATCGATAAATAAGAAGAGGTAGAGGTTATATAGTTTTTGCTATAAAACAGTTATCGGTTCATCTGGTAAGGAGATGGCAGTGAGGACAAAGTTCAGTTCCGGTTTGTGGGTGGAGTCATTCACTTATCGATGATATTGTTCATGAAGATGGCCGCCCTTCATCTGAATAAGAATATTCGTCTTAGAGTTCCGTTAACTTCCCTACTCAAGGTATTTCCTCAACATATGGCTTTTCAATTCCCGTTTGAATTGAACAATATTTTGAATCTTCCTGATGCTTGGAGGGAGAGAGTTCCAGACTCTAGGGGCAGCTCCAGAGAATGATCGGTCATAAGACTTTTTCTTTCGGAAGATGGCTGGCCGCAACAATAACTCCTTAGCACTTCTGGTTGGTCTGTTTCCTCCCGATAGCTTGATTTTCTTGGCTAGATATCTTGGTGTGTTATAGTGCACCGCTTTGTGGGTAATGCATGCTATCCTCATTTGAATTCTAGTCTCATAAGGTAGCCAATTTAGTGCTTTCAAGTGAGGAGATATATGATCAAATTTCCTAGACCCCATGATGAGTCTTGCCGCTGCATTGAGACAGGCTTTTAGTGGTGCTGTGGATGTTTTTGGTAGGCCGGCTAATGTGGAGCAACCATATCCGATCCTTGATATAACTAGAGATTGAATAGCCAGTTTTAAATCTGCTTCCGAGATGAATGGTTTTAATTTTCTTAAGTAACTCAGGTGGAAGCGGGCACTTTTCGCCATTGAATTAATATGAGCTTTCATGTCGAGATTTTCATCTAAAGTAATTCCTAGTGATTTAGCTGAGTTGACTAGCGTTGGGGTGCAGTTTAGTGCCGTCAGCAGTTTGGTCCATTCCTTTATTTCAGAGTTGCTCCTTGGTGGTGAAATTAGCAAGAATTCTGTTTTATGGGCATTTAGTTTCAGATGATTAGAGGTTAACCATTCCAGAGCCATCTTTAGTGTCTCATTCATTAGGTCAATGTCCTCAAGATTGGCAATCTTCAAGTATATTTGCGTGTCGTCTGCATACATATGGTAGGAAATCTGTGATTTCCGTAGAATGTCAGTAAGAGGTTCGACATATAGGTTGAATAGATCTGGGGATAGCGTTGAGCCTTGCGGGACCCCAATTGTATTAGGACATGAGGGTGAGATTGCTTGGTTAACCAGGAATCGTTGTGTTCTGTTGCGTAGGAAAGAATTGAACCATTTCAGCACATTTCCGGACAATCCCATCCTGTCCTGTAGTCTGGACAATAATGCTTCATGATTTACCGTGTCAAATGCAGCTGATAGGTCTAACAGAATCAGTAGGCAAGCTTGCTTTTGGTCTAGGGCTTGTAGCGCGTCATCGACAATGTGCAGGATCGCTGTTTCCGTGCTATGCCCTGCTCTGAAACCTGATTGACATTCGTCTAGTAAGGAGAACTTGGTGATGTGTTGATTCAATTGGCTCTGCACGCATTTCTCAATAAGTTTGGCCAATAAAGGGATGTTGGTTACTGGACGATAGTTATTCGGATCTGTTGTGTCTGCTGTCGGTTTTTTGATTATTGGCACTACTTGTCCTGTTTTTAGGCAGTCTGGGAGGATCCCTTGTGCAAGTGACGCGTTTATTATTTTGGTCCAGATTGGGACCAGGATGTGGCTGATTTCTCTTACACACTTTGCCGGTAAAGGGTCATGATAATGGTTATTCGGTCTAATTTCCGAGAGCGTTTTAGCGATCTCGACCTGGTCATATAATTCAAATGTGTCCCAATTCGCTTTATTTTTTGCCTTAGTCCTCTCTGTTGTCATCGGGGCCGCGTTTGTCGGCATATGTAGGGTCGGGAGGATAGCCGCGGCATTTGAGAGCTCTACCTCTAGCGATTTGGTCTTTTCAGTGAAAAATGTGGAGAATTCCTCGCCCGCTTAAGGGAGTCTTTGAATGTTCTTGTGCCGATTTGGCCAGTTTGTCTGATTGTTGTTTTAAGATCTCGAAGAGTTTTCGTGATCTGTTCTTAGCATTGTCAAGTTCTGCTCTTATATATTCTTTCTTGGAATTGATTATCTTTTTGTTATAGTGACTTCTGGTGGTCCTGAGGGCTTTTAGCTCAGGGGAGGAAGGGTGTCGTCTCCAGTTTCTTTCGGCCGTTCTCAATTTACGCCTTTCCTCATTCAGTGATCCATTGAACCAAGGATTTTTTGATTTTTCTGCGACTCTTTTCAGTTTTAGTGGCATGGTGTCATTGACGATATTTCCAATTGAGGTTAGGTAGTGATCAGTCAACTCGTTTACACTCTGCATGTCGTCAGGTGACTTTAAATCCTTCTCGCACCTTTCAACCAGTAGCTCAATATTCGCCTCTTTTGTATCTCGTATCGCTTTTTTGGATCTGGGGGTTGCACAGTCCTACCCTTTTTCACTGTGGGAATCACGAATGTTATGGCGTGATGATCCGACCAATCACAAGGATCAATAGCGAGTATTGATGTCCCTTTCTTATTTGCAATAATCCAGTCTAAAGTCGCTCCTTGCGCATGTGTGGGTTGGGTGCAAGCTTGTGTAAGGTTTAATTCTGCGAGGAACTCTTTAAGCAGGTTAACCGTTTTGTCATCCCAGTGTAGATTAAAGTCCCCCAGGAAAATGTTGTTGGCATCAGAGTCGGAGTTGGCCGTTATGATCTCTATTAGTTGCTCTGTAAACTTTGTGTTATCTCCTGGTGGATGGTAAAACGCATGCAGATTGCATTTCTGGTTGTTTGATAATCTTATATTCAGACTCAAATATTCACAAGATTCCAGGGGGTCAGCTTGGATTTGGTTGACCTCTATCTCTGATCGGTGGATGCAGGCTATACCTCCTCCTACTTTTCTTAGCCTATCTAATCTCACAATGTTATATTGCGGTGGTACTAAGAGATCCATGGCGGGCGATGATGATTCATTGAGCCATGTTTCCGTAAGTATTGCTAGGTCAATTTCCTTATTGAGGATGAGGGCTGCTATGTCTGATGCATGTTTGGTTGCCGAACGACAATTGAGTAGAAAGCAACTCAGAGGTTTTTCAGAGTTACTGAAGTTCCCATTTTCGGATTCAGTTGCTGTTAAATGGATATGTTGTAGGTTGAGGTGGATTGCTTTCCTGCCATTCTTTCTGGATGTTCTGTTAGCATCTATTGGTACTGTTTTGATTCTCTCAGCACTCCCCCGTCCCGGTTGTTCATATGTTCGGAGTAAGGCTAGGGTTTCTTCATCTGAAAGGGGATTTGTCCTATCTGGTCTATTGAGCCTGTTTTTTTGAGACAGGGCCATCTCGTCATTCCATCTTTGTGTGGATAGTACCAGATTCTGAATATGCGAGACCTTTGAGTGCATGCTTACCGTCATTTCCCACATTTTATCAATTACTTTTGCAATTTCCAGCGAGCCTTGTGCTAGGTTGTCTACTATTTTCAGGAGCTCCTTAATTTCTTTCAGGTTTCGAGGTGATTTCTTAGCGAGGATTGATCTGTTCGTCCAAGTTTTGCATTTTGCTCTTCTCCGTGATTGATTTGTTCTCACTCCCACAATACTTTCCTTCGTATCCTTCGTTTGATTTCCACTTTCGACTCTATATGAGAGGTCGCGAGTATTATCACTGTTGTGTGGGGTTATTAGTGGATTTGTGGGTGAGGATCTATAGGACTCTGGTTTAGTATTCGATTGAGGTGGCGGGTCAACAGGTGACTCGTTAGGTGCTGAGGTACCCTCTTCCAGTGAAATCACCCCGAGTAGAGGCAACATCAACTCTACTCTTTGTACTTGGTCCTGTTCTTCGTTTGCAAGATTGGTAGATCTCTCTGTCCTTTCTGTCTCTTTCTCTGGTGTTGCCATCATAGTTTCAGTAATACCTCCAGAGCAGGAATTTTGAGTGTAAGGACCTCCCGTTTGGTTAGCGACTCTAATGGTAGTATCATTGTTGTCAGGAGTGGCATCAGCTGGGGTCTTGGGTAGTTGGTGTCTTGGTCTATCTAGGGATTCTTTTAATATTAGGAAAGACTTTTCAAATTCCTCAAGGTCTCTATTGGCCGCTTGTATCAGCACTATTCCCGTTTTATATAAAGTGATGCATAGTTCAGCATTGCATCTTTTTGAAGGTGAGGTCAGTAATTTTGTGCCATGCGGAATGTTTTTCATACCTTTTATGGGCAGCAATTCTGTGAGGGCATTGCGCCATTTAGCTGTTTTATGCGTGTAGAAAATTAGGTCATTTATTATAGTGCCTTTCACTCTATCAAAATAAGGGTCTGCGAACAATATGTCCGGGTTTTTTCTCAGGGTGTTATGTTTGAACTTTTTGGCAGCATTTTTGGATAACATAGAAGGATATTTTATTCTCTGTGCATTGGAGCCTGACATCCCTCTGTGACTTTCCTCCATTTTCCCTTCCAGTATTACGTCTTATGATGATTTGTTCTTATTTGATCCCTTCTTAGTGTGCCGTAATAATAGAGGATTGGAGAATATAACATATACCGGTGTTTCGTAGTATGTATATTTTTCTCTGCTTTACCCTAAGTAAACATTATATATGTGTTACCATATCACAAGAAATGTATTTGCCTATCTCTTATTCTGATAAGTCTGGTGTGGGGCTGGCCGTTACAAGATGTCCGCCTTTTCTGTATCTGTTGTTCTTCTGTGAAGGAGTAGACTTTCTTTCTTGCCACTCCTGTGGTTAGTCCCCTTTCTCTTTTGCTCCTTGGTTATTGGTCTGCCGACAGTCCCCTTTCAGTGGCTATGTCCTGGAATGATTTAATTTAGCTGGCACTTTGGTGGCTGTCGATGCATTTAGGACAATTCACTATCCCTTCACTGATCGGGTTCAGAATTTGCTCATCTTCAAGTCCGGATATTCAAACCCCTTAGGTTTACCTGCCAGGATGGTCCTCTGTCCTTGTATGCATTACCGAGGGGGATCGTGGGCGACTGATGTCTTAAGCGGCCGCCATTTTAGGGTCAGGCGCGCCGCTTTACCGTTCCCCACTCGTTTCTCCTGCGTTCTTTCCCTCGCGTATGCTTACGGAAGGGGGCGGTGGAGAAGGGGTCGCACAGTAGGTCAAGGGTGCTCGTACCTTCCGGACTTTCGCCGAGGCCGCTCTGCTTTTCACCACTGCTACCAGATCCCGACCTCCGGCACCGGGGATCCCGACGATGGCCTCAGCCTCGCGCAGCCCAGCGCAGCCCAGAGCGTCACCGAATGGCACCTGATGGCTCCCGTTTCCGTCACTGTAGTTTCACTCGTTCAAGGTCGTCATCTATGGGTCCGATGAGAAGAGGCGCCCCTGTAGTTCGCTGACCAGGTACGTTATCTCCGTTGTGTGCGTTGTTAACAGCGTTCCTCCCGTTTCTCTCTACTCTCTTTCTTCATTAATGCCTCCGGTCGCTCCTGGGTCGCACTGAGGGTTATTCGGGGATTTAATATTGTTATTAAAACAGAGATATTGGTGGCTGCGCATGAGGAAACAAACTAGGAACTATGTTCTAGAATGTGAAATATGCCAAAGAAAGAAAGTATCAACAGTGAAACGACCAGCACAGACGCCCCTACTAATCTCGGATAAACCATTAGCATGTGTTTACCTGGACCACTGTGGTCCCTTACAAGGGGATGGTAACTATAAATATATCATGGTCACAGTGGATTCCTGCACGAGATTCATTTGGATGTGGCCCCAGCGCTCGGCTGACGCCAGAACTGTTATAAAAGATTTGCGAGTCTTTATCGGCACATACGCAATTGGCATGCTACATTCTGACCAGGGTCCTGCGATTAGCTCTAGGGCTTACAAGGAGGCCATTGCCAGCATGGGCATTGCATTGCGGTACTCTTGTCCCTTCCATCCTGAGGGAAATGCGGTAGTGGAAAGAAAAAAACGGGACATAAAGCAATCTATAACGGCGAGGGTATTAGGTTCGGGTGATGGGTGGGTCAAACATTTAATAAGTGTCCAACGTAGTCTTAATAATCTGCCAAGAAATTCTCTAAAAGGTCTCAGTCCGTACGAACTATTGTTCGGTACTAGAATGTATATTCAGGATCTTGATAGTCACACTTCAGTGGTAGAAGAAAAATGCTTTGATATCAAAGACCGTTTGGCTGTTTTACAGGACTTAAATGAAACAAGACGAAACCTGAGTAACATAAAGTTAAAACAACAGCCAACAGCCACTGAAGAAAAACCACCTGTCCCAGTAAGACCTGTCTGGATTCCAAAGATTGGGGATCTGGTCAGAGAGAAGATCGTGGTGAAGAAGGAATTTGGGCCTTCTTACAGAAATGCAGTACCTGTCTTAGCTGTCAGCGGAACAAGATCAGTTGTACTACCGCCCCTTGCTGGTAAAAAGGAGAACTGAGTTGTATCCATCGACCTGGTAAAACCACAATCATGTGGCCAATAATAAGTAGTAGGCCCAGTGGACTCCCAAGAAATAGCAGAATACCAAAATTTGCTACAATCAAAGAGGTTCAAACTGAAAGACTAATCACATTTGATAAACCTGCAGTGAATTAAAAAGGACTATGCAACAAAGCCATGGAACTTGTGCCTCTTGAAACCCAAATTGCAACAGTTCATCAAGAAACACCAGTCTACAACGATGTAGCCTCAGACTATGCTAGTGAAACAATGAAAAATCCAAAAGCAAATGAGAATCTGGAAGCAATTCCAACAATTGACAGAACTGCACCTGGCTACTTCATCAATTTCGATGACTTTTCTGATGATCCAAGTGAACATGAAGAAACGCCAGCAACAAAAACATTCAAAGACAAAGTAACTGAACTCTTTCATCAACTCAAAGAAACCTATCTGATTTCTCCATGGATTGAATTTTGGATTGTGTTAGGTGTACTTTTCCTCCTGCTTTGGCTCATCATGGTTCTTTGTTTGGGAAAATTAATTGAAGGAAAATACAGTACAATGGAAACAGCAAGTCAGAACTTCAACTTGGTCCTAAAACCTCACAAGTCATCTCACATCGAGAAAAGAGAACTATCATCAGTGAACGTCACAGCCAATCCAATACCCGGTGGGGTAGCATGGGACAGAACTGAGTATGACATTTTTGGCCCGATTGAGCTCTTGAAATATCCACACCAGTTCAAGGTTTCATTAAGTGACTTAGTAAAACCAAGTACTTTCTCTGATGATTGGGACTTTGAAAATATTAATAATATGATGTCAGATTTAGTAATGTCAGCAAAATTTACAGAACATGATTACTTACAGGGTTCATCAAATTATGAAGAAATGATTTGCTATAATTATTTTTATCATTACTATTTGCATAAATCTGCCCAAAATAGAAATGTTTATAATTAAAACCAATGGGAACATTGTGCAACACCGCCTAAAAGCAACTCGAAAACATTTTTTGAGAAATTCCCATACTTCTCAGGGTTTAACACAAGTGATGCAGAAACGTTTTATTTTAAAATGTTAAATGAGACAGGAATGAAAAGAATGTTGACAAATACTAAATTGATTTATTCTGAAACATTTTATGAAAAAATGACTACATTTGGTTTTGAATTCTGGAAAAACAACATTGAAACAAAAACCATCTGGGGTACAAAAGAATGGCAGGTCCAATGTTTAGAAGCATTATTTAGAGCCTGCATGATCCCAGAACAAATAGAATTCTTGAATGAAAGCATTCAACAGACAACCTGTCTTGGCCTAGCCAAAATGAAAGACTTAAACAAACCGTCTATTCCGAAACCCATGCCTGATAGTAATAGCACTACAGATGTGGAGATAGACGTATCCCATATTTTACACCAAAACAGAACACATCCTGATTGGAAAAAATGGTTGATCTGGCCCACAGACACAAATAACTGTCAAGATAGATTCCTGAACAAAATACAGGTGTTAAAACTGAACATGCCAGACCCTAGATAATCCCAGAGACAACATCCAGGGATAGTTACAACATACTGTCGAGAAGCCGGTTTCATGTCCGGCTTCTCGACAGAATCTACTCTGCTGGGGGTCTCAGAAACCATTCGATGCCGAGTGGATAGGGGGGAAACCGTGGCACTCATTTTGCTCGATTTGAGTGCTGCATTTGACACGGTTTCCCACCCTATCCTTATTAATGCCCTTAAATCTTCTGGCATCACCGGCTTAGCCCTCAAATGGCTTGTCAGTTTTCATTCAGACCGTACTTTCCAAGTATTCTCCCTTTCCTCAGCCTCTCAAACCTATAAATCGGCATATGGTGTAACCCCAGGGCTCCATTTTGAGCCCCTTACTTTTTAACTTGTATGTCAGATCCTTGGCTACGATTGCAGAACAAGCTGGGCTAACCATATACTCATATGCCGATGATATACAGATTATATACTCCCTCTCAATGGGATCTCACTCCACCCCCTCGTCCCTCTGCGTAGGGCTTAGCAACATCGCCACGTGGATGCACAAAAACAAACTAAAGTTGAACGGGGGGAAAACAGAGCTCTTTCTGTTTGGCCAGAGCACTACTCTGTGGGGGCCCCAACATTGGCCCACGCAAATGGGCACCCCCCCCTGTTCCCTCCAAAACAGCACGTAATCTTGGCATCATTTTTGACGACCAACTTTCCATGAAGCAGCACGTGGTAAAAACCTCCTCTACTTGCATCATCATCATCAAGTGGCTCAGAAAGATCATCTGGATCTTGCCTCAAGAGACACAGAAAACCGTAGTCCAGGCCTTAATCAACTCTAGACTGGACTACGGAAATATTCTTCTCCTGGGGGCATGCAAAGAGGTGACCCGCAAACTACAGACAGTCCAGAACATGGCGGTTCGGCTGCTCTGTAAACTCGCCAATAAATCCTCCACTTCTAACTCCCTTCTAACTCCCTACTTAACTTGCACTGGCTTCGCATCGAAAGCCGTACGAAATTCAAGACTCTCTGCTTTATGCATAGAATCAATGCAGGTCGGGCCCCACCCTACCTTAGTGCCTTGGTTCATCAGTACTGCCCAGTCCGTACTCTTCGCTCATCCAATCAGCATAAGTTTCAGGTTCCCAGAGTTAAAAGAGCCAGAATGGGTGGTCGTTCCTTCTCCTGTCTTGCTCCCGTCCTCTGGAACTCCCTTCCCCTATCTCTGCGTACTAAATCCTGTTATCTCAAGTTCCGCAGAGAGGTTAAAACTTGGTTATTCAATCAATAACCTGCCTCCTTATCTTTCAGTTGCCTCCCCCCCTTAATCTGGTCCTTAGCGCCAGGAAACCTCCGGGTAGCTGCGCGCTCTATAAATTTAAATATAATAATAATAATAATGCAGTGTAGGGAAACTATGCCTCGAATGGCTACAGAAATCCACACTGGCTGATATTAAGCAACACTTGACTTTACTTAAAGACGGTGCTGACTTGCGTGATTTCATACTGGGACCACGCAAACAGCGTCAAAAACATTTCATAGTGGCCGGTATATACGCTGCGTACAACGAAGCTTGGAAAGTAATGCAAATTGAGACAGCAGAAAAAATACGAGAAATTGATTGTCCTCCAGAATATATTCACTGGACAGTATCGTATCATCTGCTATTGATATAATAGAGCAGGACTTACTAATGTTACAACATTGTCAGTCCCAATTACGTTCTATTGTACAGCTTGGCTGGACATTGCAAAATCTGCGTTCAGGCTACGTGCCATGGCGTTTAATCAACGTAACGTAATTATTCTCTATCTTTAACCTTACTGATAAACAAATCAGTTTGGCACAAAAACGAGCAGACTATACGATTCTGAGCATTGAAAAACTTGAGAGATTACCATTGACAATGTCAGAAAGACCTGTCATTGAATGGATAATACACGAGATAGTTACAATTCCGATAACAACTTTCCAGTTTAAATATTGCCAAGAGTATATACCAGCGGGCCAGTATGAAAGGTTGGGTAAAGGCTACATCAAGTCAACATGGAAATTACCTTATACACACAAATGTTATAATGAAAAGAAAAAGGAGATATTTCTTAGTGGTAACAATTGTAAAAAATCACTAAGCGGTACACTTCTGTGTCAAGGTATTAACTTGCATGGAGCCTGAGAAAGGTCTTCAAATAACCTTTCTTGTCACCTGCACTGAACTCCTGCAAAACAGATAGAGCCATTTTTCACACAGCTTTCCAACAGCAGCTACGTTCTAATAAATGACCACAGCTGTTGTGGCATGGTGCCAGGAAAAGCCTATCTCGTGAGCGTTAGTTCCATGGTCACTTGCTATATGCAAGTATTGTATCCAAACAGCACTCCAGACATGGAGGTGGCAATATGGCCTTATTTGAATATCTCTTCTATTCAAATTGATACTTTAAGCAGAATGAAATGCATTCTTTTACAAACAACTGTGCCGTTGACCTCGTCTAAAGAAACGTATGATCTGCAAGTCGCAAGGACAACAGCAGAGATACATTCCTTATTATCAACAAATTGCCCCGTGCATTTCGTAGAAATGTTAAGCCAAATCTTAAACATGTCAGATACCAGTGGCATCGCACATGTATTTAAGACAATTTTTTCGGGACTGTTAACACCCTTTGAAACAGTTCTGGGCATCTTTCCCAATTTTGTCCATTCTGTCTTTGGCGGCCTACCTCTACTTTTGGGACTCGTAGCAGGAATTCTATTTTTGATTCTTCTGCTCCGATATGGCAAGCCAAGCCGCAGACAAGACTCCAGCAACTATGGAAGAAACGATCCTAGCAATACGCTACCGGGACCGCATAACTAAAGTCCTTGGATTAGCCCGGCTAAGAGATCTGAATATGACCTGGTTTCTTTCATTCAGACCAATCTGGCAAGATTGCATCTTACCTGTACTTCGATGTATGCTATGCGGAGAAGAATGCATGTTGGACGTCTGTCTTACACTTCCATCAGCAGTACCAATGGATACAGATACCTTGCTAGGTCCTGTAATGGCTCATGCATCATGTTGTCCCCTGCGGCTACCTATTCTGATGACGGCATTCATTGAGACTTCACCACTATGAGTATGTGGCAGTGGAGTACGAGATGAGAGCAGCATCACACAGGTACAACCTTCTGTGAGCATTGCTGATCCTGAAATCGATGATAGCAATCATTCTCACACATGCGCTGTTACAGCATTTTCAAACTTGGTCGAACTTTCACCTGATGTCTACAGGTGAAAGTTCGACCAAGTTTGAAAATGCAATTTTTTGCGAGTCTGTCTGAAATGATGTTCTCCCCTGAACAACGGGAATAACTTTTAAAACAACGAGCACACAGCGTTCCTTGAACTCTGAATTCGGCCTTCAGCTTTGATAAACAAAAGCTACTGAAAACAATTGGAACTATTTTTCCCCCTGAAAGCGAAATTATTTTCTTTTTCACTTCCAAAATATTTACAGTTTTCTGGCACAGAGTACTCTGCTTAAAGTACAACTATTCTTAGAGAACAGAGCTTCTAATTTAGGAACTCTAGAGAAAATATTTTACCTCAGCCTCTAGCACATGTACAGCATTTTGTATAAATATGTGATGGAATGGTCTCGACCTTCTTTTCTGTATTCAGAGCCATTTCATGTGTAAATTTCGCAATTCATTCAGCTGATATATATATGCATTTAACTGAATGATGACACTGCTTAATAAGCGTAGAGTACCGATACTCATTTTTCGTGTATTTACCATATACCATTTCAAATGCGATTTATGTATTTTGGGGTGGGTTGCAAAACACACATGCATCAATAAATGTTTACTATTGCTTAGTTTTAGTAATGATGGACATTAGATCATGGAGTGGGTGTTGTATTTCTATCTAGGACCCTAATTCGATATTCCTGATTTATGCCCTTATATGGCTATAATAAATAATATCCTTATAAAGGAAAAATAATCATATCCATATTTAGTAATAGCCCATGCAGTCCAAATACGGCAAGGCTACTTCCCTAGACTCCTAGAAAGTACAACGAGTTATTTAAACAAACCAAACCTCCAGCAACCTGGGAATTCCCTATGCTTTTGTTTTGATTTGTCCTAGAACTCCTGCGAGCACTGAAAGAACGTCCAGTTCTTAGTGACATCTTTTATTGACGTCTTATGTCCAACCTTACGTCAAACCCGGCACCTTTCAGGTATAAATATACCAACAGTTGCCTTAAGCAAACACACGGTGGTTTGGAGCAGAGCGGCTATCTACTTGCCCGAGAGCCCAGCCGATGCGAGAGCCCACGGACGCCGCCACTCCCCTTTTTCTTTTTTTTTTTTTTTTTTTAAAACCTTTATTGAGTTAATCAAAGTATGACAAGTGCAGGCCTACAACCACAGAGGCCGGCCGCAAACACAGGAATCAGATCAGGAGTCATGCACGTATATACGACCAAATAATGTCGACAATACAGATACAGCATGCGATTGTATATGCCTCAACGCAGCAGGATGTCAAAGGTTTAATTTTAAAGTTATAAAGAAGCAGAAGTGGCTGTACTATCGGTGGCGTCACACCATAACATGAAGTTAAGAAGAGATGGGGGGGGAGGTACCCCGCAGTGCAAACAAGTCCAGGTGATGAGCAATATGAACCTTGGGCACACTATGCCCGCCGAGGCTGACGAGGAATAAAAGACAATGTAATAGCAAGCGATTAGCGAGCACACCCTCCCGAAAACCAACCCTCCGGAGACAGTAAGGTATAGGCAAGTATAGACGCCAAACAGAGAAAGAAAAAAAAAAGAAAAAAAGATAAGGAGAGACAGCCAACCCTACTGTAAGGAAGAAAAAACCCTACCCAAAGAAAGAGGAAAGAAAGAAAGGGGACCATAGAACAAAACAAACTAAAATAACAAACCCCCCCTACACCCGCCACCCTGCACCCCTGTAATGGCTACGGCCTACCCCACTAACAGCGTGCCTGTCGCCCCGGAACACCCCAAAGAAGGGAAATAAAGAAAGCGGAGGAGGAGAAGAACAAACATACTCCCGGCCACCTATACCCCCCGCCATTAGCGACCTCCCCAAAACATATTGTCCATTATTAAAAGCAAGTATTAAGCACCAATATGGGGAGGACCTCAACCAAAACCACCCGACTCCCAGTGAGATACACAGTACAATCCTGGCATAGATCACAAAGCGTAGCTAACCCCAAAAGTCAAAGACAACCATGACAGTTCGGTTCTTCACGATAATCTACAGCGCCAAAGCCAGCAATCTCGCAGAAAGCGAAGCGTCCCAGATAGTACAAAGCAGTGGCATCGGATCTAGGGCAGGATACAAGATGAAGTCAGCCCTGACCAGTGCGATTCTTTATGAAAACCCATGCCACCCAAGCCACAGTATTCATGTGGTAATCGAAACGTCCATAGCAGTTCGAAGCAGCTGAATCGGACCGAGGACAGGATACAAGATGGCGGCATCCACAGGACCAACGGGGAAAGATGAAGGAGATAAGCAGACCTCTCCGACGGTCACCAAAGAGCTGTTCTTGGCGATCAAAACCTTCGGCAACGATGATTCGCCGAGCAGGAGTCATACCGGGAAAGCTAACTACGGTCTTAGGTGCAACATTCATGAGGCCAAAATCATCGACGTGAGCTGAGTCAGGCTGCCGCGCGGGAACCTCAGAACAGTAGGCCAACTCTTCCACTGGAACCACAGAATGCTGATCGTGTGTCGCAGCATCATCGTCCGGTCGCAAGCAGATATTTCCCAGCGTTTCTGACATTCGGTCATACGTGACTGTGAATTGGGAGTGGAGCGCCCCAATGGCGGCCAACACGGACCTCAACGATGGTGCGCCATCTGTCCTCTCCATCTCCCCCCCCAAAGAGACGAAGCAGGACTCGAGCCCCAGACTCACTTCCGAGGCTCCAGGCACACACGAAGCCGATGGCAACAGCAGGCGCTCCCTCAGCTGGTGATCACGACACCCTCGCCGACCGCGGGGGCCCCCCCTTCAACACCGAGTCCCCAGTGCCAGCTGGTAACTGGATTGCAGATCGGAGATGCAGAAAAAGATCCGAGTACGGAAGACCGGTCGAAACACTGGTTCCACAGCCGCTGTTGATCAATTCCAGCCCGGATGGGCTAGAAATCGAGGTCCCGGCTTCAGCCCTGGAGTAGGCCGAAAATGGAACACGACATAACTCCGCCACCCAGTATGTTAGGGAGTCCGGGATTGCACCACCGGTATCAGGCGAGCTTCATACACACGGGAGTCCAGCGTAGGTAAAGGATAAATGACAGGATATACGAGCTGCCAGCGGAGGTCAACGGAGCCGGGAGCTTAAGCAGCCATCTTGGATCGTAGCGTAGCTCCTCCCCAACCCGCCACTCCCCTTTGACGCACTGAGAAAGACACTGTCTTTTTCTCCAGCCGAGAAAATTCAGCTCCGGTGTTTCCAGCCGCCCTTGCGGGTTGCTGGGATATCGAGTCCTGAGAGAGAGATACCAGACCTCCTCCTTTCAATTACCCAGGTACGGAGCAGACTAAACCCTTAAGAGAATTCTTGATTCAGATTCCTTGGCAAAACCCAACTTAACTTAAACTGCAACTTACTTACTCCTTCCCACGTATTAGACTTAGGTCAGGTACAGCGGGGTAGGCGTAGATTATAAGCACCAGTCGAGTACGTTAGTCAATGTTTTTATGTATGTATATATTTTATCCATTTTAAAGTATCATATGGCTAAGAAACCATATCAATGCTTTTACAGTATTATTTCATAATACTCCTTTTACTGTACGCACTTTACTTCATGTTAAGTATTGCAATTGTGGCAATTCATTTCTCTTGCATGAGAAAGAAGACTGCTCAATAAATAACACCTTTTATTGAAAACGCCCGTCTCTCTATTTCTCTGCACTCTGGTGAAACTTAGTATGCACGATTGACTGAGTAAAATAGCTGTCTATTGTTTTCACACAACTCTAGAGATACACTCTTATTCTGAGGGAGCAAAGTTGTCATGTTTTATGGTTGTCAGAAGCTAATCCCTTCTTGTCTATTCATGGAAGTTAAACTCCTCCTTGTTTATTCGAGAAAGTTTCTAGTGACCTCTGAGCTAGCTGGAAAAACTAATTAAGTCTAATATAGTCAGTAGAGACCTAGTCGACCTCAGTCCTACGTCTACACTGCTGAATATATTATTCCAATGCGCAGAGCCTATTGGAAATATATGAACTACACTACACACCAACATTGAAGACTGCTGTTGCAAAGGCGGGTACCACGCCGTCGAAGTGGTCGGCATTTCAGGCAGCATGACTCATAAGTCATAATATAGCAGGTGGAAGACTGCCGGCGCAGAGGTCTTGTAGGGACCGCGATGGTCGGGCGGTCATACCTCCAAACTCATAATCAGAACCTCAGTATGTACCAGAATTGTAGATTCTAAAACAGTAGCAAATTTCTTTATCAAATATTTAGCAATGTTTAGTGTGTAGTCTGGTGTTGCCTGTCAGTTTGCCTGGCTGATGTGTGAGGTTGAAGTTGTGTCTTACCCATTTGCATTTTTGCAGATGTGGAA
The DNA here is from genome assembly GCF_964261635.1 of Lissotriton helveticus. Lineage (NCBI taxonomy): Eukaryota > Metazoa > Chordata > Amphibia > Caudata > Salamandridae > Lissotriton > Lissotriton helveticus. The sequence goes on from NC_136069.1 coordinate 857,424,112, forward strand.
ATGTTGTGAGTGTAATTCGTATGTGAGTACAGAAATGAGATAATCAGATTCAGATTCAGATTCAGAAATCTTTATTTCGGCTACATAGCCATAAAAGATACATACGTAAAAACGCAAAGGCGTATAGTTTCACACATATAAGTCTAAAAACAATTAAAAACGTATCCATAGGTTACAGAATTCATTGTAAGCATCCTCAAAAATAATACATACATAAATGCATTAGAAACACAAAACTTCATCACAGTTAACATCTAAGGACTGAACATGTACCATAATTGGAGGGGAAATCAAACACCATCATCATATAAAGCAACTATAACATTAAAAAGCCAACAAAAGTTTAACGGCTCAAAGTAATTGACCAGTCTTCCTGCGAGCAATATACACAGAATAAAGAAATCTACTAATGCTGAAAACAGTAAATTAGGAAGTGTTTGTTTTAATAATTCTATATGCCATAATACAAGATCTTATTCCAAGAAGGTTACACAAGGGTTTGATCCACCTTTTTCTTGCTTTAGTATATGCTTGGCAAAAGAACAGTATATGGACCTCATCCTCCGTGTGAAAACCTGAGCACATTATACACTTCCCCTGTGTAGCGTTGGGCCCATCTGATTTTCTCTTGGACCAACTTTCCAGGTTAGAGTTTATCATAAGATTCCCATACCTGAACTTCAAAAATAAGGACTTCGCAAGGGGAGGCTCTATTTCATCTAGAAATACCTCAAAAAAGGGTTCATCTTTGAAGCCTAAAAATTTTTGGGTTAGAGACCCAATTCTATTTCCACTTACTAACTGATTAGTAATGAAGGACCAGAAGGCTTGTTTCACCATAGATTTCGCATAATGTGGTTGCCTTTCCGGACTCTCCCATAGCTGAGGCAGGCCCAGGATTGAGAACCATTTTTTAATGTGTTTGAGCCATAAAATAGAATGTAGAGAGTCTAGACCCAATATCTCCTGAAGACCTTTCCTATAATCAATCAGTTCTGGAATAGACCATATTCTTATCCAGAACATTAATGGTCTAATGATTGTATGGTTATCAGTTCTTTTGAGATAATCAGTTTAAGATGTGAGCTTTGTTTATGGTTAGCTACTCTGGGGATAAAAGACAGGTATCTTGATTTACTTTGTGTGCAGAAGTATCAGCTTTGGGCCAATATTTCTGTCCCTGATGAAGAATGCGTTGATTGAATGTATGATCGGTGAGTGCTCATTGGCCTGGGAGTGTTCTACGGGGAGCTGCTGCAAGTAAGAGCGGGGGGTGCTGGTGATTTCTTTTTTTGGGCACCCAGTGACGGCCCCATGTACGAGCTGAGCAAGGGTAGAGAGGGTTAGACCACCGCCCCAAAACTCGTGCCACCCAGGGCGGGCCGACGATCCCTTGCTATGCCACCGAGTTGCAGCATCTAACCTAGCTGTCTTGCACTTAAACTTTCTGCTTAGTGCTGTGGTTAGAAGTTACTTCTGATTACATGTTTAACTGAGTATGTAGAGTAGGGTAACAAGAGCTTTACCTGTTACTCATTTGTGTGAGTCTGAGACTAAAATTCAACTGGTGTAAATTTATTTCCACCAGATGCTGCTTCGATGTGTAATGGCAATACTTAGTATTCTTAAATCATTACCTCTCTCGGAAGATGCTGTGATAGGTCGCGTCTAGTGTACTATTTACTAAATCCAATTTGTATGATGTCATCTGCAGGGATTCCAGTTAGGCAGTTAATAACACTCAAGTGGCCAATGGTGAAAAGGCGATCTTCTCCTGGAGTATTCAAGTACATAATGACCCTGATTAAAATGTGCCCGGGAGGGGTTGTGATAGTTTTTATGCACAGTAAATGTTGATCCACTGGGATGTGAAGTTTACATGGTTCAGTAACCACCTGCTAGTACTGTGGGTACTGCATTGAATAATGCCTGTCTTGGTAATTACTGGGCTGTTTCCCCCGGCAAATCTTGGCAGGTTTATTCTGCTGTAGTTTACGTCGGAAAAATTGCTGGGGTGTTATATTGTTTACCACACCCTGTAGTTACCCTTTGTGGAAAACTCTGCAGTACTCAATAGTATGATCTCCCCTTTTAGAATTCTGCTCACTGTTCGTAAAATCTTACTTGCTCCAAATCGTGCTACACCGTAGAAGCCTCGAAATCAAACAGCAACAATAATAATAAAACATCTAACAGATTCTTACCTTAGTAAAGCCTTGCCAAAGAAGAAAGCAGATGCCAAACATTAAAATTACGTTTAAGTCACGCACAGTAACACCCACACTGAGCTTGTTATTAAGTAAACTAGTAGAACGACTGCAGAACAACTGACCACTTCTAATCTCAACAATAATAAATACAATGTAACAAGGAAAGAAATAGAGCATTATGTATACATTCAGTAAAAAATGAATGGCTGTGAAAAGTCGGATGAGACCCCAATGTTGCTATAAAGTCAGAATATCACCCATAATCAAAATGGTTCCCTTCTCTTGACAATGCAAAAAAATCATAAAACCTTCTTTCTCGTTAAACAGGAACATACATAAATCAATCGAATTGTTCGTTTGAGACAGACACTCCTGGGACCAGTATAGAGTATGCCATAGCTGCCTGCCCTTGAGGATGCTTTCCAATCATGCGATGCACAGTAAAGTATATTCCGGCTGTGTGCTTTACTGTACTCATCAACCCGTCAAACGACCACATTTCAATTTCTGAAGGTTGTGCTGTCAAAAAAGGGAACTATTTTCTCCAACAGGTTGGCGAGGATTGAATCGGTTTTTATCGTTTCTGTTTTCAAACTGGTCAAATGGATTTAGTGCAACGACACTAGACGCATGTTAATCATGTTAGTTTAAATGTATTCGTGGAAGAGATGGCTATAAATGATATCAGATTCCGGGTAAAATGCAATCTATCAGCCAGCTACTCAGATAGTTTTCTTTCTGGTAATGGTTCGCAGATGAGTGGGTGGTAATTTATGTACGCAATGTATCATGCAGTGACATGGATTTTACTATAAGCTCATTACAGAAATATCTTTCCACTGAAAAACCTTAAGTGGCATGGGTTTACAAACATTTGGAAACCTTGGGGCAGATTTACAATTACTGGCGCATCCCTGCATATCGGCAGGGATGAGCCAGTAATTGTGCGCCGCAGCTCCTCCACCCTTGATGCGCCGCATTTACAATGTGGCGCACCATGTGACGCATCTGGCCGTAAAAGCGGTGCATTGCTGGAGTTGCGTCGCAAGCGCGACGCAGCTCCAGCAACGATCAGGGGGGCCCTATGTGCACAATGCTGCGTCAATCCTTACGCCTGCTTCAAGTAGGCGCAGGGTTTTGACGCAACATGGGCCCAAAAGTGACTATGTGAAATCTTGTAGATTTCACTCAGCCACTTTAGGGAGGCGTTCCTGCGCCGGAACGCCTACCCTTGCATTGGTACGCCTCTTCTGGCGCAGGGCTTTACAACGTGACGCATCTTGGAGATGCGTCACGTTGTAAATACCCCGCAACATGGCGCATCTTTTGCGCCGCCGCTGCGTCACAAAAGTGACGCAACGGCGGTGTAAAAGCGGCGCAAGGGGCTTGTAAATCTGCCCCCTTATGTTTAACCCAGCGTGTTTATCAATCCATAATCACTGAAAGCAATTCCCAGTCACGCCTTAACCAATAATAATATGGCCTTCTTCACAAAAGATCTGCCACCCATATTTGATGCACATACACAAGTCAGTCCTGACAACACTCATGAAGTTGCATGCATGTTCTGAAATCGCTATAATTTTTGCAATTTCTACATGAATCCCGTTTTGCGAGTCTTTAATAGCGATTCCTTAATAATCGCTATTAAGGACTCGCAAAACGGGACTTTGATGAATCTGGGGGTTAATATATAAAAACCAAAGTATTTCCGTTTGTCCTTTATGCATTACTACACCATTAATCCGATCGGCATGAAACTTTAGGAAGTTGTTGAGTACACTCCCGCGAAGGTTTCTGGCTAAAAAAAATAAATAAAAATGTGTTAAATATCGCCACCCAGGGCCCTCATAATCTTTCCAATACTGAACATTTACACTTTCCGGTGCAACTCGCTTTTGCACTGACCATCAACAAAGCACAAGGACAATCGCTGCAAGTGTGTGGACCAGATTTGGAGAATCCGTGCTTCTCACATGACAACTGTATGTGACCAGCTCAAGCCTCGGAAAACCTTCTGATTTATTCGTCTACGCACCACACGGAAAAACAAAAAATATCTTGTATCCACAAGGACTCGAATAAAATAACAGAATTAAAACAACACTTTAAAATGTTTTCCATATGAAAATGAATAAGTTTTAATAAAAATTACACAATGTAAATTGAATGTTATCATAACAAGTTTCCTTAAATTTCCTTTCTTCTGAGATCGCAGCAACGCGTGACAGGTAAGCTTGTCTATATATATAAAAACCAAAGTATGTCCGTTTTTCCTTTATGCATTACTACACCATTCATCCGATCGGCATGAAACTTTGGGAAGTTGTTGAGTACACTCTCACAAAGGTTTCTGTCTAAAAAAATAAAACAAATAAAAAAATTGTTAAAAGTTGTTGAGTACACTCCCGCGAGGGTTTCTGGCAAAAAAAAAAAAAGAAAAATGTGTTAAAAATCGGCCCCCGGCCACCCAGGGCCCTCATAATCTTTCCAATACTGAACGTTTACACTTTCCGATGCAACTCGCTTTTACACTGACCATCAAGAAAGCACAAGGATAATCACTGCAAGTGTGTGGACTAGATTTGGCGAATCGGTGCTTCTCACATGGACAACTGTATGTGGCCACTTTGAAATGTTTTCTATATTAAAATGAATAAGTTTGAATAAAAATGACACAATGTAAATTGAATATTATCATAACAAGTTTCCTTAAATTTCCTTTCTTCTGAGATCGCAGCAATGCGCGACAGGTAAGCTAGTTTTTCAAATAAAAAATAATTTTCCACATCAGCACTGGTAAGAATTTGGCACATCCCTGATACTTACAAATGCATAGGATCCATGGATCCACAAGTTGGGGGACAGGAGTAACATAGGGTAACCACACCCCTGTGTTTCAGTCCTGTGGGCTTGGTGTGTACCTCTCAATAGTATTCCTGAAAATGCTGGGCGGATGGCTCAGTTCGTTGAACATTTGGTGCCTGTCAAAGGAAGAGATCTGAAGTTCACAAGTGTAAATCATCGTCCTGATCATCGTCATCATCATCAATCTGTATTTATTACTCAGATAATCATAGAAGTACATACAAAAGTCGTAAAACCATAGCATTTTTGAAGTACTTCAAAAATACATGTGAGTTAATTAAGCATGGAACTCCTGTATTGCAAAGCACATTTTAAAAAGGAGCCAACAGTCTAACACACTTCCTCATTGATTGATACATATACAAAGTGTAATGCGGATAGAGTGCTTTTTAAATTTTGTAACCTTAAAAGTAGAATTAAAAACCTTTTAATATATACAACTTAAAATATACAGGAATGGGTCGAATGTAGCAACGTCTATTTCGAAATCTAATCACATGGACAAATAGCAATTATATTATTTCCATACTGGCTACGAGAAAAAAATGACATGGAGAGATTAGTCAATAGTGCCAGATCTAAATCTGAACAACAGAGCTTGTTCCCAATAGCTAGTAATACACAAAAGGTAAGGCTCTGTACAAGGAGACGTCTTTATCCCTTAGTGTTGCCTTATGCTGGATTTTCTAAATTCTATGGTACCAAGTGTAGTTTGTCTTATGGATGAGAAGGTGCTTATTGCCCATGGAATATCAATCTTACTGATGCTAGAAGTAAATTCAAAAAAGCTCAGTTCAACTGATAGTTATAAACACCTGCCTTACTTAGTTCAGCCAAGGAATATAAATTCACCAATTGCATTTTAAAAAGTTTAAGATCATTTCACCATTGAAAGATGCACTCTCATTGAACCACACAGATAGTCAGAGTAACATATAGGCAACCCTTGACGATATACGCAGGGTGCTGATTACCCCCATGACCACATCGCAATGTGATGTCTTGCTCGGCTGTTAACAAATCACCTTTTTATCCATCTGTTAACCTAGGTGATTCCTGTGAGATGCAGCCCCTCTCCCCTATTATCCCGCTTTCATCCTGCCCATGTACCCTTCTCACGATGAATTACCTCCGTCCTTTCTCCATAATCGCTCCATAGAGGTGGGAAGAGTTTAAATTCTGTTCTGTTTTTCAGGGTGCTATGGTCGGCTGTCTCGACCGCCTAATTATGATGCAACCACACATGGTGCACTCGCATACCCACATTTCCATGTGGGAGCATGTGCTGCAGCTGTAAACCAGCTTTAACGATTGAGTTCATCCCTGCACCACATAGCAGGCACCTCAGGGCGCCTGCCACATGGTGCAGGGATCAAAGTGCCCTCTTGGCCCCCAGCCAGGGGCCACATACAGAAGGGGACCTTGCCAGGGGCACTCAAACTCACTTTCCAGCAGGCTTTCCATTTTGGGAAGCCCAGCATGGAAAGGCTGCCGGAAATTGAGCATCGTAATCCGGACGATGTTCCATATGGATTATGGGCCGGTATCTGACTGGCTGACAGGCTCCTTGAGCCCATCGCAATCCAGCAGAATGACCGGCTGGTTTCACTTCTGATCACCTAAATTGAAATTAGGTGGTCTGAATTGAAACCGACGATCTCAGTCGGAAAGCCTCCTACTTAAGGTCGGAGGCTTTCCGTCCGAGATCGCAATCGGCCCTTAGTGTTCTTATGTTTAGAAGCTAAAATTAATTTGTCACAATTACTCTCTTTTAACATCTTCTTCTGACAAAAAGGGCTGTTTTGTATTCAAGACATTGAATAGCAACTCAATTTGAGTCCCCGGGTTTCTCAGCTCGGGTATTCTTCCAGTGCCTGTTTGCTATTGAATAAGTGGTATCAAATCATCCCTGAGATTGATCTTTGCTTTGAACAATAGGACCCAAGAGAGGGCAGCACAAGCATCCTCATAACCAGACATTATATGATCTCCCACTGACAAAGTAGATAAACACATTTCAAATTGGCTTATCTTCTGTGTAACCAGGGTTTCTAGAAAGACAATTGAGGTCTTCATTTTCCAAGCAAAATGCAGATTATTTTGTAATCGATGCAATCCAACACATACGGGTCTAGACCACGAAACTTAGGGAGATGACAAAAAAGTTGTCAAGGGATTATGATCACCAACACTGGGACTTCAAATTTCATAGGAAATCCAGGCACACAGAAGTCTCCTAGAAAACATATGTAGTCAATGATAGTTGCACAACACCCTACCAAAAAAAGGTAGGAATAAATGGCTCGTGCAAGTCGTGCATTTATGGATATTAACCAATTCGGTATCAGTAATGTACCTGCTTATTTCAACCTGTCTCATAGTAGAGAAAGAATTGACTCCCACATTAAGTTGTAACATGAGTGATCGCTGCAAAGTAGTTACATTTTGGAGTAACTGGGCACTAAAATCCCCATAGGCTAGCCTATTTTGGGCCCTTGAAGAGAACCTGGGTGTACCAAGCATGTTCTCTATAAAAGCTAATACAGTCTGAAAAGTCATAATGTTAGAATGAGTGATACCATTATTGTAAAAATTAAACTACTTTCCACAGTTGATTCAAAAAAGGTTTTTCCCCTCGTTCACAGGAATTTTACTGAAGGTCAGGTTGAGTGCTACTTAAACCATACTATGAGGCCCTCCCATAGCCCTGCCAGATATACCGTTGTTCGCAGAGGCTGAAGATCAAGTGTACTCATCACAGAAGATGTCAGTAACAGAACGAGGGGTATAGTTACAACAAAATGTAGGAGCGCCGTGTTACGCCAAAATAGATAACACCGTGCTCTGACATTTTTAAAAAAACAGGGATGCGCCATATTTACAAAAACACCGCACACCCCTGTGTTTCCTCAAGTGCTGGTGCTAATAAAGCTGCCTAGCACCAGCACCTGCATCCTCGCGCCGTTTTGTAAGGGTGCCTGCGCTGCAGAGGAGATTGGTTATGTGAAGGAACAGACACCTTCCTGCACATAAACAATCTTGAAATGTGATTTTCTCTTTCTATATGTGCTGCAGAAAGCAGCACACATGGAAAGAGCAAAAAACAAGGAGAAATGAATTATTTTTCCTCTTATCGCCAGTCAAAGACCAGATATTCCCTTGTCTTATTTTTCGGTGCTGCTATAGCCTTGTAACTATGGGGCAGTATAAAAAAGCAATGGGTGCTGGGGCGGAACACCAACTCCAACACCCATTGCATGCCCCTTTCACCCTAAGTGTAGCATGAAAAAGGAATTTATTTACAAGATAGCGTAAAGACACATTAAGTGGCTTAATGCCGCTTTTTAAATAAAGAGAAGTGGATATTGCCACCAGAACGTTGCTAAAAGGACATTCTGGTGGCAAGAACCCTCTGTCAATATGCCCCCATGTCTCCTGTAGTAGCACCGCAGTGTCATACATGCTACTGAGGGAAAGCCATTCTTTGTTGAATAATTTTGATGCCAAACCAGTAATGTCCCAACTAATGATTTTGATGGAGGAGTCACAGAAGGCTTGCGGTTGAATAGGTGATTAAATAGCATTATACCCGAGGATTAAAAGACAGGAATTCAGAGATGTCTTTCAACAATATGGGTGTTAATGTGTAATATCTTGATTTGCTTTTACTCGTGTTTGTTTATTTCTTGTGAGGACTGCTCTTCTCTAGTGAGTGAGTAATACTTTTATTTGATTTATAGTAAAAATCATAAAAGGGTGGAGCTTACCACCATTTGGTCATCTTTACATCTTTAAAAACAACACAAAATCAGCTTCAGGTCAAGATAAAACAAAAAGAATAGGAAAAGCAAAGAGAATATAAAAGTACACAAACTTTTCAGGAAGGTAGTCTAAGATGAAAATTAAAATATAAAAAGGTGTTATGAGTTGAATCAGGGGACACTTTTGTAACATTGAAATTACACAGACTTTTCAAAAGAGTGGTGTAAGGGGGAGAGTAAAACTAGGGGAAGCAAAGTGGGTTGGATCAGGGTACACTTTTATGACATGAAATGAAGTGCTGTAGGATGGAAACAAGAGAGTCCGTTGGGAAAATAGAAGTGAGTCTATGGCCGGCTGTGTCCAGGCCTGTTATCCTGAGTTCTCTTTGGTTGCTGCCTTGTTTCCCAACTCTTGAGCTGCATGCTCCAGAAATTTTATAGTATTGCAAGATAGTTTTATCCAAGTCCCACTGAGGCATATGATGACAGCCGCCCTGCAGGTTCTCACCTGGGCGACTCTTAAGAGTGGTAGCAGAAGCACTTTCCTTCGTTTCTGAAGTGCAGGGCATATACATATTAGATGCAGTAATGACTCTGCGCCGTTGTTACAGAGGCGGCAGTCGGAAGTTGACCACGACTGTAGCCATTTGGGAGTGAGATCTTTACTCACAAAGCAGCCCAACCTTAACAAGCTTAATTTCCTCTTGTAATGGTCCCTGAAGCAGTCTTGCAAATATGGATGGGGCTTCATGTGGATGTATGATGGCAGAACAATCCAGGCGTGGCTTTTACCTGCCACTGCAGCTTTGTCCATTAATAGTGACGCTTGTTTGATTGCATTGTTAGTTCGCAGTTTGCTCTTCTCTATTCAGTTTTAGAACTTTGTCATTAGAAGCCTAGAGGTTTTTATGTGAATCTATTAGTCAGTTATTTCTGTGAGCTGTGTGGATAGGACGTCTCTAACCTGCCTACTTACTTGAAGAATAAAACTACTCCACTTCAACTACTGTGGTGTATTGTGCTTCATTACACTGGCGACGAGGATGGCGACTGCTCTTCTTATGCATTGTTTAGAGTCAGAGGGCCAGGACATTTTTGAACATCTGCCTGAACTTAGTAATGAGGACGCTAATGGTTTAAGTGAATTTGAAATTTGTCTTAAAAAACTAGACAACCGTTTCCTTCCAAAATTAAGTACGGCATTAGAAAGATACCATTTTGGAAAGAGAGTGCAACTCCCACAAGAATCCGTTGAGGTGTATATTACTCACTTACGTAAATTGGCTGCCACGTGCAAATTTGGAGATTCCCTTGAAGAACGTATTCGCGACCAATTTATGTTGAGTTGTACTATTGATAAAATAAAGGATAAATTGTTGCTGAAAGACGATCCTAAATTAGATGAAATAGTTATGATTGCTAAACGTCTTGAGCATTCTCTTGCATGCGTAGAAATTATAAAAAAAGAATATAATTCAAGTAACACTAATTCTGAAAAAGTACAGTATGTGTCTAAGCCTATTACCTCCAAGAGTAGAGATTCTTTTGCTGTGCAAACTAAACCCAAAGAGTCCTCTAATTCGTTTTCAAGGAAAACCACCAGTTTAAAATGTTTTCATTGTGATACGGTTGGTCATTTAGCCAATTATAAATATTGTCCTGCTTTATCATCCAAATGTAAAACATGTGGGAAGATAGGTCATTTCACTAAAGCATGTAAAGCAAAGAACTTTAAGAATAACAAACGCGTAAAGGAGGTATTCATTTCAAACACTTCGGATTCTGATTCTGATGATCTCCACTGTGGTGAAGTGTTAATCCAAGGTATAGACTCCATTGGAAAGATATCAAAAAGTCCAATAGATGGTGTACGAGTGATTGATTGCAATGTCAATATGCTATTTGACTCTGGTGCTAAAATTACTTTCTTTCCCAAAACATTCTATGATTCAGATTTACGTAAGGGTATGAACGTTTTCAAACCTGACATCAAACCTTTGGCTTACGGTGGACAACCTATAAAACTCTTTGGTTACTTTTTGGGCAAGATTGAATATAAAGGGAGGATCACTGCTGGGACAATTTACATTTCCTGTAGGGGAGATTGTATTATCAGTTGGTTTCACCGAGCTGATTTAGGTGTAATGTTGATTCCAGGTGCTAATCCTTGTATTGTTATGAGGAAACCACTGTAAATCCTCCTGGTCATTTAACCAACCTGATGGTTGATGAGATCTCAAGTAAGGATAGTCTCGCCAAGGATGTATTTGGTATTACTCAAATTCAAGATTTGAAATCTCAATTCAAGGTTGTCTTCAGTGAGAAACTAGGGTGCCTCTCTGACTAAACTCACAAAATCGTCCTCAAGCATAATGCCGTTCCAATCTCATGCAAGGCGCACAGTGTGCCTTTGGCATTGAGAGAACCCATGCGGAAGGAGTTGGAGAAACTGATAAGTGAAGGGATCATAGTTGAAACTGAGGCGAGCGATTGGTTAGCTCCGGTGGTTTTAGCACAGAAGACTTCTGGCGAGATTAGGTTATGTGTTGACCTTCGCAGTCTCAATCGTTCTGTAGTTGCTGATAAATACCCGCTTCCTAACATCTCACAGATGTTGGCTCAACTTGAAGGTGCTGAGGTGTTCACAACACTGGATCTAAGGGCAGCATATCATCAGATTAAAATAGATGATGATTCCAGTAATTTAACTTCCTTCATTACGCCCTTTGAGACATATAAATGTACCCGCCTCCTGTTTGGTCTTAACTCGGCTGCTTCCGATTTTCAAAGAGCCATGGAAAATGTCTTGCAGGGTATACCAGGTGTCAAGATATACCAAGACGACGTCTTGATCCATGGTCGGTCCCAAACAGAGCATGATGATAGGTTGAGGGAAGTTTTAGTGAGGTTCAAGTGTCGTAGTTTAACACTTACAGAGAATAAATGTAAGTTTAATATGAATGAATTAGATTATTTGGGACACAAATTAACTAAAAGTGGGGTGAAACCTAAAGATAATTTAGTTGGAACTATCACCAATCTTTCTGAGCCTCAAAACAGAGATGAGTTGGTCAGCTTTCTCGGGATGGCAGAATACTATAATAATTTTGTTCCCCAGTTCACTTCAAGAACTCACATCTTACGGACACTCTTAAAGAAAGGAACAAAGTTTGTATGGTCTAACAATTGTAGGGATGAATTTCTTGACCTCAAAAATGCTCTGAAAAACGCCCCTTCCCTTCATAGTTTTGATTCTTCTGCCAAATCAATTTTGGTCACAGATGCTAGTTCTAAGGAGCTAGGAGCCGTCCTCAAACAGTTACAGATGGGAATGAAAGGACAAACATGTTTCTCTCCAGAGCTCTCGTGGCACCAGAAAATTAGGATTCTGTTATTGAAAAAGAAACTTTGTGCATTTTTTGGGCCATTAGGAAGTTTAAAAAAAATGTATGGGGGGAATCCTTTATTGTCCGATCTGATCACAAGCCTTTAAAATATCTCTTTCCTAAAAAGAATTTTGATGCTGTCTCTTTGAGGATTTGCAGATGGATCATTGCACTTCAGGACTATGATTTTACAGTGTGTTATATACCTGGTGTTGAAAACAAGGTGTCTGATTGTCTTTCCTGGTTGGTTCATGTAAATGCGGAAGTGGATTCTGAAGATATAGGTGATATGTGGGATGACGATGAGTATAAAGTGTGTGAAGTTGTGACTGAAGTTGTAAGTGAGGATGAGTGGAAACATTTCTTGAGTAAGGATGCAGTTCTGGTAAAAGTCTCTGAGTTGGTTACAGAAGGTTGGAAAAGCATGAAGAACCTGGATGAAGATGTTTCCAAGTTTTAGAATGTGCGTAATGAGTTATCTATCAATTCAGGACTTTTATGGAGAGGCACAAAACTTGTACCTCCCACATGTGTTAGGCCAAAGATCATCCAGCAGGCTCATCAACGACATCTTGGTGTCTCAAAGACTAAGGAAAGAATTTGGATGCATTTTTGGTGGCCAGGCATTGACCTCCAAGTCGAGCGTGTTGTGAGAGATTGTACGCCATGTAACGCGTGTAATAAGACTTTAACAACTAGAACTCAACCCTTGGTAATACGCAAGGAACCCTCCAGTTGCTGGAAAGAAATTGCCCTGGATCTTTTAGGACCCATTTCTAGTTCATCTGGTCAACATTTTGTTTTGGTTTTAGTTGACATGTTTTCCAGATGGCTGGAAATTAAAATTGTAAAGAGTACTGAAACTAAAGATGTGATTACATTTCTGGAAGAAATTTTTGCTAGGGAAGGTCTTCCTAGATCTATTTTGACCAACAATGGGGTCCAGTTAGTTTCAAGGGAAATGGAAGAGTATTTGAGTAAGAATGGGATTAGGCATAAACGGTGTTCTCTCTATCATCCTGAAACCAACGGGATGGTAGAGAGATTCAATCGAGTTCGCGAGGAGTCTGTACAAATAGCCATTTCTCAAAGGAAGGACCGGAAGTTAGAAATTGTTGAACGGATGAGGATTTATCACCTCACACCTCATTCCACCATTGGTAGAGTACCCTTTGAACTGTTTCGAGGATGGTGCCCCAATACTCATCTGTTTTAATCCTGGATGAGGGACAAATCTCTTGTCTCGGACTCCAAAATAACTCCAAGCGTAGGTTTATCTGATAACCAGGACAATTCTTCCGATAACTATGACAAATCTCAAAAATTTACGTTTTTAAAGAGGAAGAATTACTTTGACCAGAGGAATGCTGTTTTGCACACTCGTGTAAAAGTGGGTGACAGAGTAAAAGTTTGATTGCCGAAGAAAACCTGTGGTTTATTGAAATATGCTTTTCCTTTTCTTGTCAAGAAAGGTTTTGGTAATGCTGTCAAGTTAAGTGATGGTCGTATTTGGAATTTAAATAGGATTGCACCTTTGCACAAAAATGTTCTTGTAACACCTACACCCAAGGTTCGTGATGAGAGAGACAGTGAAAAGACTGTTTTACGCAGAAGTTGTCGCAGGAAGAATATTCCCGTCTCTCTTCATGATTTTGTTTTGAAATAATTATGTAAAGGGGAAAGGTGTGTAATATCATGATTTGCTTTTACGCATGTTTGTTTATTTCTTGTGAGGACTGCTCCTCTCTATTCTGTTTTAGAAGTTTGTCATTAGAAGCCTAGAGGTTTTTATGTGAATCTATTAGTCAGTTATTTCTGTGAGCTGTGGGATAGGACGTCTCTAACCTGCCTACTTACTTGAAGAAAAAAACTACTCCACTTCAACTACTGTGGTGTATTGTGCTTCTTTACACAGTTCACTTCCTAAGTACTTTGTAAACAAGAAAGACTGTTAAAAAGAAGCACAGAGTTACAATTCTTTAAATGTAGATCCTGATGGGCACTAGCATGACAAGTGAATTACGGAATAGGTATGGGCCTGTTAAGCCTGAAGGCAAGACATGGATACAACTATGCTTAACCTCAGGACTAGCCCAGTAGCAAGTAGGTTCAAACAAAGCTAGGGTTACTAAAATTAACAACTATACAAACTCCTTCAAACATTTTCTGTGAGGGTCTAATCCGTGAGACTCTTCTCACTGAGACAATATAGATAGAGGTAAAAGTGGTCAAATTTAAAAGTCTTGACAGCCAGTGAATACCTTTGTTTTTGAGCTGGGAATCCGACTCTCCTACTTGCCTTCATAGAGTGGGTACATTAGCTTAAATGAGAACTTACGGTCAGCCAGCCAGTGGGAATCTCAAAGTTGGAAGTGATCAATGAGAAAATAGAGGATTACCATCCAGAATACTTTGCAGTCAGAACTTGGAGACTGAGCTCCTGAAGCAATGTAGTCAGCTCCACATACCACAGTCCACACAGGACGATGGGATCTAACCATTATTTACTTGTTTCAGCACACGATCCATTGAAGAAAAAGCTGATCAATTGGATAAATTGAATTGGCAGACAGCCAATTCCTGACAAAGTAGAATTAGTGGACCTACTTACACCGGCATTCAATAACACCTCAATTCGATCCAACAGATAATGTAGGGGTTTTAAATATTGTGCAATAAATAATGCTAATTTCACAACTAACAGACTCAACTTGAGTAGTATCATACAAGTCCTCAATACTTACACCTTTATCACAAATTCCAGGAAGCTTTGTGCCACTCTGCTTCTGTTTAGCTACTGTTGTGGGGATTCTGTGTGTGCACAGAACTGTGGGTAGAAAACCAGGACCTCAGTGACTTGTGGTGTACCAGAAACTCACCTCAGAACCCAGAACCCCTATCCAACTAGCATCAGTGTCTCATTTGTTCTCCGTCTTAAGCGAAGATACCAATGATTAGACAGAACAAGCAACTTAGAATACTCTCAGGAATGGTGGGAAACAAGAACACTCTTTAGTTTGTATTTCTCATAAAAGTCCACAACATGCGTAATCAGAGACACAGTAAAGTTTAAAATGTTTATTTCAACGACGTGCTCTAAGATGCAGTATCTTGACTAACATAAGCAGGTATATGATTAGAAATAATACAATCAGCATTGTTACAACTCCATAAAACACAAAGGGAGAAATCATATCATACTGATAATGGAAACAGGTCATAAAACGCCTTGTGTACCACCCTCCCCTTGTTCTAGGCTAAGTTTTTTAATAATAGAAGGTCTCTAAGTCTCAACGGGGAATCCCATACCTCAAATATCAGCTTAGGTGTATCACATCAAAGGATCAGCCAGCTCTCTTGTAGAAGGAAAGGTTTTTCTTCAAGTGCCTGCAAACAGCATGCAGTGTAATGTTAAAGGCAAAGGCACTTGAATTTCAGCTTCTTGCAGCTGGATGCATATTATGTCTAGAGCGTGGGCCGATCATCACGTTGAATCAACAGCATATTTTGTTATTTGACCTTGACGCTAATAGCACAAGCTGTACAGACAGAGGCTGCCATGTAAGTCCAGGGAGGTGTAAAGCAGACCGTTCTCATGTGAAGCAAAGCAAGCAAGTTAACTTACAACACCAGATATATGTAGTGTTGTGCACAAAAGCGTCAAAAGTTGCAAAATGGTGTTTACACTTCTAATGCGGTTATGCTAACATTGCAGTGTGTGCAGGCAGGCATCCTTCCTCACTACATCCTCCCCTGATCGGAACAAGAACAAAATGGGAAAATTTGGAAACGCAGAGTTCAAGTTTGATTGAGACAGAACCAAGTTCAAATCTTGTCAAATCGCACAAAGCGAAGTCAGAATTTCGAAGCAGTGGGGTAATAGAGGAAAAGAAAAGAAAAAGAAAAAAAAAAAAGGGCATACTGCTCAAAAGTACGGATAAAATAAAATTGTAAAAAAAAATCGGAATCGAGTATGTGCTCTTGGCTGGTTGGCCTGAATATGTGATGTCACAACACCACATATTACATCGCAGTAGGTAACAACGCGGACATTACATTGTCTGCGTTGTTACCACGCATGGCATTACAACGCAAGTCGTTTCTACGACTTGCACTAGATGACGCACTGGACTTAGGAATAGTATAAATTACTATTCCTACTCCAGTTAGCACAACAGCAGGGAATGTGTTGGACTTAAAATCCAACACATTCCCTGGTGTTGCACGCCATCTAGCGCAAGTCGTTGAAACGACTTGCTATTTAATGCCATGCGTGGTAACAACGAGGATGATGTAATGTCCGCGTTGTTACCAATGCGCGTGGTAGTGACAGCATTGTAAACGCTGTCTCCCAGTTGGCCTCCTTAGTCCTGCAGCGTGTAGGCACAGTATGTTGCAACAGCCTCCAATAGGAAGTCACTGTTCGCATCAGCAAAACGTTTAGCCATCCAACTCAATTAAGTAAATGAACATACATGTTCTTCAGCAGCTGGAGCCTCTAGCACCATCAGAGGACAGCCAAAATGTTCATCAAGGTAACTTCGTGCTAAGAAGTCATGCACTGCCTCATACACGTTCCAATTACCTAGAATGCCTTGGGTTGTTGCAAAGGCCATAATCCCGATGCCAGAACAGTCCAACACGTGAGACACTAAGGGACTCATCAGTTAATCATAATCCGGGGCAGGAGACACTGTATTTGACAGACACAAATCCAAAGACCATTCAAATGAACAATCCAGACAATGAAACACAGGCTAGACGCATGTAAAGTATGAGAACCGGAAGGATAATCCATATGCTACACTCAAAGTCAAGCTCAAGTATCCGGTTGTGAAGGTTTAGCAGCCGAGGCAGGCTGTCTCTTGACATAGAAAGGGCAGCCATTGCGCAGCAAACAAATCAATAGCAATACACCGGCAGCCAAGTCGAGAATTGAGGGCAAACCACCAAAGACGCTGGAAAAAATGCCAGTATCACACCAAACAAAGTTTGAAAAGAGGTCACAAGTCCAGAGCTCACACATTTAAAAAAGTGTGTCAAGCCACTTGTGGAAGACGCATTGAATATTGTGTGGATCAAGGCACCGAAATGAAGTAGGCGATCAGTATTTAAAAGGGCATGCACCTCTGTTTTGGTGTTAGCCACGTGAAGGACAAATGTTTCACGAGATGAAGTAAGGGGGACTTCCTTCTGAGACAAAAGAGTTCTTATTCTGCTCATCTTATTGAACTCTGCTTTCAAGGTTAGAATGGAAGGCCAGATTGAGACATCGAGTCTCTCATGCGGGGGCGGGAAAAGCACATTTTTGCAGCAAACTACACGTTGGGAAACAGTTACAATGTACGGAATACTGGCATGCATCCCACAGCATGCCTCATTAATTAAAAGTAAATAGCTACCATTAGCCAATAAGGTGAATGCTGGAGTTATAGCCGGTACTGGAGCACCTTTTAAAATGCATGCTAATTTTGGGGCCTCCATGTTACACGTGCCGTGCAATTGTACGTTAGCGCAATCCAGAGAGTGATCAGGAGTGGAAACACACTTTTCACCTTTCAAATATACTTCCTTACAATCCTGCATGCACCTATATGTAAATGGCTGAGACCAAACTTAATGGAGATAAGCAGTTCCCAATGGCTCATATCTCCCCAGCGCATAATGTTTAATGCATGAATGGAACTTAAGCAGGGAAAAGGGCAGTGTGATTAAACCATGAATGAGCCATACAGCAGAATCAGCCTCAGCGAAAGAAAATGGTAAAGGTTCTAACTTTTCTATATGTAACAATGAATATGTTGCATCCTTCATGGACATGAATTGTTGTTTTTCAGTCAAATTAAACAGTAAAAATAAAGATGAGGTATTCATGTAGTTTCATGGAACTTTCCCAGATTTTAACGTTTGCAAAGTCCAAGCAAATTGCATTATCGATCACAATTGATTTTGATGATGGAATAAAACAGAAACATCATCTTGCACAGTATCCACAACATATGACACAATATTATCTAACGTGTAAATCCTGGAAAAAAGAGTGTTAATACTACTGTCAACCACAGCAAGCACCTTTTCTAAGTTAGCTGATCAATAGCTCTTAACCTAGAAGCAGCTTCAATTTGTGTAAATTTCCAGACTTCATTGTAAATAGGATAAATCCATCTTTTTGACCTGCCTCCCACGGGGCCTTTGACAAAGTCATTTAAATCAACATCGTCAGTCAATTGTTATAAGTGCTGTTTAACTAACGCTAAGGTGAAATGTTTCAGCCAATTTTGACATCATTTACCCACCGATAAGTAGTAACAGAATGGGAATTATCAAAACGGGGGTCCACTTTAACCTGTGTGTAGCCTAGGGTTAGACCCAGAAAACAATGTTGACATGAATCAGAACCTCTTTGCCAAACCAACCAGCCATGGGGTTCTAAGCTGGAAATATTGAAGGAGGAATTAATAACCAGGGACTGTAATTCATCAATCCACATATCTGTGTGATCTTTTTTTTGTGTATCCTCTGAGGCGGAAGCCGGAGGACTGCCTCTTGCACCCTGATTTTAAAAACTGTTATTCATCTGTTTTGATTTTACAAAAGCATTGACCATACCTGCATTTGATTGCTTCGTGTATCCTCTGAGGCGGAAGCCGGAGGACTGCCTTTTGCACCCTGATTTTAAAAACTGTTATTTGTCTGTTTTGATTTTACAAAAGCATTGACTATACCTGCATTGAAAGCGCCAGCTACACGCGCTAAAGAAGCCCTCCTAAGACCCCCCCTGACACAGCGACATCCAGCGCTGACACAGGGGAAAACGCCCATACCGCCAGCGCGGTTCCAAGCCGGAGCCACGCCCACTGCGAGGCCACGCCCACTAGGACTCGTACAAAACGCTGAATGAAAGCGCGTCGCATTATTGTTTTGTGTATCCTCTGAGGCGGAAGCCGGAGGACTGCCTCTTGCACCCTGATTTTAAAAACTGTTATTCGTCTGTTTTGATTTTACAAAAGCATTGACCATACCTGCATTTGATTGCTTCGTGTATCCTCTGAGGCGGAAGCCGGAGGACTGCCTTTTGCACCCTGATTTTAAAAACTGTTATTTGTCTGTTTTGATTTTACAAAAGCATTGACTATACCTGCATTGAAAGCGCCAGCTACACGCGCTAAAGCAGCCCTCCTAAGACCCCCCCTGACACAGCGACATCCAGTGCTGACACAGGGGAAAACGCCCATACCGCCAGCGCGGTTCCAAGGCGGAGCCACGCCCACTGCAAGGCCACGCCCGTAACTCTCTCCACAAATGTGCCGGCCTTACCAGCACAGCGGACGAGCGCAGCGGACGAGCGCAGCGGGAGCGCCGTTTGCGCGCCGAAGGCGCGCCTAAGGCAAGCCCGTCTGCGCCCGTCCGCGCACGGCCGGGCCTAGGGCCAGATCCCCTGTCGGACAAAGCTGCCTGTAAGGTAAGCTACTCACGTCGGGACCTCCTAAGTCTCAGACCTACCATCGCGTCTCCCTGTGAGTATGTTCACGATCTTGAGGGACCTTTCATTAGCTGCACCTACTGCCACCCAGCCCAGCTCAAACTCCATAATCGACCCTACAAGCCCCCAGCCCTTAAACTCGCTACTCTGAACTGTCGCTCTCTCCCTAAACACGCGATGCTAATTAATCATCTCATAGAGGACCATGAGATCGACATTCTGTTCTTGACGGAAACGTGGCTTTCCCTACATTCGGAGGCAGATATGGTCCTAGCCACCCCACCGGGCTTTCTCATCCAGTCCCTACCTCGCCCCTCAGGAAGGTGTGGTGGTGTCGCCATCATTCACCGGGATTATCTCCCCTGCAAAACCAACGATGCGCAAATCCTTAACTCTGAAAGCCTCCAGTTCACAATTAAGTTGGACCCGACTAACTCACTTACAGGCCTCCTAGTGTACCGCCATCCAGGTCCTTTTTCCAATGCTCTCCTGGACACGGTAGCATTACAGGCCCACTCTATCACCAACTTCTTGATCTTAGGAGACCTGAATATTCATCTTGATGACCCTCTTGATACTGGGGCAGCCGACCTGATCACTGACCTGGCGGCTTTCGACCTCCACCTCTTAAACTCCGGAGCCACACATAACAAAGGTCACTTACTGGACCCGGTGTTCACGAGCACCCTCACCATGCAAGCTAGCGAGTCCATCCCCCTCCCTTGGACGGACCATTTTTTAGTCCCCTTCCAACTACCAGGACCTTTCAAGAAACTTCAAAAAACTCCCACTTACACAAGAGACAGGGCTTGGTCCAAGCTCCCCACGGAAGACTGGGCCAGGACCCTAAAGTCAACTACCCCTGCCTACTCAGTAGATCCGGCTATCGCCGATAGTAAATTCGGAGAGTGGATCACTACTTCCCTGGACTCCGTACACCCATTTAAAACCCGGGAGGATAAAAAGGGGAAACCAGGATCCGCCCCGTGGTACACCCCGGAACTTCGGATGCTACGCAAAAGTTGCAAGAGAGCCGAGCGGCTATGGAGGAAAGACTGGCAGCACGCCAGCAAGGAAGCTTACCAGAACTCAGTTAGAATTTATAAATCTGCCCTTAAGCGCTCTAAAGCTTCCCATTACGACACTCGGATAAAAGAATCCACCAACTCAGCTAGGGAATCTTTCCTAATAGTAAAAGAGCTATTGAAAATACCAACCACTCCCCTCTCCAACACCCCCCCGTAGACCGAAGCAACGAACTAGCCACCTTCTTTAATGACAAAATTGCCCGTATATTAGCATCCCTTCCCCCTCCCTGTTTCTCCAACCACATGGACAATGAATCACCCCTCAGCCAGACAGGAAGCTGCATGCGCCCCCAACTAGCAACAATCAGGGCAGTAACCTGCATCGAGGTAGACGTAACCATGGCCAAAATGAAAAGCGGATCACCTTTGGATCCCACACCCATTAGATTTCTTAAAACCGTAGCCCCCGTCATCGTTCCTACGATCACAGAGCTTATTAACAGCTCGCTTGCCCAAGGATCTGTTCCCACCAGCTGGAAGAGCGCAGTGGTGAAAGCACTCCTAAAAAAAACCCAGCTGGACCCAGCAGACATGGCAAATTACCGGCCAATCTCACTCCTCCCTGGCATTAGCAAGGTAGCTGAGAAATTGGTTAATGGACAACTGTCTCAGTTTCTTGAGGTAAATAACATCCTACGGCAATCCCAAACTGGGTTTCGCCCTGGCCATGGCACAGATACCGCCCTTCTTGCCGTCATCGAGGAGGCAAGGCGCATCTTGGATTCAGGAGGGTCAGTGGCAGTGGCAGTGATCCTCCTGGATCTCAGTGCAGCCTTCGACACAGTTAACCATCGTGTCCTTCTCCATCGGTTGGCGGCAGCAGGGCTCACTGGGACGGCGCTCAGGTGGATAGAGTCCTTCCTTGCCGGGCGCTCGTTCCAGGTATGGGACGGCAATCACCATTTGACCACCCTCCCCCTCACGAGCGGGGTTCCCCAGGGATCATCCCTAAGCCCTACGCTTTTTAACGCCTATATGGCCCCCCTTGAAGATGTGGTGACACCCTTCGGGATCAAAATAGTGAGTTATGCTGATGACACACAGTTGGTCGTCTCTCTATCCCAACTGGACGACCACCCAGATAATCTGGCAAACTGCCTCACGGAAATCCACAGCTGGATGTGTGAATCATCACTCAAATTAAACGGGTCAAAGACCGAAGTTATGCTCATGGGAAAGCAATGGGTGACCATCCCCCCATCGGTCTGGCCAGACGTGTTCGGGGAAATCCCCACCCCGAAACAAGAAATTAAGACCCTAGGAGTCTGGCTAGAACCCGAGCTTTCAATGAAAACGCAAGCGGCCAAAACAGCAGGAACCTGTTTTGGGCTCATGCGCACCACCCGCAGGATTCTCCCCTTACTCCCGCCCGCATCCAGAAAACTCCTAGTCCAAGGGCTAATATTGTCACGGTTGGACTACAGTCACATGGTCTATCTGGGAGCCCCAGAGGCCACTATGGCTAAACTGCAACGAACACAGAATGCAGCAGCCCGACTACTTATGAATCTTCCCCCCAGAGTGTCAGCTAAACCAGCCATCAAGGCCCTGCACTGGCTACCAGTGCGCCAAAGGGTGGAATTCAAAGCCATGTGCACTGCATACAAACTGATTAATGGAGCTGGCCCTTCGATCCTCAGTGACCTGATAACTCCTTATAAAGCCCCCAGATCCCTTCGGTCTGAGAATGAACATCTGGCCAACATCCCTAAATTCAAAAAGACACGTACTGGAGGCCGACGCTTCTCCGTGAAGGCTTCCACCGGATGGAATGGCCTCCCCCGTACCCTCAGATTGGAACCCAGTTATCTGATCTTCAGAAAAAAATTGAAAGCACTCCTATTCCCTAAATAAACGTCCCCTCCCCTACCTTCCCTCTCCTCTGGATATCACAACCATTACAGCGCGGGGATGCCTTCGGGTCACCAGGCGCTCTACAAATCGTCAAATAAATAAATAAATAAATTGTCCCAACTAGGGTAAACACCCAGATCAGGAATGGAAGGGGCATTCAGTTTTTTAGAGATGGCCAATCCAAAACAAGTGGTTTGAAAAATAGTCGAATTTAGAAACAACATGTGGGCTGGGATAAAGCAAGCACGATGTAAGGCCTCAGTGCCTTGTACCTGCCAGGCTTTAGTACCCCAAACATATTTAAGATCAATTGTAGCTTGCCACAGCTCATAACCACCTACGGTTAATTTATCAATAAAAGACTTCAAGTACAATATTTTGAGTGAGGGAGTCTAATTTTGGAAGACGATTTGGTGGTAGTTTTAAAATAAAAGGCTTCCGTATTGGTTTGACTAAAATCGGTGAAATATGTAAATTGTTTCAACAGAGTTTTTGAACTGCCTTCCATTGGAGTTGGAAAATGTTACCATTGTGTATAATTAACTATATTCCTAAATGTATTTGCTTTATGCAGGAAATGATTGCCATGGTGCTGATAGCAGAATAGGTCTTCATAATTAGCAGAATCTAAGTACAAATCCTCCCCATCAAAAGCAGCAACGTATTTCAAATCAGAAAAAAGAGCCTCTTACAGCTTGGACATCCGAATAATCAGAGCGTTTGTTTTGTTTTACAATATCCCCTATAGAGACAAAAAGTACATTGGGAACATTTATCACATCTGTGGGCCCATGAATCTGAAATCGGACAGCATCCCACACAATCCCATCTAAAACAGCCCAAGCAGTTATATTAACAAATGTCTGGTCCCTTTTCATTCTGTGTGATGAAGAGTGTGGTGCCAAAGTTCCAATTATGAAACTTATTGTACATCTTTCAGTCAGATAATGTCAATTATTAAAGCAAAAAAAGAAAACCACAAATCCAATCGACATAAACAAAAAAAGTAGAGAAAAGCCCCAACCAGATGTAAGTCCAAGGGGTATCAAAACATTTCTTTTAAACCAAACAGAAAAAATTGTAATTTTTGATTGGGCTCTTGATTTTGTAGAGCTAGAGTCAAAGGAAAAACGTGACTGATCCCTTGACTTGTTTGCACATCAGGCAATGTCACATCAGAGGGATAGGTGTAATCAGCATCTCCATTGGGATCAACAGTCGTGGATTCAATAAGGGATCTGTAATTGTTTGTATCTCAATGGCAATGTCAGGCCTGTTTGTATTTGCCGGGCCAAAACAGAATTTCTCAACAACGCTGGACAAGAGACTGCAGGAGTTATACTAAGAAGATTTGGCCATTCGCTGTAATTTGACATTTTCAAAGGAGATGTACCTGTTATCCTTGCAACCAGGAAGTGGAGGTAAAAGGACAGTTCTTGTGCCCTGCACGCCAAGCACTGGACCTGAAGCTCGATAAGATGGGTCAAATTCTTTCTTGTTTTCCACCTTCTCACGGACCAGGTTTCCTACTCGAGGTAGCCAGCCGGCTACCGGAATGTGTAGTGCGGCATCAGATGTGGAGGGCAAATGTTCCTTTGCGAGACTGTCTTGAGTCTCTTGTAGATTCTGTAACACAGCAGAATGATTATCTACGTCAAAGGGTGCGGTCGACACCGCCATGTCTAGACCATCAAGGTCCAGGACAAACATCTTTCTGCCAAAGAGCATTTCGTATGGGGTCCTCCCACCCAGAGACCTTCTAGAGGGAATATTAAGTGCACATTGAGCGCCATACAAATGGGCCAGCCAGTTCCTGTCAGTGCCTTAAACCCTAACTGTCAAGGATTGCTTTAAGTCACCGTTCATTCGTTCAACAACAGAATTAGCCTCAGGCCCGAATAGGGATGAAAATTTGACTTGGACGTCCAAAGATCCCATGCCTTCCTTGTACACCTTAGAGGCAAACGCTGGACCCTGGTCAAAATGGAAGGTACCACATGCAAAAATTCCCACAAAGACACGCAAATCCCTGATGACAGTTCGAGTGTCAGCGCTACGTTGCGGCCAGACCCATAGAATGCATGTGCACGAATCCACTGCAACTAAGATGAACTTATAAGCAGTATCAGAGGAGAAAGGACCGCAATGTTATTTGACCTTGACGCTGTGAGCACAAGCTGTATAGACAGAGGCTGCCGTGTAAGTATAGGGATGTGTAAAGCAGACCGTTCTCATGTGAAGCAAAGCAAGCAAGTTAACTTACAACAACAGATATATGTAGTGTTGTGTGCAGAAACTGCAAAAGTTGCAAAATGCCGTTTAAACTTCTAATGCGGTTATGCTAACATAGCAATGTGTGCTGGCAGGCATCTTTCCCCACTACATTACAGGTTCTAAAATGGGAGAACTAACACTTTTCTTCAAGTATGTGCTCCCTGGATGATTTTGTTCCCCATTCTGAGTCGCCAAAACATGGCTTGCTAACAATAAATTGTCTTTGGGTGTCACACTTATCATCAAATTAAAGTCTACTTTCAGAGGACTCTGTTACTTTACTGATAACCCCACTGCATGAGCAAGCAAGCCATCGATGGTCAAGGTTTTATGTACAATATGTTGATTGACTCTTACTTTCCTTTTCCCTATCTTGCTGGGATTGTCAGTGGCACAATAAAGACAGTGGGCCCAGCCCAGCTGCTTCTTATCTCTGACTGGCACAGATGGGCCTGATCTTCACCCTCCAGCTGCAGCAAAGGATTATGCGCTGCAAAGAATAATGTCACACAATAAGTGCAAAGCCCACCCTCCCCAGGAGAAAAGTTTTCTGGAATCCTGACAAGACTCTCCAGCAGCATCTTAGTTTTCCTCACCCCTAGGAAACATTTTATGCTATAAGAGCTGGAGCCCTCTTTAACCAGGTCTCCTTTTCTCAGAAGAAAGTGTATTGGGGCTCTGGTGTCCTGGCCAGACCTTTAAGCAGCAGCTTGGTGTCCTGAACCATGGGGAACGATGTTGTGCTATACACGCTACAAGTCATATTCGCAAGGGCTCCTCCTCCCAGGAAAAAGAGACTCTGAAGTCCTCCCCAGACCCTCGAGCAGCAGTTTAGCAGCATCCACAAGTTTAAATGCAGGAATGGATGAACCACCCTTCCATTTTGTCTTTCGTTCACAAATTGAGTACTATACATGTATTAATAGTAAGATCTGGTTTTAACAGCATTTATAAAAACCAGAAATGCGGTATAAAGCTCAAAGGTTTATCATTCTAATGAAATTTTGCCCAAATAGCCACACTATGCCGCTTGTCATGTGCAAAATACTTCACCTATGCCACCATCATCCATCATATCAGCAGAACACTGAATGATATAATACGATTCGCTTCAAAGATGAAAAAGGCAACCATATGGGCTCAACATGCTCTTGAGTCATGACAGTTACAACAGAAGGCATTGAGAATCTGGGTTATTATATCTGATTTAAAGTATGGGGCTTAAGGGTTGTCTGTATGTGTATCTCACCTTACATACACATAAAACAATCCATTGTGATTTATAAAATTAGGCGCTTCTCACCTAAGCAAAAAATAAATTGAATCAGCCCTTAAACAGCTTTGCTGATGCAGATGTAAATAAAATGTATACACCAAACATAAAGACTGTATCGTCCTCCCCAACCCGGGTACATGTAAATGACTACACCTCAAACAGAGCTTGGTATGTCACGTTTTTATTCCTCAGCGTGTAACCATTAATCAAACATTCTACAGTATGCATTCTATCCTCACACCCAAGCACTTATGTCACTGTTCTACGGAGTCCATCGGGGTCCCATCCTCTAACTCACAAGACACTACATCTCCCCATTTGTTAAATAAAAATAATACATATGTACATCACAACTATTCAGTAAGTTGTTTTGGTGCTCAAATCAAGCACCCACACATTGTCAAGTGAAGCTTTGGAGATACAAGAGAAGTGTCCATGACTGGCACTGGTGACTGAGAAATATGCACAGTTATTGGGTTCTACGGATTCACAGGTGAACAAGCCTCACTTCTAACATCTGGAGTTGGTGAAGGTAGAGGCAGGTGCTTAGAATGAAAAGAGTCTCACGTAATGGGCTTTCCGAGATGGTGAGTAGTCAACATGTGTCCTTTACTAATAACAACCCTCAAAGGGTTAACATCAAAAGGAGCATTAGATTTGCATTTCTGTTTCTGCCTGACGATGACCTGGTAATTTCTTTTGAACACAGTGGTCCTACCACAAAGGCACCTTTCTGCATAGGTCTTCATTCTTCGTTTGTGTGATGAATCGATAGAATAAAGTTTATCAATGTCAATAGATCGTTCAACGGTCCATTGGGGCAACTTGGTATCTATGGCTCTCCCAAACATTAAGGTGGTAGGGCTTTCACCTGTGGTAGAATGGGGAGTAGGCTAAACAACTAATTTGAGTTCAAGCTTTTCTAGTGCAGCATGCTGGATTGTCTTCTTGAGGGTGCTCAAGAACCTCTCTGCAACAGCATTAGCCTGTGGCCAGAGGTGTACTTTTCTAATGCTTGGCCTTCAGATGAGAAAATATTTAAATTCTCTACTTTAAAAAGGTGTCCCATTGTCAGATTCCAAAATTGAAGGAACACCCAGATAGCAAAAATGTTTTCTAATCTCTCAACTGGAGTATTCATCAACAACAACTATGTCCAATGTCAAGGGGTCCAAAGAAGTTAATTGCAATCTTTTTCCATGCATGCTTTGGTAGCTCAGATATGTTTAAGGGATGCATGGTAGATTTGAATGACAAGCAGTTGCACAAATGACAGGCCCTTAATTCTTTTTCAACACTTTTATCAAGATATATAACCACGCTTGGTTCCATAAAGCTCATTAAGTAGCAACATTCCATGATGTACCTCATGTGCTAGTGCAATGACTCATTGTTTCCGTCTCTCAGGTATAACAACTCTCAACCCTCGTAAAATGATGCCTTCTTGAGAAAGATCTTCCTGCACATTTATACATTTCTGCTATTCTAAGTCATCGTGAAGAGTTTGAGCATGCTTTTTCTACGTGTGATGAGCAATAATGTCTTTGACGATTTGCAAATTTCTGTCATTGCTCTTGGCAGGAATTCTTGGTTCTATTGAGATGGCAACAGGTGTACTGGATTTCATGATAAAGTTAACATAAACATCAACTACTTTAGAAGTGGTGGCATGATACAGTATGGGTAAATCTGAGAAGTAGTCAGCAGGATTTTGATCTTTTCCTGGACAAGGAACAATCGTGTGATTATAACTCTGCAGTGGCAACTCTTACCTCTCAATGCGAGGGGTATCTTGCCTTTAGGATTGCCAAAACTGGTGAGCAATACTTGGTGGTCAGTGACAAACGTGAAATGCTTCCCATGCAGGAACACACAAAAATGTTCACAAAACCACAACACACCTAGGCTTTCTTTTTCAGGTTGTCAATAGGCGCATCCTGTTGCTCACAAACTCCTGCTAGCGTTTGCCACAGTGTGTTGTTGGTCATTGGGATGTCCAGTGTGCTGGGCAAGGATGGCACCAAACCCCACTGGGCTCTCATCAACAACAACCTATATTTGACAATTTGGATTAAAATATGCAATTTTTAGTAGCGTTCTCAATTGCATGTTCGACTTTCTTGAAGCTTTGTTCACAGTCGCATGAACATCAGAATGGAACATTTTGTTTATAGACCTTGAACAGTAACTAGCCATATCAAGGAAGGATCGCAGCCAAGTTGCATCTTGTGGGAGAAAAGTGGATAACAAGGCTTATACTTTTCTTGGATCTGAAGTCATTTCCCCATCATAAAAGATATGACGAAAAAACTTGAATATTGGTCTAAGAAACTCACACTTTTAAAGTGAGTCGAGCGTTGGCAAGTATACAACACAGTTGTGTAAGAGCTTTATCATGTTCTATTGTGTGGCCCCAAAGACTAGAATGTAATCACCATAATTGAAAGCATTTGTAACTGGCTGTATTATACAACAAATTACCTCTTGAAAGAGTTCTGCCGCTGATGACACTCCAAAACTAAGCCTCTTATAGCTAAACATCTAACATGAGTCGAAAAGTTAGTAATTTACCTGCAATTGGTTTCCAGTTTAAGTTGGTGATATCCTTTGTTCAAATTGAGGCAGGAAAAGACTTTGTCTTCATTCAGCTGTGTAATCATGTCAGCAATGTGCAGACCTGGATGTCGTTCACTTTCAATCACTTTGTTCACTTGGCGCATATCAACGCAGATCCATACGAAGCCTCCACTATCCTTCTTAAGCACTACCACTATGAAAGACAGCCATGGTTTTGGACCACTGGGTCGCTCAATGATGTCATGCTTCAATAATGTCTCATTCTCTTTCTCAACAGCCTCATGTAAATGAATTGCAAATCAACTATGTCATTGAGCAACAGGATGGATGTCCTCATTTATGTGAAGCTCCACTTTCACTGTCTTTAGTTTCATAGTCCACGAAACAACAATGGAAATTGACTCAATTCAATTCAAATAGTCTTTATTCGATATTTTTCAATCATAAAAAGACATTTACAAATTTACCCCACCACCCAACAGATAGTAAGATCCACAGTTAATCATTTCAACTTTATCTAAAAAAAAGAGCATACTGGTTCATCCATATTTACAATGTTTTAAATATATTATATTAAAAAGAGTTAAAACAGTATTAAAAAGGAAATTCATGCAATGCTAAAAGCATCAGTTACTTAATACAATTTGCAAAATTGAATAGCAGCGTGTAACAACTGGCCCTAGGGTTATTGCAAACTCATTTTACGGGCCCGAATTATCCACATCCAATGAAGGAATTTAGACATGGCTATAACAACTGGCTGAGAGGTATCAGTTATTAAAATCCTAATGGCCTCACTAGCAGTTTTGAGGCCTAGCTGAGCACAAATCGGTTTTAGCCACGATCTTCTGGGTGCATTATACTCTGGGCATGCAAACAATACATGCCCAATATCTTCCCTTTGATCAGGGCAAAAGGGGCACCCCGAACTTTGGTTGCCTCGCCATTTCACAGTTAAAGCATTTAGTGGTAGTGTCCCCACCCTTACTTGATGATACTTCTTCCGGTCCCCTGGGATGGTAATCCAATCCCAATAAGGTTCTAGGCCCGGTACATGCTTGAGTTCTAAGAAATCAGTAGTAAAGGATGGTTCAATACGACATCCAAAGCTCTTAACCTCAACCATGTTCCAATACAGATCACAAAGTATTTTCTTAGGTGGGAAAACATTCCTCACAGGGTCATCCCATAACAGAGATAGACCCATAGCCATATAAATTGCCTTCACCTCCCTCATCCATGAAATTTTGTGAGCTTTATCAGAGTCTCTAACCTCGAGGAAGCCCTGGGCATACTGGGAGAGTTCCGGGGTTACCCATAATCTCCTCCAGTAAGCAACCGATCTATATTTGGCCATGTCCTCGAAGCTATGGGATCCTAGGTCATAGTGGAGAGGTATCAAGGGAGTGGATACTGGTAAGCCAGTGATGTTGCGAAAAAATTTGTTTTGGGCAACTGTCAACTTTGTAGGGTTGCTGGGCCCCCAGAGTTCAGCCCCATAAAGGACCGCTGCTCCAACCTTTGCATTATAAATCTTTAAAACCGGAGTGATAGGCCTGGTGTGTGATAAATAAAATTCCTTGGTGAGTGCTCCTGTCAATTGTGCATGCCTCATAACCAGCTGGTTGGTGTGCTGTTTCCAATCTAACTTATATGACAGGGTAATGCCCAGGTAATTGAAAACTTGGGTCTGTTCCAATTGGACCCCGTCCATAACCACCTTCCCTCTAACATATTTCCTTTTGTGTAGAACCATGAATTTTGTTTTAGCTGTATTGATAACAAGACCATGGTCTGCACAAAACACTTCAAAAATTCCAATGGCCTTCTGAAGACCCTGTTGTGTCTTTGATATTAATAAAGTATCATCCGCAAACATCAACAGGGGGATCAGTTTTCCGGCCAACTTGGGTGCATCGGTCGGTTGTTGCTCGAAATACCCGATCACCCTGTTGGTGTTTAACGAAAAGATGGTTGGGGCTAGTACACATCCTTGGCGTACTCCCCTCACAATGGGGAATTTGTCAGTTACGCTACCCTGCTGATTCCATCGAACTTGAGCAAAATTATTTTCGTGCAATCTAATTAGAAAAGACAAGATTTCATTTGGGATGCCCTGATCTCGTAGGGCATTCCACAGCTTAGCACGAGGGACCAAGTCGAATGCTGATTTAAGATCAACAAAAGCTGCAAAAAGCATACCCCCCCCCAAGTAGCACTACACGCCAGTATAATAAAACAAATCTAAAAACTTGATCGATGGTACTGGTATGGCTACGAAACCCTGCCTGTAGAGGTGACAGGATATCATATTCATCTATCCAGCCATGAATACGCTGCAGTACAAGCCTCGCCACTACTTTTTGTATGCATGCGATAAGGCTAATAGGCCTATAATTGCCTGGATCCGAGCATTCCCCTTTTTTAAAGATTGGGATAATCTTGGCTCCCTTCCAGGTCTCTGGAATAGGCGAACCCTTCGCGATGCCATTGGCTAGCAACTGAATGTAGGAAGCCCAGAGGTACTTGTCATGCATAAATAGATCTGCAGGAACAGAATCCAAACCTGGGGCCCTCGCTTTTGGGATGTTGTTCAGAGTTTTTAGAACATCAGCTTTAGTAAAAGATAGGTAACTAGCACTCATGGTTGTATTCAAAAATGCCTCGCACCCATCTTCATCTGCATCCTCTGAAGCGAACTGGGACGCATAATGGGAAACCCAAGCGTCTGGTAACACATGATTCGTGGGTTCTCCACTTTTGACCCCCCCTTCCCCACTTAACCATATCCCAGAAGGAGGACATAGATCTTTCTTTACTGGCTCTCAGGAGATCCCTCCAGTAACCCTCATCCCATTCGTCTTTTGCCCTAGTTTGTGTTTTTTTATATACGATTCGGGCGTCCTTTATCTTAGCTATATCTTTGGTCTTTACTGCATCAGACAATGCCATGTAAGCAACCCTGCAGGATTTATCATACCATTGATCCTCCTTCCTTACTGGCCTACACTGTCTTTTGGTAACCTTTTTAACAAAGAAAAATCTCAATTTATTAAAAAACACATCGTGGATCTCACTAACATTAGATAACGGAGCCTCCATAGTGGAGTTACTCCTTAGATCTATGATTGCCTGGGTGGTTAAATCCCTCATAGCTGCAACACTCTCTTCGTTTGTTACACAACTAGACCATCTAATACGTCTGTGGTCGTTCGAGAGGGCAATTTGCACAGTATCCCTCGATCCTTCACTTTTCGGTAAATCGAACAACCTAAATAGCAAAATTAATGGGTCGTGATCACTTTCGGCCCGTGGCTCTATTCACATATCATCGACACTAGACCAATTCTCCTTATTGGTGAGAATATAGTCAATATGACTATGTGATGTACCATTATTAAACGTAGGGGCACCCTGTTTATCAGAACCCGTTCTTCCATTAGTGGCTCGAAGCCCATGCTCCACACATAAAACCTTTAATTGCAATGCGGTCTCTGACCACTTTTTAATAGGTAGTAGGGACAGCTGAGGGATTTCCCAGATATAGTCCTCTTCCACCGTAAGGTCTATATCATAGTTATCTAAGGGTTCAAAGCAACAATTAAAATCACCGGCAACGATAACATTGCCGTTCGAACAATGTAGCTTAAAAATAATTCCTACTTGATCGACTGCCTCAGTGGGTTTGCCGCCTGGAAGCCCCCTTGAATAAATGTTAAAAATGTAAAGGTCCTTACAATGAAGTCGCTGGAATTTAACTAAGAGAATATCAGGGCTATTTGTAGCCAACTGGAGGACAGAGTACCCACTATTCTGTTTTACCCATGTCACCAATCCCCCCTTTGACCTTCCCCGTAAACTCGGTGTAGCCGGGATACAGAAGTGTAGGTATCCCTGCTTTGGTTCCGGGGCTACCTGCCAAGTTTCCCGGAGAAGGATTATATCCTTAGTATCCAGGAAAGCTAGCCAGTCCAGGGATGTCATTTTGCTTTTTAGGCCTGCAACATTCCACGACACCAAGGTAAATTGAGCAGAAATATTGGCATTAAATTGTTCCGTACTGGTAGATTGACTAACCCTACAATCTTGAGATGGAATGCTTACACTCGTACTATTCTCAATTACCACCAAATTTGAGAATGTTTTTACATTTGTCTTGTTATTGGTATTACAAACAGGTGGATCATTGAGGTCATTAATTCCATTTAAAACCACTAAGGTATTTTGTTTGCTCATTATTATTATCTGAGGCGTGGGAGTATCACTTGTCAAGGTTTTTATCTGAGCTATAGGGTCTCCCACTTGGTAATCTCCAGGTGGGATAAAGCATACATTATTACGTCCCCTCTCGAGTCAATCACAATCGTTTAGCCCCGATAAGACCTCATATCTATTTCCCAAAGCCATTCCCCATTCGCTAACTGATGCCTTTATTCCTCTTCTATTTCTCACAGTGTCCCACACTGGCCCCGTAGTCTTAGGGAATGTTACATTTTGTTGTTCGCCATAAAAAAAAATTTAAGTAAGAGGTACTACAGTCCCACTTCTTCTTTGTGGCGGAAGGATATTAGTTAGGACACTGGGCAAAACAGCCGGGTGGGAAAAAGTCACCGCAACACAGTCTCCTGTAAACCTTTTCGGTCGATTTCCAATCCAGGCAACCCTTTTTACTGTCCTGATTTCACCCGCTAATTGTTGTTTCCCTCCTGGAGCCATCTACATATTTCCTGTTAGCCAGTGCAACGCCTTACTGGACAGTGATGCTGGAGATTCCGATTGACCGTTCGCCAAAGGTGGGACATTGGCCAACACCAGTACCACTGGAGAGGCTTCTTCTATGAATTGAAGGGGATCTGTTTTTTGACATGAAACAGGCGGAATATTTGGTGTTACTAAACCACCATCTGTAGCCACAGAATGATTGTTGGTACTAGTTTGAGCCTGAGCCGGGCGAGTAGATAGCGTCAGACCGGCCCTCTCCTCTATTGTGCTCCCAGCATTTTCCTCTGTTACTTGAACCACTTTTGTCACTAATATTGCCAGTTTATCAACCTCACCCACAACCTTACTCTGGATCCCACCCATTTTTTTTTTATCTCAGCGTTTAGTTTATCAATTTTGGTGACCAGAGGCTTAATGATAGATTTGATTTTAAAATCAATCATTTCAGCTATCCTGTAAAACAACTCATCATCCATAATGCATTTAACACTATCATCCCCATGCTCCATACTTCTGGCCTTAGTTTTCCCGGAGGGTGATGCCCTTTTCTTCCTTAGTCCTGATCGTAGGCCTGTTCGTTTTGGCAGGGTTTTTCTGCATGTTCTAGCAGGGCGTGTTTCCTGTTCGGAAGAGGAAGAAGGGTCTTCATCTATAGCTTGGGCACGTGTCTCAAGGTCAGAGTCGACATTGTTTTCTGGGTCAGTTACAACATGAATTTCTAAGTCGACTGCCGGGACACTATTATAATCGTGATTATCGCCTGCGTGTGTATTGATATCAATCGGGTCAGTGGGAGCATCCAGCGATGGAGTTTCTTCCAGTGAAAATGATTGAGTTGGGCTCAGGGGTTGGAGATTAGGAGACTGGCTTAATCCCAGTGACTGTCTCCTCTCACTGTTTATTTTCGTGACCACCTGGACCATGTAATTGTCTATTGTTTTGGAAGCGAATGGGGCCGTTTTTTTTGGCATACTGGACATTAGGTATATAGGTACACTGGGAAGAGATGTATCCAGTCACAAGTGCTGACAGAACATAGGGTAAAATAGTAGAATACACAGCTTAGCTTCCCATAAACAGTGGCGTAAAAAAAAAAAAAAAAAAAAATAGTAATAGATAGTTTCCTTACTTCAGAGACAAAGGGTAGGGCCCAGTCCAGTCGCGGACAGTCTCGGACTGTCTAAGACTGTCCGCCCTTTGTCCGGGCTTCATCCGGGCAGCCCGCTCGCGTCCCGCGAGGCGGGGCTGATGATTGTTTTATGCGCCTCCTGGCGCTTGGTGGTAACGCGGCAACCTCTAGGGCAGCTGGACAATGGAGTCCGCCCCTCGCCGGTCTCCTCAGTGCAGCACCGCTCTGAGTTGGAAAAATGCAGGGCTGCGGGAGGCAGGCGGAAGGTTCGCAGGCAGGAAGGCTCTCTCTAGCGGACGAAGGCAGGTCCTCACAGCGGTCAGTAAAGGCACTAATAATTCCCCGCTCAGTGGGGCTGATGATTGTTTTATGCGCCTCCTGGCGCTTGGTGGTAACGCGGCAACCTCTAGGGCAGCTGGACACTGGAGTCCGCCCCTCGCCGGTCTCCTCGGTGCAGCCCCGCTCTGAGTTGTAAAAACGCAGGGCTGCGGGAGGCAGGCGGAAGGTTCGCAGGCAGGAAGGCTCTCTCTAGCGGACGAAGGCAGGTCCTCACAGCGGTCAGTAAAGGCACTAATAATTCCCCGCTCAGTGGGGCTGATGATTGTTTTATGCGCCTCCTGGCACTTGGTGGTAACGCGGCAACCTCTAGGGCAGCTGGACAATGGAGTCCGCCCCTCGCCGGTCTCCTCAGTGCAGCACCGCTCTGAGTTGGAAAAATGCAGGGCTGCGGGAGGCAGGCAGAAGGTTCGCAGGCAGGAAGGCTCTCTCTAGCGGACGAAGGCAGGTCCTCACAGCGGTCAGTAAAGGCACTAATAATTCCCCGCTCAGTGGGGCTGATGATTGTTTTATGCGCCTCCTGGCGCTTGGTGGTAACGCGGCAACCTCTAGGGCAGCTGGACACTGGAGTCCGCCCCTCGCCGGTCTCCTCGGTGCAGCCCCGCTCTGAGTTGTAAAAACGCAGGGCTGCGGGAGGCAGGCGGAAGGTTCGCAGGCAGGAAGGCTCTCTCTAGCGGACGAAGGCAGGTCCTCACAGCGGTCAGTAAAGGCACTAATAATTCCCCGCTCAGTGGGGCTGATGATTGTTTTATGCGCCTCCTGGCGCTTGGTGGTAACGCGGCAACCTCTAGGGCAGCTGGACAATGGAGTCCGCCCCTCGCCGGTCTCCATGGTGCAGCCCCGCTCTGAGTAGGAAAAACGCAGGGCTGCGGGAGGCAGGCGGAAGGTTCGCAGGCAGGAAGGCTCTCTCTAGCGGACGAAGGCAGGTCCTCACAGCGGTCAGTAAAGGCACTAATAATTGACTTTTGAATTGGAAATTGACTCACTATCTCATGATCGGAATTGACGTTGTAGTTTACAGAAAAAAGCCGCATGTCAGCAGCCGTACTGAAACTGAGTAAACACACACTCAATGCAGACTCTGGCAGGACATGAATTGCTGATTGTACTTTGGCGTTTTTATATTTCACAGATAAACATAAATACAAATGAACCTTGACTTTGCAATGGCGTTGAAGCAGCCCATGTATACACTTGGGTTTTTGAGGGGGTTAAACGGGGCACAGGAGACAGTTCATTCAACTTTTCCACTGGCATAATGTTTATTGATGCGCCACTGTCTAAGATAAACTATATGGAACACCCTTTCACCTTCAGTGTGATTTGAGAACAATGTTCAAATGAATTTTGAACTTTCTCTTGTCGATCTCGTTTTGACTCACACGCTTCCTTGCAACAAGCTAAACCTACCTCTTTCTGTGGTCAACATGGACATCACACACCCATCTTCCTCACTGTTGCTTGATAATGATGATGATGGACTTTTTGATGAGCTATTTATTGAAAATCGACGTTTTTCCCTTTCTGATTGCCTCAACTGATGTTGCTGCTTTGCCTGGTGGGCGTGGTTGGAATGTCTCTGGAACTTTCTGGCATCCATTTTGTTTTCCCTACGTGATGCACTTGATCTTTCCTTCATTTTATTTTCTTACCGTGATGCAATTGATGCATTGGTCTCCTCATCGTTGAACTTGTTGAACTTGCAATGCTTGATGGGCGAGTCAAGTCTTTCTTCAGTTCAGTTTGATATATTGGATCAGCATAAAAATCCTTACAAACATTTTCCAATTAAACAGCAGTCCTTCATAACCGAACCTATATAAAACACATTTCCTACTTAGGCTCAAAAAGGTGACATACATCAAAAACATTGTATCACAGGATGTCTAAAATCACATAATCCTGTAATAAAATGCATGGTGAAAATATACTTTGTTCAATGTTAAAACAGGCAGAAAATGATAACTTGCACAGACAATGTCAACATTTAATATTGACAAAAATAAAGTGCCTAGCAAAGTAAGCAAATTAAACTGTATACAGTCCCCAGCTGCTGTACCAGATGATATAAAGTGCTAGCACCTGTAAAGTGTCTCGAACGGTAAACTACAAACTGGCATAGGGCAAAGCTTGTATTCCTACAGGGATGGAGATTATACAACATTTCGCTCTCGGATCAACCTATTATAATTTAACTTTCAATATTAATACTTAGCCGGTGTAAGCAATTCCATGCAGTGATACCTGCATGTTTCGTAACTCACTGCACTACATACAGTTACATATCAAACTGTGAGCATTTACTGATATGAGGGATTTGTTACGTACTTCTGTCGATTGTATAACGGCTGACCACATATCCCAAAGCAAGGCTGATATGTTGTTATAAATATGCTCCCTTTCTATCCAAGTTCTTAACTCAAATGCACCCACAGTGCTGCATATCCCATATAGTGCAAAGAGAAGCTGCAGCCATCAGGTTCAGAGATAAGTTTATTCAGAACAAAACAAAAGTAGATGGATTACAATATCTTCTACACCTACAGAGCAATCACAGATGGAATCCTCTTCTCTTAGTCATTTGTTTTACAAGGTAGAACCTTGTTGGGAATACCCCTAATCTGAACATGATACATACTCAACTTCTTTGAGTACGTTGTATTTTATCCAGATAGTCTTTAAACCTGCCTCGGCCCTAGATCTGAGATATGGATCTATTAGTCTGTGGCCAGGAATGGATGCCCTGAGTCCTGAGCCACTTTGACTATAGTACCCATTTTTAAAAAGGCTGATCGTGACAGCACACACTTCTACAGGCTGATTTCACTCCTGGACTCGGTGGTCAAGGTAATGGGCCGCTTACTACTAGAACAATTGTCCACCTGGGCAGAGGAACACAAAATAATTTCCGACGTCCAGTTTGGATTTAGTCCATGATGGTCAACCGTGGCCCAATGCCTTAACTTAACCATGCTACTCAGCAAATATACGGTTGCACGTTCTGGTACCATCTACCTAGCTTTCATGGACTTGTACTCCACATTTGATCGTGTTAACAAGGCAAAACTGTGGCAGTCCCCAGTTTGGATTCCGTCCATTATGGTCAACCGTGGCCCAATGCCTTAACTTAACCATGCTACTCAGCAAATATACGGTTGCACGTTCTGGTACCATCTACCTAGCCTTCATGGACTGTACTCCACATTTGATCGCATTAACAGGGCAAAACTGTGGCAGTCCATGAAGGACATTGGGGTTGAAAGTAAAATCATCAATTTACTGGAGGACCTTCACAGGGCAACCAAGGCCAATGTGAGATATTCACAGGACATTCGCGTGTCATGGAACTTTGAAATAAAGAGGGGTGTTCATCAAAGTTGCTTTCCAGCCTCATTTCTGTTTAACCTTTACATCAACGATATAGATAGAGCTTCAACAGCTACAGGGGTAGATTATCTGTATGCAGGGCGACATGGTTGCCCCGTCCTACTATACGCGGACGACCCAGTCCTTATATCCAGGACTACTAGGGGTCTCCAATCTCTGCTAGACGCCTTTTCCAACTTTTGTCGGAAAGAGATGTATCTATTAATGACTTGAAATCCTAGATTATGCAGGTGGGGACTCGCCCATAAAAATTCTTCCAATTTAGAGTAGGCCCTGCTAAAGTACCCCTACACGTCTTTTCATTCCTGGGGCCTTACTGGATGATCAAATAAAATGGGGACCATTAAAACAAAGAAAAAAGGGGGATTTGGCACGGGTGAATGCAGCCATTTTTAATTTTGCTTCTAAACTAGGTAAGAGACCTATTGCCCCCTTGTTGAAAGTTTACCAAGCAAAACGTGTAGCTCTAGCCTGCTCTGGGAGCAAAATATGGGGGCATGTCTCCACAGATGCTTTATAGGTGGCTGAGAACACTTTTTTGAAGCGCCTTTTGGGTGTTCCCCATGGTCTGTCTAATTTGGTGGTCCACGAGGAACTGCGGGTGCCCCATCTAAGTGATACACTGGCACTTCGCTCCCATATGTTTTGGGTAAACAGTTAGCTGAACAAAGAATTAACTCTTAGCCAGCTGATTTTAAAAGAGTGCATGACCTCTGACAACGTGCTCAGCATACCTTGACTTAGATACATTAAGAGTAGCTTTGAAAAGCTAGGGCGCGCTGACTTATTTTCCAATCCCGAATCAATTACAAAAAATGATGTGGGGATAACTAGGGAATCCTTCAACGGCATCAGGAAATTAGATAGGGAAGAGCTGGAATTGCGGAAACCTAGTGTCTGCATATTTTTTATGTTACAGACAATTCCATCAGCTGAGCCTTATCTTCTGGGGTTTTTATCCATGTTTGAGCGGTTTCTATTGACCAGGTTTCGCCTGGATCTTTTTCACCTCCTGCTTGCAATTCCCAGGGGGAGCAGTAGAGGCCAGTTGTTAGCACCCTGTGGCTGTGCCGGAGAGTCTCCACCGGATTTGCTAAATTTTATGTCTTTTTTGTAAATTTCATGAGGTTCCACGGAAGTACTTTTTTGTCCCCATTCTAAAGAAGATGAATTTTAACGCGTTCCGTGCTCGTGACGAAACCACTCTGTCACGAGCCACGAGCGCGCTGTGCTAATGACGGAATGGTTCCGTCACGCCGCGGCCACTCAGCCCACGCTGCATCAATTCCGCGCCTGGGTGGCTGAATTAATGAGCGGGCGGGGCCGTGACGGAACCACTCCGTCATGAGCACAGCACGCCCGTGGCTCGTGATGGAGTGGTTCCGTCACAAGCATGGTGGCAGCGCGCGAGCCCCTCTCCCCACCAGCACCGCGGCGCTAAGGGGTTAAACAAGCTCATCCAGCTCTCCTGTACCTCCACTGCTGAAGGATGATTGTACTTTTTTTATTCTTGGCTATCTGAAATCCACGGTGAAGACCAGGGCTTGTCTTGACTAATAGATACCTGTTATGGAGATTTTAGTCCACACTGATGAGATAAATGTTTCAGAGGGTCAGGTTAATTTTACGGGGAAGTGTAGATTAAACGGGGATACTATTTGACTTTGAACTTTGCACTTTATTGTCAGAGATTGTTACGGGAGGTTGTGCTATGCATTTTTTTATCAAACTTTTGTTTATGGAATGTTTTACCACAATTATCCCAGTACATGGCAATGCAAAGAATTAGACATCCGTGTACATCTTTAATAATTCTAGTTCCGTGTACAGAGTATTACGATTATTACAGCACCCAACTGTTTCTAGGAGACATATACACATTACCGGTACATCACTGACAATAGCTTTGCCTTAAATTAGCCCTTCCCCTGAAGCCCTACCCCACAACCCCCTCCCCAACCCCCAGACCCCTTGCCAAGCAATCACTCCTGTTCTTGTTCATGGGAAGCATGCAAGGGTGCCTGAGAATGAACCCCCAACTGTGTGAGAACATAGCATAAAAGAAAAATAAGTAAGTAAAATAAACCTTGACTCGTGTAAGTCAACCTAAATGAAACCCTGGGTCATGACAGAATGCAGAACGCAGCCCATGACGCGCTCTGGAGTGACGAAACGCTATTTAGAGTTGGAAGAGGTGGAGGGCTCTGACCCTCAGGGAACACACAGTCAATGGTAGTCCTGTGGATAAACACTTCACTAGAGGACCTTTCGCAGGGATTCTGCTCCTACACAGAACTGTGCACAGAGACCCAGGACCTCAGTGAATTGTGGTGTACCAAAAAACTCACCTTAGTGCCTAGAAACCCTAACCAGCTAGCATCAGTGTCACATTAGCTCTTCGTCCTATAGCAAATGAACCAATGATTAGACAACCCAGAAAATGCAACTTAGGTTATACTCAGGAATGGTGGGAAGTAAGAACACTCTTTCGTATACTCTCATACCAGTCCACAACAGGAGTAAAAAAGAGACATGGGAAAGGTTAAAATATTTATATTAACGACGTGCTCTAAGATGCAGTATTTTTGCTAACATAAGCAGACATATGATTAGAAATAATATGATCAGCATTGTTACAATTCCATAAAACACAAAAGGAGAAATCATATTGCAATGATGGTGAAAAAAGGTCTTATAGTGCCTAGTATATCACCCTCCTTACATAGGAACTATGTTTTATAAAATATAGAAGGTTTCTTAGGTATGTTTGGGGGACCCCATACCTCCAAGATCAGCAGGTGTGGCTCACATCAGGATCTGCAAAAGCTCTCTGTCTCTCTGGAAAAACAGGCTTCTTCCAAATGTCTGAAATCATGTTTACAGTGCATTATTAAAGGTGCCAGAATAACGTTGGCTGCAGCTGCATATATGTTAGGCCTAAAACGTGAGCCGATCAGCCCGAACAACAGCTACCTTGTTATGATAACCTTGGAGGCTTTAGAACTCAATGTGGAGACCAGAGTCACGATGTATGTCTAGGGATGCTGAAAACAAGCCTTTCTCAGGTGAAGCATTTCATGCAGCCTATCTTACAACAACAGTTATATGCAGTGTTGTGTGTAAAAGTGGCAAAAAGGTAAAATGGTGTTTAAACTTCCAATAAGCCAATGCTAACTTAACAATGTGTGCAATAAGGCCCAGCCCACACTACAGACCCCATGTGTATTCAAAATTTGTAAAGTTGTCTCTATGAATGTAGCTCAATCGTTCCATGGTTAATGCCCTTCAGAGGCGTGCCTACCATTGCGTCATTGCTGGAGCCTCTTGCTTCTTCCAGGCTATGGCCAGGACCATCTTGGTGGCGCCCAAACATAGCCACAAAATGTCTTGGTCCACCGTGGTTTGATATTTTAGCCGGGGAACAGCCATGACAATGCGGGGATTACCCCGCACTGCCATTACAACGCAGGGATTACAGCGAAAGTCGTTACAACGACTTTCGCTGGAGGGTGCTGTTGGATAGGGAATAGTTTAATTTTCTATCCAACACCTTCCCTACTGTCAACGTGGGCTGGAGTTGGAATAGAAAATTAAACTATTCCACTATCCAGCGCCCTCCAGTGAAAGTCGTTGCAATGACTTTCGTTGTAATCCCCGCGTTGTAATGTCATTTAGGGTAAAAGCCCGCATTGTAATGACATACAACCATTTCAGCCCCGGGTCTCTAAGTCCTAGAAGCACAAATGCCGGAGAGTCAGGAATAGGATAACCTGAGATGTCTTTGATATGAGTGAGGATTTTATTCCAAAAGGGACAAATGACCGGACAGTCCCTCCATATATGTCGGAAATCTCGGAGAAGGCAACAGCGTCTCCAGCATAGATCCGTTGTGTTGGGAAAAATCTGTTTTAGATGGTGGGGAATAGGTACCAATCACATAACACGTTATAGTGGGCTTCTCTTTGCGTCAATGAGTGGTTGTGGCATCTTATGTACCTCCATATTGCCTTCCACTGGGTGTCTGTAATGTCTTGGCCAGGTGTTTTTTCCCAGAAATCATGTTACCGGGGACAAGGGGATGGCAATGTGCATAGCAGAAGTATGCAAAGGAATGAGATAGCCCCTCTCATGTACCCTGTTTTTGTCAAATAACTTCGAAGGTTGTGAGTTCCCTTGTTGCCCCTTCTCTAATCCCAGGTTTTAGGGCCCAATGGCGTAGTTGGAGATAATGGTAGTGTTCCGACTTGGGTAAGTTGTAGTCACATTGGCAATTTTCAAATGTCAGGAAGTCCCAATTATGGAATAGGTGTGTCAGAGCAAGGTATCTCCCCTCCCTCCATTCATCGAAAGGGCCTGGTTCTAGTGCTGGGGGAAACGCTGGATTGTAATGTACAGGGGTGAATGGGGATGGAAAGGACGTCCCTGCAGTCTGGCGCAGCACTGCATCCACGTTTGAAGAGCTGTGTTAGTAGGAGTGCTAATGTAAGCATTTGGAGGAGGATCTAGTTTTAGCTTCATAATAAGGTCCCAAATCACACGACCGGCTATTGCCCGGTCCATATGTAACCAGTGTTTGTCCGATTCTGGGTGAGACCACTCGACTACTACCCAGAGTTGTGCCACTTTGTAATAGAGTGTCAAATCGGGCATAGCGAGTCCCCCGTCGTCCGTGGATTTCCTCAAGAGATGGAATGGAAGCTGCGGTCGTTTGTTTTGCCAACGGAATTTTGTAAGCAGTATTTGTGCTTTATGTAGAAAGTATGCCTCGAGGCTAATGGGAAGGCTCTGAAATAAGTGTAAAAATGTCGGCAATATCACCATTTTAGTGGTGTGAAGTCTACCAATCCAGGACATATAAAGAGGAGACTAGCGCTTGAGATCAGCCTGTAGGTGAGTGAGGAGTGGAGGATAATTAGCAGCGAACAAGCCTGAGACTTTGGGGGTCCGTTTAATCCCTAGATAAGTCAATTCCTTCTTGGCCCATCGGAATGGCGTAGAGGCCTCCAGGTTTCTCATGTCTATTTCCGGCAGCGT
The DNA here is from genome assembly GCF_964261635.1 of Lissotriton helveticus. Classification (NCBI taxonomy): domain Eukaryota; kingdom Metazoa; phylum Chordata; class Amphibia; order Caudata; family Salamandridae; genus Lissotriton; species Lissotriton helveticus. The sequence continues at coordinate 857,467,497 of NC_136069.1, forward strand.
TAGATTTAGTAGAAATGATTTAGGAAGGTTTATTTTCAGGCCAGCTACCAGCTCAAACTGGGACAATTCCACTTGCACCGCGATCACGGATCGCAGGTGGTCCGACAATGTCAAAAGGATGTCGTCAGCGAACAATGATATTTTATGGTCGTCGGAACCGAAGGGCACTCCCCTAATCTCTGGTGATTTCCTAATAACTTCTGCAAGTGGTTCAATACTTATGAGGAGTGGGGACATTGGACACCCCTGTCTCGTGCCTCTCCCCAGCAAGACAGGGTCTGATGCCACCCTGTTAGCTCGCATCATGGTGATGAAAGGTATCACAAAATCCAAACCCCTGGAGGACCCGAAAGAGAGACGCCTAGTCCACCCGGTTGAACGTCTTCTCAGCTCCTAATCCCAGTAGGACTGCCGGAATCCGTTTCTTATGGATTTTCTCCATAAAGTGGATCACCCTGCATACATTATCGTGTCTTTGTCTGCCCTCAATAAATCCGGATTTGTCTGGGTGTATAAGATCGGGCAACAGTTTGTCCAATCTCAAGGCCAGTATCTTGGAGTAGAGCTTAAAGAATAAGAAGTGCTAAGGGGCGGTATGGACCACATAACTGGGGGTCCTTTTCGGCCTTAGCAATCACCGTGATTAGTGCTTCGCTCAAGGTATGAGTCACCTGGGCAGCTTCAGCTACATGGTTAAAATGAAGGGTCAGTTGGTGAATGAGTTCCTCGCTAAAGCTTTTATAAAATTGGGCAGTCATCCATCCGGGACCGGTGCTTTGTGCAGCTTGAGAGTTTTAAGGGCAGCATGAACCTCCTTCTCCGAAATCGGTTCCTGAAGTTGTTTGTTCTGGGAGCACGTTATCTAGGGAAGCGTCACTGAATTCAGGTAGATGGCTTGTGTGTGTGGGTTAGGGTGGTCGGGGGTATAGAGAGTATCATAGAAGTCTTTGAACAATCACGCTTTTCCTAGTTCCTCCTGAATCTGGACGCCTGTGTGGTGTTTTATGCTTGTGATATATGCCATTTCCCTTTTTACCCTCCGTTGTCGTGCTAGATGTGCCCCTATTTTGTTCCCTTGGGCATACAACGTCTGCTGAAGACTAAGAAGGGTCAATTCCACCATATTCGACTAAATTGCATGTAGCTACCATTTCAGGGATGTGACTGTTCTTTGAAGCGAGAGAGTGGGATTAGCCTTGTGCTCACGCTCCGCAATCCTTAATTTCTTCTCTAGAGGTAACCTCTTGGTGGCTCTTTCTTTAATAAGGGCAGACCTTAAAGGTGTCCCAGTTATTGGCCACAGACGTACCTTGAGGGTTATTCAGTTGGAAGAATTCTCTAATAGAAGCTCTTAGGGCGTCCCGCGATGTTTTGAATCGGATTAGGGCAGTAGGGAAATACCACCTCTTGGACTTGAGTGGAGTGCACAACCACTCCATGGAGACCGACAGCGAAGCGTGATCGGAAATGACTATGGGGTCTATGGTGGCTTCTTGGACCCGACTATTGAGTGTTTGACTGAGGAATGTTTAATCAAGTCTCGAGTAGCTTCGGTGGACATGGGAACAGAAAGTATATTCTGTGTCCTTCGAGTGCGCCTCCCTCCATGCGTCCCTAAGACCCATCGCCTGTACCTCTTGTTTCAAGGCTTTAGGGAAACTACATGTACGTGTTTTGTGTGGGTTGGAACTGTCTGCCCCTGAGTGCCAGGTGAGGATAAAGTCCTCCATGAGGATTATATCACCTATCGCATAGCCCCCCCAACAAAGACAGCGCAGGGTGAAGGAATATCGCCTGGCCAGTATTGGGTGCGTATATCATTGCTATGGTGCATTGCTGTCCCCAAAGCTGTCCCCGTACCATTAAGACCCTCCCCTCCTTATCTGTTTTGTAGTCCTCTGGTTGGAATTTGAGAGAGGAATGAAAGATTAAGTTTTGTAGTGGTGGAAGATTTATAGATCAATGGGTATGATTTGTGTTTCAGTCTGTGATTGTCAGATCATTTGAGGTGAGTCTCCTGAAGGGCCACTAGGTCATAGTGTTGATCTGTGAGGTATTTCAATATCTTGTGATGCTTAAACGGAGCATTCATACCTTGTACATTCTAAGACAGCGTGGTTATCACCTTAGGGAGTACAACAATTTATGGACCCGCACATGAGTATGTCTTAGAATTTTCCTTACACCCCTCCCCTACCCGCCCCTGCACTTCCACCACCCCTCCGGATTGCTTCAGAGTGTATCCTCTCCAATCTCCTGTCCCCTCAGAGCCCTCTGTGTTGACTTCGGTACCCAGGGTAAAAAAGAAAAACACAAGCAGAAATGAAAAAGAGTCAAAGAATATAAACAGACCAAAGGGGTATGTCCATCTCTATCAGATATTGTCCTGGCGGAGATTGTCAGCAATGAGCTGAAATTGCTGATGTAATGCCAAGGTTGCTGGGGCGATATCTTGGAACAATTCACATGTGAACCCCTGGAATTTCACCTCATCTCGTTTCCCGGCCGCCTGGAGTATCGTTTCCTTGGTTTTGAAGGAGTGCAGTTTGGCGACAATGTCCCCTGGTCGGCGTTTCTCTTCTTGTAGTGGCTTTCCCACTCGATGGACTCTCGCCAGTTTCACCTTTACCGTCCTTGCTCTGAGGAGTTTCGTGAACAGACCCTGTATGAAGGCCTCGAAGTTCACCTGCCTCTGGACCTGCACCGCACCTGCCAAGCCGAGCACCAGCAACAACCACCTCAAGTGCATCCTGCTCAACACCCGCTCCGTCCACAGACACGCCGTCGAACTCTGGAACCTGCTCGACACAACATCACCAGACGTCGCCTTCCTCACAGAAACCTGGATGAACGCCTCCTCAGCACCCGGCATCGCCATAGCCATCTCGGACGGATACAATATCACCCGGCAGGACCGCGTCAACCAGACTGGAGGAGGCATCGCCATCGTACACAAGAATACCATCCGCATCTCGACCAATTCCCACGACAACTTCACCGCCGCCGAACACCTCCACTTCCAGATACACACCGACCCCAAGACGACCCTCAGAGGCACCCTCATCTACAGACCCCCGGGACCACGCACACAATTCAGCGAAGACATCGCAGACTTCATCAGCCCGCACGCCATCGCCTCCCCTGACTACATCCTCCTGGGGGACCTCCACTTCCACATGGAGAACATCAAGGACAGCAACACCACCACCCTGCTGGACAACCTCGCCAACCTCGGACTCAAGCAACTGGTGAACACCCCCACCCACTACGCCGGCCAAACGCTTGACCCCGTCTTCTCCTCCAGAAAGCACATCTCCTTCAGCCACTCCACAGGACTCCATTGGACTGACCACAGCTGTGTCCACTTCAGCTTCAAAAGAACCACGACCCACCACCACCTACAACAGGTTCCTCGCCCGGGCTGGAGCAAGATCACCGCCGAGCAGATCACCACCTCCCTCAGCCAGAACACCCCCGCCAGCACAACGGATCCCAACGAAGCAGCCAGCAACCTCATACAGTGGCTGACCGCCTGCACCAATGACCTCGCACCACTAAAGAACCCTCCCAGCAGGCCCGGCAGCAAGAAAACCCCCTGGTTCACCGATGAACTCAAGGACTCCAAGAAGAACTGCCGCACCCTCGAGAAAGCCTGGCGCCACGACCCGACCACAGACAACATGACTGCCCTCAAGCACGCCACCCGCAAGCACCACCAGCTGATCCGCACCACCAAGAAGACAGCATTCAAAGAACGACTGGACAACAACGCCCACGACAGCAAGGAACTCTTCAGCATCGTCAAAAAGCTCTCCAACCCCAGCGCCGGAAACAACGACATCACTCCTTCGCAAGACCTCTGCAACTCTCTCGCCTCGTTCTTCCACCGCAAGATCGCCGACATACACAACAGCTTCGGCGCCCCAACCACGCACCCAACCACCGAACCAACGCCCCCCACCACCAACCTCTGCAACTGGACCCCGGTCAACACCGAAAACACCACCCGCACGATGAACACCATCCCCTCCAGATCACCAACCGACCCCTGCCCCCACCACATTTTCAACAAGGCCGACGCCATCATCACACCCCAACTCCGGGACATCATCAACACCTCCTTCCACACCGCCACCTTCCCGGAAAACTGGAAGCACGCCGAGCTCAGCGCCCTCCTGAAGAAACCCACAGCGGACCCCACCGACCTCAAGAACTTCCGCCCCATCTCGCTCCTCCCTTTTCCTGCCAAAGTCATCAAGAAGACCGTCAACAGACAGCTCGCCGCCTTCCTCGAGACAAATGGATCCCTCGACCCCTCGCAGTCCGGTTTCCGAGCCAACCACAGCACCGAGACCGCCCTGATCGCAGCCACCGATGACATCAGATCTTGGAGATATGATCATTCCAGTTAAATTTGCTATTCAGACGAATGCCGAGATAATCATAATGTGTGACCACCTAAATCCGCTCTTCATTTATCATGATCTTTCCTTTAAATGCTGGGGGTGAATGTATTACCATTGCCTTTCTTTTGGTGATAATAACGACAAAGCCCTTACTATAACAATAATCTTTGAACTTGGTGAATAGTTTATGAATGGCAATCACAGTTCTGGAAATTAATACAGCTTTGTCAGCAAATACAAGGATAGGGATCGTGCCACCTGCAATTTTAGGAACATAAAGGGGTGTTTCAAAAATATATTCTACTACATCATTTATAAATAAAGTGGAGTAGTTGGGCTAATATGCACCCTTGTCTCACCCCCTTTTCAATCAGAAATGGAGCAGTGCACTCCCCCATTTTCTCATAGTGTACGGATGCAGTATTATCTTAATGCAGGGCTTTTATAACTTGTAATAATGTCGATGAGACCCTCCAAATGTTCCAGAGCTTCTTATAGCTTAGAGTGATTGACTAAGTCAAAGGCTGACTTCAGATCAATAAAAATGAGGTGTAATGAAGATTTAATATTAATGGTATATTTGTAGAAGATTAAAAATAAACAACATACCTGCTCAATTGTTCAAACGTTTTATCTGAAACCAACCTGCAGCTCTGTCAATAGATTGCCAGAATTCATCAAACCTTGTAATCTATGGAGGAGTACTTTTCCCTGAATTTTCCCCACTCCACCTAAAAGTGAAATTGGGCAGTAAGTTGATGGGTTCCCTGGGCTGTCTTTTTATGAATTGGTATCACAATTGCTGAGCACCATGAAGCAGGTATGCAACCGTTGTTTATAACTGCATTAAAAACCTTTGTCAGGACCAATGACCAGTAAGTTGGGTCCATCTGATAATCATCCAAGGGTACTACATTTGGGCCTGGTGCCTTCTTTTGTTTCATAGACTGGAAGGCTCAATGAACATCTGATCTTAAAACTTACAGGCAGGGAATCACACATTAGCCAGAAACCTGTGCTCATGGCCACGTCCTAATGGCTGCCCTATGTCCCCCTCCTTTTCCACCCTGTACAAGTCACTAAAATGGTCTTCCAAGTACTTTGGACCAATATGGTGGCTTATCTAATTGTCTGATCCCTTCTCAATATCATTGACAAATCTCCAAAAGTACTTAAAGTTCTTATCGGTTGCTGCCTTCTTCAGTTCCTCCCATAGCAGGAAATGATAACTTGATTTCTTGGTTTTTAGTTATCACTTGTAAGCTTGCATATGGATCTGGAAATACATTTCACTTTGCCTGTCACTGTGTCAGTTGATAAGGGCCTGTGAGACTACCTTTTATCCTTGTAGCAATTTGCATCCTACCAGGCAGATCTAGGTTTATTTACTTTAACTTGGTGAGTGCAACGAGCCAAGTGTGTCCACATTAGTATGATCTCAGTGAGGAAAGCCTGAAAACAATCCAAAATGATTTCATTTGTAATGACCTAATCAATAAAAATAGCCTTGTCCATCCTACTTAATAACAATTGCAAATGAGGCAACTTGGCAAGATATTTGTCATATTTCCGAGCTTATTGGGGTATATTACCAACAACTAGCGATAATTTTTGTCTCTAACTTGTTTAGAGACAAAAATTATCGCCGCACATCGGCGATTTTTATCGCAGATAAACCTTGCTATTAGCAAGGTTTATCGCAAATGCGATAAAAAACTCCCGCAATGCATGAATATCGCTGAAAAGTCAGCGATATTCATGCATTATCGAGCAAATGCTCTTAGCCATGTTATCCACCTCCCATTGGATAACATGGCTAAGAACTGCTCAGGGCAGGTGTTAGCTTTTGGAGATATTCGCGCTTAGCGCAAATATCTCCAAAAGTTGGTAATAGGAGATAGCGATGTTAGCGACTGTTTCCAGTCGCTAACATCTTGGCACGCCCACTTTGCATGTCATTAGTGATAAATATCACTGACATGCAAAGCGGGGCCCAAGATGGTCGCTATCTCCTATTAGCTGTCGCTAACTGGTGTTAGCGACAGCTTGGTAATAGGGAGATAATTTTATCTCCGCTTTCTTGGCTTTTAAAGCCAAAAAGCGGAGATAAACCCCCTTGATAATATGCCCCATTATTCTCTAAATATTAGCTGGTTCAATTGGGACTGTCTAAAGGTTTTCGCTATGTATCCGGGTCAATTTGTTGTCAGGCCCAAACATAAGCTTCACTATGAGAGGGTCATGATCACATTTTTACCTGTCTCACCAAATGCATGTCACAAGGCTCATTAAGACTCACTCTATAATCAAGCCCCTGAGACCTGATCCATAGGTTGCTTTTATCTGGGGAGTCCGAGATGGTACAGTCATTTCAATGATGAAGCCCCATATTCAGTAAAACATGTATAAATGCCTCCCCCTTTATACATGGCTTGGTCCATGATATGTCAGGTTTGAGTATTTTGAAACAATGATCCTCCATCCAAATCTGATCATTAACTATTCCGTCCAATGGAGGTACATTGAAATCCCCACAAACCAGAAGGAGGTTTTTAACACAGTCAGCCTTAGCTTCCTCGGTATCCAAGAAAGTTTGGCTTTTTAAAGACGCTAGGTAGATCAGCATATTAAACCAGGTCAACTGTACATCCTCGCTCTAACCTGTGGGAATGCATGCATTACCTATGCTCATGCAAGCAACTTCTGCGCTTGGCTTCAGCAGCCTTACATGGAGTAAGTTAAAACCCCCAGCGCTATCAAGGAACATTGGATCCTCTCATAGTGTAAATTGCATGCAACATAAATTGCCAAGCCCCCGCACGGTCCACTCTTTTTTTTCTCTAACAGCCAGGGTATGAAACTCATAATAACCCTCAAGCCTATTTTCTTTTTTTTTAAAAAGATTTTTATTTGCATTTGATTATAGAACAACATTACAATCACGTCGTGTTCGGTCATCACTCCCATCCCTTCCCCCCCACACCCACCCAGCATCACAGTGTAAATCCCATCCCTTTCCAACAACACGAATACGTTCTTTAGCGCTCTTTCCAAGTTCGAATCTTTGTGTCCCATATGTTCCCTCATTCAGTGCCTTTGTTCCCCTGTCTCTCCCTTTCCCTTGTGTCCTATTTCAGAGCCCCCCATCTAATCCATGGTATTGTGGTAAATAAATAAATAATACCTCTATTTTTGGATGAATAAATGAATAACAGATAGCTCAATAAATAAGAGTCAAGATTCGAGGTAGTAGGAGTTTTGCAGGTTTATTACAGCATAAAGGACAGGAACAGGACAACCTGCATAGGAATAGGATGGCAGGGCCCAGCAGCTGCTGGGGCTGGATCTGGGATGAGCGCGCTAACATTTAATAACAATACACGATCATATATACTAAAACAGTTGCATTACAATACATACGATAGGCGTAGCAGTGGGTGGAGCAATAGGCGTGACGCGTAGCAGTCGCGAAAGATAAGGGTGAAAAGAGGTGTAACAGGGCGTATACATAGACATGTGATGCAAACGTAACAGAATATGTCATGAATGGGGCGGGAACATGGAGGGGGCTACCTAAGGAGCCGGGACCTCTGACCTGATGGTGCGCGCAAGCTGGCAATGACGTGTTACTAGGAGAAGCTGGGGGCTTCGAACTCTGTGCTAGGAGCAGAGACTGAAGTCTGGAGAGTCAGGGCGACATGTACCTAAGCAGTATCTAGTATCTGATGTTTAGAGAACATGTTGATATAAACTATAAGTCAGGAGGGGAGAGGCTAACGGACTCTAAGACTGGAGCATGCATTATTCTACATGTAGTGCGTGATGAAGAATATTAAATGACCATTAAATGCAGTATTTCTCTTACATGGAGACGTAAGGGCTAGACAATGACGGAAACTATTGATGTGATTCAGTAGCTTTAGGAATGCAGAGAAGGAGGACTGAACTGATAGCTGGAATCATAACATACTCTTGGCAGACTCAGAGGCAGGGCTAGGGTGAGCCGGGCACTGCGAGGCAGGAAGTAAGTGAAGGGTCGAGGATACAGGTGGGGGCTGTATCGCTCCTCAGCGAGGCTTCAGGAGACAGGAGCTGAATCTGGTGTCCAGGCCCTTTTGAGGCCTAGAAACGGGAACTTTACAATGAAATAACGTGCACACTGAGGAACGTGGCAACGTAACTTTACATAGAATATTCACGAGAACTGGAAACTGACATACTAAAGGTGGACACAACTATAATTGCGTCTTTAATCGAACATGGGGAATAACATATGCATATTAATCATGCACAGATAACATATGATGGATGACACGTAGGGACACAGAACATGGCAAAATTTACTTTTCCACATTCCCTCCTTGTCACTACGTTTCCATCAGGAAACATCAATATTCATGATACCATCTATCATTTCATACAGTATCATTTGCTCGTCTCGAATTTTCTGGGAACGCGTTTTAGAACGGGGCTTGGGACTAGGAATACATGATGTAGCACAAATGCCGCAAATCGCAGGGCCACATTGTATACAGAGGCAGCAGCTAAATATGATCGCTACTGCAATACCTAGAAAGGACAAGACTTTCCATCCCCAGGCGGAAATTATATTCCAGAACCAACCGGACCATGTCCAGGTGCCTGGGTCTTGGTGTAACAGATGGGCAATTTTATGGAGTCTGGTTATAGCTGAATAAACAGACGGCGTGTTATTTGGAATGAAAATGCAGCAACTAGATCCGATGACTCTACAGGCCCCGCCCCTATCGGCCAATATGACGTCAAGGACGAGACGATTCTGTAAAACGACAAATCTCATAGCAGATTGCTCTTCGGTTAAGTTACCTAGAGCAGAGGCAGTCTCATTGACTACTGCTTCAAGGGTTCTGGTTAACCTACGGATTAGCTTACTATTCTGGATAGGTCCTATAAAGAAGAAGAAACCTCTATTGAAATCTGTATACTGTTCTAGAGCAGTTTCAGTATAATCGACAATGGGGGACTCCCTTCTATGTCTAATGTGTACTAGATGTGTGTTTCTATGATAATCAGGTGGGGCTAGGAAAACAGGTGGCAGTAGGAAGGCAATGTAACAGGTTCCTTCCCAATCGAGGGGCAGACGAACATATGCGGTCTGACCACAAATAAAATAAGAATGACGTGAAGCTTTGAAAATAGATTTCCTACTGTCACTATACTTGACAATAGTAGTACAATCACTATGTCCTACGTGTGTAGAACCATTATTTCGGACACATAATTCGCCTTTGACTGGTAGTACTGAAATTGCAGGTAAGTCTGGAGTAGTATCAGACTGAACATTCAGGACCATGAAATTCGAAGAATAATTACCTAAATTGTAAACTTCGTTTTCTAGATCTAACCCGGTTCTGTGGGGGAGACCTTGCTTGTCTGGAAAACATGTACTGTTAAGAAAAGACATATCTGTTGAGGATGACGTTAACGTGGACCATGCTCCACACGAACCATTATGTGAAAATGGATAAGGAAAGAGTGGCAGAACTCCCTTCGGTGTCTGGAAAGGGGGGAGTCGACCACACACCCAACAATTAGTGGCATTGCTGGTCTGGTGTGAATAATGTAACATGCGGATGAAAGAATTATTTCGCATAGCGAGGCGGTAAGAGAGTTCATGAGGAGGCAGATCACTAAACGTGTGTTCTACTGTAACATTAGCAGACTTATTTACATGAGAAACTGGAAAATACAGGTAAAATGCATAACTGGTGCAGGAAATCATAATGCTGAGAAATAATATGAAACATAGAAAAACGATACATCGGATTGAGTTTTGACTAACTCTCTCACTATGGGGGTCTATTTTATACATGTCAGAAACAGTCTAACCGTTTCACCTAGGGGAGGACTTAGACAATCAAACTGGCTGACTTATTTTACTAGACCGGAGTTTCAACTTATACTCCTGCTGCGGAGTTTTCTCTAACGGGGAGGGTGCAGTATCATTGTTCTTTGCGGGACAGTCCTTGAGAATAGTACTTTGGCAGTCCTCCAAATCCTGGGCAATGTTCTTTGAGACTGGTTTCAGTCCATAAAATTTCTTTACGTGCGAAAGGTGCACCCAGCCTTTGCGTCCCTCCAACTTCACGGCTGTACGGGTGGCGAGGAGGACCTGTCGGGGCTCCTTCCAGCGAGGCTCCAGCGGACTTGAGCGATCGAAATTTCGCACCAGGACCATGGATCCTGGAACGATTTCATGCGGTGCCACCTCGGTATTGTCTGGAAATGCGGCGGCAACCTGTGAACGACAAGAGTTGAGGGCAGACATCAAGGAAGCTAGGTAATCTGTCAGCATATTACTTGAAACATCGGTAATACTTCGGGGTCTGGGTGTACCCCACATGTTAGGGGGGCGGCCGAAAACGACCTCATACGGGGACAGACCTGATCTGGAATGTGCGACCATGCGCATATAGAACAAAGCAACTGGCAGAGCTACTAGCCAGTCTACACCTTTCTCTTTACATACTTTGGCGATGCGGATTTTCAGAGTCTGGTTATGTCTCTCTACGAGACCTGCTGCTTCAGGATGGCGTACACAATGGAACTTCCACTGGTACCCTAACAACAGGGAAACATGCTTCATGAGTTCAGATGAGAATGGCTGGCCGTTGTCAGAATATACGACTCTAGGGAGTCCATAACGGGGGAAGAACTCACGAACCAACTGCTTGGCAGTGGTCGCGGCTGTGTAATCTGGGACTGGATATGCTTCTGTCCACCTGGACAAAGCGCATACAACTACAAGGACATACTTGAAACCTCGACATCGCTCCATCTGAATATAATCCATCTGGAGGACTTCAAAAGGGTGGTCAGGGGGTTGGAATCCACCTTGTTCCACCGGGACACTTTTACCTGGATTAAACTGACAACATATCATACAGGTACGGACTTTCTGCTTGGCGGCAGCTCGTAAATGCTTGTTGAACCAAATATTCTGGATACTGTCTAACATAGCTTTTTCTCCTAAATGTGCTGGACTATGTGCGGTATTGATAATGACTTGAACCATAGAGTCGGGGAGAAACCAAGTGGCTTTTCCTTTCGTTAACCATCCTTGATCTGTCTGGACCCCTCCTTGTTCGGACCATTTCTTGATTTCTTCGGGAGTAGCATGTAACTGGATATCTATGACATCTTGAGTCGGGTCCTTAACTGTCATACATGTAGTCGGATCTGGAGTGTGTGTCATGTTAACTGGAATGTCTGGAGTCTGTGCTGTAAGCTTGGCTGTGCGATCTGCTAGATCGTTACCCTGGGAAATAATGTCAGTAACTTTCGTGTGTGCTTTGCATTTCATGATAGCAATGGATGTCGGTAAATGTATTGCATCTAACAGAGCTTGAATAAGGAGACCATGCTGAATCTTGGTTCCATGAGAAGTCATGAAACCTCTCTCTTGCCAGAGCACTCCAAAGTCGTGTACGACTCCAAATGCGTAGCGTGAATCTGTGTAAACATTAACTTTCCGGTTCTTGGCGTGTATGCAGGCTTGTGTCAGAGCAACTAGCTCTGCTGCTTGAGCGGACAGGGTGTCAATACGGTGTGTTTCAATAACTTCGGTGTCGGTAGTCACTGCATACGCGGCGACTAGTTCTCCTGTACTTGTTCTCATACATGAACCATCCACATAAAGTGTCAGGTCGGGATCTGGTAACGGAATATCTGTCAGATCTTGTCTTGGCTTTGTCGTAATATTAACTACTTCCACACAGTCGTGTGTGTCCGGACTTAAAGTAACTGATGGTAACAGTGTAGCAGGGTTCAGAATGTTGCAGCGTCTGATTTCTATGTGTGGCTGAAACAGTGTCAATTCATAACCTGTCAAACGTGCAATTGTCAAGTGCTGAGTTTGTGTTCGGTTTAAAAGAACTTCCACAGAGTGTGGAACGTGTACTGTCAGGGAGTGTCCTAATACTATGGAATCACTTTGTCTGATAGCTAGTGCTGTGGCTGCAACTGACTTGAGGCACGCAGGCAGAGCCTGGGCTACAGGATCTAATGTGCTCGAAAAATAAGCACAAGGCTTGTATTGTCCTGCTTGATCTTGTGTGAGAACAGATAATGCAGTACCATCACGTTCTGTGACAAAAAGTGTAAAAGGCTTACTGTAGTTTGGTGTAGCTAGAACTGGAGCTTGACATAGGGCTTTCTTTAACTCATTGAAACTGAGTGTATGTTCAGATGTCCAAGGGAGGACAGTCGATACGGCTGCCTCCTGTGTCGTTAACTGTATCAGTGGTTTGGCTAGAAATGCATACTGAGGAATCCATTGTCGGCAATAAGAAGTAAGGCCGATAAAAGCACGTACCTCCTTCTGGGTCTTGGGCTGAGGAAGACTCGCTATTAACTGGATACGGTCTGGTGTCAACTGCCTACCCCTCTTGGACAGTAAGTGTCCTAAGTAGACCACTTGCTGGACACAGAATTGAAGCTTCGAAGGGGACACCTTGTGCCCCATCTCGGCAAGGAAATACAGAACTGTGAGGGATGCTCGCTCGCAAGCACGTTCAGAACGGGCTGTGACCAGTAGATCATCGACATACTGGAGCAGGGCAGTGTCAGTTGGCATGTGAATGTTGTCTAGTTGTCTCTTAAGTGCTTGACTGTAAATACTAGGACTTTCTGTGAAACCTTGAGGAGCTCGTGTGAACATATAGCTCCTTCCATTTAAACAAAATCCGAAAAGGAACTGGCTGTCTGGATGAATGGGGACACTGAAAAATGCATTCTTGAGGTCTATGACAGTGAAAAATGAAGCTTCAGAATCAATGGCTGTTAATAGGGAAGAGATATCTGGGACAACTGGATACTGGGGAATAATACATTTATTAAGCTCTCGGAGATCAATCACTAATCGATATACTGGGGGTGCATTTGGATCAGTACGTTTCATGACTGGAATGATCGGAGAATTGCATACATTGGAGTCAGTTTCTACAACTACTCCTTGAGCCATGAGCTCGTCAATAATTTTGGATAAGGCTGCTACAGCCTCAGGTGGCAATCTGTACTGTCTGATTCGTGGTAACACTACACCTGGCTTGAGAGTCACACGATGGGGTGTGATTTGCATATAACCAACATCAGTTGGACCTTGCACCCATAGATGCTGCGGGACATTGGACAATCTGGGATCAAAATCTCGTAATACATAGTGACCCTTAAAGTCACGCAAGAACAATCGTATTCCCTCTGGGGAACAGCATATAACTGCACCTAACTCTTTCAGTGTTTTAATACCTAATAGATTTTCTGGACATGACTTAGTAAGTAACAGATCAGTAGTGCGGGACAATGGACCTACTTCTAGAGTAACTGGCTTTGATATTTCATTTACAATGGGTTTTCCTGAAAATCCAAGGGAAACATTTCTTGAGCCTGAGAGCGGAGCCCCTGGAACTTCGGCGTGACTTATAGTGGTCCTACTTGCCCCTGTATCAATCAGAAACTTTCTATCTTTCCCTAGTACTTGACTGTGAACATAGGGACCTTCTTGATCTACAGGTATCTCGATGAGAGGCAAGCCTACCTCCCTCTCTAGGCTGTTTCATGAATATGGCTGATACTCTGGATACTCAGACTGTGCATACTAGTACATCTGCTGTGTAACGTGCTGTGTTGCAGCGATGGGCTGCGGTGCTGTAACTGTCTGTGGTGCATTCTGTGGCTGAGAAATCTGTGAAACTTGTTCTTGTCTAGGCGGACGTGGTCTTTCTTTAGTCTTACCGGTAGCTATGTTGTGTTTCAGAACTGCACACTCGTTTATAAAATGACCTGGCTGTTTACAATAATTGCAGTTTCCTTTAACGGGAGCTGCAGGATGACTGACTTGATTCGGACCCCTCTTCTGACTGTCTTGAGGAACAGATTGTGCAACTAGTACTTTCATTTTCGTGTCTTTCATACGTTTTCTCTCGTGTTCTTGCTCTTCTCTGATTCTATTCTGGTGGTATTGGAGCATCTGTAACATCTGGGACGGGGTATTGGCTTGCCAGGTACTTTCGACTTTCAAAACTCGATTTTTAATTGGTGGACTTGAATTCTCGACTAATTTAGTAACAAAAAGGTGAGGGTATGACTCGCTACTCGTCTTGAGGCCACTATTGATGCTAAAACATTTCTCAAATCTAGAATAAAAATCACTAATGTCTTCGTCTTGTTTCTGTTTACAGGCTGAGATTGCATCCCAGTCTTCCTTTTTCGTTGTTAACAATCTGGGTAAAACTTGAATCAATAATTCAGGTAATTCTTTACATTTCGCTCCAAGACCGGTACCTGGTACTCGTGCCTTATCTTCAGCTTCTAGAACTGCCCAATCGATCTTTTTCTCTCCCACCTCCCATTCTTTTTCCTTGAGCTTTTCATACACCCCTGCGGGCAGCAGAACCTTTAACATTTTAATTATATCTGGATACGTGTATTCTCCCATACGGAGCATGTCCTTTAATTCTCGATGGAACCCTGCTGGATCTTTATCATGACAGGGGATTAATTTTTTCATCTCTAAGAGTTCCATCTTTGTGATCGGGGTGTAAACAAACACTCGTTCTAGTTCGCCACCCGTTCCTCTAACTGGGTGGACTTCTCGTAACGGATTCTGTCTCTCTATGTAAAATGGTTTATTTTCTGGGGGTGAGACATGAACAAAATGCGGGTTCAAAAACGTTCTATATTTGTGGCGCTGTTCTAGAATGACACTAATTAAATCGGTACCTAAACCTTTCCATCTATATTGGAGTAACTCGTTCAGGATATCATGTAACGGGCCTGGATCAGAGTGCTGACCCTCATACAATGTAATGAGGTGCTGAATCATATACATACCCGCCAGTCGTTGCTCGGCTGGGGGCATTTTCAGAAACATTTGTGCCACTATTTCGTCTGGAAAAGTGGTAGAGTCAGTAGTCCATCGGACTGCTGATCGGGCTAGTTCTTGTTCATGCATAGTACTTAACTCACTATAACCGATTCGTGATTTCAGAATGTGATCGGTAGCTTGAAACACTTGTTCTAGAGAACCTTGTTCTGGTGCTGGATGATGGAAAGTTGACTTGTGTTCTAGGCGTAAATGGCGATCTGGAAATCTAGATTTTCCTACATACGCTATTCTGTCGGGATTCTCGTCCTCTACCTCTTCTGTAGAAGAGTCATTTTCTTTCTCGCTTACTTGTGCTGCTTTACGTTGATCGTGTAACCTTATTATTTCTTTACGGATTTTCTTGTACATACTTTCCATAGCACTGATGGTCCTGTGCTTACCCTCGGCTATATTATCACTCCACTTTGTCAGGGTTCTCATTTCGGCTTGATCTTTGGACGGGTAATCTTGTTCTCTTATTAAACAATTAATCAAAAACTTTAGTATCATGAGCTGGATCTCGGCTTTTCTTTGAGACATGACTTCGCCAATGCTTTCTGGATCATCCCCTGTACGGATGAACCGATATATTCTGTCTAGATCTTCTTTCATATTCGGTAGGGTGACTAGATACTCGGCCACCTTTCTTACACGTAATGAATATAAAACCATATTATCCTCGCCTGGGACTGGATCATAGCCGCATTCATTAAGGGCTTTTCTTATTTCTGCTACAGACTGATGTCTGGGCGTACGCTGTGACGCTTGTGCATGTAATTCGGCTGACGTTAAACGCTTATGTGGCGGCGGGGTCTGAGGAGGACCTCCTCCTGCGGCCCCTAAACTAGAATCATCGACTGATCCTCTTCGTCCTGGCAGAGTGGGAAATGGAAATGCAGGCTGGACTTGTATGGCGGGCTGGACCGGGGGTACCGTAACAGGTACTCCGGTGTCTGGAGGAGCGGGAAGTGCCTGATTTACAGGGACTGGCGGAGCGCGAACAGGATTTGCATATTCTGGGACTGTGTCGTCCAAATAGGACGAAATGAAAATATCAGCTGCGGTCTGTTTGTGACGTAGCTTGGTCGGAACTAATGGTGGCGGGAAATTACTGGATGCCTCTGGGGTCGCTTTTGGCAAGCCCTCGGCAAGAAGAGGATACATACCCTTAATAAGGGCATGCCTCTGTCTGTATGACTGTTCGGTTTTAACTCGTTCACCAATCTCGATTAATTCCTTTTCTTGTGCTCGTTCTAAGGATTCTCTACTTAATTCTGACTTTCTGATTTCTTTTTCGGTTCTTTTATGAGATTCTTTGCGCCATAACTCGATGGCATCTTTCTGTGACTGTCTGGCTTTCTTTTTCCATAATGCTTCTTCTACTCGCATGATGCACTCGGCATCCCATGTGCCTGATACAGGCCATCTATACTTTTCCTCTAACTGTTTGGTATACTCGACCCATAAGTCTAGATACAATATGGCGCTTATGCCATGCTTCTGATACATAAAATGACCTGGACTGTCCCTAGGCGGGACAGGAACTGCTGCTTCCAGCAGACCTTTCTAGTTCTCAACTGACGCAGTTTTGAAAAGAGCGGCATGACTGAACTATAATCTGGACACAATACGATACACAATAAACACGATAACTACTTCACACTCATTCCACGACATCAAGATACATGAAGAACATTCAGAATAACAGTTCGAACAGAATACTACCTGGAATACGGAAAACAGAATACATGAATTCTCTCGAGAACAGAACTGACTAGAACAGGAACTAGATGCACTGCTGAAACAGTACGAAACTTACCGGTCTCATAAAGAGACACGTCAGGACCCGCATCCACCGAAGTGGACACTTCGTTTGTGGGCTTGTGTACCACCAACCCACGGACCAGAGTCAATTAGATTGACCCTGTCTAGATACTACCCCAGTAATGGTACTCACCGGGCAGTAAGAACGGAAGGCCTCAGACTAGACTGGACTGCTTCGACGACGGACGACGAACTTCGGACTTCAGTTACGGGTGGACCTCCGGATACCTCGGACCTTGGACTCTTGGCTTGGGCTCTGGTCGGGACTCGCCGCGTTCCTCCACCGTCTCGTCTGGATGCTGGACCGCCTCCTCCGTCTCCTCCGTGGGCCTGAGGGATACTTGAAGCAGAAATATCTGCCGGTGCGCAGAAGAGTTCCGTCACGACTGCAGAGGGTCAGGGGGTCGGCGTGGCTTCACCGACGCGTGGGGAAAGGGCAAGTCCCTATTCGGGCGCCATTATGTGGTAAATAAATAAATAATACCTCTATTTTTGGATGAATAAATGAATAACAGATAGCTCAATAAATAAGAGTCAAGATTCGAGGTAGTAGGAGTTTTGCAGGTTTATTACAGCATAAAGGACAGGAACAGGACAACCTGCATAGGAATAGGATGGCAGGGCCCAGCAGCTGCTGGGGCTGGATCTGGGATGAGCGCGCTAACATTTAATAACAATACACGATCATATATACTAAAACAGTTGCATTACAATACATACGATAGGCGTAGCAGTGGGTGGAGCAATAGGCGTGACGCGTAGCAGTCGCGAAAGATAAGGGTGAAAAGAGGTGTAACAGGGCGTATACATAGACATGTGATGCAAACGTAACAGAATATGTCATGAATGGGGCGGGAACATGGAGGGGGCTACCTAAGGAGCCGGGACCTCTGACCTGATGGTGCGCGCAAGCTGGCAATGACGTGTTACTAGGAGAAGCTGGGGGCTTCGAACTCTGTGCTAGGAGCAGAGACTGAAGTCTGGAGAGTCAGGGCGACATGTACCTAAGCAGTATCTAGTATCTGATGTTTAGAGAACATGTTGATATAAACTATAAGTCAGGAGGGGAGAGGCTAACGGACTCTAAGACTGGAGCATGCATTATTCTACATGTAGTGCGTGATGAAGAATATTAAATGACCATTAAATGCAGTATTTCTCTTACATGGAGACGTAAGGGCTAGACAATGACGGAAACTATTGATGTGATTCAGTAGCTTTAGGAATGCAGAGAAGGAGGACTGAACTGATAGCTGGAATCATAACATACTCTTGGCAGACTCAGAGGCAGGGCTAGGGTGAGCCGGGCACTGCGAGGCAGGAAGTAAGTGAAGGGTCGAGGATACAGGTGGGGGCTGTATCGCTCCTCAGCGAGGCTTCAGGAGACAGGAGCTGAATCTGGTGTCCAGGCCCTTTTGAGGCCTAGAAACGGGAACTTTACAATGAAATAACGTGCACACTGAGGAACGTGGCAACGTAACTTTACATAGAATATTCACGAGAACTGGAAACTGACATACTAAAGGTGGACACAACTATAATTGCGTCTTTAATCGAACATGGGGAATAACATATGCATATTAATCATGCACAGATAACATATGATGGATGACACGTAGGGACACAGAACATGGCAAAATTTACTTTTCCACAGTATCGTCTCCATTTGCCCCATACTCTACCAAACTTCTTGGGGCATCTTCTTGGCTTATAGGTGACCCTTTCAGCAGCCATGTAGGTATCTAGCCCTCTTCTCCATTCGTCCAGTTGCGGCGGTACAGCCGCGCCCCAGTGCCTGGCCACGTCTCTCTTAGCTACCACTAGGGCCAAGACCAGAAAGATCAGTAGGGGGCAAGTGAGATCCACATTGTTGGTCATACCCAGCAGGACCAATTTAGAATCCAGCTGCAAGGGGGTCTCTAGCACCTCGCCCAGTTCCCTCAAGACCTCCTCCAAGTAGATCTGAATCATCGGGCAGGACCAGATGATATGGTAGAAGTCACGCGGGTACGGCCACACCTCAAGCATCTCGTGTCTCTAGTCCTACCCATTTTATGCAGACAAACCCTATCGTAGTATGTCCTATGGAGGACATTGTATTGGATAAGTCTTAACCTGGATTTAATAGCTACCTCCCTGGGATGCAGTAATACCGTATCCCAGTCTACATTATCTATTTCCCCCACTTCGCTCTCCCACTTCCGTCCGAGGTTACCTATGTCGTCAGCCATGGTATTCATCAACAATCTATACGTGAGTGATACCGCCCTTACCGGGATTTGTTCCTGCAGCAGCCGGCCCTCAAGAGGCGCATATTCTGGAAGCGTGTCCAGTTGGATCTTCTCCGGTCGCCACGCATACCTCAAGCCTATTTTCAGATAGGGACCATGTTTCCTGGAAGCAGCAAATTGTGAAATTGTTGACAAACTTCATCCAATCATTGCCTTCCATCTTTGATACCGGGCCAGCAATGTTGCAAGACAGAATGTTCACAGACATTGTGGACATGTTATGATAAATAATTTTTGGATCAGCTAGATCATATTCAGGTTTATCCTTTTACTAAGTACTATAGATTGTGAAATTGTGAAGTGGAGAAGTGTGGCTCACTGGTTAGAGGAGGCAGACCTGGAAGCAGAGGTCAGCCCGGGACCAAGGTTCAATTCCCGGCTTGGCGGGGTCTTGAGTCCTAAAATGTCCATGGACTCGACAATTCTCGCTCCGGTGCCTACTCGATTCACGGGTTCACACTCTGCGACTCTGGGCAATAGCTTGCTTAATCTCCACAACGGCCCCTCGCGGCGGGATGCCTGGCTTTCACCTTGCGGATACCCTGCTGGGGTTATCTCACAGGGGAATACCAGGACGGGTTCCCAAAGCAAGCGCTTAGAAACCGCTTGGTGATTTGCGCTATATAAATTCCTGTACATTTACATTTACAAATTGTTTTCTCCTCCAATATTCTCCTTGTGGTTCTATAGCCCAGTGCCTGGGATAACCATCCCCAATTCTGATCACTATTTGCTGCCTGATCCTCAGTCATATGGCTCGGGTTTGGGTGATATGTCAGTCTTTCTACAACTACACAACACCCAGGGAACGCCTTTCCAGGGCAGAGTAATGCTACACAGCGATTTGCGCTGTGTTGCATTACTCCAGGTTTATGAATCTCCTTAGGGCCATGCAAAGTGGCCTTGCATGGCATCATAAAACTAATTTTTTTAGTAGCATCGCTCTTGCACCATGTTGCGTGGTGCAAAAGCAGTCCAACTGGGTTTATAAATATATCAATAAGATCCTCATTATGAGTTTGCATTACCAAATTGTGAGAGATTTACAACGTGTAAAAAGAAAATAGGGAATAACTTGCAGGATCTGTTTTTAACACATCAAATTCTACAAATTAAAATTTTATTTCTAGGCCTTTTTCCTCGATAAATTTTGCCAGGTTTGATCTACCTGAATTTATCACGGAAAAACTGTGAGAGTGTGATAACTATCACACAACTCATAATTTCGATCCACTTGTAAACAAGTTTGCACAGGGAACGGGATTTAGCCCTTAACTCGAAATGAGGGCCTAAATGTTCTTTAGCATAATGTTTAACCTTTGATTTACAACATGTTTACCTTTTTCCTTCTGTGTATTTGTCAGCATCTGTACATCCTTTTTATAACAAAGCAAAATACTTTGAGTGGTATCACTTCTATGCAACTCCTTTACAAGTCGGTCACACAGACGGGATGTGGACTAGCAGCTTAGCTAAAAATTGCAAAACTATAAAACCTGAATTCAAATTGTGTGATACTAGGTATGATACTATCTCTTTCTGTTCTTCATTTTCATTGTGTGGCAAAAGTATAGATGTTGTGTGTCAATACTGAATGGGAAATCATGAGTCAGAAATCCCCAGATTGCAACTGAGCAGTAAGTGAGACTACTCGTCATGTTTAGGGGATAGGAGGTGGGTAACATCCAAGTTTTAAAATAAAATGGATTAAAAAGTATATCTTAACCACAGAACTGTCCAAGAAACTGGGCAACATAGCCTTAGCATTTTGCAACCAACTCTGAAAGGGAAATCATAGGATATCTACTAATAAAGGATCTGCTACAGTACAAAGAACAATTGTTTTGCAATATCGAATTACATATGTGCCTTTTAGAAAATGTGGGGGGGGGAGAAACACTGAATTGTCAAAAGACATTCCTGCCACAGGATGCGCATTGTTTGATTCAGTGTAAATTAGATTACACTTACTACTGTTCTGGTTATATATTAGCAGTGAGGACAGACATCCCCAAATGGTGAATGACAGGGAAAAATAAACAAGTATATGTAAGTTGCAAATAAATATAAAAAAAATATTTTATGTCGGATATTGAGGTAAATTCAGTTGATATATTTTTTTTTAATCTAGAACACATTAGAAGTATGTTACAGCATTGTTAACATAATTTTGAAATTAAAACATTGATTAATGGCAATATTTTAAATTAAATTAAATTAATCAATCTGAAGTTTAAATAAAAGAATGAACTCCCCCTAAAGAAAAAAATACTCTTTAAAATATGCAATAATAATGATTTAAAGTGAAATATAAGGTTTAAAATGTTTTAAATGATTGTCATTCTTTTTTAAACAATATGTATTGTTATATTAATTTTTACATTCAATATAGGTTGTTAAAATATTTTATAATTAAATAATAGATTTGTATTATTTATATATATTTTTTGCATTCATTTATGTTGATTTATATTTGAAACGATTTTAAATAGTTCCGAAATCAGGCTGCACAGAGACTATGAGATACATTTATCTTGGTTTCAAACATGGGGCTAGATGATGCCCATGGAATTTATTGACAGCCGGCATATGATGCTGGAATTCTGGTGAAATTAAAGAATTATAGCATAATGAACTTTAAAGCCCTGACGAAGTTCCATGTGTGATTTTGGGACGAAATTTGTTGGCTGGATTATGTTTTGAATTTGAAGATTTATGAAGAAAGGATTTCTTTACAAACATTTATGAGATTGGACTTCTCTTCCTGGTGCACCTCCATACATACAACAAACTATTTTACATAATGTATTTAATGTAACATTCTTTCCTATGGAGATTTATTTTAATTCCTCACCTCCCATTTTCTATGTAGGGTATTGCAGGGCCCGTGGTTGGCCATGTGTGATGCTGGACTTACTACAGATTTCTTTTAGGTGCTGTAACTTACACTCGGATTTTGTGAATAACCAAAAGGAGTAAAGTACACAAACACAAAATTTCCCTTTGAGGATCAGGTGCTTGAGATTGTATTCCCAGGTAGTAGTGGGAGGATTGAGGATCTCTGTTAAAAACTATGAGAAATGCATAACAGTTATCTAATCGGAGCTGTGATCATAAGCCTTGTTCTCTAGTGGACATAGTCTGTCAAGAGCAGACTAGACATTTGAATGTGTGAAGTCCCATTTTGTCTGCACAGTATGTCCCTTAAAGCAGACGAGTAAGATTCTCTAGAAGGGTGTGATTTGAAAGAGTCACAACAACTCTTTTACTGAAATAAGACTACACAGCCAGTCACTATGCAATTCTCCTTCACCTCCAATGTACCTGCAAGGATGACAGAAAGCATGACATTTCTCAAATGCCAGATAGTGGGCGTGTCAATGATCACTTACTGGTCATTTCCAAAGACTACACACGTCAGGTTGGAAGGGGAGAAAGGAAAGCAAGTTATGAAAACAAAGCAACTGTATTTCATGTCTTATGCTCATTTTTACTTTAATTCCTATTTTCTCCTTATCAGACAGTACTTTACATCTTGCCCTCTTCTCTCTCATTGCTTGTTTCCTCTATCTTTCTTTCACATCCTCTCTGATGCTGGTCTTTGTACTTTACCTTGTAGAATGCAGGAATTGTCCATGCACCTTGCTTATTTTGTAGGCCTAGAGTCCCTTGGTATGTGTTAGGATATGGCTGCTGTCAGGCAAATGCAGGGATCATGTTCTAAAGGTCAACTTGCAGGTCTGTGTGTGCTATGCATGCTTCTGGTATCTAGTGTTGCTGCAGCATTGATTTGTGCCATTGTATGGAGGCTGTGGTGGACATGGAAGCTACACATAGGTACCTGGTGTGCTCTCACCTGTGACAGTGTAGATGTAGTCTTACTTTACACACACCAATCAAAATTGTGTTCATTGGGAGCAGCCCCTCCCGAAGCTCAACTTACAGCAGCACCAAATCTGTAGTTTTACTTATCAGAGTTTCGCAGTGGCTACACGAAGGGAAGGGTTTAATTTTGGGTTATATTAGGGAGGGAATCCTATAATGAATGTACCAAATGATCAATCAAATGTTCCACTTATTGGCCTAACTTTAAGTTTTGCTTAGCACCCAACCAATGCAATTATTTATAGGCCTTTTGTTTAACCTGCTATTTGGTTACTGCAAAAGAAAAAATGACCATCATTAAACATTGACCTTTGCATATTTCAAAGTTCATAATCTTTAATTACACTCAAACTTACACCAACTTTGGTATAAAAGAAAAAAAGTCAATTCAAATCAAATAATCTTTATTCGGATACATAATATCCATAAAAGCACAGGTCAGAAAAAAAAAGACACCAGCAAGAAATAATTATGGTAAAAACGTTTTCAGTTAAAAATCAATAAATGACAATAAATAACAAGGACTTGTATATGTGGCATGATCAAAGATGTAAGTATTCATATTATAAAAGAGAGGCAAATATATGAAACGAACACTCATTTAAATGACTCAGTTATTCATGACAATAGCAGCAAAGAGTGATAAGTGCAAATATGCAGTTGACATAACAAATTAAATTATTATGAGAACAATCAGAGACAAGCAAACAACAGTACAACACAATATGTTAAAATACAGTAAGAAAATAGTAGCATATTATATTAAAGTGCGTACAGGTATAAGCTATATGTGAGAAGCCATGCTATGCAAGGCAACAATTTCTACAGGGCGCCACCAAACATTAGAAATTATGATTCTCAACAAGTAATAGCTAGATGTCATCAGGTGAGATCTGAAGTTATTAAAGGGTACTCATTGAAGCGCGTGAACGAACTGCTGCCTTCAGGGAAGAGATTACTCTAAAGGTTAAGTCTACATTTTAAAGATTAAGAATTTACATGTAGGCTATGCTGGAGTCAGCAATGGCAGTTGCCGTGAAAAAAGGAATCAAAAACTGTTAAGTATATAACAAATAAAAGTTACAAAAAAATTAAAAGTGTAGCATTGATTGGTTGCTCTGATTGCCACAGGGGCATGGCATTTTCCAAAGGTTGATATTAAAGCCTAGAGGGAAGTACAGTAGGTATTTTAAGGTGCCTGTCCTAAGGTGGAACAACACGCTTTCTCTCTGAGACTTAACTTCCGTAGGAGATAGCTAGATGGCAAATGATATGGGGGACAGTTGGGAGGTGCCAAAGACATATACCTTGCGACTGATGACTTTATAGTTCTATATCGTGTCTTGAGTTACTATATTGGTCGTATAGGGCCTCCTGTAGAGTCTTCTTAGTTATGCCCTCCATATTGTTTGGGTTCAGGAAAATGTGATCCAGATTCAAGCTGATCAAACTATTTCTGACAGCGGCAAGCCACGGTATATCTCCACCCTTGTCACATTTAAGGCAGTCCGTTATAATTTCGCTAGTTAGCGACGTTGCCGGGTTTTGCCAAACTTTTAGCCAAAATATGGTTGGACGAGACCTGATGTAATCTTCAATATAAAGCAACTGTAATTCCTGATGGCAAATAAAATTTGAAGAAGAAATTGGAATCCCCAAAAGTTTTCTACAAAATCGATGTTCTTCTCCCTGAATACTGCTACTTTTTGCGTAACCCAAACTTCAGCACCATAGGTTGCCATAGGTGTGCACTGTGCTTTTAAAATTTTAATTATTGATAGCCCTACCTCAGTTCTTTATGGTTGTGGGAGACATAAAATTGAGTTAATCACCCTTAAAAATGTACTCCTACTGTGGGCCAGATGAGCTGCCCAGGAACCAATGTCTGAAAACATTAGTCCTAAGTACGGAAAAGTGCGAGTGTATAGAAGGCGTTCAGATCCTGAGATAATTGAGTGGATAAAATGCTTTTTGGGACCACAACTCATTATAAACGATTTCTTAAAATTAGTGCAGAGATCTAGGCCAGCCATAAAATCAACAAAGCCCCTAAATAAAGTGAGATGTGCGTTTGGGGTGTGGCCCATTAGGACCGCATCGTCTGCATATAGTAAAACGGGGAGTATACTGTCATTGATTTTTGGTACATCGTAAGTAAATTCCAACAAAAAATTGTGTAATTCAAAAATGTAAAGGATGAACAAGAGAGGGGCCAGTACGCACCCCTGCCTCACCCCTCTACCAATATTAATGTTTCCTGAAACCTCCTCATCCTTGCCAATCCTCACCCGTGCTTTCAAGCCCCTGTGCAAATAAGCTAAAAAATAAACTAAAACCTCATCCAACCCATACTTTAAAAGCACGGACCATAGACGTGACCTATTTACAAAGTCAAAGGCTGAGGAGAGATCCATAAAAGCCAGATATATTGGAGATTGCCGGGCTATGGTATATTTACCGACAAACAAGTTGAGATTTAGACATTGTTCAACTGTTCCCAGTTTGCTTCTAAACCCTAGCTCCACCCTGGCTGCTAGGACTCCAACATGCATCAACAAAATTCAACTGAATTTGTTCTTGTCATAAACATTTTAATTCATGTTATATCAACGAACTGTTAACTCATTTAAATCAATTTGTTCAGTGAGCTATTCACAAGCTCT
Organism: Lissotriton helveticus; assembly: GCF_964261635.1. Classification (NCBI taxonomy): domain Eukaryota; kingdom Metazoa; phylum Chordata; class Amphibia; order Caudata; family Salamandridae; genus Lissotriton; species Lissotriton helveticus. The sequence continues at coordinate 857,493,469 of NC_136069.1, forward strand.
ACATTGTTTTTTTCACAATGCAAATATATACAAAAGCATGAACATCCCATATACAATTTTTTTTTTAACCCAATGCATTTCGGGACATGATGTCCCTTCGTCAGGGGGTTTTTCTGTTGAAAAGAAAAAGAAAAGAGAAAACGCTTTCAAACGATACACATTCCTAATTGATTATACAATAATATTTAAAAGTTCCTGTGTAGTTAATTCCTAACTGACATACATTTCAATAGAAACTCAATCACATGTAAAACACACCAACAGTTGCAAATTATCACCACTATACATTGCACTGGTCATAGGCTTGTATTTGTATGCTATCACGTGTTGATTCAATTTAAATAAAAAATAAAAATGAAAAATTCCAACACTCAGTCTCTTCATCTATAGATTTCAATGCTGAATGAGTTCTTACTATATTTTTTAACCTTATGCGTGTTCGTGATTCATAAATGAACTAAACAATGCTCACCTCTAAACAGGGTATAATTACGATAGTCACCACGGATTGCGAATGTCCAAAATTTCAGTCGGCGATTATTCAGGTGAGCACTTGAGAGCTCCCCGAAGAATCGATGTTCGTAGTAATAGCAAGTATTCATCGTGACGCTTATATTCATTTATCTTGTAGTCGCTTGATGGTTTTGACGTGCTGAAGTCGTGTTACCATTATCGATTATTAGGCAAGGTAAGCTTTGACAATTTGGAATGTTTTAATCACGAAAAATCAGAGAGTTTAGTATTGATTCTTGTATTTTCACAATATCTGCAGAGCTCAATATTTTGGACATTCGCAATCCGTGGTGACTATCGTAATTATACCCTGTTTAGAGGTGAGCATTGTTTAGTTTATTTATGAATCACGAACACGCATAAGGTTAAAAAATATAGTAAGAACTCATTCAGCATTGATTTCTGTAGATGAAGAGACTGAGTGTTGGAATTTTTCATTTTTATTTTTTATTTAAATTAAATCAACACGTGATAGCATACAAATACAAGCCTATGACCAGTGCAATGTATAGTGGTGATAATTTACAACTGTTGGTGTTATTTACATGTGATTTAGTTTCTATTGAAATGTATGTCAGTTAGGAATTAACTACACAGGAACTTTTAAATATTATTGTATAATCAATTAGTAATGTGCATCGTTTGAAAGCGTTTTCTCTTTTCTTTTTCTTTTCAACAGAAAAAACCCCTGACGAAGGGACATCATGTCCCGAAATGCATTGGGTTAAAAAGAAATTTGTATATGGGATGTTCATGCTTATGTATATATTTGTATTGTGAAAAAAACAATGTAGAGCTTGTGAATAGCTCACTGAACAAATTGATTTAAATGAGTTAACAGTTCATTGATATAACATGAATTAAAATGTTTATGACAAGAACAAATTCAGTTGAATTTTGTTGATGCATGTTGGAGTCCTAGCAGCCAGAGTGGGGCTAGGCCACTTTCATTGATTCATACCAATGCATAGCAGGCATTAATCCAACATAGCACACATATCGAGATACACTTGGAATATTGACAAATTTGAGTGCACTTTTCACCCACATTCATTTACATATTTTTTCTGCTCCCGTGAAAAGTAGCACCCTCAAAAAGACATGTTGTTTGAATCTATAGCAAACATCACTGAAAATCGTGCTTCCACCAAAGCATATACAGCGGACGAGGCTACTAAAATATATAATCTCATAAAGGAAACAAAATCATTTGATGCACAAAGCGGAACTATTACTCAACAACTCCGCCAATTGGAGTATCTTACAAGGAGGGAACTGAATCAGCGTTTACACGCCTCAACATTGATACAATACCATCGCGTGAAACGGATTCCACGTGGACTTCGGCTTGCTATCCGACCAATGCTTTTTAGACTCCATAGTAATCAACAATTTATGGAGAAATTGTACTGTATTTTAAATAAATGCTCCCTTGATTTAATTCTGTTATTGATTGAGGAGCTTTCAAAAACAATACATGACCTAGAAGAAGAAATTTAATAATTTGAAAAGTGACTTATCAAAACGCATGGATGAAGAACCTTGGGGGAAATTTTTAGATGAACTGAATTCTTGTTTGGATAAATATGGTAAAGAGTTGCAAGAAACAAAGTTGAGAAAATTTAAAAGAGACACTATCGACTACAAGTTGAATGAAGCCTACACATGGGCTGAAGTCTATGCTCAACGTCGTTTTAATAAAAGAACCCAACAAGCCTCTTCAGAGGAAAGTGTAAATTCAGACCGTGATACAGATACTTCTAGACCACCGGTTCAACAGTCTTTAATCAATAAAAATATTGGAAAAGAAAGTGATACAACCGCCTCAGGATCTACTGCAAATGTGTCTTTTTTAGAGCAAGGAGTGGATCAAGGTCGACCACCAGATCTTACAACATCAAAATTGCCAGAAAAAAGACCAGAAGAGGAAAAGGAAAAAGAAAAGGAGAAGAGCAAAAAAGGTCTCAGAAGTCAGACGAGAGTCTCATAATTAAAATCTCTCAAACACAATTGACAACATTAGAGGAAAAAGTTCTCAACAAAGGGACCTCGTTCGTAAGCACATACCATACAACAGAATTAGAAACAGAAGTGGCATTTTTCAAGTTTATGAGAATCCTACGCTTACGCAACTTTTTTACTTTTATTTGTCCTACAGAGCCCAAAGAAGACACTACCCCAAGTTTCAAACCCAAAAGTACTTTTCTAGCACCGGTGTCGCATAAAACTCTTGATACCTTTGAAACTCTAGTGAAAGCAGAGCTCAACAAGGTCATGTACAAAAGAAAATCAAAAAACTTAAGCAGAGCTGAGTACAGTGCATTGCAGTCATTGGCCAAAAATCCAACCATCACATTGCAAAAGGAAGACAAAGGAGGAGGACTAGTAATGATGGATGCTCAATTTTACATCAACAAAGGAACAGAACACGTATCTGACCAAAATATTTATGGTGTTCTGGACAAAGATCCAACAGCTGAAATTTCAGACACCTTGAGTAAAATGTTAGATCAGGCAGAAAAACTTACTTAGATTGACACCAACAACAGAAAATATTTATTACAATCTTTCCCCAGGAGACCTAAAATCTACTTTCTTCCAAAGGTACACAAAAATTTGGAGGATCCTCCCTTTTGACCTATAGTGTCAGGTTGTGAATCCCGTTTTGAAAATCCAGGACGCTACATCAATAGTTATTTACAACCATTTGTACAAAATTGGACCACCTACATCGAGGATACGTCAGACTTTCTAAGGAGCCTTTCAGCTCTAGAAGTGGAACCAGCGGAAGATTGGATTTTGTGCACTATCGATGTAGTTGCACTCTATACATCAATACCACATGCCAATGGGCTAGAAGCTGTAGAGTGGGCTCTTCTACAAGACGAAAATACAGATACACCCAAAGGTTTTATCATACAAATACTAGAATTTTGTCTCCAGAACAGCTATTTTATGTGGAAAGACAAGTACTACATCCAATTGAATGGAACCTCTATGGGTTTTCCCGGAGCGCCTGCCTATGCCAATACATTCATGGCTAAATTTGAAAATGACTTTATTCTTACAGACAGGACATGGCAAGAAGGACTGATATTTTTTCGAAGGTTCATCAACGATATCTTCCTGATTTGGAAGAAATCAGAGGATTCATTATTGGCGACCATCCAAACTTTGAATTTAGTTGATCCTCTGATTCAATTTACATACAACATCCATGAGAATACTTTATCTTTCTTATATGTACTCGTTGAACTAAAGGAAGGGAAAATTGCCACTCGAGTATTCAGAAAATCGACTGATAAAAATAACGCGTTGTTATATCAAAGCTTTCATCCAGCTTCTTTGATTAAAAATTTGCCTGTGTCTCAGTTTTCAAGAATCAGACATATTTCATCAGAAGATTCAGCATGTGATGAAACACTTGAGAAACAAAAATTGAATTACATGAAGAGAGGTTACCCGGAATCATTGCTGGAGGCACAATTAGCAAAGGCTAGATCGATACCAAGAGAACTTTTTCTAATCAAACAACCAAAGTAATCGACCAAAAGAATGGTTTTCGTCTCTAAGTATTCATCTGCATCAAGAGACATAAAACGCATCATCACCAAACGGTGGGAAATTTTAGAAATAGAAACTGACTTTGGTTCACTATTCAAAGAAAAAACATTGTTTGCCTTCACTCGGGCACAGAATTTGAAAGAATTATTGACTAATAACACACGTTTACCAATCACTGAGAAAACAAATATACCAAGTGGTACAATGAAATGTTGGAATTGTAAAAACGGCAACAATGTAATTCCAGGAAATATGCTTTCACATCCTAGAACTGGAGCTAACATCAAACTGCGACATAGCACCAACTGTAATTCAGAACATGTTATATACATGATCAAATGCCCCTGTGTGTTGTGATATGTTGGAAAAACCAAAATAAAAATAAAAATCAGACTATCTGAACATAAAAGTAGAATCCGAAACAAAAACATGACCTCAAGTCTAGCGGTCCACTGGACTGAAGAAAGACATACAATTGCCCAGATGAAATTCCAGATTATTGAACAAGAACCACGTATCCCAGGAGCAGACAACTCAAAAATCCTCCTCCAAAGGGAAGTCTTTTGGATAAAAAAATTACAGACTCTAATGCCCTACGGGCTCAACGATAAATTAGAAATGTCGTGTTTCTTATAATCACATAATTTTGTCAGTCGAAGTCCATAAGTGCAATCAATAACACGCAATACAAATAGCTCATGTGCAGCATAGTCACGCATACTTTCATTGCATATCATTATAGGCATATATGTTAGGGACACTTTCATATGAGTGATTTTACTTCATTGTATCATTTTTTGTTAAACAATTTAAGTTTATGTACTTCCATTCATGTTATGTGAACCTCAACGTTATAACACGAATATGTTCAGTAAAGATTTCATTAATGTGTCAATATGAAATGTAATTCAAGGCGTGTACATATTCACAGGAAACACTTGGTTATTGCGTTTGCCCAAAACACGTTTGATACACATCTAGCTTAACCCCTTCCATGCTCATGACGAGCTCAGCTCGTCATGCAGTACAGTGCTCCTGTGCTCATGACAAGCTGAGCTCGTCATGACCACACCCAGTTCTATTAGGGCCCAGCACAGGAGAGGAATCTCTCAAGCAGCGATGTGGTTAAGTAGATGTTGTTCCTTCGTAGAATCTAATATTTGGGAAATTCTCTGTTTAATCGGGAGCCGCATATCTTACGTTTTATTCAAAATGAGAACACTGTTTTGATAAAGCTTCATAGTTCAGTTGAAGCTAAAGTGGAGACGAGACAGCGATGTTGTCCATTCTTTATGTTTATCGGATTGAGATTAAGTCCATTGTAGATGTTTGCAGTCACACATAGTCGTTATTATGCGTGGGCATTAAAATAGTTGAGGACTAGTGGCGCGTCACTAGCATACCCGGTACATGGTTCTAGTTGGCAATTTCACAGGTGAGCTTGAGACAGCTTGTGTTTGTGAGTACGATTGAAAAGGAGAGACCGGTTTCTGGCGGTCATTTCCATTTATTTTACATTGCCAAGTGTATCTGATTAGCTTTTCCAGAACTGCACATTTCAGTCGGCGATTATTCAGGTGAGCACTTGAGAGCTCCCCGATGAATCGATGTTCGTAGTAATAGCGAGTATTCACCGTGACTCTTATATTCATTTATCTTGTAGTCGCTTGATGGTTTTGACGTGCTGAAGTCGTGTTGCCATTATCGATTATTAGGCAAGGTAAGCTTTGACAATTTGAATGTTTAATCATGAAAAATCAGAGAGTTTAGTATTGATTCTTGTATTTTCACAATATCTGCAGAGCTTGATATTTTGGACATTCGCAATCCGTGGTGACTATCGTAATTATACCCTGTTTAGAGGTGAGCATTGTTTAGTTTATTAAGGAATCACGAACACGCATAGGGTTCACAAATATAGTAAGAACTCATTCAGCATTGATTTCTATAGATGAAGAGACTGAGTGTTGGAATTTTTCATTTTAATTTTTTATTTAAATTGAATCAACACGTGATAGCATACAAATACAAGCCTATGACCAGTGCAATGTATAGTGGTGATAATTTACAACTGTTGGTGTTATTTACATGTGATTGAGTTTCTATTGAAATGTATGTCAGTTAGGAATTAACTACACAGGAACTTTTAAATATTATTGTATAATCAATTAGTAATGTGCATCGTTTGAAAGCGTTTTCTCTTTTCTTTTTCTTTTCAACAGAACAAAACCCTGACGAAGGGACATCATGTCCCGAAATGCATTGGGTTAAAAAGAAATTTGCATATGGGATGTTCATGCTTATGTATATATTTGTTTTGTGAAAAAAACATGGTAGAGCTTGTGAATAGCTCACTGAACAAATTGATTTAAATGAGTTAACAGTTCATTGATATAACATGAAGTAAAATGTTTATGACAAGAACAAATTCATTTGAATTTTGTTGATGCATGTTGGAGTCCTAGCAGCCAGGGTGGGGCTAGGCCACTTTTATTGATTCATACCAATGCACAGCAGGCATCCAACATAGCACACATATCGAGATACACTTGGAATATTGACAAATTTGAGTGCACTTTTCACCCACATTAATTTTCATCTAAACCCTAGCTGGCATTTATTTAAAATATGTTCCTCCTCAGCCCAATATCTGATTTTAATAAACAGGATTCTCCCAAGTATCTTAAGTGTATTGTTGATCAGGGAGATCGGTCTATAGCAGCTCGGTTTGGATCGATCCCCTTTTTTAAAAATCCGGACGATAATACTGGTAGACCATGTGCTTGGTATAAAAGTATTTACTAAGTTATTAAAAACATTAATTAGAAGAGGTGCCCAGAACTCAGGTTTGTACTTAATGAGGTCGATGAGAAGCCCATCGGGGCAGGGGGCCTTATTACCCAGGCTTTGGTTAATTGCATCCTCGCTTCTGTTATTGATATCTGGATGCGTGCTACATCATAAGGGTCAAAGGGCTCCTCGCTCTGGGAGGGGGCTGCGTACATTTTAGAAAAATGAGCTTCCCGGTCCTCATTTGTTAAATTGCAACTTAAAGGCGTAAGTGGAAGGCCCATGGATCTCATAGCTTTGACTGCTGCCCAAAAACTGTTTCCATTATTGAGACTGGCGGCACAGGCGAGCTTGTCCCAGCGTTCTTTTAAGATCTCCTCTTCACACTGCCTTATTGCTTGTTTATAATGTTGTCTGAGGGTTCCAACAAGAGTTGCGTCCCTGGGTACCGCTGCGAGTGCTGCACGGAGCTCTCTATTAGCTTGAGAACAGGCGTTAATAAACCATCTGGGATTCAAGTTGGTGTTGGGTACAGGCCTCAATATTAATTGTTATGTTATGTTATGTTATGTTAACAATGATTTGTATAGCGCACTGACACGGTTGGTTTCCTGGCGCTGTAGAGACAGAGAACAGTCTGAGTAGGAAGCCTGCAGGTTTAGTAGTATGCTTGTTGGTAAAGCCAGGTCTTTAGGGATTTCCTGAATGACATGAGATTGGGGCATAGCCGGATTTCAAGGGGGAGGGCATTCCACAGACGAGGTGCCAAGGTGCCAAATCTGCAGCCACCCGAGCGTTTACGTTTAAAGGATGGAATTTGTAGAAGGCATTGGTGGGCCGAGCGAAGGCTTCGGGACGGGACATACTTTATAATGAGTTTTGTGATGAAATTAGGGCTTTTGCAGTAGAGCGCTTTAAAGATCATGCAACTGACTTTGAAGGTACAGCGTTGGGCGACCGGGAGCCAGTGAAGTGTTTTCAGAAGGTGGGTGGCAGAATTCCATTTAGGCTGGTTCAAAATCAGTCTAGCTGCCTGATTCTGCACCATCTGAAGTCGTTTCAGAAGGAACTGGGGAAGGCCCAAATACATCGAGTTAGCGTAGTCTATGTGAGAGATCACAGTTGCGATCACCACCTGTATCAGGGCTTCGTGGGTCAGAAGGCGGCGAACCCTCCGGATCTTTCTCATTTGGAAGTGGCACTTGGAGACCACCTGGCCTACTTGCGTTTTCAGAGAGAGGTCGCTGTTTAAGGTGATACCAAGCGTCTTTGCCGATGATGAAGGGATTGGAGCTTGACCCATTTCTGTTGGCCAATAATGTGGGCCCCAGTATTTATCACTGTCCCCAGTCAGGACCAACTCGGTTTTTCCTGGGTTCAATTTCAAATGATTTTGGTTCATCCAAGCTTGGATGAACCTCATTGCTGACTGGAAGAAGGAGATGGACGTGTCTGAGTAGTCAATTGTGAATAGGAGCTGTAGGTCGTCCGCATAATTCAGCACCGTTACCTGTTTCTCTCTAAGAGCTTGGATTAGAGTGAAGATGTAGAGGTTAAACAGGTGGGGTGACAGGGACGAGCCCTGGGGTACACCACATGTGATGGCTTGCTTGGTGCCCGCTAAGTTGCCCAGGTGAACTGCCTGGGAACGGTCTACTAAAAAGGACTTCAGCCAGCCGGCTGCCGTGACCCGGATGCCAGCCTGGGAGACACGGTCGATCAAGATGGTGTGATCGACCGTGTCAAATGCGGCTGACAAATCCAGGAGCACTAGAGCCTGTGGAATGCGATTGTCTGCACAGTCCCTAAGGGTGTCCATTACTGCCGCTACCACCGCCTCCGTTGAATGGGCTGGGCGAAAGCCCGCCTGATGTGGATCAAGGCAGTTAGATGTCTCTATGAAGTTGGACAGGCAGATGGCAACATGAGCCTCTATCACCTTTGCAAGGAAGGGAAGAAGGGAGATTGGACAATAGTTTGCATTGCAAGTCGGGACTGCGCCCGGTTTCTTCAGAAGGGGTATCACGATAGCTTCTTTGAATGCGAGGTTAACTAGTCCAGTGGCCAAAGAGTTGTTTAGAAGGGTACAAGCAGGAGCCGGAATGACTGATAGGCAGTCTTTCAAGATATAAGGAGGACATCTGTCAGATGGGGCGCCAGATTTTACTCTTACCAGTAATTCCTGAAATAGTTCTGGGGTGATGGGAGGGAAACTGCTAAGTAAGTCAATAGTATTGGGGCTTGGAACTGAAAGGAGAGGACTTGAGGTTTGTGGAATACTGGCTTTGATGGCCGTGATTTTCTCTGTAAAAAAACGTTCAGTGAATTGCAAAGAGCCTGGGTCGGGGGCAGACTGGGCCGGACATTGTCAAGGTTGGTTAATTCATTAAGAATAGAGAAGATGTCCTTAGATTTGTTGGTGGAGTTGATTATACGGGAAGAAAAGTAAGCAGTTTTAGTAACTAGAATAGATTTCATATAGTCCTTCCTGGCAGAGATGTATCGAGTTTTAGCGTCAGGGGCATAGTTACGACGCCAACGTCGCTCAAGTTGTCGAAGGGCCAATTTTTTTGCTTTCAAGGCAGGAGAGAACCATTTTTGAGCATCGGCGCGCCGGGCCAGTTTGATCGTCTTGTATGGAGCATGGACGTCGCTGGCTGATTGCAGCCAGAGAGAAAGATTGTTTTCTGCTATATTGATATCAGGGTTGAGGGAGGGAATGGAAGTGGCGAGAGTTTGTAGGAATTCCGGCCTGTCAAGGGAATTCCAGTTCTTAGCTCTTCCACCCATAGCTGTAACGGTGGATTTTTTAGGGGGATGGATGAGATTAAATTTGATAGGAAGATGATCCGACCATAGACACGGAAAGGTGACCGGGGTCGTAACCAAAAGAGAGTTGGTCCAGACCTGGTCCAGAATGTGGCCTTTACAGTGGGTTGGTGATCGTACATGTTGTTCGAAGTTTAGATTTGTAAGAAGCTCAGTGAGTTCACGTGACTGAGGACCCTCCAGAGGGTCGTTGAACCAGTAGTTAAGGTCCCCCACCAGTAGAATCCTGGCATGATCAATGGCTAGATTGGCAATTTGTTCACTGACCGCTAAAGGGAACGATGGCATGTTGTTAGGGGGTCTGTAAAGGAGGACGCATATCATAGTTGTGTAGGAAGTATCAATTTTTAGAACCAAATTTTCAGTGTCTGAGAGAGAATTGTAATTGTTTGATACCAGCACATAGGTGGCACAAAGCATTGGCCACCTCTGGGTTTGGATCATTAGAGAACAAGCAGATTTCAATAGATGGTAAATATGCTGTTATCATTTTGAAAAACAGTTTGCCGTTATCGATGCCCTTCCAGACTATCCTAAAGTTGTCCTTTGAGTGTGTTAAATTTCTTGCACCCAGCTCTTTAATTAAAGCAGGTCTGGGGGCAAACCTAATTGTTGTTAAGATTGGGTTGTGGTCACCATGCACAATCGATAGGACCTCAGCTTGTACTACAAAATCTTCTAACGAGGCAGAAATAAAAGTATAATCTATTATTGAGGTGCAACCACGACCCCTATAAGTCAGAATGGGACTGTGGTTATGATTTACATTGGCAATATCATCATATTCAGTAGATTGTTATTTGACAGATGATCCAGCAATTCGTATTTCTAAAAATAGTGGTACACCTGACACAATTTCCTAAATCAGGGTATGTAAATCAATTGAAAAAACACATTTAGGAAAGTGAAATATAATTTCTGGACCTAAAGCGCAAACACAATACAATATTAGTACAAATACAACCTGTCAAATTCAAAGTAGAAAAATATATTTGTTATTATTTATATGTCATATTCATTATAAAGTGCATTAGATTTCTATACAATTTAAACAGACGAACATGTTGAGAGGATGATACCCTATACAATTAAGAAGTACATGATATTTTTAAAAATCTCCATAGCCATGCCAGAAATAAATGTCTATTTCATACAATAAAATAAGAATCTGTATATAATTTCTCTGTGCTGAATGTCCAATTAATTCTATAGACAAAATGTACTGTTGACACTGTGACAGGAAATAGATTCATAGCACAGTGGTGAGATCAACAATATAGAATAGGAGAATAAAAGTATAAATATCATGTACTTCTTTATTGTTGTTCATTTTAAATTTTATGGAAATCTAACGCACTTTATAATGAATATGAAATATAAATAATAAAAAATATATGTTTTCTACATTGAATTTGACAGGTTGTATTTGTACCAATATTGTATTGTGTATGCGCTTTAGGTCCAGAAATTATATTTCACTTTCCTAAATGTGTTTTTTCAATTGATCCAGCAATTCTTACCCTCTTTTCCTTGTGTACGTGTCTGAAATAGATGCGGTGACTACGTAATTTGCCCTTAGCATCCTAGCATTTAAATCACCACCCAGGTAAATTCCTGCAAGCTTACCAAACTCAATTTGATCTTGTAAAACAGAAACAAAATTAAACAAATTGATATAATTCCTATTCGCTACATTTGTACAATCATTATTATATGTCTTCATTTGTAGCAAGAGTTTTAACGCTACCACCTGAGGAAATGTTGATCCATATAGAGTGTCCACCAGATGGGCGGCCTTGTTTGTGGGTGGGTACAATAATGTAAAAACATTCGAACCCCTCTAGATATAAATCCGTTGTTGCCCAAGTTTCTTGAAACACGAGGATATCGTATTTTTTGACTAAATTTGCCCAATCTTCAGAACTTATTTTAAAACCTAAGCCAGCAATATTCCAGCTTAGGCAACAGTCCCAGTGGCGTTAGTTGTACTCAGAGCCGGAGGAGCCACTGTGCCTTGGATCCATGAGCTCAGGGCAGTACGTTGTTTCTTTAAACAAGGTGGTTGTTTTCTTTTGCAGCTCACAGGTTTAGTCAGCTTCTGTTTTCTTTTTGCCCCGGTGACTACTGAAATTGGGGAAACATTCATACTTTGTACGATGTCAATTGTGTTTATCACTCCTGAGGGGTCCCCGTCGGCAACTGCCCCGGTAGCCTCGCTGTCCCTGGTTCTTTCATCGTTGTGGACAGATTCCAAGACTTGTGTATCCCTGATAGAAGTAGATGGCAAGTTCAGTATCAGGGGCGGGCTGATATGATCACTGTACACAGTAAAAGGAGCAATCTGGGGAGTTATAAGTCCCAGTGACAAACGCCTCTCGGTTAACTCTATCTCAGTGGCAACAATGTTAACTGATCTTTCCAACCTACTGTCTATGGCAGTAGAGGTGCAAGAACTTGGTATGGTTGTGCGTTTCCCCATAGCGTGTTGTTCCATTACACGTAATAATAATAAAATGGATAACTCAGCACAGTGGAATTTAATGGATGCTGCTTGTCAGAGGGGTGGCCCTGCCTGGCCTCCTACGGTCTCTGACGGGCGCAGAAGGGCCCACCCTTGACCCGGGCATGCCCGTGCATGTCCTGCGCTGCGGGAGCCCTGCGCTGTTCTTAAGCGCCTCCCGGTGCTCCAAATCGGCATGGGCGGCGTGCTCTGGGGCTGCTGAGGCTTGTGGTCCCTGACCGGCATCCTCTCTCATAACCGGGACCGGGACCTTGCAAATGCCCATTTGACTCTCTTGGCGGTGGCGGCAGCAACAAGAACAAAGCACCAGGTGAGTAAATTTGGCTAAAAGAAGAAAAAAGATCTGCATCTATCTCTGTTACTTCCCTTATTATTCCACAAGAAGGAATAATCCATCCATCATAATGTCTGTCACCCGAAGTTTGTATTCTTTCACTTTTCACTGAGAATTTGTGGGGCACTTGTGATCAACAGTTAACTTTTCTGTTATCCTACAGATCAATAAACACAAATGTAAACGCCAGGAATATCTTTACTTCTTTCCTTGACCTCTTTCAACACCTTTCAGCACAATCAAGGATATGGTCAATTGCTTAGTTCTTGATTACTGTTCACCTTTCTTTGAAAATGTAAAATGCACTTGCTTGATTGGGCCGACCCCTACATTTTCCATGTTCTTTCCTTTATCAGATCTAGTATGCCACTCTCATCTAATTTCCAAATAACCAGGTTTCTCCTACAGTGTCGTAAGTATGAAATATTTTTCAATCTCTGGAGCTCTGAATTTAAAGACGTTTTTCTTGAAGAACCTGGTTGAGCACTGCAGAGCTTTCTATACCTTTGTCTTCTTCAAACACTCAGATTCCACTGCAATTGGAACTGAGCTGAAAACACCCTTACATCACCATCAAAAAAACATAAGTCTTTGTCACCATCAGTGGCATAACGAAACTTGAGCTGGCCCATTTGCAACGCACATGGAGGGGCCCTCTACGCTCTGGACCCACTCAGAAGCTCTCAGATCAGGGGCCCGCCACGGTGCACAGTACCGGAGGGGGCCACCCCGAGCTCAGGGCCCCCAAAACTGTGGGGGCTGATGTTACACCAATGGTCATGAAGAAGCCTTAAATGACTCCATAAATGAAAGCCATATTTTGGCTCCCAAGCAGTCTTTAGACTTGCTCATAAACCAATGGAACACACTTACATTTATTCCTGGTAGCAGGGATTCTGAAGGGAAGACTTGCTTATGCTTTAATTGTGTGCCTAGCCTTTAGCTTCACAAAACTAGAGACCCCCTCCCTTTCCTTTCAGCCAGAGGTACCTGAAGGTTGTCAATGTCCATTCTGGAATGGTTGTATATTTAGAAAACATATGGGAACTATTAGTGTAAAATGTTAAAGTTGGGAACATTGCTGGCAATAGCTCTCATCCACTTCAACCACTGAGGTTATTCAAAAGTAATTTACCTGTAGAGGAGGCTTTGTTTTTTCATTCTTTCTTGTGCTTCATTGTGTTGCTCTCTCTCTTACTGAGCAGCCCACTTGCAATGCACTAATAAAAGACAAAGGACATGGGACATTGTGGGCTCTTTGTGGAGTGGAATTCCAGTGTGGAGTTCGGTGAGGTCCAGTATTCCCGCACCCCGATTTACTGGTGCAACAACACAAACCAGATTTTACAGGTAGGATAATCCATCAAGTCAAATCACTGGTGATAAAGATTGCACTGTAGTCCAGACCCTTCAATATCCCCTGCCAAACCACAGACATAAAACAGGGAATATTATAAGCCCCAATTCACAAATGTAAATTGAGGGGAAAGTCAATCTTTACAACTTTCAGTGTTTACAAAGGGCATTTACCACTCCTAAGTGCCATTTGTGAATATCGAAAGTCGTAACATTTGACTTTCGGTATTCACAAAGGATATTTAGGAGTAGTAAATGCCCTTGGTGAATCCTGAAAGTTGTAAAATTCGACTTTCCTCTCAGTATACCTTTGTGAATCTGGGCCCCAGGTGCCCCCCTCACCAGCCAGCGTTCTCTGCTCCTTCCTTCACCCTCATCAACTCCATCCCACCTTACAACAGACCCGCACACTTTCAACGCCTGAGCAGAGCAGGTGATAAATGGGTGCATTAAACCAAATTGCAAATGGAAAACCATGTTGAATACAGCTTGGAAAATCCATGTCTGCACAGTAATTCCCCATTCCACGGGGTGTAACATGTAATTGCACAGTGCTATTGTGTTTTTACAGCATGTTCTGGTATTTTTTGGTGCAGAGTATTCTCCCTTTCAGCACCATGCACCTTGTAATCAGACCGTTAATGAGCTACTTAAAGTGCCTGGGGATGGATCAACAAGTAGGAAAGGCCCAGTTATCACATCCCTCCACATCTACAAATACGAAACAGGATACTTCACTACAATTTAACAATAACAAACATCTGTCATTTGTATAGCACTTTCTTAGCCCTGGAGAGGTTTCAAGTGCGTATCTAGCAATACATTTGTTTTAGTTTCTTAATCCTTTGAAATCATTCAAAACATCAGGTACTATGTAAAAAGAAACTGTATGAAAATAATAACATGTTGTCATCAGGTTTTGGCAAATATTCTAATTAATGCACCAGCCTGCCAAAGCATGAACGCTTTTCTCACGTAATTGTTCCCTTATCAAAGCATATTGTGGGTGTTGTAGGCCCTGTTATGCTATGAAGTTCATATGTTTTTTTGTCTTCCTGTTTTGGAGCAGATTGGAGGCACTCATGGTCTCAAAACTGCCTCAGTTCCTGAGTTTAAACCTCACAAAGGTAGCTGCCTTCATCTCAGTGGAGATTCTTAGCCCTGAATTCTATGTGTTCGAACTGTATATAAACAGATCACACCATAGATGGCAGATATCGGCTTGTGCAGCAACATCTATCCTCACTCTTCTCTCCTACACCCATGAGTGAGTGACGTCACAAGCTTATTTATGACACAGTTTCAGCCATATCCACACACTAAATCACTTCAATAGATCTTTGTCCATCAGATAGATTTCAATACTTTAGCAAACTTCACCTCAGTCATTTTCTCTTCACTGTCAGGTAGAGGTATAGCAACAAGAATTAACAAGAGCATAACTTTGATCCTTACACATGACAATAAGACAACAAAACACTGCTCTTTAAGGCTGCGCGTCTAACACACACAGTTACCTCTATAGAAATCCACAGAGTAGTGTGTTGCTCCTCTGCAAATGTGCTTTGGTGCGATGTTAAGAGTATGAAGTTCTGTATAAATAGTGCAATAGGCACTCAAACCCTATAGCACTTCTTGACAACAATTAAGGCAATAAATAGCTAGACAAATCCCTTTTGATATAACCTCCCCCTGCCTTCTATGAATGTACAGACTTTACTTAGAACCTAAGTCCAAGTTGTGTTTAAAGTTCAAATACTTTGGTAAAGGGATGTTTTCTCACAGATCAGAATTCTGAGTTGTGTATCAATTACCCTATTCTGCAATTTTCTCCTTACAGATTTTACCAGAAAGAGCCTGAGATAGTGTATCAGGATACGGTCTCTAATACATAAATGCAAAATATGCAGCAATTGGTCTGTTAAAAACTGTTTCTAGATATTAGGGTTCATTTTGAGGTGGGTAACTCAGAAGAAGGTAATTATGTAACCCATTAATTACTCCACGCCCGGTTAGTGTCAGTTACCATGTGCAGTAATTATCTTGTGAATTATACATAACTTGGAACCATGGCCTTGGCCTCCAAATCTGATTCTGTGCTTATTTCATGTTTATATCCATACAGTTATAAAGCTTGCAATTTAGGTCTCACCTTGGGGGTCCCCAAGTCCACCTCCTTTGCCCCTTATTTCTACCTGCTCCAATCTCATAGCCTCTAAAAAACCTCCACCTTTGTCCTTGCCCTGACAAAACAATTGTGAGCTATACATCAAGGATGGGGAGTGGGTTGTGGTAAGTGGATGTGTGCTTGTGTATAAGCCCATGGCCTCTGCCACTCATGCAGAGGACCTTCCATCCAATCTAGAGATCTCTACCTGCATAGCTGGGATTTCAGTGCTGTGGTACAGCCACCTCTGATGCACTTCCTTTCGAGCACTTCAGGCTTGCTGAGTGAGCACCATTTATAAAACACCCACTTGGCAAACATCTATGTGTAAAGTAAACAAACTCTAAAAGCACAACTTTGTTTTCTCAATCCAAAGCACAGATGGCCTCACTTACAGGTAGATTTCTCCTTGTGTGTGGGGCCATTCCACATTTTTCCTGCTTGTATCTACCATGTCTCAGGTGGGGATAATGAGTGATGGTAGTACTGCGCTATGGAGGGTTGGACCACCTTTATTGATAATCCACAGCCCTTGGCAGATGAGCCGCAAGATCGAAGGATTTGACCAGCTTTGTTTTTCACAGTTTGCAGTTTCATCCTGTCATGTGCAGCATGTTTACAAACCTTCGCCCTTTTTTCCCTCCACTCATTACTCTCTGATGATTACCTACAAGCAGGAGGTGTCCTTCTTGGTTACCTCCCTAATGTCAGGCTCCTCAGCTGATATGTGTCCGTTCAGGACTCTAAAATCATTATCTGCGGTCACTACACTTGTTTTACCCTTTATCCGAAGCACCTGTTTTCATCTGGCACCGTCCCTAATGGATGGAAGAAAAGGGTCATCACACCCCTGTTATAGAAGTCAAACATGGACCCCAGGGCAGAAACTAACTATGGCTACATTTTTCTTTTGTGTGTAGTCACTAAAATTAGTTAGTGTGTCTCACCAGCTTTCTTAACATCTTGAAGAGTGTTAGTTATTAGATGCAACCAAATGGACTAGTTTAGATGCTAAGACTGTCCCTGTGACTCTATTGAATGATGTCAGGCAAGATTACAATGACAGCATTTCCACTTGAGTCATCCTGCTGTTGCACGCTCTGTTAGAAGAAAGATCCTCTCTTTATTCTGTGCCACTTGAAAACTAATTGTAATGCTCTTATCATTACTGGATTGAACTATGGCAACGCTTGCTACATTGGCTTTCCCAACTCTCCCAAGTCTACTATTTATGAACTTCAAGGCAGTCTGAATATAGCTGCATGATTAAGTTTTTAATATATTTAGTGGGTATTCTGAGGCCCTAAACACAGGACTGGTGGCAATTTTAGGATAAATATAGTTTGATGGAGGATTATCACCTGAGGGACTGCTCAGTTCTCTGGAACCCAATCTATGGGCAGACATAGAAATAGCACCGCTACGTGAAGCCTGAAAATATAATTTATGTCATAACACACACAATAGAGCAGCAAGTCACCCAGGACACCGCACCTCCGGCTTGTCCCAATCAGTCAAATGATGTAATGTTACTGCATGCACCAAACCAAAGAGCCTACAACTCCCATAGTGCGACCAGAGGGTCTGACAGAATCAAAAACATGAATGGTGGTGCACAGCAAAGTTACATTCAATTTCTATACAAGTCTAATTTCAGGTTGCATATAATCCAGAACGTCTTCACTTATCATTGATGATAGCAACAGACATCCAACATGTGAACTTCATCAGTGCAAAAAGAGTTGCTGGAGCTCTTTAGCAAGAACACCAGGGAAAGTACACCATCAAGGTACCATTGGCTCAAGTATTCATGTTAGCAGGAGATATAAGGATCTGAGGCAACTGAGGGAGAGGTTTCGCAATGGGTAAAACTAAGAAACTAAGGGGCATATTAGCAAGGAACATATCACCGCTTTAGCGGCACTTTTTGCCGCTAAAGCGGCAATATTTTTATCGCCCTATCAGCAAGCTGTCGCTAACAGCAGTTAGCGACAGCTTTTAGGCGCTATCGAACAGTTTGGGGCTTGCCTTGCATATCAGCGATATTAATCGCTAATGACATGCAAAGTGGGCGTATTCAAACTCTTAGCGACTGAAAGCAGTCGCTAACACAGCTCTCACCTATTAGGAAGGCAGGCAAAGTGATAAAAAATATTGCGCTAAGCACGATTATCGCTATAATCTAATGCCTGCTAAAAACATGACTTACCTGTTTATCCAATGGGAGATGGATTTTCAGGTTAAGTCCCCATTGGCGTTAATGCGTGAATATTGCTGGATTTCCAGTGATATTCACGCATTTCGCCGCTATCGCTGGATATTTTAGCACAATGGAGAAACACGTTGCTAATAGCATGTTTTCTCAGCTAACATTTCCAGCGATAGCCAGCGATAAAAAACAAATGCGCTAAGCACATTTTGCGATAAATATCGCTATTCCTTGCTAATATGCCCCTAAATGCCATATTTGATCGATGATCAACTTTATTTTTTCTGGTGATATCATTTATGTCGAGCCAGAGGAATTCCTCTGCCACCTAAAGTGAACCGCTCTATGATCAGATTTTCAGAGTGCATTGTAAGACCGATTTTGAATTTGCTTTAATGTATGCCTTGTGTACTTTTTTCCAGGGTGGTCTCTATGTAGAGGTAGTACACCAACACTCCCCCTTGTGTAGGCATTGCATCATTGTGTCTTGCCCCTTCAAACTAGTGTAGTTTGGTATCAAAATGTTTGTGAAACCTTATTCTGCAATCCAGCTAAGCCATGCTGCATAACTCCGATATTATGCATAATACAATGGCAATCCAAAGTCATAGCACAATGAAAACGCTACTTTGTGCACTACTTGTTCCTGTGTTACACGACAAATCGTTAACCAAACAGTTTGCCTAGTGTCTCTCTTGTGCCCCATTCAAGGATTTCCCTTCCTCTTCCTAGGAAAGGCAAATAGCTGCTGTAATCAAAAGAAAAATTTAGGAACAACCAAAATAGGACACATTTTCATGTCTGTAGGAACTGCGTTTAAATTGTTATAATCTAATGTGTTTTGACCAACATGTTTAACATGCACAATGTATTGCTCCTTTTTTTGTACTGACTCTAAGGATAGCTCTGTCCCATTGATTGAAGTATTAGCCTTATCTCCATTGGTTGACCTCTAACTCCCCCTTAAATTTCGGCTCTAGCTAGCTCCGACCACAGTGCAGCATAGGGTGTATCCTTGTTTATACATATTGCTGTGAAATTGATTGCCAATATTTTTGCAGTCTTGGGAGACTTCCAAAATCTCACATAGAGACTACCACAGTATCTATGGGTGCTTTAACAGCACCCATAACATGTTGGAGGTTTGTGAATAGCTGCAATGGTGCCCCACACCTCTTGTGCCTTTTGTCTGAATCGTTTTCTAGATAGGGGTGACGTCACTGCGCATAGTGGGATGGTCAAAGAGCCCAACTATCACAATGGTATTACTTTTACAAGTCAATGGGGGACGGACACTGGAACGTTCAGAACAGCTCATGGCGGCTGGAAGCTAACAGCCACGGATGAGCTCCCGCTTGATGCATGTCTTGGGTTTCCCTACAGGGTCATGCATGCGCCTCTAGGTGGAAGAAAACTGAAAGCCTACCACCCTGATTTAGATTTTTTAATTCTTTTTTCCCACCTTTGATTATTCAATTCGATTGATCTCCGTAAACTCTCTCTCCTGTTCCCCTTGTGCATTCAGTGTGGTGACCACTTGCGTCTTTTCTCTTCAATCCTGCGTGCCTGATTTTACATGCGAATAGTGCTTGAGCGGAGGAGCGGCACCCTGTTGAAGCTCTCCCCGCCGCGGGCTGTTGGCGCAGCACGGGTGTGGAGGAGGCGGATTCCCTGCCTCCAGTTTCAGGCGCTCCACAGCAGAATCAGCCCCTGCGAGTATGACACAGCAGGTAACAAGCGGCTGAGTTTGAGGGAGCCTGAGAGCCGCCATAAGGTAGGAGATCCGCGTTTTTCTGGTTCAGAGTATGTTTTGAGGCACAACACAGGGGAGATGTTTAAGGCCCTGGGATTTTATCGGACCGGATCAGGACTGCCGGGACTGCCGAGGTCAGGGGTGAATTCTCTTGGTTGTGTAGTTTTTGCCCCTACTGCTGAGTTGAATTCAAGTGTGCCAAGAAATACGGTGTGGGCTGACCAGCGGGGGGATCTCAAGGCTGTATGGAAGACAACGCTAGTAGCTTGCCGCGCAGTGCTCCCCCCAGTCTACAGCGGAGCCTTAAAGCAACGGTGTGCAGATACACTCTCCGCAATAGGGTTGCCAAATTCAGCACAGACATTGATATTACCCCAAGCATTTTTCCTACAGTTGCGAAGGTGAAGGCTACATCTAGGCAGCGCAAGGGAAATAATACAACGGATTCTACCCGACGGGGGGTAAGGGAAAGGGAAGGGCTAAGAAAGTCTTATCTAAAGTCAGAGTAACTCCGTTCCTGAAGATCTTTTATAAGGTAATATCTACTTCTTCTGACCAAGGATTAACTTTAAAAACCAGCATGGCCTCCCCTAGTGTTCAGACAGTGTTGTCACAAAACCCGTTGGGCCAAGGAGGTAATTCTCTCCCTTTGTCATCTGATCCTTTAACATCTGAAACCGGGGCAACAGGGGGGACAAATGTGCGGGAAGAACAATAAGTGGCTATCCATCCTGATATAGGCATATCTGACAGGTTCTCGGTTTTAGAGAACCAAGGTGATAGAGGTAGTCAAGGTGATCAAGACAGTAGGTCAGATGCTCTATCAGATAAGGCTGCTACTATTCCGTCTGGCCCTCCGACTCTACCGGGCCTGGTAGTTAATCATGGACCTTCATATCCCTCCAGAAAAGACACACCCTCCCTCATGGGGGCTGGATCTGGGGCAGATATCCTGATGGCCTTAAGAGACGACATAGGAAAATAAAGCACTATCTCTGAAACTAATCAAGCTGCTATTCAGACCTCATGTGACGCCTTAGCTCACAAAGTTGAAGAAGTGTCCAGGAGAACCGAAGCCTTGGAACTTGAAATACCCAAAATTAAGGAAGCCCTGCATAGCTCTTTATTGGAAGTCGATAAGATAGCTACTCAAAATAGGGAATTGAAGGATGACATAGAGCATCTAGAAGATCACGCTCGAAAAAACAACTTAAGAATATTAAATGTGCCTGATGACCTGGAGAGGGGGTGTTAGACCTGGCATCTTTGGCGTGGTTTCCCCAGTCTTTTTGCTCCTGCCTCCTGTATTTTTGACACTGTGCTGGATTTCATTTTTGTTGGTTTGGATGCTTTGGGCACTTTGCCACTGCTGATCAGTGTCAAAGTGCAAATGCTCCCTGTGTAAATTGTGATTGTAATTGGTTATCCATGATTGGCATATTTGTATCACCAAGAAGTCACTTGTAAAGTACACTGAGTGTGCCAGGGCTGGTGATACAAATGCTACTAGTGAGCCTGCAGTACTGATTGTGCCACCCACACGAGTAGCCCTAAAATGGTGTCTCAGGCCTGCCACAGCACTGCCTGTGTGCAGTCTGTGAACTGCCATGTCCTCCTGGACAGTGTCCCCACTGACCAGCCCTAACCCTTCCTTTTCTGTACACATTGGTCACCCCTATGGAAGGCTCAAGGTACCCCGTTGGGCAGGGTGCAGTGTATGTGAAAGGTAGAGCATGTACTAGTGCAGGTGACATGCTCTGGTAGTGAATGACAGCCATTTTTGTTTTTCACTATTGTAAGGCTACCTTGCCCATAGGCTATCTTGGGGAATGCTGGCTACAGTGGATACCAGCATATCTTCCAATAGAAGCAAGGTAGGACATAAAAGTCTGGTATCCCTGAACTCAGAATTTAATAACACATCTTTTAGGAAACATGTTTTTTAAATCCTGTGTTTGAGGAATGCACTTTTAGAATGTAGTTGTTCTCTTGTCTGACCTTTCTGTGTGCCTTAGCCTGTTTGTGAATTGACTGTCTGGTTTGAGAGTGACAGGGGCTGGGAGCCCCCGGGAGGCTGGATGAGTCAGCCCTAGGCTGAATGATTGCATCTGCATCTTGAGTGGTGGGAGGGGATAGCACCTGGGCCTGAATAGGGCTGTGCCTGACTTCCACAATGCTGGCTCCACCTCCTGCAGGGCGGCTGACGACCCTGCCCCTTTGTCTGAAAGGAGAGGAGAAGCCAGGAAAACAAAGTGCTCAAGGAACACCCAGAAATGGTTCAGACCGGGCTCAGAGCACTCTTGCACAAAGGGAACAAATACTTTTAGGAGTATAAGTACAGGACTCCTGACTACAGAAAATTAGATCATCCTGGAATCAAGAAGGAACCTCTGCCAAGTAGAAAGCTGGAAGACTGAAGAAGGAAGACTGTCCTGCTGTTGCTTTGCTGCCAAGGTAAGGGGAAGGACTTTGCTTTGTGCTGTGTCCCCTTGCTTGAAGAATTCTCCAAGGGCCTGAGAAGAGCTGGCTCCCTGTTAAGTAGTCCCAGGAACAAAAGGACTTCACCCTGCGGCTTCCCTGAAATCTGTTGAGAGAGTTCTGTCCTTCCTAGAGTGCTTGGGCCAGTTGTGGTGCCTCTGGGAGTTGTACCTGTGTTGGGATGCTGGAAACCAAGATTTAAAGAACTTTCTGCAAAGGTTAAACGCATCGCTCGCTTGCGGAGTGCATCCCCGTCAGTGGGAGGAAATTCCCGCCGCTACGAAGGCAGACATCGTCGCCGCATCTGTTGCCACTGCCAGAGTCGTCGCATCCTTCGCTTGCGAAACGCACCAGTCAGGTGCGGGAAGATTACCATCGCTGCGAGTATCGTCGCAGAGCCTGTCGTCACTGGGTGAGATTATCACACCGCTTGCCTGCGGACCACATCACGTCACTGCGAGATTCGTCGCAGAGCCATCGCATCGAGGGGCCGCAAGACTAGAAGATCGTTGGTGAGCCGTGTATCGTCGCCGCATAGGAGATCGTCACCGCCCCGAAGATCGTCGCATCGTACCTTTTGCAAGCCACTTCCACCAAATCCTGTGCACCGGAATCCACGCAAGGTTTCGCATCCCTCCCCATGCAGACCGGAGTCACCGCAACACGCCCGCTACGTCCAGCGGGGTTGTCGCATCGCCTCCCCAAGGTCTCAGGAGTGACGCATCGCGTGCTTGTCAAAGTTACAGCTTTCACTTGGAACCTTTGTCGCTACTAAAGGTACTGCTGGCTAAAACGTGACGCAGCCATGGACAGTTTTAACGCAACCTTAAAAACTCATTTAAAACCATATTCTTGAACTGTGTATGTTGGATTTTTTGTTTTTGTCTTGTGTAGTTTAGATTAAATACTTTGATTTTTCAAACTGTTGTGGAGTCAGTTTGTTGTGTTTTCACTGTGTTACTGTGAATGTTGGTACAAATACTTTGCATATTGCCTTCGATAAGCCTGGCTGCTCGTGCCAAGCTACCAAGGGGGTAAGCAGGGGTTATCTGAAGAGTGTTTCCTCCTTACCCTGACTAGAAGCAAGGGTCCCTATTTGGACAGTGGTACCTATCTCTGCCAACTAGAGACCCCCAGTTCTAACATTGTTGGTCAGCGGTGGGATCTTGAACTTGTATTTGTACTAGACACACAGTGACTGGTGTACATCACTAGTGAGTGCAGACCACTACACCACGCATACTATGGTTGAGTTTTGTTGGTTCTATTTTTTGAATAACTCTTAAAAGCATCATGTCTGTGAAAGGAAAGGCACCCAGTGTGGAAGCAGAATTTGAGTTTGTCATTGAGGATTTGTATTCCTACAAAGTTACAGAGCTTCAGCAATTCTTCCACAAGTTTGAGTGCCCCATAAAGAGCAACTACAGGAAGGATGAGTTGCAGAGAATCTTGAAGGCCTGGTGGGAGGCCCAAGAAGGAAATGATGCAAATGGAAGGGAGGGGTTTCAACCCCATGAATTGCCAGTGGGCAATCCAGGCTCAAGGCCTGGCAGCAACCATTCCAGCAGGGGTCAGACCCCAGAAGAGTCAGAAGAGAATCAAAGAGTAAGAGACTATGACTTGGAAGTCATGAGGCTAAAAATGAAGCAATTGGAAATGGAAAAAGATGGTGAAAGAGCGGCGGAGGAGAGAGAAAGGTTGGAGAAGGAGAGCAAAAATACCCGTGCCCTGGAGGAAAATAAATTGCTTTTGGCTCATGAGTTGAGCAGGAGGGAACTGGATATCAAGGCCAAACAGGTTGATTCCAGTTCAAATGGTGGCAGCGCACAGCCAGTGCCAGGGGATAAAGTATATATTCCCAAGGATTTGGTACAGAACTACAATAGGAGTGAGGATATTTATGCCTGGTTTACTTCTTATGAAATTGCATTGAGAATGAATGGTGTGCCTGAATAGCATTGGGGGCGGGCCTGTGGAAACATTTTGAGGCTTCTGGGAGGAGTGCTCTAGAGCCTTTAGAGGTAGCAGGTACCATGTCCTACCCCAATATGAAGGAGGCCCTATGTCTCAGGTATGGACTCACTCCAGAGCAGTACAGA
Organism: Lissotriton helveticus; assembly: GCF_964261635.1. Classification (NCBI taxonomy): domain Eukaryota; kingdom Metazoa; phylum Chordata; class Amphibia; order Caudata; family Salamandridae; genus Lissotriton; species Lissotriton helveticus. Next base: position 857,518,082 of record NC_136069.1, read on the forward strand.
CTGCTGTTTAGAAACTCTAAGAAGAAAGAGTCTGAGACTTGGATGGAGTGTGTGAATTTGTACTCGCGTGCACTGGAAAGTTGGATGAAGGGCAGCAAAGTAACTGATTATAAGGGGTTGTTACATTTAAAAAGTTGGGAGCACTTGAGTAGTCTTTGTGTTCCAGAGGTGCGCAAGCATCTTTTAGACAGCAAGCTGAGAAACCCCATTGAGCTTGCTAAGGAGGCGGACCACTAGGCCAGTACCAGGGTCCACAGAGGAATTGTGGGTACCACAGTCAAAGGTGGGCAGGGTCCCCAGCAGAAGAGTGAGGGGGGCAAGGGTAACCAAAAGGAGTTCTTTCAAGGGCCCCAAAACCCAGGGAAAGGAGTCCCAACTCCCCAAACCCAGGCAACCATCGCCCCCTAGGGTCAGAAAGGATAACAGAGGTCCCCCCACCTTCTATCACAGCAATGAGGTGGGACATATTATCAATAGGTGCCCTAAGAAATCTCCAGCACCCACTGGTGCTCCAGCCCCAATGTTAGCAAGTGTAGCTTTGGGAGGGGATTTGATTTCCAGTGGGGAGGAGGGATTAGCAATCATGACCCTTGTCTCTCTAGGAGACCAAGAGATGGTCCAGGATACCACTCTGCCCCTTAACACTAAGAAATACGGGCAGAAGGTGACCTTCAATGGGAGGAAGGTAGAGGCTCTGAGATACACAGGAGCCAGCGTGACATCCGTGAGGTGTCAGTGGGTGTCTGAAGAGCAGGTCATTCCCAATGTACTCCACCCAGTAGTTGCAGCTGACCCCTCAGGGCGCCTCTGCAAAATGGTGCATGTTCCCTTTGAGTGGAGGGGGGTCTCTGGTCTCTCGGAAGTTGTTGTAAGTGAAGCCTTGCCTGTAGACTGTCTGCTAGGTAATGCCATGGAGAGTTCCCCATGGAAGTATGTGGAACACCAGACTCATCTGAAGATGTTGGGTTTGCCTGCGTGGATTTGCGTGACCTCGAGTGCTACGGCAGCCAGTAAGGGTGATTCAGTACAACTGGAGTCTGAAACAGTGTCCCAGAATCCTGCCTGGAGAGGAAGAGGCAGGGGATGTGGGAAACCCACCCCAGCTGTTCCCACGGCCCAGGAAAGAGCAGAACCTGAGGAGGATGCCCTGGAGCCCCCTGGGGAACAGGTGGCCAAACTGGGGGACCTACATGAGCTGACCCATTGGCAGCAAGAAGGTGGCCCCTCCAGGGAGGAATTCTGCAAGGCGCAGAAGGAGTACCCTTCCCTCATTGGTGTGCGGCAACAGGCTGCAGACCAGGCAGCTGGTGGAGAGTTCAAGGATCATCTCATTTACTGGGAGGATGAGTTGTTGTATAGTGAGCCTAAGTTCGCTGAGCCCGGTGCAGCCCGTGTGCTGGTGGTACCCGAGTGCTTTAGGAACTTCCTAATGGGTCTGGCTTATGACGTGCCTCTCGCAGGACATCTGGGGCATGACAAGACCTTCCAAAGGCTTGTCACCCACTTCTTCTGGCCCAGATGAAGAAGCACGTCGGTACATTTTGTAGATCTTGCCAAACATGTCAGGTCAGTGGCAAGAGCGGAAGGAAGTGCAAAGCACCTCTCCAAACCTTTCCTGTGGTGAGCACCCCTTTTGAGCAGGCGGGCATCAACATTGTGGGGCCACTGGACTCCAAGACAGCCTTAGGCAACAGGTTCAGACTGGTCTTGGTGGACCATGCCACCCGGAACCCGGAATCTGTCCCTCTCAGGACAATCACAGCCCCGTGGTGGGCCGTGCATTGATGGGGATCTTTTCCCGTGTGGGTTTACCCAGACAGGTGGTCACCAACCGGGGTACCAACTTCATCTCTAGGAACATGAAGTCTCTGTGGGAGGAGTGTGGGGTAACTTATAAGTTCACCACTCCTTACCACCATCAAGGAAATGGGTTGGTTGATAGGTTCAACTGCACCCTGAAAGGTATGATTATGGGCCTAGTGCCCATGAGACAGAAGTGGGACGTCTTTCTACCACGCCTGTTGTTTGCCTACTGGGAGGTGCCTCAGAAGTCCTTAGGGTTCAGCCCCTTTGAACTTCTGTATGGCCAGCCTGTTAGAGGACCTCTCACACTGGTGAAGGAGGGGTGGGAGAAATCCCGTGGGAAAACCCCCCAGGATGTGTTCAGCTATGTGCTGGCCTTCCGCAACCAGACACAATGCTTCAGGAAGCTAACACAGGAGAAACTAGAAGCTAGCCAGGAATAAATGAAAATATGGTATGACCAGAATACCACTCTGGTCGGATTTCAACTCGGGCAGAAAGTGTGGGTGATGGCACCAGTGGAGCCTTGTGTGCTCCAAGACAAGTGGACTGGGCCATATGAGGTGGTGAAGCGCAAGAGCAAAGTAACGTACCTGGTTAACTTGAAGACTCCCAGGCAGCCCCTGAGAGTCTTGCATGTGAACAGCCTCAAACCCCACTTTGAGAGGTCTGGAGTGAGAATGCTCCTGGCTACAGATGCTGGAATGGAAGAGGAAAGTGACTCTCTTCTGACCTCCTGGCAGCCAAGGAGCAGGATGGGTCAGTGGAGGGTGTGGTTCTCTCGCTCACCCTGACCCCAGAACAGCAGAGGGACTGTCGCCAAGTGTTGGGTCAGTTTGACTCCCTGTTCTCCCTGACCCCAGGTGTCACCAATTGGTGCGTCCATGATGTGGACACTGGAGATAGTCAGCCTGTGAAACAGAAATTTTACAGGGTAGCTGACAAGGTCAGGGCAGCATCGAGGAAGAGGTTTCCAAGATGTTGGCGCTAGGGGCAATTGAGCCCTCCAGCAGCCCCTGGGCTAGCCCAGAGGTCTTAGTGCCAAAAAGCTGCTGCGCCCGGTGCCACTCCAGAACTCCGGTTTTGTGTGGACTACCGTGGGCTTAATGCTGTCAGCAAGACTGATGCACACCCCATTCCCTGAGCTAATGAGCTCCTGGATCGGTTGAGAGCTACCCAGTACCTCAGTACATTTAATTTAACTTCTGGGTACTGGCAGATTGCCTTAACTGAGGGGGCCAAAGAGAGATCTGCGTTCTCAACGCCAGAGGGGCACATCCAGTTCTGAGTCATGCCCTTTGGGTTGAAGAACGCCCCTGCCACATTCCAGAGACTGGTCAACCAGGTAATGACCGGGCTCAAGGAGTTCAATGCCGCATACCTGGATGACATTGCTGTGTTCAGCTCCACGTGGGAGGAAGACTTGCAACACCTCTGTGAAGTGTTGAAGGCTCTGCAAAAGGCAGGCCTCACTATCAATGCCAGCAAGTGCCAGATAGGGCAGTGATCTGTGGTGTATTTGAGACACCAGGTGGGGAACGGCCAGGTGGTGCCCTACAGGCGAAGATTGATACCATTCTGGCTTGGGAGCCCCCCAAGACCCAGACAGAGGTGAGAGCCTTTTTAGGTCTCACCGGGTATTACAGACGATTTGTTAAGGGGTATGGCACCATCGTTGCCCTCTTGACAGAGCTGACTTCAAGGAAGCAGCCCAAGAGAGTGAATTGGACCAAAGCCTGTCAAACTGCTTTTGATAAACAGAAAACTGCCATGTGTACAGCACAGGTGCTCAAGGCACCTGAATTCTCCAGTGAGTTTGTAGTGTAGATAGATGCTTCAGAGCATGGTGTGGGAACAATACTCTCACAGATCAACAATGATGGCTGGGACCAACCTGTAGCTTTCATTAGTAGGAGGCTACTAACCAGGGAACAGAGGTGGAGTGCAATTGAAAGGGAAGCTTTTGCTGTGGTCTGGGCTGTGAAGAAGCTGAGGCCCTACTTGTTTGGAACTCACTTCCGGGTTCAGACAGACCACATGCCCCTCAAATGGTTAATGCAGATGATGGTGAGAACCCAAAACTGTTGAGATGGTCCATCTCCCTACAGGGAATGGACTTTACGGTGAAACACCGCCGTTGTACAGAACAAGCCAACGCTGATGGTCTGTCCAGATTCTTCCGCCTTAGTGAAGGGAACTCCCAAGAGGGTAGGCAGTTCTCCCCACTTTTAGCTGGAGGGGACACGTGTCAAACCTGGCATCCTTGGCGTGGTTTCCCCTGTATTTTTGCCTCTGCCTCTTGTATTTTTGACGCTGTGCTGGATTTTGTTTTTGCTGGTTTAGATGCTTTGGGCACTTTGCCACGGCTGATCAGTGCCAAAGTGCAAGTGCTCCCTGTGTAAATTGTGATTGTAATTGGTTAACCATGATTGGCATATTTGTATCACCAAGAAGTCCCTAGTAAAGTGCAGTGAGTGTGCCAGGGCTGGTGATACAAATGCTACTAGTGGGCCTGCAGCACTGATTGTGCCACCTACATGAGTAGCCCTACAATGGTGTCTCAGGCCTGCCACAGCAGTGCCTATGTGCAGTCTGTGAACTGCCATGTTCTCCTGGTCAGTGTCCCCACTGACCAACCTAACCCTTCCTTTTCTGTACACATTGGTCACCCCTATGGAAGGGTGCAGTGTATGTGAAAGGTAGAGCATGTACTAGTGCAGGTGACATGCTCTGGCAGTGAATGACACCCAATTTCGTTTTTCACTATTGTAAGGCTACCTTGCCCATAGGCTATCATGGGGAATGCTGGCTACAGTGGCTACCAGCATATCTTCCCATAGGAGCAAGGTAGTACATAAAAGTCTGGTATCCCTGAACGCAGAATTTAATAACACATCTTTTAGGAAAGGTGTTTTTTTAAATCCTGTGTTTGAGAACAGCACTTTTAGAAAGTGGCTGTTCTCTTGTCTGACCTTTCTGTGTGCCTTGGCCTGTTTGTAACTTGACTGTCTGGTTTGAGAGTGACAGGGGCTGGGGAGCCCCAGGCGGCTGGATGAGTCAGCACTAGGCTGAATGATTGCATCTGCATCTTGAGTGGTGGCAGGGGATAGCACCTGGCCTGAATAGGGTTGTGCTTGCCTTCCACAATGCTGGCTCCACCTCCTGCTGGGCGGCTGACGATCCTGCCCCTTTCTCTGAAAGGAGAGAAGCCAGGAAAACAAAGTGCTCAAGGAACACCCAGAACTGGTTCAGACCGGGTTCAGAGCCCTCCTGCACAAAGGGAACAAAGACTTTTAGGGGTATAAGTACAGGACCCCTGACTACCGAAAATTAGATCATCCTGGAATCAAGAAGGAACCTCTGCCAAGTAGAAAGCTGGTAGACTGAAGAAGGAAGACTGTCCTGCTGTTGCTTTGCTGGACTGACCTGCAGTTGCTTTGCTGCCAAGGAGAGGGGAAGGACTTTGCTTTGTACTGTGTCCCCTTGATTGAAGGAATCTCCACGGGCCTAAGAAGAGCTGGCTCCCTGTTAAGAAGTCCCAGGAACAAAAGGACTTCACCCCCCAGCTTCCCTGAACTCTGCTGAGAGAGTTCTGTCCTTCCTGGAGCGCTTGGGCCAGTTGTGGTGCCTCTGGAAGTTGTACCTATGTTGGGAACCTGGAAACCAAGATTTAAAGGACTTCCTGCAAAGTTTAAATGCATCGCTTGCTTGCGTAGCGCATCCCCGTCAGTGCGAAGAAATCCCCACCGCTACGAAGGCCGAGATCGTTGCAGCACCTGTTGCCGCTGCCAGAGTCGTTGCATCTTTCACTTGCGGGACGCACCAGTCCAGTGCAGGAAGATTACCATTGCTGCGAGTATCGTCGCACAGTCTTTCGTCAATGGGTGAAATCGTCGCACCGCTTGCTTGCGGACCGCATCACGTCGCTGCGAGAGTCATGGCAGAGTCTCCTTACAGTGACTAGAAGCAAGGGTCCCCATTTGGATAGTGGTACCCACCTCTGCCAACTAGAGACCCCCAGTTCTAACAGGGGGGGATATAAAACAAATGTGATCCCTCTCTTAAAGGACACAATTTTAAAAGATTCTGAGGAAATTGACTTAGCAGTGGACATTCAGCGAGTCCATTGGGACCCATATAAAAGGAATCCTGCAAAATCTAAGCCCAGAAAGATCTTGGTAAACTTTTGAACATATTCCCTAAAAGAAAGTATCTTATCTTCAGCTCTAAAAGCTGGCACACTTAATTGCAGTTCTTTTTCTAGTTCATTCTCATTTTCTATAAGGTCCGATATATCCCACATTACTGTCACAAAGCAGAGAGAGCTGGGCAAAAGAATGACGATCTTGACCTCATTAAGGGCTAAGGCCCAATTAAGGTTTCTGGCATCCCTCAGAATCATGTGGAATAATCACATGTATAACATGCAACAGATTGAGGAGGTGGATGCCGTTATTGAGAAAATGAAAGGTGGGAGTGAGTTATAGACTAAGGGGTGGTGGTTCGAAGGTTCTTTATTTAGTTTAGTAATTATTCTATCACTATATTATATGGTTATAAGGGTTGCCTCGTAGGCTCTCTGGAGAGCCCTAGCTATATTTGAAATAAATATGTTTTTTTTACAGCATCAAGGGACCTTGCCCATAGGGCTTATGCCTGGAGCATCAGGGGGGGTTTCCCAGGGGTTCATAGGGGGCACACAGGGAGTGCGAGGGGTGATGGGTGGTAGGGGGAGCACCGGTGGGGTTGCATTGGGAGAAAATCAAAAAAAATATCCTTAATCTCAGATTAGTCTCAGAAACTGTCCCTTTTATAGAAGAATGAATGTCGTTTTGCCTCTAATAGATAGCTTTTTTAGTCTTAATGAGTAGTAAAACTAACATTATATCATGGAATATCAATGAACTTAGGTGTCCAAGTAGGCAAAGATTAGTATTAAAATATCTTGAGCAGTCTCCTGCACAGATCTGTCTTCTACAGGAGACACATCTGAGCAATTCTGAGTGTAAAACTGTCTTTGGTAAATCTCATTGGATTGAGTCTTTCTGCTCCTCAGAACAGGTGGTACATACTTGGCAATCCTAATAAAGCCAGGGGCAAAAGGCATCATTAAATCAATCTCCTCGGATCATTCAGGGAGATGGATCATAGCACAGGTTGCAATCGGGGAGATCGAGTTAACCATAAAGTCGTTTTATGGTCCAAATGTTGACGATCCATCATACATTTGTATTATGCACGCCAAATTAATAGGAAGAACTACCCCAATAATCATCGAGGGGATTGTATTGTTCTTCTCAACCCTTTACGGGATAGGTCTAATCACAGCCATTATGTTGGTGCCCCACGCATCCGCCGCGCAATGATTAATATGATCCATGATCTTGGACTCGCGAATGTTTGAAGGGCTAAGATGGGAGAAAAAACAGGCGTTTACCTTTTTTAGTAAAAAATACGGCCATTCTTCGAGAATCAACTACGTCTTAATCGATAGGCTGGCTTTAGAGAAGGTTGGTGATATTTCCATCTTGCAGAGTATTCTCTCTGATCACGCACCTATATCCTTTTCTTATCTGAGTCCTATTCAAAAGTCTGGAACTAGATGGACCCTGAAGAGGGCAATGCTTGCAGATCCTGATATAATTAGTGCACTTAAAGTATCGACTACAGACTTTATTGCTCTTAACATTAGTCTTTGTCTGGATGCCTTAGGGCAAACCTTCGGGGCCAGCTACATAGCTTTATCTGCTCAAAAACAGGGTAGAGGCTTCTCAGTTTCAGAAGCTGGAGAAGCATATAGGGACCTTGGATGATGAGAGGCTTATTGCTCCTCAGGCGTCTACAGAGGAACTGCTGCAAATTAATAAAGATCTGGACCGCCTCCGTCAGGAATACAGGTGGAAACTTGAATCAAAAATTAAAGCTCAATGGTCCACTTATAATATGCAGCATTTTGAATATGGCGAAAAGGCGGGGGCTCTCCTGGCGTGGAAGGCACGGGCAGATCGCGCCAAGAATAACATAAACTAATTAGTTATAAATGAAAACAGAAAAACATCATGTAAGCATGCAGATATGCAGAAACGTCTCCTCTCTCTGTTCTCAGATCTATACAGGGAAGAGACATCCCCTAGTGTAGATAGTATTCAAAATTGGTTGCGATCTAAAAAATGTTCAGTCTTAACTGAGGATAGTCAAGCTGCTCTGGATGCCTGTATCACTGAGAGCGAAATTATAAGCCACATTAAAAAGATTAAGAACAATAAGGCTGCTGGGACTGACTCCCTTCCTGGCGAAATCTATAAAGTTCTACAGGACGAATTGGCTTCAAGGCTATGCAAACTTTTTAATTACATCTATAGTGCAGACCGTAGAGTCCCTAAATCATGGAAGGACGCCACAATTGTCCTTATTCTAAAGCCAGGGAAAGATCCCCTCAAAGCCGACTGATATAGGCCAATCTCCCTGCTTAATGCGAATTATAAAATATTCATGAGTGTTTTAGCAGGGAGATTGGTCAAGTTAGTTCCACAGCTGATCAATATGGACCAAAAGGGATTTATCCCTGGGAGGTTTATACAGGAACAGATCTTGCAGCTGATCGGTACTATCGACTTGGCTGTGATGCGGTCAATGCCCTTGGCTGTGGCAGCATACGATGCAGCAAATTCATTTGACCATGTCTGTTGGGTCTTCCTTTGGGAAGTGTTAAAAATAATGGCTTTAGGTCCAGTTTTCATACAGACATTGATTAGTTGCTACAAAGGGGCCTTGGCAGTGATTTTACTGAACGGTATGTTGACATCAAGTTTTAGTATCACAAGGGGAACGAGGCAGGGTTGTCCCATCTTGTCCTTACTTTTTGATCTACACATAGAACCTCTTGAAAAGCAATTAGATTGGATGAACTAATCGTTCCATTCAGTGTCCATCTATATAGTAGCAAGATTTCCTTATATGCCGACGATCTGCTGCTGTACACCAATAACCCTGCTGAGGTCCTTCCTAGGGTGGAAGTCCTTCTCGAAGAATTTGGCTCGTATTCAGGGTATCTTTTGAATTCTTCCAAGACCGATGTAGCGACTTGGAACATCAACAATTGGCCCTGTAAAACAAGTAGGGAATTCAGATATTTAGGAATTACTATAGTAAATAACCTAGATGACGTCCCCAAGATTAATCTGAAGAAGGTGTCCAAGGAGATCGACCACCTTTTTTTGAGATGGGCAATTTTGCCGCTTACAATATATGGTAGGGTAAATTTGGTTAAAATTATCATCTTGCCAAAATGGACCTGCCTTTTAAGCACTATTCCACTTGAGTTCCCACATAGGGGTATAAGCAAAATACAAGGTAAAATAGGAAGTTTTATCTGGTCTAATAAATCAGCTTGGCTCTCCTGGAAGAAATCAAGGCATAAGCTCCTGATATACTTTGGTATTCTTTTGCTTTTCAGTTTAAAAATATTCGGGCATTACTTTGCACTGCGGGGGGGGTTCAAAGTGGGGGAAAATTTTTCATCTAATGGTTGCTTTTGAGGGAGGTGGAGAGGGCTTCTTATATGAGTTCCGCGCGCCCAGATTCTTTAAGAAGGTCCGCCTGAAAGTCTTAAAAGCAGCCCTGAATTTGTGGTATAGGATCAGGAGAATATGGGGGATAGGTTACTACTCTGATTTTGCCCCCATCTGGGGCTAACCGGGGCTACCTGCTTGTTTGGAGGATAGCCTAGCACTACCCTTTAAGAATGCTGGTATTTGGATCTGGTCTGACCTCGTTTCCACAGATGGGATTCATTCCTGGGAGGTTTTAAGGTTGAGAATAGGAGACCCCTTCTCCAGATTTAAATTTTTTACAATTAACCTCTTGGTATACCGCAGAGAAAGCGTTCATATGTGGGAACTGGGAAATTGAGCCTCAATGCTGGAATATAAATCCTATAAAAAAGAAAGTTGGGATCTGGTACAAGAAGCTGCAGGAAGCAGAAGATACAGCCCTCCCCCCACAACATGCAGTTTTGAATGCGTCAGCTCTGGAGACCAACGCCGTAGAATTGTTTGAACCCTCTTTCCAGATGCTATATAAGATGGGTAAACCTATTTCTATGTAATCAATAGGTTATACTTTACCCCCAAGAATATAGCAACATTTGCCCCCCTTTCTTCTTCAAAATGCCCTAGATGTGATTTTATCCTGGCCGATGACTTACACATATTTTTTGAATGTGGTGTCTTGAAAGAGTATTGGCAGAATGTGGAATGTGCTCTTGGTGCTATTTTTAAGGTTGATTTTAATTTGAATTTATCCTTGGTAATATTTGGTGACGATAACAACTTGATGATCCAACTGTCAACATCACAAAAAGGCTTGCTAATGTATCTGAGCCTTATTGCCCGGAGGGAGATCTGCAAGCTATGGAAGGACTCAGCACCTCCGCTTTATGAGAATTGGCTGAGGGCCGCTCTGGGTATGGCCCGCATGGACGTAGGACACTGGAATTAAGATTGGTGTAACATCTGGTCACAGCTCCTCGCTTGGGGCAAAGAAATTGGATTGATCTAATCATCCGGTGTCTAATGATTACACCACGTTTCATGCGAAGAAGCTGGCCTGGCTAGGCTTACAGCCAATGCAATAGCGGAAACCTGGGGCACTTAAGATCGAAGGTTGGTTTCTCACTTATATTTGCAGAGGCTATATGGTGAGATGAGGACAAAAAAAAAGTCAATGGGTTATCATCCATGAGGAATGAATTTCAAGGCTCTGTTTCACCTGGTGTCTGAAAATAGAAAAGATATTAGGGATTTTTAATCAAGACTTGGATCAAAGTTAACGGTCTGACCTTCAGCCATAATTTGGATACATCACTGTGAGTTTTTTCAATTGACGAATAATGCTAGCATCAAACTCCTTGTGAGAAATAGGGTTGTTGGTTGATTGGGGTGTGAGCCCTCGTCAAAAAACAGCCAGACTACCTTGCAGGGTGAACCACAAAAAGTCACAAAATTAACCGGTGCTTAACACAGAGTAGCTTGGCACATAAAGCATTCAAACTTAACTTAGCAGCAATGAGTAAAGTATTTATGCAGTACACAAAAAGTAATACATTTAAAACACAATACAATATACATCCCACACCAATTTTGAAAAATAAAAGGCAAAATGTTAATATTATTTGACATTAAAATGACAAAAATCCAATCAGAAGAACTGGAGTTATGAATCTTTTTTATTTGAGTAAAAGCTAGCGCCTAAAAGATTAAAACTCCAACCGCGGACATCTAGTTGTGAGAAACCGGGTAAAATTCGTAAAATATAGCCGACAGTGATGGAGTGCAGTTTGGATACGAGAAGTGGATAGGGCTGGGTCAGTGCTCACCTTTGGACTTAGAAGACATTTTGAGAAAAATGTTCTGTAAAGGTTAGGTTTAGCGGGGCAAGACTGCAGGAGGAGTCAGAGGAGGTATTTTCATCGTCGGGGTGCCTTTGGTCAAAGTCGCTGTGAAGATTTCTATGTTCGGACTTAGTCTCTTTTTTGGAAGTTGAAAATCTCCAGCAGGACGAAACAGAGGACTGTAGTTGAAGACAGTTCCACAAGGCTGGATACCCCTTTGGTGATGGACCGCTGAAGCCACAAAGTCAATCTGAACGGGGATGAACCTCGGGTGGACAGGGGAGCAGACTGGTCCCGGAATTCTCCTGGTTCTAAAAACTGGTTTTGGTCAAGAATTCTTTCCCAGTTTTAGGATCTGACCATCTGGACTCCTTCAGCACCACAGCCAAGGGTCTAGGACAGTTTTTTTTGTTTTTGTTTTGGGCATTTTATATTACGGGAACTAGACCCGTAGGTATCATAGCACATTCATTTTTGCTGGGCACTGGGAGATTACGTGATTTGCCCAGAATCACAGAATGTTGAGCGTCCCTGCCGAGACAGGTCCACGGTCGACTGCCCTAGCTGACATTTTCTCCCTGTTCTAGTGGAGCATCAATTGGGGGTCCAGGAATCACTCAGGCTGGGTGCTGGTGCGGGTTCAAAATGATGAGAGTCTTCTGTGTCCCTGTGGCTCCAAACAGGAGGGCAGCAAATTAGACCTTGGAGTCACTCTTGCAGCCCTGGGTCTAGGTAAAAGTGCAGAGCTGAACAGCAGGGCTGGCAGGTTCTGGTGGTTTAAGGCAGTCTCCAGGCAGCAAGGCAGTCCTTCCAGGTATAGCAAAGCAGTCTTGAAGCATGCACAGCAGGTCACAGCAGCAGGCAGTCATCTAAGAGTCCTTCCACAGGTTCAGGAGTGAACTGAACAGTGGGTCTGAAGGTCCTATTTTTATACCCAGTGCCCTTCCTCTGGAAGGTGGGAGAAGCCTGTAGGAAAGTTCTTTGAAGTGCACAGAACTTCCTGAGTCCCCTGCCCTAGCGACAAATTGACTGAAGTGACAACGTGGAGGTGATAGATTCTCTGTGTGAGAGAAGAGCATATCCTATTCAGTTGCATGTGGGGCTGTGCTCAGCTTCACCCTGCACCCTGCCATAGATGGCCCATTCATACACACCTAATACCTCGATTGTATGCCTGTCTGTCACCCAGTCATGTGAGTCATACAACAAACGACCCAGTCCACGGACGTCAAAGCATATCAGTGACTAAATCAGGAACAGTCAATATGTACTGATACCTAATACTGTCCTCTACAATTTATGAGGGGACACTGCACTGTACTCCGCCCAAGTTAACATTAAAAAAGAAAGCCTAATCTCCTTGACAGTGACACAGAGCAACAAGTACTATGACTTATATAGGTCAATATCAGTGGTCCTCACCAACAGTGTTGGACTGAATTCTGCTTAGAAAAAATGTGTGAGAAACAAATGACACCTCACGGAAACACCACCAACGGGGTAACTGGTATGTAATTTCCAGACAAGCCCCTGTCTCATCATTTATGGTTTATGTTTGTCACTAGCAGATGCCTCTGCTTTCCACTGTTTGTCACATACCTTTGGTTGTTTGTTTTGGACACTTCTTTTCTTACTTTCTTTGAGAAACAAGTGACTACCGATGATGAGACAGGGGCTTGTCTGGAAATTACATAGCAGTTACCCCGTTGGTGGTGTTTCCGTGAGGTGTCATTTGTTTCTCACACATTTTTTCTAAGCAGAATTCAGTCCAACACTGTTGGTGAGGACCACTGATATTGACCTTTATAAGTCATAGTACTTGTTGTTCTGTGTCACTGTCAAGGAGATTAGGCTTTCTTTTTTAATGTTAACTTGGGCGGAGTACAGTGCAGTGTCCCCATATAAATTGTAGAGGACAGTATTAGGTATCAGTACATATTGACTGTTCCTGATTTAGTCACTGATATGCTTTGACGTCCGTGGACTGGGTCTTTTGTTGTATGACTAAGTTTGAGTGGAGGGCGACCCTTTCCTTTTTCCCTCTGAGCTCCCATTGAGAATTTCACTGTTGTGTACGGCGGATCAGCCGTGAGAGCTTTGCATCCCCTTCTTTGGAGGATTGTGTGTGATTTTACTATACATGTAAATTGTTTTTGTTAGCATCTGGCCACATATTCCACCTGCTGTAGATCTGGTGTATGTGATTTACGTATATATACATCTGTGCGTTACTGTGGGGGTTGACTATTTGTGTATCCCATACCAATGGATAAAAACTGCTTAGCTTTTACGGAGGAGCAGATAGCAGCTATCCTAGCGGGCCCTTCACTCTTACCTGACACTCCCCTGTTAGGTACTACCACAGTGAGGGAAGAATGGGAAAAATTGAGTACCCTTAAAAAGAGACAGGTTAGAATTGCGTTACATGGGGCGTTAACGACTGAATACTACACCGCAGGAGCAGCCCCAGCCAGTCTCCTGGTGAAAATAGAACCCCGTATATTCCTAGATGATAGCAAGTTTAGACAAGACTGGAGTTTTATTGCAAATAAATGTACTAAGGATTGGCTCATTTTAATTATTAGCACGGCCAAAAGGGTAAGTGAAGAACTTTTAAAAGAGATTTTTGAACTGGAAGAAACAATACAAAGGGACACTACCCTCATCCACACCAAGGATCAATTAAAGAGGATCCAGGACGACCTATCCGAATACCGAAATTACATGGTGACCCAGAAATTGAAGGGTCTTACCCGTAATCTGGAGAGGTTCACACATGAATGGGCATTCCCCTACGTGAAGGACGATTATTACCAGACGCCACAAGATCCCCAGACTTTTGGGGGGCGACAGAGGGGTCGTGGAGCAAGACAACAAACGAGACGGACCCCAAACCACTGGACTTTTGACAACACCTCCAGTGAAGAAGAAGAAGACACATCACAAGGTAATCGTGTGAGATCCAACCAGCAGAATCAGAGTAACGAGGATCTGGGTGCCCTTTTGAGGTCTTTTTTGTCCCAAGGCCAAAGGAACAACCATCGTGGGGGAGGTCAGGTCGGGGGAAGAGGCAGAGGAAACCAACCCAATCAACCGAACCAGCAACGCCCACAATGGCAAACATTCTCGCCCAGGCTGACTCGCAGCAGAGGCAGGATTCAGAAATAAGGAATAACATCGTAGTCAATCTCTCTGATCATGTCCTCACAGGGAATGAGGAGAGAGTGCTCAATAAAGGCCTTGGATTTATTCCTACCCCTACCCATGATGCCTTTAAATGCAGGATCGAATTTCACGAAACGATGAGAAAAATCAAACTGAAGAAATTTTTCAAGAACAAGAAATCGTTTGAAGATACCTCCTATGGGACCAATTTGAGAAAACCTTCCACTTTCTGTCCATCTGCCTCAACCATTGGCCCTGAGGTAGTTGTTTTTGAGTCACGAGTCCTACAGGATATAGACAGAATAGAGAAAACTCAAAAACAGTTTGTGCACAAAACATGTCAAGGGAAGACTGGGAAGCAGTCAAGAGCCTCCAAAACAATCATAACCTGACCATAAAGTCAGCAGATAAGGGTGGGGCAATCGTCCTGCTCAATACTGCTGACTATAATGCAGAAGTTATGCGCCTTTAGAGTGTAAGGACTAACTACCAACCACTCAATAAGGATCCGTTGGAAGACTTATTGAAAATCATCCGTGAGATGGTAGGAACAGCAAAGAAGAAAAAATGGATTTCTGTAAAAGAGGCGGAGTTCCTGGTAAATACCAACTCCAGAACTCCGTCCTTTTACATACTCCCAAAAATCCATAAACCTACACGCCCGCCACCGGGACGCCCCATCGTTGCTGGGATCCAATCGGTGCTTGAGCCGCTTTCCCAGTATGCCGATTTCTTTTTGAGAGAATCTGTGGTCAACCAGAGATCTTTTGTAAAAGACACCACTGACATTTTGAATATTTTGGAGGACACCGAGTACGATCCAACTGAAGAATTCTTTGTCACTATTGACATTGAATCTTTATACACTTGCATACCCCAGGACGCGGCGCTGGTGGCAGCAGCCCGCGCCCTGGGTGACCAGGAATGGTTTTATGATACCACCCAGGCATTTGTACTTCAATGTATTGAGTTAGCCCTCACAAGAAACTACTTCAGCTACAAAAACCAGCTCTATCTCCAGGTCTCGGGGACTTCCATGGGGGCCACAATGGCCCCCAGTCTAGCCTGTATCTACGTTGGGCAGTTTGAGGAGCACGTCATCTATCACAATAACAACCCCTTCCAGAGTAATCTCCTACTCTGGAAGAGATATATAGATGACGTGCTCTGCATTTGGTCAGGCACGGAAGAACATCTGCTTGAATTCCTTAACTGGCTCAATGTGCAAGATGCCAATCTCAAGTTCACCTGGACCTATGACAGGCACAAGGCGGTATATCTGGATCTAGATATCGAGTATAGAAACATCATGATAAATACCTGTGTACATCAGAAGCCTACTGACAGGAACTCTCTCCTACAATTCTTTCCACCCTAGGGCGTTGAGAGATAACCTGCCCGTGGGGCAGTTTCTGAGATACAGACATAACTGCTCCTCCACTAACACCTTTCTTGAACAATCGGAAGAATTGGCATCCAAACTCACCAACCGGAGCTATCCCACAAAGACTGTAAAACAAGCTAAAAAAAGAGCTTTAAGTACACCGAGGAGTGCCCTTTTGGAGAAAGTAGTTAAACCTAGAGAAGAATGTGTACCGGTTGTTATGACATACGATCCAATGGCAACCAAAATAAGGCAATCCATTCGGAAACATTGGTCCTTGTTATCGGATAATGAATTCCAAATGCCACCACCTAGATTTGCCTTTAAGAGGGCATGTAATCTGAAAGATAAACTTGTACACTCGCGGGCCCCCACTGAAAGAACTAATCCAATCTCGACGGTCCCTAATGGTCATTATCCTTGTGGGACTTGCTCCGTTTGTCCACTCACCAAGAAGAGCACGAGTGTGAGACTTACATCTGGAAAGGAATGGTTTCTTAACCACTTCAGCAATTGTAACTCAACTCAAGTAGTGTATAGATTGACTTGCCAATGTGGTTTACACTATATAGTACTTACATCCCGAAAAATTAAAGTTAGAATACAAGAACATCTAAGTACCATAAGGGCATGTAAATTAACAACAAAGCTGGTACAACACTGCTTTACAGAGAAACACACCTTCAATTGGACAGTGTTAGAAAAGGTGAAAGGGACCCCCCATAACATTGAAAGCATCTTACTCTCAAAGGAAGCACGGTGGATCTATAGCGAAAAAACCGACCAATTTGGGCTAAATGAAATTATCGAATGGAATAGGGTTAAACTGGGAGTCTAGTATCCGTCCAGTCCTTGTTCCCTGCCCATGTAGTCAAGGATTCATTGATGGTGCATGCCTAGACGCTGGTATGGGACATACAAAGTTTGCTTCTTGCACAGCTTAAGTTTCTACCTGGTATGAATGGTTGCTGATTTCTCTATAAATAGACATCTGCTTTTACAGTGAGAGCTTTGTCTTATATATACATATTACTAATATCTAGATCGCAGCCATGTCCTGTAACCATGGAATTATTCGAAGATGGTCGCCACATTGAGCACTGTAATAGGTTTTCCAGCTAGATGTGCGTTGTAATCATTAAAGAGCCTCTATTGAGTAGGGCCTTAGAACCATGGAACCATTCTAAGATGGCCGCCATATACATTATTTTAACAGGCTTCCGCAGTAGATGTGTGCTATACCCACTAAAAAGCTTCTGGTAAATGTACTGAACCTCTACTGAGTGTGGGCACATGCTAGGTAATAGGTTTATACGATAATGCCCCGCACCTGCTCGCCTATAGACAATTCCCCGCATCCGCGTTTACTGTTCTGACATGGCCGCCGCCTGTGGAGGAGTAAAAGCGTCTACACGGCGGTAGTACGGTGAGAAGTATCATTGACGTCCGGTTCCAAGCCGGTACCGGTATTATGGGCAGGGCAGTGTGCTTGTATTTTGCAAATAGAAGCGTAATCGGACATTGTGACTTCCAGCATTGGAGGCATGGCAGCGTTTGTGTACTTGTCTAAACTGAAAGGGAGCCGCGCTCTGAGAAATTGAGTTCTGTGTACGTAGTAAACTAGGCAGTTTAAAGCTGCCCATCTTGCCCAGTATCTTGAGAGCTAGAGGCTATGATGAGATCTCCTCATAAGACAATTTTATAAGAGTTGAATGGTTGTTGAGTTTATACCACTAAACAGTATGATTGTCTGAATATGATCTGTGAGCCACACAGTAACAAGACTGGTGGTCCAAACTTATGTTTCCTACACATTTGCAAAAACGTTCTTTTCTCTACCAGCAGAAAGCTTAATGTTAAGTGAAGGCGAGAACTCACTTTTGGAGTACCCCTGCATCCTTCTCTTCCCCGGGGCGGCTGGTATGAACAACTAGGCTGACTCTGGGTAAACAAGGGTTATATACCATTTCTTACAAACAGCTAACAAACAGACGGTTTACATGTTTTTAATTGGTTCTTTATGCCTGTTCTTCCTTGGCAGTTCACACAGTGCGAGGGTCCAAAAGTGGAGTGGCGGCATATAGGTGCAGCCCTGATGAAACTGCTTAAATTGATATGGCAGTGAAACATGTCGGCACTGGCAATAGGTAATGGTATGCATGAATAGCTACCAGCCTTTTTAGTATTGCAGCATATAATCACTTCCCTATAAATAAAGTTGGTTAAGGGAACCCTATGCTGTGTTTTATGCACTTGTTTATGTTTTATGTTTGTCACTAGCAGATGCCTCTGCTTTCCACTGTTTGTCACATACCTTTGGTTGTTTGTTTTGGACACTTCTTTTCTTACTTTCTTTGAGAAACAAGTGACTACCGATGATGAGACAGGGGCTTGTCTGGAAATTACATACCAGTTACCCCGTTGGTGGTGTTTCCGTGAGGTGTCATTTGTTTCTCACACATTTTTTCTAAGCAGAATTCAGTCCAACACTGTTGGTGAGGACCACTGATATTGACCTATATGAGTCATAGTACTTGTTGTTCTGTGTCACTGTCAAGGAGATCAGGCTTTCTTTTTTAATGTTAACTTGGACGGAGTACAGTGCAGTGTCCCCTCATAAATTGTAGAGGACAGTATTAGGTATCAGTACGTATTGACTGTTCCTGATTTAGTCACTGATATGCTTTGACGTCCGTGGACTGGGTCTTTTGTTGTATGACTAAGTTTGAGTGGAGGGCGACCCTTTCCTTTTTCCCTCTGAGCTCCCATTGAGAATTTCACACAGTCATGTGACCCAAGACAGGCTGCAAGCACAAAATGACAGATAAATGTCAACTTTCTAAAAGTGGCATTTTCAAGATTGTAATTAAAAATCCGTCTTGACCATTAAAGAATATTTGTATTACAATTTCATAGACACTAAACATGAACTGAATACCTGGTAGACACAAAACCTAGCATTTGTTAAATGAAATATGGCAACCCAAGAATATCCCATGAGACAGGTAGGCCTCACAGTAGTGACAAACTAATTTAGGATTTGTTCACTACTAGGAAATGTAAAACTTAAAAGCACATGCCCAACCTTTTAATTACAATTAACTCGGCCCTATGGGCTACCTAGGTCCGATCTTAGGAGGACTTGCGTGCAATAAAAGGTGAGTCTTCGGCTTGGCATGTGGGTTTTATTGCCATGTCGAATTGACATTTTAAACCTGTAAACAGGCTGCAATGGCAGGCCTGGGACTTGTTTTAAGGTGCTATTTAAGTGGGTGGAACAATAAGTGTTGCAGGACAACTAGTAGCATTTATTTTGAAGTCTCTTGGTATATGTTATACCACTCTACAATGGACATACAAGTACATTAAATATGCCAATCAGGTGTACACCAATGAAACCATGTTTAGAAGAGTGACAACACGCGCTTTAGAAACGGGGGGCAGTGGTGAATTGTCCTAAGGCCAACAGAAACGAATTTCAGCATATAAATGGAGGAAAGCAGGCAAAATGTTTAGGGGATGACCACCCTAAGGCCGACAGCTCTAACACTCCTAATGCAAAATTATTATTTTTTGAGCCTGCGGAGTGAGCGAGCAATGTGGTTTACATTTTTTGATAGGTGGCACATGGTTTGACACAATGTAATTCATCATGTGGTAAATTTCCTTGATCTGACTAGCGATTTAAAGGCACTTTGAAGCAGCTTTTACTATGCTGTGTACACATGAAGATGTCATCATATTCATGTAAAGTTACATTGCTCATTTAGATAAGTTTTACTTTGAAAGAACTCTTTAACATTTGTATTTTATAATGAAAATTAATGAGTCTGCCTGAAAAAAAGGATGAACATGGATTATATCAATGAACAGCTTAAGGTGAAGAAGCAATACAAATAATTGTAAAAGAATATTTTTTAAAAAGAGACCGAGGGAAAAATCCAGACGTTGAGATAATTGGAGTGCTGATACTTGCAACGAGGCAGGGCCTGTTTTGATCCCTTATTTTGCAGAATTACCCTTCTTCCCAGAATTATGCAAAACATAACTCTCCGCATTTCTGATTCTGAGGCAATGAAATGAAAAGTATCCAAGATTTGTGTCTTACGATAATCATCCCCTTTCTCATTCATGTGCAATATGCAATTTTTCTTCTCTTAAAATGCAGGTTTTATAGAAAGGGAGGAGGACGTGTTCTAAAATATGGAGATTGCCAGCCACTGACAAAATGTCAGGACAATTTCTTTTTTTTTTTATTTTTTTTTTATTTCCGAAATTCTTTATTGTATATAGAAAAATATAATTTTACATACAGGGAAGAGGCTTATACATGAGTGGAAAAAGAAAGGAGAAAATAAGGCAAGAAAAGAGAAAAGAGGGGGGGGGGGCAGTCCGTGCATTTTCTTTAGACCATGGGTACTCGCAAAGCGTTTCCCTGAGTCCATAAAGTTTGGCCTGTTATGTGACCGAGGGCCACTATGATGCTAGCAGGGTGGTGGTCACGAGGGGAGTTCCTGGGGTGGGGAGATGGGGGATTAGGGGTTACACTAAGGCTAACAGGTCTAACATTCCTTATGCAAAATTATTTATCTTTCAGCCTGCAGAGTGAGCGAGCTACGAGGCTTACATTTTTTGATAGCGGACACATAGTTTGACACAATGTAATTCATCATGTGGTAAATTTCCTTGATCCGGCTAGGGTTTTAAAGGCACTTTGAAGCACCTGTTACTATGTTGCGTACACACGAAGATGCCAGATTCATGTAATGTTCCAACACTCATTTACATAGGTTTTACTTCGAAAGAACTCTTCAACATTCGTATTTTATAACGAAAACGAAGGACTCTTTATACAATTTATAGGATAAACACAGATCCTATCAGTGGACAGCTTACGGTAGAGAACTAAGCAATACATAATATTGCAGAAGATGAATGAATATATCTTAAAAAGGAGGCCCAGGGAATATTAAGAGGTGGAGGTAATTAAAGTGCTGAAACTTAAAACGAGGCAGGGCATGTTTTGCTCCCTTATTTTGTAGAATTACCCTTCTTTGCAGAATTATGCAAAGCGTAACTCTCCGCATTTTTGATTCTGAAGCAATTAATGGAAACTCATCCAAGATTTGTGTCTTATGATAACCATCCCGTTTCTCATTTCTGTGCAATATGCAATTGTCTTCCTCTTAAAATATAGGGCTTAAATCTTCTAAAATGTGGAGATTGCCAGACAACCACAAAATGTCAGGACAATTTCTATTGTAGCATTTGCTTTAAATCCTTCGGCGTTCTTTTTAATCGTGGCAATTTCAGCTGTATGCCATATTGTATTTGCACTGTTTGAAAATATCAGCGAAACAGGCAAAAAAAATACGATTAGAACGGGATGAGACTAAAAAGTGTTTCAAGCAAATAGAGAGTATTCTGTATCATATGATCTATTAACTAATACTTGTATCATTTTGCACACATTTACTCAAAAAATACGGTTTGAAGTTTGTATATATATATTTTTATATTAAATTGATTTTTAGACAGGAAGTGAAGCATTTAAGAACAATAAGTGGCTCAGATGAAAAATAACACTGTGTAATAATATATTTGTCATCAAATGGTACCTTCAATGAAGAGTGACACTAGAGCACCAGGGGCCTCATTTATGAAAAGTGACGCATCGCTGCGTGAAAACAGCGATGCGTCACTTTTCACTGCGCTCTCCCTGCGACATGATTGATGCGTCATATTTATAATATGACGCATCATGTCACAATGAGTTACAGATACGTCAGTATTTCTGACGTATCTGTAGGCGCAAAAGTGACGCATTGCTGGAGTGTGTCACAAAAGTGACGCAACTCCAGCAAGGCTTCCTTTCACATGGGGAAAGCCCCATGTGAAAGGGCTTGCGTCAGTCTTACGCCTGCTGTGAGGTAGGCGCAAGATTTTGACGCAACAGCGTCCTAAAAGTGACGCAGTGAAATCTCATAGATTTCACTGCGTCACTATTACGAGGCTTTTTGCGGGTGAACGCCCCCTCTGCATACATTATACCTGACGCAGGTATTATGTAGCGCAGGGGTTTACAAAGTGACGCATCTGCTTAGATGCGTCACTTTGTAAATAGTTCGCATCAGGAGGCATGTTTTACGCCGCCAATGCGTCACAAAAAGTGACGCATCGGAAGCGCAAAACTCACGCAAAGCCTCATAAATGAGGCCCAAGGAATCTATATGATGGGAGTAATAATGTCAGATCCCACTTTCAGTCAAAACAACCAACCAAGGATTTCAATAAACCCCTTGACCCAAACATAAACCAAAGATAGGCTAAAAGAGATTTCTGACAGAGCAATTGGTCTCAGAAATAGTGCAATGAAAAATCCCACAATCTCACTTTTAAACTCATGTCTACAGTATCCCTTTGCACATCGCCTTCACAAAATATTTGTCCTTCATTTCCTAATGGATACATAAACACTCCGTTGCATCTTACTTAGTGTTGGACTTGGTACGTTTTGCAGGGACATACCCAAACGTTTCCCCTTCAATCCTCCTACTTTTGATTAATTCGTTTTTGTTGTCCTTAGCACTCTGAGCACTTTACCACAGCTAAACAGTGCTTGTCCTCTTTCTCTAAAACATGCTAAATTTGGCTATAAGTCCCTAGTAAAGTGGCACTATGTGTGCCCAGGGACTGTAAGTTAAATGTTGCTAGTTGGCCTGAAGCACTGGTTGTGCCATTCAATTAAGTAGCACTTAAAACATGTCTCAGATCTGCCATTGCATGTCCTGTCAGTGAAAAACTCTCAAATACATTTTTCACTATTGCAAAGCCTAGCTCACCCATAGGATAACATTGAGGTTACCTTATTACATTTTGTAAGTGTAATTTCTAAATGGGATGGGATATTTGGTGTCTCCGGAGTCCTAAATTAAAATCCTAACGTATTGTAAAATCAGATTTTAAAATACAATTCTGAAAATGCCACTTTGAGAAAGTTAAGTTTAGTAAAAAGTGCTAACAAGGGAGTTTGTTCTAAATTGGATTACAGGAAAATGATCGCATAGTAATTTGTATCTCTGATCAATTAAAATCAATTAAAGCCTGTATTTGTTTGTCGCATTCATTTGGACACAGTAATCAAAATACTTAAGAAAAAGGAAAAGCTACACGGGTATTATGTTTGTAAAACAATATTTCATTTTATATATTTGCTTAAAAAGGGTACTGTAACAGTAAATGAAAGAATTAATCAAAGTCAAATAGACTCAGAAATAAATGAATTGTTCTTCTCGTCTACTTGTGTTGCCGTCCACTCTTTATCAATACGTAACAATGAATCTTGTGCTATCTCAAACAATGATTCAAATTTTCTAAATTATTGCAACTTTAAAGATGTGGAAAAAAAAGTCGACGTTTCGGCCTTCTAGTTGTTACATCCTTAAGGCCATTCTCAGGACAAATTCAATCTTTAGAGAGTTGAGACCCCCTATTTGTGAAGAGAATACCGGCAGATAATGATGATGAACTCTGTGTTTAGGATAACAAACGACCTGTTTTTTTAATATGTCTGGAACAGAAAAAATGTTGGAGCGACCATATTACATCCGCGTCTCCACACCGTATCTGTTTTTGGTCTGTTTGAAACAGAAAAAATGTCGGAGCGACCGTATTACATCCGCGTCTCCACACCGTATTTGTTTTAAATCCAAAGGTTCAGTCGTGGCGTATTCTCGAGAGTTACTTTCTCGCGAGAATACGCCACGACTTTTTTGTCCACATCTTTAAAGTTGCAAAAATTTAGAAAATTTGAATCATTGTTTGAGATAGCACAAGATTCATTGTTACGTATTGATAGAGAGTGGACGGCAACACAAGTAGACGAGAAGAACAATTCATTTATTTCTGAGTCTATTTGTCTTTGATTAATTCTTTCATTTACTGTTACAGTACCCTTTTTAAGCAAATATATCAAATGAAATATTGTTTTACAAACATAATACCCGTGTAGCTTTTCCTTTTTCTTAAGTATTTTGATTTCTGTGTCCAAATGAATGCGACAAACAAATACAGGCTTTAATTGATTTTAATTGATCAGAGATACAAATTACTATGCGATCATTTTCCTGTAATCCAATTTAGAACAAACTCCCTTGTTAGCACTTTTTACTAAACTTAACATTAGCCCAAGCTCGCAAGGGTATATTGGGTCACCCACCCCTTCCAGAACTACTTTGAGAAAGTTGGCATTTTCTTACCTTAGCCATTTTGTGCCTGTGGCCTGTCTCTGGGTCACATTACATCATGATTATTGTTAGAAATTGGGTTCCTGGTAGACTGGGGAATAAGCCCTGGTCAAGCAATAACCACAATCCTAATCAGGGTAAGGGACAAGCACACCCTAAATTAACCTACACTCCCCCTCTGATAGCTTGGCACAGAGCAGTCAGGCTCAATTTTAGAGGCAATGTGTAAAGTATTTACGCAGCACTTTTAACAGTAATAAAAATAAAATGAAGACACCATACAAGAAAAATCTGAAACCAATTTAGGAAACATAGGGTAAAATGTAATATATAATTTGACACCAAAATGTCAAAAATCCAATCAGTAGAATAGAGATATGCAGTTTTTAAGATTTCAGTTAATATAGTGCTTAAAAGCACAAAGTGCCAAATGTAGTTACTTGGTTGTACCAGACCAGGGCAAAGTTGCAAGCTCAGGCAAACCTCGATGGAGCGCGGGCCGGCTGCAAGACCCAGTCAGGACCGCTGAACAAGAGTACCTTAAATCTGGTTGTGGTGCGATGCAAAGTCCTTGTGTTGAGTGGCCAGCATCAAGAAACCATTGACGTGGAGTTTAATATGCGAGGTCCTGCGCCAAGATCTGGGTGGAAGATCGAGAACCAGCCTGGCTGCCGTGTTCTGCACAATTTGGAGTCTTTTCAACAGGTTTTCATTGATTGAGAACGGTAGGGCATTTCCATAGTCCATTCAGTTAATTATTAACCCCTGGACTAGTGGTGTCCTGCAGGCCAGGTCGCTCCCCCACTGCCGCACAGATCCACCTGTCTGCCAGTGCCTTTCCCCCTCACAGCTGCTGATCACTAGTTCGATCCTGCTGTGCCCCTGATCGTGCTGACTGTCTGCCTGAGCCAGTATTTTTTTCCCAATTGTTGCCATTGTTTTGTGATTATTTGCTTGTTGGTAAGTTCTGTTCCTGTCTGTACCTGTTGCTTGCCTGTTTGCCCTCGCGTCCTGCTCCTCTCCCCCCTCACCCCCTTCTCCTCTGTACCCTCTGCCCATTTCCCACCGCTGCTCCCCTGCGGCCCGCCCGCTCCCGCCTCCCAGCTGCTCCTCCCTCCCTCCCCACCTTAAATGGCGGCCACTGCACGGCCATGCGGCACGACAGAGGCAAGCCCATCTGCGCCCATCCGTGCCTGAACCGTGCCCAGTTCCAGACTCCCTGGACCCTGCGTACGCCACCACGACAGACTCCGATACGATGCCAGCACTCTCCACGCACTCAACGCCGGACGACACCCCACCTGCTTCCAGGCCAACCCAAAACACACCCATGTACCTTTCACCCGCCGTAACTGCAGCTTCACCTGCGACAGAACCACCAATCCACCAAAGAACGAACCCATCTCCGCTGCATACTCGGAACACCCGCTCCGCACGCAAACACGCCGTCGAGCTCTGGGACCTGCTCGTCACCTCCGCCCCAGACGTCACCTTCCTGACTGAGACCTGGTGGAACGACTCCTCGGCACCTGACATTGCCATAGCCAACCCAGACGGCTACAAGATCTCCCGCAGAGACCGCGCCAACGGAATCGGAGGAGGAATAGCCATCATCCACAAAGCCTCCCTCAAGGTCTCCACACACTTAGACGACACCCTCAGCACCACCGAACACCTGAACTTCCAGACCAAACTGACCCCAACACCATCCTCAGAGGAACCCTTATCTACAGACCCCCCGGACCCGCCCACAGTTCAGCGACTCCTTTGCCGACCTCGCCAGCACCCACGCACTCGATTCCACAGACTACATTCTCCTAGGGGACCTGAACTTCCACCTCGAGAACAACAACGACGCCAACACCGCCACCCTGATCGCCAACCTCGCCAACCTCGCCTCAAACAACTTGTCACCGCTCCCACCCACACCGCCAGCCACACGCTTGATCCCATCTTCTCCACAAGCACCCACGTCACCTTCGACCACATCATCAAACTCCACGGGACCGACCACCGCTGCGTCCATTTTACCTACAAGAAGCTCACCATGCACCACCGCACCCAACAGCTGCCCCACTGCTGCTGGAGCAAAGTCACCAAAGACCAACTAGCCACTACCCTCGCCCAGAAACCACCCACCGACCCCACCGACCCAGACACCGCCGCCCGCAACTTCAGACAATGGATAGACAACAGCCACACCAGCAAGAAAGCCACCTGGTTCACCGAAGAGCTCCAGACCTCCAAAAGAACATGCCAGAAACTGGAGAAGAAATGGCTCCACGAACGAACAACAGACAGCCACGCAGACCACAAGAACGCCACCCGCAGACATCGCCACCTCATCAGATCAGCCAAGAGATCGTCCTTCAAAACCCGCCTGGACAACAACGCTCTCGACAGGAAAAAACTCTTCAGCATCATGAAAGGACTCTCCAACCCCAGTGTCAAAACCAACGACATCCCGCCCTCACAAGAGCTGTGCGACTCGCTGGCCCCCTTCTTCCATCACAAGACCACCGACATCCACAACAGCTTCAACATCTCGACCGCCCCGACAACTCCAGACTCCACCCCCCTGCAAACCCCACCCGCACCAACCGCCTGATTTCCTGGACCAACGTCAAAGATGACGAAACACGCAAGATCATGAACTCCATCCACTCAGGTTCACCGTCTGACCCCTGCCCACACCACATATTCAACAAAGCAGACGCAGCCATCGCACCCCAACTACGGAAAGTAATCATCATCTCCCTTGAGACAGCCACATTCCCGGAAAGCTGAAAGCACGCTGAGATCAACGCCCTTCTCAAGAAACCCAATGCAGACCCCAAGGACCTCAAGAATTTCCGGCCCATCTCCCTGCTCCTGTTCCCGGCAAAGGTCATCGAGAAAGTCATCAACACGCAACTGACCCACTACCTCGAGGATAACAACAGCCTAGACCCAACCCAGTCTGGATTCCGACGAAACCACAGCACCGAGACAGCCTTCATCCCCGCCACAGACGACATCAGGATCCAACTTGACAACGGTGAAACATCAGCCCTCATCCTCCTGGATCTGTCAGCCGCCTTCGACACGGTCTGCCACCGCACACTAAAGACACGCCTCCAAGAAGCTGGACTCCAAGAGAAAGCCCTGGACTGGACCCAATCCTTCCTCTCTGGCAAAACTCAGAGCGTTTGTTTTCCCCCCTTCCGCTCTGAAGCCATCAACATCAACATCATCTACAGCATACCCCAGGGATCATCCCTCAGCCCGACGCTGTTCAACATCTACATGACCCCCCTCGCACACGTCGCCCACCAGCATGACCTCAACATCATCTCCTAGGGCCGACGACACTCAGCTGATCATCTCCCTCACCAAAGACCAGCACACCGCCAAAACCAACCTCCAGGAGGGAATGAAGGCCGTCGCCAAATGGATGAGGAACAGCCAACTGAAGCTGAACTTGGACAAGATGGAGGTCCTCATCCTCAGAAACCCCCCCTCAGTCTAGGATGACTCCTGGTGGACGACCACGCTGGGAACAGCACCAACACCCACCGACCATGCACGCAACCTGGGATTCATCCTCGACTCCTCCCTCTCCATGTCGAAGCAGGTCAACGCCGTCTCCTCCTCCTGCTACAAAACACTCCGCATGCTTCGCAGGCCCTACAAGTGGACCCCCACTGAAACAAGAAGAACGGTGACCCAGGCCCTCATCAGCAGCAGACTGGACTCTGGCAACGCACTCTACGCGGGCATCCCGGCCAAGCACCTACGACGACTGCAAAGCATTCAAAATGCCTCTGCCCGACTGATCCTCAATGTCCCTCGCCACAGCCACATCACCCCTCACCTGAGAGACCTGCACTGGCTCCCCGTCGAAAAAAGGATCACCTTCAAGCTACTCACCCATGCACACAAAGCCCTCCACAACACCGGACCACCCTACCTCAACGGCCGACTCAGCTTCTACACCCCCACCCGCCAGCTCTACTCCACCATCCTTGCCCTCGCCGCGGTCCCACGCATCCAACAAACTACCTCCGGCGGCAGATCCTTCTCCTTCCTAGCGGCCAAGACCTGGAACACCCTCCCTACCCACCTACGGCAGACTCAAGACCTACTCACCTTCAGAGGACTCCTCAAGACCTGGCTCTTCGAGCAGTAGCAGCACACCCTTCCCCTCAACACCTTGAGACCCTCATGGGCAAGTAGTGCGCTTTATAAATACAATGATTGATTGATTGGTTTCCTGGCCTCAATAGGGATCCATTTGAAAACCTTTCGGAGACTACGCATCACTCCAAAGCAAGTGCCGGTGATGTGGTTGATCTGACTTTTCATAGACAGTTGGTTGTCCATGTAGATGCCTAGATTTTGTACTGTTGATTTGGGGGTTGGACAGGGGCTGAGATTGGAAGGCCACCATTCGTGAGACCAGCTCTCCAGGGCCTTACCAAAAAGCATGATCTCGAACTTTCCTCCATTCAATTGGAGGTAGTTGGAACTCATCCATCTGTCAATGTGAGACATGCATTGTTTAAAATGCTGCTTTGTCTCTGCAGGGTCTGGGCCAATGGTGACCAGAATCTGCGTGTCATCCGCGTAGGATATGACATCAAAACTGCAGAGTCTGATCACCTTGGCCAGTGGTGTCATACACAGATTAAAGAGGGTCAGGCTCAAAATAGAGCCCTGTGGCACCCCCATCGCAACTAATCTCTCAACTGAAACATTTTTGCCCACTTGGACTGCGGTTACTCGGTCAGCTAAATAGCTCTTGAGCAGCTTTGGGGCATTCCCCCTGACACCAATCTCCCATAGCCGGTGTTCTAAAATGCTATGGGAGATGGTGTCAAAGGCGGCAGACAGGTCGAGCAGGAAGATAAAGGCTGACTGGTGTTTGTCTAGAGCCAGCCTAATGTTATCCATAACTTTGCCCAAAGCTGTCTCTGTGCTGTGTGCCACCCTAAAGCCAGACTGTGAAAGATCTAGTATCCCATGGCTCTCGAGGTGGGCAACTAGCTGTTGGTTTATAAGGGATTCCAACATTTTGCCAAAATAGGGAAGTATGGATATGGGACGATAGTTTAGAAGTAATTTTGGGTCGGCTGTGCGTTTTTTTACAATAGGTTGGACCCTGGCAGCTTTCCACATTATAGGAAAAACAGCCTCAGAAAGAGACTTGTTAAATAGGCGTGTTAGACTTTCTAGTAACACCGGTGCAATAGTGGGGAGAAATTTCGGAGGTACTGGGTCTGTTGGCGAACCTGAATTTATCTTTAACATGACAGTGGTGACCGTTTTATGTCACACTTTACAAATTCATTCAGAATATGAAGGGGGTCAAGACACAAGCTGGGCACATCGTCAGAATAGGTGTTGTTATGCTGTGATGGAAAAGAATGATGAATGGCGTAGATTTTGTCTTCAAAGAATTTAGAGAGCGAGTCCGTCCAGTCCTGAGAATTAGGGACCGATGGCTGGTTGGAGGGGGTTGTAAATTCTTTGAAGATTTGATAAAGTTCTTTACAAGAAGTTTCTGCCTGATTTATCCGATTTAGAAAAAATAGTTTTTTTGCCGTTTTAATGTCATTCATATAACTATGATGAATGTTTTTGTAGCTTTTACGGTCGTCACTCTTTTTGCTTTTTCGCCATTTTCGCTCCGCAGTGCGACACATGAACTTAGTGGTCTTTAATTGATCATTGAACCAGGGAGCGATTCTGGGCATGATTTTAATCTGTGTGAGGGGGACTATTATGTCCAAGGCAGTCATGATTGCTTTGTCAAGGTCATGTGCTGTTTGATTTACACTGACTTCTTGGCCTGGGAGGTCTAGGCAAAAATTTTTGGAAAAGAGAGATTGAGTAACTTTCCGCCAGGATCTACGTAATATTAATTCATTTTGGTGGACGGTTTTGATCATATTATTAGGGATTACACATTTTAACAAGTAGTGATATGACCATAGTAGTGGTGCAGGGGGCTCTATTGTGATACCTGAGAAGTTGGTGAAAAGAAGGCCAAGTGTAAGGCCGGCATTATGAATTGGGTCTGTGAGCAGTTGGCGGAATCCAAGCGTATTCATATTTGAGATCAATTGGTTTGACAAAATATCGGCATGATAGTTAAAATCTACGATTAGGAGAAAATTGTCAGAGGCCAGTACATGGGGAGCAATGGTCTCTGACAATTTATCAGGGAAGTCCTCTTTGGGTCCAGGGGGTCTATAGACTAAGGCCCCTCTCCAGGTGCCGTTGGATAGGCCGTCTATCTTGAAAATACATAATTCTCTGTGACGTGAGATCATGGGTTCTAGGATTGTAATGTTTAGATTCTCGGTGGAGGCTGCTAATAGGCCTCCTCCTCTTTTCTCTTTCCTGTCCATTCTGGTTATCTTATACTGGGACGGAAAGGCGGTCAACACATCAGGGGATGCATCTTCATGCAGCCAAGTCTCTGTAATGAAACAGATCTCAGGAGCTATAAGGTCTAAAAGACTCCAGATCTCTAGCGAATGTTTTGGGATGGAGCGAGCATTCAGATAGATAGCACTGACTTGATTAGAAGTGGTAGATTTGTCAGGACTAGGGGCATTTGGGGATTGGTTTGGATTAATGGGTCTAATTAGACATGCGATGTCTGGATTTCTCTGTATTTCAGCTATTTGTCTTTTAGTAGGTTCTGAGTGAGGTTTATTTAAACTTTTTAGTTTGATACTAGAATATTTTAATAGTACCAAGATACCTTGAATTAGTGGGGTTTCTTTAAGCTGGGTGGTGGCTGAGTCCCGGAGAGAAACGGGCAGGGGTCCTGGCTTCTGGCAGCAGTCAGGCGTGGACGGGCGCAGACGGACTTGCCCTGCTTTAAGTAGGGAAAGGTGGCAGGCGAGGGCTGATCTGCTAACTGCAGCTTCCGGGCGGTGTAACGTAAGTTGATTAGTTGCCAGGGCGACCCTACATTCAAGCGGCACAAGCTGTGACGGACCAGGGTCTGAGGTAGTTGGCAAGGTCTCAAGTGAGCTGGAAATGAAAGTGAGTATGACGCAATTTTAAAAAGACAAAACAACGGTTGTTGTACGATCGGGGGTAGTGTGAGCCTAGAAAGATTAGAACAATAGACTGAGAATTATAGAGTCCTCACAGATTCCCAATATGGGTTCAGGAGGGGTCTGGGAATGGTAGAACAGTGTCCTCCTTGGAAAATACACATGGGCTACGATTGATCATTTGCACTAACTCGAGCCTCCTGAGTTTTCAACTGCTTCAGCATTCACAATCACTGGTTGAAAGTAAATAACTCATAATTAGGGCCTATGAGATAAGATTGCATAACCCATGCACCCAATGCCACAATGTAACGTCCAAGGAATATAGTGTGTCTATCTCCTGGTACCTGAACCCTGTACAAATAAGCTGCCGCGTGTATACCCTTGCATTAAATCACAACCTATGTTTACTCTCAACATTTTGGCCCCACCCTTGATTTTCCTTTTGTATCTCTTAATTCAATATATTGCTGCCTTTCTAGCTTTATCTTTTATTTTTTGTCCATCGGGTCCTCTATTTGGACCCTTCTTCATGTATCCT
The DNA here is from genome assembly GCF_964261635.1 of Lissotriton helveticus. Lineage (NCBI taxonomy): Eukaryota > Metazoa > Chordata > Amphibia > Caudata > Salamandridae > Lissotriton > Lissotriton helveticus. The sequence continues at coordinate 857,549,664 of NC_136069.1, forward strand.
CTTCATCTTTTAGTCTTTACATTTCCATTCTTTCAATCTCTCCCTTCTTCACTTATTCTCTTCTCCTATTAGTCCCTACACTTCCATTCTTTTACTCTCAATGCTTCAACCTTAGGGTCTTTTTTACGAGTTTGGCAGTCCCCCTGTTGGACCGCCACCACATTGCTGAAAGGAGAACCACCAAGCCCGTTGTGCACCTGCCTGCTGGATAATGAGTGTAATCTAGGGAGGGCAGGCGATGCTGTGGCAGTCTCTTGGCAGCGATAGTAAGGCTCATAAGAGAACCATAACAGCAGACTACCATGTGACAGCGACTGCAGCACATTCCAATACTGTGTAGCATGCCTGCCACACCATCCAGGAACGGGGGAATCAATTTCAGGGGGGGGTGAAACATGTGCCCACACGCATGCACCCCGAGGCCCAGATCCGGCTGGAGTCTCTGTTAGGGCCCCCTTACCTGCATGTTTGCCACCCTTTTCATGGCGGGCTAACCGCCTTGAAAAGGGCGGTGGAAAGATAGGTTTTAATATATTAGGTGGTGTCGGCATCGCCACCACCAACATTTTGAGGCTGGTTGCAGAACGCTGGTGCAGCGGGATCCTTGATACCGGCCAGTGGTCTTGTGGTGGTCTGACCGCCACAATCAGAATACTGCGGGCAAACCAGCAGTGGTGGCGGCGATCAGACCACTACCCCAAGTACAGTGGCCCTGAGGACCGCAGTACTCGTAATAAGGCCCTTGCTATTAGTCCTGTTCACTATCACTCTTCACATCTCTTTATTCATTATTGTATCCTTCACATTCTCTCCCTCTGTCCCATGCTTCTAGTCTCTGATCTATCCATTATTGCTCTTCGAACTCTTTCTATAAGATTATTTCTACTTCTTTTTGTCTTGTTCTTCCTTGGACTGTATAGTTCTTCCAACCGATTCTTCTATCACACTTCATTTCTCTCCCTTGCATCTTGCTTCTCTCTCTAGTTCTCTTCCTCACTCTTGTGTTCTCTTCATTATTATTTTTTTTCTTTTTCTGTTTCGATAATGCTTCCTCTTAAAGGACAAAAAAGGACCCTTTAGTGTTTATTTCCATTTGTGCTTTCAGTGAGTGTAATGCCTTGGATCTGGCAAGTTTAATTTCACCCAGGTTAATAAAGAGTGCATGTCAGTCGAATATTAGAGCACAGCATGTGAAGTCAGGTCTCTATACCTATCTGTCAGTAAACCTCCATAAACCTTAGTTTTAGTGGATGCTTAGCTTCAATGTATGGGTGAGGCAGTGGATGTTTGTGAGGAAAACAGTCAAAATCAGGGTCAATCCAGGATGGGAGCTTTATCAACTGATTGATCTTCTTGTTTACTACACATGACAAAGGAGGTGAGGCACAAGGGCACACGGAATTTGCCTAGAATCACACAATTTGATAAAGTTAGGGAGCTGGAATGCAAACCAACAGCTTCTCAGAAGATGTCTAAGGGGCATATTAGCAAGAACCTCGTTAAAATTATCGCCGTTTTAGCAGCAGGAAACTGCCGCTAAAACGGCGATAATGGGCTTGCTAATATGCGTTGTGGAATTCCAATAGAAGCCCAAGTTAGATGTGCAGGACATCTAACCTGGGCTTCTATTGGAATTCTATAACACATATTAGCAAGCCCATTATCGCCGTTTTAGCGGCAGTTTCCTGCCGCTAAAACTGTGATAATTTTAACGAGGTTCTTGCTAATATGCCCCTTAGTTCTGTAAAACATGTTGTTATTTTAAAATTAGTGAGTATCGTTTTGCCTCCTAATGTAAATTAGGGAACATTTTACAGTTCTAATAATTTGTTTTTGCATAGTACCTAATACTGAGGCGCTTTTTGATTATTTTGTTGTAATACTTTTCAGCAGGAACCATGTCTTTGCACTCTGGCGTAGCAACCATGGGCCCTAATGCAGGAAGGGTAATTGGGACTTGCGTCCCTGCTAATATAGTAAAATACACTTGTAAATGAGGTGCAGTTAGGCCCTGGTGCCACTGCACCTGTGCTCCAACAGTGGCTACTCCAGTGCACCTGCTCCACTATTAGTAGCTGCGCCCTGCTCGCGCAAGGAATGTTCACCTAGCAGGGGCACATTTCTTACTTAGTGATTCCTAGTTAAATCCGCATTTAATATATCGGATTTTTGCGTTGGGTCGTAGCTCTTTTACTTTGTTGATAATTAGTCGAAGTGCTTCTTTGCCTCATGGAAAGTATTTCCTATCTGTGACTTTGGTTCTCTGATATGCACAACCAATAACTAAGAGCAAAGTAATTGGCATTAGCCCACCCACAGACCCCCCTCGGCCCCGGGGCAGAATGTGGAGTCTTCTGAATTGAACAGCCCATCAGAACACTTCCTTTATGGGTTATATTGACCATTACAGACTCTATCAGGAACAGTGGCGGCTAGTGACAATTGAAAGTAGTGGGGGCATAAGGGCAGACAACCAATTGGTCCTCCTTGATACCTTGCGGCCGCCCGCTTCGCTTGCGCCTTGCTGCTTCTGCTGCACCGAATACATTCATTAAGTTCATACTTTCTCAAAGTCTGGAGCTTGCGTTATTTCTGCATCTGCAAGTATTGCAACAGCCTGTCTGTACTCCTGCTGAACTACCTGCTTCTGCCGCAACAAGCAAATTTTTTTGCAATAGCCTACTGCCATTGAGAGTGTGGTGCTTTTACTGTGTGTGACATCTGCACAACTGTGGTGTTTTGTATCATGCCCAATAGCACCTTCCAAGCACAGCACTCAACATAGCCCCAAGTGATATAGTGAGCTAAGCATTCACCACCTCAATAATACACATATTGACCGATGTGGAATGCACTAAAACCACATAATGAACAAAGAAGTCTTGAAACATCACAAGCATGTGCAGGTAAACAATGGACCTCTATGCACGCTAGGAGAATGGAATGGACAGCAGTGACTTTCGGTACATGCACCCATCCACATAATGCTTCACATTATTTATGAAAAGATCCACTTGGCCTTTTCCTATATAATCCACCAGTAAACACCCAGTAATCTACCCGAACCTTGCCCACCCTTATACAGTACAAAACACAACCAAGCACAATTGGATTTCGTGTACAAGAATTCCTGGAAAGGTCACTTGGAATTCTAAAGCCCGTCCAGGCCATAGAAACTGTGGTAATGCGCCAAACAAATGCTCGTGCCAGGACATAGCATGAATGCATCGCCCTAAATATATGAGGAAAAGTTTAGAAGAGACATGTGAGTGCATTCCAGTTCGAAAAGGAAAAGAGTGATAGCTGGTGAACATACATGGAGAAGGCAAGAAAGATGATGTGATAGAAGAGAGAAAAGCCATTGGATGGTAAAGAAATTAAGAGACATTTAAATGTAAGTCCTCGCCACCACAGCAGATGGCAATCTGCAGGAACATTGCAAATCAAAGGCAAGAGGCTGTGCAAATGGAATGCATAATCACCATTTATCCGACTGAGACATTTCATGTTTGTCTCATTAAGTGTACAGACTTTTGACGCTGACAGGTAAAATTGACACAGTGCTCGTAAGACTGTCGCTCTTTCATGTGCATTAAAACTTACTGTTGGTTAGCTTTCTGCGTTTTGTAAAATATTCAGACAAAGAAACTGCTTGTTTTTATTCCCGAACGCAACAGGTCCCCAACGCCTGTTGTTCTCGTGCTTTTTCCATCACCTCCAGAGCACGCTCCGAGGGCCATCAAAAAGAGTATGTGGGGCGTGGCTTGGACGTCGATGCAGACGGGTGTCTGAGTCCGGGACTTCCTCCAACCTGAAACAAATAACGGCGAGACTTGCACGACAAGGGCCCCGAGCGGACCAACAAAACGCAGAAACGGATGTCTAAACATCCAAGGAACAGAACGGTGTGGCGGCAGCGGGAAGACCTGCACCTCAAGAGTCAGGAAAACCGAATGAAGCAAAGTGGTGCTGTGGAAGAAGAGGAAACAAGATGGCGGCCCCCCGCTGATCGGAAGACCGGAGCGGCGGCAGCAACTGTCCTGGCAAGCGTGAAGGCGTGTAGGTGAGAGCGGAACACAAAGCGAGCAAAGCGCACGACCCGGTAGCCACCCTTCTCCCCCGATATGGAGCAGAATTTAATCCGCCAACAATAAGACTGAAGACTGCAGAAGGGGGGTGGAGAGAGAAATAGAAAGCAAAACTGAACGCTGGGAGCCGCCATATTCAGCCCATGCTTGAGCCACACCCCCACCACCTGAAACACGCAGCAAGAGACAACAACACGCACGAACAGAGGGTAAGACGCACAGAGCCATAAGCGGAAGACCTGGAGAAGCGCCGACGAACTGCGCTAATCTAGGCACAAGGCCAAATGCGGCACACTCCCTCTTAAGCAAACGACAAACAGAGACCTGTAAGCGGAAGTACCGTGCATCCACTGGTGGCGGCCATTTTGTGATCCAACTTTTGGAAACAACAACATTACCCTGGCAGACACGCAAAATCAACCAAACAATGAGAAGAAGGGCAGATAGAGCGCACATCTGCTAGAAGGGTCACAAGGCGGAGGCGCCTAAGAGAATCAACAGCTGCAGGAGACCGGGACCAACGCATAGAAAGGAGGCCACCTTCTTACAGAGAAAATCGAAACCTAACACGCAAACACGAAGGCAAGAACAGGTAGAACCACACAACGGCACAAGCACAAGTGGAACAGCTGGGAAGCACTCGGAGAGAGGAGCGCAGGCTAAGGCAGCTGGTCGCATAGCAAAGACACTCCTTCAACCCAACCCCACAAGCGCAACTATACCTAAAATCATTCGCTGGATGGTATATGAGCACGGCTGCACCAGACTGCCTGGAAACCCTGCAGGCACAATCTAAGAAGGCGAGCCCTACCCCTGAGCACCGCAAACTCAACATAGGGACACATAAGGAGGAGGAAGTGGCGGGTGCACAGACCAGAACCAGGTGCATTCGCGAGCCCAGCAGGTTTCGCCTTGAAGCTCAGGGACCCACAGGGAAGAGAGCGGGAATATCCAATTTGCACAAGGAAAGTCGCCTACATGCCTATCTGGTCAGTAGAGGAGTCCAAGGAATGGCAAGCCAAGAAGGTAAAGCCAGCAATGAACCAAAGAAGAGGAAAGACTCGCCGGACTCACCTGCAAAAACCAAGACAGACCTCAAAAATGAAATCATGCTAGAGACGCTGCTAAAAAAGATAAATGAAGGGAACGACCTTGCCAAAGCGACTAAGCAGACCATAGACAACATGCAATTAGAACTAGCCGGGATCAGAGCAGATCAAAGCAAGACAAACAGCAGGATTGATGCGGCGGAGAAAAGGATCAGCGACATTGAGGATGCATGCACCCAGGCCCTCAGACACCTGGCAGGCGTCTCCAAAAAATCAACTATCATGGAAAAACAACTAGCAGAGCAGGAGTATCGCCTCAGAAGAAACAACATAAGGCTCCTGGGAGTCCCTGAGGGTGCGGAGGACAAACCTGGATCCTGCGCTGCACTAGTAGAGGAGCTGATACCTGAGATCACAGGTATCCAGTTCAACAGACAGTTCGAAGTAGACAAAGCCTTCAGGGTGCCGGCTTTCAAACCTAAACAAGGCCAGGGACCAAGACCCATTATACTCAAACCATTAAGAGCCAACCACACCGAGGCAATCTTCGCAATGGCAAGGAAAGGCCAGGAATCTCACATGGAATGGGAATAAGCTTATAATAACGCAGGACTACTCCAAACACACGGTAGACATCAGAAAAGGGTTCCTAGCCCTCAGAGACAGGCTTCGCAAAAGCAGCATCTCATTCACCTTCGCAGGCCCTGCCAAATTGAAGATCACAGACAGATGGCGCACACAAACATTTGACGACCCGAACGAACTGAAGAAATACCTACAAGGACCACCAACGGAAGAAATAGATGCTCAAAATACCAGCCCGGCGAAGAGAAGAGCCTCTACAGGAAGCAATGAAGGAGCCAACGGAACAAACACCTGAAACACCACCAGACCGACCTTTAAGCTCACGAACTAGACAATCGATCTACCTCAGGAAGACAACAACTACCTCGAACTCTTCTACCTCAACCGCAGCGCGGAGGTGAACTTGATGAGGCTGCCACAGCCCATATCCTTTTTACCATGTTGTTCTCTATTGATTTGGACAATATAGTTCTGTGCAACCGATGCAATCTCAGGATGGAGGGGGGGAGGAACTTCGACGTTGCACGTTCGACAGACGGAACACGGAGGGCGGGGGGAGGAGTGGGAGGGGGGAAGGGCAGGGAGGGGCTCTAGGCAAGTACAGTTTCTCAACTTTTCTATCTTTCCTGCTATCTTTCATTCAGCCTCAACCTATGAGGCGACACACTATACCCTAGGCAGAGAGGGCAGGGGACAGAGTTGGGGGAGAGGTCCGAACAGGAGAGACGGCAAAACGCGAGACAAAAGACTGGGTCACACGAGAGCACAAACCACCGAAATATAGGCGCAACTGACGGGTTAGGATGATGACATTAGGGCTCACACAAGCCTCCGCCGAACTAAAAATTGTCTCACTTAATGTAAAGGGCCTCAACCACCCAGTCAAACGCAGAAAAGTGATCGACTATCTAACAAAACTCAAGAGTGACATATGCGTCCTCCAGGAGACGAAACTCTCAGCGGAGGATGCATTACGACTGAGAGCGAACTGGATAGCGGACCAGGCCTGCTCTCCCGCTATACACAAAAAGAGGGGGGTGATCATCCTAGTATACAATAAATCTAGACTAACAATCCAAGAAACCTACTCTGATGAGGATGGTAGGCTACTGATAACCACCCTCAAGAGGGGGGATGAGACGATACACGTAGCGAACATCTACGCCCCCAACTCGCACGACAACGAATTCTGGGAGGGGGTGGAAAAGAAACTAGAGAACGTCCAACAACATGAACTCATAGTGGTCGCAGGAGATTTTAATCAGGTTATGGATGACACTATCGACAGACACTCAGCCAAACCACGCCCAAGAACTCAAACACCGAACACGCTTAAAAATCTGTGCAGTAAACTCCAACTTAGAGACCCCTGGAGATCACAACATCCAGACACAAGAGACTACACCTTCTACTCACATCCACACAACTCATACAGCAGGATAGACTACATCCTTGTGTCAGCAGACCACACACATCTTACCGATCAAACAGAAATATCAGTGATAACTATCTCAGATCATGCACACATCAGCCTAACACTAAGAGGGAGACACAACGAGAAACACAGTGGCAGATGGAGAATGAATAGTGATATTCTTAAACAACCCTACAATGTGAAAGAGATCGAAGGGGCCATTACAGAGTACCTAGAATTCAATGACACCCCGGACACAAACAGAGGAGTGATGTGGGACGCGCTGAAGGCAACGCTGAGAGGGAGGTTCATAAGCATCAAGGCCAGAATGAACAAAGAACGAAACAAAAAAATAGCTGAACTTGAAAAACAGATAACAGAACTTGAGGGAGGGCACATAGCTAATCTCAAAGACGGCAACACGCTGACAGAACTATCTAAAAAGAAGTACGAACTGAACAGAATCCTTAGCGAAAGGGCCGGGGCGTGGATCAACAAATATAAAGCTATCAACTTATGCTCGGCAAACAAAGCAGGGAAGGCGCTAGCCACCTACCTCAAAAGCAAACAGAGACAGCACGCAGTCGCCGCGATAACCAACACTAATTCTAAATCACAAACAGCTAATAGGGAGATCCTCGAGTTCTTCAGGAAATTCGACGAGGAACTCTATACGACAGACACCAACCTCAAACAAGACGGGGGCGCCTGTCTCCTAGACAAACTAGAGTTGCCATGCCTCACAGCAGACCAGAGGAAGGCGCTAGAAAGCGAAATTACCGGGCCAGAAATAGAGAAGGTAGTAGCCTCACTAAAAGAAAACAAGGCACCAGGACCAGACGGCTACACAGCTGCCTTCTACTAGCGCTTCCTACATTTCCTAAAACCCACGCTGGTTAAGGTTTTCACACACTGCAGCCAAAACGGCGGCATGACCCAGTCAATGTCTGAGGCTAACATTATAGTAATTCCCAAGGACGGCAAGGACACCCAATACCCTGCCAACTACCGGCCTATTTCACTAATAAACGTGGACTGTAAGATCTACGTGAAGGTACTAGCGATGAGACTAAACACATACCTACCAAGCCTAATTCACACCTCACAGGTCGGATACATAAAGAATAGACTATCCAATGACAACACTAGACTACTATGCCACCTAATTGATAGCACATCCAAAACAAGCACCCCGGCAGTAATGATAGCCTTGGACGCCGAGAAGGCTTTTGACAGAGTATCCTGGCCCTTCCTAGACAACTGCATGAAGAAATTCGGCCTAGGCGATCAATATAGGAAGATGGTAATGGCACTCTACAACGAACCGAGAGCCAGAGTAGTAGTAAACGGAGCCACGTCAGACCTACTTACACTAGGTAGAGGGACAAGACAAGGGTGCCCACTTTCACCAGCCCTCTTCCTTTTGGCCATTGAGCCGCTACTAACCATGATTAGGGCTAACACACATATAAGGGGCATCCCAATACATGAGTCCCAGGTCAAGCTGTCCGCTTACGCGGATGATGTATTGATCATAACAGAGGAACCAGACACATCCATAGCAGCACTATTGTCCACCATTGAGGAATATGCACAAGTCTCAGGATACAAGCTAAACAAAGACAAGTCAGAATGCAAGCCATTGAACATCCACACCACAAAAGCATCTCTAGATAATTCAGGTCTGACGTGGCAAACAAAATATCTAAAATACCTTGGCCTGTATTTCGGAAGGGACCTAAAGTCTACCCTAGATCACAACGAGAGCAGACTTCTTAAGAAAGTGAAAGATCGCATAGATACCTGGTCTCCCAAGTTCATTAGCTGGTGGGGTAGAACAGAATAAGTGAAAATGATGTTAACACCCATAGTCAACTACACGCTCAGCATGCTGCCACTCACACCGACGAACGATTTCCACAAACACCTAGACAAGTTGCTCAACAACTTCATATGGAGGGACAAAAAGCCAAGAATAAGCCTCCAGAAGCTCAGACTAAGCAAGAACTTGGGCGGCCTGAATCTCACAAATTTTGAAATATTCCACACCGCATGCCTAGCCAGGCAGGGTATCCACTGGGTAGCCCCGAGCCAAGAATACAAGCCCGCATGGCTGTCCTGGGAGAGAGCACTAATAGGAGGCCTGGACCCAATAGCAATTATTACCGCGAACAAACACCCCCAAGCCAATAACACGATCCTGAAGAACACAAGGACCGCACTACTCAGGGTACATAAAAAGCTAGAACATAGTATCAGAAACACTGAATGGATCTCCCTATGGCATAACAAGAAGCTCAAATACAGAGATAGAACACTAGATATGAAGGAATGGTATGAACAAGGGGTCTCTACACCGCAACAACTAAAGGAACAAGGTCACCCCCTCACTTTCGATTCACTCAAAAAACAGTACAACCTCCCAGGCCTAGAATTCTACGCATTCCTAAAACTAAAAGCCGCAATTACCAGAGCAAACCTTAGCAGAACCCCCCCATCCATGCTAGAGTACATGTCAAACCTAAAAAAGCTAGGACACCAAACAGCCCACCTCTACAAACTACTCAGCCCCAACACATCAAGACTGAACAGTAAAGCCCTTGAACGCCTGGAAAGGGACATGGGCAGAGGCCTCACAGAAAGGGAGAAGTCAACCATATGGCAATCCGCAACTAGAAACAAGATAACCCCACAGCTAGCCCAGACGAAATACTGGCTGCTGCACAGAGTGTTCTGGACTCCAGCTCGCCTTGCCGCTGCCGGTATCAGGGAAGATGACAGATGCTGGAACTGCCACAAAGAGAAGGGTGACCTAGAACACCTAATCCTAGATTGCTCCAAAGTCAGAGTGTTCAGGAGCAAAATCAGGCAATTCATATCTGACGTGACGGGCCAACCACTGCAAGGCAGCATCAAAGAAATCACCGCGTCAGCAATAGCCCCAAGCCCCAAAACAAAAGACGACAGGGATCTGATAGACCTCCTCCTAACAGCAGCAGTTAAAATTATCCTCATGAACTGGAAGGACACCAGGAAAGCCACCTTCAAAGGCTGGCTAAACTGGATCACCTTCTTAAGAGGAGCAGACAACATAGCCTCACACCACTCACCATGCCACCACTCCGGGGGGAAATGTGGAATGCACTGGATGAGCACTTGATCACCCTCAAACCCCCGTAAGCCCCCCAGGCTCCAATAGCAGGAACCGGTGAACTACCTCACCCATAACCACCAACCCCCCCCCCCTAGGGTTTCTCCCTCTCTCTCTCTTTTCTTCATTTCTACAAAAAAATCAGCATACGAGGGGACGGAAATGTCTAATCGTTTGTACCACAGCCCTGCGCGCAGGTGCGATATCACTGCGGGACACCACGCTGTATTACCCATGATGTACTGAAATGAGACATGGAAAGTGTACTGTATGTATATAAATATCTGTTTAATAAAAAAATTTGTGAAATAAAAAAAGAGTATGTGTACAAGCAAAGCTGACAGGCGAACTGGTGAGGTGTGTCACAGCATGAACAGCACCGGTACACCACTTCCGCCTCCAGATTGGAAATGTAAACAGAAGCCAGAGATGTACCTTTCTGCTTCACTTGCCTTTGCATATCGAGTATCAATAGCGTGGGCCAGTTTGCCAGAAGATGGACTTTTGTGATGACCTCACCATTTATCGTCTAAGTATCATAATGCACAGAATGTGAAATAACAAGCTGTCTTATCTATGAAAAAAGGATTACTTTGAAAACTGTTTGATTTTAAATTGCACGAATGACAGCAGAACAGGGGTGCCTATGTAGGCTGCATGCAGCAGCCTACATAGAGAACAAGGGGGAGTGCGCATGACTGCTTTGTTCGGCCCTGGGGCCGACCAGACAGTACTCACAATAGTGGGTAAGCCACTCCCCCCAGCCCTCAAGCTCGCCCGCCCCCAACCAGCCACAGAGGCACTTCTGCTTCCTCGCAGTGCAAGAAACAGAAACATAAATGGTTGTTTTTATCATTTATGTTACCGCCTTCTCGCACTGCGAGAAAGCAGTAGGGCAATGCCCCCACGCCCCAATGGGGGAGCCGCCACTGATCAGGAAGCTGATTTAGATTCCAACTTGCTGCAGTGTTGCATTCGAGGATGTGCATGCTCTGTTTTTACATAGGCCTCCGGTACCCGGCTCATGATGCTCTCGTCAGGGTACGGGATGACTGTGCCACTGTCATATGGTTCTTTTCCCCCTCGCATACAATAGCAGTACCTTAATTGACATACAGTTGGTAAACAATTAACTACTTTTGTAACTTTTTTGTTATTCTACTAATTCTACTAATCTTACAAGCCCCTTGCGCCGCCGCAGCATCATGTTGAGTGACGCAACAGAAGTTCAACTTGCTGCGTGATATTTACAAGCACACGCAAAGCCACCCTGCGTGGCTTTACATGTGATTGTAAATATCGCCCCTTTCCACGCAACACTTTGCGTGTTAGGGGCATGACATGGGTGTTGTTACGCAACACCCATGTCACTGATGCATTTCCAGATTCACGAGCAATCGTGAACCTGGAAATGCGTCAGAATGCTACACCACCCCAGGGGTGGCGTAGCGAGGTGCAACAAGGAGAAATATTTTCATTTCTTCTCGTATTTTTCCTCTTTCAATGCATGCTGCATTCTAAAGGAAATCACCTCAATTGATTATTTTTGTGGAGGAAGGTGCCACTTCCTACACGAAGGAGAATGAACAGAATAGATGCACGTGCCGCTAACAAATTAACCTGACAACTTTTTGGGTCACAACATATGATAGAAACAATATGTTTGTTGGTTTTAATTCCAATTATTTTATTTGCTTCTTAATATATGATTTATTCTTCTATTTGAACCTGTGTTTTGTCAAATTTTTAAACAAATTCTAAAACCTTATGTACACAACAAAAACATTTTTTTCATAAACAACTTTCCTATTTACAACAATGCATTCACAGTTTTTCATACAAACTTCAATCATCCATCAATCATACCAGTACAAACAAAAACAAAGATACATCAATGATTAGATATATGCTGGAATCTGAATATTCACAACAACAAGCCAATATGTATAACCACAAAATATATATACAATTTACTGTTTTCTATCACTTTTTAATTTTTGATTTTTGGCTTATTTCTGACTTTCTCATGGATGATTGAAGTTTGTATGAAAAACTGTGAATGCATTGTTGTAAATAAATCATATAATAAGAAGCAAATAAAATAATTGGAATTAAAACCAACAAACATATTGTTTCTATCATATGTTGTGACCCAAAAAGTTGTCAGGTTAATTTGTTAGCGGCACGTGCATCTATTCTGTTCATTCTAGCTTGTGGCAAGCTGTGCCGTTGGGAGCCCAGACCCAGTGGTGGTTTTTCGTTCACTTCCTACACGAAAACAATCTCCCCACGATAAAGGCATCCTTGCACCATGGTGCAAGGGTGCTTGCGTCGGTATATGGCAGTTTGTGCGCTAGTGCAGGGAAAAGCATAGAGATGCAATATATTGTTGTAAATATGTTGTACCCCTGTGCTTCGAAACGAACGCCCCATGGCGTACCAAAATGACTTGCGGCACCATGCTGTGTTTGTTTCTCGTAAATAGGGCCCACAGGTATTGTTGATGTCCAAAGGTTAGATGACAAAAACACATGTTTTAACTTTCACTTGTGCTAGCAGTTTTCAAATTGAGAACAACACCTTGCCTAAAATTATATATTCTACTACCTAATATTCTAGATCCTTAAATATTAAGATGTTCACATTTCTTTTTAAGTTCAAATAAATTTTTATTAATATAACAGTTGTATCAATACATCAGAAGAAATGTGATACATTATCATCAAGAAATAAGGTAAATTAGGTAACAACCGCATATATTAAAAATTGGAGAGTATAGGTGAGGAAGAAAAGAAAAAAAAAAAAAGAAAATGAGGCCAGGGATAAAAAAAAATATATATATATATGAGGCTAAGTACAAGGGGAGAAGCATCATAATTTATACATGAAGAGTGAAGTACTAGAGAAAGTAAAGGAACGAAAGGTAGTTCAAGGAGGTTTAGAAACCTCTTGTTGAAAAGGGGGTAAGTGAGAGGAGCATTTAGCACAAACATCAAGGTACAAGGTAATGGGAAGCCAAAGGGAATGTCTCTTCGGGGCAAGGTTGAGGGGATATACAAATGCAGTGTCAAGTCTATGGTTATAACATACATTGAACCACCACGCTTTGAAGGTAATGTCACTTGAATTTTTCCAATGAACAGTAATCTGTTGGAATGCAACAGCTAATAACAAATCTATAATTTGAACATTTGCATCAACATCATTCCAGGAAGAGGAAAGTGAACCAAGAAAAATATCAGTAAGGGAGAAGGGGACAGAGGTGTGAAATATAGCGTTAATTTGGTCCCAGACTTGAGTCCAAAAAATGCGTGTAAGGGGGCACAAGAAAAGCATATGAAAGAGTGTGGCATTGGGTAGGGAGCAGGACCAACACAGGTCCGGAGTCAAAGGGAATCTCTTGTGAAGGAGAAATGGCGTATAGAGGAGTCGATTATAAAGAAAGAAAAGTGTCTGCGTAAGGGAGGCAGCTCTAGAAGATTTGCGGATTTTAATCCATATTTTATCCCAAAGGGAAGTAGGCCAAGAAGTGTCAAAATCAGATTCCCACTGCTCTTCCACTGTAGATTTCGGCCTAGGTGACAGAGGTTTGTGAAAGGAATGGTAAATGGAAGATGCTGAGGGACTGGTCCTTAATAGGGAATGAAGTGAGGAAGTTGGGTTGGGGAGAACAACAGGAAGAGGAGAGTGAGAAAGAGAATCGTATACGGACATAACAGCAGTCTTGAGTAAGACAAATTTGCGAATGAAAGAGGAAGGGAGCGAGAAAGTTTGACTGAGGGTAGAGAAGGACTGGAAAGTAGACCCCTGAAAGAGTTGGGAAACCCAAATGAGTCCACGCTGCCTCCAAGTTTTCCAGAAAAAAGGTTTCTGATTAATGAGGATACTATTGTTGTACCAGATGGTAGTATTAAGAAACTCACTAACAGAGGAGGGAGGATCTGGAGCAAAAGCCAAGAGTAATTTCGCAGTATATTTGTGAATTGGGGTAGAAAGGAATTGGGGTTTGCGGGAGAAGGAGAGATACTCGGCAAACGAGAAGGGAAAAAGAGAGAGACGTTCAAGTACCGTCCAAAGGGGAAGAGGTTTGGTAGGGTCTTTGAGCCAGAGGGAGGCTTGTTTCAGGAGAAAAGCTTTGTGATATGCAGGAAAATTTGGGAAGTTAACCCCGCCTTCCGATTTAGGCAAACGTAAACGAAACAAGGACATACGAGGCTTCTTACCAGACCATAAAAAGGAGGAAAGGATTTTGTTGATCTTGGTAAAAAATTTAAGAGGGATAGGTACAGGAATGTTTGAAATAATATAGAGGACAATGGGAGAAAGCATCATCTTGATTATGTCAAGACGACCCCACCAGGAAAGGTACAGGGGGTGCCATCTGGATGTAAGATCTGATAATTTTTGGGTACACTGATTAAGGCAGAGTGATACAGTATCTGAGATAGAAGAAGTGATATGCAAGCCAAGGTATTTTATATGAGTCGTGGTCCATTTAAAATTGGATGCCGCAAAATCAGGTTTGAAGGTGAATTTGGTAAGAGGGAGAATCTCGCATTTGTCGTTATTAAGTTTATATCCAGAGAGTTGAGAATAAACGTTTACTTCAGAAAGGAAAGCAGGGATGGAGACGGATGGTTGGGAGATAAAGAGTAGAATGTCATCCGCATAGGCAGCTAATTTGACCTGCGAATTAGAAAGCTGAAAGCCATGAATGGTTGGATTTTGACGTAGTTTTGATAGGAAAGGTTCTAGGGCCAGATTAAAGAGAAAGGGGGAAAGAGGGCATCCCTGACGGACTCCTCTACCAAGGCTAAAAAACGATGAAATCAAGCCGTTGGCACAAACCGCTGCTCTGGGGTTCATGTAAAGGAAGGAAATGAGGGAAATGAAATTAGGGCCAAACCCAAACCATTTCAATGCAGAGAAAAGAAAAGACCATTCCACTCTATCAAACGCCTTTTCAGCATCTAAGGCGATTGCGGCAAGGGAATCTTGGAAACGGATTGACTTAGAAAGTACATTGAATAGGAGTCTTGTATTGTCAGAAATGAAGCGTCCTTTGACAAATCCCGATTGTTCCAGACCAAGTAGCTCTGGAAGAAAGGGATCCAATCTAATAGCTAAAGATTTGGCATATAATTTGTAATCAATGTTGACAAGTGATATTGGCCTGTAATTTTTGCAATGCTGAGGATCTTTCCCCTCTTTGGGTATAATACAAATATAAGCGTCAGAGAAAGTACCACAGGAAGCACCAATGGTTTTGAAAGAGTCAAGAAGACGATGAATTTTGGGTAACAAAAGGGTTGCAAAGTGTTGATAAAATTCGACAGTAAATCCATCTGGGCCAGGAGCTTTGTCTTTCTTAAGGGAGTGAAGGGCAGTATGTAGTTCGCGGATAGTGATGGGAGATTCAAGGGTGGAAAGGTCAACAGGAAAGTTGGGAGGAGGGTGAATGCTTGCAAAGAAGGCAGTAAGGGATTGAGCAGAGGGTTGAGTCTCAGAAGAGTAGAGTGTAGAGTAAAAGCGAGAAAATTCTGTCAAAATATCAGCATCTTTATGTTGCAATACTGAATTAACATCAAATACAGACTCAATATTCAATTTGTTTTGCTTAACTTTCAGATAATTAGCAAGAACCTTCCCCGCCTTATTCTTCCCACCATAAAATTTTGAGCTGGATTTCAGTAGGTACAATGAAGCATCTTCAGTGGATTGTTTATTATATGTCATTTTGGCATGTACTAGAGCTGTCAAACTTTCCTGAGTATGGGAAGTGTAAAAAGAGTGTTCAAGGGATTTGATCTGAGATAACAGGTCACTGGTACGGGTTCGAGCAGCTCTACGTTTCGCAGAAACATGTCTGATTATGAAGTCTCTGGCCGCAGCTTTATATGCGTCCCAGATGGTATGACTGGCCAAGGAGGGTGTGTCATTAATAGCAAAAAATTCGGTAGTAAAATCAGTGAAGGAGGTAGTAAATTTGGGGTCAAGAAGAAGGGTATTGTTGAAACGCCACCTCCTGGGTCCAGAAGATTTGGGTAAAATATCAATGTTAATTGTAACTGGAGCATGATCAGAAAACATTATGGGGCCAATCTCAGCCTGAGTGAGAGATTGGGACAAGTGACGGGACAAGAAAATGTAGTCAATACGTGATTGGGAATGGTGCACCGGGGAATAGAAAGTAAATTCGTTACAGGTCGGATTGCATATCCGCCAAGCGTCAACGAGTTTATGTTGAGAGATGGCATGTGTGAAAAGCTTATGAGATTTATTAGGGACAAAAAAAGATTTGGAATGCCTATCTAAAAAGGGATCTAAAGGCATATTCCAATCACCTGCTAAAACAAAATTGTCCTCAATATGTGTAGTGATACGGGAGGCGAACGCACTCCAAAAAATAGGATTCCCGCCAGTGGGGGCATAAACATTGAGTAGGGAGAGAGGGACACCTTTTGAGGAAAGCTTAACAAATAACCATCTGCCATCAGGGTCAGATTCAGACTGTAAAACTGAATGAGGAAAAGACTTGCGAATCAACAAAACAACACCATTTCTTTTACCATCACCAGGAGCAGAGAATACAGACCCCACCCAACCCCTTTTAAGCTTAGCCGCTTCAGCATCAGATAAATGGGTTTCTTGCAGGAAGGCTATATCCACATTCAATTTAGCTAAATGGGAAAGGATCTTTTGCCTCTTAATGGGTGAGTGCAAGCCTTTAACGTTCCAGGAAATAATACGTGTTGACATCAAAAAGAATTAAGAGGTAATAGCATAGTAATAGTAAGGAATAAAAGTAAAGCCTCATAATCTGGAGAAATGGAAGAGAGGAAAGACAGAAAAAAAAATAGAAAAAGGAAAAGGAGAAAGGAAGTAAAAGGAGTAAGAGCGCTAAGGAAATCGTAACAATACAAAAAACCATTGAAGAAGAAGAGAGGAACAATGCAGAGGAGTAAGATATCAAATAAGCAAGAACATGAGAAAGTTGAAGAAGGAAAATCCCAAGTAGAACAATGTTAAGGGGTACCACCAAGAAAAGAAGCGATGTGGGATAATGAGTGGGCTGCATTGAGAAGATAAGTGCGAGCCAAAAGTGAGAAAAGGTAATTGAAAATAAAAGCCAGAAGAAACAAACAGAAAGTGTGAGAAAAAAACACCAAGAAGAAGGAGGCATCGCAGACCAAGAGGATAGGCATAAAATAGTGGTGAGAGAATATAGGAAAAGAACATGAGTAGCTATGAAAGACCAAAAAGCACTGATAGAAAGAAGAGAAAAAAGGGAGAAAGGAATGAAGAGCAAGTGGAACGGAGCTAACATCAAAAAAGTTAAAAAGAGCAAAAAGAGTACAAAAAAGAAAACAAATGCAGTAAATGTTGACATGTTACAGTACAATAAAGGGGAGATACTTACAAGGAGTTTTGGAGGGGAAGGATGGTCAACGTCGGGATAGAAGGGGAACAGTACGGAAAGAAAGAACGGGAGGTAGGTAAGACCAACCAACGAAGGGCGAACACATAGGGCAGCGAAAAGTCCAATCGGAGAAAACATGACGGATCGCTATGGACAGTCTGTGGAAAAAGGAGAACAACGGGGTAAGATGATAAGAAAGACCAAGAGCACAAACAAATATCGTGTTGACATATGATAAATCGATAAACAGATAACAAATAAGAGAAATATATAGACTCAGTGGAGAGTCTAAAAACATGGAACTAAGTAAACATGGGCGAGCAATGAACAAGGTGACCAGGAAAAATCAATGAGAACTGCAACATAGTCAAGGTGGAAACGAAGAAGAAGGATTGGAGAACTCCATGCCTGCAGAACCACAAGAATTCAGAAAACTCCGGAGTCTCACAGGATCCTCAAAAGTGGTAGTCTTGTTATTATAGGTGACTTTAAAAAGGCACGGGTGAAAAAGACCATATCTGGCTCCAATGGAACAAAGGTCAGGTCTCATATCCAAGAAAGCTTTTCGGCGGTCAGCAGTAGATTTGGCATAATCTTGAGCAAAATACAAGGTGGAACCTGACCAGGTGATACGTTGAGAGGCCTTGGCAGCTAAGAGGACCTTCATCAAGTCCGTGTATTCAAGGAAGTACATTATCACACCCCTCGGTTTAGTTGAAGGCGAAATAGAGGAGGGGAGTCGTCCAAGCCTGTGAGCACGCTGAATGTTGAGAGAGGTACCTTCAGGCAAGTGCAATAGCTTGGGAATAAAGGACTGAAAGAAAGCAATAGGATCATTCCCCTCGCTTCCCTCCTTCAGGCCGTAAAGACGTAGATTATTGCGCCTGTTCCTATTTTCAAGGTTTTCGACCTGTTTCTGAAGAGAAGAGATCTGAAAATCCATATGAACGACCTTGGTTGCGGTTTCCTGAAGAGACGAGACATCTTTTTCCACATTTGAGACCCTGGTGTCCATGTTTGACCAGTTATCAGTGAGCGTTTGCAACTTGGCATTGGTATCCTCCATGTAGGGTCGCAGGGCTCGTATTTCTTCAAGGAGCAATTCAATTGAGATAGATGAGGAGGAGTTTGAGGGAGAGGGCGGATCTTTTTTCAGCCTTTTTGGGTTTGGGTTTGTTTTGGTTGCTACCTGAGGCCTCCATGTTGTTGCAGGGTTTCTGTACTCACACAGAACTGTGCACAGAGGAGTGGAACCTCGGCAAATTAGGATGTCCCAAAACTTACCTTAGCAACCAACTCACCCCTTACCGAGCTAGCTACAGTGTCTCATTGGACATATCAAACACCCAATGTTTAGACAAACCAGAACATGAACTTACAGTACCTCAGGGTACGTGGGACTCATGAACACTCTTTCGTTATATTATCATTACAAACCAGAACATGGAGTAAAGAAGACACATGTGCATTTGAAATGTTTATTTACTAATGCCGTCTTCTCAGGCGCAGTATCTTTGATAATACAAGTATACTTATTATCAGTAGCAAAATTATCAGCATAGTTACTAAGACATAAAAAGCGAATGGTGACAGCATGTTAACATGCTGTAATGAATAAGAGTTAACAACACTTATATCTCACCCTCCCTAACACATATATTATATTATTATCTAAGAAGGTCTCTTTGGGTTGTTTTAGGGCGGGCCCATACCTTAGTGTCCTAGCATGAAGGAATCACATCAGCATACACCAGCTCTCTCTGCATGTGCACCGCATCAAGTGTGTTAACAATTCTCGTGCAAAGCAATATCAATCCCGCCTCAAGCCCAAGTTGGCAAAGGCTGCACTTGTGTTATGACTATGAAGGCGTGGAGATCAGACCTCATAACAATTCCATATCGTGTTGCTCCTGAAACTTCAGCACTCTCCGTGCAGACATGTTTTATTAAACAAAGCAGATATCAGAGCAATAACATATTATTCTCACATTCACCACGGCAAACTACTAGGTTGAAAGCTAAGTCAACAAATGAGGGTCGTGTGCAGAAGTTGCAAGAAAGGAAAAATGGCGTTTAAATCTGAAATGTACCTATGCTAACTTAACACGAAATATGGATATATAGGAGCTATACAACACCCCCCCATGATCCGAGAACGGACTAAATAAGGTAACAGAAGTGCCATCACATGAGAGCAGAATCCATTTATAAACGAGCATGAATAAAAATTCAATTATAAAAACTAATGCTAAAAAATAGCCCACAAATATAATGTGGCTCAAGCCAATAGGCAAGCAAAAATAAAATGTCTTGACCAAAAGTCAATAAAATCAAGGAAATGCTATCAATCAGCATGCCAATCTGAGGCAGTGTCTATGATAAGACCGTATATGAAAAGTAAGCTGCAACAGCCTCAAGGAGGAAGTCACTGTCCTCATCCGAAAACAGTTCAGCCATCCAGTTTAAAAGATGAAAGGAACATACGTGATCTTCCAGCACCGGATCCTCTATAACCATCAGAGGACAGCTCGGTGGGTTTTCAAGAAAACTTTGTTCCAAGAAATTTCGCGCTGCCGACAACACATCCCAGGGACCCATTAGTCCATGTGCCACCGCCAAGGCCATAATTCTTTCGTCAGAACAAACCAACTCGTGAGCAATGATAGGACTCATCAGTTGATCAAAATCGACGTCAGAAGATGCTGGTCCGCAGAGACACAAATCAATGGCCCAAAGGAAATCACAGGTCAGGCAGCGAAATACAGGCTGGACACAGGTGAAATAGGAGAACCGAAAAGATAATCCAAACGCCGTGCTTAGAGTCGCCAACGGCAGTGTGCCATAATAATCAAGCATGCGGTTGCGAAACCGCGTCAGTAGTAGCTGTGCGTGGTCTTGCACAGGAAGGGCATCCATATTTAAAAAGGCAGAAAACCACCAATGCGCCTGCCGCTAAAGCAAGTAAAAACGGGAACCCTCCAAATAAGGATGAAAAAATAGAATGGAAGAAAGCAGGGATGACTCCAAAAATCTTCTCAAAGGAAGTCACGAGACCACCGCTAACAACTTTAAAAAAATGTGCTAGGCCCGTTGTGGAGGATGCGTTAAAGATAGAACGGACCATAGCTCCGAAATGCAAGGGCAAATCAGTGTTTAAAAGAGCCTGAACCTCCGTGCGGGTGTTAGCAATGTGAAGCACGAAAGTTTCACGGGCCGAGCTCAAGGCCACCTCTTTCTGGGACAATAGAGCTCTTATTCTAGCCATGCCGCTGAATTCTGCTCCCAAGGTCGGTATCTGTGGCCAAATGGAAGACTCCCTATGTTCACGTGTGGGAGGATAAAGAACATTTCTGCAGCAAATAACTCGCTCACTAACTGTTACTATGAAAGCTATACCTTTAATTAAACCACAACAGTTTTCATTATTGAGCATTAAATAACTACCATTCTCTAACAATTTAAACGTGGGGATGATAGCAGGAACTGGCGTGCCCTGTAAAACGCAAGCCATATTCGGTCTGTCCTTGTTACACGAACCGTGCAACTGTATGTGTCTACACATTAAAGAATGATCTGGCGTCTCAGTACACTCATCCCCTGTTAGATAAACCTCTTGTTCATCCTTGAAACATCTGTATGTATATGGGAGTGACCAGACCTCATGAAGAAAACCGCTACCTAAGGGTTCAAAACGACCTATTGGCACATATTTCATACAATTTGAAAACTTATATAAAGCAAAAGGCAGCGTTATTAAACCGTGGATAAGCCACGTAGCAGCAGTGGTCTCTGCCACAGAGAAAGGTAAAGATTCCAATCTTTCAATATGGAGCATAGAAAAGGAAGCATCACGCATTGAAAGCAAGCGTTGTTTGTCTGTCAAATTAAACGGGGCAAATAAAGAGGAAACGTTCATGTATCCCCAGGGAACTTTACCCATTTTTAGAGTCTGTAGTGTCCATGCAAACTGCATGATTGAACGTAATTGATTTTGACCATGGTATAATACAGACACTTCATCATGCACAATATCAACAACAGACGACACAATATTATCTAATGTGTAAATTCTAGAGGAAAGCACGTTAATGCTATTGTCAACAACTGCAAGAACTTTCTCAAGATTTGCCTGATCAATAGCCCTAAGGCGTGAAGCAGCCTCAATTTGTGAGAGTTTCCAAATTTCATTGTAAACACCATATAACCAGCGTTTCGACCTGCCACTAGCTGGGCCCTTAATGAAATCATTCAAATCCACGTCTGCATTCAGTTTGGAAAGGTGATACTTAACCGCAGGTAAAGTTGAATGTTTCAGCCATGATTGACACAACTTGCCCACAGAGTAAGAGGTGACAGTATGACTCAAATCAAAACGGGGATCAGATCTAACAGCCCTAAAACCGTCAGTCATATTTAAAAATCTCTTTTGGCAAGAATCAGCACTACGGTGCCAAAGCAGCCAACCCTTGGGGTTCATACTGGAAATGTTAAAGGAGGAATTCAGAAGCAGAGCCTGTATTTCTCTAATGGACAATTTAGTAAAATTACTCCAATTCTCATATTCCTCCAACTCCGGGAAAGACGGGGTGTTTAACCTTTTAGATGTAGCCAATCCAAAGCACGTGGTCTGGGAAATGGTTTCATTTAAAAACCACATATGATTTGGGATGAGACATGCACGGTGCAAAGCCTCAGTGCCTTGTACCTGCCAGGCCCTTGAGCCCCAAACTGATTTAAGGTCTATGGTATCCTTCCATAACTCATACCCTCCAGTAACTAATTTATCCAGGAAGGCCTTTGAATATAACAATTTTGTATTTGTAAGTCGAACCTTGGACAGTGGTTGTTTGTTAAATTTAAAATAAAAGGACTCGGGATTGGACTGATTAAAGTCAGTGAAATAAGTATACTTTTTAAGAAACGTTTCTGAACTCCCTTGTGTTGGTGCTGGGCAATGTTCCCACTGAGTAAAATTAACCGCATCCCTTCGGGAAGATGTCTTGTGTAAGAAGTGATTGCCATAATGTTGGTAACAGAACAATTCACCATAATTAGCAGATTCTAAATATAAATCCTCAGCATCAAAAGCAGCATAATATTTCAAATCAGAAAACAAACTTTCCACAGCATTAACATCCCAATCATCAGAACGAATGTTTTGTTTCACCACATCCCCCATATTAACTCTTAGTACATTAGGGACATTAACGACTTCCGTTGGACCATGAATCTGAAAACGAACTGCATCCCACGCGATTCCATCCAGAACAGGCCACGCTGTGATGTTAACCAAAGTCAAGTCTCTTTTTAATCTGTGTGTAGAATGTGAAGAGGAAAGTGGGGCCAAAGTTCCATTCAAATGAGTAATGCAAGTTCTCTCCTCGACATAGTGTCCATTCATAATCCGAAAAAAATAAAACACAAAACCAATTGACATAAAAAGGTAAACTGAAAAAAGGACCAGCCAAATGTATATCCAAGGAGGTATCAAAAAATGTTTTTTAAACAGGCTAGCATATAATGCAATTTTAGAGGGTTTTTTCGAGGCAAGGGAAGCAGAGTCAAATGAAAATCTGGATTCCGTGGCTAAACGAGCTTGCAGGTCAGGCATGGACAAATCAGTGGGGTATGTATAGTCTGTCTCATCAAGATTAGTTCCTGGTAAATTATTCAATAATGGACTGGAAACAGCAGGTAATTCGATGGCCACCTCAGGTTCATTAATAGAAGCAGTGGGCATAATTGAATTTCTCACAATGGAAGGACAGGAAACAGCCGGTGTCATGCTAAGAAGAATCGGCCACTCTGTGTATCTTGACATTGTCAATAGAAATAAACCTGTTTTCCTTACGACCTGGAAGTGGTGGTAAAATGACTGTTCTTGTGCCCTTCACTCCAAGCACTGGGACCGGAGCACGATAGGAGGGACCAAACTCTTTCTTGTTGTCGATCTTCTCTCGAACCAGTTCTCCAACTTGGGGTAGCCAGCCAACTACCGGGATCTGCAACGCATCATCCGATGTGGAGGGCAAATGTTCCTTTGCAAGAGTGTCTCTCGTCTTTTGTAGATTCTGTAAAACAGTGCAATGTTCATCTGCGTCAAAGGAAGTGGCGCGAACCACCGAGTCTAGACCGTCAAGGTCAGGGACGAACATCTTGATGCCAAAGAGCATTTCGTATGGGGTCCGCCCACCCAGAGACCTTCTAGGGAGATTATTAAGAGCACGCTGCACGCCATAGAGGTGGGCTAGCCAGTTTCTGCCAGTGCCTATAACTCGGGCTGTCAAAGATTGCTTTAAATCACGGTTCATTCGTTCAACTACACTATTACCCTCGGGTCTGTAGGGTGACGAAAACTTGACTTGGACCCCCATCGAAGTCATGGCATCCTTATACGCCTTAGAGGCGAAAGCCGGACCCTGATCCGAATGGAAGGTACCACAGGCAAAAATCCCTATAAAGATACGCAAATCTCTGATGACAGTCCGGGAATCAGCGCTGCGATGTGGCCATAACCACACAAAGCGCGTGCATGAGTCAACTGCTACTAAGATGTATTTATACGCAGTATCAGATGAAAATGGACCGCAGTGATCTAAATAAACACAGCCTAGTGGTTTATTAGAAATGTACAACTGAGTCTGTGGCGGACGCGTAGCAGTTGAAGGTTTAATCTGCTGGCATATGTCACAAAGAAGGACATAATCACGCGTCTGTTTGTACAGTCCCCGCCACCAGAAACGTTGTTGTAGTTGCGTTACAGTGGCTGAGACGCCCGCATGCGCAGACGCCACACCTTCATGAGCCGCTGTAATCAAGTCTGTTCTGCGATCCGTGTTGGGAATCAGCCGTTCCCCAACATCAGGAATTGTCACAAAAGGAACCTTTTCGGGACTTAAGTGGTATTTATACTTCGAAGGGAATCCCGAAGGATGTTTACTTCCCTTCTCAGAGGCAGCAACCGCTGCCAAGATGTCGCTATCAATCTTGGTTTTAGACCTAGTAACTGCTGCAACTAAGTATGTAGATACTGCTGATTTCGCTGCTTCATCAGCAAGCGAGTTGCCAAGAGCGTGTACTCCTACGCGCTGATGACCGAGAGTATGAATCACATAAACGAGTGGCAACACAGCCTTAAGCTCTGCCACTCGAACCCAGATCATTTTATGTTTTATTGTGCTACCCTTGGAATCACGAAAGTCATTTTGAATCCAAAAGAACAAGTTTTCATTGTAAGACTGGACACAGTAGTAAGAATCACTTACAATTAGAGTAGTAACACTTGGATCTGCGTACTCCAAAGCTAGTAATAGAGCACGAAGCTCTGCCAATTGTGCAGTGCAATCGCCCAGGGGCAACGTGTGTACCTCCCTGGAAATGAACTCATCATTCAACATAGCACCGACTACAATGGCGCATGCGGAAACGTAGGCATGTTTAGAGCCATGCGCAACCTGCGCCGACCCATCAGTGTAAATGATGCAATGGAAGTCCTCCAAAGGTCGCATCGCCAGAGGAGCAGGATGAACGAATTCATACTGCAAGTACTCTTGTGACCGTAAGGAGGCGTCAAAAATAAACATGACATCTGCGGATGACAATGACGCAGCCCACTGAATCCACCGAGGGTGCAAAGCCTTTGAATTTGGTACACTGGCTTTCGTGACTGCCTCCAAATGAGGACAGGGTGTTACCACTAGCATGCGTTTCCCCTGTGACAGAGCACGTTCTTTTAGAATTGCCATCTGTACAGCAGTTAAAACCTTTTCTATGGTGGGAAACCGCATCTCAGCCGAGGTGTACAAGTGTGACTTGTAAGCAATAGGTACTGTGTCACCTTCATTAAAAGTGAGGTAGGTGAAACCCACCGTCCCAGGAATTATTCTTATTACCAGGTTGGTGTGGTTATCACGAGTCAGTAAATATTTAGAAGCGAGCAGATCAGCCTGCAAGGATTGCAAAATGGCCGAATGCTCAGGCAGCCAGCATGATTTTGAGAAAGTTGGTTGTATCAAAGCATACAGAGGCTTGACACGCTGGGCATATTCAGGAATGTAAGTTCTGCCGAAATTCAAAAAGCCCAGTAAGGATTGTAATTTCTTCAGTGTTGTTGGTGCGCGCAATTGTGCGCACTTCTCCAAGAAGTGAGGAGCTAAACCTCTACCTTCATTGTTGAGCTCATAGCCCAAAAACAACACTGTGTGTTCAGCTATGTGCGATTTTGCAAAGTTGAATTTGTAACCCATGTCTGCGAAGTTGCAAACAAGAGAATTTACACGACACAGATGCTCCCAAATATCGTCGTCTGTGAGATATATGTCATCCACATACGAAAAAGCATCAGGGTCGAGTGCCTCCAGAATAGAGACAATTCGAGCGGTAAATACACCAGGACTATTCTTGTAGCCCATTGGAAGACGCCGGAATTGCTTTTGGACTCCAGCGCTTGTAAAACTGGTCCATTGGGAGCTAAAGCTGTCCAATCTGTGGGCATAAAAACCATTGGATATGTCAAGCGTTGTCTTGAAACGCTTACGCACGAGACTATCCACTAGGGCAGAGCCGTGGGTATTCTGTACTGCACAGTTACGGCAATGCGAGTTTAAATGCCGGTAATCCAAAACCAAACGATATGATCCGTCAGGTTTATTCACAGTAAAAAGGGGATTATTCATCGGTGACACACACGTTTCAATAACTCCCTGATATTCCAATTGTTCAAGGATTTCCGCGACGGAAGATTTTGCTTCACGCCGAATGGGATATTGAGGTTGAGGCTGCGGCTGAGACCGCAACGGAATTTCGTGGCAAGGCGACAATTTATCCCAACCACATTGGTTACGGTACAGAGCCGGCGCGAGAGCCCGAGCCCACTCTTCTGCAAAATGCTGCGCATGCTCTTTCGAGACAGTGTTCGCGAAACTGGGTAGGATTACCTCCTCCCCTCGCGGCGCCGCGAGCACAAAAGGCTGGGGGCCAGTCAGCCTCCGAAAGTAAAATATCATATGTGGAAGACAGATTCTCCCAAAATACACCTTTAACGGTACGCTGTATGTCACCTTCAATTAACAGGACAATTTCATATAGTCTTTCAGGGGGAGCAAGTCTCGTATCCGCTGTTTCTATCACAACGTAGACATCAGTCGCTGTCACCCTCAGTAGTGGACGCAGCGCCTCTCTGACTATTGTTATCTCCGCCGCGCTGTCCAGCAACGTCAGAGCCCAAGTCAGATTCCGAAGCCGCGTTCTCACTATCTGTGGCATATCGATGCGCTGTTAAGGCTGCGACTTTCTTTTTCGCAAACTGCGGACGCCTAGGCGTAGAATCCTCCTGCTTCACTGCGCCGTCCGTCTGGCGGGACTGACCACGTCCTTGTTGGCCACCACGTCCACGTCCACCCCCTCCTCCTCCACCGGTCTTCGGGGCCGATGTGTCCTGAAAGGAACGAGGAGAGCGTTGATCAGAACCCTGAAAACGATCAGGTGATTTAATCATCGCGCGGTCGCGCAAATCATAAACTTTTTCGGATGGCGCAGGAGCTTCTATTGCAGGAAAAGAACCCTGAGTCTGCATTGTCTGCTTCCCCTGTGTCTGTTTTTTAGGCCAATTTTGTTTCTTGGACTTTGGCTGGGCATCTGTCACTGTAGATTGCCCCTGTGGTTGTTTTTTCTCCTTTACTGGAAAATATTTCAGACCTCTACTTGTGCGGCCAATCGTTTTATAAGCGGCCACCACAATCTTTGCTAACTGGCGGGGTTTGTCGGCATCGGGCAGAGCAGCCAAAGCATTCGACACCTGAAAGTTAACTGCATCTCCCTTAACATTGGAGAGAATGAGATCACTTACAATCTCAAAAGAACCACACAGGCGCATACCCAATTCAACCGCTGCCTCTGGACCGTGATCATTCTGAACACGTCGAACTATTTCAGGCAGGGCAGTCATAGACGGGGTGCCGAAGCACCTTGTATAAACTGCCGCAAAAGTTTTTCCCCAGCTGTCACAGTCAGCAAGTTCAGGAGTAATATCCTTCGGTAGAGTAATCGTCAACATTCTATGTTTATCAGCAGGAGTAGAATTCGGAAAAACCGCCTCCAGTTGATCAAACTTCTCCGCTAGCCAGAATGGGAAGTCATCGTTGTCAACAGGACGCGCACCAAAAACCGAATTTACCATCACTGGATTGAGACGCATACCGCCTCGTTCCATGGGAGCGGCCGCACCCCCCTGGGGACCACCAGGAAGATGTCGTCCGATGTATTGCACTAAAGCACGAATCACGGAAATGGAAACTACATGCAGCCTGCGAATTTCAGCCAGGGTGCAAGCCCCGTGATTCGGGTGCGGGGTAAAGCCACCCAACGCAGGCCAATTAGTACCTGGAATTGAGAGTGGACCTAACCTCGCACGGGACAAAGAGTGGGGGAGGGCGCCATCAAACCAAACTCGATGCTGCCAATGATCAATAGGTATTTCCAATGCCCTGTATGGCGTATATTCAGCCGGGACATCCGAGGCGGTGTAGGAGTGGTACAAACCAGAATTAGCGTCCACAGCCGGAAACGTAACCCAAGAGTAAAACAACTCGTAAGGAAACGCCGGATCTGCACTTACCACGAAAATCACAGCCATCCCATCTACTGGGACCTGGTACGTCTGAAGATGGTTGCGTATCGCAACGCGACTATGCTGCGCAATAGCCACCGCTGCCGCCATCACAGAATTGGAAACAAGAAAACACAAAGAATACTTTGTAGCACAACTGGGTAGTAATTCAAAGAAACCGTTTAAGTAAGAATCAAGCTTGAATAAAGACCTATTTCAAAAAATAGGTAGGTTTCACCAACACCCCGTTTTCCGGAAACGGATGTGAAGGGGTTAAGGCATGAACGATAAACTTCTCGAGTGTCATGATATAAGACCACCGAAACCGTTGGGCGCCATGTTGCAGGGTTTCTGTACTCACACAGAACTGTGCACAGAGGAGTGGAACCTCGGCAAATTAGGATGTCCCAAAACTTACCTTAGCAACCAACTCACCCCTTACCGAGCTAGCTACAGTGTCTCATTGGACATATCAAACACCCAATGTTTAGACAAACCAGAACATGAACTTACAGTACCTCAGGGTACGTGGGACTCATGAACACTCTTTCGTTATATTATCATTACAAACCAGAACATGGAGTAAAGAAGACACATGTGCATTTGAAATGTTTATTTACTAATGCCGTCTTCTCAGGCGCAGTATCTTTGATAATACAAGTATACTTATTATCAGTAGCAAAATTATCAGCATAGTTACTAAGACATAAAAAGCGAATGGTGACAGCATGTTAACATGCTGTAATGAATAAGAGTTAACAACACTTATATCTCACCCTCCCTAACACATATATTATATTATTATCTAAGAAGGTCTCTTTGGGTTGTTTTAGGGCGGGCCCATACCTTAGTGTCCTAGCATGAAGGAATCACATCAGCATACACCAGCTCTCTCTGCATGTGCACCGCATCAAGTGTGTTAACAATTC
Organism: Lissotriton helveticus; assembly: GCF_964261635.1. Classification (NCBI taxonomy): domain Eukaryota; kingdom Metazoa; phylum Chordata; class Amphibia; order Caudata; family Salamandridae; genus Lissotriton; species Lissotriton helveticus. Next base: position 857,578,906 of record NC_136069.1, read on the forward strand.
TCGTGCAAAGCAATATCAATCCCGCCTCAAGCCCAAGTTGGCAAAGGCTGCACTTGTGTTATGACTATGAAGGCGTGGAGATCAGACCTCATAACAATTCCATATCGTGTTGCTCCTGAAACTTCAGCACTCTCCGTGCAGACATGTTTTATTAAACAAAGCAGATATCAGAGCAATAACATATTATTCTCACATTCACCACGGCAAACTACTAGGTTGAAAGCTAAGTCAACAAATGAGGGTCGTGTGCAGAAGTTGCAAGAAAGGAAAAATGGCGTTTAAATCTGAAATGTACCTATGCTAACTTAACACGAAATATGGATATATAGGAGCTATACAACAATGTCAGCTGCCGCAGAATCAGTGGGAGGGCTTGTAGAGGTTTCTAGGTTAGCCAGCGTTGTAAATAGCTTAGAGTTTTTAACAAAATTGCGCTTAGGAGGTTTGTCAGAACGGTGCGCCATTGAAATATCGATGAATTAGGCGTCAGGAATAGCGCAGAATAAAGCACAACAAAATGGCCGCCCAACCTGAGGAGAGCAATAAATTCGAAGTAATAACAACAAGTCAATGTCAAGAGGTAGAAGAAAGTCACCTGTGCCGATTGAAGAAAGTTTCCATCACGATTTAAGAAAAAACGGCATCAAAAAAGGTCCATAAGAGCCAGTGCAAGTGCGTGCAGTGAAATGCGCATCTGTGAGAGGCACCGGCAAATAAAAAACAAAATGGCGGTCGCAGCCCGGAGGAGCCGCGACTGAAATGAAATCCGGGGAATAAAAGCAGCGTCGGCACAATGGAGGAGTAGAAACCAGCCAGGATGATGCCTGGATAGCTCCGACGTCAGGTACTGTTCTCCATAATTCGCAAAAGGAATGCGAACCGCCCGTAGACTCCGATATGGACGGAGCCGCTACCCGGTTGCTGCCATCCGCGTCGGGCGCTTAGCCACCCCCCAAGATGTTCACATTTCAAAGAATAAATGCACTGGCTCATATTTGAAACCTTCCTATTCCAATGTTTTCCTTACACGATGATACACAACAATAATATTGAACTTCACACCCCCTTTCACCGAAATTAATAACATATTATGGTGCTATTTATCACCCCAGGTTAAATAGCAGAATAAAACAAATAATGTTTCATTATGTTTCACTTAATTTATTTCTACAGAGCCTTGTGATGTACAAAAAGAATAATTGAAATGGCTTATCATGATTTACATAATTGATTAAGTTGTTTTCCTCGTATACCACATAATTTATTGGAAGGACGCCTATTAATTAAAACAGAGCGATATTTGCATACAAATTAATATCGGAAATACTCCACAAATTGCATGTAATTTATCATTGGTATCGATCCCCATATCAGAGACAATGCATGTTTGAAATTATATCGGCTATTATATTCATTTGTGCTATTACATTCATTTATGTTAATTTAGGAACCAAGGCAAAAACTAACTAGGTGGTACAAAGAATCTCCAAGAAGCCGGTTATCCCTCTGGACTCTATCAAACATTGGCAATGACACTCATTTTGGTGTTTGTCTATTCAAAACGTGTTTGCTGGCTTTAGTAAATGCATAGAAAAGATAGAATTTACGTCGCAGTTGCAGGTCCATTTTTTCCTCAAAATGGAAACCTTGCGATGCTACTGGAAATGCTTTGTTTGTGGTGGTGGTATTTTTGGAGGTGGGAGTATACTTTTACTGCTATCTTTTTCATGTAATTGTTCTTCGTGTTAGGAAAGTTTGCACTGATTAATTGGCTCTTCTCTCATACACATCAGTCATAGTGCATGAAGAAGCAGTGTAATCTTTCATCACACAGAATCAGAACAGGTACATCAGGTACATCATATACACTCAGATACATATCGAAGACGTAACACATTAGCATGAGCAGAGCATACCTCCCTCATACATATAAAGAAGAGAGACTGCATGGGCATCATGGGTGCAGGCTTCCCCCATACAAACTAAAGAGGTCTGACATTGCTATGGACAGTAAAAGCTTCTCTTGAACGTAAATAACAGGCAACCGGTGGACTTAAGCATTTGCAAGCTTCCTCACCCACACTAACATTCGGTTCCAAATATGCATCAATAGACCAAGCTACCCGTACACACAGATTACGATTCACAAGGGCATTACCGGTGCAAGTTACCCTCAGCCAAATAACTCTTCAAACTCAAGGTGGCGCAGCAGTGGTGGTGTGGCTACTGCCACATGGGCGGTCCGACTGCCATATTACAACTTTGGTGGTCGGACTGCCATGGGACCGCTGCAACCGTTGGGTCGGCGATCCCTCAGCAGTGGGGCGGTGGTCTGGGGCAGCACTATGCTGGTGGTAACGCTGCAGGACCACCAAGCATATTCCTTCTTTCCAGACCTCCACACTTTTCATAGCGATGAGCCAGCCATTAAACCATTAGTAATGGGGCCCTACAGGGTCCCCTGGTGCCCATGTGCATGTGGGTGAATATACAGGGATACATGCCCTCCAGTGTGCAAGTGATTCAGCGGCGCACCAACAACAGATATTCCAATACCATACTCACCTGCGCACATAAACACACTCAAACTTAGTTGAGTAAACCGCTGGAGCCAAAGTGAAAGTCAAAGTTTCTATACATTTCTTCACAGTTTTCAAGATTAGTTCTTCACTTTTCCTAACTAATCTTTCACTGACCAAAAAGTTCTTTCCTCTGGTCGATGGACCATTAGTTGAACTAGTTGATAGTGAAATGACATGAGTTTACCAATTCTCTACTTAAGGTAAATAACCCCAGACTCAAGAAAGGTTTAAATCTTTATCTAAATTTCAAATGCATGTGAACCATCTCAAATACACAGTGCAGTCACCATCATTCATAGGAAAGAAAATTCAATTAAACACATACTTTGGTTTCACGCAATGATCAATGCTCAGAAAGGGAGAGGACAGAGAGAAAAGAGCATCTGCAAGTAGCATCAAATTATAATTACTAAGAATGGTGTGAAGACCAACTCCTTGGCCAAAGGGCTGGTAAGGGTCCCCCGGGATAGATCAGTCGACAAAGGCTTCAGGACATGAATCAGGACAGGATAGTTGACCTCTCTAGAATACCGATGACTGCGTCGCACCCCTCTCTGACACTCTCTTCCTCCTCTATATTCTTCTTCGATCTTCTTTCTAAGCCTAATAATTTAGGATATTAAGCTCTGCATTCGATTTTTCATCAGCATCTCACAGCATCTCTCACAGCAACGGCATCCTGAATTGTGCAGCATTTAGCATCAACGTCTGACTAACTAAAAACAACCTCAATTACACCTTTTCGTTCCTCATGTACCACCCATTAAGGTTTTAATATCGTAAAAATACTAACTCTGATTGGTCAGGCAAGAGAGGGAAGATCATCACACCATGCTTATATGTCACTTTATTCCATCAGGATATTGTTCTTAACCCATCCCCTTGATTTGTATTCATTCTTTATTTTCCCACCCGCATTCACATTTCATCGGTAACAATTGTAAAACAGTCTAGCATGTGAGCTCATTCTTTAAACTTTTCACTGCCGTTTCCTAGGCTCAGGCAATCTTCGTCCTTGTACTCTTCCCGGCCCTTGTGTCATCCTTCCGTGTTGACTTTCAGTGCCCATGCGCAAATATCACATGGCTCGACTCACTCCAGTCATGCAAGAGAGGCCCAAATACGCACTAGTGATAAAGGCAGATGTTGCTTAAAAAAATTAATGGTTTCACTGTATACCACCCATCTCTACTCTAACCCAATATATTTATTCATTCTTTCCCCACATTGGCATTAGTAAATTCACTCAATTTAGTTTCGAGCACGCAGATGTAAAGCAGTGAGTCTTCAAGACTCCATATTAGTACCTTTTGCTCATTCGCAAGAATTTCCCTCCAAGCAACAGCTCGTCATACTGCGCAGATGCAGTTGATGCATGCGCAATAAAGATTTCCCATTTAAAGCCATTTTAGAAATGTGTTTGAGTTAATCACGTTAATTGACCCATATGCAAGCTTCATTAACACGTGTGTTGGTGTGGTGCACATTAGCTTTATACAAAACAGTCTTTAATACTTGTTAATGAGTTAAAGGAGCAGATTGCCTCAGAGCAATTCTCTTTTCTACGAGTCCTTGCTCCATCACATGCACCCCTGTTCCTGCACTGAATAGACTGCACAGTCCACGCAGTGCAGGAATAGACTTTGGCGCTCCCTCTGTGATGCAGTTGTATGGCTCAAATAATTGCACATTAATTTGACTGTACCTCCACCCTTGTTTTCAAGGTTTTTTCACCCATCTTTTACACGCAAATAATTGCAACTTACATTGGTAAAAACACTATTTAAATGACAAAATATTATGTACATCCTTCCTACAGCAGAATTCCAGTATTCCTTTAGCGAAAAAAAAACTCTCATTTTTCCAGGGGCAACACTGATTAGTACATTTAAAGATCACACAAATGTATAGGCGCAATCTTGTTCTTTTTTAAGGGGATATATGTTCATTGTTTACGAACAATGGGGCATATTACCAACGTTAAGCGATATTTATCGCTAATGATGCTTAGCAACAAATTTTTTAACGCTAAGCATCGTCTGAAATTATCGCAGATAAACCTTGCTATTATCAAATGCGATAAAAAATGGCCGCAATGCATGAATATCGCTGAAAAATCCGCGATATTCATGCATTACCGAGCTAATGCTCTTAGCCATGTTATCCACCTCCCATTGGATAACATGGCTAAGAACTGCTCAGGGCAGGTGTTAGCTTTTGGAGATATTCGCGCTTAGCGTGAATATCTCCAAAAGTTGGTAATAGGAGATAGCGAAGTTAGCGACTGTTTCCAGTCGCTAACATCTTGGCACGCCCACTTTGCATGTCATTAGTGATAAATATTACTGACATGCAAAATGGGGCCCAAGATGGTCGCTATCTCCTACTAGCTGTCGCTAACTGGTGTTAGCGACAGCTAGGTAATAGGGAGATAATTTTATCTCCGCTTTCTTGGCTTTTAAAGCCAAAAAAGCGGAGATAAACCCCCTTGATAATATGCCCCAATGTTTATTGTCTCTAACATCCTAGTTACTATCCCCATCTTAAAATATACCTCACAACCAGAGGAAATATGTTTTTTTCTGGTTTTTGCTGTCACGTAATGCTCCGTTTCTGTGTATCTTGGAGATCGCCAGACTACAGCTGTAGTGTTTGCTGTCTTTAAGCAGATGGCTTAGAAAGTAAGCGACCTGCTGTAGGCTGAACAAACTGCTTGTCAAGCAGTTCTCTGATCGGGGGAAATATTCGGCATCGCTAGATCAGAGAAAAGACAGAGTGCATTCATCATATTTCTGGGCACAATAAACCTCTTTAGGAGACAGAAACGGATTGTGGATGATAAAAGTGCTTGAGGAAAACAGCTGTAAAAGAACTGCCCTGACAGGGAGTTCTAATTTTGGGGCAAAAATGAAATGCATTTAATAGAACTTATTATTTTTAATTTTTTTATCGAGCAGAAGCGAACAGCAGCACACAAGAGAGCACTACTAGTGCAGTACTAGTGACATGGAATAAAGTGACAGTGCATCTCATCAAAACTGAACAGCAGCAAAAAGGGCAGGACTGGGAAATCAACCCGGCAGTGGCAATTGAGTCAGACCGGCCGCGATGGGTGGGGACGTGGGAGGGGGATAAGTTCAGGGAAAACACTGCAGTTGCTTTTGCTACGAGGGGCCTGCATCTTGGTACTCTGACACCCTAAACACCTATCTTCTGCTTTGAAATTCACCCTACCGCTCCTCAGCCGACTTTCGGCGGCGGTGGGCGCCATCTTGAGTGAGGAGTCGGGGAGAGCGCTCTAGTCGCGCCCTACTCCCGCCCTCCTGGTGTATTTGAGTGGAACGTGTGCAGAGCTCTTCGCCCTACAGAAGCTCTCCCTAGCGAGGGAACTGGGGCTGCGAGCAACTGTTGTTCACATGAATGTGTAATTAGGAATTTTATTGTTTAACAGCTTCGTGATTTGTGCATTTTGAGCGCTTTTTACCCGTTTTTAAAAACTGTTTGGAATTTACTCTGGGGGCTCAAACATTAAGGGGAATTGATCATCTTGGTACTCTGACACCCTAAACACCTATCTTCTGCTTTGAAATTCACCCTACCGCTCCTCAGCCGACTTTCGGCGGCGGTGGGCGCCATCTTGAGTGAGGAGTCGGGGAGAGCGCTCTAGTCGCGCCCTACTCCCACCCTCCTATCTCCCTACATAATGTGCATAGCAACCAGACGGCGCAGCGGGCTGGCGCAGCGGGCGCGCCGGATACGCGCCGAAGCCGTGCCTAAGCCGCGCCTAAGCCGCGCCTAAGCCAAGCCCGTCTGCGCCCGTCCGCGCCAAGACCGCGCCAGGCGCAGGACACGCTGCTTCTACTTCCCCTGCTCTTAGGTACGACTCCTCGGAGTTGCTATCTATGCGCCCCCTCTTATCTAGTCCTTCTTGTCGTGTGCATTCCTTTTCTGACCACCTCGGCGGCCCCTACACCTGCCGACCGTGTGGATGGTCATCTTCTAGCCCCGCCAGCCCCATTACTCCCCCTCCCCCTCGCCCTCGGCATAAGACAACCTCCTTTAACGGTGGTCTTATTAATGCCAGATCTTTAGCGCGACATGGACAAGACATCCATGATCTTATCATAACAGCCAAATTTGATGCCATATTCATTACCGAATCTTGGTTACACGATGCCTCAAATCCCGATCTCGCCACCGCTCTCCCCCCTGATTACACCATCCTCCGGCGAGACAGGCCCATTGGTCGGGGAGGCGGATTGGCCATCATTGTAAAAAAAGCACTCAAGTGTCACACATTTGATTTAGCTTCTTTCAAGGACTGTGAATCCTTGGGATTTGTAATCCAAACTAGTCCCTCCTCCGCATTTTCTGGAGCACTCGTCTATCGCCCCCCCGGAAATGCCGCTACCTTCCTGGACTCCCTTGATGATACTCTTGCAGCTTTTCTTACACACTACCCTACCTTCACCCTCCTTGGAGACTTTAATCTCCATTTGGAATCCGATATTGACCCCCACACTCTCAATTTCCGCCACTCTCTTGAGATTTTCGGTCTTTCCCAATTGGTCTCCCTTCCCACCCATCGTGCCGGACACACCTTGGACGGAATCTGCACAAACTTGACCGCCCTAGATGCTTCTACCCCTGTGCCACAAATATGGACAGACCACTGCCTCATTCCCTTCTCCATCAATAACACAACCCTGCCCTCCCCCCCCATGAAACTTCCTCACACCCCCTTCCCCATTAATTGGAAAAAGGTAGCTGAGTACATCAAACTTAACCCTCAACCGGCTGTACCCCCCCCTTCCATCACGGGTGATGCTTCATTAGATTCCACAAATTTCCACATGTGGATTGAGAGAGTAATCTCAGCCAATGCAAAACCCGTCAACCAAAAACCTGTCCGAGGAAAAAAGAAACCCAATGCTCCCTGGTATACTCCGGCCCTCGCTGACTGCCACCTTAAGTGTAGGCTTTTAGAGAGAGAATGGAGAAAAACCTACGATCTAACGTCCAGATCCACATACATTCTCCAGAGAAAGCAATATCTCTCTAATATAAAAAAAGCAAAAAAGGCATTTTTCACTCATGCAATAGACTCTGCTAAACAGAAACAACAAACGATTTTCAATATCGTAAAATCTTTTACTCACCCCAAAGCACTGGCACTTGAAATCCCCCCCTCGCAAGTCCTCTGTGATCAAATTGCTGATTTCTTTGAGGAAAAAATTAATAATATCCACAAGGACTTCCCCCCTGCTCCCAACCCCACCCAGGAGCCTCACACAACGTTTCCCTCACTAAACCAATTCAAAACAGTCTCCCTATTGCAAACGCGTAAAGCCATACTAGCCTGCAAATCTGGTGCGCCCACGGATTCCTGCCCCCCAGTCATCTTGCACCATCTTATTGAGGCCGTTAACCCTCTAATCAATGCGATCGTGAATGAATCCCTTGACTCCGGCATTGTCCCCCTTGAGTGGAAGAAGGCAACAGTTAAGCCCCTCATGAAAAAACAAAATAAATCCCCTACCGATTTGTATAATATGCGCCCAATTTCACTTCTCCCTGCGCTAGGCAAAATCACGGAACAACTAGTCCATGAGGAATTAAAGAACTTTGTGGAAACTCACTGTATCCTGCACCCACAGCAATCTGGCTTCCGCTCCGGCCACTCCACAGAGACCGCTTTGATTGAGTTGTCAGATACCATCAAGTTCTTACAGGATGAGGGCAGGCAGGCTGTCCTCATCCTGCTCGACTTAACCGCGGCCTTCGACACCATCTCACATGCTATTCTAATTAATAGGATGCGTGAGATTGGTGTCTCGGGCCCCGCGCTTGCTTGGATAACCTCATTCCTGTCCAATCGCTCCCAAACGGTCTCCCTGGGTCCCTTCCTCTCCGGTGAACGATCCATCATCTCAGGGGTACCTCAGGGTTCCATCCTGAGCCCCCTCTTTTTCAATGTATATATGGCCCCCCTTCTCACGTTGATTGAGTCACATGGGATTCTTGTGACATCCTATGCTGACGACACCCAGCTTGTCGTCACTATTGATAAAAGACTTCCGGATGCAACCATCAGATTTCAAAACTGTCTGTCAGAGGTTTTTTCTTGGCTTAACCGGCATCACTTAAAATGCAACAGCGCCAAAACAGAAATAATTCCCCTAGGCAAAGGCACACTCTTTTCCCCCAAAGACTGGTGGCCCCATAACTCTGAAGCACCACCAAGCGCGGTCGCCTCAGCACGCAACCTGGGCGTTCAATTCGACGCGTCCCTCAGCTTCGACGAACATGTGCGTATTACCGCAGGGCGCTGTTTCAGTTTGATTAGGCAACTAAAGAAATGTTTTAATTTTTTGCCTATCACAGCCAGGAAAGCAGTCGCGGTGGCACTTATCCTCTCCCGGCTGGATTATTGTAATGGCCTCCTTGCAGGCATCAAGAAGTCCTCTTTGAAAAAGCTGCAGAGTGTCCAACATGCGGCAGCTAGGCTTGTTTTGAAACTTCCCCGCAGGTCCTCAGCCTCTGCAGCCCTTGACACTCTCCATTGGCTACCCCTCCATAAGAGAATCTTATTCAAGCTCTTGGTCACTGTATTCAAAGCCAACAGGGGCTTGGGCCCATTCTACCTGACCAAGCGCTTCCAACGTTACACTCCAACCCGCTATTTGAGGTCATCTGGTGCCAATTTTATTTCTGAACCCCGTATAAAACTAAAATCCAAGGGTGGAAAGACCTTTTCTTTTCTGGCGGCTAAGGCATGGAACCGTCTCCCCCCAAGCCTCAGGCACGCTCCCTCAGAAAGCCTATTTAGGAAATCTCTGAAAACTTGGATCTATTCTCAGTCTGACTCCTTGGTTCTTGCAGCTATTTGATCCATGCCCCCCTAGATGACCTTCTGTGTGCCCAGCGCCAAGATGCTCCCTCCGGAGCGAAAGTTAGCGCTTTATAAATGCCAATAAATATCAAATAAATATCAAAACCGGGCCCTGGTAACAAAAACGCCCCCCCACCCCCAGTTGTCCAAAACTGCCCCCCACCCTGGCGGCCCTCGGGGGAAATTGCCAGTGCCTGGTAGGGCCAGTCTGACCCTGGCAGCAGTAGGTGTAAATACACAAGCAATTGATAATAATGTGTAAATGCTATCATTACATTGATGTAAAATAGTCCATGCACTAAAGATAGCACTAATCAAATAAGTAATCCAGGTGTATACAATACAGATGAAATGAATAAAGTGCCTTTGTGCCTAAAGCATTCCATACTTATGGAATAACAACATCATGTCAGTAATCCAAATTATGTACAGTAATAGTAAGATAGCAGCAGTATGTAAAAACCTTTTCACAGCGAATCAATAAAATACCAATATCAAGAGACAACTTATCACTCCGCCCCCAAAACACAGAATACAGGCGATAGATTTACATTGCCCCTATGGGTTAGCATTCAGGAGTGCTGTTGTGCTATAGCTCCTTAAATATTTTAGTAAACGTAAAATTAACGGGGGACACATTGACCAAGACAGACGCCGTGAGGGCAACGGCCAGCTGAAATCCACCTGCCCTTGCTGGGACACCTTCCAGGCCCTCCTCATTGCCGTGTGGGCAGCGGAGGCAGCTCTACATCCCTACGACGGACCGGGACCGGGCGACAGTGGGAAAACCACATCTCCCAGCTGCCCCGGGGTCCGGCGCTCCAGCACTGACGCAGGCTTCGCGCCCGGAGGCACTACAAAGTAGCAGGCCCGCCGTAAGGATCTCGGGGGACACATTGACCGAGACAGACGCCGTGAGGGCAACGGCCAGCTGAAATCCACCTGCCCTTGCTGGGACAACTTCCAGGCTCTCCTCATTGCCGTGTGGGCAGCGGAGGCAGCTCTACATCCCTACGACGGACCGGGACCGGGCGACAGCGGGAAAACAACATCTCCCAGCTGCCCCGGGTCCGGCGCTCCAGGACTGACGCAGGCTTCGCGCCCGGAGGCGCTACAAAGTAGCAGGCCTGCCGTAAGGAACTAGGGGGACTCATTGACCGAGACAGACGCCGTGAGGGCAACGGCCAGCTGAAATCCACCTGCCCTTGCTGGGACACCTTCCAGGCTCTCCTCATTGCCGTGTGGGCAGCGGCGGCAGCTCTACATCCCTACGACGGACGGGGACCGGGCGACAGCGGGAAAACCACATCTCCCAGCTGCCCCGGGGTCCGGCGCTCCAGCACTGACGCAGGCTTCGCGCCCGGAGGTGCTACAAAGTAGCAGACCCACCTCCCGCCCACGCGGAATGCGCGTGGGACAAGTCCGGGAGAAGCCCGGGACAATGGAGGGGCCATCTGTGGCCATCAGGGGCCAGCAGAGGTCGAGTTGGGTCACCATCTTTGGCCTTCCAGATGGGGAAGCGCAAATTGATATCCAAGGATGGCGAAGGTAAGAAGGCTAAAGTGCCCCGTAATTCGGAGACTATTATATCTTAGCTAACATCTGCTGTGGGGGCCCTCAATGACCAAATTGCCAATGTAGAGAAATAACAGGGACTCGATTTGCCCCCGGTTACATTAGCTGACTCTGATGATGTATCGCTACAGCACTCAGCTCCCTCTATACCACTTGAACCAGACATTGTAGTAGTGAACCCCCCGCAGGCTCACCCTGCTGATCAGGTTCTTTCAGATACTCTACAGAGAGGCAGCACGGGGCAACTGGAGGTGCGTGAACCTGTAAATTCAAAAAGTAAACGTAATTATGGGAAGAAACCTCGCAAGCAGCCCACAGGGAGAGTGGACACAACATCCACCCTCAGTCTCCCTGCCAATTTGGTGGACTTGGTAGAAGACCTAATTGAATCCCGTTTGGAGCCTGTACTTGTGAATATCGCTAAGGACATAGTAGACTCTTTGAACACCTGTGTTGCAAATATCATAAAGAAATGCGAAAATATTGATAATTTCTTGAGGGAACTCAGGGTGCAACATATCGATCGTAATCATAGCAGGGCTGAACACGAGAGTCAAATGCTGATGAGCAGTCAGGAGGCAGTCATGGATCCCCCATGTGTTATCTCGCAGACTCAGCCTGTAAGACATACATTCCAAGGGAAAAAGGTAGCGACGAACCTGGGGGAACAGCAGGCCAAACCTCCTGAGGGTAGGCTAGTAAAGCCCTCGGGTCAGGAGCGCTCTATCATTGGGCCTTGTACTTTAAATCTACCCACATTAAACCTTCCTCCACAAGCTGCACCCTTAGTGGTAATTTCAACAGGGGTTCCATGTTTAACAAATGGTGCCGCGGAAACAGAGGGTGATCTTCTGAATAGGACAAGAAGGTGGTGTTCACAGTTTAGCAGTGGGAGTGTTGATGTCGCTTCTAATATTATCATGGCAAGACGGGTTGAGTGGGTGGGGAAGAGAGAGAAATGTATTCCCGGAGATTGTGTGGTCGTTAACTTTAATAGGCCAAACATTGTTGATACCTTATTGTGGGATGGCTCGGAGCTTGATGGTTTCGGCATTAGGCCACTTCCTCTGGGTTATTTTTACCCTCCACCTTCCCACCTACAGTCTAAACCGCGCTTACTGAAAGCACCACTGATCCAACGCCACCCTGTGAAAGTCCATGATTTAAAGTATAACTCATATCAAACATACCAGGCTACCTTGAGGGCAGCAGAAATGGCTACAGCCCCCCAGAGTGTAGCAGGACAACATAGTCTAGGATATCACTCAGGACTAACTCTGACTAACAGGTTCTCTCCTCTTTCCAGTCTGGATACTAACGACTGACAATTACCTACTCACACGGCTGACACTGAGCAGAATAGGCAGGCCATATGACGTCACACCCACAAGTTAGTTAGCTGGAACGTGGCGGGGTTGAGAAAGAAAGCTGCCGATGATAGATGGTTACATTTTGTGTCACAACATGATATTATCGCCCTCCACGAGACAAGGGACACAAGCGATAATTACTGTCTAGACGGGTATTGTAGCTTTTCTGTAAAGGCGATCCCCGGCCTCGGAGGGAGACTTAAAGGAGGCTTGTACACACTTACCTCACTTAAACTGACCGGATCCTTCAGAAAGCTGGAGACAACCTCAGTTAACATCTTGTGTATAGAGTGGGTTTGTCCCAAGCATTTAACAATTTTAATAGTGAACTTTTATAATGCCCCCGAGAAGGACACACGGAACCTACATTTAAGCTCCTTGGCATCCTTTTTAGACGAATACAAGTCAACACATAATGCTTTATTCGAAGTTATTTTAATGGGAGATTTCAACATGCACCCATGTGGATGGGATTGTCTTGCAAAACATCAAACAGGTCCCCTTGTTCTATTTCCACCCACTTTGCACATTCCCCACAAGGGGAAGTGCTGGAAGACTTACTTGCTAATATGAATTTGTTTGAGTTAGATGGGGCCTGGGGGGAGGACAGGTCCCCAACATTCACAGGCAGAGAGGCAGACACAGTGATTGATTTCATTTTTGTTTCAGCCGGTATAGTTAATGTGGTCTCCTCCTATGAAGTTGTAGTCTCAGCATTTAGCGACCATAATCCCCTGGTATTGTCTTTGATTCTTGTGGGGAAACAGTCAGACAGAAGGAGCGACTGGTAGGCTGTATTGATAATCTTATTCCCAAGGACCAGGGTAGGAGACTAAACTGGGCCAAGGTGGTCCCAGGTACTTTTATGCAGGATCTTGTGATCAAGGTACAAGCGGACATGGCGGTATGTTTAGATAGCATGGCAGATGGTAAAGAGATTATTAATTCCTTTGTCAGCATCTGCACACAAGTTAGCCATGACCTGAAGTGCAATAAGAAGTGGGAAGGTGCAAACCAACCAAGGTGGTTTGATGAGATTTGCTCAAAAGCCCACAAAGAACTAATGTATGCACTAAAACAAATACCCAGAAACCGGGAGCTCGTGGCTTTACTAAGAAAAAATTGCAAACTGTAAAAAGTCCATTAAAAGTGAGGCCTGGGAAAATCTCATGTCAACAGATGTTCTTAGAGACAGTTCAAAATTTTGGCCAGTGATCAACCATCCCTATTTCTCAGGTATAGACAACTCGGTCATGGATTCTGTGATCCCTGACGAGAAATGGGTTGCCCATTTTATTAATATATACAACAGTGAGGCGGAGAACACACTAGAGATGGGTCCTGTATATATGCACTCAGGTCCCCCTTTGTTTTTTAATGAGGCCGAGGTTCAAAGGGCCATAGAGGAGATGACGAAAAACAAGGCACCGGGCCCAGATGGTGTACCTGCAGATCTATATAGGACTCCTTTAGATTTCTGGTCAAAGACTCTCACAAATGTTTTTAATTCCACAGTTACATCTGGGTTCTCTTTGTCATGGGCCACCTCTACAATAATACCCGTATTTAAAAAAGGTTCGAGAAGTGACCCCGCCTGCTACAGGCCGATCTCGCTGATTGACTCTGCTGTTAAGATCTTGGGCAGAGTCATCTTGCAGAGACTTGGAGAACATCTGAAGGAGAGGGGGGTCCTCTCAGAACTACAATACGGGTTTAGAGCGAAAAGAGGCACTCTCGACCAATGCCTTAATCTCCATATGATAATTAGTAAATACACCCAGGCCAAGGAGGGCCTGCTATATATGGCCTTCATGGACCTGTCATCGGCCTTCGATCTGGTCAATCGTGCTAACCTGTGGGCCATCCTGACTAGCATAGGGATAGACCCTTCCTTGGTGAACTTCTTAGCGGTCTTGCACCAAGACCTACTAGCCTCTATTAGAACTAACAAGGAGGGTGGAAGCACCAGGTTTTTTAGATCCAAACGAGGTGTTAGGCAGGGTTGCATCTTGGCGCCCCTCCTATTCACCTTATATATAAACTCACTTGGAAAATCTTTGGAGGGGACCACACCAGACATTCCACGTGTAGGGGACTCTGCAGTACCAGTACTCCTTTACGCGGATGACGCGGTGCTATTGGCCCGCACAGGGGTAGGGCTGCAGAGACTCCTAGATGCTTTTGGGGAACTTTTGCTTTCCTTAGACCTACAGGTAAATAATAAAAAATTGCATGTGATGGTGGGGGGGAAACGGCCAAAAGCCGCCAAGATAAAAAGGTTTTCTTGCAATGGAGAGGGGGTCTCCAGGGTCCCGGTCTTCGCTTACTTGGGCGTCATTTTCGACGAAAGGGGTACCTGGAGTCCCCAATTAAACGCGAAAGGCATTGCTGTCACCAGATCAACTTCAGCATTATTGAGCTTTGCAAAACGTTTGGGTTCGCGCCCTATAGAGGCTCTGTTGACAGTATACAAGTCTAAATGCCTCTCAATAGCAATGTACCTTGTGGGGATTCTTACCTCAAGGTAAACTCCAGATAGTAGAGAACAAATTCCTCAGATCCCTGCTAGCGGTCCCCCAATCGGCCCCAGTACTTTCAGTGCATTCTGAGATGGGTCTTGGTTACATTACCGACCAGTTACAACTGGCGCCACTAATCTGCTGGGCTAAAACCTGGCTCAACACCGAAATTACTTTGAATCACACTATTCTTAAAGACTGCATGGCATTGGACAAAGTAAACAAAATTCCTTGGTTATCATATATCAAGGACACTTTGAGCAAACTGGGCAGGCCTGACCTATACTCTTTCCCCAACTTGTTACAGAAGGGCGATGTAAAATGGATTAAGGATAACTTTCTGGGTCTAGCTGAGCAGGAACGGGAGGCAGTGGAGGTTCTAAAACCGGGCGTCAGAGCCAACTATATGCTTCTGACCACTCCTTCAATAGAACCCTACTTGAAAATTGTTACCGGACCGTTCCATCGCCATCTCCTTGTAAGATTCAGATTTAACATCATTGACATATGTTTTCTACAAGAGACACTGCTTTCGACCGCTAACACTGCTCGACTCGGAGCTCCCTGGTGGGGAGAATCCTACTCATTCATATACTCCAACTACACTTGAGGGGTCACCATTCTACTCAAAAAGAGCCTTTCCTGGTGCAATGTCCAGACTCACATTGATCCGGAGGGATGGTACGTCATTCTGGTTGGAGTTCTCTACTTCCAACCACTAACCATGGTGGCAATATACGGCCCAATTCTGATGACCCACACTTTTTCCTCCAGGACTGGAAGCTGATTGCGGCACATGGTCCATGCCCAATAGCTTGGGGCGGTGACTTCAACATTGCGCCACAGCACACTCTTCATAGCTCAGGTACTAGAATACAACACCCACAGGCCACAACAACATTATGCTCACTCATATTAGACAAAGCACTGGTTGATGCCTGCCTCCATGCCCACTCCAATAAATGTGAGAGCACCTGCATCTCAACCACACATACCTCCTGGTCCCGCATTGACCTATTGCTGTTGTCCTGAGAGATTGCTGGCTGGTCCCCCTCCGTTGAGCACTTAGCGTGCACACTGTCTGATCATTCCCCTGTACGCCTTGTCCTCCCGATCCCACAAACCCTGCGACGCATGTTCTCATTGCGCCTGCTCCATTTGTACTGAAAAATATGGCATTTTAAGAAGAAATACGCTGCACAATATAGAGTTCTTTGAATTAAACACTGCCTTGGTTAACGTGCCCTCAACCTTATGGGAATCATTTAGAGTAGTCATCCGGGGAGGGTGCATTGGTAAACAATCCAGGGTGCTCCAGGCGATTAGGGGGACCCTAGAGAAACTGGAGATGGAAATCAAAACACTTGACCAGGAACATAGCTCCAAACGCAGACCTGATAAGCTGGCGAACATCAGGGCAAAACTATAGGAATACCGGACTTCGGCGGAGCGGAAGGTGAGCTGCCTAGGCCGGGAGACACGCTTTTGCCGATACAGAGAGTGGGAATGCCCGGGTAAGACACTAGCTGGCCCATTGAGGAAGCCACATGCCTCCTCACATGTGACCGAACTTACAGACAACACTGGCAGAATCCATTCTCCTGTAGAGATTAGTGTAGCAAAAACTTCCGTCTAATCCCAACTTTATATGGCCTGGGCGGTGGGCACTCAAGACGCACTACAGCAATACTTTGACTCAATTAAGCTGCTATGGCTCAACCCACATCACCGAGACTATCTTGATGTCCCATTTACAACTGAGGAATTGCACAGGTTATCGCTACCCTACCTGGAGACAAAGCTTCGGCCTGGGTGGGCTAACTCCCGCTTTTTATAAAGAATACACCTCTATTCTGATTCCTCATCTCGTTGAAGTGTACAGCGAAACAGTAATGCTGGGCCTGCTACCTTCCTCTCTCCGCTAAGCACTAATCATACTCTAGCCAGACAAGGCACCTGAACACTTTGACTCCTAAAACCCCCTCTCACTTATCAATACCAACAACAAAATGTACGCTAACCTTCTAGCAAATCAGCTCCTTCTGTTTATGTCTTTAATGATATGACTCAATCAATCTGGCTTTTTCCCAGGCTGATGAGGGATGCTGCCCCGAAACTGGTCCCAGGATGCTTGTTTTCGGTCCAAAGAAGACCTGGGTTTGCAGTTGGGGCTGGACTGATCCCATGAGGCACAGGGTCAAGACTGATTTGCATATAGCTAGGTCTGAACTGGGGTGGTGAAGTGAGCTAAAGAACTATGTTGGAATTAACCCAGATCTGTGACTGGGGGCGAGTGTCTGAAAAGTTTCAGTGCTCCGTCCATCATCTACTTGTGTTTGCTTTGTTCACCCTAAGTTGACAGGGTATGTCTAAACATGGGTCCCTTGCTCACTTTGCCCCTGGATTCAAGCTGGCCCGACTGATGAGGAGTGCTACCCCGGAACCGGTCCCAGGATGCTTGTTTCCGGTCTAGGGAAGACCTACCTTGTCAGTTCGGGCAGAACTACTGTTCCCATGAGGCACAGGGTCAAGACTGATTTGCATGTAGCTGGGTCTGAACTGGGGTGGCAAAGTGAGCTAAAGAACGATGTTGGATTCAACCCAGATCTGTGACTGGGGATGATTGTCTAAAAAGTTTCATCATGTACTTGTGTTTGCTTTATCCCGGGTTGCACCACATCACACAACTTGCGCACAATGTTCTCAGTAATGTACCAAATTAATCCCTCCCTCCCAGCTGTGGCGGCCCTCTTAGATGCTACCAAAGCATTTGATTCCCTGGAGTAGCCCTTTTTTTCTTACTCCTCAGATGTCTGGGCTTCAGTTCGAAATTCATACACAAGATCTGCATGCTATATAGCGTACCTTCGGCCCGTATCAAAATCAATCAACAGATCACCCACCCCATTGTGATCACCAGGGGCATGGGACAAGGTGTCCACCCCCACTGCTTTTGTTCGCAATAGCAATGGAACCGCTAGCAGCTCGGCTATGCCAGCACCATACAGAATGAGGTATTGGATTCATGGCCTTCAGCCTTGTGATCTCCATGTTTGTGGATGACATTGCCCAATATATCTGCGAACCGCTGAAAAAACTTGCACCCATGACAAGAGAAATCATCCGATTTGGCGGCCACTCTGGCGTACACATCAATTGGAACAAATCCATATTATTCCTTCTCACCAACGCAATGTGCCCTTACCGAAAATGTGCCCACTTAAATGGGCTACTGAACCCACTAAATAATTGGGGCTCTGGTTAAGTAGGGACCCAGAGGAGCTTTAGAAAGCAAATTACGGACGAGCAATGGAATGGTTTGAAACTAAAGTCAAAATATGGAGCAAGCTCCCACTCTCCTTAGCAGGATGCATTATGATAGCCAAGATGGTGGTCCTACCAACATTTTTACATTTATTCCCAATTTCCAGCTCCGACTCACAACGCAAATTTTTAAAAGACTGCGCTCAGACATGATTGCACTAACATGTGTGGGCCCCAGACTTAAAGCTATACACAATCTGTGCTCAAGCAAGCTTCTTATACTTTTGGCTACACCCAATGCCATTCCAGCCACATTTGGCAGCGGAGGCAGATTCCCCCTAGCCATTGAAAATGGCACTATTTCCACCATACAAAGCACTCAGAGAAGAAATTAACACTGTGGAATGTGTTCTGGCCTTGGGAGGGGATTCAACACTAGTAGAGAATCCCTACTTCCCTCCACTGCACAACAAAGTGATGGCACAGCGTGCCGAGATGCTAGGGATCCCTATTTTTACCCATGCGATCAGTTTCTCCCCTTCCTACTCATACCGCAGTAGTTCAAACCGCCCCACTAGACAACCTACTGCCAAATAAGAGCTTCCTGCAGAAACACAAACAGTGCATTCCCAAACCTCCCTCCGGGCAACACAGCACTGGAATATATACATACATCTGTGTCACCGCAAAGACTCATAACTATACTCTACGCATTAACACTAGGAGCAGTCCCACTAGACATTGAGCGAGCCCGCTGCTCCTGAGAAGTAGACATGACCAGGAGCCCAAAGATGGAACAGTGGCAACACTGTTGCAACCAAACTCTCTCCCAATTACAGATTAACATTAGTACACTTTAAATACCTACACAGACTTTATCGCACCCCAACAGCTCTCCTCAAAATAGGCTTGACTACCGATGTACGACGCACGTGATCTTCTGCACAAGATGCTGGATTCATACACCTAGCCTGGACATGCCTGCGAGTAGCTGGATTCTGGCAGGCAGTATACGAGACAATAAGCAATATCACAACTTCTTCTATTGTGCTGAGCACACTGATGTACCTATTAGGATATGTCAAAGATGTACCTGAAGCTAGCTGCTGACTAGTGGCAATGCAGCTACTGCTGGCCAAACGTAGGGTGGTGATACATTGGGGTCGTAAACCAGCACCATCGACTCAGGCATGGCTTGCTGATGCAGCTCACTGCCAGACACACCTGACTGAATACTAGAACCTGATTCCCCCAGCGAGCCATCCACACGATATCTGGGACCGCTGGTGATATACCTCCACCAGCTCAACGGCACTGACACATGCCCATGCCTTCCAAGCAAGGACCGTCAACACGTTCTACATCGGGACCCCACATGAAGACATGCTAAACCCCCATCTTTCTAACATTGATTGATGATTGCGCACATAACATAGTCCAGATGTGCCCCAGCAGTGACTAGTTGGGTTATTGCAAGTTCTGTCTCTATACGATTGTGCCATATTGTTATCCTAAATTAATAATGCCAATCTAATGTACTCGTACAAACTAAATGTATGCCTCTCTTGATCTTCTGAATAAAGATAAATAAACCAAAAACCTATCCATATTGCTGAAAGTGTTGAATTCTGGGGTGATCAGATTTAATTTCTGCTATTCCAAATTTCAAGCCTGATTATGAGTTTGGTGGTCCTATGTACCACCAAACCCACGTTGGTGTTGCAGCTACTTTTGATTTGAATGTTCGGATCGCAAAAGGACCACTACTACCACCAGGAATCTGCAGTCCCTAGCTGTCTTGCCGTAGTCGAGGGTCACAAGATGCTGGTGGTGCCGCTGAGGCACCGCCAAGCTTATTACGAGTTTCCTCAAGGCCACAGTTTTCATGGCGGTGAGCACGCCATGAAACGTGTGTCAGTGAGTGTGCTAAGGGGGCCCTGTTGCCTCGGGACCTGGGGTGCATGCAGACAGTCATATGGTGTGCGCCCCTGTCTGTATGCACTCCCTGTTCTTGCTCAGTATGAACTTCACAGTCCATGATGTGCAGGAAAGTGCTTTGGCGTTCCCATTGTGGTGCCTTTCTAAGGCTTACTGCCTTGGACCGCCAAAGCACCACCTGTCACACCAGGAGAAAACTCCTAATCTGGTGGGCGGTCAATGGGCGGCTTTGGCAGAGTGGAAGCAGGGCAGCAGGATGGGTGCCCACTCCCACACAAAGCCGTAATCAGAACCGTAGTCATATTGGGGGGGGGGGGGGTTGAGGAGGCAAGAATAACTAGTTCCATTCCAAACGTAGTAAAATTGGTGACAGTGTTAGATTCTGTGGGAGTCATATTCACAATCCCCTCTCCAAACTTAGCCAAACTAGTGAAAGCTCTGTGTTAATTACTACCACTCCAAACTTAGCCACATTGGGGTAATTATTAAAGACTTTGGTGATCATATTTACATATTGCCACTCAGTTAAAGTATAGGATTCCGAGGGGGGCATATTAACTATTCCACTGCAAAACTTGTAGCCACATTAGTGAATGTGTCGGGCTGTGAGGGTGTCAGACTTACTATTCCCACTTCAACCTTAGCCAAAATGGGTAAATGTATGGACTCTGGGGAGGTCAGATGAACTGTTGCCCTTCCAAATGTAGCACATTGGGAAATGCGTTGGAATCCCAGCACCAGACTTACTATTCCTACTCCAAACTAAGCCACTGTAGGAAACGTATTGAACTCTTGAGGGGCCAGTTCTACTATTTTCTATCCAAACATAGCCATATTCTGAAATGTGTTGGCCCTTGAAGGGGGTCAGATTTACTTTTCCTACTTCAAACTAAGCCACATTTGAGATGGTGTTGGACTCTGGAAGTCAAATGTACTATTCTCACTCGAAATGTAGCCCCATTGGGCAAAATGCTAGACTTTGGGGGAGTTGGGGGATAGACCAGATTTACTAATCATACTCCAAAAGTAACTAAATTGGAGAAACTGATGGACTCTGTAAGGTCAGATATAATTTCATGTGAAATATTATAGGAAATATAAAAAGAATTATATTTTAAAACATGCAAATATTATTATACCTTTTAAGGTAAAAAATGACAGAATTTAAAAAACAATTGAATATTAATTATATATACTTAAATTAATTTGGTAAAAATACAGTTATGCATCTAATTATATTATTAGCAAGTTAAAAATCATAACATTAATTAACAACAATTAACCTATAGTAAAACCTAATTTATATATTATTAACTAGAATAATTCAATGCATTTAACAATTAATAAAAAAGCTTATCACACAGCACTACAACCCCTAAAAAACAACTACAAAATATACAAATAAAACAAATAAATAAGTATATTATTATGTTACAATTATCAGGCTAGCACTCTTCTACATTTTTATTAAAATATTTATATGAAATAAAAATAAAAATTAATTATTACAATTATTCCCAAAAAATTAGTCATTTAAAATATAATTTACACGACTGGGGCATGGTAGAGGCAAGATGGCTGCCGACAGGCTGTGGTGAACAGTCGCTGCTAGACCTCTCTCCTCTGTACCCCCCCAGATGACCCTTACCTGAGGATGTGTGCTCCCCGCTGATGCTTGAGCGCCTGATCAAGGAGAGCCTCCGATGCTATGAGGCTCTGAAGAAAGCCATCTTCAAAAGGCTAATACTCAGGGTCCTACTTCAAAAAAAGGAAGCAGGCTCAAGAATCCTTGGTATCCTCGGAGTTGCTCAGGGGGCAAAGTGCCTCAGGATGCCTCCACGACCCCAGCGATCAGAAAAGGAGAGAGAGAGGGGGAAGCCTCCGTCGGACGGCAATGCTATTAATGCCAGTAAACAACCGCAAGACGTTGCGA
This sequence comes from Lissotriton helveticus, assembly GCF_964261635.1. Classification (NCBI taxonomy): domain Eukaryota; kingdom Metazoa; phylum Chordata; class Amphibia; order Caudata; family Salamandridae; genus Lissotriton; species Lissotriton helveticus. The sequence continues at coordinate 857,600,979 of NC_136069.1, forward strand.
GGAAGGAGACCACACCAGCGACGTTGAAGCTGGGTGCAACTCGGAAAACCGCCATGCCGATTCCAGTGGTTAAAGGGAAAAAATCAGAGGTCCGTAGCAAAGTGCCGGCAAGGGGTGAGCAGCCCACAGATAAGGCATTGGCAGCTGTATCGGGCACAGAGAAACAGATGGTGGGGGTGCAACTACGAGGCAAGGATGTTGTCCTCCGACAGCCCACTTTGACAGAGGCATTTACCCCGAAAAACGGGCAAAAGCTGGAGGAAAGCTTCTCCCGCATGGAAAGCATCCTCGAGGACGCTGTAGAGGAAGCAGTCTTGGACGCGAACGCGGCTCCGGACGTTGCTAGGCAACACTCGCGCACAGACTTGGCTCCAGAACTGCATGGAGGCGGAGGAGGCGACGGTGTCAGCAGAGGCGATAGCAATGGTAGAGATGGCAGAGAGCTCACAGATAGCCCATTAAGGTTGAACAGGACTATGGAGATCCCTGTAACCCCGGAGACTGCCAGGAACTCGGGTAAGGCTCTTGATATGGGCATTGGAGGAGCACTGGCACTGGTAGATAACGGCGGGAACGAGGGAATACGGACATGTTGGACGCCCTTATGCAGGTCGAGGCTGAGCTGAAGGCAGGGGGCTCATGGGGCAGCAATGTTAGCCTGGTTAATAAGAAGTCTCTGGTACCCAATAGCATGGAGGTGGTGGATGGCGTAGAAGGTGGCTCAGCAGAGGGGGATTGCTTTTACTCCGTGGATGAGGAAACGGATCTTTCAGCCACAAGCGAGACTGGGACAGAGGGGGAGGATGTTGGCTCACTATCAGACTCTAGTCTCTCAGGAAAAGAAAGTACACAAAAGAAAAGATGAACTAAAGGCAAAAAACAGACTTCGGGCTCAGGATCTCCTTCCAGAGGGGGTAAAAAACTCATATGGGACTACTCGGCCACTTCACAGACCTATGAGGAGGCCAATCCAGCACAGCTTCAGGCCCCCTTGGAGGCAATAACTAACACACTGAAACAGATTCAAGGGGAGGCCAGGGCCGAAAGTCGAAGGGCTAGACATGCCACGAAGAAACTCCACAACACTCTGAAGAAAGTAAATAAACTGTATGAGGGTATGGCAAACAGAGTTACCGAAGTTGAAGAGAGAACAGGAAGACTGGAGGATGATATGGGAGCTTGGCAGGAGTTTAAAGCTAATCAGGAAAAGGTCTCCGAATATATGCTTTGGAAGATGGAGGAGTTTGAAAACCGCCAGCGGCGGAATAACATTCGTCTTTTGGGGGTAGAGGAAGGGACAGAGGGTCAGAACATTTTGAAATTTGTTGTAGATTTGCTTCGAGGTGCTTTTCCGGAATCAGACTGGCAGTGGGAAAAGGAGATACAGCGAGCTCATAGGTTTCCCTTTGTAATCAGGAAAGGGCGGGGGGGAGGCAGTCAGACAGGTAAACCACCTCTTCCCAGAGCAATCCTAATATATGTTGGGAACTATCTCCTTAGAGAAGAGATTATGGAAACGGCAAGGCCAGAGAGTAGACGCTCATTTGAGGGTATCTCCTTTTTTGCCAGGCCAGACTTTTGCCACGTCACCGTGGAGAGGAGGTGGAGACTGAGGCAGCTTATTAAGCCATTTCAAGCATTGGGCTCTGAGGCTTACCTCCTATTTCCAGCTAGACTAAAGGTGGTTACAAGAGGGAACGTAGAAATGTTCTGGTCAGAAATTAAAGCCCAAAAGTTTCTGGAGCTAGTAAAATCACAGAAAGGAGGTTGAAAAGATGGAAAAGGAGGCGCCTGGTTGGTTGAAGTCTTTAAAGATATGAAAACAGGATGTCAAGTTATGGGTATTTTGTTTAAGGGGGGAGCACTGGGATCACAAGGTTTCTTGAGGGGGGGTCAGAGAGGGAGGTTAGCGACTTCCACATACTGTAGCAACCACATATAGGTCTACTTGACCTATTTGCCTGTAGAGGGAGGGGGGGTAGGCTCCGGAAGGGTGGGTAGGGAGGGGCATGGGGGGTTAGGGGGGAAGGGGGGTAAAATGTTGACACGAATTGGCTTGCACTGGGTGATTCAGCACAAGAGAGGACAGAGCAGTCTTCAAGCAAAACAGCAAAAGCATGATTTGGTAACGAGAATACAATATATGCAAACAAGTGATGATCTTAAAATGAGAAATAACATGAGGGGTTGGTTATTAACAGGAATGGAAGGGATCTCAGCCCATGGGGAAATGATTATAAAATCTTAATGTGTTGTAGGATTGCTACCATAACTATTTGTGGCTTAAACTATGTAAATAAAAGACTCAGGGTGGCGGCACTGCTGAAAACTCTTCGATTGGATCTAGTATGCTTGCAAGAAATGCACATTGAGGTATCAAAAAGTTATCTTTTGGGACAATTGGGATTTTCTCTCCTTGCAAACTCTAAGCAAGACTTTAGGAATAGGGGAGTGGCTATATTGGGGAGGACTGGTGATGTTATTGTGATTAGGAAAAAGGAGGATGAGGGTGGTCGTTGGGTGATTCTAGAACTAACCTTTAAGGGGGAGAAATTCACCCTCGTCACAGTCTATGGATCAACGGAGGATGATCCCGAGGTACTCCAGTATTTGGATATGGAAATGGCACACTGGGTGGAGCCAATAGTTATATGCGGGGATTTTAACCTACACGATCCTAAAAGTACATTTTCACAGGTGGGTGGATATTATCCGGGTAGGAAAAAGAGGGTGTATAGAGCATTATCTGATCTGGTTATCCATAATTCTCTGACTGGTCCTTGGGTTAAGATTCATCCAAATAGAGATGGTAGCACATTTTATTCTGCCCCCCATAAAGTTCTGGTTAGATTAGATTACTTTTTTGTTTCAGGTCCCTTGCTGAAGGGAGCAAAGATGGAAAAACATCCCCGGGTGGTATCTGATCATAGCCCTTTAGTTTTAACTATCGCGATAGGTCAAGATCAGAGGAAGGAAAGGCAATGGACTTTTGAGAGAGCTCTCCTCAAGGATGAGGGATATAGGGAGTATATGGAAGGTTGGATCAGGAGTTTTCTGGATATCAACAGAGGAACAGCTGCTTCAGGGGTGGTCTGGGATTCATTCAAGGCTAGTGTCCGTGGGGAAACTATGAGCTATGTACTATCAGCACAGAAAAGAGAGAAGGCTAGGATAGAGGAAATAAATAAAAAAACTGATGGAAGCTGAAGAGAAGTTGACGATAGCCATTCGACAGCGGTTGTCATTAGAAACACATCTACTTAGAATTGTCTCTCTTAAAGCGGCAGCCACAAAACACATATCCAAGAAGGCAGCAGAGAACTACTTAATCAGAAAGGAAGGGCTATATGAGCTCAGCGAAAAGGTAGGACATCTGTTGGCGGTTCGAACTAGACAGAAGCTCGCAGCAACAGATATCTTGGAGATCACAGATACCCATGGGCATAGGGTGGTAGGAGCTGAGGGAGTGAGGGAAGTTTTTAGACAGTTTTATGCATCCTTATACCAGGCGGATAGGGTGGGAGGGCTCTCAGAGATTGAGGGGTACCTAAGGGGTGTTACACCGCCGCTCATTACTACGGAACGTAAGGAGGCACTAGAAGCGCCCTTTAAGATGGAGGAACTCCTATGGGCTTTAAGTACCTTACCATCAGGCAAAGCCGCCGGCCCTGATCAACTGCCGGTGGAATTTTATAAAACATTCCAGGGAGTATTAGGCGCAGATATGTTCAATATGATGAGGAAAGCACAATCTGGAGAGGCAATTCCTGATTCATGGGGAGGAGCAGATATAGTAGTCATTCTTAAGAAAGGGAAACCGGCAAATCAGGCAGGCTCTTATAGACCAATCACCCTCATGAATGCCGATGCTAAGGTTTATTCGAAAATATTGGCCAAGAGACTTGCAGGGATAATCGAGAGTTTAGTAATTAGTTCACAACATGGATTTATACCGGGTAAAGGGACAACACAACACACTAGGCAGGTGATTACAATGTTTGACGCAGCAGGTATTCTGGGAGACCCTACGGCGGCATTATTTCTCGACGCCGAGAAGGCATTCGATAGGGTCTCCTGGGAATACTTATGGGGTACCTTAAAGTGGAGTGGAATAGGTGAAGGGTTTATTAAATCAATGAAAACCTTATATAAAAATCCATCGGCTAGAATTAGGGTCAATAGAGGGCACTCAGCAGCGGTTAGAATAGAAAGAGGAACTAGACATGGGTGTCCATCATCTCCTGTCCTATTTGCGTTATATTTAGATCCCTTTTTGCGTAAGCTGGAAGGTAACCAAGGGATCCCCAGATTGTGCTTGAATGGCTGCGAAGCAAAAACGTTGGCTTATGCAGACGATGTAGCCATCTTAACATCTAGCCCTGAGGGTGCTATTAAGGAGGTGGAGATAGAGGCTCAGAATTTTGGCCAGGTTTCTGGTTACAGTCTGAATAAATCTAAGACCCAGATAATTTGCAATCAGCATGTCCAAGGAGAGATGGATCCAAGAGTTGTGGCCTCAGCAGTGTACCTGGGAGTGGCAATATCGGCGGATGTTGAAGTTATTGTGCAGAATAATATGGGTCCATTGATGGCCAGTGTAAAACTAGACTTGGAACGGTTAAACAATCTTTCTCTAATGGGGTGCACGAATATAATCAAGATGATTATTTTACCTAAATTCTTGTATCATTTTAGGGCAATCCCCCTCTTTTTCGAAGCAAAATGGTTTAACTTACTGGAAGGGATCCTCAACAGATTCATTTGGGCACAGGGCAAGACCCGTAGGGCATATAGGTTTATGACACTGCCGAGAGAAAGAGGCGGATGGGGGGCACCGGATTTCAGATTATATTATTGGGCTGCTGCGATTCAGTATATGCAAGGACTTATAGGAGGAGGGGGGCTAGATCAAAGAATAACAGATTGCTCTTCTAGAATCTATGCTGCCGTGCTGGGGGAGGAAGCGGAAAATTGTTTTTTAAAATGTATAGAGTATGGATACTATAAAAGAACTAGGTTCAAGACAGTTGAAGCAGGCATTAAGGTATGGAGTGCATTTATGAAAAAAATGGGCATAGGGAGATTTAACTGGTATACAAAGTTGGTTAAAAATAGATCTTTTCCGGTAGAGATATTTGGAGATATGACAATGGAAAGGTGGGCGGCGAAGGGAATTGATCAGATGGGAGATGTTAGGAATTCGGAGGGATTTTTATCATTTTCAGACTTAAGGGACAGGTATGGATTGGATAGACAGGACTTCTTTAAATACCTACAGATAAGGAGTTTTCTAGGGAATAAACACGGGGGACAGGTGGGCTTTAACACAATCGAGATTATTGAGAAAATAAGGCTAGGGGGGGACTGCTCGATACGAAGCTTCTATGCCAGTCTCTTGGATACAAAGCAGGATGATATTGATAAATATAGTGTGAAATGGGCAGAGAAATTTGAGGGTGACTTAGGGTGGTTTCATCACTCATTAGAGCTAGGACGGACACTTTTATGCTCTGCGTCACTGCAGTCACAACATTATAAAACTCTTTACTCACTCTATTATACCCTGGCTAGGATAGCGAAATGGGGAGGGACTACAGGTATTACCTGCCCGCGGTGCAATTCAAGTGAAGCAGATATAATACATATGTTTGCACTATGCCCACAACTTCATACACTCTTAAAGGACATAGAGACCTTCCTTGAGACATCTCTAAATATTAAAATAAGCCTTAGACCTGTACATATATTGTTAGGAATCGTTCCTGAGGATGGTATCCCACAGCGGGATTTTATTTTTGTTGCCATGGCAGTGTATAGGCTATGCATTGCCTGGGCTTGGTTGGATAAGAATCCCCCAGGGTTGCAAATATGGTTGTCCAATCTGCTAGCAGCATATAACTTAGAAAAACCTATTTATGCAAAGAAAGGCAGGAAAAAAAGGCAGCTGGGAATTCGAATCTGGGAACCGGTTAGTAATTGGAGAGCGGGAATGGGATAGTACTTCGGGGACGGGTAGGAAATACTTGTAAATGTAAACGGAATATATCTTGTTTTCCCTCTATGCCTTATGTATATGTCTGAGATGAAGTACTATCATGATTATGCTTATGTTCGCATTTATGTTTGCGTTTTTTAATTTATGGCTTTGGAATGTAGAAGCTTTGTCTCAATCTTTCTTGTGCTGTATGGAAAATAATAAAATATATTTTAAAAAATAAAATAAAATATAATTTACACAAAAGAGGATCTGTCCTCTGAAACACTTTTCACTCACACACCTCTAGATACCCAACAACCACCACTTAAAATTTGGCACAAATAAACTATGGAAAATGAAATAAAAACACACAGCTCTTGGGACATTGTGGTGAGTCAAATCTACCTATTTTTACCAGGGTCGTCCAAGCGTAATACGTCCTATGCAGGATCTTAAATTGAACTAGTCAAAAGTGGATTCATATGGCAACCTCTCTAGGGGAGGCCATCGGATCAAAGCATTCATCATCCTACAGTTGCCAAAGGTCTCCTATCCACCTAGCTCTGAGCTTCGCTAGGGTGTCAGGGGATTTATATAATATTTTCTGATAGGTCAAAGATACAACCTTTCTCTGCATATAGTCATCCAGGAGTCTATCCTGTAGTGGGGAGCCCTCTGGAAGATCTGCCCCTTTAGGAATGGCCTTCTTCAGCGCACAAAGTATCTGGAGGTAGCGAAAGGTTTCAGTGGGTGCCAACTCATAGTCTCCTTGAAGCTCAGTAAAGGATCTCACCTCCCCACTAGCCAATAGGTCACCTGCCTGTGAGAGACCTATAAGGTCCAATTTATCAAATCCCTGATGTTTTGCTAGGAGCCCAACTGTGCTGTGTCCCCACAGAGGTGTGGCTGGAGTAATCCCATTGTGCCACCCCAGCGCTGGCATTGTTGCTGAGGTTGGGGCAATCAATGGTGTGTTGTGTTCCCCCCATAAATGGCTCTGAGGTAGACCCTTGCATATTTTGCCTATCCATTTGAGAGACAGGCTCATCCTGAGGTAGATGGACCCACTGGTCTGTAAGTTGTGCTGCCCAGTAATAGTACTGAAGTGCTGGGAGTGCAATCCCCCTTTATACCAACCCCTTGTCAGTTTTTGCAAAGCCGGGGTCTTCCCATCCCAAAGGAGTGTTCGCACTACTGCCTCTACTGCTCACAAATATTTAGGTGGGACAAGGTATTATGTATAATGGAGGACGTATAAATATCAAGATAATGCCATAATTTTGTAGATGGATGCCTTTCCCAGCAGTGGGAACGTGACCCAACCAGGGTGCCTGCCCACCATACCTCCCCACAAAGCATGTTTAGTCTTTACCACACTATAGCAGTTCTATTACTGCCAGTTCACGGGCCACTCCAGCATCACATTGCGGGTCTGAAATGTCTCTGAGATCCATCTGGTCTGAACTGAGGACCCCTACCATGTCACAGTATCAGCAGTTTTCTTTTCAGCTTCTTCAACGTTCGCCAACCATCAAGCCAGTCCTAGCTCTCCTCATATTTTATCCTCTATAACCATTAGGAGTTTGCCTGAAAATAACGTCACTTATTTCAATTCTCTATCTCGTAGCACCGCAGTCTCTGGACTTTAATCGTGAAATCTGTGAATAATGTAATTGTAGCATTTTCCAGTTTAAGTTGTGGAGCAGATCAGGCCGTCTGTAATATAACGTCTCTGTCTCTATAGTTAAAGATCCATGCTACTACAGGACGAGGGGGTACCCCAGGTCTCATCAGGCCCACCAAGCACCCAGTAGGCCAGTTCCACCGAAAAGTAGTTGGAGAGGCAAAGCGGCTGTAGGTGCGTCACAATTAGGTCTTCAACAAAAAGGTCTGTTGTTGGGCCCTCTGCCCACTCCGGTGCCTCCAGAATCCTAACATGATTTCTGTGGGCTTTCCCCTCAATGTCTTCTATCCTTGCCTCTAAGGTAGCAGTAGTAGTTTGCAATTCCTTAACTGGTATGTCCAACATTTTAGTGGCAGCTTGGAGCATTGCTATGGAGTCCCTGGTGATCTTGATGAGAGAACCGAGGTTGAGGAGATCGCATGCCTTAATGTCACCTCTGATGTGACTTTGTGGATTTTACTCTCTAAGGCTGTATGTACACCTTGGATTGCTGCAATGATGTCTTGCTGTGTTAGGGCTCATTCGGCTACAGTTGGTGGCCGCTGTTGGACATCTTCGGCTGTTGCTGGAGCGTCTATTTTTGGGCTATGCAAACTTATCCAATTACGTTTGGTGTGTCACTTGGAATCCCTTATTACCCAACATATTGTTTAGTTGGGTTCTCACACTGCTGCTGCACACCATGCCTTGAGTGTGCTCTTGCTAGGTCAAGTGCTATCAGTGAGGAGGCAGCGGGTAGTATATGCCTCTGGTCACGCCACAGGAGTATGCGGGGCAACGAGCACCCCCACTGGGTCATAATCCAAGTCTCAGGATGTCTCCATGGCTGCTTCTGGCCTCTCTTCCCCTGGAATGCGGCTGTTGATTTTCACAACCCCCTGGCCGTGGGATATCTCCACGGATTAGACCCCCTGTTGAAGCTGCCAAGCAGGTGGTGTCGCAGACCTGAGCGGGGCTTCTTTGCAGTTAATGCAGCCCTGAGCCCATATGGCACTCCTGGTGTAGACCAGTCACTGGGCCAACTGATATAACTCTTTATTATCAAGGGCTAGGTTCTCCCTATTCCCCCTGTGGGGACAGGCATGGGAGAGTGTCACAGATTCCATGGTCCTTGCTCACACCGAGTGGGGGTGGGGCTACATTCTTTTGGACCATCTCCAGTGCTGTACCTGATGTGTGGGTCCAGTTGATCCCCCTCATTATAGGCCCCAAAGCCACAAGGCCATGTCTCGACCCACCCCGTACTGGCTCTCGGCGTGCCTGCCAGCTTCACATTCGTGAGCGTTGTCACCCGCCGCCTCTCAACCGCTTGGCTCAGTCCAGACTTCCGGATACTCACCTCTTTCTTATGCTCTCAGGTGGCAGCCACTTCTCACTGCAGAAGGGCCAGTGCTACCTCTCCATGCGGCCCGCCGTTCTGGGATCGGAGTGGACCTCCTATGGTTTGGATGAGTTTTGTGCCACCGTGTCAGTCCTTACTTTGGAACAGAACCGCGCTGCCCCATCTCCAACAGCACTGGTTGAGAAACTATTTTCTGCTTCTTCCACTCTCATGCAGCTGGGCGCCAATTTCCACAGTCAGCCGGTTAATGTAGGTATGCCTCTCGGCCTTCTCCGATCTCTTTGTCTTCACAAGCCTCCATCTGAGTAGGCCGCATCTCACAGTTGTGGCTGCAATGATCTCGCCCTGTCAAGTGGTCAGGATCAGCTAGTAAAGACCTCTCCGTTCTGTCCAGAGAACTGTTGGATCACCCCCAACGGGGCTACTGATAATTGAACGGATTATAGGGGGATTCACAGAGCGAGCCGCCGGAGCCCCTTCAAGATACAGCCATCTTGGTCGGCTGCTGGCCGCGCCCCTCCGAGTTATACACATTTTTAACAATTAAAAAGGAATATTAAATGCGTAATAATTAAAAGAAAATGTACCTAATATACTTAATGCAAGACTTGACGCGCACAAACTAGTTGACTGTGTGGAACCAGAAAAGCAAATGCCTGGACAAATGAACTAAAGAGCTGTATTTTTACATGTGCTTTTAGCATGTGTAACTGCCCCAAAAGAAGATACAAGTGAGGCTAACATGTCTCAGGCACAGGAGAGAAAAGAGCAGCTACAAATGTAGCAATGATTCTACATAACATGTGAAAAGGTAGTACAAAGACCAAAGCAATTAAAAGACATGAAACAGTGATCAAATCAATAAGAGACTGCTCCAGAAACTGACCAATGATGGCACTAATTCTAAAAATGTGAACATTAAAAACTATGGCATATGGTAACAGTTTTATTCTCTTTCAGACTTTTCTCCTCCTGATCAATCTGAAAGAAAGTAAGTCTGTTAATTGTGACAGTGACTCTGTTTCTAGCAAAGGGTCTGATAATATTATTACATACAATCAAGAAGCAATAGAAATGATCCAGTCATTTTGACAACACAGATCACATAGCCATGACATGGAATTACACATCTACACTTGCTACTTAACTGAATGCTCCACAAGACCAAGAGCTTTCATTCTCTAAAGTCAGCAACAATGACTAAAACGCAGTGTGAATACAGTTTATCTGGTTTTCATGACGCATGGAGAAAAGTGCTGAGACAATCAGAGAGCCCAGGCACCCACTACAAAATTCCAGGGCATTGTACACAAAAATGTCTAAAGCTTGCACAAGCATGGGTCAAAGAATGAAAGAACTACAACAATGTACACTGAAGCTGGAGTCAGGTATCACACAAGTAAACGAATAAGTGTAAGGGTGTTACTCCCTGCTCGTGGATGTTCATTTGAAACTCAAGGTTTTTGAGAACCGACAGCGCAACAACAATCTTAGAACTCTTGGGATTACTGTAGAGGCTGAAAATTATAATCCCAGTTAAGTGTTGGACTAGCCCAATCAGCACTTTTTGGGCTGTGTGACTGGGACTGGGATCAACAGATCAAAAGTTTTTTCCTATAGCAAGTGTCAAATGAAATACCGGACACTACAAGAGCTTCCAGAGCCATTCTGCTTTGCTTTCTGGGAACTTTCTGCTAAGGCAAAAGGTCTTTTATAGAGTTAGACCTGAAGCAAAAGTAAACATCAAAGGACACATCCTTTGGCAAGGTTTATCTTTCTGAAAGAACAAACAGGTTTGTGGAGGGTCGGGGGGAAATATTTACTGACCTTACTGCTCGCTCCCCTATACCAAGGTAAAAAAACACAAAAGAGCAGTCAAGGTCTACAGATGGTGTGTACCTGCAATAGCAACCGTGAGGCAAAGGTGGAGAGCGCATGGGACAAAGGGTTGTCAAAAAATAGTCACACATAGGCTGAAAATAATTCCCATCAGACCACCCATGTGGTGGAATAACGTCATATGGGAATCAATGATCAACCCAACCTGAATCTGACCATGCAGTGTCGATCCGGGAAGGGTTGTCAAAAAATAGTCCTGTTGTGACAACATGCAGTGTTGTGAATGGACAAAGTGCAGTGCTAACAAAAAATATGTGAAATATAAAATTGACTCCCAGGACCCCAAGGGACATTGCAATAGGAGTCCAGGTGTCAAAGATTAAAAACACGCCAAATAGTAAGACTACTCAGAGGCGCTGTGCAGTACGGTCGACATGTTTCAGCTATAGGAGCCATTAGCTCAGCTTTCTTCAGGACCTTGAACAGGAAAACAGCTACTGCAACTACATATAATATGTATAAGTGAAAAACAATGTAGATGAACTGATACAGAGTTACATATATACCAGGAATTAGTATACTTAAATGTCCACTCGAGGGAAAGAAAAGTGTCTTCTTCCTAGCAAGAGAGAAAAAGAAAACGCAAAAGACAGTATGTCAAAACAACACCGAATCCCACACGCTCACCCACCGTACACACACAGAGACCATGCAAACCACACCTGCAAGAATAATTTGTATTCTGCATACTAACAAGCAAATTAGCTGTAATCACTCAGAGGCATTTCCTCTCAGTGATACTCACCCAGCTTTGTGTGGGTGATGACCTCACCTCACCCGGCAACCGCTCGGGAGTATGAGGCCCCGCTCTATAGTATAGAAATAAAAAGACAAAGTAAGCACACAACTTTACAATGTCCTACTCAGTGGTTCTATACATATAACCCAACTGACGTGTGATAGTACACAAGATGTCACACCCCACACTGAACACCTCAAAGATTCATAAGGGGTACATAAAAAACGCACATCCTCCGATCCTTAGCATCACACAGAAGACTGGTGTCTATGTGTATCTCAAGAAAAACCCCTTTGCAAGGTGTTGTATGCCCTACACCCATATACAGAGTATTGCATATTATGGAATGTCATGGCCTATGGACAACTCCAGCGTTCCTATGTGAGAGAGAGGTTTTTTTCTGGGGCATAACCCCTAAGTAGTTATCTAGGCCAACCCTATTGAGGGGCTGCTGTACTTTCTCCCCATATCCAACAGGATACCCAGAGCCTACCAAACATGACATGACAAGGTAGGGACCCTACCGGGTCAACCCTGACTGATTAATAAACCGGGAATACCCTTGCCTTAACCAGGATAGAAGAGTGGGGGCCCGCGATGGGCTTCGCGATTCACTGCTACTACCTTCAACCCGGACTCATTACCTAACCAACGGAGGCTTAAAAGCAGGAAGGGTGTGAACCTTTTTCACCTCCACTTCCGCTTGTATTTGCAGCGAGAGCACCGACGGACAGGTGAGTCAGTGAGCGCCCGCTTTTGAGTTTAGTGAGGAATCTAGTCATGGTGTACCAGTCAGGTTAGGAGGACCTGGCGGGCCCCCACTCTTCTATCCTGGTTAAGGCAAGGGTATTCCCGGTTTATTAATCAGTCAGGGTTGACCCGGTAGGGTCCCTACCTTGTCATGTCATGTTTGGTAGGCTCTGGGTATCCTGTTGGATATGGGGAGAAAGTACAGCAGCCCCTCAATAGGGTTGGCCTAGATAACTACTTAGGGGTTATGCCCCAGAAAAAAACCTCTCTCTCACATAGGAACGCTGGAGTTGTCCATAGGCCATGACATTCCATAATATGCAATACTCTGTATATGGGTGTAGGGCATACAACACCTTGCAAAGGGGTTTTTCTTGAGATACACATAGACACCAGTCTTCTGTGTGATGCTAAGGATCGGAGGATGTGCGTTTTTTATGTACCCCTTATGAATCTTTGAGGTGTTCAGTGTGGGGTGTGACATCTTGTGTACTATCACACGTCAGTTGGGTTATATGTATAGAACCACTGAGTAGGACATTGTAAAGTTGTGTGCTTACTTTGTCTTTTTATTTCTATACTATAGAGCGGGGCCTCATACTCCCGAGCGGTTGCCGGGTGAGGTGAGGTCATCACCCACACAAAGCTGGGTGAGTATCACTGAGAGGAAATGCCTCTGAGTGATTACAGCTATTTTGCTTGTTAGTATGCAGAATACAAATTATTCTTGCAGGTGTGGTTTGCATGGTCTCTGTGTGTGTACGGTGGGTGAGCGTGTGGGATTCGGTGTTGTTTTGACATACTGTCTTTTGCGTTTTCTTTTTCTCTCTTGCTAGGAAGAAGACACTTTTCTTTCCCTCGAGTGGACATTTAAGTATACTAATTCCTGGTATATATGTAACTCTGTATCAGTTCATCTACATTGTTTTTCACTTATACATATTATATGTAGTTGCAGTAGCTGTTTTCCTGTTCAAGGTCCTGAAGAAAGCTGAGCTAATGGCTCCTATAGCTGAAACATGTCGACCGTACTGCACAGCGCCTCTGAGTAGTCTTACTATTTGGCGTGTTTTTAATCTTTGACACCTGGACTCCTATTGCAATGTTCCTTGGGGTCCTGGGAGTCAATTTTATATTTCACATATTTTTTGTTAGCACTGCACTTTGTCCATTCACAACACTGCATGTTGTCACAACAGGACTATTTTTTGACAACGCTTCCCGGATCGACACTGCATGGTCAGATTCAGGTTGGGTTGATCATTGATTCCCATATGACGTTATTCCACCACATGGGTGGTCTGATGGGAATTATTTTCAGCCTATGTGTGACTATTTTTTGACAACCCTTTGTCCCATGCGCTCTCCACCTTTGCCTCACGGTTGCTATTGCAGGTACACACCATCTGTAGACCTTGACTGTTAAGGTTTATCTTTCACCATAGGATGGTAGAAGAAGAAGAAGAAGAAGAAGAAGAAGAAGAAGAAAATTAATGCAGATGATAAAGTCTTTCCAAATTAAAAAAATACCATGCTTTACTGCTAGGTCCAACAAAGCGATACAAAAGGGGATGATGGACGGAGCGTTTGAACAAATCAAACACTCACCCCCTGTCAACTGATCTGGGTTTAATCCATCACCATTCTTTAGCTCACTCAGCCACCCCAGTTCAGACATGGCCATATGCAAATCAGTCTGACCCTGTGCCTCATGGGAACAGTCCAGCCCGAACTGCCAAGCCATGTCTTCCCTGGACCGGAAACAAGCATTCTAGGACCGGTTTCGGATTCATAATCCTCATCAGCCAGGCTATCTTGAATCCAGTGGCCAAGTGAGCAAGGGACTCACGTCTGAGTATACCCTGCCACACTTAGGGCGAACAAAGCGATACAAATGGGGATGATGGACGGAGGGTTTGAACAAATCAAACACTCACCCCCAGTCAACTGATCTGGGTTTAATCCATCACCATTCTTTAGCTCACTCAGCCACCCCAGTTCAGACATGGCCATATGCAAATCAGTCTGACCCTGTGCCTCATGGGAACAGTCCAGCCCGAACTGCCAAGCCATGTCTTCCCTGGACCGGAAACAAGCATCCTGGGACCGGTTTCGGATTCATAATCCTCATCAGCCAGGCTATCTTGAATCCAGTGGCCAAGTGAGCAAGGGACTCACATCTGAGCATACCCTGCCACACTTAGGGTGAACAAAGCGATACAAAAGGGGGTGATGGACTCAGCGTTTGAACAAATCAAACACTCACCCCCAGTCAACTGATCTGGGTTTAATCCATCACCATTCTTTAGCTCACTCAGCCACCCCAGTTCAGACATGGCCATATGCAAATCAGTTTGACCCTGTGCCTCATGGGAACAGTCCAGCCCGAACTGCCCAGCCATGTCTTCCCTGGACCGGAAACAAGCATCCTGGGACCGGTTTCGGATTCATAATCCTCATCAGCCAGGCTATCTTGAATCCAGTGGCCAAGTGAGCAAGGGACTCACGTCTGAGCATACCCTGCCACACTTAGGGCGAACAAAGCGATACAAAAGGGGATGATGGACGGAGCGTTTGAACAAATCAAACACTCACCCCCAGTCAACTGATCTGGGTTTAATCCATCACCATTCTTTAGCTCACTCAGCCACCCCAGTTCAGACATGGCCATATGCAAATCAGTCTGACCCTTTGCCTCATGGGAACAGTCCAGCCCAAACTGCCAAGCCATGTCTTCCCCGGATCGGAAACAAGCATCCTGGGACCGGTTTCGGATTCATAATCCTCATCAGCCAGGCTATCTTGAATCCAGTGGCCAAGTGAGCAAGGGACTCACGTCTGAGCATACCCTACCACACTTAGGGCGAACAAAGCAATACAAAAGGGGATGATGGACGGAGCGTTTGAACAAATCAAACACTCACCTCCAGTCAACTGATCTGGGTTTAATCCATCACCATTCTTTAGCTCACTCAGCCACCCCAGTTCAGACATGGCCATATGCAAATCAGTCTGACCCTGTGCCTCATGGGAACAGTCCAGCCCGAACTGCCAAGCCATGTCTTCCCTGGACTGGAAACAAGCATCCTGGGACCGGTTTCGGATTCATAATCCTCATCAGCCAGGCTATCTTGAATCCAGTGGTTCTAGCGAGGCACAAGATGGCCGCCAACACTTCCTGGTTTCGAGGGTTGACAGACAGTTCACAGCCAATCAGCATGCAGCTCGCGCTCATAATTGAACAGATTTCAGTACGCGTACTAAACTCCGACTCTAGATATCGCTATGATTTTACTTGCAATTTTCTCAGAAACTACTGAACGGATTTACACCATTTAACAAAAAGCACAATCTGTAAGTAGAACTCTAACTCTCTGCCAAATTTCGTGTAATTCCGTTCTGCCGTTCGGGCTGTAGCCCTGGCTAAAGGTCCCTATGGAAAATTGCATGGGGAAAACACGTTTTGGGACCCCCTTTTTTCTCGGCCCCCACGTGACAAATCACCCCCAAACTTTCAGGGAAGGAGCGGTCCTGAGCAGGCCATTGGAGAAATTCACGAAGATTCGTACATCGGCGCCAAAGGTATTCCAAATATAATGTTGTGGATTTCCTATGGAAACTAGGTCCTAACTATAACTACTTACTGGTGACTGCCAGTAGGTAATATATATATATATATATATATATATATATATATATATATATATATATATATATATATATATATATATATATATATATATATATATATATATATATATATATATATGTATATAGATATATATAGATTGATATATTTACACACATATATATACACACACACATTCAATTTAAATATACTCATGTTGCATGGTAAAGGCATGTGTAGTAAAGGCATATGCATGTTAGAGGCATGTTTTGTAAAGGCATTGTCTGGTAAAGGCGATTCGTGGCAAATGTATCATGTGGTAAAGCATTGTGTGGTAAAAACAACAGGGCATATTTACAAACCCTGTGAGCCCCCGGAACATCATTTTTGTGATTTTACGGTGCTCCACGGGGCTTAGCCATATCTACAAGGCTATGTAAAGCCACCCTTCATGGCTTTTCAGGAGAAAGGCAAGGCAGCATAAGTTTCTGTCAAGCCTTACTCTGCACAAATGAGGTGTTGCTGTGGGTGTTCCTACTCAACACCCTTGGAATTTGACACTGCCCCAGATTTACTACATCTGGTAAACCTGGGACAGCGCCAAAACCTACCCCCTCCCTAGAGCAGGGTAACGAGTAGACATTTTTACATTTCTCCTTGGTTTTTCCTTTTTCCACGTGTACTGCATTCTGCAGCACACATGGAACCAACACAATGCTTCTTCTTATTGTTTTTGTGCAGGAATTTGCCCCTTCCAGCACACAAAAAATCATGCCAACCACACAGACTCCCTTGCGCTATTTTGCAAGGCTGTCTGTGTTGGTGCAGTGCTGCTAATTTTGTTCCTGTGCTGGCTGAAAGGACAGGAATCTTGTAAACATGTTACATTCCTATCCTTTTGAAGTGGCATAGGGCACAGCAGCAACATGACTTGCGGTGCTGCCCTATGCCAATTCTTTGTAAATATGCCCCTGCATTGTAAAGGCTGACTCGCTCTCCTAATTAGCTAAACAGCTAAAGCATTGAAGCAGTAGTGCACGCCTGTATCACCTAGAAAAGGTGCAGTACTGCTGGTAAAAATATTATTTTTTACATATCACGTCAAACAACTTCTGACTTCTCTAACTTCTATAAGTAACAGATGTTATTATTCCCAAATGTAACAGTAATAACACTCGGAAACATGAAAGATGGTGCCAGTCTTGCCAGATCAGAGCAGATAATGTGTCTATCACCACATATTTCAGTGGCGAGTATCAGGACTGGCAGAAGTGTTTGTGAGGCCTGAGAAACCAACATCACGCATAGCCAATCGCTGTGGTGCATGATATTTTCTTAAAAATAATACATGTTCTGTGACACATTTTGAGGCAACACCATTGTTAAAGATGGTACTTTTGGCTGGCTAAGGCAATGCCCAGCCAGGCAGAACTTTCCAGTCCCATCAGGGTCGGGTGATTCCACACCCTGTATGAGTTGCACTCACCCTTAGGTAGCTTGGGACTGAGTAGTCAGGCTTACAACAGAGGCAATGTGTAAAGCATTGACACAGCACTCACAAGAAATAAACTGAGCATAGGAGGGGCAGTTCTAAGCAAATAATGACTAAACCACCTTTACCATAGGAAAGGGTTTGTCATTGTGAATCCAGTGATAGGGACTATGATGAGGCTGCTCCCCTGCAATCCACTATTGCAGAATGAATAATTCCAACCATTTACCAATGTTAGCCTACGGGAAGAGCAAACCTCATAGGTTGTGAAAACACACATGGGCATTCCTCACTACCTGAGAACACACAGGTGTACCTGCTGTTCTTTTCACCTACCACTCGCTTCAACCCTCAAGCGGTACCCTTTGGTGCTCTAAGGGTAATCAAAGGAACTCTCAGGATGGCTAATGATTCACAAAGCCCAGCCAATTCAGAAGTGCAATTGCTCACACACATATCTGCAATGGCAAGCTGGACACATGTATAGACACACCATAGGTGCAAGTGTGCACACTGGCCTGCAATGGCAGGCTGCTGAACTGTTTTACAAACAACAGGTAAGCACCACTTCCTAACAAGGGTAAGAAGGGTGCGCACAACTTTATGCTGCATTTACTTTGGGAAAGTGCCTTAATACTTGAAAGCAAAGGTTTACACAGTAAGGCAAGAACATTAACATGATATATAATCAGTCCGAGGCTTGCTCCATTTGAGACCACAGGTATTCCCTGAAGGGAGCCCAGATGTCTCTGGGCCTGGATGTTGAAGGTAATTCTTCAGAATACAATTTTAAATTGTTCCTGGCAATAGGCCATATCTTTGAGCCACAAATTTACATTTGGTTTCAGTTTACTATCCCACGTGAATAATATACGCCTTTGGCTAACAACAAAGCCACTCTCACAAAACGGCCCACTAACAATTTACATTGGGGGGTGTAGCTAAGTAGGCATTCTAAGGGTGTACATGGTAGTGCCTGACCTGTCATCATATGCAACAATGCAGTGACCTGTTCCCAGTACCTAAAGACCACCCCGCACTGCCATGCAAAGTGCAAAAATCAGCCTCATGACATCCACATCTTTTGCAGCAGGCCAAGTTGCGCAGTCCTAGCTTGTGCAACTTTAGGGGGGAGTAATAGACTTGATGTATGTACTTAACGTGAATGATGCGGAGATTGTTATTAGACGTCAGTCTTCCCTTCAGTGTGCATATTTGTTGCCATACTGCCTCTGTGATCTGAGAGATCAGTATCGAGTTCCAGCGGGCCAGGCTCTTATCGGGTCCTGCTGGCGTGTCCCTTTGAATAGCTTTGTATAGTTTAATTATCAGTTTCATCTGATGAGGAGCGGTTATCACCAGCTGTAGTACCTGGGACACTTGTGGTTCATTGGGGAATGTAGTGTAATGAGCCTTCATCGCTTGACGCAAGCGAAAGCAGGTGAGATGAAAGAGTGGCGTGGGATGCTGTACGGATGCAAAGTCGTCATCACTAGCATATTCCCCGTCTATAAAAATGTCCCCCACTAGTGTTACACCCACCTCTCGTTCCTGCGCAACCAATAGGGCGGCGTGGCCATGTAATGGCATAGCAGGTGCATATAGAGGAAGTTTATTGGTTTTTCTCCCAATCTCCTGCCATGCATTCACTGTAACGTCAATAGTATTAATCTCATGTTTGGGTGTATGGCGTTGGATATGGGTGAGAATGCCCTTTAGTGGCACGGGGTGCGCATCGCCTTCCTCCACCGCCACATAAGGCAAAAATCATGCGGTTTAAACCAAAAACAGGCGTATTGTGCCTGACTACACAAATAATACATGTAAAAGTCTGGAGCTTGAAATCCCCCCCTGTCGAATGTCTGTGTCAGAGTATGCCAACTGAGTCTAGGCGGTTTGTTCCCCCATACTAGTCGCAACAGCTGAGATCGAAGTTGTTTAAAGAAGTGTTCCGTTAGACGGATAGGGACGTTGCAGAATAAGTACAAAAATCTTGGTAGGACGATCATTTTAATTAGAGCTATGCGATCAGAGAGAGAAAAAGGGATTCACACCCATTTGTCAACCTGTTCTGTGAGTGTGGTGGAAGCCCGGCCATAGTTTTCAACCACTTCCGGGTCCCAATGGACCCATACCCCAAGATATTTCACTGGGTCAGCCGACCACAGAAGCGGATATTCTAGCTGTGGAGAAGTGGTGATCTGTATCAGGGGGATAATGATGGACTTTTCCCAGTTAATTTGAAGGCCCGAGAAGAGGCCAAATTTTATATATCCACGGATCACCGGGGAAAGGTGCAGATCGGGCTCACGGACATCGACGACCATGTCATCTGCATAGAGAGATAATATCACAGGCCGGTTGTTAAAGGACAAAGCGGCTGCCCTATGCCCCTGTCCGATTCTGTATTGCTAATGGCTCTAGGATGAGGGCGAAGAGGAAGGGGGACAGTGGGCAACCATGTCGGGTACCCCTCTCCACAGGAAATGATTCAGAAGTAACTCCACCAACTCGCACTCTTGCAGTAATATCAGTGTAAAGAATTTGCACCCATCTGATGTATTCTGGGGGAAAGCCCATACGGCGAAGCATGAAGAAGAGGCACCGCCATTCTACCGAATCGAATGCTTTCGCCGCGTCAAGTAACACAGCAACTGTAGGTAGGTCAGGATTTAACACATGAAGCATAGCAAATAAAGTACGGAGGTGGAGCGCTCGGGAATTAAACCAGACTGGTCTGGGAGTACTAAGAGGGGCATGAGGGGCTGCAATCGAGTGGCCAACACTTTCGCGAGGCTTTTTGCATCCAGATTTATTAGCGAAAGAGGGCGGTATGAGTCGCAGCTCATCTGAAACTTATCTCTCTTTAGCAGGGTAATTATGAGGGCCTGTCGGAGGGTGGGGGGAAGGTGGCCAGAGTCGTGGGCCTCAGCATACATTTCCAGCAGATGAGGAATGAGAATGTTTGCATAATGTTTATAGAATTCCGCAGTTAGGCCATCAGGCCCTGCGGCCTTATTATTAGGTAGAGATAATATGGGCTCCCTAATATCCTTGTAATCTATGGGCACCTCAAGATATTTCCTGTGGCCGTCAGATAGCCACGCAATAGCCGTGTCCTCGAGGTAGTCTGACGTGACCTCCTCCGCCATGCTGCCTTTGGTGGAGTATAGCGATGCATAAAACTGCTTCAACTGCTCTACAATTGCATCAAGTGTATGGTGTGATGTGCCGGGACTGTCTATGACATGATCTAAAGGGCGGTTAGCTGATCTGCGCTGTAATCTATCTGCCAGATTCTCAACCGGTCTTCCACCCTCCCCATATGCGCGGGCAATATGACGTTTCGACAGATATTTGATTTCGGTCTCCGCTAGAGTATTGTATTCCTCTATCAGCTCTCAGATCTGGGCTAGTGTTTCCATAGTGGGATCTTGATTGTATTGGGCCTCTAAGTCCCTCAGTCATCCTTATGATGTCGATAGTTGTCCCCGAAGGTCTCTCAGTTTCCCTGCTGCCGTCACGATACATACCTCCCGGATCGTTGCCTTATAGGCCTCCCACAGCGTGGCGTGACTGCTCACTGAGCCTGTGTTTAAATCATAAAATTGCACGATATTAGCCCGTATGGTGTCTGCGAACACCGGATCTAGTAGCGACGACGCTCTGAATTGCCATGTGAAGGGCCGATGTGGAGTGTCTGGTATCGTGAGTTCGAGTGTTACGGGACTATGGTCGGAGAGGGTCTGGGAAGATGTCAACCTTCGTCACCAATGCGTCTGCAGTTTCGCTAAGAAGCCAATAATCCAGGCGAGACCAGCTATTGAATGCCGGCGCTATATGCGTACCAGCTAGCACACCCCCATGCCTCAGCCTCCAAGAGTCCCCCAGACCCAATTCCTCCATAGCCCCTCTAATGCAGTGGGCCACTTTAACCATACGGGCACCAGTCGGGTCAGATTTGTCAAGTGATGGGTCTAAGTGAGTGTTAAAACCACCCCCTCATAATATAACAGATTCAGGCCATGTTCACAGGACATCTAGCATGTGGTGAAAGGGTGTAGCATCATCTACTACAGTACCGTACATGTTTACAATGGTGACTTCTCTCATACCCAGCTTACCCTGCACCACAGCCCACTGGCACTCAGTGTCTACCTTGGTGCGGATGGCCTGAAAAGGCACACCTTTCTTGATAAGAATGAGCACTCCTCTTGCGTAGGTTGAGAAGGATGCCCCCAGCTTATAGGTAGCCCATCTTCCAGATATTTTGCCCTCGGATTGCTTATTAAGATGAGTCTCCTGTAACAGAGCAATTTTCACATCGTGCCTGTCTAAGTATGCAAGTACCTGCCTCGTCTTTTTTGGCGTGTTCAAACCTCGGATATTCCAGAATATACATTTGATCATGTTACCACACATTTGTGACCATGGAACTCAAAATAGTAATAGTCAATAAAGCAAAAATGTACGTGGCACAAGGTGAAGAAGTACTCTCGTCATCAATCAGAGCAGTTGCGGCATTGAACATACGAACTTGCCCTCCCGCCCCCCAGCCACTTCAGCTGTCCCAATTTGCCAAAGGGTCCATCCCTACATATCCCAACATGGCAGGACAACAACCCAGTGACATGTAACCAATTCTTATCCCACTGAGTAGTTTAAAAACAAAGCAAAAGTAAGAAACACAAAAAGTGGGGAAGACCCATGAAGGGACATAGCGGCGCAATATACCGCCCAAAGTCATGGGGAGGGGCGGCAAGGTCAATACAATAACCTCCAATCTGTAACCATCCCATCAAACCAGCAAATGAGGGGCAGGAGCCCAGTGTCAACATCAAGGTGCATGATCAATCCATGAAAAGGCTGCACCAGCTGCGCTTAGAGCCAGAACTAGGAGGCAAGGAATGTGTTACCAGAAATCAGGCAAACGCTGCTTGGCTTATAATGCGTGGATCAGGTCACAGCTTAAACCACCTCCAAGAGGAGAACAAAGAACCTCCCACCCCCTTTCCAGTATGTAATAGATACCTGAAAATCAAACAGTTGTGACCACAGTTTGTCAGTTAGCACATTTGTAAGTATTGCAGTGTAAAACAGGAATAGAGAGGGGAGAGGAAAAGATAGAGCACAATTACAGCAGTGACACAAGCTGGATCCTCAGTCATCTACGTCTGCGATTTTGCATGATCCATAGCCAGCTTGGGATTTGTAAATATCTTCTCTGCATCCACCTCTCCAATGCGTAGTCGTGCTGGGTAAAGCATGGCGTATGGGACGCGTTCTTGCATCAGCAGCTTTTTAACCCCCGAGAATTCTTTCCTGGCCGCCTGAACAGTGGCTGTGAAGTCCGGGAAAAACGTGAGCACATTCCCTTGACGGCTGATAGTACCTTTTTGACGTGTGATGCGTAAAACCGTATCGCAATCTCTGAAGTTTAGAAGTCGTGCAATAATCGGCCTCGCCGGAGCGCCAGGAGGAGGACGCACTGCGAGAGATCGGTGTGCCCGCTCTACAGCGAACATGGCCGACAGGTTATCCACCCCACAAACCTCACGTAGGAGCTTCTCCACGTAGTCCTCGAGTCACCCAACATTCGTGGACTCGGGAAGGCCCAGAATGCGCACATTATTATGCCGTGAGCACGCCTCGATGTCCTCATTCTTAGCCTGTATTACGGCCAGTAGCTTGGAGATGTCCGTTGTCTTAGAGGTGACCTGCCGCAGCCCATCCTCCACATCAGAGATGCGCTGCTCTGCTTCCCCAGTCTCGCGGCCTGCTTGTCAAGCTTGGAAGAGAAGTGGTCCATCCTCCCATTTAACGGGTCACAATCGTGCAGCAGGAATGCCCCCACTAGAAACCAGGGATGTCTTTTTTGCAAAAAGGAAGCAACCCCTTGGGCAAGGGTTGCTTCTTATGTGGGCAAATTAATTTTAATACTTTTCTGCCCCCCCTGGGGACAGATCAGCTGTTTTGTCTGGCGTTTATGGCCCGGGGGTGTGGCAGAAAAGCCCACTAGAGCCAGGGAATTTTTTTTATTAAATTGGAAGCGACCCCTAGGGCAAGGGTCACTTCCAGGGGTCATATTTATTTAAAAAGTATATTTTGCCCCCCCTGGGGGCAGACCATTTTTTTTATTCGGCCTTTCTGCCCCAGGAAGGGCAGAAAACCCCACTAGACACCAGGGAGTTTTTTTTTATTTTTAAATGGAAGCAACCCCTTGGGCAAGGGTCACTTCCTATGGGGGATAAATATTTTTAAGACTTTTCTGTCCCCCCCTTGAGGACATATTGCCTGTTTTATTGGTGTGTTTCTGGCTCGGGGGGGCAGAAAAGCCCACTAGAGCCAGGGAATTTGATTTTATTAAATTGGAAGCGACCCGTTGGGCATGGGTTGTTACCAGGGGCCATATTTTTTTTGAAAGTATATTTTGCCCACCCAGGGGCAGATCGGGTTGTTTATTTGGCCTTTCTGCCCTGGGGGGGGGGGGGGCAGAGAACTCCACTAGACACCAGGGAGTGTTTTAAATTTTAAATTGTAATGACCCGTTGGGCAGGGGTTGGTTCTTTATGGGCCTCAATAATTTTTAAGACTTTTCTGCCCCCCCCCGGGGACAGATCGCCTGCATTTTTTTGCGTTTCTGTTCTGGTCTGAGGGGGGGGCAGGAACGCCCACTAGAGCAAAGGATTTAAAAATAAAGAAATTGGAAGTGACCCCTTGGGCAAGGGTTGCTTCCAGGGGACATATATTTTTTTTATGTGTATTCTCCCTCCACTGGGGCCGATCTGCCTGTTTGTTTGGCCTTTCTGTCCCCATTTGGGTAGTGACATAGCGTGTTATAATGTTAATTGTTTTATTTCTTGTGAATTGCAAATGCAATGCTTTGTTTCTCACTTTTTGTTCTAGTTCAAGGCTTTTGCTCTTTAGACTGTTCCAGGTTGCGGTTTCGTTACTGGTGGTTCTGATGTTTGTGTAGTTGCATGTGTTTGGTAAAAGACTTTTTTTGTACAATGCAAATGTTTTTCATTTCTCTGCATGAATGTGTTTTTTTATGTGTATTCTCCCCCCACTGGGGCCGATCTGCCTGTTTGTTTGGCCTTTCTGTTCCCATTTGGGTAGTGACATAGCGTGTTATAATTTTAATTGTTTTATTTCTTGTGAATTGCAAATGCAATGCTTTATTTCTCACTTTTTGTAGTTGTAACGACCGGATTTTCAGACCAAGTTATCAGCTTACCAATTATAGCACACCCAGCCGCCACGTACCACCACCCTCCTCAGGCCCTATAGAGCACAACAATCTAAAATACCTACCTGAGAATGGGGAAAATGACAATAGACAAGCTTATATAGTTGGAAATACTACTAGAATCTGGGGAAATCCACACTATACCTTATAATTACCTCATAGAACTGGATTCATAACACCCGACCACGGATGATCTCACTAACGCCCGACCACGGACGATCTCCTTAACACCCGACCACGGACGATCTCCTTAACACCCGACCACGGATGATCTCATTAACGCCCGACCACGGATGATCTCATTAAAGCCCGACCACGGACGATCTCTTGGACATCTACCATTTGGGTATCTGATGAGAGCCAATTTCCCTAACACGTGGAATAGGGGCCTGACCTTCCCAAACAGAAACCATTAGTGCCAATCATACCCACTGGAAGTTATTTCCCATCTAAAGTTAACATCTCCTTCCGTCATCAGTTACCTGTAAGAAGGGAATTGCCCATCCTTCTATACGTCAGCACCTGGCTAAAACGAAAGGTTAATTCTGTCATAGAAAACAACAGTCAAGTGTAATTTCTAATCATTTGGGTTTCTTTATTATATAATGATAGAATGACAAGAAAGAATCTTTATTACACAATAATAGAATAGCAATCACCAACACATACATACAAATGAGAAGCTGAAAGAAAAGTGAATAATTATGAACAGGTATAATTAGAACATTCTCAGAACACCTCACCCTATTAAGAAGGGGTCCAACTCTCTGTTCCTCTTTGGTTGAATCAGGACTCTCTGTCATCACCAAACCACCATCACTAACGGGCTAACTTCTGATGTTCCTCATGGCCTCTGCACTCCACTGGCTCCAACTGCACTCCAACTGCTCCAAAAACCAACTCCAGATGTAACTCCAATAACAACCAACAGTTCCAGCTCTTCCATCTGACTTCCAACTTAACTGGACTGCACTGGACTCCAACCGTTCCAAAAACCATCTGACTTCACCAACTCCGAAGACCAACTGACCCCACTGCTCCAAGATACTTGAATCCTTCTCTGGTCCTCAGCTACACCAACCCTGTATGATATCATTACAGGATTCTCAATCACTCTCCTTCCCTGTCTTCAACCTCCAACTTTCTGCATCACAAGTCAAGACTTCTGACTCGGGCTGTAGCTGACTTCTTTCTCACCCTCTGCTCTCTTGCTCTTTGATAATATGGGAGGCTCTCTCCTCATGGAAATTTCCAGCCATCAGCCCGCCTCCCAGCAGATTCCTGCACCAAGCTCCCTACGCACCCCCAGAGGCCAGCTGGTGTTGCGTCTAGAACACAGAAAATAAGTACATTCCTCCGATAAGAGCCGGTTACTTCCAGCTTGCAAAGAGCAAACAACAAGTTATAACTAAAACAACACCCTGACCTACAAGCGCCTCAGAAAGTCAGGGCAGATTCAAGATGGTTGCTCTCTAGCTTTAGGCCCGAAAATAGGTAAAGAAGGCACGAAACCCTGTCAAAACACATAAATGAACGCTACAAATAAGAGCAAATAGGACTAACATAAGGGATTCATAGCATTACACTAAGATGATAGTGGATCATGGTCACCACTAGTCAGAATAGAACAAATTATCCTGTCACTACACTAGTTCAAGGCTTTTGCTCTTTAGACTGTTCCAGGTTGCGGTGTCGTTACTGGTGGTTCTGATGTTTGTGTAGATGCATGTGTTTGGTAAAAGACTTTTTTTGTACAATGTAAATGTTTTTCATTTCTCTGCATGAATGTGTTTTTTGCAATTGGTGTAATAATAGCAGTATGTTTGGCTTCTATTTTTTGAGTGTCAAAAACTTTATGCATTTGTGCTCGATGTGTATTTTGTTCTCTTGTGAGTAATTCGTTTTGTTTTTTCCTTTCTAGTGGGATATCATTTTTGCTGTCTCTCTGCAGAGTAGGTGCTGGTAAGTCTAGCTGTGTCTTGCCAGTAAATCGTATAGTTTTTGAGTATATAGATATTTGTGATAAAAGCACACATTTGTTTTACTTACTTATTTTGCACAGTGTTGGTTGTTGTTGACTTGTTTGTGCAGTCTTCTTTCTTAGTAAGGATAATGGCTAGCCGCAGGATTACTGCTCAGCAGGTTATTGGTATGCTTTTTGAGTCTTCCTCTGACCATAGTTCAGAGACTGACTCTGCATCTGAGGCAGAGGTGGGAGGGGAAGATTCAGGCGGTGAGTTTTCTCTCCACATGAAATCATCGGATGAAGTGTCTGTGTTATAGGAGGACATTGATGTGCCGATAGTGCGCCAAGAGGCATCTGGGCTGAATCCTGGAGCTGCAAGGCTTCCTGTTTATATAGGGCGGCAAGAGGCATCTGGGGCGGCAAGGCTTCCAGTTGGGAGTGATGATCTCTGGGTTGCCCCAGGCATGGTGCAACCGGTATTGCCAGATGTTACTGGTGTTCCAGGGTGTAGAGTGAATGCATAAAACATCTTTCCAAAACATTTTTTTCAGTTGTTTATGGATGTTGTGATTTTGGCCGAGATTGTTGAGCAGACTAATTTACATGCCGAACAGCTTTTGAGGGGCAACAGTGCCAGCCTTAATCCCCATACTAGAGCTACCCCGTGGACTCCCACAAATCTGGAAGAGATGAACAAGTTCTTAGGTTTAACTTTTTTGATGGGCTTGCTAAGGAAGCCATCAATGTCTTCATATTGGTCTACTAGTCCCTGATGGCAATGGCTATATTTCCAGCAGTCATGAGTCATGATAGGTATTTGCTTCTGCTTTGGATGCTGCATTTTGTTGATAACTGCTTAGCGTTGCCACAAGATCACCCTGAGTGTGACCGTCTTTTTAAGATTGAGCCTGTCATTGATCACTTTGTAGGTCGATTTTATGAGATCTATGATCCAGGGAAAGAAATAGCAGTGGATGAGTCTTTGGTCTTGTTCAAGTGCCGCTTAGTTTTTAGGCAATACATTCCTAGTAAAAGGGCACGCTATGGAATTAAGCTGTATATGCTGTGTGACAGTAGGAGTGGATATGTCTCTAATGTCAGGGTGTACACTGGTAAGGAAGCCCAGATTAACCCTCCTGTTTGTCCGTCCACTTTTGGAATAACTGAGAAAATTGCGTGGGAACTTGGTAGAGGACTTTTTAACAAAGGTCACCATTTATATGTAGATAACTTCTTCACTGCTGTGAGGTTGTTCAGTGAATTGGGCAAAGTGGACACTGTTGCTTGTGGCAAAATCCGCTCTAACCATAAAGGTTTCCCTAAAGAACTAGTTTGTCAAAAGCTTGTGCAGGGACAGTGCAGTGTGTTGCTTTGCGAGGAACTTCTAGCTGTGAAGTTTTCAGACAGGAAAGATGTCTACATGCTGACTACCATCCATGATGAAAGCACTTCACCTGTGACTGTTTGGGGTTAGGTTGCTGAAGCACGCAAACTTGTGTGCATTTTAGACTATAATAGGCACATGGGTGGTGTTGACAGAGTAGATCAGAGGTTGGAACCTTACGCTGCTGTTCGTAAGGCTTACATTTGGTATAAGAAGTTGGCTATCCATCTTTTTCACGTGACAATCTTTAATGGTTTTGTTGTATTCAAGGATTCTTGCCCTGAGTCAAAGATGACTTTTGCTAAGTTTCAGGAGTCTGTAATAGGCAGCCTTGTTTTAGTGGAACAGGAAAGTGTTCCTAGAGTTGGAGTGGTGGAGGATGTGGCTAGATTGAAAGACCACCACTTTCCTGTCACATTCCTCCCACACCGTCAAAAGACTTTCCCAGTAGGACTGTCTTGTCTCTATTGTTTTGCTTTTTTTGTTCAGTTTCAAGGTTGGCATTTGTGCAATGTATTTAGTTTCAGATTTTGTGTTAGTATATTTGTATCTATTTGCAATTTTTTTGTGTTTTCTTTTTTGTATAAAAAAATCCTAAATGTGATGGCGGTGAGTGTAGGCTGGCATTTGGCTGGTGGTATGTTTGGACTGGCGCTTAACTGGCGGTGTATGCGGACTGGCACTTGGCTGGCAGTGTGCATGGACTGGTGCTTGTCTGGCGGTGTGTGTGGACTGGCGCTTGTCTGGCGGTGTGCCTGGATTGGTGCTTGGCTGGCAGTGTGTGTGGACTGGTGCTTGGCTGATGGTGTGTGTGGACTGGCGCTTGGCTGGCGGTGTGCGTGGACTAGCACTTGGCTGGCCGTGTGGGTGGACTTGCGCTTGACTGGCAGTGTGAGTGGACTGGCGCTTGGCTGGCAATGTGCGTGTACCCACCTTGCAAAACCAGGTTGGTTAGTGATAGGTAATTTTGATGTCGCCTCAATAGGTTTTGGGCCCTTGCCTGTCGCGGGTCCTTGACCCACCCACGTGAGTGAGGTAACATTTTTTTCATAAGACTTTGGGGAAAGCAGGGTGGGTGGAAATTTGTGGATCCAGGCAGATTCCAGAACTTTCCACCACAGAAATGTGAGGAAAATTAGTTTTTTTGACAATTGTTTAGGTTTGCAAGGGGTTTTGGGTAACAGTCCTAGTGAGAACCAGTCAAGTCACCCCATACTAGATTTCCCTGGGTGTCTAGTTTTCAAAAAGATATAGGTTTGCTAGTTTTTCTTAGGTGCCGGCAGAGCTAGGGTTAAAAAACTACAGTTAGGCACTTTGGCAAAAAAGGGTCATTTTTCACTGTGAAATTGTGGTGTGTCCATGTTGCGTTTTGCGCTGTTTCCTGTCATGGGCACTAGGCCTACCCACACTAGTGAGGTACCATTTTTCTCTGAAGGATTTGGGGAACGCAGGGTAGAAGTTTGGGGATCCACGCAGATTCCGGATCTTCCACCACAGAAATGTGAGGAAAATGGGTTTTTCTTGACAATTGTTTAGGTTTGCAGGGGGTTCTGGGTAATAGGACCCGGTGAGAGCAGCACAAGTCACCCCATCCTGGATTCCACTGGGTGTCTAGTTTTCAAAAAGATATAGGTTTGCTAGTTTTTCCTAGGTGCCGGCAGAGCTAGGGTTAAAAAAATATAGCGAGTCATTTTGCCAGAAAAGGGTCATTTTTCACTGTGAAATTGTGGTCTGTCCATGTTGCGTTTTGCTCCATTTCCTGCACTAGGCCTATCCACACATGTGAGGTACCATTTTTCTCTGAAGACTTTGGGGAACGCAGGGTGGGTGGAAATTTGTGGACCCACGCAGATTCCAGAACTTTCCACCACAGAAATGTGAGAAAAATGTGTTTTTTGACAATTATTTAGGTTTGTAGGAGGTTCTGGGTAATAGGACCTTGTGAAAGCAACACAAGTCACTCCATCCTGGATTCCCCTCGGTGTCAAGCTTTCAAAACTGTATAGGTTTGCTAGGTTTCCCTTGGTGCTGGCAGAGCTAGGGTTAAAAAAATGCAGTTACCATTTCCTGTCACGGGCACTAGGCCTACCCACATAAGTGAGATACCAATTTTCTAAAAAGACTTTGGGGAACGCGGGGTGGGTGGAAATTTGTGAATCCACACCGATTCCAGAACTTTCCACCACAGAAATTGAGAAAAATGTGTTTTGTTTTTACAATTTATTAGGTTTGCAAGGGATTCTGTGTAACAGAACCTGATGTGAGCCAGTGAAGTCACCCCATCCTGGATTCCCCTGGGTTTCTAGTTTTCAGAAATTTATAGGTTTGCTAGGTTTCCCTAGGTGCTGGCAGAGCTAGAGTTCAAAAACTACAGCTAGGCACTTTGCCAATATCAGTTCATTTTTCACTGTGAAATTGTGGTGTGTCCATGTTGCGTTTTGCGCCGTTTCCTGTCGTGGGCACTAGCCTACCCACATAAGTGAGGTAGCATTTTTCTCGAACTTTCCACATCAGTGTCTAAGACATCATTCGGCTTAAAAGCGGTGATGTCTTCAAAATGGAGTTTAAAATTCCAATGTTCTTTACATCTATTTCAAGTAAAGGACTACTTGCAATATCATACCATTTTTTTCCTGATATATTACTTTGAATTAGTTTAGTAGCTATAGTTAAAATAATTTGCTAATTATTTGTAGTGATTGCAATGGATAGTATCACTTAATTATTGTGTCGAACTGTGCAGTTCTAGGGTGTTTTCTACAATCTAAATGATAGTTTTTTTTTACTGCTGTTTAAGGATGAAGCTTCATGCAGTTCATCATTTACAGTGTACAATTAAGAAAGTTGATAGCTGCAAACAAGTGAAAATTAAATATTAAATATCAATATATAATTGCTTAACAATGTTTTTCTGTGTGATGCTTTATTATTAACATGAACATTTCTATTTCAGAAATTAATTATTTGCTATCCAAATGTATAACGTGTAACAATACTTATATTTATGTTTTCTCTCTTTTCCACAGATCAATGGAACGATTTTTTGCAGCAATGCAGCTGACTAAGTATTTCTTTCCCCTTTACAATGCATCCAACTCGACAGGAAGGCAGATGTTGTTGCATACAGTGAAACAGTTAGGTATACACTTATACACCCTGCCACACTCATAGATATATGATATACCTATATGTCAAACAAATGGCAAATATTCTTGAAACAAAAGTAGTACCTTTTAACAATACTCTCATTTTAATTGGACAATTGGGGGTAAACCAATAGAGGTAGTTAAACTATATACCTATTTGGGGTGAATCTTCTTTCAAATCTTACAAATCTCCTCCCATTTTGAGCATATAGGCCTAAAAGTAGACTCCCATATAGGCGTGCTGAAGTGACTATATTCTTCCTCTGGGCATAGACATTTTTATTCTCTATTAGAGGTTTACCGTATGAAAATACCTTCTATTTTATCTTATGCTCTAGAATATACTGACTGGGTGTGAGTGTACCACTTTGTTCACCATAAGTTGGCAGGGTATGCTCAGACGTGAGTCCCTTGCTCACTTTGTCACTGGATTCAAGCAAGCCGGGCTGAAGACGGCTGAAATTCCAGAAACCAGTCCTAGGAAGCTTGTTTCCGGTCCAGGGAAGGCATGGCTTGGCAGTTCGGGCTGGACTGTTCCCATGAGGCACAGGGTCAGACTGATTTGCATATGGCCATGTCTGAACTGGGGTGGCAGAGTGGGCTAAAGAACGGTGATGGATTAAACCCAGGTCTGTTGACTGGGTGTGAGTGTTTGATTGGTTCAGATGCTCCGTCCATCATCACCCCCTTTTGTACCACTAGAATATATCCCAACAAATACCTGGCTAGCAGTAAATATAAGAGAAGGAAACTGTGGCGCCCCGGGGTCGCCCTGTTGGTCTGGAGTAGGTGTGAGCGAGGGGTGTGGCTTTTCTAATAGACTTACAGACACCGGTATTCTGGGTAATGCTGGTTTTATTGATTTAATGGTTCTCTTTCGGTGTATGGTCTTCCTGTAGTACGGCAGGGGGGTCTCCGTATCCTCCTCCAGTCTTTGTTGGCGTCTCTCAATCGCTTTCCGTCTCTCGTCCCGGTGTCTTCTGGGACTGGTGGTCCGGCCGTCCTCCTCCACGATGTTGCGGCGTCTCGTCCGTGCAGGGAGGAAAGACAAGGTCGTTTTAGGAACCGTTCTGCCCAACAGCACAGGGTAGGGAGTGAGGGTACACACGTGCACAAGTAATCGTCTAGGGTCCAAAGTGCAAGGGTAGTGAGGGATGGGAAGTGCACTGGATATGAGTCAGGCGTTCTTATGGGGTTTTCCGCCACTTAAAACCCGCCCAGCCCGAAAGCCTTGATCGTACCTCTGGTAAATGTAAATGTAAATGTAAATGTATTTCGATTTATATAGCGCACGAATCACCCAGGGGTCTCAAGGCGCTTGCTTAGGGAACCCGTCCTGGTATTCCCCTGTGAGATACCCCGGCAGGGTATCCACAAGGTGAAAGCCAGGCATCCCGCCGCGAGGGGCCGTAGTGGAGATTAAGCAAGCTATTGCCCAGAGTCGCAGAGTGTGACCCCGTGAGTCGAGTAGGCACCGGAGCGAGAATTGTCGAGTCCGTGGAATTTTGAGCCCGAGACCCGCCGAGGCGGGGAATCGAACCCTGGTCCACGGCCGATCTCAGCTTCCGGGTCTGCCGCCTCTAACCACTGAGCCACACTTCCCTCGATGAAGTGTGGCTGGGCGAAGCGCCTTCCTGTTGGCCTCCTGGCTTGTTGGTGTCTCCTCCCGTCGACCCGCTTCTGCTCCTCTCTCCTTCCTCATCTGTGACGGTCGCCTCGGTTCCCCTCCGATGGTCTCTCTCCTCCGGTCCCGTCCCCGCCTCCGTCCTCCGGTGATCTTCCTCCTCCGCCTCCTGCTTCCGTTCCGCTCTGCCTTCGTCGTCTCTCAGCTCCCGCCTCTCCTCTGTCTCAGCTCTCCAACTCCGCTCCCTCTCGTACTCATCCTCCTCTTCTCCTCGTCTGCAGTCTCTCTCTCCTCCGCCACCTCCGAGTGAAAAACACACCTGTGAGGAGTCCTGGGCGGTCTTTACCTGGTAGGAGGGGGTGTGCCCTGTGACGTTCTCATGTGCTAGCTCCGCCCAATTAAAGTAGCAGGACTCGCCTCTGTCTTCCGTGTCCGGGTCGTCCTGGACGTCGGTGTCTCTCCAGGCCCCTGTATGCTGGTCAAAAAGAGGTGAGACAGGTAAGCCTGGCGGTCCCCAGTCCTCCCCGTTACAGAAACGCACTTCGTAAATTGATAAAAATTAATCAAGCAGTTCCAGTCCAAGCATTACGTTTTGAGCTGTCTTTACTCAGATCCTATGCTAAAGCCATCGCCAATATAATAAGATGGGCTTACAATTTTTGCATGCCGATCCTGGATCATCAAGGAGCATACTATAACTGGAAACCTTTATAAATGATTTGTTGCAATATACTTTTAATAAGAATCCTTTTATAGAATTACATCTTTCACACTGCATGATAGCACTTTTAAAATCTTGGACCCCAACATGTCTGAAGGTATTCTTAAAAAATCTGACATTAAGAATAAGCTACAGCCTTGATGTCAAACATTGCTCCTAATTAAAAAAAGTATGCACAGTACGCCAATACTATAGAATACAAATCACAGCAAGGATATTTAAATTTTACATTAGTCCACAGGGTCTGGCGCGGTATCATCTTAATGCACTAGGTATTTTACAGCTAAAAGTTTTTACAATGAATAAGAACAACCCTGAAAATACTACAGGATTATACGATTTGTGTAATGGAGGAATGCAAGATGTGTTACATGTATTGTTTGTGTGTCCAAATTCAACTCTGGTAGAGACCAGATGTCATTATTTAAAACCTATCTGTTTTAGATATAATATATCCACAGTACAGGTTTAATAATGTTTTGTGAATCGACACCTAATGAATACATCTGCCATAATCTGTTTATATTTTTAAAGAGTTTCTTAAAAGTCTTTTAAAGTAGATGCATTATTATTTTTTTTAATTTTTTTTTTTTGTCCTCATATTCGCCCTTGGTGACCATATAGTAACAGAAAGATAGAGGAGATGACAGGAACACTGACCCAGATATACTGGGGGGGGGATATTAACGATTCCTACCGGAGTACCCCGCAGTGCAAAGCATCAACCTCTTATTCGTCACGTGGTACCATCTAGGCTAACATGCTGCTATATAATACCCACTTCGTAACCGAAATCACCCTTGTAGGGTATGTGTAGCCAAAGGGGACCAGTTGAGGAGACCCTTCCAAGCAGCGTAATCATAGGACATGGGGGAAGAAAAAAAAAAAAAACATGCTATTATATTCCATGATTACCAATTCAATAGAAGCCAAAATCTTCTCTTATTTGGGTTCCCAGCTCTGATCATATCTAATTTTGACGTCTGTAGCATAGACGCACGCCAATCTGTTAAAAGTGGAGGTGCCTTATCTTTCCATCGTTTACATATTTCTCTTCTAGCC
This sequence comes from Lissotriton helveticus, assembly GCF_964261635.1. Lineage (NCBI taxonomy): Eukaryota > Metazoa > Chordata > Amphibia > Caudata > Salamandridae > Lissotriton > Lissotriton helveticus. Next base: position 857,635,642 of record NC_136069.1, read on the forward strand.
AGCAAACAGCCATAGAAGACCAATTTTTTTACCCATGCCACAAAGCTCTGGTAAAATGCCAAAAAAGACTAACACTGGGCAAGGACTGACTTGAGACCCTACCGCCAAGGAGAGGGACATGCAGATCTCATTCCAGAATGATGTGAGGGATGGACACTCAAAAAACATATGTACATCTGATGCGGCTACCAAACCGTATCTGGGACAAGCAACCAGAGCGTTATTAGGAAATTTTGATAAACGTAGTGGAGAATAGTACGCCCTATGCAATGTGAACAAATGGTTGTGACGAAACCATGAAGGTTTCACAATGTCTAGCCACAGACTCTCCATATCAATATTAGTGATATATGTTTCCCAGAGCGAGTGGGGGAGCAAAAATTCACCATCAGTCTCGTCTATCATGAGGTTATACCAAAATGTGATCTCTTTCTTAAAAGGTAATTTATCTATCAGATGGGATACCAGATTACTCTCGGCACCTATTTTAAATCTGCCCCTACCCTGACTTTGAGCATGAGCCCAGCTCTGAATTTGAAGGTATTTAAATCTTGATAAACGCGTTCCTATTATTGAACTCAAAGCCTCCCATGAAAATAAAGTACCTTCGACAAACAGGTCCCCCCATGATGTAAAACCTGCCTCTCTAACAGGTAGAGCTAGACTATCCAAGAGCCAAGAGGGAGAGCCCGGAGAATCCCAAAGTGGAGCCCTACTATGATAGTAATCAAGTTTGAGTGCGCGTCTAAAATTACCCCATGTTCTAGCTAGATCCCTCAATACCTTTAACTTGACTTTCTTAAAATATTTGGGGTCACCAAACTTTAACAAAAAATTCGCAGGCCTAACTTTTTCCCCTTTAAGAAGTGCTGAAAATAGTTTCCCACACCCAGTGCAATTAGGGGTCTTTAAAAGCATCCTGACGTGAGAGAGTTGAAAGGCCCAACCATAATACTGCAAATCTGGTGCCGCAAGGCCCCCTTTTTCTCGGCTACGTCTTATCTTCTCCCAGGCCAATCTGGGTGTATGACGGTTCCATATAAATGTGTTTATTTTGGCTTGGAGTTTTGCAATCATGGATGGATCAAAAAAGAGAGGGATAGTGCTAAACAGAAACATAATCTTAGGTAAAATAGTCATTTTAACCAGGATGGACCTGCCTAACAGGGAGATAGGGAGAGCTGAGCATGTTCTCATCAACCTACGACACTCCTTAGCCACGAGAGCGAAATTTAAGGGGACAATCTTATTAATATCTGCTTAGATGTTTAAACCCAAATACCTCAGGATAGAGCTAGGCTGTGCCCCTGCCACCAGCACAGGATGATTCCAAACCATGATATCGGTTTTAGAAGCATTGACTTGGTAGCCGGATACTGCCCCAAACTCTTCTGCAATGGCTATCACTGTTGGAAACGCCGAGCTCAACTCGGATGAGAAAATGAGAACATCATCCGCATATAATGCGACTTTCCGCTCCCACCCTTCAAAAATAAAAGGTTTAATAATAGGGTTGTCACGAATTAATTGGGCAAAAGGTTCTATATATAAATCAAACAAAAGAGGGGAAAGGGGACACCCTTGGCGGGTTCCGCGCGTAATACTAAATGGCTCTGTTAGTTCCCCATTAACCAATAATGAGGCGGAAGGGTCTTTGTATAAAAGTTTTACAGCCCGCCTAAAATTATCACCTAAGTTAAACTTTTCCAGGACCTCCGATAGGTATACCCAATTTACCCTATCAAAGGCCTTTGTGGCATCGAGCGTGAGAACTGCCAGAGGAAGAGATGCAGACGTGGCCATGTCTATTGCGCCGATGAGGTCGTAGGTCAGCTCATATAGCTGCCGGTCCTTTACAAATCCCTTCTGGTCCAAGTGCAGGATGTTGTTTGCCACCGCTCCCAATCTATTTGCTAGCACCGAAGCAAAGATTTTATAATCTGTGTTGAGAATTGAAATCGGCCTACATGACCCACAGTTAGTTGCTGGTTTGCCCGGCTTTAGGATCAAAGTTATGGAGGCCCTATCCCAAGAAGTGGAGGGGAAACATGGCGGCGGCTGGTTGAGCTGCAGCAGTGCTCTGCTTATGGGCTCCCGCGTGTGCTGATATTGGGGACGTACCTCTTTGGCAAAATCTGCGCATATGTGCCACGGCATGACACTCCGCAATTCCGCTTTAGTATTTTTATAATAATAGCGGAATAATAGCGGATTAGCGGTGTTTTTTCTTTTGTTGAACGGCGGCGTCTCCTCGCCATACACCCGCTTTTCATGTGTTTGGGGGAGGAGCCTGTAAAGCCTGCAGCGGTAGTGGCAGTGGACGAGTGCTTACAGGAGCCTGTGTGCTCCAAGACAGTTAACTTTTTGGCGCAGAGGCCCCTGCTTTTTCCGGCGGGGCAGTGGATCTGGTCGCTGGCCGCCCTGGAGCTCAGGAGGGGTCGCCGCATTCGAGGAGCTCTGCTCGAGCGGCGTTGTTCGGCTACTGCCACTGCACGGGAGGAGCAGCGTGAGGAGGGGGAGGCTCTGGAGGAAGAGCAGCCTCAAGCCCTGCATCAACACCAGTACCAGAACGAGAGTAACGAGAGCAATACCTGCGGTAACGGGGGTAACGGTAACGGTGGTGAAGTGGAAAGTTTGAAAGGCCCGGTGAAACCTGTTGGCAAACCAGTAACCACTGGGGAGGTCCCCAGGAGGGGTAGAGGAAGGGGGAGAGGGAAAACGAGAGGAAAAGGGAAATGTATGGGTGTAATTGCTGATAAAAGCACCGAAGACATTGAACCTTTAAAAGGGTCTGCATCCCAAAACTCCTCATTTAAAGTCAAACCTTCCAATATTAACGCTGCTATACGTATAAGCGAGGTGAAGGATATAGATCCCACTAGTGCCAATAGCGAAGAGGGGGAATTGATCTTAAAGTCGCCTGCAGGCACTAATACCAGCATTAGTGCTGATAATAAAAAATTGTCAACATATTTAACAGGCCAAGTTAAAGCGAAGCGGGCGTATACCCCTAAGCTAGCAAAAAAATTTAAAGGGAAGAATTCTGCCCTTGCATCAAAAATAACTCCCTCACTGTGATCTTATTTTAAGGTGGTGCCTCAATTGGTACTGTTGGGCGACAGCACTCCCCCCGTTCTGCAGGGTCAGGCAGCAGGTGATCTTATGCCGGAAGTACGGATGGCCACTAATGAAGCTGAAAAGTCATCTATGGAGAACATGGAGAGCCCGGACGATCCCATATTTAATCTTACACTAGAAGGTGTGGGGGGGCCCAAGGGCAATAGCATCTATGCCACTGTCAAGAGTAATAATGCCAGTAACAATGCTAATAATGACAATAATGATAATAACGATAATAACGATAATAACGAAAATGACAGCAACTTGGATCAAGAGACCTCCCCAAGGTCAGGAGAGACGGGCCAAGCCGATTTAGTGGATTGTCATGTCCCGAGTGAGCTGGTGTTGCCTGTACCTTTTTCCTTGGTTCTGGCTCCTCCACTGGCTCCCCCTCTCCCTTTTGCCCCTCCTATTGTCGCGTCTGGGTTGAGTTTGCAGTCAGTCATTCAATAAGCAGGTTCAACGGCAGGTCTAAGGGCTGGGGGAGGTACTGGCATTGCCTACGACGCAACCCATGTTTCGAATACGGATTTGGTCACCACACTTCAGGCTTCCTTTCAGGCAATGTTTTCAACTTTGGCCGCAGACATTAAAAAGGGCTTTGAGACCTCTGCATCAAACCAAGCTGATATCCGCTGCTTTTGTGAATCTCTTGATAATAAGCTTGGCGCCCTTACCACTAGGACAGAAGTCCTTGAAGATACGGTTACCGAAGTAACCATCAACATGGACGCTACAAAGGCGGAAATAGTGAACCTTAGACAAGAGAATCAGAGCTTGTCCGACAGAATGGAGACCTTAGAAAATAACGCCCGGAGGAACAATTTGCGCATTCTGAATGTTCCAGAGGAGAAAGAGGGATCAGATATCAAGCAATTTGTGGTTTCTCTGCTAAAGGAAGCACTGCGATTAGACCTGACCGAACAGGAAATAGCCTTAGACATCCAGCGCATTCATTGAGAGCCTTTCCGAAGGAATCCCCAGAGGGTAAAACCTAGAAAGGTTCTGGTTAATTTTCTTACCTATTCTGTCAAAGAAACCATTTTGAATATTGCGCTGAAACAGAAGGTTGTAAACGCTAAAGGGTTCAACTTTCAGATCAGATCGGATTTATCCAGAACCACACTCGACAAACAATGGGAGCTAGGCAAGAGGTTGGAGGTCTTTAGAAGCCATGGGGCCGTTGCTCAGTTGGTATTTCCGGCAGCATTAAGAGTTATGCACAAGATTACCATGCATAACATAAGATCAGTGCAGGCTGCAGATGAGCTTCTGCTGACCATGAGTAGGGGGTCGGGGCCAGCTAAGTAGCCTGGACTTTTTTCATATTCTACCTTGCTGGGTCTCTTGCGGCTTTTCTTCCTTCTCCTTCTGGTTTTGACAGGCGTACTAACATTGAATCTATGATATGTTAAAGAGTATAGACCCTCTATAGGCACTTGATATAATGAAAAAAAAAAAGTGGGAGATTATTAAAATAAAATGGTGGTGGGTAAAAAAAGTAAAAAAAAAAAAAAAAAAGATTACATATACAATTTAAAAAAATGGGAGGGAAGGGGGAAGAGGGAAGAGAAAAGGGGGGAAAAAAGAGAGGGAAAAAAAAGGTTAGGCCTCATTCTGGTTCGCCCAGTGACAGGCTTGGTCGCCGCTCGAACTTAAGGGTCACATTTAGGGGGGGGTAATTTCACTTAGCATAGAGTAATATGCTTTAGGGCTCTAAATTTTTGTTTTGTTGATTCCTTCTTTGGTTATTGTCCCCGGGGTTTGTGGTGGGTCCTAGCGGGAGTCCATAGCAGGGTGCTATCTCTCTGGTTTTCCAGAAAGATAGAGTGGGGGTTTCCCGAGGGAGGGGGTTTGGAGTGGGAGGGGGGTTAGGGGGGGTGGAAAACTTAAAAATTGTCCTCTAAAACGTCCTCCAAAACATCCTCGAGAGGTGAAAGACAGGTGTAAGCTATTACATAACTTATGTACGGGAGTATGGCAAGATTAGTCTTTGGTCCTTGTGATTTTGTTGCTCGGGTGGGAACTCTATCACAATGAATAAACTCCGCATTCTGTCCTGGAACACTAATGGTCTTCGAACTTGTCCAAGAAGAAATATTATAATGCAATATTTACGAGTCTCGGCAGCGCAAATAATAGTGCTCCAGGAGACACATTTGGCAGAAGCCGAAATACTAAATCTGTTGAGTAAGAATAGGTGGATAGACTTCGGTGTTGTCACATCACAATCATCACATATTAGGGGAGTGGCCATCCTTTTTAAAAAATCTATTAGGGCGAGGTTGGTTTCTAAGCAGGTGGACCCATACGGCCGATGGGCCTTAGCCTCAGTCATTATCTCAGGTTCGCCATTTACTATAGTAGGATACTATGGCCCGAATCAGGATGAGCCATCAGTTCTATCCACAGTCTTCTCACAACTATACCTATTCCCAGAGCCGGTTATCTTGGCAGGTGATTACAATGTAGTCCTTGACCCTGTGCTGGATAAATCACCTTCCAATAGGGCCAAAACTTTATCTAAAACTAGGATTTTTTTGTTAGACTACATGAAAGCACTAAATTACAATGATATATGGAGGACACTTCATGGGTCTCAAAGGGGGTCACTTTCATCAACTATAAATTTCACCACCAGTCTCGTATTGATTTCATTTTGATTAGTCATATCTTGGTTAAACAGGTTAAATCAGTGTGTCATTTACCTTTCCATCTTTCTGACCATACAGCCATCCTTCTTGAGCTCGAGGTCATGTCCAGGGCCTCTCTAAGAAACTGGTCCTTCGATAGATCAATCCTCGCCTCATTTGACATTATAGAGGCACTAAACCAGGAAGTTAAGTTTTTTTGGGAGATTAATCAGGGCTCTGCCCCACCTGGCACCAAATGGGATGCATTTAAATCTACATTAAGGGGGTATCTAACCAACAAAACTGCATATAAAAACAAGATATACAGGGAATCAGTAGCCTCGCTTGAATTGGAGATTGAGGGAGTTCAAGCAGAAATCGATAGGTACCCAGTAGCATCTGGGGCCACATTAGAGGACTTTCAGGATAAGCTAACGGTTTTAAAAGGAGATCTTTCCTCAGTCTTGAATGTGCGGGTCCTGGAGAGATGGGAGGCCAGTAAATTGGCCCATTTTGAATACGGGGAAGGCGCGGGTAAGCTCCTGGCCTGGAAGGCGAAGACAGATAGGGTCCGAAATATTATTAGTTCCATTAGTAAGGATGGTGTAATACACTCTACTGATGAGGGAATTAGTGGGGCTTTTAGGAGCTTTTTTAGTGAAATATATCGTGAGGACAAGAATGTACAACCAAATCAAGCAATGGAATGGTTGTCTGGGATTTCCCTTCCTGCCTTATCACCAGAACAAAGAAACTCCCTGGAGTGCCCTTTCTCATTGGAGGAAGTACGGTCGGCTGTTCTTAATAGCAAAAAAGGTAGGGCTTCAGGACCCGACGGGTTACCATCCGAAATCTATAAAGTAATCTGTTCAACAATTCTTCCCTACCTAACGGACCTGTTTAATAATATCCTGCTGAAAGTAGATGCATTATTACTAGTTTTGTAAAGAACAAAAATTTTAATTGTATCTATTTGTTGACCTCAGTGGAGATCTAAATCAAATTTAATAAAAATCTTGACATTTACTGATATACGTATACACACACACTGATACTGTTATTAAGTTACTTACACACTCAGTGATACATACACCTAGAAAATCATGAAACACTCATACATAAACTAACATAGCCAACCAAATATACTAAAGTATTCACTAAGTTACTCAAATACTCACTCATACATACACTCAGATATCCTGAGATACACTGTTATATATATATATAAAAAACACACCAATATATTCGCTGACATAGTCAATCACTCAGGTATACATACACTCAGACACCTTAGGACAAAATAACCCTTACAGTCACACTCCTATGAAATCACTGATGTATTCACTAACATACTCACACAGTCACTCATACATACACCCGAGACTCACTCATACATATACTGATACACCCAAGCACACACAGATGCATTTATTGACTAGCTGAGACACCGACTCTTACATACACTCAGTCACCCACGGACATACTTATACATATACAGACACAATGAATCAAGTCCAATAATGTATTCACTGATTCACTCAGACACGCATTCATACATCCACTCACACATCCTAAGACACAGTCATAAATATATAGACACACCCACAGACACACACGCATGCATTCTTACTAAAATTGGACACCCACTCAAACATACACTTAGTCACCCCATGACACACTCATTCATATATTGCCACACTCAATCAAATACATTGATGTATTCACTAGGTCACTCAGACACTGACTCATACATGAACTCAGACAGCCTGAGACACACTGATACATACATTAGCATACTCATCTATGCATTGATGCATTGACTGACACACTGACACACTCACATATACATACACTCAGACATCCTAGGACACACTGACACATACCCTGACACTCTCATGAACACACCGACACATTAATTGACACACTCACTAATATATACATTCTTACACCCCAAGACTCACTCATACATATACCGATACACCCACAGAAACACATACATTCCCTTACTAACTCAGACACTTGCTCATACATATACTCAGACACCCCAAGGGCACACTCATACATATACTGACACAATCAATGAAATTCACTAATGCATTCACTGAAACACTTCCACACTTACTCATACATTGAAACACTAAAAACCACACTCATAAACATACTAACACAACCAAGCAAGTACTCGGATGCATTCACTGAGTCTGTCAATCATTCATACATACACTCACATATCTCGGCCACTCACTCATACATATACTCACACACGCAAGCCCACTCTGATGCATTCACTGACTCATTCACACACTCAGTCATACATACACTCAGACACCTCACCATTCAGTCATACATCCACTGACACACGCACACAGACACTTTTATACCATAAATACAGTAAAGGAATAAAATTATAAATTTTAAAAAAAGTATCCCAAAAACATGCTACAGAACTGTTTATTAACCAGTTTCATGTTTATGAACTTGTTATCAAGCTCCGAAATAGAGCAAACAAATTTGGATGTTTAACTCCAAATAAAAATAAAATGAACATGGATGACTGTTAACTGCATCCTAATACTCAGCAACATGTGTCGTATTCATTCCAAGGGGAATATGACAGCATAAACAATAGGTTGTCATGTACCCCAAATATCAACTCGCAGCTGCCACCGTTATTGCTGCGGATGCAGAAGGTGAAGGTACAGTTACTGAAGAAGCAGAGGACTAGACAGCAACGTACTTTTCACTGACCATCCTCTGGTAGACTCTCTCATGGATGGTCTTAAAATGCTTCCACTTAGAACATGTCCTGTGACTATACCGTTTACTGGTCTCTCTTAAAAGTTCTTTTACCCAGATTTTGCATTTAACAATTTTTGCAGTTACTTTTTTTTCACCAGATGGTATACGGAAGAAACACCAAACTTCACTCCCCTTCTTCCTTGGTGTTGCTTGTTCCTATCCCTCCTCATCTTCCAGACGAGCGGGAAATTCTTCTGGAGCAGATGATGATGATGCAGCCATTTCCACAATACACTAATAAACTGTCAAACAAAAAACAACAGATTTTCCAATGTATGTCCTGCTTTCTCTCTCCTCTTACAGAAATAAGAGGTGATGTACCTAAGTGACCAATGAAATGAAGAGATTTTGCTATGCAAGCGTGAGCATCCCCTGGACTGGTCAGCAGATTCGCCAGGCAGTAAAATGCATAACTTGTGTGAGTTATTCCAAAACAGAAAATATAATATGAAGTTGTTGACCTCCAATATGTACCCTCTAATTTAAAATACCAAGACAGTATTCTACATATCTAGATTTTAATTTTTACAATTTTCAGCAAATCGGCGATTTGGAAACCGTGGATACATCGTGATCGGACTAAAAACCATAGAGTTCCAACTAGCATGTGTTTTGGTACTATGGAGGAACTGGGGTCCTCAGAAATTGACCAAACAAAACCCAACTAATCTTGCAATCATACTTATATATTTATATAAAAAGTACATTTACAAATAAATCCCCATTTTTACTTGAATATTTTTTTTTATTAAAAATAAATTGTTAAAAAGCAATTGCAAATAGGAATAATTATATTCAGAAAATTTAAAAAACTAAGAAAGAATTACATAAAGATGTTATTATACATTCTTAAAATTTAGCAATTAACATAACAAATTCTGTGAAAATCATACATAGGAAATATATGTATAGGCTGTTGATGTATTATAGAAAGTCTGATAGTGAAAAAGTAAATAAAATAAAAAGCTTAAATAAAAAAAACCTTCAACATACTCTGAAACAAAGACAGGCAAGAGGGATGTAATAGTGAAAGAAATACATGAAAAGCAACTTAGAAACTCACTGAAAAATCAAAACTTACACTAATATTATAGTTAAAAGATAGAATAAAAAGATCTTAAAAAATATATTGAAAAAAAGCCAATGGTTACTCAGATGTTACAGTTACCAAGTAGATTTATAAAAAAAAGGTTACAGGGACGTTGCTCTTAGAAAATAGACTTTTAAAACAAAGTTAGAAATTCCATGAAGAAACCAAAAGTCACAGGGACATTATAGTTAGGATAAAACATTCAGGAAACCTTTAAAACTCACTGGAAAAAAACAAAGGTTACAGAGATGTTTTAGTTACAAACAAAATGCGGAAAAAACCTTAGACATTCACTGAAAAAAACAAAGGTTACAGGGATGTTAAAGTTAGGCTCAAATTTCAGTCATACAAAACCAGTGAAATTCCACAGGTATTGTTACCTGAGAAAACCATAACTTACGTCCCCGCAATGCTTTGCTTTTGACCTCACATATTACATCACTCATGACATGTGCAGTGACATCAGCAATGACATCTCAAATGACAATACTGATGATATCACTGATGACACCACCGATGACATTTACCCAACAGCCTACTTATATTCTACTGAAATTTGTTTGGCTGACCACATTACAACCAGGCAGCTATCTTGGGACTCGGCTGGGCCAGGTCCCCTGGGCATTGTAGAAGTAAAGGAGGGAGTGCATGAGCCCCCCTCCTGGGGCTTATTATGACCCAGGGACCCCCACCTCCCTTGGGCCAGATCCAGTAATGTCCGGGTGCAGTTTGCTATAGCTTGGTGGGCGCGGTAGCAAACACTTTGCTTTTACACACAGGGAGCTGCATGTTAGCAGCTCCTTGTGTGTAAAAGCAATTCTGGCTCCAATAGGATGTGGGGAGCCAGCAGGGACTGCTGGGGCTTTGAAGCTCCCACCATGGTCCCCAATTTTTTTAAAAGTAGGTGCTCTGGGTGGGACCAAGGCACCCACACTACAGGCCAGCCCCGGGGGAAGGGATGGCCGAGGCCTACATTAGCCCGGGAGGGGGCCTCCTCCCTTTAAAAAAAAAGAGCAGGCCACAGGGCTGAAAATGGCCTGGGAGAGGACCCCCTCACCCACTGAAAAAAGGTATGCCATGGGGGATGGTTCCTTGGGGCTAAACGCATCACAGGGCAGGGGGCCAAGTAGCCTCCCATCCTTTGAATAAAAAATAGGATAAAAAGAAAAGGCTGAGAAAAGGGATTCGAGTCCCTGAGGCTGAAATCGGACCAGAGAGGGAGCCACATGGGACCCCTTTCCCATTGAATAACGGCCTGCCGCTGGGGTCCTCAGGGTCAAAAGTGGCCCAGGGCGGGGGGCACACAGCCCCTGCCCTTAAAAAAGAAAAAACCTTGGCAAGTTACCAGAGGCCACACCCCTTTCCCCACCACTCTGCAAACGTGCCTCCTTGTGCCGTGCTGGTTGGGGGATGAAGTCCCTTTTGTGCCAGAGGGTCCTTGGGGTCGAACAAGCCCTCCTGTTAGCTCCAGTACATCCCACACAGCGGGATTGCTGAGGGGTCTTTGTAGCTCATGCCCCCTTTCTCCACCAGTCTGCTAACACGCCTTCTGGTGCATTTCCGGTTGGATGAAGAAGTCCTCATGACATCACTGATGATATCATCCAGGGAGTGTTAGTGTTTTGTAAACAATCTGAGACTTAAAGATGCATACTGAGCTACTACAAAGTTAAATTACTATACTTTGTGTACTTCTAATTAGTTATACTACTTCTAACATATGCTGTGTGACTGTGTGTAGCTGTGTGTGAGTGGCTGTCTGAGTGGCTGTATAGGTGTGTATGAGTGATTGCTTGTCAGATCTGAGTGGGTGTGTGTGTGGTTTTATGGGTCTGTAACTGGGTATGTGAGCAGTTGTATGGGTGAATGAGTGGCTTTGTGAGTGGCTATATACACATGTAAATGGGTGTGTGAGTAGCTGCATGGGTGACTGAGTGGTTGTTTGAGTGAGTGACTGGGTCCGTACATAGCTATATATGTGAGTGAGTGGCTGTTTCAGTGGGTGTTTGGTTAAGTGAGTTGGTGTGTGGGTGGCTGAATTGGAGAGTATCTGTGAGTAGCTGTATGGGTGAGTGGTCGGGTGTGTAGGTGGTTGTATAGGTGTGTGAATGGGTATAGAAATTGTTGTTTGTCAGTATGTAAGTGGGTGTGTGAGTGGTTTTATGAGTGAATGAGTGCCTGTGTTGAAAAGCTGTCTGGTTGAGTGAGTGTGTATGTGAGTGGCTGCATGGGTGAATAAGTGAGTGTCCAATTTCGAGAGCAGAGGAAGGGGCAAAAGCCAACCAGCCAGGCCAGGACCACAAGCCCCAGCAGCCCTTGCAGCTGTCGCCACATTCTTCCAGTGCCAGAGGCGCATAAAGGTATTGGTTGGGTCCAGCAGTGCGGGAGCCCATTTTTGAGAGTGGAGGAGGGGAAGCAGCCAACTGGCCAGGCCAGGACGGCAAGCCCGAGCAGCCCTTGCAGCTGTCGCCACATTCTTCCATCACTGGAGGCGCATAAAGGCAGTGGCTGTGTCCAGCAGCGCGAGAGCCCGTTTTTGAGAGTGGAGATGGGGGCAGCAGCCAACTGGCCAGGCCAGGACCACAAGCCCCAGCAGCCCTTGTGGCCGTCGCCACATTAATCCAGCGCCTGGAGGCTCATCAAGGCAGTGGCTGGGCCCCACAGCACGGGAGCACGTTTTTGAGAGCAGAGGAGGGGGCAGCAGCCAACTGGCCAGGCCAGGACCACAAGCCCGAGCAGCCCTTGCAGCCAGCGTTGCATTCTTCCAGCACCAGGAGGTGCATAAAGGCAGTGGCTAGGCCCCGCAGGAAGAGGCAGGGAAGGGCTACGCCCTTGTCGTTAGTGCTCCAGCATCTTTATCCTTAAGTAAGGCTTCTAAACTTTTATCAGCCTCATTGGCAACTGTAACGCTTCAAGAAAAACTATTGAACTCTTTCCTATTTAAAAAAAAAATGGGTGTACACTTGGTTCCAAACATTTATAATATAGAGGAATGGTTCATACAAAACACAATGACTTGCCATCTAGATACTATGTTGGAGGGATGAATTGTGACTGATATGTGTACGCGGACTATTGGATCACACCTCTCTTATTTCCTTTGGAGCGTTGTTGTTAATTGTTCATTACTTACCCAATGGAATTCTGTATCAGTTTAGCATCAGCAACAAGGAAAGGGGGATCCATAAGGGTACCTGGTGTGGGTGTACTTTTGGGAAAGGACGTTCTCCCTAGCCCTAAAACACGTAAATATAATTCACAAAATGGGTAAACGCAAGGCCTTTGATGGTTAGACCAAGAGTAAATCCTCAAAAATATGAAAGAGCGCAGCTGAAAATTGCTCTATTGCGGAAATAGATAAGTTGATTGAAGAGGTGGAGACAATGTTCAATACTAAATGGAAATCTATTTAAAAAAAATCACAGCTTACTATACTAAACGTCATCCAAGCTCTCAATCAGAAAGCTTTACAAGAAAGGATTTGACAACGGTAACAACTGAGACCCCGCGAAGGACCCCAGATATTATTCCTTCCCAACATACTCTTAATAGTCAAAATTACCATGTTGTTCATCAGGAGTTGAAGCACTGTTCACCAGCTATGCTAAATAGAGCTGAGAGAGGCAGAAAGACACTTATGCTGATTGTTTACTCTAATAGGCACTCCCTTCTAGTGCCAGAAACAGGGCCAGATACTGAAAGCACGGAAATACCCACACAGTCATCCAATTCAAATATGCAGGCACAACAACAATATGATAATACACAAGGGAAAGCTAGTGAAACCCATGAGCCACCAAAAACACCAGTAACACAGGCTAGTAGTCTACAAATCAGCAAAAGCATGCAACCGATAGTCAACCTTGTTCAGAAAATAGACACACTAGCAAAAGAGGTCGCTGACCTAAAGTTATAATAGGTAACTTAACTAGCCATAATGGGTTAGCTAGGGAACCTGTTCTTAACAAAAACTATGCATGCTGCAAGCAGATCCATATTGATCCCCGAGCGACAGTAAAAAACAACTCGAGAACACACGACCTAGTGGAAGGAGATAAAAAAGTTGGAGGACCAAACAGCTATTACACAACCCGAGGGCTTAAGACCTGACCCACTATGTAAAAATATTGAGAATAGGCATGACAGGGAATCCAGAATGATTTGTAGTGAGGGACGATCTATATCTGATATTGGAAATGCAGAGGAATAACACCAACAAAAACATACAATCCAGTAGAAATAGGGGGGGGGTTACATCAATTGGCGTATAATTGGTATGGAAAAATAGTGCGGGAGCAGGACCAACATGCCACACAGTATATGAGACACCAATCCACTAGCTATACAGAAGCTAGGCAGATCTTCAATACCCATAGGGATATCAGTACCCCCAAAAATATGCATTGGAAAGTGGCTATGACAAACATCCCTAATTTTAGGGGCATATAGGCAAGAACCTCGTTAAAATTCTCGCAGTTTTAGTGGCAGGAAACTGCGATAATGGGCTTGCTAATTTGTGTTATAGAATTCCAATAGAAGCCCAGGTTAGATGTGCAGGACAACTAACCTGGGCTTCTATTGGAATTCTATAACGCATATTAGCAAGCCCATTATCGCCATTTTAGTGGCAGTTCCCTGCTGCTAAAACGGCAATAATTTTAACGCGGTTCTTGCTAATATGCCCCCAGGTCTTTCTTCATATAGGGAGGACAAGGAGTCCCTGAAAAATAAAGTAGTACAGTTAATTAGACCTAGGATTGACTGAAGATCTATAATGCTTTCAGATCTACTTGAGGTGGAATGCTTAACAATCAAAAATTCAGTCCTTGACATCATACTCCTAACATTAAAAACAAAAAATATAGCTGATGGATTAGTAGCCCTTGACTTGAGAATGGGTCCACTCTCCAACAGCCCAGTGGGATTTAAACTATACAACACCTGTTATATTACAGATATATCAGGAATCAGTTAACTTTAGATCACCACCAAACTCTGATCCCTGGGAAAATAACTTAGAGGCAGTTGATTGACAGTTATTGCCGCCCTCAAAACTGGACCAAAATGTGGGGCCCTTCACCTCTGTAACTGAGGAGCCAGTTCCATCTGATCCCACTGTTAAGTACCTCACTAACCAAGTAGATAGGGAGAGAAATAGGAGCTGAATATGTCCCTATTAATCCATACTCAAAGAGTGTACTAATTCAACAACCAGAATTGCGTTTGATATCATGGAAATAGCAGGGCTGAAACGCAAATTAAAATATGAAGAATGGCAGGAATATAATAATCACAGTGAAATCTGACTGCTACAGGAAACTTGGGCATTAGAAACCCCTTACAAGCTCTGGTATAAAACATTTAGCGTTAGTGTCACCCTTTCATAAGAGGTAGACCGTTGGGTGGTCTTGTTGGCTGGGTAAATCGAGTGTTGATATTACACAGTTGGAATTCCCATCACAAGATATAATGGCGATAAAGATAATAACACTCAATAAAATCGAAATTTATATAGTAAACATCTACAATAGACCAAGTCCATCCAGTAAGGAATCTCCTGTTATAGGCCTGTTAGATACATTTTTAGCACAATTGACCCTAGGGCAATGGCAATTGTAGTGGGGATTTTAACTGTAAATTAGAACCAATGGTTGGATTGGAAAACATCTTCGAAGAGGAAGACAGGGCAAATAACATCCCCCACCTGAAAGCTGGTCTTGCAGTGTCCTGCACAGTTACAGCCTCAAAACTTATTCGACTAGTCTCAGGGCAGAGCCTGCAATGGCTGTTTGCCGTCAGACAGACTGTGTGCCCCTACATTTATCACTAAGAGTAGCATAGACTATATAATGGTATCGGCTAACTTCTGGCCTAACATATACAATCTAAAAGTTGAAACCAGAGGCGATAGCGATCACTACCTCCCCTGCTTAATACTAGTTGGTTCCCTCTTCCAACCCACGAACAGGAGGAATAATGATAGCTAACTAATTCAAATCCAACCCATAGTTAGTAACACCCATAAAGCCCTGAAATGGCCATCAATAGTGGGTAAAGATGAGGTTATGAGTAGGATTTATAACACCTTTTCAGATTTCATCTCCCCCTATATTGAACTATCTACTTCAGAGACTCCCATAGAACAGATCCATCCCAAAATGATAGAAAAACTAAAATTGATCTTGAGCAAGATCCATAGAGAGAATGGGGTGGGGAATGCAGCTACACTTACCTTAGTTAATCAGTGGTATAACAGCGAGTCTCGCAAAGCAAAGAGTGACCTTATAACTGCAGCAAAATCACATCATGCCATAGTACTACGAGACAAAAAGACCAACTTTAAAAGATTATTAAAACAAACGAGATAATGGGATGATAGTATCTGGACGGAACTGATAACTGCAGCTAAAATCAAGGATCATGCAGGTTTTTGGAGATTGATAGCCAAAGGTAACAAAATGGGGAGAAGCAGTATGGATCTCTTTTTGGACTCAGGCACTTGGGTCAACCATTTTTCTAAATTATGCTCCGA
This sequence comes from Lissotriton helveticus, assembly GCF_964261635.1. Lineage (NCBI taxonomy): Eukaryota > Metazoa > Chordata > Amphibia > Caudata > Salamandridae > Lissotriton > Lissotriton helveticus. The sequence continues at coordinate 857,651,816 of NC_136069.1, forward strand.
GTCATCACTAAACCAACAAACAACAAGCAAAGAGATGCAATAAACCCTGCAGCAATTATCAATATGGAACAAACTTACATCCCATATTTTAGTATAGAGGAAACCCTGGCAGCTATTGATGCAGTCAAGCCCGGGAAAGCTCCAGGCCCTGACAAAATATCGGACAACCTGTTGAAGCATGATAAAGATGTCTGGGGACTATATTATTAATCTTCTCTGTAATGCTGTGGTGGCAGGTGCCCCGGTACCAGAATCTTGGGAAGGGGCAGAAATCATTAACATTTTTTAAAAAAGAGACTGTCAAAACCTGCAAATTACCGGCCAATAAGTCTAATTGATACCCTACAAAAAGATCTATGCTAAGCAGTTTTTATCAAAATGAAACGATTGGGCAGAGGGAAACAATATTTTATCACAGTACCAGAATGGGTTTAGAGCAAGAACCAGTACAATTAATCAGCCCTTTAGACTTCTATGTATGGGGTGGAAATATACGATCTCAAAGAAAGGCCACTTATATAGCGTTTATAGATTTGAAGTCCGCTTTCAACCTAATACCCAGAGATTTGCTTTTTGTGCTCCCTAAAAAAACAAGGTGTACCAGAGGAACTCCTTAAACAGATAGTGAGACTACACAATGATAACTACGCGAAAGATGGATGGGGCGCAGGGGGGAACTAACAGAGGCAATCCCCATAAGAAGGGGGGTAGGACAGTGGTGTGTACTGGCACCTACCCTTTTTTCATTGTATGTAAATGACGCCCCAAAACACCTTCTGGGGTGTAGACATGATTTGTCAAAGTTAAGCCGGGTGTCAGTACCAGCCCTACTATTTGCAGACAACATTATTTTAATATCACAAACCCCGAAGGGACTCCAAAATCTATTAGACTCATTTAGTGATTATTGCGATCTTAAAGGCCTTGAAATAAACTCTAGCAAAACAAAATACATGGCAGTCAAACCACACAAATCATTCAAGAAGAACATCACTGTTCAAAAACAGAAGTTAGAATATGTGTCAAATTTTAGCTACCTAGGTATCACACTCAACACCAAATTAACCTAGTATCTGCATCTGCAAAAAGCAAGACCATTCTACTCCAAAATTGAGAGCCTCTACTAAGAAAACATCAGAATAGTATAACCAAGGCAGTGTTACCCACACTAGAAGTGTATAAATATAGGGCACAATCAGCAACCCTCTATGGAGAAAAACTCTGGGGGGCCATCTGCAGGAATACGTTTGCGGGGGAAGAAAATCAGTTTTTAGGATGCTGCTACATGTTCCTGCACCCACACCAGTTATCCCCATTGTCATGGACCTGAATATAAAACTTATTGGCCATCAGGCTACATTGAGACAACTGTTGTTTTGAGTGAAATTGTGGACCACTGCAGAATTTGCAAGCTATAGAGAAGGGCTAGAAGAAATATTAAGGTTTGATCAATGTGTTAACCTTCAGTGGGTCGAACATGTGAGTACATAGTTCTATAAACTTGGGTTGAACCATTTTTGGGAAGTGCCTGCTTTATTGCCACCACCCTCTAAATAATAATGAAGACAACATTTAGGGCATATATGCAAAACTGTGTCTCCCACAATGCAGATATTGGTAGATTGACGTCCCAGTTACTTTTCACAAAATCTCTCTTGTTCTTTGAGCAATGTCTGGATGAAATCCAACCTCAATTGGCAAAATCACTGTACATGATTTTTTGCTATGGTGTCCTGCAAATCCAATACAGTAAAATTGGGTCAGAGAAACGGTGACCACAATGATGCTCACTGCCTTTTATGTCAACCCAATTTACAAGAAAATGATTACCATAATGATTACCAATATACTATTCCTCTGCCCAGCATATGCTATCTCTAGGCGAAAATGGATTAAACCCATTTATCGCAATTTAGGAATCAGGTCTTGTTCTGATGTGACAGGAATACTAAAAAATGACAATTCACAGAAAATTGTTTTAGTGTTATTAGGTACCTGTTTGCTGTCAATTTATTGAGGAAAAAAGGCATTACATTTTAAAATCACAAATCTTCGTTATATATGCTGTTTTAAAGGTATACATACACCTTCTTGCACTTGCACTTCATACTTGTCAAGTATTTAAGTAGAAATCCCCTGATACTTATATGCAATCTTTTGTACAAGCTACGTACTGCCTAAAGCAGTTATATGCACAATCATAGCATTTGCACTTATCTGTTGACCATAATCTATGAGGAAAACTCTAAAACATCTATATTTCCCTCGATGTTTTAATTGTACTGAACAGTAAGCTTACCATTTTATTGTGCCGTATTTGATTCATTGCTTGGCTGGTCCTTTTATCACTTTAACATAAATGAAAACGTTTAATGTTTTTACAATTGTCCAAAGATGTAATCAGGGAATGACTTTCAATTTAATTGTGTTTCAAATTGTGTTTATTAATACGCATGAACTGTTTTTGCTTTGTATCTTTTATATTTTTTTAAACCAAATAAAGATTATTGAATTGAATTGAGTGTCCGAGTAGCTGAGTGTGTGGCTGTATGAGAGGCGGTATGGGTGAGTGAGTGGTTGTGTGAGTAGCTACATGGGTGAGTAAGTAGCTGTGTCAGTGGCTGTATGAGTGTATGAGTTGATGTGTGATTGGTGCTATGCATCAGTACGTATGTGAGGACCTGAATGGGTCTGTGAATAGGTATGTGAGTGATTGTGTGAGAGTATGATTGGATATATGAAAGGCTGTAAAGGTGTGTGAGTGGGTGTGTGGCTAGTTGGTGCATGATGACATCAGTGATATCATAAGTGACATCATTTGAGATGTCTTAAGTGATGTCATCAGTGACATAACTGACCATGTTGTAAGAGGTGTAATATGTGAGGTCATAAGCAGTGCATTGCAGGAGTACAAGTTGTAGTTAGCTCAGATAACTGTAACTGCTAAATTTCAATTATTTTGTATGAGTGAAATCTGAGCATGACTATAATGTCCCTGTAACCTTTGTTTTTTTCAGTGAATGTCTAAGATTTTTTAAATTCTATTCCCTAACTAAAATGCCACTGTAACCTTTGGTTTTTCATTGATTTACTGCCGTTTTTTTAATGTTACTTCCTAACTTTAATGTCTCTGGAATGTTTTTTTTCAGGGAATTTCTACTTCAAAAATAATTCCTGACAGTAACCTGTCACCTTTGAATATGGATGTGTCTGGTTCTATATGCCAGTGAGTGGATGAGTGAGTGGCTGTATGGGTGTGTGAGTGAGTGTGTGAGTGGCTGTATGAGTGTATGAGTGCCTGTATGGGTCTGTGAGTGCATGTGTGAGCGTCTGTATGGGTCTGTGAGTGGATATGTGAGCAGCTGTTTGGGTAGGTGACTGAACATATGAGTGGCTTTATGTGCCTGTATGTAAGTGTGTGAGTATCTTAGAGTGTGTGTTAGTATATCTGTGGATCTGTGAGTAGGTGTGTGAGTGCTTGTGTTGGTGTATGAGTGCCTGATGTGTGGGTCTATGAGTGCCTGTGTTGGTCTGTGAGTGCCTGTGTGGGTATGTGAGTGAGTCTGTGAATGCATGTGTTGTACCTGTGTGGGTATTTGAGTGGGTGTGTGAATGCCTGTTTATCTTTATGAGTGGGTGTGTGAGTGGTGCTATGAGTGTTGGGCATTTGCATACTTCAGGCATTTAAAAGGAAGAACCATGGACTTGGCTCTCACCAGGAGATGACAAGAAAGAACCGACTCATCATAATCACTACACATCAGATTGTGCTCCAATAGAGGAATTATGAATACACCTCCATTAAGGATTTCATATAGTTTTTCATATTACAATATGAAAGGAAATACACCCTAAATAAAGGCATGGTAGGAATACCTTGACCTCCTAGCCCTGGAGCTGGAGTTTCCAGGGACCCCAATAACTCCAAATGCACTTTAAATGTACACAAAGGTGATGGAGAAATGTCCTTGTGGTCCATTAAGCAGCTGTAGTGTAAAATACATACTAGACATTTACCCAAGTAGGTAGCACTTATTAGTTAACCAATACAAACTACTCCACTTGGGTAAACCTTTTGTGCAAAATGGTGGACTCTTTTTGGATAAGTGGGCAGGTGAGGTTCTGTTTTGGCCCTGATGATCATTTCTCAGAAATTAAACCTCAATGGGAAGCACTTCCAAATATAAGCATGGATGGTGCCCCAGTTGAAGCTCAATTCAAGTGAAGGACAAATCATCCTAACTACCTTGGATTGGCGAAGGCAAAGCAAGTGTGTTTTCTCAGCAATTACACAGTGAAACACTACCTGAAATCCTTGGCAAAGGTGAATGCATTTTAGATCTATTGGAGGCAATTCGTAGTGACTGTAACAAGTGGGTTCTTTCTTGGCCTCTCCTGGTGAAAGCAGAGTCCATGATTCTCTTTTTGTATTGCTAGGAGTATGCAAATGTGCAAATCACTTGTAACTTCGCCCATTTGGCCCCACCCACCTTAGTTGTATGTAAAAGTCTTCCCACCTTTTGCCAGGATGATGGACAACTTTACAAGAGGCTCCCCAGTGCATTTCCAGCCAATTTTGGAGATGTGCTCTTGATGCCTAGGAATATGAGGACATCGCCACCAAACAATGAAGCACTTGCTTCATGTAGTTCAGAGAATGTACCCTTGTTTGGTGAAGATTTACCTTTTTATAGTCTCATCGTCTTCTGTATACAAGGTTTTATGTTATTACAGATTTCTATATGAAGACGCATGAGAAACACTCTAATTGCCAAAATGCACACAAGGTCACTGGAGGCATTTCCTTGTGCTGTTATAGAGTAGACTATGCACTAGACATTTACCCAATGAGGTAGCACTTATTAATTAACCAGCAAAAAGAACTCCAGCTGGGTAGACATTTTGTGCAAAGCTGTGGACTCTCATTGGATAATTGGGCAGGTGAGGTTCCGTTCTGGCGCAATCACACACACTGCTACTGATACACACATACAGACACTCAGACACCCACCCATTCTGCTACTCCCACAACTACTCACAGACCCAAACAAAGAGACAAGAGCCGAACAGACAAAGTTCCTGTTTCCGGTTGTTGGTGCAGAGCAAGGAAAGTGAGGTAAGCATCAAGCGGAGCAAGCAGCAGGCGGAGGTGAGCCGAGAGTGCGGGCTTGAGTCCGGTTCCTGAGAGCAGGCACTGCCGAAGCCTCTGAGCGGCCTCTGCTATGGCCCCCTGCAGCGGCAGGGCATCCCCACCCCACACCACACCCTCTGCCGCCGCAAATTACCTCACACGAGCGGTTAAAGCCGCTCCACCCGCTCTACAGCCATTCAGCAGCCAGCCTGCCAGCGAACAGCACCAGCAGCCTCACAGCCCCGGCTCTAAGCACACCGGAGCGGCCGGTGAGTTAAGAGAGCTGTTTCATCGCTTGGCTTTGATGAAACCAACTTAAGAGTGCCCAGCCCTGGGATAACTGTTTGCTCTGCCCGTTAACACACACTTTGGCGCCCTTTCTGCGGGGAGATCTCACGCATTGTTTTGTCTTTTGTTTGCTGTTTATTTATTTTTGTTTAATATTTACAAAGGCCTCGTTTACATGATAGCTATTCGGGTACAATTTTACCCTTAGATAGCACAGTTGGTTCGTACTTCGGATTCTGACGCCCTGTTGTGACGCTACGCTTTGTTGGAGGAGAAGCCGAGAAGCCAAGGAGGAGTTGCAGACACAGCCGCCTGTTGTAGCTGCCCGCCGCCAGCTACCCGTCTCCCGTCACCAAATTTCACCTACGAAATTTCACCCGTGGCCCGCAGCCCGCAAGCTATCATAAGCTATTGTCGGTTTCCGGCTTCCAGAGAACAACAGATGTATCCCGGAAGCAGCTGAGGGCCATAACTACCGTCTCCGCCTTTGCCACTGTTGCTTTTGGCAGCCGGCAGTTCGAAGTCAGGACCCCTGTAGCTGCCGGTTTGTAGAGTAAGCAACAGTGTGGTAAGTACGGCTGGTAGCTGGTGGTCTGTGGCAGGATGTGGCGTGCGGTGGGCAAGGAGCACACATAATTCAAACTTCACCGGATTATTTCATTAACCCATATTTTATCACTTTTAAGCACTTGATGTGACTTAAGTGAACTGATAATTTGACGGCTTTAAAAACTGCAGAGCTGTAAGCAGAGTCAAGTCAAGTCGAAGCTGGACTGAAAAGATTAGACAAGCCCTGGGTTTTGCCTTTGTTTCTGACTTGCTGTTTTTTTGCATTAGATCAGTAGGGGCATGGCTCTGTGCCTATAGACTTGGTGGGTGCGTATCTGGTCCGTGCTTTTTGTGGTGGCTTTGCAGTTTGTAAGCTTGACGGAGCTGGCAGAGGAGCGCCAGAAAGTCACCTGGAAAGTCAGCCAGGAAAAAGCAAAGCAAGGCGCGCCCTTTCTCAACCGGGAGGATGGAGGAGAAAAGAGCAATCTCCATAGTACTTTCCACCTACCCTCTACCTACCCTCTACCTACCCCCACCTTACTACTAATTGCATAACCCAACCAATTGCAGTACCAACTCCTGCACCTCCACAAGACTGAATAAATTGAGCTGAACTTGCTAGTCTGCTTAGCCCATATCTCCAGCGCTTTTGGAATCTGTCCCAAAGTGCTACCCCTAGCAATCTAGTGATCTCATCAACTCCACCTGCCACAGTGATTGTGTATTTTGACAGTATTCGCTCTGTGTTGGTTCTGTGTTTTTGGTGAGCCTGCGAGTTGGAGAGTGGAAATCCTGCGTCAGGTCTTTGGTGTTGCATGAGCGGCGCATCTGTCGTCTGGCGCACTGGATTTACTCCTCTCTAAGTGGTCGGCTTGCCTAAAGGTTTTCTATTTTTAAGTTCTAAGTAATGACTGCAAAAAAATTGCGCTCTGGTAGATTTGTGTATTCTAGGGCATGTAAAATACCCAAGGCTAATCCTTTAAGGAATAATTCATTGCAAATAAATATTCTGAAGAGCTTTAATACCATTCCATCCTTTTTAAAAAAAAAAAGGAATATGTCTTAAATCAGCAGAGATGCAGGGATCTCTTCAACAAGATCTTGTAGATCACGTAGAAGTTAATTATTCCATTGGAAAACCGCTGCCAGAAGTAACCTCTAATTTAATGTCCAAAAACAGGAGCCATTAACCTATAGATCTTCAGCCCTTAGCATTTGGGGAGGGTGATTCCTTGCTGGCTAATTTAAATATTCACTCTCTATCAAAAGGAACTGTTGAAGCTGAAGGGGTGTTTCGCCGAGTTTTAGATGCGGGTGAACATATTTTAGAAGACTTTACGCTTCCCGGTATCAGTCTCATAAGATATCCCAAGTTTCTAACTTGGAATCGTCTAGGATAATTATTCCTGCTACTTCCCTTTCTGTCAAGCAATGCCCAGCTAAAATGCGTCTGTTCAGCAGTACACCTAGTGAATCGGGCACAATAGATTCATGAGGCTCCCTAACTCCTGTTTTGTCCCCAAGCTGTTTTCCCTCAATCTGCAATCCAGAGTCGAAAATACCAATGTCGGAATCACTATTTTGTCTGGAAAGAGTGCTGTCTTCTATTCTAGCTTTTTTGGAGAGATCAGTAGGTAACTCCACCCTTATTTTGGACTATGTTTTGTCCTTGACAAAGTTTATAGCCTCTGATGAACAAAAATCTTTGCCAAACAAAGCTGGCAATTCTCCCTCTATCATCCCCAACACAGGGAAGAGATCATCTATTCTTCCACTTATAGAGGATAACTTAGTGAAGTCAAACTCTATTTTATCTGCCTCTACTTCAAATGGTAAAAGCCGGGACTTTGGCACCCAGGCTGGGAAGCCATTCTTTAGGGGGGGAAATAAAACCAAAGGGAAAGAAAACTCGGATCCCGTAGACAATTTACACTTATCCTTCTTGCAGCAGTATTTTGATCCTGAGCCTGTAGTTACAATGGCTGCACAGTTGTCTTTTCCACAAGTTAAGTCCGAAAAAATAAATACAAGTCTATCCCGAAACATGTTCCCCATTTTTCTCAAAACAATCAGAATGTTTTAAGCAACCAACAGAGAGAGATTCGAAAGTTGGATGCTCTTCTGTCCAGGAAATGGCCACTATGAATATAAGTAATATTGACTGTAAAAAAAAGCAGAAGAAAAAAAGAGAAAAACGCCAAAGGATTAGCAAAAAAAGGACAAAACGGCTACGCTTTGATCCCAACTCTACTAAAAAAAATGCCTATAAAACTGGATTCAAATGTTTTGAAGGAGGAGAATGGCAAATCAGGAAGTACCCAATTGGGTCACTGTTCCTCTCTTCCAGATTTAAGGATACCAAATGAACTGCTACAAGAAGCAGTGTTGACAGACCTAAATGTTTCCCCTGCTGTCCAGAATACTCTGAATCCCAAAGCTTCTCTATTTGTTTCTTCCTTAGGTAATGATGTCATTTATAACCAGCACGAAACATTTTCCGAGGTGACCAGTTTTATTGATACCACGCAACAGCAGGCCCCCAACATTTTGTTTTTTTCATTTATTTTTTACCTTGAACCACATAGGAATAGGTCCTTTTTGCTGGGGTGCTTTGCTGTAATTCCAGGCCTTCAATTGATTGAGAGTGATGACATCGCCTTAGTTGAGATCCAAAAATATAATAATAATCTCAGGGGTGCAAGAGTAACATTCAAATCCAAAGCTATTTCATATTTGATCCTGGCACATAGTGATAAATTACGATCTAGTGGCATTGATGTTTTAATCTCAGACGTGGAGCAAGCTTCAAACAAAGTCGCCCAATGTACACTGCGTAAGTTTGATTTAGAATCCCCCAATAGGGTTAAACCTCTGTTAGAGAGAGAAAGTACATTACTGCTCGTTCTCGGTAAAGAAGGTAGGAGGGTTTCCCTACACATGGATAAAAATACTGAGCACGTGCTCCCCACAGAGGAGGAACATAGGAAATGAGCTGGCTAGTGGGTGCACGTAATGCAAATAGATCCCTAAGCCAAAAAGGTAGGAATCCTTCCTAGCAAGGATATTAGTGTGTTATCCTGGAATGCTGCCGACTTAAGCACTAGTAAAAATAAACTCTTGTTTTTAAAGGAGAAGCACGCCGATATTATTTGGCTCCAAGAGACGTGGATCACAAAGAATTGGTTCACTGAAGATTATATAGTACTAAGCCGGCCTGCATTTCCTGTGAATAGAGGGCACGCTGAAGGAGGTATTGCCGTTTTAAGCACAAGCCTCAATTGGTCATACAAAGAAATTCACCATGCCTCCAACTTAATTCAAGCAATTAAGCTAAACCACAAGTATGACCAAGGCAATCTGAATTCTTTGCTGATCGTAAATGCATATCTGCCTCCAGATAGATCTTATTCCTTCCTTTTGAATGATTTATTTGCTTTTATTTCCTCTACTTTGGAGAGGGAAAACTGTAGGTCCCTTATATTAGTGGGACATTTGAATGCCAAAGTCTCATCTCACAGTATAAAGATATTTGCCAATTCTGTAAAAAATGAGTCCCAAATATCCCAAAGGCTCAATTCCCGAATCAATGCAGGACTGACAAGAGAGGACCCCAATTACTTGAAGGTTTGAGAAGCCTAAATCTCATAATTGTTAATGGGAGGCTAGAAAAAAATATATTCCAGCAAATTATACTCACAAGGCGCCATCTGGGAGATCAGTCATAGATTATTTAATTACTTCGGCAGATTGTTTCTGTAAACTTAGAAATATGGAGGTCATGGGAAATGCTCTTAGTGATCATATGTTGATTTGCTTTAAATTTGAATTTAGTTGCGCAAAGGTAGAACCCTGGAGCTTCAAAGGTAGTACAGTAGGGTTCAATGTGTCTAATGGTAGAATCCACTGGAATACTCAAGCTACCACTAAATTAAAAGCAGGCTTAACGGTTCTAATAAGGGACCAACAGCAATTATTGATGGGTGAGTGTGATCCTTTTCAATTGGATTTATTTGAAATCTATTCCCACAATATAGGTTCCTTGGCCAAATCTTGTAAATTACCGCAAGCTTCTACTAAACGAAGAATACATTTCAATCCATTATTAAAATTAAATAGGGAAATAAATAAATTAGTAAGAGCGTGTTTTTTGAATTTTTCTCATGAACAAAGTAATTTATTCAATTTACTCAAGAGAAAGAGACAAAGGAAAAAACACCCTTTAAGACGAATAAAAGAAGATGGAGTATGGGTGCAATTAAAAGTGGCTGCATCTAAAAATCATGCCAAAAGATATTGGGAAATAATCACAGATTGCTGCGGCACAAGAGTGAATTTGCTTCCTATCCCCATTAGAGAAGAGGATTGGAAAGTTTATTTATTAGAACTGTACTCTGCTAATCTTAATTCTACTAATTCAACCCTTGTGACATCTAGCCAGTTTATAACTCCTGAATCTAACTATGTATACGCAATCAATGATATAGTCGGAGCAATCAAAAAAAGTGAGATCCCCTGGAGCAACGGGTCCTGATGAAATCCCCATGACAGTAATTAAGAAAGAACCACTTATGTGGGCTACTTATCTAACTCCCCTGTTTAATCAGTGCTACTCTCAGGGAAAGACTCCTCTATCTTGGTCCAGAAGTATTCTATTCCCCTTATATAAAAAGGGTTCTAGAACACACCCTGGTAACTACCGGCAAATAGCTCTATTGGATGCTGTGGGAAAGATCTTCGCCCATAGCATCCTTGATCATCTTACGGAATGGGTGGAGGAGAAAAAGGTTCTTCCTGTAGTGCAAGCAGGTTTCAGGAAAAATCATTCCACCTTAGATAATATCTTTATGTTGCAATTAATAGAGGAGAAATATACAATGATCCGCAATTCAAATGTATATATGGCATTTATAGATTTCTCAATGGCATTTGATAAGATAGATCGCCCTTTATTATGGAGAAAATTGCCAAAAATGGGCATGCCCCATCCACTGTTATCTTTAATTATTGCACTACATTCACAAACTTGGTGCAAGATACTAATGGGTGGAAATCAAGGCTTATCTGAAGCTATTCCTACTGAAAATGGACTGAAACGAGGTTGCTTGTTAGCGCCGTTGCTGTTTTCTCTATATATAGCTGATCTACCTGATTGTTTTACTTGTGCTGAGGGAGACACCCCAAGGATAAGTAACCGGTCATTTGCGTGCCTCCTTTACGCAGATGATATTGTATTAATGAACTTAACCCCTATTGGGTTAGACAGAAACTTGATTTCCTTGCAGAACTATACAGTAGATCACTTCTTGAAAATAAATGTTTCAAAAAGTTACATTTTAGTCTTGAAATGTAAGAAAAATAGAAAATCATGTAATTTCAATTGGCACATAGGTTCTGAAAAATTGGAGGTTGCAGACTCATACCCTTATTTTGGGAAACTAATGGCAGGTAGCACAAAGAACAAACTCCATATTGAACACAGCGCATCTAAAGCAGTATCTCACGCCAACGGTTCGCGTATTTTTTATAATGCTATGGGTAGAAGGCATTTTTTACATGTATTAATGGTTTTTAAAGTAAAAATCCCATCAATGCTGCTTTATGCCATTGAATCTATCCCTGTCAAAGACTGGAATTTTTTGTACAGAATCGAAGGTCAGATATTACGCAAATTGTGTAATTTTAATACTTGTATTCCAACTGCTGCTATTGGGCTGGAATTTGGCTTAATAAACTCCTACATTCAAGGTTTAGCTAGGATTTTACACTGGGGAAACCAGTTGAAAAATAGCGAGCAAGACTCATTAAGAGGGATCATATGTCAACAAATTTTTTGTGTTCGGGCAAATAATTATTCCTTTTATCATGACTTTTTATTTGCACAAAAAAACTTCTTTGTACAAGAAGATTTAGTGAATACTCTTCTTCCTTCAGAATATAAATCTTTCTTAAAAACCTCTAGTGGTAAGATTAGTTTTAATAGAGACAATGAATTCTGTAATTCCAAAAAGAGACTAGAATTATTTGTAAGGACAAACACACCAAAAACTTCCCAAAAATATGTATACTGGAATTTACAGCATGGAACCCGAAGACTTCTCACACTATGTTGCATAAATCCTCTACCTTTAAACGATCTAACTGCAAATCTGAGTAATGGAAAAATCTGTAATCTTTGCAATATGAGTGTTCAGACCTTGGATCACGTCTTGTTTGCATGTCCCGAATTGACCTCGAGCCGCCGTCGTTGGCTACGGCCAATGTTCTTACAAAATGGTATAAAAAATGTAACTTCAGCTCGCGATTTTCTATTTTGCCCAAAAAATGAAGCGGTGTGTTTAAAACTTTTAAATTATTTTTAGGAGTTCATGTGTATATTTTAATCCCGTTCTCTGCAGCTGTTTGCACAAGAGTAAGATGCTGTGTTCTTTTTCCATCTTCTGTTCCGCAGCTAGCTTCAAGTCAAGATATGTTTTATAAATTCCACTTGCTGCTAAAATCAAATACTCTGCTGAGGATGAATTCTGCATTTTATTTTGTGTTTTAACTTGTTGATAGTTATAGCCCCTCGTACATTTTGTACTTTTCAGGATGCATCTTGCCATTTTATTCTGTTCATTGTTTGTGGAATGAGTGTTGCTATTTTCACATTTTCTTATATTAATTTGCATGTATTTTATATGGACCTCATATGAGTTCCAAATCTTAATACCTATTTTAATTGAATTGCAAAGCTGTGGACTCTCACTGGATAATTGGGCAGATGAGGTTCCGTTCTGGCGCAATCACAAACACTGCTACTGATACACCCATACAGACTCTCAGACACCCACCCATTCTGCTACTGCACCATCTACTCACAGACCTAAACAGTCAGTCACACACTTACTCATCTGACCCATACAGCCACTCACACACCTGCAAAACCGGTCACACACCCACTGACTGACCCATACAGCCACTCACACACTGAAACAGTCATTCACACACGCATCCACTGACCTATACAGCCAATCACACACCCACTCTCAAAGGCTACGGGTTAGACCTAGGAAATACAATTTTAAAAACCTTAAAAATTCACAAAAAATCCAAAGGTACAGAGCTTGTTATGGCTGGGAAAAAACAATAAAAAAACATAGAAATTCATTGAGAAAAACCAAATGTTACAGGGACGTTATAGTTAGGAAATACATTTAAAAAAAACTTACGAATCTACAGAAAAAAACAAAGGTTACATGGACGTTGAAGCTAACAAATATAATTACAAAAAACTTTAACATTCACTGAAAATACCAAAGGTTACAGTTAAGCTCAGTTTTCACTCATACAAAGCCAGGGAATATCGGCATTTGTGGTTACTTGCGATAACCATAACTTATACCTCCACAATGCACTGCTTATGACCTCACATATCACATCATTCATGACATGGTCAGTGACATCACTGATAATGCTTTATTATATTCCACTCTGATTTCCTCCATCTTTTGATATGAACTCCTCCTATAACATTTTGTGTCATTTAATTGTATATACACCTCTTCATTGTACATTGCGTAAGGTCAAATTACAATGTTACCGCCTTTATTTGCCCTTTTTACTACGATGTCACATCTATTTTGAATTTCTGTCACAAATCATTATTTGGTCTGTTGTGGTCAGTATGGTGGAGATTTTTTGGGTCCTATATTATAGCATAGTTGTTTTATCTTTTGAATTGCAAGTTATGAACAGGCATCAATTGTGTCTCCAGGTAAAGTAGGGTAGAAGCTTAAAGTTGTCCTAAATTTAGAAGGGCTTCACCATACACATCCAAATCTAGATCTTTAATTTAATTTTCTTGTGTGAAATTCCGAGGTTTGCCACTACTCTCAATTGGGAGCTCTTTTAAATCTTTTACAGTTTGAGTTCTGAGACTTTATGATTTTTAGTCTCTCCTGGATCCCTGGGCTATTATCTTATTTGTGGTCTTTTCGGTTTCATACTGTAAAATTTGTAAAGTTTTGAAGTTCTAATGAACTTGTATACATCCACTCTAGTCTAACTCTAATTCATTGATTTTTCCAGACAGTATGTAAGACCAAGTACTAATATTTGTTGTTCCACCTTTCTTAGACAGAGGTCACTTAAATAAATCATGGCTTTATTATTGGCTACTTTTTGTGGATCCATTTCCATTTGGACAAAGCTGCTGTTCTCTTTTTTGCAAACGCTTCTTCTTTGCCTTCACCTCCTCATTTTGGATTTGGTCACCTCTCAGCCTCAAGTTCCACCTTCCGTTGATCCATAAAAAATTAAGCTTCTCAATCACTGATGCAACTTCCAGGCAGGATGGTCCACTTCTAGCAGATCAACCTTCCTCTAAATTTGTGTCCACCGCTGAGCTCCCTGGGCTCATGTCAGGTGTAGCTTTTTCTTGTAATTGTCTGCTATTATCTGAGAGTCTTTGACTCCTAATATTGTTAAATCTCTAGGGCAATGTTTATATCTGCTCTTGTTTATAGTCGATTTTGTCTCCTCTAAATGTAACCACTTTGCAATTTTTATTGTTTCTTTTTATTACATAACTTTCCCTTTATCTCGAACTTGCGCATGTTGATGAAATCCTGATCTTGCTCTATTTAAGGTCTTCTGCTATTTGTTTGACATCTTTGAAATATCTTTTCTTTGTCAATCAATCAATCAATTGGTCTTTATTTCGATTTTAAAATCATTGAAGACATTGTACATCAATGATTAAAAGTCTAACAATTCATAACATAAAACCATTTCATACAACCATATAGTAGAACTTGCAGCAAATAAAACACAAGAGTAAAACACTTAGCATTAAAAATAGTTAAGATAAGATAAAATCGATTTACATAAAATCACTAAGGTACCACGTAAGGGAACTTTCACAATTTGGAGAATGACAACACTAACTCTGAAGTTAAGGAGAGGATTTGTGTACATGAACAAAAAAGGTTAAGTGATTATAAACCCATGAGTGGTAGAGCTGTTAATAACAATTGTTACAGCTATGGTGCCCTTGTCATTTTTGCTCGAATGACCCACGACCATCCCAGAAATTAAGCAACGGCAATCGCTATGGGCTCACATGTATCTGACTTTAAGGTCCTTAGTGCCTCTAAGCCCGACCTTGTACCAAAGGTTGAACAGATTGGTTTGAGACATCTGTTCCTGGGAGGCTTGTAAGCACAGCAAACAGACAGAACATGTACTATTGTTTTCTTCTGCAGTGAACATGCAGTACATTTGTCTTCGTTCGAGGGTGTCATTTACATGTAAAGGATTTAATTGGGAGAGAACCCGCTCTAAACTGGTGGTAGAGTTTGCTATCATTGGGTACCATGAAAAAATCCCAGAAACATTCATATTTGAGAATCGCTTCATCATAATCATATTCCAATAAGCTAACTTGAACTCTTTCTTTGAGGGAAAACAGTTTCCTGTGGGCTTCTCCCATAAGCTACTCATCCCCATATCACTCAGAGTATCTTTTATCCTTCTTAACCAGGAGATCTTACATGAGCTGTCAGTCCCCCTGGTTTCCAGAAGTGCATGGGCATACAGGGAGAGTTCAGGAGTAACCCAGAGCCTTCTCCAATATGCCACAGGTCTGAAATGAGCTATATCCTCGATTTTGTTGCAGCCCAAATCTAGATAAAGAGGCAACAATGGTGTTGATTGTGGGAGTCCAATAAGGCTCTCACAAATTTATTTTGGGCTGCAGTCAGGGGTGCTAGATCCTCGAAGCCCCACAGCTCCGCCCCATATAATACTGAGGTAGATTTATATATCTTTATAACAGGAGCCACTGCCTTAGTAAGGAAAAGTCTCTGGGGCATATTATCAACACAGGCGATAAAATTATCGCTGCTTTTATCGGCAGAAAACTGCCGCTAAAGCCGCTTTTGCGGCAGAAAACTGCCGCTAAAGCCGCTTTTGCGGCAGTTTTCTGCCAATAAAAGCAGCGATAATTTTATCGCCTGTGTTGATAATATGCCCCTCTGTTTCTTCATAAGGACTCCTGTCAATTGGGCATGTTTGAGAGACAGCATATCAATCTGTGGTTTCCAATTTAGTTTCCTTCCTAATGTGATTCCCAGGTACGTAAAAACGTCAGTCTGCTCTAGTTGAACTTTGCTCATAAAGACACTCCCTTTAGATGACTTTACAATTGTGGAGAACCATAAACTTGGTCTTCTCCACGTTTACCAGAAGATCATGTTTGCGGCAGAACACCTCGAACCTAGTGAGGGCTGACTGTAGCCCCTTCTGAGTCTTAGAGATTATCAGAGTGTCGTCCACAAACATTAACAGGGGTATCTTCATACCTGCTAGGGTGGGGGCATATATGGGGTAGTTAGAGTAATACTGCATGACCCTGTTAATGAATAGGGAAAACAAGGTAGGTGCGAGGACACACCCCTGGCAAATGCCCTTGGAAATGGGGAACTTATCAATAACATTCCGATGTATGCCCCATCGAACCCGAGCAAAATTAGAATCAGGTAAGGCAATTAAGATAGCCACTATTTTGAGTGACATCCCCAAATCCGCAAAAGCTCTCCAAATCTTTCTGCGGGGCACCAGATCGAAAGCAGATTTAAGATCGATAAAGGCTGCGTATAGTGTGCCCCCTCCTATGATGACCACCCGCCAGTAAATAATCACAAATCTAAAAACCTGGTCTAAAGTGCCAGTGTGTGGCCGAAACCCTACCTGCAATGGTGACAGGGTATCTGTTTCATTCATCCACGTCTGGATTCTACGTAGTACCAGCCTGGCAATAATTTTTTGAATACAAATGATAACACTTATTGACCTATAGTTGCCAGGTTTTGATCGATCCCCCTTTTTAAAAATCGGGATAATCTCTGCTCCAGACCACGTTTCCGGGATGGGTTCACCACTAGCGATGGCGTTAGCAAGTAGCTGATTATAGGTCTGCCAATTAGCCCCATCGTGTATAAACAGGTCCGTTGGTATACAGTCTAGGCCGGGAGCCCTTCTTTTCGGGATTAGTTTAAGGGCATTTTGGACCTCTAACCTAGAAAAGTGCAGGGCGGCAGTGGGATTGGGCATATTAAATTGATCACTATTATCATCACTGGCAGCAAACTGGGCCTCAAAATAAGAGGTCCACAGCTCGGGTGCAACATGGTTGACAGGGACTTGGTTTAATACGCCACTACCGCATTTGACAAGATCCCAAATGTTAGCCATATTTTTTCCCTTACTGACTCTAAGCAAGTATTGCCAATAATTTTCGTCCCTAACCCTTTTGGCTAATGATAAAGTTTGCTTACACCCAGCCCTTGCCTTTTTAATTTCATCCAGATTCTTTAATCTAATTGCTCTTGATAGTGTCCTATAGGCCTCGCTGCAGGATGTATTGTACCACGAGGCTGCCTTTGGGCATGGTTCTTTCCTTGATTTTTTTAATCTTTTTAGTGAAAAAAGTTTTGAGTTTTGTAAACAGCTCATTTCGGACATGTAGAATGATTACATTTGTATCCTCCTGAGTATCACAGTTATGGAGGGTAGCTCTCAAACGCTCAACCAGCACCTTCATCTGTTCTAAGTGCCCTTCATTGATAATGACCTTAGCCCATTTGACTCTCCTGGAGTCGTTAGTAAGCTTAACTTCTACAGTTGCCTTCACTGTTTCCTGACAATTGTAAATGGGGAGACCTGGTACCTGCAGTGAAAGTACTAGAGAGTTGTAGTCACTTTCAATATGATCCTGTTCAACCATATCCTGTAGGGAGGACCAGAATTCCATATTAAGAAAGATATAATCAATACGGCTACTTCTCAACCCATTATTAAAAGTATGAGAGCCTCACCTCTCTGACTTACACCGCCCATTCACTGCCCTTACTCCTTGTTCCAGGCATAGCCCTTTCAGCTGTAATGCAGCCTCAGTCCATCTTTTAATAGGTAGGAGGTCAAGGGACGGAATGTACCATTGTGCCTCCTACTCAATACTGAGGTTACCTTCCTAGTAATCAAGGGGCTCAAAGGTGCAGTTGAAATCCCCTACGATTATCAAATTACTGAGTCCCCTATGCTGATCTAAAAAATCATCTAGTAACACAACTGTAATAGAAACTCTACCCCCTGGGGTCCCTCTTGCATAGACAGTGATGACCAGTATGTCCGGAACATTTCCCATCCGGAATCTGATGACTATATTATCCCTACTGTCGATCTGGACTTCCTCCACAGTATAGCCTGCTTGTTGTCTGACCCAGTTGACGAGTCCCCCTTTGGGTCTACCCCTCTGTCCCCCCAAGGCCGGTTTGTAAAAATGTAAGATCCCTGGGTGGTAAATCTGTTCTAGTGCCCAGGTTTCCTGAAATGCCCAAATGTCGTGATTATCGATGAATGCAGACCATTCTAATGAGAAGGTTTTAGAAGAAAGACCAGCAATGTTCCAGCAGACTAGTGATAGTTTGGTTTATTAGGCCCATGGTGCAAAGGTTACAGGTAACCAAGGGTTTAGGAGCATTGACATTATCCAAATCCACCTGTCTAGATCCATTGTTGGACATGGGGAACCCTTCTAGGAGAGGTGTGGAAAATGGTACTCCCTCACTACACTACTCCTGCCCCCCCACCTTGTCCTTTAACTCCCAGGATGTCACTGCCTCCCACATATACTACCCCTACCTGTTTAAAATTCCTATTTGGGGTTGGTTCCATAATAGACGGGGATTTGGGATCAAAAATGTTCCTACAAATTCCCCTAAAATTTTGTATGACTGTGGAGGATAGACCAATATTTGACCCAAGTATATCGATGTCATCCAAAGAGGCGAAAATTTCATAACAATTATATATAGAGACTGGATAGTTATATTTGCCACAAGCTTGTCTGCAGTCAGTTGGTAAAAAAAACAGGGAAATTATGTTGATATCATCTGTCTTAATTTGTTGATTTCCTGCCCTGTCCAAAATGTATTTAATTAAGATTTGCATGAGCATGATGGAACTTTGTGTGTTGCTACTGGCCCATTCCCTCATCACAACAAGTGTTTTTTTTATAGGTTGGCGCTGTTAAGATCCTCTGACCTTGTGATATGCATCCTACCGGCAAATACTTGAGTGGACCTGTGAGTGCCTGGGTGGGTGGGTCTGTGAGTGCCTGTGTATGTTTGTTAGTGGGTGTATGAGTGGTGCTTTGGATTTCCTGCATCTTTTGATATGAACTCCCCCTGTAGCATTTTGTGCCATTTAATTGTTTATACACATCTTCATTGTACATTGGTAAAGGACAGGGTACAGTGTTACCTCTTTTATCTGCCTTTTTTACTACAATGTCATGTCTTCTTTTAATCTTTGTCATCAAATCATAGTATTTGGATGTTGGGGGTTACTTTGTTGTTTCATTGACAGTGTAAGAACATCATGGGAAAACTGTCTATTCACTGTCATGGAACTTGTGACAATGGATTGGGACAATTATCTCTCAAGCTACAGTCCTGATTGTGGACTGACCTTCTCTTCACATTATATTGATTTCAGTGGGTGAAAACAATCTGTTTAATCTCACAAGCTTAGAGCTTTTAAAATTGAGAAAAAAGAATTTCAATATGGTGCAAGACAAGTGATATCATTCAGACATTTTTAGACCCTGCCACTTGCTAGGAGGGTATGGCACGGGACAGACAAACCAGTGCCAATCAACAGGGGGTGAAAGACAAAGACCACCTAAGGGAGGCTTTCCTGGTAGTGGAAGGTGGGAACTCATATTGAGGCACTGGGATAGAAAGGAAGGTTTGTGGCAGAGATGTGGAGAGAGGAACCTAAAAATACATGAAATATGAGGCAACCTGGGACTGAAGTGAGCAAGCTTGACAATAAATAGTAAGAGATTCAGGCGTAAGGGATAGTATATTCATGACGAGAGCAATGGCAGAAGAACCCAAGTGTCTTTCGAACACTGTTTGAAAAGTGCAGAAGACTTGTTCCTTAACATAGCAACCATTTTTGTGTTGGAGTCATTACTGGAACAGTTTACAGTACTCGAGTACCGTATATGTATACATAGCTGAGGTTTTCTAGACAGATGACTATGCCCTAATGAGACAAGACAAATACATTTGCGTCAAAACTTCGACACCACCTCCCCTCTGTTACAATATGTCGATTTATTCGTATAGCCTTACAATTGTACTCAAGCAGCCTTGCCTATTGGTATCTATGTGTAGGATCATATTGTGCATTGAAATCTTATTCCAATGAATAACGATATTGGAAATTAAGAGAAGAACTTTGGGGCATATTACCAACGTTAAGCGATATTTATCGCTAACGATGCTTAGCAACGAATTTTTTAACGCTAAGCATCGTCAGAAATTATCGCAGATAAACCTTGCTATTAGCAAGGTTTATCGCAAATGCGATAAAAAACGGCCGCAATGCATGAATATCGCTGAAAAGTCAGCGATATTCATGCATTACCGAGCTAATGCTCTTAGCCATGTTATCGACCTCCCATTGGATAACATGGCTAAGAACTGCTCAGGGGCAGATGTTAGTTTTTGGAGATATTCGCGCTTAGCGCGTATATCTCCAAAAGTTGGTAATAGGAGATAGCGATGTTAGCGACTGTTTCCAGTTGCTAACATCTTGGCACGCCCACTTTGCATGTCATTAGTGATAAATATCACTGACATGCAAAGTGGGGCCCAAGATGGTCGCTATCTCCTACTAGCTGTCGCTAACTGGTGTTAGAGACAGCTAGGTAATAGGGAGATAATTTTATCTCCGCTTTCTTGGCTTTTGAAGCCAAAAAAGCAGAGATAAACCCCCTTGATAATATGCCCCTTTATGATTTATTAATTTTCAATTTATCCGCTTTTGTCATACGACCACTGAAGGAACATAAATGAGCAATTATATTACCAAGAAGTAACACATGAGGTGATTACTTGAATGAGGCCCACGGGACAATTGTTTGGGTAAAAGTGTTTACCCTCAGCCCCAGGGGCATACCGGGTTATCCTTCTCTTGTTTACATAGTCTTAATTCCACATCATGCCTCTTTCTACTGTCCTCGTCTTCATGGGCCGGATCACAACACAGTTTGATGCCCTTGCTGGTAAGTTAAGGCAGCGTTTGCGCAAAACACCTTTTGCCACTGTATAATGATGAGTGGCGGAGGCGGGGGGGGTAATTATTTGAGTCCTTTACAAATGGTAGATGCCAAGAAAAAAATGAAGATTGAAGGATGCAGGATGCAGGCTACTCTCAAAGTCAAAAAAGAACACTAAAGGTTCTAGATTCCATCATCATGCACACATGCACCATTACGACCGATTGCTCCCTCCTGGTGACGATAATCCAAGACTCTGTTTTTATTCATGTGACATAAAATCTGCGAGTCAGGTAGAGTCCACATCAGAATACTAAGGAGTACAGCAGAAGTATGTGGACATAACACACAGCTCAGTGGTATATACTCACTTCTCAAATATTTACTCCATTTATGTTTGCTACTTAATTTCTATCTGCACAGTTTGCTACAAATACAATATTGCACTGTTGATTCATTAGCTTCATTTTTAAAACCCAGTCCCAAATCTTTTCATGAGATTAGCGCCTCATGACATTTATTGTTTTTTCTGAAATTCCTCTTGAATAAAATAATATGCCTTCACCGAGTCTAAAATTCTGATCGGTCACTATCACGAAAAAAAGAAACATTGTACAAATAGATGTTTTCTTTCTCTTTAGTATAATGTTCTTATTTTGTAATTCGAAGCCTATTTATAATAGTGTTTCACAGTTCAGAGCTTTTCTGAAGTGGTCTAGTTGTTCCAAGGTGCTAAAAAAAACAAGTAAATGTCACCAATGATAGGTCATGGGTATGTAAGCAGCTGGAAATGTCAGAAAACCCTTTGTCTTCCTTTCCTATTATGTGTTGTGAATTTAGTTCTTGTTCTCATTAATGATAGTAAAAAAAGTATGAAGTTATACCATTACTGCGTGGCCAGCTTGAAAAATGTGAACCTTGTTTAGGCATGGCTCACAGAAAAATAATTTCACATAAAATGCTCAGTATGTTTGTGTCTTGAATTGCATTTGTTATGTGGAACATTTGACAACTGCTCATTGCAGCTCGTGTGTCAAGATCATTCATGAAAACTCACACCTAAATGCACTTGACAACACAAATCATTTCAACATCTCTGTATGACATATTGATTTGCTTAAGGTAAAAATCAATGCCAGCCTCTAAGGGAAAGCAACTTTGAGAGAAAAATTGCCACAGTACATTGAGTTATTAAGTGGATCAATTTATAGGCATATACTGTCAAACAAAACTGACAAATCAATGCTCTTCGCCAAATTGCTAAGGAGTACTCTGTGGCCATGGGTCCTTCTTTAAACAGAGTGTCATTTTTTCACGAATGAAGACAGTTTAAAATATAGGGGCATATTACCAAGGTAGGCAAAATGAAATTATTGCCACTTTTGCGGCCGTTTTGGCCACAAAGTGGTGATAATTTCATCGCCCTATTATCAAGCTGTCGCTAACATCAGTTAGCGACAGCTTTTGGGTGACAGCAAGCGGTTTGGGGCCCGCTTTGCATGTCAGCGATATTTATCGCTAATGACATGCAAAGTGGGCGGACCCAACCTGTTAGCGACTGAAAGCAGTCGCTAATATCGCTATCGCCTATTATCAGCGCAGGCGTAGCGATTAAAATATTCGCGCCAAGCGCGAATATCATCAAATCCTAATGCCTTGCTCAGACCACTTCTTAGCCTGTATATCCAATGGGAGGTGGATATTCAGGTTAAGTCCCTATTAGAGATAATGCCTGAATATCGCTGAATTTCCAGTGATATTCACGAATTTCGCCGCTATCGCCGGATATTTTATGGCTTTGGAGATAAACGTTGCTAATAGCACGTTATCTCTGCGATAAAATCCGGCGATGCGGGCGATAAAAAAAATGTTGCTCAGCTTATTTAGCGATAAATATTGCTAGTTGTTGATAATATGCCCCATAGTTCTTATCGGATGACAGGTGTGAGACAGCACAGCTTTGACTCTTTCTATAAGCTGCACATAGCCCTTATGAAAGCATTCTTGCAGTCTGATCTCATGCGCAAGGATAAGGCACAGAAGAAAGAACACACAGATGACGTAGGAGACTTTATTTTTTTCCTGTTGAAAAGTTTTCATTGAAGTCGATGTATAGAAGAAATAGGTACAACGTACATATGAGTATTCGGAGCAAGTACATACAATGAGATATAGTTGTATTACAGAATTGGCAAACAATATAGTTCTCATCACTGTAAAATATAAAGACTAAAGTCAAGAGACCTAGGGCCTTATTTATGAAGGCCTTGCGCCGCCGGTACGTCACTTTTTCCCATTTTAACAGTGACGCACCGGCGGCGCAAGGCCTTCATAAATAAGGCCCCTATGTTTTGTACGGACATTCATAGCAGAATCAACTATTATATCAACTAAGAGCTTATGCAAAAGTAAAGAAAACGACAATGCTCATCATGTATACGCAGCTCTCAGTTCACTTCTCACACTTACAATCTAAGACGGTTCTTTGCAGGTAAAGAGAAAAAAAGGTAGAGAGTGAAATATAAAAGAGATGGTAAAGATGAACTGGGAATAGAAAGTGCCTGGATGCAAGGATCGATAATTATATCTGAAAAGAAATTACCAAAGACAACATTCAAGAATGGCATTGTAGTTGATGTAGTGGTCTCTTACGGGGTGATGTGTTGACTTTTCTGTTTGAGACTTGAGGGGTGTTGTGGGAACTCATCGAGTGTGCTCAAGAGTGGTCTTGATGAGGATAATACATTTAGGTTCTGAAAGCAGATGTTATTAGTACTGCTTACAAAGCATAGCCAGGCCCACCATATGTGCATTGAGATGTTCTGAGTGATTTTCAAACTCAGAAAGAATCAATTTCGCTCCAATGGCGAGCATCAGATCATTTAGTAAGAGATCCGTAGTGTTCATAGGAGTCACGGCTTGAAAATCATGGATACCTAAGAGGGCATTGATAGCATTTATGGGAATTACATTTTTGAAATGAGTTTGTAACATTGATTGAATTTGGTGCCACAGTGTGAGGACGTGTCTTCAATTGTAGAACATATGAATCAAAACCCTAGAATCTGTTTGCAGTTTGAACAAAGGTTGGAGTCAATAACGCCCAACAACAAATACAACTTTATTCGGTTTTTATCAAACCATAAAAGTCACAGATAAAACAATAAAAAAACAACAACATAGAAAGTGCTTTAAGAAAAAAGACATGGATTTCAGAAAAGAACAACTTGATATATTTAAAAGACGTGAGAACCGATCAAGGTCCCTCAAATTAGGTCAATTAGAACTTAAAATCCTTGATCAAATACAATAAAAAACAATCAGTTTAGATCTGTTTAAGTATATCAGTTTTGTTAAAAAATTTCAAACATGACACCTCACCCTATAGGTAAACAATTTCTTATCTTTATAAGGTGCATAATGCCTTTGACCATTGAGCCCCAACGAGAAGAGCTTAATGCATTTAAAATGTATAAGAAAACCTCACATCAGGAGCCTTCTAGATCAAGTTTTTTAAAATTCTGTGTCCTAAATCAGGTGCAACAAAACGCGAATCATTCGGTTTTCTTTATGAAGTACATAGTGCCTTGAACCAGCAGCGTAGAATCTCAAACACAACTAGCAGCGTTAGAGACAAACAGTTTTAGAAAGTGCATTGTGCCTTTTTAAAAGAGCCAAAAAAGATTTAAAAATCTCCAGAATTACGAGTGATCTATTTAGGTAAGTAAAAAGATCAAGTATAAAACATAATCTTACAAAAGAGACCGAGCGATCATTTTCCAACAAACCTCCTTAAACGAATTGCAACAGAAATTAATCTATATATCCTTTTGCAGATGTGGTCTGATTGGAGTAGCCAAAGTTGGAAAAGGGGGCCAAAGGTGGAAAAGGGCTGGCCTGCATTTTCTAATGTTCAGCACCCTCTGGAGTGGTCAAAATAAATTCCCTATGGGATATTTGTCATATAGCTGACAAAAAAAAAAAGAAACGGCAACATGTTCTGTGATGAGTTACAATCGCAGGGACAAGAATCCAGATGGGATTCGTGAAATGTTTTACTAGGACACAACACCAGAAAGTGAGCAATGCCCAATCTGACTGTTTTAAAGTGGCTAAACGGATACAGGAGCTATGGCTCAATTCCCTCATTCGTAACCTATGGTAAATAATCAGCTACAAGCCTTTTGCTAGAGTCCCCCTGTTCTCTTTACACCATTAAAACATTTACGAGACTTGGTTTTTGGAAGCCAGCGCAGGTTTTCTGCTCTTGCGTCCAAAAACCAAAGCAGAGTTTGCTATTACAGGGCAGGAGCCGTGCCCCCGCCCTACAATAACAAACAGCAATGTCCCAGGGGTGGACACCCAAGGACATTGCAGGAGCCGGTTTTTGGGGGGGTGGACCCCAGGGCCATCAAGGGCTCTAAAAAGGGGCCCTCCTCCCTACATTTCAAAACCCAGAGGATGTGGTGGTACCCGCGGCTTGGGGGGCCTGCGAGGCCCCCCCACTAATCAAGGAAGCCCTGGGGAAGTGGTGGTCCCCTGGGCATGGGGGACCCCCCGGGCTCCTGCAGATTAATTACGCATTGCCCCTGGGACCTGACCCACCCAGGGGCTTAAGTACAAGGAAGTGCGGGAGTCCGCACTTCGTTTTTTTAAAATGTCTCAGTCGGATTCGCGAAATCAGCGCGAATTTGGCGCTTTAAAAAAATATGCTTTTTCTGGGCCCTTGGGGGCCCTGTGGGACCCCCTGAGCAGGCCTAGGGAGTCATGGTGTTTCTACCCTGCACCCTTTTCTTGTTTTTCTCCTTTTTTTCTACTGATTTCTTGTGACTTGGGTACTGAGTCACAAGATGGCTGCCAACACATTCTGGTTTGCCAATCAATATTGAGCTTGTTCTCGGGAGGGTTCGCTGACCCTTCTTGGTGCTCAGATTTTGAAAGTTTTCTTTTTTTAATTTCTCAGGAACTACTAAATAGATTTACACCATTTAAAAAAAAGTTGCTTTCTGAACCAAGACCTACATTTTTTTCCAAATTTGGTGTAATTCCATTCAGCAGTTCGGGCTGTAGCCTGTAGCCTGTTACTATTTTTCCTATGGAAATGAACATGGAGAAAACCCGTTTTGGGCCCCCCGTCTTCTCAGCCTCCGCTTAACGAATCAACCCAACACTTTCAAGACAGGAGCTGACCATAGCGGGCCAGTAGGTTTGAAAATTTCATGGACATTCGTCAACAGGCACTAAAGATATTGGCAAATCAAAAAATGATTTTCCTATGGAAAATAGGTCCTAACTATAACTACCTGTTTATCTCTGTATACATTCTGTTGTTAAGTGAACTCCGAATTAAAACTGGGCATAGACTCCAAGTAGTTGTGCAAATTATTTTATTGCAACTTATTTACTATGACACATTTCGGCCAAGCTTGATTTTGTTCACATATGTGCTGCAATCTTCCACATAATCAAATTCAGCCAATAGGATAATTCCTTTTATGTAACACAGGACAATAATCAAGAACAGTTTGAATAGAATAAGTAATTTTATTGGCATCAGCCACTTTGTTATTTCATTGTGCAAGAATTTCACTTTTTTGGGAAAAAAGGAACAGCTGACACGTGTTTCGCCCTTTGTGACAAATTAAGCCAGTGTTTTCTCAAGGCTAATTGTTGTAGTCAGCAGTCATAAGTTCAGAAGGTACATATATGCATTCCTATTTGCTTCAAACGACAAATGTCAAAATCCAAGGTAAAAAGTGTCCATGTAGTGTCTGTAAACTCAAAAGAGGTCCCAGGGTTATCCTGTGTGAGGGTCGATTCAGCGGTATAACCACTGTTTTTGTAGTACCCACGTGATCAAACAATAACTATTGTAACTCACAACAGACTGTATAGTTCTAAATGCAATTGCTTATAGAGAACAGATTGGCAATCTACATATCAACCCGGTTTTACACTTTACATTCATGTAGTGGGGACATTTATATAGACAAATAATTACACATTAAAATCCACAAACAGATAGATAGACATTAAGATTTATAGTCTTACAATACTGCATATTTTTCATGAACATATATACTGTATATATTAAGTGTATTATAAACAGACAATTCAGCATAAATAGGATAGCTTCTATAATACTTGTACTCTAATCATATGTCATTCATTTGACAAATGAAATCAAAATTGTGCCCTTAGTGATCTCCTGATCAAAATTGGTAAAAGCCTATAGACTGAGGCACAGACGGCAGACTACAGGAAGGAACATCCCTCGGATGCCCTATAACATGGGGATTGTGAGGAGCAGCCGACGCTCAGCTGAACCTTCACCGTCAACAGTGAGTACCTGTTACACATTCGGATTACAGGCCCAACGACCCGCTGAACCTTGGTCCACGTCTCCTGCTGGAAAGGCTACCGTGATTTCTTTGCCATCTTCCCCTCTGCCTTTCACAATGCTTGCATATCAGGTGGAGGTGGAGGTTGCTGCAGTACCTGACCCCAAGATGGCGACTGGGGCCGGTCAGACTACTGCCGCAGGGGACTCCTGGGGTACCGGGGCACTCCCATACTGAGCTGGTGGGACGTTCCATGGGGTTAACTATCTCTCCTGATCTAAAATCATTGCTCAACATCCTGTTCTAGATTGGCCCGCACCTGACCCCGCTCCTGCTCACCCTCCATGACACTTGACTCAGAGATTTTTCCATCAGCAGCTGAGACCAAGACATTTTGACTGACGCCCAGTGGAGCTACCTCGCAAGCTAAAGGGGAGATGGGCTATGGATTTCCCTCCTTGACCATCACCTACCCAGCCGGTCTTTGGGCAAACTCTCTTGCGTCTCTCTAATGGACTTTTCTCCCTTCTCCTCTTCACCATATCCCCTACCCCCTCCTCTCTACTCTTCTCCGCTTTCCAGCTATGAACATTTGCACTCACTCATCCTTGCTCATAGTTCCCACCCTGTCTATCCACTGGACTTTCTACTGTGAACTTTCCCTCATCAGTTGAGACCTAGCAATCTGACTGATGCCCTATGGAGCTACCTGTTTAGCTATTGGGGTGATGGGCTGTGGATTCCCTCCTCGGACGTCACCTACCCAATTGATGTTTGGGCAGACTTCCTTTCGTCTCTCCTCCTGTCTTTTCCTTCATCCTCCCCCTTCACACTTCACCCTCCCCCCTCTAATTGTCTCACCTTTTTTTCCTCTCCCAATTTGTTGCTTAATTTTTGACGTAATGTGTATTTGTTTTCATTCTCAGTAACATTGTGTAGCCTAATGTAAAGTGCTCTGATACCTACGAGTCTAGCCACCACTATTTTATAACTCATAAATGTTGTTCCTCTGAACTTCTGATGGACCTCTGATTACGCCCCATGGGCATCAAAACTGTTTGTACTCACCTAGATACACAAGCAACCTCAGCCGATGCCTGGTGGAGCTGTCATAAGCAGCTAAAGAGGATTCTGGCCATTGTTTCACCCTCTCGGCCGTCACCTACCCAGCGGACATCTGTCATTGTTTTTCCCGTTGTGTATTCCCTCCCTCCCCATCCTCCTCCCCCTGTGACTCTTTGATTTAGGTGATGTAACCATGTAACTTGTAACTTGCTGTAACTCATGTAAAGCGCATAGACATGGAGGAGGAACTACATATTGATGCAGAACCAGTTCACGCCAGCCTAGTCAGTTTCCTGCTAGCTACTAATGTGGAGATTCTGAATATACTAGGGGCAATACAATCAGGCTCACCTATTAACCCGTGCCCCCATAGAATTATGCATTTAGGGGCTAGTAAAATCGTCAGTCAATTAACTCCTCTAATCAATCAGGTGCTTGAGTCAGGGAACTATCCTACTGCCTGGAAAAAGTGATAATTAGACCTATTCTGAAGAAATCCACTTTGGCTCCTTCGGAACTTAAGAACTATCGCCCTATAGCAGGTCTCCCTATGGCAACTAAAGTGCTGGAGAAAGTGCTAAATAATACTCTAACAAAGTACCTGGATGATAATAATCTGCTGGACCTGGTCCAACATGGTTTTAGAACCCACCATTCCACAGGAACTGCCCTTACGTTAGCAACGGAGGAGATTCGGAAGACTGTCTACAGCGGGGGTAAGGCGAACCTTGTTTTGTTAGATCTGTCGGCAGCTTTCGACACTGTAAATCATTCGGTGCCAGTCCAACGGTTACAGGACATTGGTATTGGGGGCTCAGCCTTGTCTCTTTTGGCATCATTTTTGGAAGGGAGAGAACAAAAACTGTATTGGGAGGGAATGCAATCTGATGCTTTCAGTCTCCCCTGCGGCGTCCCGCAGGGCTCCGTGCTCTCAACGCCAGCGCTTTTTAACATCTACGTCACCCCCCTGGCGAGACTGGTTAGGAAACACGGCTTTGCGATGGTATCCTACGCAGATGATTCCCAGCTAATCTTCTCCTTGGCCAAACAATCTGAGGATACTGCTGCTAGGTTCCATGACTGCCTTTTGGAGATCCTGACCCGGATGAACTAGGGTTTCCTAAAGATCAATACAGACAAGACGGAAGACATGGAATTTGGGCCAGGACAATCTCTGTGGAACTCTGCGTGGTGGCCAACAAGTGCAGGGGAATGCCCCAAGCCGGTGTCTAAAGTTAGAAATCTGGAGATAATCTTCGATAATCAGCTCAATTTTTCAGCACAGGTAAACAGCCTTACCTCCGCCTGTTTCTTCCTCATAAGGAAATTGGGAACATTTTTCTCTTTCACTGGCCAGGCTCTGCAAAAAAACGTGGTAGTGGGCCTCCTGTTGTCTAAATTAGACTACTGTAATGCGTTGTTTCTAGGGATTGATAAAGCCCAGAGCAACAAATTACAGTCCTTGCAAAATGCAGCTGCTAGGTTGCTGCTAATGATTCCCAAAGGCAGTTCTACATCAAAAGGTATTAGAGCCCTCCATTGGCTCCCCATACAGCAAAGGGTGGAGTTTAAGGCCTTATGCACTGTCCATAAAGTGCTCTATGGGGGAGGGGCCAAAGATATGCAGAGCCTTTTTAGGCCCTATATTCCAGGCAGGACATTAAGATCCAGAAATGCTTGCCTTATGCAAGTAGACAAAATCAGGAGAGTCAGATGGGGTGGAAAAATATTCTCCTATCGTGCAGCTAAGTTATGGAATAAGCTGCCACCCACTTTGCGATTGCAGCCCAATCATCGAACTTTCAGGAAGATTCTAAAAACTCTGTTATTCTCACAAGTATAGTTGGACATCAAGGCGATACCCATCTCTTACACTAGCGCCAAGACGCTTTTTGCATTTGTGCGCTTTATAAATGTGTATCCTATCCTATCCTATCGTCTAATACCTCCGGGTCTAGTAGCGCTATATAAAACTTTTCAAATAAATACAAATAAAAATAAATACTTAGAGTCATTTCGTTTGGTTATAACCACCCCTACTTTGGCTACCTAAGTCTGAGGTATTTATTTATATATCCCATAATCTCCAATGTATTCATTTGATCTAGAATTGAAATAGTGGTCTAATAAATATACTGTGAAAATATATACAAACCCAAAAGCCTTTTGTTCTCTATATGGTCCATTCCTACCATCTTTTACTCCTAAAAAGATTGTGTAAAAAAGTCCAAAAAGTGCCACGTAATTGGTAGCTGCCCCTATTATCTCAGTGTTAATTGCAATCACCCTCAAATGGATATAGTTACTTCTGAATTTATTATATTCAAATATATACAATAATTTATTAGCAATAACCATTGTTATAAAAAAATTGTGAAGATCTTCTCTAACATTCAAACCATTTGGCAACTTAAAGGTCTATTAGGATGGTGGTCGGGAAATCACCCTGACCCCCACGGTAGCTTTAAAAGATAGCCCGCCAGGACCACGGCATAACCACCGGTCCAACTGCTCAGCAGTCAGAATCCGACAGCCGCGGTATGATCGAGGGCTTTAACATTGGGTGGTTGCTGCTGCTAGCAGCACTACAGCAATGTCAAAAGGAGCATATCCAGCATATCCCTGCACTGCGTGGTAGGCACTGCACAGTGCCTGCCACCTGGTACAGGGACATGTAGGGGGATACCATGGATCCCCCCAGTGCACCCACATACCCCCCACACATTGGGGCCCCGCAATGGTTTCGGGAGACATTCTCTACATGCCTTTCCATGGCGGTCCCACCGCCGCGGAAAGGCTGGCTATCGCCAGCATCGTAATCATGCTGGCAGAGCGTGGCCCTGCACCGGCACCATTGTAGCAGTACAGTACTGCCCGCTAGGCAGGCAGGTGGACTGCTCCTGGCGGAAAAGTGGCAGGTGGAAAATCTCACATGCTAAAGGGACCAGCGGATTTCCGGGTTATGATCGTGGGCGGATGTCCGCCACCGTTCCGGCGGTTGCCACAGCCGGCCCGACAGCAGCCCTCCATCCGCCATCCTAATAGACCCCTTAGTGTCAAGATTAAAAAATATAACAGGTCTCCAAATGTCAGAGACATATTTCTCGATTACCTCCCACCTCAATTAAGTTATTGCATTAATTACAAAGTATTTTCGAATGTTGAGAATATTGTTATGATATTGTTTGAAATGTCGAGCTACAGGATAGGTGGGGTCAGAGTTGACAACGGCTCTTAGATTTTGTAGTATTCTGACATATATCTGTAGTTTTCGCTTCCAATACATTATAGCTTTCACATACACTCCAAAACATATATATATATATATATATATATATATATATATATATATATATATATATATATATATATATATATATATATATATATATATATATATATTCACTGAAAAAACCATAGGTTATAGACCATATATAGTTAGGAATTAGCATTTACAAAACCTTATTTTACTCACACAAAACCATTGAAATTCCATATATAGTTAGTTGCACTAACTATATATCGCGCACCCGCAATCCACTGCTGATGATGTCACATATTACATCATTCATGACATGGTCAGTGACATCACTGATGACATCACTGATGACATCTCAAATGACATCACTGATGACATCACTGATGACAACATCCAGTGACTGTATGTTTCTGTAAAGTTAAAATATGTCTTACATATTGAAGAATGAGTGGATGTATAAGTGTCTGGATGAAGGATTTAGTAGGTGCATGACTGACTGTATAAGTGAGTGATTAAATGTGTCTCACTGAGTGCATGGGTTAGTGACTAAACTGTTTTAAATTGTGCATTATTGTGTCTGTTGTTCTGTAATCTGATGCATGTGTTGATCAGTAGCTATATGAGTAACTATATGGGTTATTGATTGGTTGCCCAAGTATTTGTATGGGAGACTGAGTGTGTGTGTGGGTGGCTGGGAGGTGTATGACTCTGTGCATAGATGTGTGAGCAGTTGATTCACTAGATGTATGGGTTCAAAAGTGCATGTGGAAACAGCTGTATGGGCGGTTGACTGTGTGCATGAGTGTATTGGTGAGTGAATGGATATCTCAGTGCTACATGTCAAAGTAAGTACATATGTAAAACACAGTACATGTGATAGTTGACATATATAAATAACTGTGCATAAGAGCCAGTGAATGTGTGAGTGGCTGTATGGATTATTGTGAACTTGTATCAGGGATTGTATAACAGAGTAAATGTGTTATTATATGTTTCAATAAGTAAGGTGTGTATAACTATATAGTTGAGGAAATGGAGGTGTGATTGATTCTTTGCAAGACTGACTAGGTGTGTGAGTAACTCCATGGATGAGTGACAGTCTGTGAGTGTCTGTTTACACTGAGTGTATCTAAGGTTATATTAGAGTCTGAAGAGGTTCATCGTATCATCACATGAATGATGTCATCAGTGATGTGATCAGTGATGTCATTTGAGATGTCATCAGTGATGTGATCAGTGATGTCATTTGAGATGTCATCAGTGATGTCATCAGTGATGTCACTGACCATGTCATGAATGATGTAATATGTGACATCATCAGCAGTGGATTGCGGGTGCGCGATATATAGTTAGTGCAACTAACTATATATGGAATTTCAATGGTTTTGTGTGAGTAAAATAAGGTTTTGTAAATGCTAATTCCTAACTATATATGGTCTATAACCTATGGTTTTTTCAGTGAATTTTCAAGGTTTTGTAAATGCTAATTCCTAACTATATATGGTCTATAACCTATGGTTTTTTCAGTGAATTTCATAGGTTTTTTAATAGCAAATCTTTATAGTTTTAAAAAATAATACATTTTAAATCGAATTTTATATTTTATAATTCTGTCATTTTTTTTTAATTCTTGAACGCACGGGTAAGCGCAATCTTGCGGCACGCCCCGGGGCGCGTACTGATGAGCGTCCCGATAGCGCTATTGCCGCGAACGAAAACAACATCGTGACGTATTGCGTAGCCGCCACGCCTTGCGTCATAAGACACGTATCGCGTAGCCGCGAGATGCGTCTTACGACGCACCGCGTAAGCGCACCCGGAAGCGCATACGATCGCGCAACGTAAACGCCCTGATGCACTTACGAAACACGCCTCGGGACGCGCCCCGGGGCGCGTAGCGTAAGCGCGTCAAACCATGTGACTTTAAAATAACACTTTTCATTGGTTCAGAACTTTTTTTTTTCCAAATTGTGTGAAACCCACCCATTTCTCTCACTATTGCTTTGTACTTGGAGAGAGCAAGAGCTGTTCTGTGTACTTTTCTGATCTACAGCAATGGCTGCAAGAGAGTCATCCAGCAGTGATTCAGACGGATTTTTAGATGAGGACCCTCCTCAGCAGAAGAAAAAAAAACATTTCATCTGGAAATTTTATGACATCCCTGAAGGACAAGAAAAAGTCAACGCTCCCAAAGTAACCTGCAAAATATGTGGTAGTAGTTTATCCAGAGGCAATCCTCTGAAAAAATATAGTTTTGGAAATGCTAATTTAATCAGGCATGTGAAAAGAAGACACCCTAACAACTTTGCCAGGGAGAGTGTCAGAGAGCTGGCACGGAATTTACCCACAGATGGCGGCAGCACCTCCACTGGTGGAGCAACACCTTCGGGACCACCCCGTGGAAGAATGGTCCCTAACATTCAGCCGGTGTTTGCAGGCATCAAATTTCTGTGCACGGAGTGTGACGAACTGCTCTGCTATGGGGAGCAGAGTGTTGAACTCATTGCCCTAAAGAAACAGCAACACCGCTGCTCTGCCAGTCCCTAAATTTTCAAATTTTTTTGCTCCTGTTGAGCAGTTTTGGAATCCCTGTTTTTGTTTTTCCCTTGACAAAAATCCCAAAAAAATATAAAATTGTTTTAAAAAGTCTAAAAAAATATAAAACAACAAAAACAAAAAAAATATATATAAAACAACAACATCAAAAAAAAGTTCTTTTCAGAACTACCTCCAATTTATAAAAAAATGCTTTTTTTTTTTTTTAAAAAGTCTGTCATTTTTTATCTCCTGGTACGCTCCCCCGTAAGCTCCCCGGTGCGCGTACCGGGCGCTCCCCCCCGCGAAAATCGATTTTTTTTTAAATTGTATTTTTACCCGCGGGAGCCTTTTATGGCCCCCACATCAAAACTAGGGGGTCAGGGGGGTGTACCCTGCCCCCTTTTGCTCATTTCCCCCCTTTGATTTTTGCCACCTCTTGTGTCTCAATCCTACCGAGACACAAGATGGCGGCCGCTGCGGACTGTTTCGAATGTTTACAGACACCCGAGAACCAATCAGCTTGCCGTGCGTAAGTCGCGTGGCGCGCCCGAAGTGCTCCCCGGTACGCATACCGGGCGTGGCTCTAGATATATATCTTTTTTTAAACCTAATTTACTCAAAATTCACAGGACCACATATCTTGAGACCTAGCAAAGGCACATCGGGCAAACAATATCTACAATTTTGCCAAGTTTCGTGGTAATCCATTCAGCCGTTCGAGCTAAAAGTGAGGCCAACCGCCCTATGGAAAATTGCATGGCAAAAACACGTTTTGGGACCCCCCTTTTTTCTCGGCCCCCCCTTGACGACTCCCCCCCAAATTTTCAGGGGCTGCTCAGAAACAAAATGTTCCATTTTCCTGAAAATTTCAGCCAATTCCGTCCACAAACGCCAAAGTTATTAGACATAGAATTTTCAAAAATCCCATAGAGAAAAAATCCTAACTATATATACCTACTGGCGACCGCCAGTAGGTAATATATATATATAGACACAATCTCAGTATTCTCTCGCCAGGAGCCCAATCTCTGGATACCAGCAGCGCAGAAGAAGAAAGGAAGACCCAAAGTGCAGGTGAGCAATGATTTTATTCAATAGCGTGGAAGGCCCACCTCGGCATAACGTTTCAGCCTACACAGAGGCCTTGGTCACATGACGCAGTGGGGAGGGAGGGCAAAATTTAAAGTGCAAGTACAAAAAACTTTAGACCGTGATTGGCTGCCATAATCACATGCTACCATTATGCAATAATCGACATAAATGACATACTGCACGGCTGCTTAACAAATTACGGGATAATCCCCATTTAGAAAACTATACCTGTGCAAACAATTGTATCTCAACAACATATCAGCAACAGCTTGCAATACCCAATGCTTTACACGGAATCACGGGCGCAGACCAACTTGTGAGTTAGCATTATTTTATTTCTGCCACATCAGTCAAGACGCGTTTCGGCAGTCCAAGCAGCCTTGATCGCCTCATATATATATATATTTACTGAAAAAAATTATTAAAAGATCCTTATAAGTTCTCTAAAATAACAAAAGTTACATGGACAATATAGATGGGAAATTCACCAAAAAAAACAAAGGTTAAAGGGATGTTATAGTTAGAGTGAGATTTCACTCATACAAAACAATAGAAATTCAGCATTTATAGTTACCTGAGCTAACTATAACTTATATCCCCAAAATGCTTGCTTATGACCTCACATATTACATCCGTCATGACATAGTCAGTGATATCACTGATGACATCATTGACGTTCTTATTATTTTTTATATTTTAATTTATTCAGGGAGGGGTCCCTCTTCTGTGGGCCAAATTTGGCCGCAGAGACCCCATGCCCCGGGGCCAGGCCTATTTTTTTATTTAGTAAACCCAAAGGGAGGGGTGCTGAGCGACCCCCCTCCCGGGCTGATTTTGGCCCTGGAAACCACATCCCACGTGGCCCGGAATCTAGTGTAGGTACCCTGGTCCCACCCAGGGTACCCACTTAGCAATGTTGGGGACCGCAAGGGAGCCTTAAGGCCCCCACGGCCCCTGCCAGCTCCACGTCTCCTGTGGGAGCTAGCATTCCTGTGACACAGAGGGAGCTGCTAATATGCAGCTCCCTCTCTGTCAAAGCAAAATGCTCTCGTTTGCTGAAAGCGGAGCACAGTTTGCTATGGCTTGGCATGAGCAGTAAAGCTCCCACCAAGCCATAGCACTCAGCTATGTCCAGGGAGTGGGCACCCCTGGACATAGCAGCAGCTGGCCATGACGGTGGTGTTCCACAGGGCCAACTATGGCTCCAGGAGGGGGGCTGCGTGGCCCTGGGAAGGGGGGGGTTCGCAGCCCCATTTTAATTATAAAATTTGGCCCAAAATCATGGTGGTCCCTGCAGCTGCGGTACACCCTGCGGGCCCCTGCACCAATTTGATGTATTACCCAGGGAGGTGGCGGTCCCCGAGGCAGCCCCCTAAATTAATGTGTTTTTTTTCTCCAGGGAGGTGGTAGTCCCTGGGGCTGCAGGGAGGCCATGCGGAACCCCTGCATTACCATCACATTTTGTCCTGGGGAGGTGGCAGACCCCAGGGCACAGGGGTTGCTGAACAGGCAACATCTGCTTTTCTTTAAAAATAAGCCCCGGGGAGGTGGTGGTCCCTGGGGCTGCGGGGAGCCTGTGCAGGCCACTGCTTTATTTTATTGTTTGCCCTGGGGGGGTGGTGGTCCCCAGGAGGTGCTGCGTGTGCACCCCTGCTTAATTTAAAAACACTGCCCCCGGGGATTAGGCCCACGCAGGGCAATCATGAAAAAGCCAGCAAATCTTTTTTTTCAATTTTGCCATGGATCGGTGGGTCCACTCACAAATTTGCAGCAAAATGTAAATTACAAAAAGGCTTTTAAGGCCCTGCGGGGTCCCTTCCTCCTTTTTAAAAAAACTTTTTCAGCTTCAAGCTGAGTCTCAAGATGGCTGCAAAAAACACTTCGTGGTTGAAGTGTTAGCAGTCAATAAAATATTTGTAGGATCCGCGAGCCCACTGCAAGGACTCAGCCATCTATATTTTTTAAACTTAAGTATCTCTAAAACTACTGAAAGGATTCATGCCAAATCACAAAAGCATGCTTTTTGGACCAATATCTAGCTTTCTACCTTTTAGGTGCAATTTCATTCAGCGATTCAGGGAGTAGTCATGTAAAAAAATGCAAAATCCCATAGTGATTTCATTGGGAAAATATTTTTGGGGGACCCCCTCTTTTTCCTGGCCCCTGCTTAGCGATCCACCCCAACATTTTCCTAACAGCAGCTGAATTGAGTGACAAACTAGTTTTGAAAATGTTATGAAAATCTGTCAAACAGCACCACATTTATTAACAAAACAATGAATGCTTTGTCTATGGGACAACTAGGACACAACTATAATTATCTACTGACTATCAGCAGTAGGATATACATGTCATCATCATGTGTGTTGAGATTAAGAAGAGATGAGATGATTCATGCGGTGGCAGGCAGTTTGAGACTGGGTGTTTGTTTGTTCTGCTTCATGTGAAAGTTGTGTATTTGAGACTCACAATGTTCGTGGCCTACAGGTAACTCATCAATCATTTACAACTTTCCCCTGAAGGTTATGGAGGCATATGTAGAAGAGGAGGATGACGACGAGCCAGTCATCATGGATGTTAGCCCAGCCACAGTGGAGACTGATGTTACCTCATCCCTTCCCAGTGGGGATGTTGTAGTGGTACCACAAATCCAACCACCACCAGCTGCCTTACTTCCAAAGTCCTAGCAGTGGCAATCATCCACAACCACCTCAGGGGAAGAAGGTACTGCACAGAGTCAAACATCCAAATGCCCACCTACTGCCAGTACATCCGCCACTGGCAGTGGCACCAGGTTAAAAAAGTTGAGCTCCTCCTTTTGGGATTTCTTTTCGGTTAGGCAGAAGAAGGCGAACATTGCCATATGCTCCCTTTGCGGTGCAAGTGTTAGTTCAGGGTAAGCTTGATACAAACTATGGTACTGGGGGCCAAACAACCCATTTGAGAAAGCACCATATGATACATTGGGAGGCACACCTTAGTGGACAAAAAACTGCAAGTGTTGTTGGTGAATGGGGTGAAAGCCAGGTGAGCAGGGAATCCAAATCTGATCACTGTTGAAGGTATAGTAGAGGAAGACATCTTCATTATGCAACCGCTTGCTCTCAAGAAGTCACCTGCATCAGTGACATCAAGAAAGAAACCAAGTGAGGCTGCTGTTTCTGCCGTGTTTAGGCCGGAGGGGCAGTATGAACACAACCACCCAATGGCATTTTTGTATAACGTGAAGCTGGCTAAAATGTTAGCGCTGGACTGCCTTCCTTTTTCTTTTGTTGAATGGGTGGGATTTCTTGAATTTGTGGTAGCCATCTGACAGAAATGGAAGGTTCCCAACAGGTACTATTTTTCCCAGAGTTGCTGTTCCAGTGCTACATCATGATGTGCTTGATTTGCTTGCACAAGCTTTGCAGCAGAGTGCTGTCCATACTATCCACCTGACAACAGACATGTGGGCCAGTTTCCAAGCAACTGATTACATCACTGCACACTGGATCCCTTTTGTGGGGGCTAAAGAAAAAATATCTGCAGGTGTTGACACTGCTGAAATTTTTAATGCTGCTCGAAAGCATGCAACAGTAGCGCTGTTCACAATGGAGAAATTCCATACAACTGCAACCATTTTGGAAAACTTTATTAACCCCTACCGCGCTACCGCGTTTTCCCGCTGTGCGCTGGAATTTAAAAAATGGCTTGTTTATGACAAAGCCAGCTCGTCATCCGCGTAGCGCAGGTAACGCCCATGACGAGCTGGCTTTGTCATTAGCGTGGAAGGGGTTAACAAGGTCATTGTAAGGCTGCAAGCAAGAGCGCTTATGATTGGATTTGCTGCCACAGACAATGGCAGTAATATAGTTAAGGCCATGGCTGATGGTGGTTATTTCAGGGTCCTGTGTTTGGTGCACTGCATCATCATCATTGTACAGGACCTTCTCAAAAAAGAAGAGCAAGTAAGCAACTTACTGTCCACCTGAAGAAGAATCTGCACTAATTTCAGCCGTTCATTTAAAGCCTGGAAACAGCAGAGGGTCATTCAGCGTGATAATAGAATGCCTTTAAAGCACTCATACAGGAGGCGCTAAAACACTGGAAATCCACCTATCACATGCTTGAACGCCTGTTTGAGCAGTACAAACCTATAAATGAATGTGTCATGCAAAGAGGAGATGCAACTGTATAAGGAATGATCATTGGTATAGACCAATGGGGCCTAGTCAAATGCCTGACAGAGATGCTGCTTCCTTTTGAGGTGTTCATAAGTGAAGTCATCAAAGAGGACAGTACCATGGGCCAAAATATCCCATTGTTGCACATGCTACAGGAACAGCTTTAGGAGGTGTTCTGCAATGTACGCAGGTGTGGAGGTGAAAAAAAAGATGCAAATGACTTGGTGGCGAGCTTAATTTTTTGCTTGCCTTAGATGCAAGGGTGCAAAGAGTTGTTGAATCATCAAAATATTACATCTGTTCCACAATTCTTGATCCACGGTAAAAACCTTAACTTTCTGCTTTCATTCCGTTTTCATACAGGGATGTTTGAAAATACAAAACACGGATAGCTGAGCATGCAGTATGATAGAAAAGAAATGGCAGGGAATTAGAGGCCCACTGTTCCAGGGCACAAGTCATGTGGTGCAGCCTTCATGTTCAGAGCCTGAGGGCAGTGCTGTTGGCTCAGGTCAGCCAAAACCAATGACAAAAACACTATCAAGAACACCAAGACCAGGAGCATCATCCCCCAAATGTGCAACTGAGTGATTTCTACTGGCAGGGCTTAAGTCCAGCATAGATGAGAAAGTAAAACAGGTCAAGCAAAGTGGAGCACAAGCAATGAACATTGAGTGAATGGTCCAGGCCTATCTGGATGATGCAACAGAGGTCTCCCTTGATCAAAACTCATTGGTATGGGAAGAGGTGCCAATGGCCCGTGCTCAGCAGTCTGGCAATAACATATCTGGCTTGCCCTGTAGCCAGTGTCTCCAATGAGTGTGCTTTCAGTGCTGCTTGTGGAAAAACAATGTAACATACTCACACTTACCTTAACAAACCGCATCTACCAGACACCCAAGATTGACAGACAGTCTAAGAGGAATGCAGATGCACCTCTCAATTTGGCAACACAATATATTTTTTTCTCTTTAACCATTACAATTTGTGTGTTGTTTCTGTTTGTATACTTGACCCCTACAGATATTTTAATTGCATTTGATATCTTTGAAAGCTCGGTACAACAGTTACAGAATATAATGTAACTTGGGTCTCTCTGGGAACAGACAGACAATTTGATTTGGTTTACCTGTACTAATACTCATCATCATGCATGCATTCCTTTTTCTCTCATAACAGATTTATAATGGTTGGCTGCCAAAATGAATGTTTTCCTTGTGTAGTGTTTGTCTTTGTCAAACCTCTCCCTCAAATCACCTACCCACCCATTCATCAAACCCCTGACCCTCTTCCCCCGAGCTGTGTGATTATTGAGTTGAGACTAAATAAAATGTAAACTATTAATTTATCATGCACTTGAGCGGGTGGATGTGGTGAAAGCAACATCAACTCAAGGCAGGGCGAGGATCTTCTTCTGCTTGAAGTATAGCCCACACTGCAATAATATATATTTTAGATTACCCACCCACGCAGAGTATTCAATATATAAATGTTTTTCAGAGGGACACAATTCATAATGTAGATTTTCCTAGTGTTCATGACGGAAAGTCTTAATTTTATTAAAGACACGGAGGCGAGTATTATGCTTTCTAATCTTGCATTTAATTGAACAGCAGCCAAGATAAGAAAACTACAGTTCCCAGAGGGCCAGAGAACAAACTGGGCCATGGGAATGAGAAAAAACGAGAGTACAGTATCCAATCACGGAAGACCTAATAGATAAAGGCCCTAACTGACTGCGCAGCTTCCTCTTTTCGCTGTCGAGCAAGTCATATAATGTCATCAAATAAAGGAAAAATTAACAAAATTAAGGACAGAGCCAAAGTCCATGAACATAAGTCTTGTATCAGAGGAATCCAAGGAAGAAGACCAAACAGGACACCAGAAGAAGGATCCAGGCGCACTGGAGCTGGAGAACTTGGAGGTGAGGACCTTAAAAGCCAAAGGGTAGATCTCCTAAGACGAAGCCGGTGGCAGGGCTGGATTCGCTGTAGGGAGGGAGAAACGAAAGTTAGTAATGCTCGCCTCCGTGTCTTTAATAAAATTAAGACTTTCCGTCATGAACACTAGGAAAATCTACATTTTATGGCAAGACCGGAGGCTCCTATTATGCTTGTTTAAAGCATATTAACAACATCAGAAGCCACAGTATGAACAGGTTTACAATAGAACATGCGAAAAACACTGTCATTGGACCAATCTGCTGATCTCAGAATGTCTTCCAAACGAGAGCCAGACCAAAAGGCTTTAGAAGCCATGGCTCCCCTGGCCGAATGAGCCCCGAAGACGGAGACATCAATTCCGGCAAGAGACATGACCCAATGGACCCAACGGGCAAGGGAAGGAGAGGAGACAGGGAGATGGGGTTTACGAAAGGAAATAAGGAGTTGAGAATGAGAGGGCGTTCTGAGATTAGCGGTCCTGTCCTCGTACACTTTCAAACATTGTCCAACACACAATTTAGGATGAGCTGGAAAATAAGGATAAAACACTGAATCCAAGTTAGTCTTAGTGCGTCTGCGTATTTGAAATAATACACCTGTAGGAGAGAATTGGCGAGCAGAAATATCTAGAGCCTTAACATCAGAAACTCTCTTAATGGAAATTAAACACAGTAACATGGTAAGTTTGGCAGATAACATTTTGAGTGAAAGAACAGAATTGTCAGGCCAATTGGTAAACAGTTTAAGAACTACTGTAACATCCCATAAAGAAGTATACTTAGCCAACGGCGGTTTTGCACATCGAACTCCTTTCAACAGACGACAAATGAGAGGGTGAGCACCGACCGGTTTACCATCAATTTGGGAGTGGTTGAGAGAAATAGCGGAACGATAGAGATTTACAGTGCGATAGGCCTTACCTGCGCTGGCCTCAGAAGTGAGGAAATTAATGATAAAATTCAGGGGGGCTGAAATGGGATTGAGGTCCCTTTCCAAACACCAGCTTGCCCAAAGAGACCAGGCGGATTTGTATGCCTTGGAGGTTCCAGGGGCCCAGGCCTGGCTGATAAAGAGCGAAGCCTCCTGTGAAATGAGGACGTTAGAAGAGGAAGGCCGGAAACTTTCCAGGCC
The DNA here is from genome assembly GCF_964261635.1 of Lissotriton helveticus. Lineage (NCBI taxonomy): Eukaryota > Metazoa > Chordata > Amphibia > Caudata > Salamandridae > Lissotriton > Lissotriton helveticus. The sequence goes on from NC_136069.1 coordinate 857,694,425, forward strand.
GACAACGTTAGGGAGTTGTCGAGAATGAGACTGTGTTGTTCGCCTTGAGGATTGAGTAAAAGATCCTGGAAGGATGGAAGAAGGACTGGGAAGTCCACTGCCATCTCGAGAAGAGACGGAAACCAAACCTGAGCCTGCCAGAAAGGAGCTACAAGAACTAGAGACGAAGACTGGCGGCGAATTTGAGAGAGAACCCTGTTGATCATCAGAAAAGGGGGGAAGGCATAATGCAAATGACGAGACCAATCCTGCAGGAAAGCGTCTGTCGCCAAAGCCATAGGGTCCGGTCGCCAGCTGTAGAACTGGGGCAATTGGGAGTTGAGCTGGGATGCAAAAAGATCGATAGAGAAAGGGCCCCAAAGATGGGAGAGAGAAAGGAAGACGGATGGACAAAGCTTCCAGTCGCTGGAATCTCGAAGAAACCTCGAGTGCCAATCCGCCACGGTGTTGAGATCTCCAGGAAGATACTCCGCTGACAAGGATAGGTGATGGGCGAGGCAGTATTCCCACAGACTTTTTGCTAAGTCCGCCAGAGGTTTGGACCTGGTTCTGCCAAGATGGTTGATATAGCGGACCACAGAAACATTGTCCATACGAAGGAGGATTGAACAGCGAATCCTGTTCTTTGAAAGGCTTTTGATCGCAAAGGAACCTGCAAGCATCTCTAAACAGTTGATGTGCAACTTGGACTCCTCGGCGGACCATGAACCTCCAGTCGAGATTGGTCCACATCGGGCGTCCCAACCCGATAGGCTTGCATCGGATTCTAAGACAAGATCTGGGGCAGTGGCGAAGATAGTCCGGCCGTTCCACGCATCCAAATGGTCTATCCACCATTGAAGCTCGGTGCGGGATTTGGGGTCTAGGGCAACGAGATCTGAATAAGCGAGACCCTGTCTTAGGTGCTTTATTTTTAGGGGCTGAAGAGCGCGATAATGAAGAGGGCCGGGGAAGATGGCTTGAATGGAGGAGGAGAGGAGACCGACGATCCTCGCTAGGGACCGGAGGGACAAGAGAGAGGACTGAAGAACGGAAACAATCTCCGCTTTGATCTTGGAAACTTTGGAGAGGGGAAGGCGAAGGGACGCTGCCGCAGAGTCCACCAGAAAACCCATGAATTCCATGTTCTGAGATGGGATGAGAGATGACTTGTCTGTGTTGATGAGGAAACCCAGATCTGATAGAAGAGATTGTGTCAAGAGCAGGTCTGAGAGAAGAGTCTGCTTGTCGGAGTTCATGAGAAGGATATCGTCCAAGTAAATTATCAGCCTTATGCCAAGGGATCGAAGATAAGCGACCACTGGTTTTAAGAGTTTTGTGAAGCACCAGGGCGCGGAAGATAAGCCAAAGGGAAGAGAGGTGAAACAGTAGTTGACACCTGCCAATTGGAACTGAAGAAACTTCCATTGGGAGCGATGAATAGGAACTGTGAGGTAAGCATCCTGAAGGTCCAAACGGACCATCCAGTCGTTTGAATGAAGGGTGTCTCGTAGATGTAAAATCGTTTCCATTTTGAAATGGCGATAAACCACAAATTGATTGAACCACTTCAGATTGATTACAGTGTGGAGCTTTTTGTTTTTCTTTTGAACCAGAAAAATGGAGCTTAGAAAGCCTGAGGAGTCGAAGGGAAAAATTTGAATCGCTTGTTTTCGAAGAAGAGCATCGATTTCGTTTGAAATCTGAGAGGCCATGAGAGAGGAGAAAACTAGGGGCGGAGGAAAGAAAGTTTGGACGGGAGGGGAGAGAAATTCGATTAGGTAGCCTTGGACGGTGTTTAAGACCCAAGGGTCCGAACTGAGAGCACACAATTTTGGAAGGAACAGTTTTAAACGACCCCCGACAGGAGGGGAAAAAGAGAGGCTTACCTTGTTGTTTGGAGTTGTTGTGACGATAGTTTCCTTGACTTCTGCCTCTGTAGCCACGGCCACGTTGGGGATAAAATTGTGACTTGTAGTCTTGGTTGTTATTGGACGACCCTCTGGAGCCTTGATTGTAGGGACGGCCGGAAGAGCGGCCCCTGCCTCTGTCGGCCCGTCCAAAAACCCGAGGGGCGAAAACCTTTTTTACGGTTTGTTGGGCTTTATCCAATGAAGCAAAAGTGGAGACAAATCTGCTGAGGTCACGAACCAAGTTTTCTCCGAACAGGAGGCCATTAGCCTTGGGGCCAGGATCCATAGGGGCGAGTTTTGAGAGCTTCGGATCCAGTTTGATAAGGAGACCTTTGCGGCGCTCATGAGTAATGGCAGAATTCGCATTCCCTAGGAGACAAAAGGCGCGTTGCGCCCACATGGAGATCTCTTCTGCGGAGAGTTCCGTACCCTCTAAACGGGCGGTTTCTGCCAAATCAAAGATACGGGCTAGAGGACCCACAACGTCTAGCAACTTGTCCTGACAAGTGGACCAAGCTTTGTCAACCCCTCTGCGGGGGTCCTTGCCAAACTTAGAAAAGAAGGTGAGAAGTGGTTGGTCAATGGAAGGAACTAAAGTGATTTTTTCGGGAAGGGCCGGTTTAGGGCACTCAGATTTGAGTCTGGATCTCTGGATCTCACTGCGGACTCCAGAGGGAGACGCAATCTGGCCGAAATATATTCTCCGACATGATGGGAAGGATGGGAAGGAAGCCATTCCGTGGAATTTGGGGGACGAATAGAAGAGGGGTCAAACATGGGAAAGCCCTCAGAGTCAAAGACTGGCTCAAAAGAAAAAGAATCTAGTTTAGCAGACTTGGAAGGGGGGGGTGGAAGGGTCAGCAATGTCAAACATGTCAAATAATTGATCAGCGTCGTCCATATTATCATCATCATCATCATCAGTGTCCTGTATGGTGGAAATGACCAATTTTCTCCTAGGAGACTCTGCAAATTTTTCTTTTTGTTTTCGTTTGCCCTCGGAACCAACAAACCCCTACTTAGAAGGAGGCCTGGGAGGCACTAAGTCCTCAGTCAAGAGCGAGGAAGACTCGCCAATCAGCGACGCTTTTTTAGAGGCACGAGCCTGAGCAGAGTGGTCCACCTTTCTTTTTCTGCTTTCCCCCGCAGATTGGGCCAATACTTTGGACATGATGCTTAACATGGAGTTCTCCATATTCTTTGACATACGTTTCATGGAAACTTCCACAGCTGTCTCAACAGAGTTATTTATAAATGTACTTAAATCTTTCTTAAAATTTTGGGGGTCCTCAGCAGGAACCTCTTCTGAGGAACTATCGTGTTCCATATCCAGGTTATGGCAGAAAAACACAACAGAAAAGCAGTGGAGGCAGGCGAGGGTTTAATTTTCTTGAAGGGGCGTGTTAGTAGGCGGGCCGAGCAGAGAGCGTCAGCCGGGCGTTAGACGAAATTATTTACAACAAGGGGTGGTGATGGACAGAGTCTCTGAATTAAGCAGAGTACTCTCACCCAGTCAAGAGATCAGGGCTAGATCCAACACTGTTTTTTAGCTCATTGCACCATCCCAGTTTCAGAACCTGGCTGTATGCAAATTGGTCTGTCCCTGGGATGGGGCAGTGAGCTAAATAACGGTGATGGATCAAGCCCTGATCTTTGGACTGGGTAAGAGTGGTCTGCTTAATTCAGAGACTCTGTCCATCACCACCCCTTGTTGTAAATAATTTCGTCTAACGCCCGGCTGACGCTCTCTGCTTAATTCAGACACTCTGTTCTTCACCACCCCCTTTCCTGGGCGTTAGACGAGGCACAACCAGGAAGCGGAGAGCCCAAGGACCGAAACTCCGACGTGCTGAGGAGCCGGGGTCCGGAGAAGCCTCATGGAGGTGAGAAGAAGGTCAGAGAAGCCGCGCGAAGCAGCGCGAGTCAGGGAGCGACCAAGGGAGCCCGGAGGGAGGGGGGGGGGAGGACGAGTAAATGTGCTCCGGAGCCGAGGAAAGAGTGCTGAGAGCGTCAAAACAGCAGCGCGAGGTCGCGCTTCACTAATATCAGGGAAACCAGCATAAAAACGGGCATAAATAAATTACTTCAACAATGAATAAATCTGGGAGCAAAAGAGAAAGACACTTATCTGACTGCGAGCAGCAAGAAAAGAGGAAGCTGCGCAGTCAGTTAGGGTCTTTATCTATTAGGTCTTCCGTGATTGGATACTGTACTCTCGTTTTTTCTCATTCCCATGGCCCAGTTTGTTCTCTGGCCCTCTGGGAACTGTAGTTTTCTTATCTTGGCTGCTGTTCAATTAAATGCAAGATTAGAAAGCATAATAGGAGCCTCCGGTCTTGCCATAAAATTGCCAGCATCATCATCCTTCCAGCACTAAAGGTTATGCTTGTCCACTTCATAGCTCGAGTCAACTTTTACTAACTCACCATTCTGTTTATTTATTTTGCTTTAGCATTGCTTATCATGTTTTCTCATTTGACAGTCTTCTTCATGTGTACTACTACTATTCATACTCTAATCTCCCTCTAGTGACTGTCCCAATGTTTTGCAAAGCTTGCACACAAAATGGCTTTAGCTCAGTTTTTATTTCAATTTAATTATTTCAGTGCGAAGAATATTCCTCATCCTACAGCTTGAGTCAGCTAGGAGGGAGTGGAACCTCGCTTCTGGATCTGGTGCTTTTACTAGCATTCAACTACTAGACCGCAAGCATGCTACTACTATCTACTATCACCACCATGCCACCTTGGGAAACCATGCATCCATCGCTTCGCCTAATCAAAGGTAAGAGAAGAACTGTGAGGGATTGTTGAGCTGCTATAATCTATATACTAGGTAAATTCACACACCACACCCCCTCCGAGTCCATATGTGTTAATATAGTTGTAGACTGCAGAGACTAGGAGAGAGTAGTAGGGCAAGTAATGTACTGCATAACTATCTCTTGGTGTGTTATACTATCGGACGATAAAACTGGCTGCAGACCTGCACGGCAAAGGAAACAGAGCAAAGTAAAAAGTAACCCCCAAAAAAGATTTAAATCATATGTACAACCATAAAAAAAATATTTAGCTAACAAATAAACTAGAAAGCCCACAACACCTGGCCCACCCCTCTCCTTAACCCCAACCAATGTCCAAAGTAAAGAAGGTCCAATTGTCCAAACAAATGCCCATAAATAACAATTTCAAAAAACCCAAGATTTTTTCAACTCCAACATTCCAACCCTCTCCCCAACAAATCCCACCCACCAAACAAAAGATTAAAAAAGGGGCAAGAGAGACCTAGCGGTGGGCTAGGAGCGTCCTCTCCAATCTGTTGAGCCACTCCTCTATCATGGCTTCCAGGCGCGTCATCCTCAGGAGCAAGCAGAGCTTAAAGACTCTATAGAGTCTATGGGGGGGGGGGGAGCAACAGTGTTTAAAGAATGGCACAGTAGCACTAGCAGTGCATAACATTTGCTGATATCCTTGATTCCTCAGCACATTTGATTTGTATGTGATTACAGATCTAGGTATTAAGCACTATGGAGTAGACAATTATTATCATTCTCTCTCGTTTAGCTAAATTAATGTAGGCATGCCAGCTCAGCTTGTACCCTAGACAGACAAACTAGTGTTGCGTTATACTTTGCTACTGTCTGCAGGTGGGGCAGCTGTACCGCACAATTATTTTGTTTCCTATCATGGCCATGCTCTGTTAAATCAAATGCTCACTTTCACTCTGACTACAATAAGGAAGATGAATAGTTACTAATATATGAATGATCTATGGCACAAAGTGAGGTGCTACTATTATAACCATGCAACTGATAGGCCACCCATGGCTGACAGTGGCAAAATACCATGGGTAGGCAGTGAGCCTCGGAGGGCGGCAATTGATGACGATGGGTGGGTAGGGGTACATGACATATGTTGTGCTTAAAAACTACTGTGAGACAAGGGAGTAGTCTAAAATCCAACCTCACTCAAACCTTTGAATCAAAAACCTTGATTAAAAAAAGATTCCGTGTTTACTCTTCTTCCGAGGGATTTTTCCATTTTTCAATGTATTTTTCTTCTAGCATTATCTTTATTCTTCACCCTTGGCTTTGCTACCTAGTCACTGTTTAACCCCTTCAGTGCTGCGCGAATTTCGCTGCAGTGCTGAAGGGTTTAAAACCGTATTGGCTCATGACGGAAATGTTCCGTCATCAGCACCGGAGCACCGACGCTGATGACGGAACCGTTCCGTCATGAGCATGCAAGGGGTTAAGTTTTACTTTCTCTTCATCCAGTCTTCACTATGAATACTAGTACCATCCATCCATCCAAACATGGCTATCATTCTCAACAAACCTTTCACCAACACACATTTGTTATTTTAACCACCCATGCATCCTTGCTTTGACCCATTAAACCACCCGGAGGATTCCTTTCACCCATACACATTCACAGACACAGACAGGCATCATTTATTTCACCTTTCACCCATCCTTTACCCACCCACCCATGCATGCATCCTATCAGCCACCTATATGTATCCTTTCACCCACGCATCCTTCTCTGCCAGTCATATTACATTTCACCCATCCTTCCTCCTTCCATCCTTCTTTCCCATCAACCCATAACTTCTTCATGAAACTTTCTCTACTGAGTTGATGATAGAAGAGGCCACCATTAGTTACTAAACTCCTGCAGTATATGGTACGGCTAAGTAAAGAGGGGTGTCTTCAACTGTTCAAAACTCAGTCTCACTCTCAAGAGTACAATGTACACCCTTGCAATTAGTATATAAATGGTCAATAAGCAAGCAATATGACATACCACCGCCCTCCACTGCCGCTGGCTCACCCTTTGCAGCTGCCACATCTGCTCCCTGGATGGTACCGCCGTTCTCGCTGGCCCCAGAACTGGTGGTTTGTGTGGCTAAAAAACACATTAAATATGTTTTTAGCTGCCTTATGCGCCTCCCCCTATTTATATTTTTCTGTAGCAAAATTGAAAATACATACACTACATATAACACTAGCAATTTGGGTACAGTCATAGTATGTCTAAGCAGAAATGAGAAAATATCAGGTTGGGCATTTTGTTTTTGTTTTTGACAATTTGTGAAAAGTCTCAGTCTCAAAAAGACAACCTGTAAAGGATCAAAAAGACAACCTGTAAAGGACTGAACTGAGTGGCTAGAGTTAATGGTGAATCTGATTTTTTTTTAAGAAATAAGAGTGGCCAACTGGACTGGCAATCGGACAGAAAGTCTTGTTGGTTGGCAAATGTAATGGTGCCTTACTCCTCCTCCTCATATTTCCTTCCAGCCATGGTGCACGGTAATCACTTCACCATCAACTGCTGCTAATAATACTAGGCCTAAATAAGAAGACACAACTTTGGGGTGTCCAACGTGACCAAGGCCACTCTCTTGTTTTACTGACTGAGCATGAGAAAATATGAGAAAGCCTTCTCATCTCAACAAACATGCATAGAATCCCTTACTTGGGCATGCATTCAGCACGGCAGAGTAGTGGTACTTGTATTAGTAGAGTAGTAAGGACCAAATGGGTTCTCTGAGTCTTACAGTACCACCACTATGCTGTCCACAAAATATATATGGGGAGAGGGCAAGCTGACTAAAAAAACAGAAGTAAGGAAGCTACAGAAAGAGGCAGTTTGAAGTGAAATACAGACAGACACTAGAAATATAAAATAACATAGTAAATAAGAGAATAATGGAGGGATAACAAGAATGTTTACATGGATACATTGAAGAGGATTTGGGAAAAAAATAAAATAAAGAAACAGGTAGACAATAGTACAAATTAAGGAGCAGTAAAAGTTAGGGAAATATATATTATTTTAACAACAGAAAGAAATATTGGGTACAGCAGAGCTATCGGCCGAGGAGCATTCTCCCTGCTGGAGGTACCTCCAGCTCCCTCACCCGCCTTGAACAACCTCTTGCCCCTGGATGCTGGTGCATGTAGGGCATATTTAAAGAGACAAGAAATAATTGGTGGTAAATATTAAATAAATAATCCCTACAAAACAGTTTCTGGATGGCAAACGTCAATTGCAATAACAATGAACTTTACAAAATCATATTGACTAGTCGTAGACTAGTATTGTAGACCATCCTATCTAGTCCACATTTCCTAAACCTACCAAGCCCGCCTATTCCAAAGACTTTGCAATACATTGCAACAATATATTTGTTTCTAAGTTGGATGGATTCATGCATACACCAAATTGGTTGACAAAAAGGTTTTAAGAACTGAAGTGAGACGATGTGCTCTGATAAATTACTAATAGTAACTTACAATCACTATCTTAGTGACAGGACAAAGGAAATAGGTCTCTCTCTAGTCTGCATTACTTAACTTAAGTTCTTACATAATCAGCCCAAGTGAGCGCACATTTACAAACAAGTACTCTTGGGTAGCACCAAGCACCTGTCTAGAAGAATAACGATCACATAATATAAGATTTGGAAAGGTAACTTACCTGCATGTGAGCAGCATGCTAGCTATTTGGGAAAAAAGTATTAGCAATAACATTGAACACAGAAGTGATAATAATAATAATACTTAGCTACTCATCACGCCCCGCAACCTTAACCCCTAGCAGGTCCAGCAGGTCCTGCTCTTTGTCCAGGATGTCGGACCACCAGTACCTCAGAAGATTGTGGGTGTGCCGGACCCCAGAGTAGCGCTACACTGCCTGGTGCACCCACACCCACTACTGGTGGTGCTCCCGTAGCCAGGCCTGCCGCCTGCTTCCAGGGTGAGGGGAGGTGGCGCTGCACAAAGAAAAGCAGTGCTGCCACCTCCACCTCTGAAAACAAGACCCGGCACTGCACCCCTTAAGGGTGCCACCTTCTGCAAGGAAGGTGGCTCTTCTTTGCTGCCTTTTTAGTGGCACGGGACTCTGCCATGATGCTGGGGGGACCGAATGAAAATGTAGAAAGTATAAAAAAATTAAGGGAGAAGAAGGAAATAAATTAAATTAGGAAGCAAGTAACAGAGAAAAACAGTACAAAACACACTACAAAAATGCACAAAAAGAAGCAAAAACACAAAATATACACTTAAGTAGACCGAGGAAAAGATCATAAGTAAAAAAGATCCGACAAAATGTTTTGAGAAAGAAGTATTGAAAAGATTTAGGGAGGATTGAAAAGTAGGACCCAACACCATAACAGAGAAGAAAACAAGATGGTCGCGTGACCTCGTGGTGCAGTTTGTGCAATATTTACCCCCAAACACTCAATCCACATTGTCGTATGGCAGAAACATCATGAGAACGGGTAGGACAAGCAACTCCAGCTGCTCGCAGAACTCTGCATAGTGCGGCTCGGTTTTTTTTAAACTTTGCGGAGCTCTGCGCAGCACAGCTAAGCAAACCTCGCCCAAGGTTAGTGTTGAGCATATGCAAGTGGTCGAGATCTCACAAAGCATTGGCATGCCTCAATGTCAAATTGATGTATGATGGATGTATATAGTGATCTAACACCATAATGTAGCTCTTATGCCATGGTATATTGTTGATATTACACGGAAAATCATTGGTATCCTGTATGTAGAATGATCAGGCTTGTAATATATTGGCACAGAAAAAGATCTAAAAATCTAGAGGTGTTCTCAAGCAATGAGACCATCATGCATACAGTGGGCCTCCCAGGGGGTTGTAGAGATCTTTGTTCATTTTAGGGAGACAATAGATCACTGGTATCCTTGGGGGATCAACTCTTAAATATGTATACTCATCCAGTAAAAGCCACTCTTGATCCAACCATCCTTGACGGCATTGTGGAATATTGACTTTGATATTCCTTACTAGAATTGAATCTCAATGCTTGGTAATACTCTTTGATTTTCAATTGTCTGTTCATCTCACTTACATATTGGCTTTTATTTATGATTACAACGTTTCCAGCTTCATCTGAATTTTTTAGGATGGTCGGATTATTGTCTTTGAGTGCATTTAGTTTACACCAATCTTAGCAGTAAAGTTGTGACAATAATTTTGATGTGAAGTTCTTCTAAGTTTGTTGATACCATCAACTACAAGTTTGTGAAACACATCAATGAGATTTCCACTAGGCAATGAATGTGTAAATCTGCTGACTGATTTTAAACCACTGTCAATGGTGTAATCGGTGGAAAAATCAATGTGCTCAAGTTGGGAAATCGTATTCTCCTGTATTTATATCCTCTTCAGTCTGTAGATTAGTCCTGGCAGTTGCTAGTAGGTATTCATAGTTAGGACCTAGTTTCCATAGGAACAGCATTTTTTGTTTTGCCAAATAACTTTGGCATTGTTTCTTCATGAAATTTTCCATACTAGTACAACAGTCAGTTCAGCTACTGTGTTAAACGTTTCAGGGAGGATTTGTAAAGTGGGGGCCAAGAAAAAAGGGAGTACCATAATGCTTTTTTCCCCCTAAAATTTCCAATAGGAATTTTGAACATGACTACAGCACACACTGCTGGACAGAATTACACCAAGTTTGGCAAAAAGGTAGCTCTTGGACCAGCCAGAGCCCGTTTTGGTATTTATGTAAATTCATTCAGTTGTTTTTGAGATATTAAAGGAAAACCATAGTTGTATATCTAGGGACGCTGACCATCCACAAATCCAAACCGATCTCATGCAGAGATCTGACTGTCTGCCAACACTTCAACCAAGAAGTGTTGGCAGTTGGTGTTTCAGCTGAGTCTAAAAAAACATTAAAAAAGAAAAGCTGGCTGGGTAAGAATACCTTGACCTGGTGCTGGGGTCCCCTAGGTCAAAATGTTTTTTTCCAATTTTGCCACAACATAGCGGGTGGATCTGAGACTCCACAACAAAATAAAAAAAATAAAACAAATGTGGTCTCCAGCACTTGTGTACAGTTTAGCTACTGGGAGGGCCAGATCCCAGGGGCACGCAAAATGTTCAAAAGTTGGGAGGCGGCGCATGCGCCTCTCTCCTAAAGCTTGGAAGAGACCCAAGACTACCTCCTCGCCAGGGGCTTTATTTGGAAAATGTAGGGGGCCACACAGACCCCCTTCTAAAGCTCATTAGAGCCCCAGGAACCACTACCTGCCAAGGGCTTAATTTGCTAATTGGAGGGGGCAATGGACACACTACTCCTCTGATGCTTAAGACCACCTCCCCAGTGCAAAGCTTTGCATTTGAAAAGGAGGGGGGCCGGGCGACCCCCTCGTGAGCCATACATGTCACTTGGGACCGCCACCCCCAGAGCCAGCTCCCTATCTCCCAAGATGTCGACCCTCAGGAGATAGCAGTTTGGCTTCGCTTGGTGGAGCTTTAAAAGCTCCTGCCAAGCAATATCTCTGCTTCAAGCGGTTGGGAATTAGGAATTACAGTAAGAGGGTCAACCCAGTAGTCAAGGGACCCGGGTAATTATGTGTTATAAAAAGAGTGGTCCCAGACCTATTGGAATTAATTATTGAATCAGGAAATTTCTTAAACCAAATTACTTGTGAAAACACTATTGTTTATTCAGATAGTGTAAATACGTTTTCCACTGTATTTTTTCATTTGTAGGGTGTATATACATATAAATAATTAATTAATACACATCTTAACAGTGCCCACTGTAAAGGAAGAGGGGGGTGCAGTGTTGGGAAAGTGTGGGTGGGTTCAAGTGACAATCCAATTGTAAATTGCTTCCAACAATTGAGAATGGCTTCCCAGGGGAGCCTGACCAGAATTAATCAAAAAATCAAATATAATATAACATTAGTATAGCATCATGAATAACAGGTGTACAAATTAACACTCCGATCAAGTGCTACGGCTGATGGGTGTCGACGTTTCGACCCTCATTGTAGGGATGTTACCCCTTACATGGCGGGTCTTCTTCAGGACAGTGAGAGGGGGGTTGATAGGGTGGGCAATTCCTAAAGGAGAAGGTATTTACAAGGGATTACTTAGTGATCATTAAATGAGGGCTATTTACACAGAGGTACATAAAATTACAACATACATTGATAGATCCAATAGTCTGTCCAAAAGGATCATAAGATGAAATAGCAGGCTAATGTTGTCCGTACAGGATAATGCACCCATGGAGTTAGTGCTATTATAATCACGGCTGGGATTTATTCAAAGATACGACATGGGATTAGGAAGAGTCTCAGATGACATAACTAATTATAGTAGTAAGGGTCAGCTGTTAATATATACACAAAAGTCATGGAATTACCTTATGTTCAGATCATTAACCGGACAGTCATTAGACGAATCTCTTGATTTGACAAGGTCATTCCTGGAGAAATGAATAGACAGATGCAATGGCTAAGGTCGGATATTTAGGATAATTTCAGAGACGGAAGGCACCTTATTCGTACATTTACCTGATAGAGAGGCAGAATATCTACAGTTGCTAGCTTCTTTGTGTGTATTGGTTTATATGGTTAATCCTATGACCGGGGCTCCTCATGGGTAGGCAATCAAGCGGTTGGGAGCAGGAAAACTCCTCCTGCATGCAGGGAGCCACGTTTTTTTCTGTTTGCCTGCCCAATGTCAGGCAGGCATGATAACAGATGAAAAATCTCTCCCATATATAGTGAGTTGCAGTTGTTTTGCTGCTCCTTTCATGCTGGAGCAATTCTGGCTCCCACTGGAGGCAGGGACCATGGGGGCATTGAGTCTCCCCCCACAATATCCAGTGTTTCACACTTGGTGCCCTGGGTCGGATCCAGGGCACTTAGAATCAAGATTCCAGACCCTGGGGGAAGGGGACTCAGTGTCCAAAATCAACCCCCATGCCCTTGAAATCATTAATAGAGGTAAATGCATTGTTAATCTATTGGAGCACAATGAGATCTGTTGTGACTGTGACAAGTAGTTAATTTCTTGTCTCCTACTGAGAGCAGAGTCAATGGTTCTCCCTTTTAACTACCCTGAGTATGCAAATGCCCTAAACTGTCAGCAAACTCAGCCCATTTGCCCCACCATGTTTTTCTTAGTAATATGCAAATGTCACCCTTTCTTTTCCAATATTGAAGAGCAGCTAACCAAAAAGGCCTCTGAGCGCATTTCCCACCAATTTCGGTGATGCTTTCTTTGTGTACAGGAATACGAGGACATCTCCAACAAATAAAGATACACTCACTTCATAAAGATAAGAGGAAGTACCCATGTTTGGTGGAGATCATCCTCTTTGCAGTCTCATAGTTTTCTTTAGCAAGTATTCATGTTATCACCTATTTGTGGATCAGGAACTCAAGGAACATTCACACATCTGAAATTTAATGCACAAAAGGTAACTGTAGACATTTTCTCATGGTCCGTTATGCAGCTGTTGTGTAGAATATGCACTAGACATGTACGCAAAGAGGTAGAACTTATTAATTAAACCAATATAAACTACTACAGTTGGGTAGACATGTTGTGCAACATTTTGGACTCTTGTTGGATATATGGACTGGTGAAGTTCTGTCCTGGCCCAGTCACTCACTCATACACCCATTCAACTACTGTCACATCCACTCACAGACCCATACCGTCACTCATACATTAACTCACAGACCCATAAAACCGCTTACAGCCACTTACAAAACCATTCACTCATCCACACAGTCACTCACAAAACCACTCACACACCCAGGCAGCTACTCACACACCTTCTCACAGACCCAAAAAGCCACTTACACACCCACTCACATTCCCAAATAAACATTCACACACCCACTCCTAGACCTATTTGGCCAATCACACACCCACTCACACACCTATACAGCCAATCATTCACCCGTTCTCAAAGGTTACAGGTTACAGTTAGGCGATAAAATTGATAAAACATTAAAATTGACACAAAAAATAAAGGTTACAGAGACGTTATATTTAGGAAATACCATTAAAAAACAGAATTTTACTGAAAAGACCAAAGGTTACATCTAGTTACAGGTACGTTATGATTAGGAAACAGAATTTAAAAATACCTTAGAAATTCCTAAAAAACCAAAGGTTACAGGGACATTATAGTTAGACTCAGATTTAACGTGTGAGAAACCATATACATTCTGCAGTTATATCAGAGCCCCCCAAAATGTCCTGATTATGGCTTTACATATTAAATTACTCATGGCATGGCCAGTGACATCACTGATGACATCACTGTACAATCTAAGTGCTGTGAGGACAAGTATTTAAGGAAGTATTTTGAGGTAGGATGCATACCACCAGGTATGAGGATCTTTACAGCGCCAAGCTATGAAAAACACCCACCTGATATGCTAAGGAATGGGCCACCATCAACACAGAAGTTTCCATCATGCTCATGCAAATCTTAATCGAATATGTTGAAATTAATAGGAAATTGCCTTTAAAGATATAAAACAATTACAGAAGACCTTAATAATGAGCAAGCTCTGGAGTGCATCAGCAAGTGCATGTTTGAGAAAAAGAAAACAAGAATAAATTAAGCATGAGCGGATTTTGCGTATTGGCAATCCGCGGATCTGCGGATTTGCGGATTTGCGGATCGCGACATTACGCAAAATCCGCGGATCCTAGCGTATTTTTTTTTGCGTGTTCGCACGGGTTTCTGCAAGTTCGCGAGGGTTTTATTGTACAAAACGCTCGCGAACGTGCAGAAACCCGTGCGAACACAATGTGCCTACTCATGGCCAAACGGACGGGGCTTCCATGCGAGTGCACATGCCTCTTGTGTGTATAAAAGGTCAGAGTCCGATCAGAGCAGCAGATGAAGATACAGAGACTCCTGGTCACAGGAACAGCACAGGGATTGTGCTCGTGAAAGTCAAGGATGCAAAGGCCTCTATCCAGCATCACAGCTGACTTTCGACGGTAGATTTGGTAATAAAGAAGGCACATTGCCCAGCCTCGACGACGCTCTCGATTGTTTCTGGGCTGATGAATGAGTCACTGCATTTGAGCTTCAACTAGTTCCAGCGACCATGTGTGTGTTTACAATGGCACCAGCAAGCTGCCAGCGCCGTTGTAAAATAGTTACAAAGTTAGCTTGCACAGGAAGCACTTAGATAAAATAAAGCAGCACCTGCTTCGTTTTATCTAGTGGTTCCTGTGCAAGCTAACTTTGTAACTATTTTACAACGGCGCTGGCAGCTTGCTGGCGCCAGTACATGAGTGGGTGGGGGTTCAACTTTTGAACCCGTTACATCCGCGGATTTTTTCGGATTTTGTGGAAAATACGTAAAATACACGGATTGCGTATTCACCAAAAATCCGAAAAATCCGCGGACGTAACGGATTTGCCGCCCATGCTTAGAATAAATGATAAAAAAATTACAATGTGGTCAAATTTAGAAGTGACAAACTCAACTACGAACGAGGGCTAATGTACACATTCAACAATATTAAGAGGCAAAGATTCTCTGATAATAGCAGACAATTACAAGATAAAGGTACCCCTGATAGGAGCCCTGGGAGCTCACAGGTGGACACAGATTTAAACTTTAAAGGAAGGTTTAATTGACGGAAGTGGACCTTCCCACCTGGAGTCAGTGGTTGATAAAGCTTAATTTTTTATGGATCAACAGAAAGTAGAACTTGAGGCTAAGAGGTGGCCATCAAATTACAAAAGGAACAGGTGAAGAAGAAGTGTTTGCAAAAAAGACAACAGCAGTTTTGCCCAAATGGAAATGGTTCTGCAATAAGTAGCCACTCTGAAAGTGGTGAATAATTTAAGTGACCTCAGTCTAAGCAAGATTGAAGAACAAATATTAGCTCTTGGCCTTACATATTGTCTTTACAAATCGCTGAATTAGAGTCAGACTAGAGTTATTGTATACAAGTTCATTAGAACCTCAAAATGTTTCAAATTTTACTGTATGATACCAGAAAGACTACAAATAAGATCATAGTCCAGGGACCCAGAGGACGGTTAAAATCTCAAAGTCCTGGACCTTGAACTATCAAATATTTAAAGGAGCTAGAAAATGAGAGCAGTGGGCTGCCCTACTTTACCCACAGACAAAATCAATTTCTATTATAAACTTGTAATTCATGACATAAATCAACTATGCTATATTAAAGGACGCAAAAAATCTTAACCATACGGACAATTATAGCGCAAATGCTATTATTTGATGAGAAAAAATCTAAATAGATATAACATTGTAGTAACATTGGCAGATAAAGGAGGTAACACTGTACTCTGGCCTTTAACAATGAACAATGAAGAGGCAAAAAAAGCTGTAGGGGGACTTCAGAACGGAACATGAGAAAGCATCATCAGTGATGTCACTGACAATGTAATGAGTGATGTAAAATGTGAGGTCATATGCAGTGATTTGCGGGGTGTACATTCTAGTTAGCTTAGGTAACTATAGCGACTGAATTTCGCTAGTTTTGTACGTGTAAATTCTGAGCCTAACTATAACGTCCTTGAAAGCTTTGTTTTTTGAGTGAATTTATAAGGTTTTTTAAAATTCTATTTGCTAACTATATCTTCCTTGCAACCTTATGTTAAAAAAATTCTAACTGTAACCTGTCACCTTTCAAAGCAGATGGATGAGTGTCTGTATAGGCCAGTGACTGGGTATGTGAATGGTAGTTTGGGTTTGTGAGTGGGTATGTCAGTGGCTGTACGGGTCTTTGAGTGAGTCTTTGAGTGTTTTGGTGGGTGTATGAGTAAGTGTGTGAGTGGCTGTATGGGTCTGTGAGTGTGTGTGTGAATAGCTATAGGAGTAGGTGATAGAGTGTGAGTGGTTGTATGTGACTGTGAGTAGGCATGTGAAATTGGTGTGTGAGTGGGTGTATGAATGTGTTCAAGGTTCTGTGAGTGCCTTTGTGGATGTGTGAGTACCTCTGTGGATCTGTATGTGTGTCTGTGAGTACCTGTGTGGGTCTGTGAGTACCTGTGTGAGTATAGGAGGGAGTGTGTGAGTGCCTATTTATGTTTATGAGTGGGTGTGTGAGTGGTGAAATGGATTTTAGGCATTTGCATACTTAGGGTATTTAAATGGGAGAACCATGCACTCTGCTCTCACCAGGAGATGATGGCAATCTACACACTTAAATCAGTGCACGATGCTGCGGCTTGATACTTTCCGAGATTTTAATATCCCGATATAAACTATCTACAAAGAAACATTTTTACGTTGGTGGCATTCAGCAAATAGAAGGAGTTTCCAGCCCCCATTTGAGTTCATTTTCGAGATTATACGTTGGGCTTCTCTTTTTGACCCATATCTTATTGAACTCTAAACAGTGACTTAAAAGGGTACCGTAAATGGATCCTAGTTTTATTATGATGTGTTCTTTACTCGAATACAGGGAATGAGAGGTGACCAAAGAGAACTTTTAACTTTCGTTTAGAAATAAAGGAGGCGATACAGGTGGAAGCCCCTTTTTTCACCTAATCCATTCTTGGATAGCTCTGATGTTAGGATCTCCAGACACAATTTGTATGAAAGCCTGAAGAAGGTGGTTTGGACCTGAAACTACCACCGAAACGCGTTACTTTTGGTTTTGTGTCATCAAAGTGTCCCAATATACTTTGTCATAATTTTATGAGATGTTATTTTTTATGATTGTATGCATACATTATGCTTTTTAATCGTTCATGTTGATTAAAATTGATAATTTAAATTGATCTATTACATGTACTTTACAGGGAGGAGGGTTCTCCTTTTTTAACCTTTTAAAATAATATGTGACTAGTTATTATATGAATGTTGATTTATGACTCTGTGTTTTTGATTGAATTACTTTTTTTTTATTTTTTTTTTTTTATATATATTTTTATTTTTCCCCTTTTTCTTGTTAACTTGCACATTGAATTACAAAACATATTTTTATACATTTTACAGATTATCACTGGTTTGAAGCTTTTCAAAACAATACAAACAATATCCAAAGTACGTTTATATCACCAAATCATATATCAAGAAACCTAACCTTTGCTATTCATCAAATTACAGTACCATCCTCTCTTTCCATTTGTTTATTGGTTCCCAAATTTTCAACCCAAGTCTCCTTCCCCTCTTCCCCTTCCGAGCATATATAGCTCTCTCAAGATTATAGCTAGCTACAGATTTGACAGCCATACTTGTAAATCAGGGGGTACCTTATCCAACCATACTCTTGCAATTGTTAGTCTCAATACTGCAGTTGCTACAAACATAAATTCTTTATGGTCCAATCCAACTTGATTATCTACTCCAAACAAGATCATCCTAGATGTTAGTTTAACTCTTATATCAAGAGTATTGATAATAAAATCTTCTATACTTCGGATCAAGGTATATAACTGGGGGCAGGTAGCAAACATATGAATAATATCGGCAGCTGCTGCATTACACCGTGGGCAAGTAATTCCAGTGGACCCTCCCCACTTAGCTATTCTAGCTGGGGTGTAATACAGCGAAAATAGCGTCTTGTAGTGTTGCGATTGCAGGGGTCCAGAGCGCAAAATGGTACATCCCAAATTTAATGATTCTTGAAAACTTCCTGCATCCACTCCCAACTTTCCAACCCACTTAGTGCTAACTTTCTCCAAATCATCCACCTTCCCTTTGGTTAGTATTGCATAAAAGGATCTGATTGTGCAATCCCCTCCTGCTTTTATCTTTTCCAAAAGCTCATTTTTATTAAACCCCTCCCTACCACCTTGCTTGTGTGATAAAAAACTCCTTACCTGCAAGTATTTAAAGAAATCCTTTCTCTCAACCCCATATTTAGCACAAAGATCTAAGAACTGGATTACCCCATCCCCATCCATTATATCCCCAATCTGTTCTATCCCTTTCTGTGTCCATCCCAACATTGTTGAATCACCAAAAATTTCTATCGGAAAGGAACTGTTTTTATAAAGCCTTACATACCTATTATATCTGCCCATTCCCATTCTTTTAAGGAATGTATTCCATATTCTAGATGCTGCCATCATGGTCTTAAACCTTGTTCTTTTATAGTATCCAAATTCTACTCTATTTAACAAATTATTTTCTGCCTCCGCCCCCAGTATAATAGCATACACTTCCGTGGACATGGACACAACCCTTGTATCGCTTCCTCCACCCCCAATTATTCCCTGCATGTATTGTAATGCAGCAGCCATCTGATACAACCTAAAGTCAGGGGCTCCCCAGCCCCCCTCTCTCTGGGTAAAGTCATGTACCTGTACGCTCTGCGAGTCTTTCCATGTGCCCAGATAAATCTGTTCAGTATCCTTTCTATTAAATTAAACCATCTAGCTTCGAAAACTAAAGGAATTGTACGGAAAAAATATAAAAATTTAGGTAGGATTAACATTTTGACAACGTTTGTGCATCCCATAAGGGAAAGGTGTAGGTTATTCATTCTTTCAAGTTCTTTTTTAACTTTACCTATTAGAGGATCCAAATTCATCTCTACTACTCTCTCCAAACTTGCAGTTAGTACTACTCCTAGATATACTGCTGAGTCAACTACCCTACTATCCGCGCACGGAGTATATCTATTCTTAATAATCTGGGTCTTTGTTCTATTTAAACTGTACCCTGATAGTTTCCCAAATTTCTGAGCCTCTAACTCTATCTCCTTTATAGCTAGAGTAGGGTTTGGAGTTAAAATCGCCACATCATCTGCGTAGGCTAAGGACTTCACCACATTTTCATTTCTTTTCATTGGAGGTATCCTTACATTCTCCTCCAACCTACGTAGTAAGGGTTCCAGGTATAATGCGAACAATAGGGGAGAGGAAGGGCATCCCTGTCTGGTCCCCCTGGCGATTTTTACTTCATCTGAAAGCCCCCCATTCACCCTTATCCTTGCTGCTGGATTCTTATACAATACCTGGATCGCTTTTATAAAGGAACCACCCAACCCACACCATCTCATTACACACCAAAGATATTTCCAGTCCACCCTATCGAATGCCTTCTCGGCATCGAGGAAAAGTGCTGCTACAGGATCTCCTAATGTTTCTGCGTGATCAAATACTGTAATCACAGTTCTTACGTGCTGCGTAGTCCCTTTCCCAGGTATAAAGCCATGCTGGATAGGGGTCACTAACGGCTCAATTACTCCTGCCAGTCTCTTTGCTAAAATCTTGGAATATATTTTGATATCCGAGTTCATTAATGTAATTGGCCTATACGATCCTGGCATTTCTGATGGCTTTCCTTTTTTTAAGATTACTATTATATTAGCCCCCCCCCAGGACTCTGGGCTAAGGTCTCCTACCTGTGCTTGTTGCATAATTATACACATATCCGCCAAGAGTTCGTTTTTAAAAATCTGATAAAATTCTAGCGGAATTTGGTCTGGCCCTGTTGCTTTGCCTTTCGGCAGACTATCAAGAGCTTCCTCCACCTCTCCTAGCAGTATTGGACTATCCAGTATTTCTTTATCCTCTTTTGAAATCGCCGGAGGGGGTATGTTATCCAAATACTCCTCAATCTCCCCCAAGTTTGGTGCCTCTTCTGGAGTATATAAATCTGCGTAGAATTTCCTAAATACCTCTCTTACTGCATCAGTCTCCATAACCAGATTTCCCTGTATATCCCATATTTCTTTTACTCCTGCTTCAGCTGCTCTCTGCCTAGTTCTAGCTGCCAGCACCCGCCCTACCTTCTCACTAAGCTCATATGACTTTTCCTTGTTGGACAAAAATTTGTCTACCGCCTGTCTAGCCAGGCCTTCCACTGCCTCTGCTTTTAATGCTATTATTCTAAGCAGACAATCCTCTAAAGGACTATTATTTCTTATTGACCTACTTAGATTCTCCTCCTCCCTTAGTAATTTATACTCTATCAGCTCTCTCCTTTCCCTTTCTCTTTTTTGTCTTCCCAGCACAAAACTCAATGTTTCACCCCTTATTCCCGCCTTAAATGCATCCCAAACTACTCCTATAGCTGCTGTCCCCCTATTGATATCCCAAAACCCTTTAATCCATTTTGACATGTGCTCCTTGTATGCAGGATCTCTTAAAAGTCCCCTCTCAAACGTCCATTGTGCGGGTGCTCTTTGTAAGTAATTATTTTTAATGGTAAGTATTACCGGGCTGTGGTCTGAAATCACCCTTGGAAGTTTCTCAATCTGTGTCCCAGCTAACAAGCTACTAGTTATAAGAAAGTAGTCTAGCCTAACCAATATTTTATGTGGGGCCGAGAAAAAAGTACTTCCATCAAGATGAGGATGTAGTTTTATCCAAGGATCAATCAAAGAGTTATTCATAGCCATATCAGCCAGAGCCCTGAACACCTTCCTTTTTCTCCCTCTATAAATTGCATCTATCTGTGTAAATGAACTCTCTAAATCATGTATGTTAAAATCACCACAGCAGATTATGGGTTCAGGCCACTGAGCCAACTCCGCATCAAGAAACTGAAATACCTCAGGATCGTCTTCAGTAGATCCATAAATTGTGGCTAATGATATTTTCTGACCCCGGAAGGAAATTTCCGCTACAGCCCATCTTCCCCATTTATCCTCCTTCTTTTTCCCCACTACCATATCCCTGTGTTTACCCAAGATTGCCACTCCTCTGGTCCTAGTTTCTTGTTTAGAGCTAGCCAGTACCCTGAACCCAAGTTGTTCCATAAGATTCATCTTGCTCGCCTCAATATGGGTTTCCTGCAAACATACCAAATCCAACCGCAGGGTTTTTAGATATGCAGCTACCCTTATTCTCTTATTCAAATCATTTAAGCCACACACATTAATTGACGCTATCCTACATGCCATTGTGTTAACATGTGTAGATACCAACCACAAAAAGCAGTCTTTGTCAGCCTCAAACCAGTCTGTATATCTCCTCTGTATCCCAAAAACATGACAATGTGCAAAATCATAATCAAACAATTGTTATTCTCCCCCCCCACACCCCCCTCCCTTGCCGCCCCTGCTCTGCTCACCCCTCCCCATCCCCCCCCCTTCACAGGCAAATAGGTCAGCCGACCTATGTGTGCCCGCCTTGTGTTGTGCAAATCGCTTCCTTCTCTCAGCCAGCCATTTACTTTTTCGTGTCACCCACTGATCCCACTATATCCTATATACTCCCCGGGCACTCATACTCCTTTTTGTTTCTTCATTTCCCCGCTTTAATTTCTGAGTTGAACATCCAAGTTTTCCCTCTAACAATTACCTTCAATCTAGCAGGGTAAAGTAAATACGCCTCAAAACCAAGAGCCTGAAATGGTGCAATCAGCTGCCTCATCTTCCACCTCCTCTCTACGGTGAAATGGCAGAAGTCAGGCCTGGCAAAAAAAGTATTATTCTCAAAAGTTCTCCTACTCTCTGGCCTTGCTTTAGCTAGGATCTCTTCCCTGAGCAAAAAGTTCCCAACATAGACTAGTATAGCCCTTGGCTGATTTTTTTGCCCACCTCTGCCTGCTCCCCCTACTTCTCCCACCCTCTTTAATGCAAAAGGGAACCTGTGCGCCCTCTGTATTTCTGTTTCCCACTGCCACTGGGACTCTGGGAACGCGCCACTCAAAAGATTTATCACAAACTGCCTGACGTCCTGCCCTTCTGCCCCTTCCTCCACACCCAAAAGGCGGACATTATTCCTCCTCTGCCGATTCTCAAAATCCTCCATCTTCCAACGCATGTCCTCTGTCATTTTCTCATGTTCAGTCTTAAATGATTGCCATCTCCCCACGTCGTCCTCGAGCTTCCCTGTCCGTTCCTCCACCTCTGTAACTCTATCAACCAGCTCATCATACAGTTTATTGACCTTCCTTAGGCTATTCTGTATTTTCTTTGACGCCTGCCTTGCTCTGCGACTTTCTGTTCCTGCTTCATGTTGCATCTGCCTCAGCGTCGAGAATAAAGCCGGGAAAGGGTGGAGGCAAGATGGCCGCTGAGGCAAGATGGCCGCTGAGGCAAGATGGCCTCTTGAGGCAAGATGGCCGGGAGGCAAGATGGCCGCGAGGCAAGATGGCCGCTGAGCTGTTGTGCTGAGAGGTCGCATTCTCCTTCTCTCGTAAAATGAACTGAACTGAAGAGAACTTTGTGCCACCCATGAAGGAAGGTTCTAATGGAGACCGGGCATTGCTGGTTTGAAAGGATATCCCTCAAGAAGAAATTGCTACGGATTGGGCAGGTTTGGAGTCAGTTGAAAGAAGGACTCTTGTACTTTGTTAAAACGCGCCGGTATATGGCTCCCAAACCACCCACACGAATGGTCAATCAGGAAAAAGAAAAGGAGAAAGTGAACGATAGAACCAGAAAACCCCCCGACACTCCGATGGCATTGAAGACAGGGGGAGCTGGTAGCGTGAAAGGGGATCCCCTGTCAGCAAAGAACACAGGCGCGATCAGGAAAATAATCCCTCCACCAGCGGAAAAAAGCAAGAAGAACGAAATGCGGAAACAGAACACGATCAGTAAAGTAAACAACGCGGCGAGCAAGAGCATGTTACCGCCGACGAAGGGAGACGAGCAAAAGGCTCGGGATACAAACATGCGTCAACCTACCATGGCAGAGATGCTAGCAGGGAAACCCTCTGAAACAGCAACGGCATCTGTAATTGCAGGAAACCCGAGTACTCTCCGCAATCCAGACGCTGACATCCCCGCAGCTGGAAACGTCCTCGAGGACGTAATCGACATGGACACGGAGGACGCGAAGGTGGTTGCCAGGCAACGGGCTGAGTCAGCGCGGAGAGAGGCACAGAAGGCTGTAACACCACAGACAGACGGTGTACATGCAGGAGCTCGCGCTGAAGACGAAATACCAGCGGAAGATAGAGGTAAAGGGGTGAATGACAGTGAAAAAGTGGAAAAAGTGAATACAAGCGCCAGGGGAGGCACTACAGCAGACATGCTTGGCGCATTAATGCAGGTTGAAAAAGAGATCAATGAGTCCCGGAAAGTGACTGGCTCCTGGGGGAGCAGAGAAAGTATAGCAAGCTCTGAAAAACAAAGACTCGAAGAGGGGATTAATGTAATTAAGCAGCCCCATGGGGGAGACTGTACATCCCTAGAAGGGGAGGGAGAGTTTTTCTCTGTAAATGAAGATTCTGAGTTATTGTCATCAGCAGAATCAAGTACAGAGGAAGATGAAGGTACAGAGTCAGGCATAAGTACCTCTGGTAAAGAGTCTACCATGAAAAAGAGGAAACACACTAAAGTAAAGAAACGTCTTCTATGGGACTACTCAGCGACTTCTCAAGCGTATCAGGAGGAAGACACGCATGTTAACATGGCAGAGAGAGCCACAAGTGGCAATATCCCTCCCCAACAAGATGAATTACTTTTTTATTGGGCATTTGTTCAGTCAATAAAACATTGATACACTGTTTCTTGGCAATTGCTATTGTTTGTTAGGCATGAGTGAGGCGTGTGCAATGGTGTGCTACGGAACCAATCCCAAAGGGAAGTTTCTCTGACTTGATGATGAGAAAGAAACATTCCTCACATCACTACACATCAGATTGTGCTCCAATAAATCAATGATGAATAAACCTCCATTAAAGACTTCATATTGTTTTTCAATGTGGAAAACAAGACGGAACACATTTGCTTTGCCTTAAAAAAGGAAAAAAGGGCAGAGTAGGAATATCCCAAACCCTAGCCCTAGTCTCGAAATCCCCCAGGGACCCCACCAGGGCCAAAAAATACATATTTTTTCAATGTGTGGAGAAATCACGAATATGAATGAATTTGCAGCAGAGATGAACAAAAAGAATCACAGTCTCCTCTGCTTCTCTGAAACTCAGCCCCTGGGTGAGCCAGTTCCAGGTGCATATTCAAATATAAATAATGGGGCGGAGGCATGGTCAATTTGCCCCCCGGCACTGTCTCCTCCCTGGGGAAGGCCAATTGAACTTTTAATTGGAGGGGGTCTATGCAGCCCCCCCTAAGCTCCAAAGAACCCTGGGGACAACCACATCCTCCAATAAGAAAAATGTTTAAAGGGGGAGAGGGCTGCACAGACCCCCTCTGAGCCATATTAGGGGCTACCATCTCCCCGGGTCATACACAATTGTATTAAGAGAGATGGGCACCGTGGTTACCCTCATGGGCCGTTTTAAGCCTCAGGGACAACACCCCCATTGGAATTGCTGTAAGGAATAAAGCAGAGGGGCCCTGGAGCCCCTTCCTGGAGCAACTACCAGAGCTGGTGACTGCCACTCCTCCGGGCTGGTACCTGCTGTCTCTCAAGGTGGTCACCTTCAGGAGATAGCAATTTCCTTTCTCTTGGTGGGAGCTTTCACAGCTTCTGCCAAGTGAGAGCAAACAGTACCTCTCCTTTCAGCAGGCAGGAAGAGGAAAACTGCTCCAGCCCACTTGGAGCAGAGTTTTCATCTGCTTCTCTGCCCACTGTCAAGCAGGGGAATTGGGGCTCCCCCGCTGCCTCTTTGTATTCTCGTTGTCTTATATTTAGGAGGATTCATGTAATCACAGATTTCTGGAAGAAGAGGCACAAGGAGGAATCACATTGCTGAAACGCATGACCTCTTTGCAGTTCCATTGTCTCTTATATAGGAGGATTCCGCTTATCACAGATTTCTAGATGAAGAGTCACGAGGAACAATCACATTGCAGAAACGCACAATCTCTTTGTAGTCTTGTTGTCTCCTAAATAGGAGGATTCATGTAATCATAGATTTCTGAATGAAGATGCATGAGGAGCAACCACATTGCCAAAATACATAAAAAGTCGATGGAAACATTTTGTTGAGGTCCATTATGAAGCTAAAGTGTGAAATACACACTAGCCAGTTACCAAACTAGAAAGTACTAGCTAGGGAGAGGATGTGGACTAATGTCTGGAGCTGTCAACCTTGATGCTGGGGCTGTAGGTTGGAGTCTCTGCAGGAAGCTCAACATCCTGTGATTCTGGTCAAATCACTTAATCTTCATGTGCGTAACAAAAATGAATGTGTATGTCTGTAACGCAACTGGTGCTCATGTAAAGTTCTGTGGTACCTTCAGGTTGAGTCTGTGCTATATAAAACTCCCCACAAAAATGACACTTATTAATTAACCAGTGGATACTAATCCAGTTAGGTTAACATTTTGGGCAAAACTGTGGACTCTTTTTGGATAGGCAAGTGAGGTTCTGTTCTTGCCCCGATTCTCATTTCACAGAAATGAAACCTCAATGGGAAGCCCTTCCAAACATAAACATAGTATGTACCCCAGTTGAAGCTCCATTTATTAAAGGATAACTTCCTGAGCTTGGCGAAGATAAAGCAAGTGTGTTAAGTGTGTTTTCTTGGCAATTACAAAGTGAAAAATGATCTGAAATCCTTGGTAAAGGTGAATGCATTGTTGATCCATTGGAGGCAATCTGTAGTAACTAAAACATGTGGGTTCTTACTTGGCCTCTTCTGATGAGAGCTGAGTCCATGGTTTTCCGTTTGCATTACTAGGAGAAAGCAAATGTGAAAATTACTTGTAAGCTTTGCCCATTTGGGCTCGGCCACCTTAGTAGTATGCAAAGGACTTCCCACCTTTGGCCAGGATGATGGACAGCTTAGCAAGCGGTCCTTAAGCGCACTTTCTGCCAATTTTGGTGATGTGTTCTTGATTCCAAGGAATATAACACTATCTCCACTAAATAAAGCAGCACTGGATTCATATTGTTAAGAGGAAGTACCCTTTTTGGTGAAGATTTACCTCTTTGTATTCTCATCACCTTCTGTATACAAGGATTTATGTTAGATGCATGAGAAACAAACACATTGTCAAAACTCACAGAAGGTCACTGGAGACAATTCTTCATGGTCTATTATGCTGAAGTACAGTAGAATATGCACTAAGCATTTACCCAACGAGGTAGCAATGATTAATTAACCAGTAGAAAGTACACCAGTTGGGTAGAAATTTGGTGGAAAGCTGTGGACCCTTGTTGGATAATGGGGCAGATGAAGTTCCATCTGGTGCAGTCACACATACAGCTACTGATACAATCATACAGACACTCAGATACCCACTCACTCACCCATTATGTCACTCTCACATCTATTCACAGACCTACACAGCCACTCACTGATCCATACAGTCACTCACTCACACATCCACTTGTGATGTATTCCTATAGGTTCTGTATCGATCCCCCTATTCCTGACCCTATTCTGGTTAACAAACTAACAAGTTAAACTAGCAGCCATCCCATGAGGCAGAAAACCCCCATGATGCAGGAACCGTTATCTGATAAAGCCACACTACGGCACAGGAGCGTGTTATATGATTAGGTCATAACGCTTGCCATCTAATTAGACAAGCGATATTCCTCCAGCCCCTGATAAGGCATACGGAGTTCTCAAAACAAATCAAACCTATGACACCTTGGGAAAAACCCTGCGGCCATTGTTTTGATTTCACCGAGAACTTCAGCAAAAGAATGTGCTAACGACCTGGTCGTATGACATCCTTATTGACGTATCTATGTCCATCCTTACGTCAATCTCGGCACCTTAAAGGTATAAATATTACCAATATTGCCCTATGCAAACACACGCGGTGGTGACGAGGACGGAGCAGCCAGACTTGCCGAAGCCCAGAGCAGAGCAGACCCCGCTGGCGCAGCCCCGCCTTCCTGACGCGCTGAGAACGAGAAGCTGCTTTCTCCTGCCGAGAAATCCAGCTCCGGCGCTTCTGGGTAGCCCTCGCAGGCAGCCTGGAATATCGAGACCAGAGACGAGAGATACCATCCCTCATCCATCCTAGATTCCAGGTACAGAACTGAATAACCCCTCGCAGAGAATTCTTTAGTCAGTCACTTGGCAAAACAAACTTAACTTATATTGTAACTTTCTATTCCCGTCCACGTATTAGGCTTAGGTCAGGTACACGGGGTAGGCGTAGTTAGAAACACCAGTTGAGTACGATTAGTCAAATGTATATGTGTATGTAATATATTTTATCCATTTTAAACCTTCATATGGCTTAGAAACCATATCAATGTTTTTACAGTATTATTTTATACTTCTGCTTTTAATGTATGCACTTTACTTAATCCTAAGTATTGCAATAATATCGATCCATTTCTCTTGTACGAGAAAAGAGACTGATCAATAAATAACATCTTTTATTGAACACGCCCGTCTCTTCCTTTTCTCTACAATCTGATGAGACTAAGAATGCACGTACTGACTGAGTAAAATAAATTGCCTTTTGTTTTCACACGACTCTAGAGATACACTCTTGATTAGGGGAGAGCAAAGTTGTCATGTTCTATGGTTGTCAGAAACTAAATCCCTTCTTGTCTATCCAGGGAGGTTCAACTCCTCCTTGCCTATTCGAGAAAGTTTCTAGTGAACTCTGAGCTAGCTGGCAAACCCAAAACTTTAAGTCTAATATCGACAGTAGTAGACCTAGTTAACGTCTGGTCTAGGCCTATACTATTGAAGGTATTATTCCAATGCGCAGAGCCTATTGGGATAATAGGAACTACACTACATGGCGCCCAACGCGTTTGGAAGGGCGATAAAATTAACGTAAGACATTTAGAGTAACTCAGTCGTGCTTTCTCACTCAGACCCCTTTTCCCATAATACTCCAAAGACGTCTGGAGTGGGTGAAAGGTAATATCCGCCAAACCTCGCAGGAGGAAACTCCTATGTATGGTACTTGGTCTAGTCAACGTTGAAGGATAAACAGTTCCAAAATATTGTGCATCTAATCTTTGTTTCCATAAGAAACCTGATCTGCAAACAAACTAAATAACCATCCTGTCGGTAAAATGGTAGACAGTGATGATGAAAGAGAGGCAGTTAGATTAGCAACTGAACTCGCAGCAGCTGATGCTGCACTGCTAGAAGCAGACCAGGATATAATACTCATCCCGGTCATCAAAAGGAAATCTATAACTTTAAAACTTATAGAAAATGGACTGACACCTAGAGGTGGTACAGTCATATTCGTAATTGAGGCACACGAATATCGGCAGACAGAGGTATATTATTCATGGATACATTTTCCAGCAGCAAATGCTGTAACAAAGTACTTCCACTATTACAAAACAGAGGAACCTCCTAATGAGTACACTCCTTTCGAGGAGGTGGAAGTACCACTTAAATTTCAAGAGCACCTGCTTTTATTTAATGGCGCCCTAAAACATAATAATCACATCACCAGGCTTGGTCCTTTAGGTAGACCAGGAGCAACGTGGCCGGTCCTAGCCGGATACACACCACATCCAGACATCAATGGGATGTCTGCAGCAGAGCTGTTAACACAGCTAAAACAATTAATAAAATTACATAGACAATTAGTCCAATATGTGATGCGGACTTCAACAATTCAACCAGCAATTAAAATTCCACAGCTGACCCCTCACCAGGGGAACACAAATAAAATTACACCACAGAACATACAATCCTGCCTAGGTAAAGTACCAGCTAAACGGGAACAAATACCATTCTGGTTAGCACAAAAAATCACCCAAATAGAGGCTGTGTTTCCAGACACCACCCCGTTAGAAAAACACAGGATTCTGACTATCTGTCTTCCAATGGGAATCGCACCACACATTGAGGACTGTGACACTTGGGGTACAGTCTTTGCTTCCATCTACACAAAAACGCACGGTGTTCCATCCATTTCGGTAATACCAGATGTGCTAAAACAAATTCAAGACGAATACGGTCCAGAACCCGCTTTAACTCTTGGTATGAAATTACTGAAAGACTTCAAGCAGGTCTCGGCTATATTATTAGCCAACATAAGGGGAGAAGCAGCAAACGTGGCGATCCGCCAGAGGTTAAAAGAGACAGATATAGCAGACCAACCAGCTGAAATTGCCAGAATTATAGAAAAATCCTATGAGGAACTAGGTAGAGATAGTTTAGGTGGAATACCAGTAAAACCACAACTGATTGAAAGTCCTGAAAAAATATTTTTTAATAATAATTCAACATCACAGAAAAAGAGCTGGGATGGAAACAAACAATCCAATCCTAAAGAAAAGAAATTCCAGTCCAGAGGAAGGTCTCCTCGGCGAAGAGAAAAATCTCCGAACCAGAGACACAGGTCACCCCAGAGTGACCCCTCTGGGAAAAGATATAACCTTAGAAATAGGAATAATATAAAAAAGCCTGATAGATATCAAGACATTGATACACGTCCCTCTCAATCTTTTCAGACTTCCTCGCAGAAATCGGAAAGAAGAGGACGATCAGAACAAAAAGAAGAGCACGCCAAGTCCAAAGACAAGGAACCTGCTCAGCTAAAAAAGAAATTAAAATTTCCAAAAAAGAAGGTAGCTAGTATCAAGGTAGTTAACAATGCCGAGAATACTGAGGACACAACTGAAAAACGGAGAATGGGCTCAGACAATGCTAGACAGCGCAGCAGAAGTGAGCATAGCTCGCAAAGTCCTTATGAATCTTCTGGAGACAGTGGACACAAATGAATATCTTCAAGTGGAAACTGCAGACACCAGAGTTAGCAAACCTCACAAAATATATGAAATAACTTTACGTATAGAAGGGGATAAGACTAGAAAAATAAGGGGACTATTTTGGGATAATCTCTCCAAGGGCTATGACATCCTTCTAGCTGAAAAAGACTGGCCACCAGAGTTTGTCAGGGAGTGCCCTCATGGCGAAGAAATAATTATGCCTGCCTTCTCAAATTATATCCCAATTCATAAAAAATATACACTTGCTAGAAAGTGGGCAGTAGCCCTAGCTCCTGCTTTATAGAAAAATCATGTAGGATGGGATGAGGACTCTCCTCCTCACAAAATCCAGTTAAAATCACAACCTACTGCACAAAGACAGTACCCAATTAAGCAAGAAGCTAAAAAACAGGTAAAAGAAATCCTAGATCAGCTAGAATACCAGGTGGTGATTGAAACTTGCACCTCACAAATGAACAACCCTTTGTTTCCGGTCTCCAAACCAGACAATTCATATCGTCTAGTTTTGGATTACCGACACCTTAACTCATGTTGCAAAACTTTTGCAGTGCAAAACTCGCATAGTGCTGCACTAATGAATAACATAGTGCGCAAAAAATACAAAACAACATTAGACATCTCTAATGGATTCTTTTGTCAAAACATAGCACCAGAGAGCAGATATTTGTCTGCATTCTCAATAAATGGCACTCAAAAACAATTCTGTCGGTTAGCCCAGGGGTACAAGAACAGCCCGGGAGTATTCTCAGCGAGAGTAACAGAATTACTACAAACATATGACAACAAAGCATTATCGTATGTCGACGACATATACTTAACAGATGATGACTTGGAGACTCACTTGAAGAGAGTGAACACCATAATACTTGGGTTCGCAGCAGAGGGTTACAAATTTAACTTTAAAAAATCCAGAATTGCCCATCTGACAGTCCTGTTCTTAGGATATGAATTATCAAGTGAAGGCAAAAGCCTGGCTGACAATTTCCTAGAGAAATGTGCCGTACTCCAAGTGCCTAGAACACTAAAAAACCTACAGTCAATTCTAGGCTTCCTAAATTTCGGAAGAACATACATTGCAAATTACGCAGAAAGGGTCAAACCCCTTTATGATCTAATAAACCAGATTTTAAAAGAAACAATTGGACTCAAATACACACAGAAATTTTGAGATCCTTACAAACAGACATGTTAATTAAAACAAAATTAGAAACACGTGATAACACACACAATCTTGTGATTCGAGTCATCCCAGGAAGATGCGGATTCACATACCTGACCTCTAATGAGGGAGAAAAGGTACCAATTGCATTCAAATCACACTTGTACACTAAGGCTGAAATGAAATTCAGCCCAACGGAAAAAATTCTAACTGCAACACAGACAGCTATAGCAAAAGAACGAGCCCTGGCACAAGGTAAACGAATAATAATCGTGACACCGATACCAGCCCTAGAGGCGGTAACAAAGGCAAGCATTCCAAATGCTAAAGCGCTCCATCCGAGATGGATACAATGGGCTAATTCTCTTGCTGCAACAGACGTGGCATACGAATTTGATCCTAACTTAAAAACACAAGAATTTCTCCAATATGAATTTGAATGTCCTCCGCCGACCGAAATTCTGCCTCTAGACCATTACGGCTGTATAATATACACAGACGGATCTGCACAACCCGCAGTAGGGGGTAAACAAGCCTACAGTGCTGCGTGCGCGATCGTTAAAGGTCACTGGCACGAAGGGAAATTTAAACCAGCTATCACTAAAACACAATCTTTAGGAGATTGTACAGCTCAGCGAGCTGAACTACTGGCGTTCAAGATGGCGCTTGAAAATACCGATCGAGAATTCCTAACACTCATAGTGTGCGATTTGTATTATTGCGTTCAATCTTACAATGAATACTTGCAGATCTGGCTTCAGAATGGTTTCAAGGATGCGAAAGGTGGCACAATCAAGCATAAAATGCTCTGGGAACAAGTAGTTCTTTTACAGAAAGAACTACCAAAGACTCACGTGATACATACACTGAGTCATCAACGTGATGGCGTTCACGTTGCAGGGAATTCATTGGCTGATGAGGCCGCGAAAGCAGCTGTGCAAACGGCTTCCGTAGCTGCCATCACACGGTCAAAAACAAAAATAGACAGCGAAATATTACAGGCTGTCAGCGCTACAGAAAAGGAATCGATAGAAACACTCCCGAAAGGCTTTCCAGTAAAATACTCATACATAACTGATGCAAACAATGTTCCTTTTGCTCGAATCCCTGGAGTGGGGGATAGGGCAATTCCAAACATGGAACATAGGTTAGGACTAATAATAGCGGCACACGAAGGGCTTGCTTCTATACATGCTGGCGTCTCAGCCACAGTATCATTATTAAAACAGAGATACTGGTGGCCACAAATGAGAAGACAAACAAGGAACTATGTTTTAGAATGTCAAATATGTCAAAGAATGAAAGTATCAAAGGTGAGACGTCCAGCGCAGACGCCCCTTCTAATCTTGGATAAACCATTAGCCTGTGTTTACCTAGACCACTGTGGTCCCTTACAAAGGGATGGTAACTATAAATACATCTTGGTTGCAGTGGACTCATGCACGAGATTCATATGGATGTGGCCCCAGCGAACGGCTGACGCCAGAACTGTTATAAAAGATTTGCGAGTCTTTATCGGCACATACGCAATTGGCATGCTGCATTCGGACCATGGTCCTGCTTTTAGCTCTAGAGCTTATAAGGAGGCCATGGTCAGCATGGGCGTGACATTGCGGTACTCTTGTCCATTTCACCCTGAGGGGAACGGAATTGTTGAAAGAAAAAACCGTGACATAAAGCAATCTATAACGGCAAAGGTATTAGGTTCGGGAGCTGGGTGGGTCAAACATCTAATAAGTGTCCAACGTAGTCTAAATAACTTGCCAAGAAATTCTCTGAAGGGATTCAGTCCGTACGAATTATTATTTGGAACTAGGATGTTAATCTCTGACCTTGACAGTCAGACTTCAGTGGTAAAGGAAAAAAGCTTTGATATCAAAGATTGTTTGGCTATTTTACAGGACTTAAACGAAACAAGAAAAGACCTGAGCAACATAAAGTTGAAACAGCAGCCAACAACCACTGAAGAACCACCACCTGTCCCAGCAAGACCTGTCTGGATTCCAAAAGTCGGGGATCTAGTCAGAGAAAAGATCGCGGTAAAGAAGGAATTTGGGCCTTCTTACAGAAAAGCAGTTCCTGTCTTGTCTGTCAACGGGACAAGATCAGTAGTACTACGGCCGCTTGCTGGTAAAAAGGAGAACCGAGTTGTATCCATCGACCTGGTAAAACCACAATCATGTGGCCGATAACAAACAGTAGGCCAAGTGGACTCCCCATAAGTAGCAGAACACCAAGGTTTGCTACCAGTACAGAGGTCCTAACAAAGAGGCTAAGCACATTCGAAACGCCTACAGAAGAACAACAAGGACTATGCAACAATGCAATGGAACTTAGACCTCTGAAAACCCAAATAAAAACACTTAGCAGAGACACACCAATCTATAATGAAGTAACAAACGACTATGCAAGAAACAGTAATCCTGAAACAATTGGAACAATAGACAGAACTGCATCCAGATACTTCATAAACTTCGATGATTCCTCTGAAGGCTTCAGTGAATCAAAGACACAGCCATCATCAAAAACCTTTAAAGATAAAGTTACAGTACTTTTGAAACAACTGAAAGAAACATATCTAATTTCTCCATGGATTGAATTTTGGGTGGGTTTTGGTGCATTTATCCTCATACTTTGGCTCATCATGATACTAACATTGGGACGCTTCATTGAGGGAAAATATGCTAAAATGGACACAGCAAGTCAGAAAATCAACTTGATCCTCAAACCACACACATCTTCACACGTCGAGAAAAGAGAACTTTCTTCAGTCAACTTCACAGCCAATCCTATACCGGGTGGGGTAGCATGGGACAACACTGACTACGAAATCTATGGTCCGGTTGAAATCCTGAAATATCCACACCAAATTAAAATCTCATTAAGTGACTTCGTAAAACCAAGCACATTTGCTGATGATTGGGACTTTGAAAGTATAAACAATATGATGTCTGACTTAGTGATGTCTGCTAAATTTACCAAACATGATTATTTGCAGGGTTCGACAAATTATGATAGTATGTACTGTTATAACCACTATGGTAACCATTTTCTACATAGATCTGCACAACCTAGAAATGTTTTAAATTATAATCAATGGGAACATTGTGCAACCCCTCCAAAAGAAAGCTCAAGAACCGTTTACGACAAATATTCTTACTTTTCAGGTTTTAACATAAGTAATGCTGAAACATTTTATTTCAAATTGTCAAATAAGACAGGGACAAAGACCATGATAACCAACACGAAATTGATATATTCAGACTCATTCTTTGAACAATTGAATACTTTTGGTTTTGATTATTGGGACAAAAATGTTGAATTGAAAAGTGTTTGGGGCACAAAAGAATGGCAAGTACAGGGTATAGAATCTTTGTTTAGAGCCTGCATGATCCCAGAACAAATTATATTTTTAAATGACACTGTTCAACAAACTACCTGTCTTGGCTTAGCCAAAATCAAAGATTTAAACAAACCGTCTATTCCAAAACCAACAATGAACAGCAATAGCTCTACAGACGAAGAGATAGACGTAAATTATGTATTAAACCAAAACAGAACACATCCTGATTGGAAACAGTGGTTGATCTGGCCCACAGATACTAATAACTGTCAAAACAGATTCCTGAACAAAACACAGGGGTTCAAAATGACCAGGCCAGACCCTAGATATCCCCAAAGACATCACCCAGGGATAATAACCACCTACAGTGTGGGCAAATTATGCCTTCAATGGCTACAAACTTCCACACTGGCAGAAATTAAGCAACACCTAACTTTACTTACTGATGGTGCTGACTTGCGTGATTTCACTATGGGACCACGCAAACAGCGTCAAAAACGTTTCATAGCAGCCTCTGTATATGCAGCATACAACGAGGCCTGGAAGGTTACTCAAATTGAGACAGCAGAAAGAATACGGGAAATTGACCGTAATAATTTGGAAAAATCACTTTCTGTAGTGGACAATGGGTTAATGACTCTGTCCTCCAGGATTTTTTCTTTGGACAGCATTGTGTCTTCAGCAATCGACATAATATCGCAAGACTTACTGTTGTTACAACACGGTCAGTCTCAATTGCGTTCTATTGTACAGCTTGGCTGGACGTTACAAAATCTGCGTTCAGGCTATGTGCCTTGGCGTTTAATCAACACAACGTCACTTTTCAATATCTTTAACCTTACTGATAAACAAATCAGTATGGCCCAGAAGGGTGCTGATTATACAATCCTGAGCATTGAGAAACTCGAAAGATTACCAGTGACAATGTCAGAACGACCTGTCAGTGAATGGATAATACATGGGATAATTAATATTCCAATCTCAACCTTCAGGTTTCAATACTGCCAGAAATATATACAGGCTGGCATGTACGAGAAATTGGGAAAAGGGTACATTAAAACAACATGGAACCTGCCCTATTCACATGCATGTGTCAGTAATAAAGGCCAGAAAGTGTTTCTTAGTGGCAACAATTGTGCGATATCACTAAGCGGTACACTTCTGTGTAACGGAATTAGTTTGCATGGAGCCTGTGAAGGGAATTCAAATAACCTTTCATGTCACCAGCTAGGCGCACCTGCAGCAGAGATAGAACCATTCTTTCAAAGACTCTACAATGGGAGTTACATTCTAATTGTAGACCGCAGATGCTGTAGTCTTATGCCCGGGACTCCTTATCTCGTAACTACGACTGCGAAGGTCAAGTGCTGTGGACGCTTATTGTTCCCCAGCTCCTTTCCAGACAGGGAGGCAAGGGCATGGCCCAACTTGAAAATTACTTCTATTCGAATAGATACTTTAAGCAGAATGAAAACAGTGCTTCTTCAGACGCCGACAAGGCTCACGTCATCAAAAGAAACGTATGATCTCCTAGTCGCAAGGACGACTGCAGAGATACATTCATTGTTATCGACTAATTCCCCCATACATTTCGCAGAAATCCTGAATGAAATCCTAAATATTTCTGATACCAGTGGAGTCTCAAAAGTATTTAAGACAGTATTTTCGATGGCATTAACACCATTCAAAGCCATACTGGGTATTTTTCCAGATTTCGTCCACTCGATTTTTGGCAGACTTCCCCTCATTTTGGGACTAATTGCAGGACTCCTATTCCTAGTCCTTATATTTCGTTATGGCAAACCATGTCACAGACAAAACACCTGCGACAAGGGAAGAAACAATCCTAGCCATTGGATACCGGGACCGGATATCAAAAATCCTGGGACTATCCCGGCTTAGAGACCTGAACATGACTTGGTTTCTATCATTTCGACCTATGTGGCAACGATGTGTTTTACCTGTATTAAGGTGCCTGCTATGCGGAGAAGAATGCATGTTAGACACCTGTCTGACGCTACAATCGGATGCGCCAATGGATGCAGAAACATTGTTGAGTCCAACAAAGGCTCATGCTTTGTGCTGCCCTCAACGGCTACCAATCCTGATTACGGCATTCGTGGAAGCTTCACCACTACGATTAAGGGGTAGTGAGGTTCAAAATGAAAGCAGCATCGATCAGGTACGACCTTCTGTCAGCAATCCAAATCAAAATGTCAATGGAGACAATCATGCGCACGAATGCATGGTTACACCTATTTCCGAGTTAGTGGAACTCTCCCAGGAAGCTGTTGACAACTTTTTCGAGAGTCTAAATGATATGATGTTCTCACCAGAGCAGAAATAGAGACTTTTGAGCAAGCTCGTACACGGCGTTCCCTAAATTTAACCTTCAACTAGAAAAGCAAAATACCATGAACAATTTTCCCTCCAGTTCACGGACAGCAATATTTTTCAGCAGCCCCAAAATATTTTTGCATATTTTTCGGGACACTATCTTCTGCTTAAAGTAAGAACTATTCTTAGAGAACTATAATTTCTATTTTAGATACTTTATAGACATTAGCTGCCCGCTGGTATGTTCATAATTATTTTATTCTGTGATGGAATGGTCTCGAACCTTTTTTCTGTATTAAGAGCCATTTCATGTGTAAATTCTCATATACCATTTAGCAATAATGTATAGATATGCGTGATTACTTTAGCATCATTCTACAGCTTGAGTGCATATATTACATGTGACTGTTCTTTCCGTATATTTGATAATTTCAAAATGCATTTATGTATTTTGGGGTGGTAAGGTATACACGATACTCTATAGTATGTTTTACTATGCATAGATTAGTAAATATGTCCATAGTTAGCGTGGAGTGGGTGTGATGTATTCCTATAGGTTCTGTATCGATCCCCCTATTCCTGACCCTATTCTGGTTAACAAACTAACAAGTTAAACTAGCAGCCATCCCATGAGGCAGAAAACCCCCATGATGCAGGAACCGTTATCTGATAAAGCCACACTACGGCACAGGAGCGTGTTATCTGATTAGGTCATAACGCTTGCCATCTAATTAGACAAGCGATATTCCTCCAGCCCCTGATAAGGCATACGGAGTTCTCAAAACAAATCAAACCTATGACACCTTGGGAAAAACCCTGCGGCCATTGTTTTGATTTCACCGAGAACTTCAGCAAAAGAATGTGCTAACGACCTGGTCGTATGACATCCTTATTGACGTATCTATGTCCATCCTTACGTCAATCTCGGCACCTTAAAGGTATAAATATTACCGATATTGCCCTATGCAAACACACGCGGTGGTGACGAGGACGGAGCAGCCAGACTTGCCGAAGCCCAGAGCAGAGCAGACCCCGCTGGCGCAGCCCCGCCTTCCTGACGCGCTGAGAACGAGAAGCTGCTTTCTCCTGCCGAGAAATCCAGCTCCGGCGCTTCCGGGTAGCCCTCGCAGGCAGCCTGGAATATCGAGACCAGAGACGAGAGATACCATCCCTCATCCATCCTAGATTCCAGGTACAGAACTGAATAACCCCTCGCAGAGAATTCTTTAGTCAGTCACTTGGCAAAACAAACTTAACTTAAACTGTAACTTTCTATTCCCGCCCACGTATTAGGCTTAGGTCAGGTACACAGGGTAGGCGTAGTTAGAAACACCAGTTGAGTACGATTAGTCAAATGTATATGTGTATGTAATATATTTTATCCATTTTAAACCTTCATATGGCTTAGAAACCATATCAATGTTTTTACAGTATTATTTTATACTTCTGCTTTTAATGTATGCACTTTACTTAATCCTAAGTATTGCAATAATATCGATCCATTTCTCTTGTACGAGAAAAGAGACTGATCAATAAATAACATCTTTTATTGAACACGCCCGTCTCTTCCTTTTCTCTACAATCTGATGAGACTAAGAATGCACGTACTGACTGAGTAAAATAAATTGCCTTTTGTTTTCACACGACTCTAGAGATACACTCTTGATTAGGGGAGAGCAAAGTTGTCATGTTTTATGGTTGTCAGAAACTAAATCCCTTCTTGTCTATCCAAAGAGGTTCAACTCCTCCTTGCCTATTCGAGAAAGTTTCTAGTGAACTCTGAGCTAGCTGGCAAACCCAAAACTTTAAGTCTAATATCGACAGTAGTAGACCTAGTTAACGTCTGGTCTAGGCCTATACTATTGAAGGTATTATTCCAATGCGCAGAGCCTATTGGGATAATAGGAACTACACTACATGGCGCCCAACGCGTTTGGAAGGGCGATAAAATTAACGTAAGACATTTAAAGTAACTCAGTCGTGCTTTCTCACTCAGACCCCTTTTCCCATAATACTCCAAAGACGTCTGGAGTGGGCGAAAGGTAATATCCGCCAAACCTCGCAGGAGGAAACTCCTATGTATGGTACTTGGTTTAGTCAACGTTGAAGGATAAACCGTTCCAAAATATTGTGCATCTAATCTTTGTTTCCACAAGAAACCTGATCTGCAAACAAACAAAATAACCTTCTGGACAGTACAATGTCAGACAGTGATGAAGAAAGAGAGGCAGTTAGATTAGCAACTGAACTCGCAGCAGCTGATGCTGCACTGCTAGACGCAGACCAGGATATAATACTCATCCCGGTCATTAAGAGGAAATCTATAACTTTAAAACTTATAGAAAATGGACTGACACCTAGAGGTGGTACAGTCATATTCGTAATTGAGGCACACGAATATCGGCAGACAGAGGTATACTATTCATGGATACATTTTCCAGCAGCAAATGCTGTAACAAAGTACTTCCACTATTACAAAGTAGAGGAACCTCCTGGAGAGTACACTCCTTTCGAGGAGGTGGAAGTACCACTTAAATTTCAAGAGCACCTGCTCTTATTTAATGGCGCCCTAAAACACAATAATCACATCACAAGGCTCGGTCCTTTAGGTAGACCAGGAGCAACGTGGCCGGTCCTAGCCGGATACACACCACATCCAGACATCAATGGGATGTCTGCAGCAGAGCTGTTAACACAGTTGAAACAATTAATAAAATTACATAGACAATTAGTCCAATATGTGATGCGGACTTCAACAATTCAACCAGCAATTAAAATTCCACATCTGACCCCTCACCAGGGGAACACAAATAAAATTACACCACAGAACATACAATCCTGCCTAGGTAAAGTACCAGCTAAACGGGAACAAATACCATTCTGGTTAGCACAAAAAATCACCCAAATAGAGGCTGTGTTTCCAGACACCACCCCGTTAGAAAAACACAGGATTCTGACTATCTGTCTTCCAATGGGACTCGCACCACACATTGAGGACTGTGACACTTGGGGTACAGTCTTTGCTACCATCTACACAAAAACGCACGGTGTTCCATCCATTTCGGTAATACCAGATGTGCTAAAACAAATTCAAGACGAATATGGTCCAGAGCCCGCTTTAACTCTTGGTATGAAATTACTAAAAGACTTCAAGCAGGTCTCGGCTATATTATTAGCCAACATAAAGGGAGAAGCAGCAAACGTGGCGATCCGCCAGAGGTTAAAAGAGACAGATATAGCAGACCAACCAGCTGAAATTGCCAGAATCATAGAAAAATCCTATGAGGAACTAGGTAGAGATAGTTTAGGTGGAATACCAGTAAAACCACAACTGATTGAAAGTCCTGAAAAAATATTTTTTAATAATAATTCAACATCACAAAAAAAGAGCTGGGATGGAAACAAACAATCCAATCCTAAAGAAAAGAAATTCCAGTCCAGAGGAAGGTCTCCTCGGCGGAGAGAAAAATCTCCGAACCAAAGACACAGGTCACCCCAAAGTGACCCCTCTGGGAAAAGATATAACCTTAAAAATAGGGATAATATAAAGAAGCCTGATAGATATCAAGACATTGATACACGTCCCTCTCAATCTTTTCAGACTTCCTCGCAGAAATCGGAAAGAAGAGGACGATCAGAACAAAGAGAAGAGCACGCCAAGTCCAAAGACAAGGAACCTGCTCAGCTAAAAAAGAAATTACAATTTCCAAAAAAGAAGGTAGCTAGTATCAAGGTAGTCAACAATGCCGAGAATACTGAGGACACAACTGAAAAACGGAGAATGGGCTCAGACAATGCTAGACAGCGCAGCAGAAGTGAGCATAGCTCGCAAAGTCCTTATGAATCATCTGGAGACAGTGGACACGAATGAATATCTTCAAGTGGAAACTGCAGACACCAGAGTTAGCAAACCTCACAAAATATATGAAATAACTTTACGTATAGAGGGGGATAAGACTAGAAAAATAAGGGGACTATTTTGGGATAATCTCTCCAGGGGTTATGACATCCTTCTAGCTGAAAAAGACTGGCCACCAGAGTTTGTCAGGGAGTGCCCTCATGGCGAAGAAATAATTATGCCTGCCTTCTCAAATCACATCCCAATTCATAAAAAATACACACTTGCTAGAAAGTGGGCAGTAGCCCTAGCTCCTGCTTTATATAAAAATCACGTAGGATGGGATGAGGACTCTCCTCCTCACAAAATCCAGTTAAAATCTCAACCTACTGCACAAAGGCAGTATCCAATTAAGCAAGAAGCTAAAAAACAGGTAAAAGAAATCCTAGATCAGCTAGAATACCAGGGGGTGATTGAAACTTGCACCTCACAAATGAACAACCCTTTGTTTCCGGTCTCCAAACCAGACAATTCATATCGTCTAGTTTTGGATTACCGACACCTTAACTCATGTTGCAAAAATTTTGCAGTGCAAAATTCGCATAGTGCTGCACTAATGAATAACATAGTGCGCAAAAAATACAAAACAACATTAGACATCTCTAATGGATTCTTTTGTCAAAACATAGCATCAGAGAGCAGATATTTGTCTGCATTCTCAATAAATGGCACTCAAAAACAATTCTGTTGGTTAGCCCAGGGGTACAAGAACAGCCCGGGAGTATTCTCAGCGAGAGTAACAGAATTACTACAAACATATGATGACGAAGCATTATCCTATGTCGACGACATATACTTAACAGATGATGACTTGGAGACTCACTTGAAGAGAGTGAACACCATAATACTTGGGTTCGCAGCAGAGGGTTACAAATTCAACTTTAAAAAATCCAGAATTGCCCATCTGACAGTCCTGTTCTTAGGATATGAATTATCAAGTGAAGGCAAAAGCCTGGCTGACAATTTCCTAGAGAAATGTGCCGTACTCCAAGCACCTAGAACACTAAAAAACCTACAGTCAATTCTAGGCTTCCTAAATTTCGGAAGAACATACATTGCAAATTACGCAGAAAGGGTCAAACCCCTTTATGATCTAATAAAACCAGATTTTAAAAGAACCAATTGGACTCAAATACACACAGAAATTCTGAGATCCTTACAAACAGACATGCTAATTAAAACAAAATTAGAAACACGTGATAACACACGCAATCTTGTGAGTCGAGTCATCCCAGGGAGATGCGGATTCACATACCTGACCTCTAACGAGGGAGAAAAGGTACCAATTGCATTCAAATCACACTTGTACACAAAGGCTGAAATTAAATTCAGCCCAACGGAAAAAATTCTAACTGCAACACAGACAGCTATAGCAAAAGAACGAGCCCTGGCACAAGGTAAACGTATAATAATCGTGACACCGATACCAGCCCTAGAGGCGGTAACAAAGGCAAGCATTCCAAATGCTAAAGCGCTCCATCCGAGATGGATACAATGGGCTAATTCTCTTGCTGCAACAGACGTGGCATACGAATTTGATCCTAACTTAAAAACACAAGAATTTCTCCAATATGAATTTGAATGTCCTCCGCCGACCGAAATTCTGCCTCTAGAACATTACGGCTGTATAATATATACAGACGGATCAGCACAACCCGCAGTAGGGGGTAAACAAGCCTACAGTGCTGCGTGCGCGATCGTTAAAGGTCGCTGGCACGAAGGGAAATTTAAACCAGCTATCACTAAAACACAATCTTTAGGAGATTGTACAGCTCAGCGAGCTGAACTACTGGCGTTCAAGATGGCGCTTGAAAATACCGATCGAGAATTCCCCACACTCATAGTGTGCGATTCGTATTATTGCGTTCAGTCTTACAATGAATACTTGCAGATCTGGCTTCAGAATGGTTTCAAGGATGCGAAAGGTGGCACAATCAAGCATAAAATGCTCTGGGAACAAGTAGTTCTTTTACAAAAAGAACTACCAAAGACTAACGTGATACATACACTGAGTCATCAACGTGATGGCGTTCACGTTGCAGGGAATTCATTGGCTGATGAGGCCGCGAAGGCAGCTGTGAAAACGGCTTCCGTAGCTGCCATCACACGGTCAAAAACAAAAATAGACAGCGAAATATTACAGGCTGTCAGCGCTACAGAAAAGGATTCGATAGAAACACTCCAGAAAGGCTTTCCAGTAAAATACTCATACATAACTGATGCAAACAATGTTCCTTTTGCTCGAATCCCTGGAGTGGGGGATAGGGCAATTCCAAACATGGAACATAGGTTAGGACTAATCATAGCGGCACACGAAGGGCTTGCTTCTGTACATGCTGGCGTCTCAGCCACAGTATCATTGTTAAAACAGAGATACTGGTGGCCACAAATGAGAAGACAAACAAGGAACTATGTTTTAGAATGTGAAATATGTCAAAGAATGAAAGTATCAACGGTGAGACGCCCAGCGCAGACGCCCCTTCTAATCTCGGATAAACCATTAGCCTGTGTTTACCTAGACCACTGTGGTCCCTTACAAAGGGATGGTAACTATAAATATATCTTGGTCGCAGTGGACTCATGCACGAGATTCATATGGATGTGGCCCCAGCGAACGGCTGACGCCAGAACTGTTATAAAAGATTTGCGAGTCTTTATCGGCACATACGCAATTGGCATGCTGCATTCGGACCACAGTCCTGCTTTTAGCTCTAGAGCTTATAAGGAGGCCATGGTCAGCATGGGCGTGACATTGCGGTACTCTTGTCCATTTCACCCTGAGGGGAACGGAATTGTTGAAAGAAAAAACCGTGACATAAAGCAATCTATAACGGCAAAGGTATTAGGTTCGGGAGCTGGGTGGGTCAAACATCTAATAAGTGTCCAACGTAGTCTAAATAACCTGCCAAGAAATTCTCTGAAGGGATTCAGTCCGTACAAATTATTATTTGGAACTAGGATGTTAATCTCTGACCTTGACAGTCAGACTTCAGTGGTAAAGGAAAAAAGCTTTGATATCAAAGATCGTTTGGCTATTTTACAGGACTTAAACGAAACAAGAAAAGACCTGAGCAACATAAAGTTGAAACAACAGCCAACAACCACTGAAGAACCACCACCTGTCCCAGCAAGACCTGTCTGGATTCCAAAAGTCGGGGATCTAGTCAGAGAAAAGATCGCGGTAAAGAAGGAATTTGGGCCTTCTTACAGAAAAGCAGTTCCTGTCTTGTCTATCAACGGGACAAGATCAGTTGTACTACCGCCGCTTGCTGGTAAAAAGGAGAACCGAGTTGTATCCATCGACCTGGTAAAACCACAATCATGTGGCCGATAACAAACAGTAGGCCAAGTGGACTCCCCATGAGTAGCAGAACACCAAGGTTTGCTACCAGTACAGAGGTCCTAACAAAGAGGCTAATCACATTCGAAACGCCTACAGAAGAACAACAAGGACTATGCAACAATGCAATGGAACTTAGACCTCTGAAAACCCAAATAAAAACATTTAGCAGAGACACACCAATCTATAATGAAGTAACAAACGACTATGCAAGAAACAGTAATCCTGAAACAATTGGAACAATAGACAGAACTGCATCCGGCTACTTCATAAACTTCGATGATTCCTCTGAAGGCTTCACTGAATCAAAGACACAGCCATCAACAAAAACCTTTAAAGATAAAGTTAAAGTACTTTTGAAACAACTGAAAGAAACATACCTAATTTCTCCATGGATTGAATTTTGGGTGGGTTTTGGTGCATTTATCCTCATACTTTGGCTCATCATGATACTAACATTGGGACGCTTCATTGAGGGAAAATATGCTAAAATGGACACAGCAAGTCAGAAAATCAACTTGATCCTCAAACCACACACATCTTCACACGTCGAGAAAAGAGAACTTTCTTCAGTCAACTTCACAGCCAATCCTATACCGGGTGGGGTAGCATGGGACAACACTGACTACGAAATCTATGGTCCGGTTGAAATCCTGAAATATCC
The DNA here is from genome assembly GCF_964261635.1 of Lissotriton helveticus. NCBI lineage: Eukaryota > Metazoa > Chordata > Amphibia > Caudata > Salamandridae > Lissotriton > Lissotriton helveticus. The sequence continues at coordinate 857,739,336 of NC_136069.1, forward strand.
ACACCAAATTAAAATCTCATTAAGTGACTTTGTAAAACCAAGCTCATTTGCTGATGATTGGGACTTTGAAAGCATTAATAATATGATGTCTGACTTAGTGATGTCTGCTAAATTTACCAAACATGATTATTTGCAGGGTTCTACAAATTATGATAGTATGTACTGTTATAACCACTATGGTAACCATTTTCTACATAGATCTGCACAACCTAGAAATGTTTTAAATTATAATCAATGGGAACATTGTGCAACCCCTCCAAAAGGAAGCTCACAAACCGTTTACGACAAATATTCATACTTTTCAGGTTTTAACATAAGTAATGCTGACACATTTTATTTCAAATTGTCAAATAAGACAGGGACAAAGACCATGATAACCAACACAAAATTGATATATTCAGACTCATTCTTTGAACAAATGAATACTTTTGGTTTTGATTATTGGGACAAAAATGTTGAATGGAAAAGTGTTTGGGGCACAAAAGAATGGCAAGTACAGGGTATAGAATCTTTGTTTAGAGCCTGCATGATCCCAGAACAAATTATATTTTTAAATGACACTGTTCAACAAACTACCTGTCTTGGCTTAGCCAAAATCAAAGATTTAAACAAACCGTCTATTCCAAAACCAACATTGAACAGCAATAGCTCCACGGACGAAGAGATAGACGTAAATTATGTATTAAACCAAAACAGAACACATCCTGATTGGAAAAAGTGGTTGATCTGGCCCACAGATACTAATAACTGTCAAGACAGATTCCTGAACAAAACACAGGGGTTCAAAATGACCAGGCCAGACCCTAGATATTCCCAAAGACAACACCCAGGAATAATAATCACCTACAGTGTGGGCAAATTATGCCTTCAGTGGCTACAAACTTCCACACTGGCAGAAATTAAGCAACACCTAACTTTACTTACTGATGGTGCTGACTTGCGTGATTTCATTATGGGACCGCGCAAACAGCGTCAGAAACGTTTCATAGCAGCCTCTGTATATGCAGCATACAACGAGGCCTGGAAGGTCACTCAAATTGAGACAGCAGAAAGAATACGGGAAATTGACCGTATTAATTTGGAAAAATCACTTTCTGTAGTGGACAATGGGTTAATGACTCTGTCCTCCAGAATTTTTTCTTTGGACAGCATTGTGTCTTCAGCAATCGACATAATATCGCAAGACTTACTGTTGTTACAACACGGTCAGTCTCAATTGGGTTCTATTGTACAGCTAGGCTGGACGTTACAAAATCTGCGTTCAGGCTATGTGCCTTGGCATTTAATCAACACAACGTCACTTTTCAATATCTTTAACCTTACTGATAAACAAATCAGTATGGCCCAGAAGGGTGCTGATTATACAATCCTGAGCATTGAGAAACTCGAAAGATTACCAGTGACAATGTCAGAACGACCTGTCAGTGAATGGATAATACATGGGATAATTAATATTCCAATCTCAACCTTCAGGTTTCAATACTGCCAGAAATATATACAGGCTGGCATGCACGAAAAATTGGGAAAAGGGTACATTAAAACAACATGGAACCTGCCCTATTCACATGCATGTGTCAGTAATAAAGGACAGAAAGTGTTTCTTAGTGGCAATAATTGTGCGATGTCACTAAGCGGTACACTTCTGTGTAACGGAATTAGTTTGCATGGAGCCTGTGAAGGGAACTCAAATAACCTTTCATGTCACCAGCTAGGCACACCTGCTACAGAGATAGAACCATTCTTTCAAAGACTCTACAATGGGAGTTACATTCTAATTGTGGACCGCAGATGCTGTAGTCTTATGCCCGGGACTCCTTATCTCGTAACTACGACTGCGAAGGTCAAGTGCTGTGGACGCTTATTGTTCCCCAGCTCCTTTCCAGACAGGGAGGCAAGGGCATGGCCCAACTTGAAAATTACTTCTATTCGAATAGATACTTTAAGCAGAATGAAAACAGTGCTTCTTCAGACGCCGACAAGGCTCACGTCATCAAAAGAAACGTATGATCTCCTAGTCGCAAGGACGACTGCAGAGATACATTCATTGTTATCGACTAATTCCCCCATACATTTCGCAGAAATCCTGAATGAAATCTTAAATATTTCTGATACCAGTGGAGTCTCAAAAGTATTTAAGACAGTATTTTCGATGGCATTAACACCATTCAAAGCCATACTGGGTATTTTTCCAGATTTCGTCCACTCGATTTTTGGCGGACTTCCCCTCATTTTGGGACTAATTGCAGGAATCCTATTCTTAGTCCTCATATTTCGTTATGGCAAACCATGTCACAGACAAAACACCTGCGACAAGGGAAGAAACAATCCTAGCCATTGGATACCGGGACCGGATATCAAAAATCCTGGGACTATCCCGGCTTAGAGACCTGAACATGACTTGGTTTCTATCATTTCGACCAATGTGGCAACGATGTGTTTTACCTGTATTAAGGTGCCTGCTATGCGGAGAAGAATGCGTGTTAGACACCTGTCTGACGCTACAATCGGATGCGCCAATGGATGCAGAAACATTGTTGAGTCCAACAAAGGCTCATGCTTTGTGCTGCCCTCAACGGCTACCAATCCTGATGACGGCATTCGTGGAAGCTTCACCACTGCGATTAAGGGGTAGTGAGGTTCAAAATGAAAGCAGCATCGATCAGGTATGACCTTCTGTCAGCAATCCAAATCAAAATGTCAATGGAGACAATCATGCGCACGAATGCATGGTTACACCTATTTCCGAGTTAGTGGAACTCTCCCAGGAAGCTGTTGACAACTTTTTCGAGAGTCTAAATGATATGATGTTCTCACCGGAGCAGAAATAGAGACTTTTGAGCAAGCTCGTACACGGCGTTCCCTGAATTTGACCTTCAACTAGAATAGCAAAATACCATGAACAAATTTTCCCTCCAGTTCACGGACAGCAATTTTTTTTTCAGCAGCACCAAATTATTTTTGCATATTTTTCGGGACACTATCTTCTGCTTAAAGTAAGGACTATTCTTAGAGAACTAAGATTTCTACTTTTAGATAGCTTATAGACATTAGCTGCCCGCTGGTATGTTCATAATTATTTTATTCTGTGATGGAATGGTCTCGAAACTTTTTTCTGTGTTAAGAGCCATTTCATGTGTAAATTCTCATATACCATTTAGCAATAATGTATACAAATGCGTGATTACTTTAGCATTATTTTACAGCTTGAGTGCATACAATACATGTAAATGCTTTTTTTTCCCCCGTATATTTGATAAATTCCAAATGCATTTATGTATTTTGGGGTGGTAAGGTATACACGATACTCTACAGTATGTTTTACTATGCATAGATTAGTAAATATGTCCATAGTTAGCGTGGAGTGGGTGTGATGTATTCCTATAGGTTCTGTATCGATCCCCCTATTCCTGACCCTATTCTGGTTAACAAACTAACAAGTTAACTAGCAGCCATCCCATGAGGCAGAAAACCCCCATGATGCAGGAACCGTTATCTGATAAAGCCACACTACGGCACTGGAAGCGTGTTATCTGATTAGGTCATAACGCTTGCCATCTAATTAGACAAGCGATATTCCTCCAGCCCCTGATAAGGCATACGGAGTTCTCAAAACAAATCAAACCTATGACACCTTGGGAAAAACCCTGCGGCCATTGTTTTGATTTCACCGAGAACTTCAGCAAAAGAATGTGCTAACGACCTGGTCGTATGACATCCTTATTGACGTATCTATGTCCATCCTTACGTCAATCTCGGCACCTTAAAGGTATAAATATTACCGATATTGCCCTATGCAAACACACGCGGTGGTGACGAGGACGGAGCAGCCAGACTTGCCGAAGCCCAGAGCAGAGCAGACCCCGCTGGCGCAGCCCCGCCTTCCTGAATCGCGCTGAGAACGAGAAGCCGTTTTTCTCCTGCCGAGAAATCCAGCTCCGGCGCTTCCGGGTAGCCCTCGCAGGCAGCCTGGAATATCGAGACCAGAGACGAGAGATACCATCCCTCATCCATCCTAGATTCCAGGTACAGAACTGAATAACCCCTCGCAGAGAATTCTTTAGTCAGTCACTTGGCAAAACAAACTTAACTTAAACTGTAACTTTCTATTCCCGCCCACGCATTAGACTTAGGTCAGGTACACGGGGTAGGCGTAGCTAGAAACACCAGTTGAGTACGATTAGTCAAATGTATATGTGTATGTAATATATTTTATTCATTTTAAACCTTCATATGGCTTAGAAACCATATCAATGTTTTTACAGTATTATTTTATACTTCTGCTTTTAATGTATGCACTTTACTTAACCATAAGTATTGCAATAATATCGATCCATTTCTCTTGTACGAGAAAAGAGACTGATCAATAAATAACATCTTTTATTGAACACGCCCGTCTCTTCCTTTTCTCTACAATCTGATGAGACTAAGAATGCACGTACTGACTGAGTAAAATAAAATGCCTTTTGTTTTCACACGACTCTCGAGATACACTCTTGATTAGGGGAGAGCAAAGTTGTCATGTTCTATGGTTGTCAGAAACTAAATCCCTTCTTGTCTATCCAGGGAGGTTCAACTCCTCCTTGCCTATTCGAGAAAGTTTCTAGTGAACTCTGAGCTAGCTGGCAAACCCAAAACTTTAAGTCTAATATCGACAGTAGTAGACCTAGTTAACATCTGGTCTAGGCCTATACTATTGAAGGTATTATTCCAATGCGCAGAGCCTATTGGGATAATAGGAACTACACTACAATTGTATTGTAATTGATTTGTATAGCGCTTACTACGCCTGACGAGGGGTCGAGGTGCTTTTTTCAGCGAGTAGCATGCTACTCCGGGACCCATAGAGGATTAGTGTTGAATTAGTATAGTGAAACATTCAATTAAATTTTATGTGGTGGATATGTTAGTCATCTATTTGGATTCAGAAGGATAGCAGGAGGATAGAAGTGGAAAGAAGGTTTGTATTTATATAGCACTTCTCAACCCTGATGGGGTATTAAAGCGCTTTTTTTGGCAAGTACCGCGCTACTCCGGAAACCCATAAAGGATTAGTGGTGAATTAGTATGATGAAATGTGAAAGTAATTTGAGTGGTGGATATTAGTCAGTTATTTGGAGTGAGAAGGATAGCGGAGGGAAAGAAGGGAAAGAAAGGTTTGCATTCATATAGCTCCTGTTACCCCTCATAGGGTGTTGAAGCGCTTTTCTGGCGAGTAGCAGGCTACTCCGGAACCCAATAAGGATTAGTGTTGAAAACTAGTATAGTGATATATGAAGTGATTTGAGTGGTGGATATGTTAGGCAGTTATTTGGATTGAGAAAGGTTGGGAGGGGTAAAATAGGAAAAAAGGTTTACATGTATATAGCGCTTGTAACCCTGATGAGGTGTTGAAACACTTTGTTGGCAAGTAGCACGCTACTCTGGAACCCATAAAGCATTAGTGGTTAATTAGTATAGTGGAATATGGAATTAGAGAGGTGAACATGCTAGTCTGTTATTTTGATTGAAAAGGATAGTGGAGGGATAGAAGAGTGAAGGTTTTCTTTTTTAAGGTCATAGCAGTTGGAGGAGGCTTCTGGATGAGTAAAAAGGGTTTTTGGAGGGGAAGACTCAGAGGGAATAGGCTCGAAAGGTTTGTTTTGGGGATCGGTATAGTAAAAGAAGTGTCAGATGATGCAAGGAGGGGTAGAGTAGGAGAGAGTCAAGAAAGGGTTATTTTGGCGAACATAGTAGTGGTATGGGGCTTGGGATAAATGAGAGAGTGGGTGCATAGGATATAATGATTGATGTATAGAGTGAGAGATAGGGTAGTGAATTGGAAAGAGTAGCAGAAAGATGTTTCAGATGAGTCGGAAAGTTGGGCTAGAAGATATAGTGAGAGAGGTATAGCCTGAGAAATAGGGTAGTGCATTGGAAGTGCTAAATTAGAAGAAAGTGATAAATATATAGATCCATAAGTACATTGAAAGTATAGAGATGCATAAAGGAGGTAAGTATATGCAGACTAAAGATATTGATAGAGGTTGAGGATGAGAAATAGGTTAGTGTATTAGATATGCTTTTTCAGGAGAAAAGTAACAGACACACAGATCCAAGTACATGGATGCACAATGGAAGCAAGTACATGTAGACCAAAGATGATTTTATTTTTATTTTGTTTTGTTTTTCTAACAACATAATTATTGCACATGTTTAAACAAAGCAATACACAAAGATAAGCACATATCTATTGTGAAAATAAATGTGTATATACAGAGGCACAATTACATAGGGTGGGTATTGATGAATGGGAAAATGGGCAGCATTCCTGGCCCAGGTCCCAACCAGCCTCAAATAAGTATGGGCTGAAAATCCGTTCCGCTCGCGGAATTTGCGAATTTTTGACAAATTCACGGTCCGCGAATCACGTGAAATTGTCAAAGAATTCGCAATTCGCGAGTTGGCGGATTTTTTTTGCTTGGTCGCGCTTCAAAAATACAATCTCGCGCGCATGGCGTTGACTTACCGTGATTCTGAGTTCGCCGAGTTGTTTTCCTCCCGGTTTGCGTGCGCTGCCCATTTTTCGATCTTGCTGCGTGATCGCGTGAGACTTTTCGACCGCGAGTACGTCATTGTGTGATCGCGTGAGACTTTTTGACCACGAGTACCTCATAGCGTCCCGCCATCTTGCACTGCGAGACGCTCAGAACACGAATACTTCATAAGGGCCCGCGATCACGCATCGCAAGAGTAAACAATTGCGAACACGTAAATGCGCTGCGCAGCTGACTTCGGGAGGGAGATTTGAACTTCTCACTTTCCCGAAATAGCAAAAATTGCAATTCTGCACAAGAGATCTATCGCTGGCAGCATAAACCTTCTGAAATTTGGATCAGAATAACTCCTCAGATTGACATTTGGCTGCACTTTTTTGTGCAAGGAGTGCATTTTTAGGGGTTTGAGAAGAAAGAAGTGCCCCAGAGTCTCCAACTTCCTGTAACTGTCCAGGAGGCTCCTCCCAGTGCTTTGTCCATGTCCTGGTCACTTTTCATTTGGATCTTGAGCTGGAAGTATTACTCTTTGTGGCTGCTGCTGGATATTTGTATTTGAGGACCTTTTGTTTGGATCACTTTTGGAGTTGAGATTTTACAAGTACGTTGGGGTTGTTTGTTTGGGGCATTGCAGTTGCTGCAACTACAATTCATAAACTTTTTCACAACTTTTAAAAAAATAATTAAAATATATTGTGGGTAGCCACAGTATCTACTAGGCCCAGAGTTAGTCATGGGTGCATGTTACAACTGTTTATGTGAGTTTTGTTGAACTTAAATCTCATTTACGTCATGGATGGCATGGAATTGAATAGCTCACTGTTATTATATCTATGTGAATGTTTTTTGTAATTTTGGGGTGCGTGTTAAAGCCACACTAGCCAGTATGCCATGGGGTAGTCAGTGGTGCATGGGCCATGTCTTTCTGTGGGGTCTCTTGAATTTAAACATCATTTAGGGCATGGGTGCCATTGGATTGGGGTGATTTATTGTGTGTATTTTGATTTTTTGGGTGCTGTTGGGGCCTGGTCCAGGGCCTAGCCATGTGGGTGCGGGTCATTTTGAGGCCTTGTCCAGGGCCTGGCCATGTGGGTGGGGGTCTAGGGGCCATTTTTAAGCCAGGCAGTGTGCTTTGTGCCATAGGCCTGCAATCAGTCTGCCTTGCTGTCATCCATTATGCCCAGGGGTAGTCATTGGTGCATGGGCCAAGTCTTTCTGTGTGTTTTCTTGATTTTAAACATCATTTAGGGCATGGATGACATTGGATTGGGGTGATTTTTATGTGTATTTCGATTTTTTGGATGTTGTTGGGGACTGGTCCAGGGCCTGGCCATGTGGGTGGGGGCCATTTTGAGGCCTGGTCCAGGGCCTGGTCATGTGGGTAGGGGTCTAGGGGCCATTTTGAAGCCTGCCTGTGTGCTTTGTGCCATAGGCCTGCAACCAGTCTGCCTTGCTTTCATCCATTATGCCCAGGGTTAGTTAGTGGTGCATGGGCCAAGTCTTTCTGTGTGTTCTCTTGATTTTAAACATCATTTAGGGCATGGATACCATTGGATTGGGGTGATTATTTGTGTGTATTTTGATTTTTTGGGGGTTTTGGGGGTCTGGTCCAGGGCCATGTGGGTGGGAGCCAGTTTGAGGCCTGGTCCAGGGCCTGGCCATGTGGGTGGGGGTCTAGGGGCCATTTTGAAGCCAGGCAGTGTGCTTTGTGCCATTGGCCTGCAACCAGGCTGCCTTGCTTTCATCCATTATGCCCAGGGGTACTCAGTGGTGCATGAAACAACTCTCTCTGTGTGGTCTCTATCTCTTCTATTAATTAAAACAGCCATTTTGGATTGGAATTGCAATTTTTATTTTGGGTCTTTCCGTTTTTCGGTGTGTTGTGTTAATAATAATAAATTCCTTGTTGAAAATATTAATTGAAGCACGACATATGCAACATTTATTTAACTGATGTTCCTCTGGCTTCCTTTGCTTTAGGTGCACAAAGACTGACAAAATCATCCTCATCATCATCACTTGCTGTAGTGCCAGGAAGAAGTCCTGCTGGGGTGTGTGCACAACGTCACGTGACGTCACGTGTGGTGGCCACAGACAACTCTGCAACTCGTGCTACAGCTTCCTGCTGTTCTGACATCTGAAGAAGATGGGCCCAAAGAAAGGTGGCCCTAGCTCCTCTACCAAGAAAGTTGCCAGTGCCACTGCCAGTAAGAAGGAGCAGAAGAAGCAAGTGGCACCACTTACCAAGGAGACTGGTGTGCCAACAGACACTTTTTTGGGGGAAAAAAACTACGCCTGCAGCAGCGGTGTCCGCCGGGGACTAAGCGGGGAGCAGCACCTCCACTTCATTGGTCTCAGTGCCACCACGCCAAGTTAGATCTAAGTCCATGAGTGCCGCAGAGGCAGCCTCTTTAATTGCTCTTTCACCATCGACCAGTGATGTTGGCGTTGACTCATCGCAAAGTAGCATCCAATCAACGCAAGGTGTAACTCATCTGACGAGTGTTCAATCACAGCCGCAACGACAACCACAGGTGCAACAAGGAGAGGCGCAAGGAGAGGTGCAAGGAGTGGCGCAAGAAGTGGCGCAAGGAGTGGTGCAAGGAGTGGCGCAAGGAGTGACGCAAGTAGAGGCGGAAGGAGTGGCGCAAGGAGTGGCGCAAGGAGTGGCGCAAGTAGAGGCGCATGGAGAGGTGCAAGTAGAGGCGAATGGAGAGGCGCATGGAGAGACACAACTGCCCACAATGCTTGTTCCTCCAGAAGTAGGGGCACATCAGGAAATCGAGATTCAAGCGGAGGTATCATCCGAGCAAGCCACTCCTCCTGATGATCCATTGTCTTCCAGTTCCTCAGCACGAAAAAGGTCAAGGAGGGCTAGTACAAGTTCTTCTTCAAGCCCCATTCCTTCTGATGATCTAGATCTTGATTGGAACCCACCAATGCAGTCTGAGAGGGAGGCATGCCATGAGCCAACAAAGGTAGCTAAAAGGAAGGTTCCCGCAAGACTTTCACTTATGGGTGATGACGATGAACAAGAAGTAGAAGTGGTGTATTCTGCTGCTGATGAACAGTCTGACGATGATGACCCAGTCATCACAGTCGTCACTCCAGCCCCAGTGGGAATGCAGCAGACAGACATTTTGACCCTATCCCAAAATGCTGCTGTGCAGGATGTGGGCGGCGTGGCACTGGTACAACCACCAACACAGGTAACTACTACACCAACATGACCTACAGCTTCCATATTTTCTCTTCAGAAGGGCCGGCAGGGACCTCCATCCAGCTCGACCTCCATTACCTCAAGTAGTGGTGCTGTAAATGCACAACAGAGTCAAATTCAGCCAGGCCCATCCTCCACTTCATCTGGCATTGAAAGTAGCACCTCCACCACCACCAGAAATCTCCAGGCCCCAGTTTGGGACTTCTTTAGTATAAGCAAAAAGGCGGAAAACCTAGTCATTTGTTCGATTTGTAAATAAGTAGTTATTCGGGGTATGCTTGGTACCAACTATGGTACCGGAGGCCAGCGAGGTAATCTCAAAAAACACCACATTATCCAGTGGGAGGCGCACCTAAGTAACATCTGGAAAGTCAAAAGTACAAATCCAAATGTAGACATTGATATTGCATCTGATGACGAGGAGGAGCTAAGTGTGCAGGGGGAGGTGAACAAACTAGAGACATTTTTTCTGGTACACTCAGTACCCCTGGCAGCAGCACTGCAGTGGAAGCGCCCACACCCTCCTCTACCCCAACAACATCAAGGAGGCACAATAGTCTGGTAGAGACACCAATGCGAAAAAGTACATCACTGAGCCTAACTGGGTTGAAGAGGTCTGGATCCTCCTCATTACATATGAAAATGGTCCAGACCACCATTAAAAGCATGTTTTGGTCGGAGGCGCCGTTTGAACGCAACCACCCAACGGCACGTCTTTATAATGCAATGCTGGCTAAAATGTTAGCACAGTACCTTCTCCCTTTTTCTTTCGTGGTAGGGGTGGGTTTTCTAGAATTTGTGCCAACAGTCTGCCCTAAATGGTAGGTTCCTAGCCGGTCCTATTTTGACAGAGTTGCGGTTCCAGCACTACATCAAGATGTGCTGGAGGTGATTGGGGCAGCTTTGCAGAAGAGTGCTGTTCACACTATCCACCTGGCAACAGACATGTGGACCAATTGCCAAGCCGTTGATTACATGTGCATCACTGCACACTGGGTCTCTTTTGCAGGGGTTAGAGACAAGATATCTGCAGGTGTTGACAGTGCCACAATTTTTCAAGCTAGTCGGAAACATGCAACAGTAGCCATGTTTGCCATGGAGAAATCTCATACTATAGTAAACATTTTGGAGGAGTTTAACAGTAAGGTCTTTAAATGGCTGCATCCAAGAAAGCGCATGATTGGTTATGTTTCCACGGATAATGGTAGTAATATAGTTAGGGCCATGAATGATGGTGGCTATTTCAGAGTGCCGTGTTTGGCGCACAGTATTAACATTGTTGTTCAAGATTTCTTGAAAAAAGAAAACAAAGTCAGCAAGTTACTGACCAACTGCCGAAGAATCTGCACACATTTCAGCCATTCTTTTAAGGCCCAGAAGCAGCTGAGGATCATTCAACGTGTCCATAGAGTGCCAGTCAGAGGATTCATCCAGGAGGTGGCAACACGTTGGAACTCAAACTTCTACATGCTTGAGCGTCTGTTTGAGCAGTGCTTGGTAATCAATGAGTATTTCTTTGCACGGGGTTCTTTTATGAAAGACATGAGACTAGAGGTGGAGGAATGGGACCTAGTTCAAAGCCTGACAGACATGCTTCGTCCTTTTGAGGTCTACACGCGTGAAATCAGCAGGGAGGACTGTACTTTGGGCAAAGCTATCCCATTGTTGCGCATGCTAGAGCACCAATTGAAGGCGGTGTCTTCAACGTTCAAAGATAATACTGACAAGCAAGATGCATATCAGTTGGCGGAGAGCTTATTAACCCACCTACTTGACAATGCAAGGCTTAAAGTAATACATTGTGAACAACATTACATTTGTGCCACTATTCTGAATCCATGGTACAAAAAGGCACTGGCCAGCAATACATTCATTCCTTTTAATGAAGCAGATGTTTCAAAATACAAACATCGGCTAGCTCTGTCAGCCACTCGGTTCGAAAAAGAGCGGCAGGAAATTGAAGGAACAGGCAGATGTACTACTGAATCAGCAGGCCATCCGGCGTCAAGGTCCACTTCTGTGGCCGAAGGCAGTCACTTTCCCTCAGAGCCGTTACAGACACCAGCAACCGTATCATCATCATCCTCACCTGCACCAGGCCCAGCCATAATATTGTCGGAACCGGATTGGATAACTCATCAAGGGTTTGCTCGTTCCAGTGTTGATGCAAAGGCCACAGATGGTACACAAAGTGGAGCACCCCTGGATGACCTTGAGGGGATGGTGCAGGCCTATCTGGATGACCCAACACAGGTCTTCATTGATCACAACCCATTGCTGTATTGGTATGGGAAAAGTGGTCAATGGCCACTGATCACCAAGCTGGCTCTAAATTATTTGTCTTGCCCACTCGCAAGCGTGTCTTCTGAAAGTGTTTTCAGTGCTGCTGGTGCCATTGTAACTTCAAATAGGACCCACCTATCACCCAAAAATGTGGAGAGGTTAACAATGATCAAGTTGAATCAGCACTTCATACCACCAGATTACAAAATACGTGAATCCACGCAGGAAGAAGAGGACATCGATTTAGGTGACGGAAGTTCTTCTCTGTTAGATGACCTACTCCCGTCTCAATTCACAGAGTTTGAGGAGGAGGTCTACTTCCCTGACACCTAGGCCTGAAACTGACTTCCTTTTTTTTTTCGTCCTTATTCACTTTTATTCCTATGTGTCTTTCTTTGTTTTGCAACTTTTACCACAACAAAACTCTAATCACAACAAATCCATCAGAAGCACTGTCTTTGTATTATTTCCTTATTGAAGGTGCCGCTGTCTGCATTCCTGAAGTTCACAAGTTCACAACTCAGTCATGCTCCTCTATCCTCCTCCTCCAGACTCCCCCTATCCATTTCCCTCAAGGCAGATGGCTGGATTACGCAGAATCAAGAAACTGTCGCTTCGTAGACGAGTCCCCTCAAAAGAAGTGGGACTGGAATTACTGACTATATGCTGATTGCTGACAGTTACTTCTGAAATTGACACGAGAGGCTGCCCTGTGGGCCTTCACTTTAAGAACAAGATGCGGACAAAAAGTGGAACAGGTCATGAATAATGAGATGGCATGCAGTGGATAACACTGGCTGTCTGGCTCTGATGAAACCAATTGCTGTTTGTTTGTTGTGCATGAAACGAATCATATGTCTTCTGTTATTATTTAATCTTTTACACACTAAATGTAACTCAAGTCTACTCTGTTTTTACCTTGTTTAATTCAAATTGTACCTCTACTGCAGGGGCCACTACGCTGTATTTTTTAATATGCAAAATGTCCTTGGACTCACTGTGTGTGTAGACTGTGACTGCATGAACAACATTGAGTTTGCCAATATACCATGATGATGATGAGTCTTGATGATCAAAGTTACATAATATCTTTTTTCTTTCCAGTCACTCACTGGGATGGATGGATCATCATCGTCGGTTTACGGAAGTACTATGGCCATTTCGTGAGTGGCAAACAGGTAAAGAAGTCAACAACAACTACAGCAGAACTACATGTCTGTCTAGTCGTGATATGAAGAGGTCGAGCTATGCCAGAGTCCAGACAGCAGTTCATGTAAAATTGCGGCTATGTGGCTTGCTGCATACAATTAGATATGCTTTGTCTGTCTGTGTCAAAGAGGTATGCTACATCAGGTTGCTTCACTCAGTGGTGCCTGCCTTGACCATCTGCATGATTCAAAAAGGGGGTGGTGATGGACAGAGAAGGGCAGACCAAACTACCAAGCCAATTCTTTACTGGAAAGGAAACAAGCTTCCGGGGACCGGTTTCTGGCATTACAGCCGTCTTCGGCCCGGCTTGCTTGAATCCTGATGGTGCAGTGAGCAAGGAACTCACATCTGAGCATACCCTTCCACACTTGTGGTGGCCAAAACGATTCAAAAAGGGGGTGGTGATGGACAGAGTATCTGAATTAAGCAGAACACTCCTACCCAGTCAAAAGATCAGGGCTTGATCCATCACCGTTTTTTAGCTCACTGCACCATCCCAGTTCAGATTCTGGCTACATGCAAATTAGTCTGACCCTGGCCCAGTGCATCATGGGAACAGGGCAGACCAAACTACCAAGCCAATTCTTTACTGGAAAGGAAACAAGCTTCCGGGGACCGGTTTCTGGCATTACAGCCGTCTTCGGCCTGGCTTGCTTGAATCCTGATGGTGCAGTGAGCAAGGGACTCACATCTGAGCATACCCTTCCACACTTGTGGTGGCCAAAACGATTCAAAAAGGGGGTGGTGATGAACAGAGTATCTGAATTAAGCAGAACACTCCTATCCAGTCAAAAGATCAGGGCTTGATCCATCACCGTTTTTAGCTCACTGCACCATCCCAGTTCAGAACCTGGCTACATGCAAATTAGTCTGACCCTGGCCCAGTGCATCATGGGAACAGGGCAGACCAAACTACCAAGCCAATTCTTCACTGGAAAGGAAACAAGCTTCCGGGGACCGGTTTCTGGCATTACAGCCGTCTTCGGCCCGGCTTGCTTGAATCCTGATGGTGCAGTGAGCAAGGGACTCACATCTGAGCATACCCTTCCACACTTGTGGTGGCCAAAACGATTCAAAAAGGGGGTGGTGATGGACAGAGTATCTGAATTAAGCAGAACACTCCTACCCAGTCAAAAGATCAGGGCTTGATCCATCACCGTTTTTTAGCTCACTGCACCATCCCAGTTCAGAACCTGGCTACATGCAAATTAGTCTGACCCTGGCCCAGTGCATCATGGGAACAGGGCAGACCAAACTACCAAGCCAATTCTTTACTGGAAAGGAAACAAGCTTCCAGGGACCGGTTCCTGGCATTACAGCCGTATTCGGCCCGGCTTGCTTGAATCCTGATGGTGCAGTGAGCAAGGGACTCACATCTGAGCATACCCTTCCACACTTGTGGTGGCCAAAACGATTCAAAAAGGGGCTGGTGATGGACGGAGTATCTGAATTAAGCAGAACACTACTACCCAGTCAAAAGATCAGGGCTTGATCCATCACCGTTTTGCATTAGTAGTTTGGTCTGCCCTGTTCCCATGATGCACTGGGCCAGGGTCAGACTAATTTGCATGTAGCCAGGTTCTGAGCTGGGATGGTGCAGTGAGCTAAAAAACGGTGATGGATCAAGCCGTGATCTTTTGACTGAGTAGGAGTGTTCTGCTTAATTCAGATACTCTGTCCATCACCACCCCCTTTATGAATCGTTTTGACCATCTGCATGGCCCTGGCCTGATGTGTGTTAATTACTATCCTTGAAAAGGGGACACAGAGTACACACTTTATAAATTATGCTTGTATGTAATACTGTCGCCTCTGAAACTGAAAATGTTATTTTTGCACTACACACCGCACTATATATTTTTTCTCCCTGGTGTTTTAATATCACTTCCTGTTTTTCCATCAACAATTACAGGCCGACTTTTACCTTGTGCGATGGAGAAACGATGAACTCAGGCTTACCATTAGCGATCTGCAATTCCGCATCCGCCAGGCAGGCAGTGGACAGTGTGTCTCGTCACCAAGATTGATCAACGGAGCGTCAGATGGAATGGAGGAGTACCGCGAATAAGAGGAATGGCTGGATGCATGCAACTTCCTAAATTGAACAGGACAACTACAACTTGCAGTTACCATATCCTCTTCACTTCCCCTTATCTTTTAAATAATGTTATTGTTGTGAACTTCTATGAGTGTGACTCTGTGCGTTTGTTTGCTCTCTGCTTCAAATTCATCCCTCCAGCTATTTGATCAGTTTCTTTGCTATTTTTAAAACTAATTTAATGTACTAATAAGTGTTTAATCTCTCTGAGGGCAGATAGGAAAGTGAAGTTGCGTAATTACTGCAGCCCTGTACTGTCAAATTGTTTCTTCACAGTTAGTAAGTTGCAGTAAGTACTACTTTTCAGTAACCTAACCATCCATTTAGCAAACAACTTCATGCATGCAGTAGTGCACTTCCTTTATGTCCCTTAAAAGATTTATGCATATCGTCGTATCCAAAGATTTGTTTTTCTTCATTTGTTGTTTGTCTATGCTGTGTTTTTTTTTCTTTCTCCACAAAACTTTCCCAAAAAACCCATTCTCATCCAATTTTCAAACCCTAACCCTCTTCCCCCAGGCTCCGTGATTTTCATTGAGGTGTGACTAAATGACAACAATAATTCCACACACTTGCTGGGGAGGATAAGGTCAAAGCAACAGGAAATCAATTTCAAGGCTGGTGAAGGAATCCGAGGATACATTCTTATTCTTATTCTGCTTGACACGCACCCATGAGTATTTGCAAATCAAATCAGAATTTCATGTGCGTCATCAAGTGGATTGATCATCAACTACATCCTCCACCTACACGTGACGAATACTTACGCTGCTGTGTCCTTCACCTTCAGTACTATTTCTTGTAGTAACCATACTCCACGCAACTAGTACTTATATTTTGAATACTTTAGCATTGCTTAGGCTACAATTTATGGCACTGTTCTTGTGTACTGTACTATCTATCGTACTGTTCTAATGCTACGCTCAGGCCACTCAATGTTTCATTTCCTTTTTTTCATATGCTGCTACTGCCAGTGTTTACCACTACTAGTACCACCACAACGATGACATTTCATCCATCCAGGATTCCATAGCCAACCTTTGCATGCTGCCAGCGCTGTGCCTAGCCCTATTCTCAAACACGAATCACAGGTAAGATAAGCATTTTGGGAGAGGAATAATAATGGAGTAGGAGGAGAGGAGAGACTGACAGTAGTACTAGTAAAGGAGTAGGACAATTGAATTCACTAACTCTGTCAGTGGCACTTTTGTACAAATTTGGGCGATTAGCCAATTTGAATCAACCAGCCAGTTAAGTTTCAGGAAACCAAACGTACAGTTAACCCACCCCTGCCTCCCCAACAAAACTATAAAAAAACGCGGATGCTATGTTTAAGTTGAAATAAATCATTATTTGAGACCTAACAAAAATAAACTATCCCACAAGAAGACCTAACCCACCCCCCTCCCTAACCCCAACCAATGTCCATGAAATCAATGTCCCCAATCCAAAAACCTCAACACCCAATTCCCACCCCCCAAAAGTGTTTAATAAACGGGCAAAGGACAGTCTCTCTACTTCCGCCGGTGGTGTCCTTTGGCCAGGTGGTCACGCTGCTCTCTCCGGAGGTCCTTGAGCAGGGCTTTCAGCCTTGCCACCTCCTGCTCTAGGTTGGACACTCTCAGGGTCAAGCGGTGCACATGACCCTTGCACTTGCAGGTACTGTGGGGGGCAGCTGTTCTTTTTTCTGCTCGGCAGTGGCGGGTGGCTGCCAGACTGCGGCTCCGTACCGCTGGAGGTTTTCGCTGGCTGTATGACCCAGGTGCAGCGGAGGAGGATGCAGCTGTCGTGGATGTTGTTGTTGTAGACTGCGTGTCATCCTCCTCCTCCTGGGCCACCAGCCACCGATATTCGGCGACAATTGCCTCCAGCTTCAGTTGCTGGGCCCGTCTAGCCAACTCCTTCCTTGTTAGTTTGGAAGGAGTATCTATATGAAGAAAGAAAAACATACTGTAACCAATGCTCTTTAAGATTAACACAAAATAATTCAGCAGAAAGTTGTGTCACAGTAGCACTAGCAACTTGCAAGCACAGTACATAACATTTGTGGCATGTATCTATCTAACCTCCCACTTCGTCGGCCTCTGCTCTAACATTGGTGGGAGTTTCAGGAATTCTACTAGCACTATATAGACTCACTACATTAGACTCATACAGTACACCAGTCTTCTTCTTCTCTCTTGTTTAGCGAAATTGGTACGTAAACTTGTGGAAGCCGGCATAATGCCAGCGCAGTCCACTTGCACCCGAGAAAAACAGACGCAAGCCATGATGACACAGACTTGCGTTACTGTCCAGTATATGCAGGTGGTGAAGCTCTTACTTTTCTATTACGGGTGGCACTGGCCATACTCTGTTACACGGGCTACTGCTTAATTAATTTAACTTTCACCCTGCCCTGCCCCTGACTACTACAAAAGGAAAATGAAGAAGATAAATAATATGATCATCTCAACAACCGCCTGACCTTCCACACGCCCACCCGCCAGCTACGGTCCGCTAGCCTCGCCCTCGCCACCGTACCACGCATCCGAAGAGCCACCGCCGGAGGCAGATCCTTCTCCTACCTGGCGGCCAAGACTTGGAACTCCCTCCCCATCCACCTTCGGCTGACCCAGGACCACCTCGCCTTCAGGAGACAACTCAAGACCTGGCTGTTCGAGCAGTAGCGGCCCCCTCGCCCCTAGCGCCTTGAGACCCTTCCGGGTGAGTAGCACGCTATACAAGTGCTATGATTGATTGATTGATTGATTGATCCCTTCACAGGATATTTGCTTACATATGGGATGACATTTAGGTGCTTTTGATTGAATGAACACCGATAGGCCATACATGAATGACAGAGTTGTAAAAATATTATTAACAGAGGTAGTGAGAGAGTGGTCACCGTAATCGCCGGTTATATGCTGTACTTGCAAACTACTGTTACTATTCATGGTAGTAATCTAAAAAATTACAACTTCTACTTTTCTCGGCTTTGCTACTCTGACACGGATGTGCGGTGTTACATGATCTTCAAAGTAACACTCTTCATCCAGTGACCGTCTACTCTGTCTACATACACCTATGCCAACTATGAGGAAGATACCATCCAGGCATCAATCCATTCAAAGTAAATGTCAATCATTCTTCTTAATGTCTGACTCTCAACTGGACAAACCTTACTTTTTCTCACCGAAAAACAACCTTTTTATTTTATTTTGTAAACCGCCAGCCATGCATCCGTGCTTGACTTGCATTTGAATTTGAACCAAAGGATATATTGCGCACACATACAGTTTCTGTTTCACCCACCCAGGCAGTCCTCTTTTCTTTCTCCTTCCACCCGTCCTTGCTTCAGCCTTCAACTGGCCATGCATCAGATTCCCAGCCACCTCAGGCAGCATTCAAAAACAAGGATCATTCTTTGCCAGTCATTAATTTTCACTCGCTCATCCTTCCTTACACCCTTCTTTCCATTTTCGTTCATCCCATCCATCAAGTTCATCTCTGATCTGACTGGGCTTCTCGATGAAACTTTCACAGCTGAGTTGAAGTCAAATTTAGAGGAGGCCATTTTTTACTCATCAACTCCCGTCGCTATTGCTAATGAGAAGTCAAGGGTGACTGTCTTCTACCTGGTTGACAAAAATTTAGTTCTAAATGTGTAAGTCTTCTTAACAGTAAAGTGTACTTGTACTGTACAACATATACACCCCTGCAGAGAGCCCACTCTGCAATCTCAATAAGTAAGGAATATAATAGCTTACCACTGCCCGCCACTACTGTGGCATCCCCCACAGCAGTTCCTGCTGGCTGTGGCCCCGCATCCGCCCCTGGAGTGCTCACCTCCGCCCTGGCCCCGGCACTGGTGGATGGCTGTGCCGATGGTGTTACGCCTAGAAAATACATTTAATATTTTTAGATGCCATATACACCACTCCCTATTTTGTCTAGGATTAAAAAAATGTTACTAGTACTACATAAACAATTTTAATAACTTGTGACTCTCTAGTCTAAACTAAAAATGTCCCTTTCTTCAGGGAATGGTGTTTTTTATTTTGCTTAGCCATAACATGTGATGCTACACTTTTTGGCACAACTGATGAATGCTTGCTTTTTAACACACACCATTTTTCTTATAACAGGCAGAAGCTTCCCTTCTGGGAACAAGAGCAAGATCATCATCATATGTTAGTCGGAGTCATCATCGATTCATCTCCACCAAGACATTAAGTTCCAACCAGGTGAGGGCTCTCCCACAATTAATGTGTGAAATCAGCCACTTTTCAGTTGCTCACCGTTTATCTTATTTGACATTGATTTTAATAAATGTTTTTATATAATGCACAATTAAAAATGTTACAGAATACACACAGAGCTAGATGTTTTACTTTTAATAAAGCTACAAAACTTACATAGACTCTGTGGTTTTTGGTCATGAGTGAGTGAGCGAAAGGGTTTGCAATTTGCAAGCATGAGTCCGTGACTCTGAGAGGTCGGCACTCTGACTCCATAGTCTTATGTTCTGGGTTGTATATTCATTGGGGATCATCGCTGCATTCGGGAGCTAAATAATGACTCTGACACATTAGCTAGTCAGTAAGGTGATTGGTTGTTCAACTTCTGTTATGACTGAGGTATGTGGAAAGTCTAACTTCGCCTATTATAATTTATAACCAATGCCCTATTTCTTGTCCATAGTTCTGTATGTGCAGAATAATCCCTGCAACAGTAGTAGTATGTCCTCCTATCCAATCAAAAAGTAAACTAGTATCTTATTCTTGGTGGCCATTGACATTTTATTGTTGGGAATTGTCAAAGCATAAACATTTAGAAGACTTCAATAGACATTAATGGCAACCCAGAGGACTGCACTCAGTGCCTAGAGCTAGTGGCCATAGCTTACAAGTCACATTTGTACACAAACGCTGAAATGCACTTTGCTTCTACAGAAATAATACTGACAGCAGTTCAGACCACTGTAGTAAGAGAAAGAGCACTGGCTCAGGGGAAATGAATAGTTGTCATAAGTCCTTAGAGGGTACTATTAAGGCAAGCATTTCTAATGCTAAAGTCTTACATCCAAGATAGATACAATGGGCTAATTCTCTCACTGCACCGGATGTAGAATACAAGACTAAAGACACAAGCATTTCTGCAATATGAACACGAATATCCTCTACCAAATGAATAATGCCTCTAGATCAGTATGAATACATTCTTTACACTGTTGGATCTGCTCACCCGGCCATAGGAAGTAAACAACAATACAGCCACGCTTGTGCGATTGTAAAAGGTCGTAGGCGTGATGGCATGGTTAATCCCAGCGATACGAAGACACAGTCTCTAGGAGATTGCACGGTTCAGCTGGCAGAACTAAAATCCCTATTACTGGCTCTAATAAATACAGATCGAGAATTCCCCACACTTATAGTATGTGATTCTTTTTACTGTGTCCAGTCAAGCAATGAATATCTACACTGCTGGGATCAAAATGGGTTTAAGGACTCAAAAGGTGGCACAATTAAGCACAATTAAGCACAAAATGCAATGGGAACAGGTAGCTGAGTTGAAAAATGAACTACCAAGAACTCACGTGATACACATGCTGAGTCATCAACGTGATGGCATTCACGTTGAACGGGATTCATTGGCTGATGAAGCTGCAAAGGGTTCAGTACGAACTGCTGCTGTAGCTGCAATCACTCATTCAAAAATGAGAATAGACGGACAGATGATGGTAGCTGTCATTGCTTCACGCAAAAACAGCAAAGTCTTACCATAAGGTTTTACACTCAAATACTCCTACAAGTTAGAGGCAAACAACATTCCGTATGCTCAGATTCCAAGAGTTGGGGATAGAGTAATACCAAACATGGATAACAGATTAGGTTTAATACGAGCTGCACATGAGGGTCTAGGTTCTGCACACGTAGGGATTACTGCAACAGTTTCTAAACTGAAACAACACTATTGGTGGCCTGGTTTAACAAAACAGATGAAGAATGTTATCTTAAATTGCGACATCTGTCACGAGATGAAGGGTTCCCACGTAGCGTGTCCAGCGCAGACACCTTTACAAATATCAGACAGACCACTAGCGTGTGTCTTTCTGGACCACTGCTTCCCCCTACTTTGGGATGGGCCTTACAAGTATATCTTGGTGGCAGTGGATTCATGCTCAAGAGTCATCTGGGTATGGCCTCAATGCTCGGCTGACGTTCAAACTGATTTGCGAGTCTTCATAGGGACATATGTAATTTGCGCATTACACTCGGACCGTGGCCCCGTGTTTAGCTCTTGGGCTTACAACGAAAGCCATGGAAGGTTTGGGTGTAGCATTGCGGTACCCCTCTCCGTGCCATCCAGAGGGAAATTCAGTTGTGGAGAGCAAAAACTGGGACTTAAAGCTGTCTTTAACAGCAAGGGTAATAGGCTTGGGTGGTAGTTGTGTCAATCACCTATATGGGGTACAGCGTGCCCTCAATAACATGCCAAGAAGTTCTCTAGGGAGTGTCACTCCTTATGGAGTCCTATTTAGAACAAAAATGTGGGTAATTAATCTCAATTATGAAGACACAGTGGCGAATGAAAAAGCATTTGACATCAATAAACGTTTGACTGTTTTACAGCATCTGAATGAATCAAGTGCAAAAACAACAATTGATGGACGGAATGTTGCACAATGGCAAAACATTCACCCCCAGTCACAGATCTGGGTTTAATCCATCATTATTTTGCTCACCACACCACCCCAGTTCAGACATGGCCATATACACAGTCTTGACCCTGTGCCTCATGGGAACAATCCAGCCCGAACTGCCAAGTCATGTCTTCCCTGGACCGGAATCAAGCATCCTAGGACCTGTTTCTGGCTATCAGCCGTCATCAGCCAGGATTTGTTTTTGAATTTGTCACCCCGAGTGGGACGGGTATGCTCAGACGTGAGTCCTGTGCTCTCCATGCCACTGGAATCAAGCTATCCTGGCTGATGAGGGCTGAAAGCCCGAAACCGGTCCTAGGATGCTTGTTTCCAGTCCAGGGAGGACCTGGCTTGGCAGTCCTGGCTGGACTGTTCCCATGGGACACAGGGTCAAGACTGATTTGCATATGGCTGGGTTCAGTGGCAACAAAAAATTTGGTAGGGGTGTTCCCTATAAGGGAGTAACCGCACCTTCACATGCGTTTTAGATGGAATGGTAATTTGGGAAACACAGTTAATAAGGATATTGTTAATACAATCGGAGTGCTAGGGAGACCACTGTCACTCACTACCAAGGGAGACTAAAGCAAATCCAAAAGATTTGCAGGAACAAAATTGCAGAAAAGGGGTCAATTGTATATATCCAGTAGATAGTTATAGTTAGAACCTAGTTTCCATAGGAAAAACATTTTTTGTTTTGCCAATAACTTTCGGGCCGCTTGACGAATCTTCACAAAATATTCCAGCTTGTTATGACTCTCTCTTCAGCTGCTATCTTTAAAGTTTTGGCGAAATGCATCAAGTGGCAGCTGAGAACCATGGGGTGCTTAAAAGCACATTTGCCTCTGTTATTTCCCATAGAACTTTTAGACATGGGTACAGCCCAAACTGCTGAATGGATTTACACCAAATTTGGCTCTATAGTTTATGTTGGTTCAAGGAAGTGCCCTCTAGTGATATGGTGTAAGTCCTTTCAATAATTGCAGAGAAATGTAAAGAAATTCCCAGTTGTATATTTAGGGACGTTAGATCCAAAACCTGTCCCAATCTTGTGCTGATCTGATTAGCTGTCAACACTTCGAACTAGGAAGGCAGCCATCTTGTGACTTAGTTGAACCAAGTCACAAGAAAAAACATTAAAAAGAGAAAAGGGGGAAGGTTAGAAACACCCTTACCCCCTAGGCCTTTTGGCAGGGTCCCCTTGGGACCCCCCAGGGCCCAAAATGCTTTTTTTGAAAGACTTTGCCGACAGTAGTGCTGAATCTGCGACTCCCACACATATTGTGAAATCTATGCCCCTGGGTGGGCCAGTTCCTCTGGGCAAGTTTAAATAATGATGCAGGGTCCTGCACATACCCCAGCGCAGCCACTGGTACCGCCACCTCCCTGGGGCCGGAAATATTATAATGAGGTGGGGCCACATAACCCCCCTGCAGCCCTGGGGACTGCCACTATTCTGGGGCTAGATTTAATATTAAAGTGGGGGCGCCTGTGCCCCCACTGCCCTGGGGACCGCCACCTCCCCGGGGCACACTGTTTATTTTTTCAAGTATTGCCAGAGAGGTGATAGGGAATCACCCACAGCCCCAGGGACCGACACCTCCAGGGAACACATAGAATAATGAAAGGGGTCTGGTGCGGCCCCCTGGCCTCAGGGACAACACCTACCTCTAGCAAATTTGATGAAAGGAGAGAGGCCGTGCACCACCCTCCTAGAGCTATACATTTGCCCTGGGAACCTCCACCCTCAGGGCTGGCTCCAGCAATGTCCCTGGGTGCCCAGCCTCAGGAAATTACAGTTTGCTATGGCTTGGTGGAAGCACCATAGCAAACACTGCTCCACTTCGTGGAAGGGAGAGCATCGAAAATGCTCTTGCTTTCACAAAGCATGTTAGAAGCTCCCTAAATCCAAGGCAATGTCAGGTCCTGCAGGAGGTAGGCAGACAGCAGTGACCATGGGGGCCTTGAGGCCCAACTAGAAAAACTAAAAATAAACTGGGCGCTCTGGGTGGGACCCGGGCACCCAATAGTGTGGCCAGGCCCCCATCCCATGTATATAAATATATATATATATATATTTTTTTTTAAGGGCAGGCCCTTGGATGGGGTCCCTGGGGCCAGATTCAGACCACAGAAAGGGGGCCACTCTGTTCCCCTTCGTTTATTCATTTTTTTTAGGAGGAAAAAAAGGGAAAAGCCGGGGATAAAATTGGCCCAATGAAAGGGGGCCGAGCAGCCCCCTTTACCTAAAAAGATAAACCTAATAAAAAAATCCTCCAGCAAGTCGCTGGAGGCCACGTATCCTTCACCACCAATCTGCAAACACACCTCCTGATGCGGTGATGGTTGGGGCAGGAAGTCCCCTTGAATGCTGGGGGTCTCTGGGGGCCAGCATGCCCTCCTGTTACCTCCAGTAAGTCCCAGACATCAAATTTTCTGAGAGGACATGGAGGCCACACCCCCTTTCTAGACTCTTCTCTGCAAATACGCCTCCAAGCATGCTTCTGGTTGAGGAATGAATTCCACTTAACTCCTCAGGACTAAAGTGGACTTCTTCTCAAAACCAGTAGTGCACTAGAAGGTGCAGTTGCCGAGTGGTGGAGAAAGGGGGTGTGGCCTCTGACAACCTCTCAGCAATACAGCTGTGTGGGTCTTACTGGAGGTTACAGGAGGTGTATTTGGCTGCAAGGACCCTCAAGAGTCAAGGGGACTTCATCCCCCAACTAGTAGTACACCAGGAGGCATGTTTGCAGAGTGGAGGAGAAAGGGGGCGTGACCACCGAACACCTCTCAGCAAACTCACTGTGAGGAACTTACTGGAGTTAACAGAAGGGGTAGTGCACACCCGCAATCCATTTCTTCTGACCTCACATATTACATCGCTCATACCATGGTCAGTGACATCACTGATGACATCTCAAATGAAATCATCGATTACATCATCCACAGAATCTCTGATGCACCCACTGACACTCCAATATAACCTTTCATACAACTACTCCAACTTCCACACTACCATTCTCAAAACCATTGACACCCCATACTAGTACTTATATATCCACTCACTGATGCATAGGTCTACATACACATCCATTTAGCCACACATAAAGCCACTCACACACCGACTAACTCACTAATACAGCCATTGATATATCTACTCATACGTCCATACAGCCACTCACACACTGTCAGTCACCCATTGAGGTATTCACACACCTACTAACTCACCCATAGACTCAATCACACAACCACCTACTCCCTATACAGTTTATACACACACCCACTCACTTTTTCATAGATACTAGCACATACTCACTCACCTATACAGCCACTCTCACAATCACTCACTCGTACAGTCACTCATATAATCCAACCGTCACCTATACTTACTTTCACATATGCAGTTACTCACCCATATAACACTGACAAATCCATGCGCTCACCGACACACTCTCCCCATACAGCCACTGACTCACTCATCCATGCAGGCAGTCAAGCACCCCCTCACCTATCCACACAGACACTCATACACCCATACAGGTACTCAGAAACAAATCAATCTCCCATGCAGCCACTCACCTACCCACTCCCCAACAATACAGCCATCTAGACACAAACTGATAGACTGATACAGACATTCACACAATCTAGTCACTCACCCATACATTCACTGAGACACCTAATCACTCACTTATACAGTCAGTCATGCACCCACTAAATCATCCATACAGGGACTCATACACCCACTGATTCACCATCGTACCTTGATATATATACTTAACTCTTATAAACTTTTTTAAAACACTCTCAGACACTGGATGATAACTTCAGTGATGCCATTTGAGATGTCATCAATGATGTAATCAGTGATGTCACTGAGCATGTAATGAGTGATGTAATGTGTGAGGTTAAAAGCAGAGCATTGCGATGGCATAAGTTAGCTCAGGTAACTATAACTGCTGATTTTCACTGGTTTTGTGCAAATGAAATGTGAGCCTAGCTATAACATCCCTTGTTTTCAGTGGAAAAAAAGAATATATATATATGTATATATATATATATATATATGTGTGTATATATATATATATGTTACCTACTGGCGGTCGCCAGTAGGGAGTTATAGTTAGGACCTAGCTACCATAGGAAATCTGCAACATTCTATTGGGAATAACTTTGGCGCCGGTAGAGGAATTTGCGTATAATGTTCCAAAATTTAGGCCAGCTCCGCTCCGCTTCTTCTCTGGAAGTTTCGGGGGATTCGTCATGCGGGGGCCGAGAAAAAAGGGGGGTCCCAAAACGTGTTTTCCCCATGTTAATTTCCATAGGACAAATAGACAAGGCTACAGCCCAAACCGCTGAATGGAATTACACCAAACCTTGCAAAATTGTAGGGACTGGTACACAGAAGTGCCTTTTCTATATTTGGTGAAAATTGCTCCAGGGTTTTTACGAAAATTAACTTCAAAAACACATATATATCTATATGCGCGCTTCAAGCGCTTACCGGTACGCGTACCGGGGAGCGCACCGTGCGTGCCACGGGAGTGCGCGAGCGGAAAGCTGATTGGCTCTCAGGTGTCTGTCAACATGCGAAACAGTCCGGAGAGTCCACCATCTTGTGTCTCGGTAGAATCGAGACACAAGAGGTAAAAAACAAAGGGGGAAATGATTTAAAAGGGGCAGGGTAGATACCCCCTGACCCCCTAGGTTTTCCGAGGGGGGCCTAGAAGGACCCTAAAGGGCAAAAAAACTTTTTTTTTTTTTAATTCACGGGGTAAGCGCTGGGTGCGTTCCCGTAAACGTTTCCCGGTACGCGTACCCTGAGCGCACCACAGGGAAAAACAGTGAAAAAAATTAGAGTAAAAAAATAATTTAGAGTGCTTAGAGGTAGGGTAGCTCTGAAAAGAGCTGTTGTGTTATGTGGGTGATTTAAGTACCTAGAAGTAGGTACTGATGCAGAGTCTAAAATTCAAGAGAAAGACTCTGATCCCCTAATTTGAGAAATGTACACCGTCTCCTCTGTAGATATCTTGCATGTTGTAACGCAAGTTATTGTGGTCTATGGAACCCATACCTTAGAATCTTAGGAAAGCAGAAACAGATCTTTTTGGGACCCTCTGATAAGGCCTGGGGGGTCACGGGCACTCTACCCTGCTCCCTTTTCACGTTCTCCACTTTTACATGTCACTCTCTTCTGAAACTACACAAAATGGCGGCGAGAGGGTGCATTAGAGACAGACAATGAGAGAAAGGAGGCAGGAGATGAAGAAGAGATGTCAAATACACATTGGAGAAAATATAGTGGGAGAAGGGAAGTAACTATGAGTAAACTTACTATGTAACATAAAAATGTTGCAGTCTATACTATAAGTCTTACTTTATTCTACAATCACTTCGCTATTACCTCATAAATTACAAATAAAAATTAATAATGTCTGAAACAATTTTTAATTTCTAAATATACATTTATTCTTTAGAATTTTCATAATTTAAAAGAACTATTAACATGTCTTCATCAGGAATTTCCTCTTCAATAACATCATCAGGAATCTCCTCATCAAAAGTCTGCAAAGTTGATTCCTGGAACTCTATGGTCTTCAAACATTCGAGAAATTCGCTGTCAAGAGACTGATCCAGAAAATCCCTCATGTCATCTCCTCCAACAGAAACGTCTTCATTACTGGTGCTTTCAATAAGTGGGACATTCAAAATGTCCATAAAAGTAGTGGAAAATTCAAAAGAAATTTCTACGGTCTCTGTATTGTGATCCATTTTATTTTGAAATTTCTTGTGTGTGCTGAGTTAGATGGGAATTACCATGGTAACAGGCTGAATGAGCACTGGGGGGATGGGTGAATATTATGTGAGTTTGAAAGTGTTGAAATGTAGAACCAATTAAAATGTCAGTTTGGTTTTGAAATAGTGTGGGAAGAATTCTGATTGGTTAAGTCTAGGGATATGTGTGAAGAATTACAGGGAATCAGGGCCATTTGTGATTGCAGTGTTTCAGATGCATTTCATAGATTCTGCTTAAGAAAATCTGGTGTGTGTGACTGACACTGTTCTAAATCTTCAAAAGCATTTTTAAAGGTGAGTAATGATTCATTTAATATAGATAGAGTGCTGTATGCACTATGGGGAAGATTAAGAAGCATATTGGGCTTGTTTATTCTTGCATTGTGTCTCATGTTTCTATGTAATGCTGGCAAAAAAATGAATGGTGCATATTGGAAATGTATTTTGGAAATGAGTCAGGTTTCTGCCTTGTAATGTAGTGGTCATTTAAATGGGCTGTGCTCTGTGTGTAAAAAGATTTACTATGCTACATGTTTTTGGTTAAAATGTAAGATGGTGAGAGATGGTGAGATGGTATGAGCACAGACACACATAGTGGAGGCAGAGACAGATATGGTAGATTACATGTAACATCCTGGTCATGTGGCTAAGATCACACTGTGAGTTAAGCTTGATTTTAAATGAATCTGGGTGAATAATGTGCTTAGTTGATGTGTTTATAAATATGGGAATACATGTATTCTTGAAGTCAGTTAGGCTTTAGGATATGTACTAGTAGTGAATCTTAGGCAGCATGTCTGTTGGGCCTCTTACTTCACAAATAGGCTCTAAGCTGTGCATTAAAGATCCAGGGTGTGCTGTTGAAATGAAAAAGGAATGTTATGTCTTGCTTATATATATATATATGGTCTGTTTTTTGGCAGTAGAGACAGTGAGATAGTATGAGCACAGACACACATAGTGGAAGCAGAGACAGACATGGTAGATTACATGTAACATCCTGGTCATGTGCCTAAGATCACACTGTGAGTCAAGCTTGATTTTAAATGAATCTGGGTGAATACTGTGCTTACTTGATGTGTTTAAAATATGGGAATACATGTATTCTTGAAGTCAGTTAGGCTTTAGGATATGTACTAGTAGTGAATCTTAGGCAGCATGAATTTTTTTTAAAGTGCTAATTTTATTAAAACCATTTATCACAGTAATTTCTTTAAGACAGAGAACTCAGCCCATGTGTTGAATATTAGACACTCTGTGTCTGTGTCTCATCACACTCTGTGCCTGTGTCTCATCTCACTCTGTGCCTGCCCCATCTCTCTCTTTGTGTGTGTGTTTAATCTCACTCTGTGCCTGTGTCTCATCTCACTCTGTGCCTGTGTGCACCGTGAGCAGACACAGGTGAAATTATTGAAAATATAAAACCTTATTTCACAGAGACACTCAGTGCGATCCTTGTCAAAAATGAGTGAGATAAGACACAGACACAGAGTGAGATGAGACACAGACACAGAGTGAGATAAGACACACAAAGAGAGAAATTACACACCCACAGAGAGAGATGGGGCAGGTACAGAGTGAGATGAGATACAGGCACAGAGTGAGATGAGACACAGGCAAAGAGTGAGCTGAGACACACAAAGAGAGAAATGACACACACAAAGAGAGAGATGGGGCAGGTACAGAGTGAGATGAGGTAGAGGCACAGAGTGAGATGAGACACAGGCATAGAGTGAGATGAGACACAGGCACAGAGTGAGATGAGACATTGGCACAGAGTGAGATGAGACATAGGCACAGAGTGAAATGACACACACAAAGAGAGAGATGGGGCAGAGACTTAGTGAGATGACACACAGGCACAGAGTGAGAGGAGGCACACACAAAGTGAGAAATGACACACACAAAGAGAGAAATGAGGCAGGCACAGAGTGAGATGAGACACAGGCACAGAGTGAGATGAGACACAGGCACAGAGTAAGATTAGACACAGGCACAGAGTGAGATGAGACACAGGCTCAGAGTGAGATGAGACACATGCACAGAGTGAGATGACACCCGCAAAGAGAGAAATGAGACACAGAAAGAGTGTGATGGGGCAGGCACAGAGTGAGATGAGACACAGGTACAGAGTGAGATGAGACACAGGCACAGAATGAGATGGTGCAGGCAGAGAGTGAGATTAATAATGAAACTGTACTGCACTGTTGCTGTGAAACAGTTGCTGTGGTATAAACTTAGTTATGTTGTAAACTAGTGTTTATATCGTTTACTTATTGTAATTGCTATGTAGTATGTTAGTAGTGGTCTATAATATGTTATTTTTTCTTTACCACAGATTGTAATCATCTATAGAAAGATAAAAGAAAAAATGCAGACGAAGGAAAGAAGAAAAAAAACATATAAACATGATTTATGGTCCAAGAAAACACCATTAGAAGATTCATCCAAAACACAATCCTCAGTGAAAAAAAAGAATGCTCCTGGTAAGCAACCAAAGGACCTTTCAAGGAAATTAATACAATGTAAAAAAAAAAGATGTTCTTTCAAAGAAAAAAAATCATCTGTAAATACAAAGAAAAAACAGAGCCCCTCAAAAAATGTTAGACCTGTAGAAGGAGGTGATATTCTCTATAGCAATAGATGGAGAAATCAATTTATTGACATCGTAGACGAATGTTTTATAACAGAATTGTTTAAAATTTATTAAAAAATGTAAAGATATATCGAAAGAAGAGTGCTTTTTACAAGAGAAAAAAGTATAGTGAAGATTGTGGATCAGGCTTTTAAAGTGAAAAATAAATTATATGGTTTAGTAATCAATAGAATTCGTACACTAGATAAGGTAATCAATGTTTTGAAATCAAAATGTTAGTGGAGAAGAGTAATTAATCGGACTAATTTTTTTGATGTTTTTTCTGGAGAATGGAAGCATAGTTCAAGTTGTGAGCCATTTTTTAATGAAGAAAGTTACTTTCAGGATAATGATTTGGTGCATGCAGTTGACACCAGTGGTCGAGCATATTAGGTGAAGGACGGTTGTCCAGAATTGTGCCTAGAAATTCCGAAGAGGTGTTAGCTGATGAAGTTTTAGGGAGATGTCCTAAGGCTCCAGTGTATACTTGGAATTGTAGAAGTATTTGTAGTGTGCGACAGGATTCAATTGATTTGTTTTTCAATTTCTTACGGACATATACTAAGAAAAGTCTAAAACAAAAGATGAAGATTTTGCAAGAGTTAGATCCTTGCAGAGTGAGAGAAAAAACAGGTTTGCATGGGCATTCACTGGCTTGTCTTTCCAGAAAAGTATGTCAGGGTGTTTTTCACCATTTTAGGATGTTAGCAGTGTATCATACTAAAGTGAGGAAATTAGTGAGAAGGTTTTATTATGCAAAAAGTCCAGCACTTAAGCTAAAACAGTTAAACAGTGTTCTTTTGCATGGAACTGAATTAGATGTGAAGAACATTTGTGAAGAAATTGAGTTTTGTTACTTTGGTGAAAAAGAGGACAGTGAAGAAACTGATACAGTAATAGAAGGTAATGTGGAAGAGAATGTACAGATTTCAAGTACAGAAAAATTTGAACATGAAATTACAAAGTTTAAGGTCAATTCAAGTGAAAGGCCTAATTTATCTTGTGTGTGTTGTCGACAAACTCATTATAAGAATCAGACTAGGTTAGTTGATTTGTATGTAAAAAGTGAAATGGAAAATAATGATGAGTGGAAGGATTTTGCAACTTATTTGTTGGTAGAAAATTGTTTTGATTTGGGTACTGATCAACATATTTGTAAATATTGTCATAATAAATTAAATGAAAACAGAATGCCTGCTAGAGCTGTTCATAATAATCTGGAGTTGGTAGACATTCCTTCTGAATTGATGGATTTATTGTGATTCAATGTGTGCATCTTTTTCAGGCTATTGTTCGCATGGAGCCTAAGACAGGGAAATTGCCTCCTTCAGATTTACAGAGAGGATTAAAGGGAAGAGTTGTTTATTTACCTCTAGATTTTAAGAAAAATATTGATACAATTGGTGTAGAAAAAGTAGAAGAGGAACCCCTGGTTATTCTAGTTAATGGTGTTCCAACAAAGAGTAAGAAAATCTGGCAAGAATTAGTGGATGTTAGGAACGTCAAAAAGGCAACGTTGTATTTGGTAAAAAATAATCACTACTACAAAAATGTATATATTGGAGAAGAGGAAACAACTGTAGAAGAGGACAGTGATTTCTCAGCTGGGCAAATTGAAAAAGTTGATGTCTCTAGAAGTGAATAAATTTATTAACATTATAGTGTTCTTCCATTGCATTCCAAAGAAGTAATGGGGAATGCTATTGACTTGTTTCAAATGAAAGAAGCAAAAGGAAGTCCAATTACTGTATGGGAAGAAAGTTTGGAAGCTCGTTGTTTTCCACAGTTATTTCCAACAAGTCAAGGTGGACGATATGACGATCGACCTGTTCATATCCCTGCATCTGAATACCGGTCTTTAAGATTATATGCAGAAGATCCAAGGTTTCGTCAATGCATTCCATATTTGTTTCATCTACTGTTTGAGAGTGACTTGTCTGGACTTTCTTATGCAGTGAACCACATACTGAAAAGTGGAGTACATCTGCAAAATGTTTCGACAAGGGACTTTATGGATAAAGTAAAACTGCAAGACAGTGTTTTGGAATCTCAGCTAATTAATCTCATGGTATGTCAGCGTGGTACTAACGAGTATTGGTACCGTCGTCATGGGGAATTGAAATGTATGCTAAGAAACTTAGGAACTCCTACATGGTTCCTCACTCTTAGCTGTGCTGAGTATGCTTGGGAAGACTTACTTCAATTTCTACTACAAGAGGCAAATGCAAACATTGAAAATATTGAATACAAGACACCTGGAGAACTGTGCTCTTTGGATCCAGTTAAGGTATGCAGGTATTTCAATCATAGGTTTGAAGCTATGATGTCTTTTATCACAAACAAAAAAAATCCTCCGCTTGAAGAGGTTTTTGGATTTCTTTTGGAGAAAGGAGTATCAAGCAAGAGGTGCTCCTCACAAACATATGCTGCTATGGATCAAAGATGCACCCAAATTTGGAACAGATTCGGATGACACAGTGATGAGTTTCATTGAACAGTATTCTACATGTGCTGTTCCAAAAATTACAGAAGAAAACAATTTAAGAAATCAAGTTTTACGCTTTCAAACCCATCGTTGTGGAAAATACTATCGTCGAAAATATAAATCCAAGGACAAGTTCTACACAAAATGTCGTTTTGCATTTCCACGTCCAGTAATATCGAAAGGAAGAGTGAACAATTTTATGTCTTCTCTGCGACATACTGTGACAACAAAATCACCGAAAAATACATACAACTTAAGGAGAAAAGAAGAGTCCAAATACATAAATGACTACAACCCAGTCATTTTGTCGATGTGGAATGCTAACATGGATATTCAATATGTTGCTGACAACTCTATTGCTGTGGCTCGATATGTGATGTCTTACATCACAAAATCAGAAAAGACGGAACTGAAGGAAATGTGGGAGGAAATTTCACATGAAAAGAGTCTAAGTAAGAAATTATAAAGTTACAGTCTGAAGATGTTGTCGCATCGAGAAATTGGAGCATATGAATGTTCTGATCGGTCATCATCAGCAAGTCTATATGCCAAATCTAGAACAATCATTTGTGTGAGTCTAGGTCTTGCTGCAACACGAAACCGAGTTTTGAAATCTGTACAAGAAATAGAGTATTTGGCAGAGAAAGAACTAAACAGTACAGATATTTTGAAGACAAACATATTGGATACATACTATCCAAATAGAAGTAGTCATCTTGAGAACGTTTGTGTCTATGAAGTTCTGCAAACCTATACTTTTAAGAGGAACATCACAGAAGATATCAATAAAGGAGTATATGCTATAATTGGATGTGAAGGATGTCTGGTGAAACAAAGAAAAGGCCATTTGAATAATCTTCGAAAATTGAGTTGTGAATCTCCTGACAAAATAGAATTTTACTATTTAGCTCTTTTGCAACTCTTTAAGCCATGGCGTACAGAAGAGGAACTACTTGGAGATTTTCTCAGTTATGAAGATTCCTTCAATGCAACCAAGGATACCATAGAATGTCCTGTTTTTTCAAATTATCTGCAAATTTTGAACGAGGAAATACAGCAAGAAGTTACAATTGCAGCAGAGATTGCTAGAGACAGTCTCAAGACAGCCAGAGTTCTGCTTCATTGAGTCAGGATCCACTAGGAGGACCAATTATCCAAAATGAAGCTGCCACTGCCATGGATGAAGTGGAAAGAGCCATGGAACAAGCTCAGGAGTATGTAGTTAACTTAGAAGATTTGGAAAAAGAACTAAACGTTGAGCAGAGACAAATATATGATGAAGTCACAGAACAGATTGAGCATGGTTTATGTCATGAGAAAAAAGAGTGCTCATGTACATCATTTATGCCTGTCTGACTGTACGTGAGTGGAGAAGCAGGAACTGGAAAAAGTTTTCTGATTAAAGCAATTGCAACTTATCTGCAGAAAAGAACGGAGTCATCGCTGTCTTGTGTTGTTACTGCTCCAACTGGGTTGGCAGCACATAACATTAAAGGGATTACTTTACATTGTTTATTGATGCTGCCAGTAGAGCATGATAATAAATTACAAAACCACAAGCTATCTGGAGAAGCTTGTTGTGAAGTTTCCAGAGTCCTGAAGAAAATGAAACTTCTTATCATTGATGAAGTAAGCATTGTATCAAATGTAATGCTTGCTTTTGTGCATTTAAGAATGCAAGAAATTCTTAAAACAGAGTATGATGTGTTATTTGGAGGCAAACACATCATTGTTTTTAGAGATCTACTGCAGCTAACTCCAGTGAACGGACAACCAGTGTTTAAAATGCTTACGCGTGAAGAAACCAGGAAGTGCTTAGGACGCATTGGAAATGTTAACATATGGTTACATTTCAAATATGCAGAACTGCTTCAAAATAAGCAACAGGCAAAGGATGAAGATTATAAAAATATTCTACAAGATGTAAGAATTGGAAAAGTAACTGAGCATGGCAAAGAAGCTTTACATGCACTATTAATTTCAAATTTGCTTCCAAATGAAAACATTCTCCGAGAGAATATTTTTAAGAAAATTCCTGAAAACAAATCTGTGCTATGCTTGATGCCAACTCTGCAAGAATGTTCAATCTTCAACAACAAAATGTTAAAGTTAGAAAATCAAGAGATTGTGAAACTGGAAGCTATTGATAAAATAGAGCTTGAAGGAGCAACTATTATTTTGTCAGAAAAGTTGAAATCAAAATTGGATTCTTTAGAGAAGACAATATCTAAAACTGCTGGTTTGGAAAAGACTCTGTATGCACGTTTAAATTGTCATATAATTTTATGACGGAATTTACATGTGGAAAGAGGTTTAGTAAATGGAGCAATGGGTCATGTTGTTGATTTTGTGAATTACCGAAATAGAGATGGAATTGAATTTATAAAAATTAAATTTGATGGTATTGAAGAAGTACAAGAAATCAGTCGTTGTTCTGCTCAATTTTTGCTTGTGAAAGATTTATATGTCCGCCGAAAACAGTTTCCTGTTTCTTTGGCATATGCGGTGACTATTCATTCATTTTCAATCTTTATTTCGATCTATTTGGATCATAAAAGAAGTACAGACAATATAAAATCAATTTAAAATGATGCCAAATAAGACAAAGATTAAAGAGCATTACAATAAGCCTGTTAAAATCAATTACAGTGTGTTACATTTAAAAATCATCAGTACATTTCATTTATCGCGAGTCTATCTCTGACTTCATGTAGCGGGTACGGGTGTCCCACATCGCTGTTAAAAATGTTGCCACCGCAAACACAATCGGGGGTGATAGATCCGTCTTTAAAATTCTGTAAGCTGGGAGGTAGTGCCTGAAACCTCGATTTTTGAGAAGAGGAACGAGCCAATATTTCCTCGATCTTTGGTAAGCATTACAGAAGAATATGATATGCAAGTCATTTTCCTGATTGTATGGGCATAACGGGCACTGTTCTCTAGACGATGACTGGGCCCAACGGTTAGTGAATGCCCTAATGGGAAGTGTACCGTATCGCCACTGCATAAATAATTTTCTGGTAAGAACGGGAGTAATACCATCGAGAACATGCTCTAGATAGTATGAATCTTTAGATTTAATAAACAGATTTGTAAGGGACCCCTCCAGTCTACTCCCCATTAAGGCCAGTAACTTTAGCTCATAGAAATCCCTCGAGAGGAGTTTGCGTGGGATCCTACTGCATGCATTTCCTGGATCTAGCCATAATTCTGGTCTTCCTAGGCTCTCGCATGTTTGTTTTATATATCTCAGCCATGGGATTTGTATTGCATTGGGTAGGCGTAGGATCTCTTGGAGCTCAGTCCTATAGTTCGTAAGTTCTGGCGTGCTCCAGATACGGCGCCAAAAGGTTATTGGTTTTAGTCCCAGCTCTTCTGTAATTGGTCTAAGACCCAAGTCCAGTCTCATCAGGAGAAGCAGGGTGCTTAGGGGTAAGGCCGCCAACTGCCTGATGAATTTGTTTTCAGTGGACAACAGGTTTTGGGTAGGTGTGTGACCCCCACAGTTCCCCTCCATAGGTAACTGCCCCTCTTGCCTGCATTTTATAAATTTCAAGCACTGGACCAAAAGGTTTATAGGTCGACCTACTTGCCATCCTACAGATGCCACCCATTAGCTGGACCAATTTCATATTGGCCTTGGTTCGATGCGTGTCCCAGGTCATATCCTGGTTGATAGTTACCCCCAGGTATTCGAAAGTGAGAACCCTCTCTAGTCTCAGTGCGCCTATGGTAGGGTTGGGGCGTGTTGAGGAGGGGGGGTTGAGAATCATGTATTTGGTTTTCAGGGCATTGATCTCAAGCCCCCGCTCCACACAAAAAGCAGAAAACCCGTCCAAGACCCGTTGTATTCCCATGGGGGACTTGGACAGCAGCAGGGTGTCGTCCGCAAACATAATAGCGGGCACCCTGCTGCCATTGAGCTTGGGAGCATCAATGTCACCCATCCTGGTCAAGTGGGCGATTACTCCGTTGACAAAGAGGCAGAACAGGGTCGGTGCAAGCACACAACCCTGTCTCATACCTCTGTCAACGGGGAACCTTCCAGAAAGTGCCCCATTTCTACCGCACCTGACACGTGCAAAGTTCCCCTGGTGTAACCTTATCATGATGGTCAAGATATCAGCCGGAATACCCAACTCCGCCAGTACGGTCCATAGTCTGTCTCTTGGCACTAAATCGAAGGCGGCACGCAAGTCTACAAATACCGTGTACAAACTGCCGCCCTCGATTACCGCGGTCTTCCAGAACAGAAGATTCAGACGGAAGATCTGGTCCGTGGTTGAGACCCCCCTTCTGAATCTCGCCTGGTAGGGACTAGGAATGGTGAATTCCTCTATCCAATTTTGGAGGCGGTCGAGTATCAGCCTGCCAAATATTTTCTGGGGTACATCTATGAGGCTGATGGGCCTGTATTTGGCTGGGAGCAGAGGTGATCCCTTCTTAAATATGGGAACAATCTCTGTACCCAGCCAAGTACAGGGTACCTCCATACCCCTCAGGACAGCGTTGAATATCATCACCAAGTAAGCGGTCATCTCAAGGTTTAAGCGTAGATAGTGCTCTGGTGAATATTGGAAGTTCTGTGTTCAAGGAGGGTATGGCATATGTTGCTTTATCTCGAGTCAGAACCTTATCTGGATTGTACTTGATTGATTTTGATGAGACAAAGATTAGTGCAGATCTAAATTGTGTAAAAGAATATAATAGGTTAAGAAGAGAGTATGCTCCAAATTGACCTCAATATCCTCTATTTGAAAAGCGTGTGGTAGGTCAAAAAAGAAGAAATGAGAAAAATTGTAGTGAAGTTGTAGCAAAAAGAAAAAAAGTAGATGAACCAGTAATTGTAAGCAGAAAGGAAGAGGATTCAGTTAAAGATGTTGTTGGATTTCAGTTTGAAAACAGTTCTGGTGTCAACTGCTATGCTAATGTAGTGGTTAATGTTGTTTTTTTTCTCCAAAACCTTACAAGAACAGATTGTTGAAAATCGGGATCAAAGATTTTGTTGTTTGTTGAATTCTGTGTTTGAGAAATGTAGCAGTGATAGAACAAAATAGAAAGTGTTTCTGAAATTCGACATGTTTTAGACATATGTTCTGGTCAAAATCAATTTTCACAGAATATTCAGCAAGATTGTAAGGAATTTCTAATGTATATGCTTGTTGTATTACAAGATGAAGATATAGATGTAGAAAATCTTTTTGGCCTTTCTTATAAATGGCAGCATGACTGCGACAATTGTTCCTTTTCAAGTACTACTACAATAAACACTGAAAGATTTATATATTTGACTCTACCAGACTGCAAATCAGTGTCTTTTCATAATCTAGTTAGAGAAGCAAATCAAAACATGGTCTGTACTCAATGTAAATCTGCAATGCTATCAACAGTATTTATACAAAGATATGGACAGTATGTAATTTTAACGTTCCAACGATGTAGACCTGATGGAACTAAATTGACAACTTTAATTAAAAATGTTGTGGCTTCTCAATTATCAATTTCAGGAAGAACCTTCGCAACTGCAGCAATTATTTACCATGATGGTCCTTCGACAACATCAGGACATTACACAGCTTATTTAAAATGTCAAAAAGGCTGGACTAATTGTAATGATACTCAATTGACTTTCAAACAACTTTTGCCTTCTGACTTACAAAATTCTTACCTAGTGTTCTTACAACCAAACTTTTAGGAAAGGTAATTGGCCTATGAAGATTGGAGCAGTTAATAAAACTTAGTCTGCTGTTCAAAATTACTTTGTAAGTGAGATTGATCAAGATAATAAAAAACTCGTAGTTGTCATAGAGGTAGTGTAAGTGTATCACATAGTGAGTGATATGAGTATTATAGGAAATGTTAATCATGAGTAAGCCAGAGGTGGAAATATAACTATTGTTTCATGCTGTAAAAGATGTTGGAGCTTTTCTTTCAGAAACTCGGGTAAATGGAAGTTTAAAAATACTATTGAGTAATTTCCAAAGAAAAGGACTTTCCATATACTATTTGGCCTCGTGGAAAAGTACGTGGATCAAAAATGAGTTAAGATATGTTTTTTCTAAATGTTACATTATTTATTGAAACGTTGTATGGGTTTTTTAAACACAATCTTTTTGATTGTGGTTTTTTTTGCCCGCTGTCATATGATGAGTAGTATTGAACTCACTGTTTTAAGTGAAATTCAATATATTCTGAGAACAGCAAAAATAAACCATATAACAAGTTGTACAAGTTATTTTGTATTTTGTATTGTGAAATATATATTATACTCCCCTTGTCTCACGCTCAATCACCTTTTTCAACCCTATATCACTCCTCTTTCTTCAACCTCATTGCCCTTCTCTCACCCTCCCTCACCTCCCTTCCTTATTCCACTTCCCTCACTTATCCTCATTCCCCATCCTTAACTCCCCTTACCCTCAAAGTCCTCCTACAGTCAACCTTTTCCCAGTTCCTCTGCTTCACTCCCCTTCCCCTTCTTTCCTTCCTTTGCTCCCTCAGTAATTCCCCTTCTCTTATTCACCTTACTCCACTTTACTCACTCCTTCTCTCACTCTCTCTGCCCTCTCACTTCCTCACTCCTCTTCCCTCACTCCCTCTTTGTTACCTTCACTTCCTCTATCCCCTCACTCACTCACGCCCCTTCACTCACTCTCACTCACCTTCCATTCCTCATTGTCGTGAATGCACCCTCACTCACTCCCCCTTCCCTGTCACTTACTCCCCTTTCCTTACTTCCCTTTCCTCCATTAGTTCTGATAACTC
The DNA here is from genome assembly GCF_964261635.1 of Lissotriton helveticus. Classification (NCBI taxonomy): domain Eukaryota; kingdom Metazoa; phylum Chordata; class Amphibia; order Caudata; family Salamandridae; genus Lissotriton; species Lissotriton helveticus. The sequence goes on from NC_136069.1 coordinate 857,779,042, forward strand.
ACATTCCTGTAATATCTTACTCACCTTCAGTTCATTTCTCTCTCCCTCTCTTGCTCTCTGTCACTGAATCTATCCACCTCATTATCCTCTTAGTAATTTGCTCTCCCTCTATTTTTTCCCTCTCTCTGTTCTTCAGTATTCCTTTGTTTCTCTTTCTGTGTCCTTCACTCCTACTTTCTCTCTTAGTATCTTTTTTATGACTTTTAATCTCCTGCCTTGAAATATAAATTATAAAATGTATAAGTATTTTTTTTCCTTTTCCACAGATAATAAATGTATTAAACATATGTCATTAAGTTTACATTACAAATAAGGTAAGTTTGACAAACAAAATTAACTTTCTCATCACTCTTTTCCTTAACCTCAGTACTCTTCTCTCACCCATCCTCACCCCGTTCCCTTATTCCACTTTCCTTACTTATCCTCATTCCCCATGTTCACTCCCCTTCCCCTCACTCACCTCCCACATTCACCTAGTCCCCCTGCTTCACTTCCCTTCCCCTCTCTTCCCTTCCTTCTCTCCCTCAGTCATCCCCCTTCCCTCACTCACCTTACTCCACTTCACTGACTCCTTCTCTCACTCCCACTGTCCTCTCACATCCTCACTCCTCTTCTCTCACTCTCTCTCTCTTAGCCTCACTCTCTCCATCCTCTTACTCTCTCACTCCTCTTCCGTCACGCTCACTCTCTATAACTCCCTATAACTCAGCCACACTCCCTCACTTATCTTTGTTTGCTCCCTCACTCAGTCCCTTTTTGTCACTCTTTCCTTCACTCCCTCTATCCCCTCACTCCCCTTGTCTTACCCTCACTCACTTTTATCCACCCTCTTTCACCCCTCTTTACTCACGCTCTCTGCTGTTCTCTCACACCCGTTCCCTTACTAAGGTTCCCTCACTACCTCTCATTCATCATCCTTCTCTCCCCTTCCTTTTACTTTCATCCCCCACTCACCTTCTCTCAGTACCTATGCCTCAGTCCTCTTCCCCTCTATTCCCTTCCTTCGCGCACTCACTCATTCCCCTTCCCTCACTCACCTTACTCCACTTCACTCACTCTTTCTCTCACTCCCTCTGTCCTGTCACATCCTCATTCTCCTTCCCTCACTCCCTCTCTCTTAGTTTCACTACCTCCGTCCCCTCACTCTCTCACTCCTCTTCCGTCACGCTTACTCCCTATAACACACCTACACTCCCTCACTTACCTTTCTATGCTCCCTCACTCAGTCCCCTTCTCTCACTCTTTCCTTCACTCCCTCTGTCTCCTCACTCCCTCACTCCTCAAGTCTCACGCTCACTTGCCTTTATCCACCCTCTATCACCCCTCTGTACTCACCCTCACTGCCCTTCTCTCACTCTCCTTCACCCCCGTTCCCTTACTCCACTTCCCTCACTACCTCTCATTCCCCATACCTTCACTCCCCTTCCCCTCTCTCCCCTCCACCACTTACCAGCTCTCAGTCACTCTACTTCAGTCCCCTTCCGATTCTTTCTATCTTTTGCTCCCTCAGTAATTCCCCTTCCCTCAGTCACCTTACTCAACTTCATTCACTACTTCTCTCACTCCCTCTGTCCTCTCACATCCTCACTCCCCTTCCCTCACTCTCTCACTCTTACTCCCAGTCCCTCCATCCCCTCACTTTGTCACTCCACCTTCTCTCACACTCACTCCCTTTAACTCACGAAAACTCCCTTATTTATCTTTCTATGCTCCCTCACTTAGTCTCCTACTCTCACTCCTTCCTTTACTACCTCTATGTCCTCACTCCCTCACTCCCCTTGTCTTATGCTCTCCCGCCTTTATCCACCATCTATCAATCTTCTTTCCTCAACCTCACTGCTCTTCTCTCACCCTCCCTCCCTTACTCCACTCCCCTCACTTATCCTCATTCCAAATCCTTAACTCCCCTTACCCTCACTGTACTCCTAGAGTCACCTTTTCCCAGTTCCTCTGCTTCATTCCCCTTCCCCTTTTTCCTTCCTTTGCTCCCTCAGTAATTCCCCTTCTCTCAGTCACCTTACTCCACTTTACTCACTCCTTCTCTCACTCCCTCTGTCCTCTCACTTCTTCACTCCTCTTCCCTCACTCCCTCTCTGTTACCCTCACTCCCATTCTCCCCTCACTCTCTCACGCCCCTTCACTCACTCTCACTCACCTTCCATCCTCATTGTCGTGAATGCACACTCACTCACTCCCCCTTCCCTCTCACTCACTCCCCTTTCCTTATTCCACTTTCCTCATTTAGTTTTGCTAACTCACATTCCTTTAGTATCTTTCTCACCTTCAGTTCATTTCTCTCTCCCTCTCTTCCTCTCTGTCACTGAATCTATCCACCTCATTATCCTCTTAGTAATTTGCTCACCCTCTATTTCTTTTTCCCTCTCTCTGTCCTTCACCATTCCTTTGTTTCCCTTTCTGTGTCCTTCACTCCTACTTTATCTCTTAGTACCCTTTTTTGACTTTTAATCTCCTGCCTTGTCTCTTGTATTTTGAAATATATATTATAAAAATTATAACTTATGTTTTTTTTCCTCATCCACAGATAATAAATTTAGTAAAAATATGTAATTAAGTGTACATGACTTATAAGGTAAGTTTGACAAACAAAATTTAGTTTCTCATCACTCTTTTCTTTAACGTCACTACTCTTCTCTCACCCTCCCTCACCCCCGTTCCCTTACTCCACTTCCCTCATTTATTCTCATTCCCCATGTTTACTCCCCTTTCCCTCACTCCCCTCCCACACTCAACTTTTTTCAGTCCCCCTGCTTTTCTTCCCTTCCACTCTTTTCCCTTCCTTCGCTCCCTCACTCATTCCCCTTCCCTCACTCACCTTACTCTACTTCACTCACTCGTTCTCTCACTCCCTCTGTCCTCTCACTTCTTCACTCCCCTCTCTCTTAGCCTCACTCTCTCCGTCCCCTCACTCTCTTACTCCTCTTTTGTCATGTTCACTCCCTTTAACTCACCCACACTCCTCACTTACCTTTCTTTGCTCCCTCACTCAGTCCCCTTCTCTCACTCTTTTCTTTACTCCCTCTGTCTCCTCACTCCCTCATTCCCCTCGTCTCACGCTCACGTGCCTTTATCCACCACTCTTTCCTCAACCTCATTGCTCTTCTCTCACCCTCCCTCAGCCCCGTTCTCTTACTCTGCTTCCCTCACTTATCCTCCTTCCCCATGTTTACTCCCCTTCCCCTCACTCCCCTCCCACACTCAATTTCTTTCAGTCCCCCTTCTTCACTTCCATTCCCCTCTCTTTCCTTCCTTCGTTCATTCACTCATTCCCCTTCCCTTACTCACCTTACTCCACTTCACTGACTCCTTCTCACACTCCCTTTGTCATCTCACTTCTTCACTGCTCTCCTCTCACTCTGTCTCTTACCCTCACTCCCTCTGTCCCCTCACTCTCACTTCCCTTCAATCACCCTCACTCATCTTCAAACCCTCACTGTCATCAACTTACTCTCACTCACTACACCTTCCTTCTCCCTCACTCCCCTTGTCTTACTCTCACTCCCATTACTTTATCCTCCCTCACCCTCTTTCCCTCAATATCAATCCCCTTTTTTCACCTTGACTAATTTCTTTCCGTCACTCCCTGTCACTCTCCTTCGTTCACTCCACTTCGATTCACTCTTGTTTACAACTCACCTTCTCTCACTCCTCTTCTGTCACTTGTTACCTCTGTAACTTTCTCCCCTTCATTCACTCATTTCATTCATTCATTTATTCAGTACACATTCTCTGAAAAAAGAATTGAAAAATATGTAAAGAATATAGCTCTTTTTGAAGAATTGGAGTTAGTTCTGAAAATAACTTTTTATTTTCTTCTTTGTTTTTAATATTTTTTTATACTTTTTTATAACGATTTTATATTTTTTTTGTATTTTTTTCAGGGGAAAAACAAAACCAGGGATTCCAAAACTGCTCAACAGGAGCAAAAAAAAGGGGAAAAATTAGGGCTGGGGAGGGCAGCGATGTTCCTCTCTCTTTCGAGCAATCAGTTCAATGCTCTGTTCCCCATAACAGAGCAGTTCATCGCAGTCCATGCAGACAATTTTGATGCGTGCAAAGACTGGCTGCACGTTCGGGATCAATCTGCCACCTTGTCTTCCCGAAGCAGTTGCACCACCAGTCGAGGTGCTGTCCCCATCTCTCGGTGCATTGCGTGCCAGGTCCCTGACATTCTACCTGGAAAAGTTGTTGGGGTGTCTTCTCTGCACATGCCTAATTAAAGTGGCATTTCCAAAACTATATTTTTTATTTGGATTCCCACGTGATAAGGTGGTGCCACAGATTTTGCAGCACACCTTTGCTGCATTCACCTTTTTTTGACCTTCGGGGAAGGTAAAAAACTGCCAAATGAAGTGTTCTTTCACTTTCCTGGTAGGAGGATCCTCAGGCAGGAATTCCTCTTCAGAATCAGAGGAAGTGTTGTGAGAAGCAGCCATCTCTCCAAAATTAGATGCAGAAGAGGTAGTGAGGGATATGGGTGGGGACTTTCAATATTTGTGGAAAAAAACTGTTATGAACCAATGAAAAGTGTTATTTTAAGGTCACATGACTTGATGCGCTTACGCTACGTGCTTCAGAGCGCTTCCGGGGGCGCTTACGCGGCACGTACGTAGGCGCTTACATAGGCGCTTCCGGGGGCGCTTACGCGGCGCGTCTGAATGACGTTTTGCTAGATTTTCGGAAATGCGTTTAAAGGTAAAATACGGTTATTTAAAATCAAAAATACTACTTTTATGAGTATGCCACTGAATGTCTTGCATTATTATTTAATTTAAATGCTTACTTATATTTTTTTCCGCTCGCGGGAATAGCGCTCACGCTACTTGTACGGGTGCGTTTACGGGTACGCGTACCCTGAGCGCTCTGGGTTAAAAAAAAAACAAAAAAACACAGGAAAAATACATCTAAATATTAATGTTACAAAAATATACAATATTTAAATAATTAAAAAATTTATATTATTATAATATTTAATAGCATTAAAAATTAGCTATTAAAAAAACTTTAAAATTCACTTTCAAAACCTGTACGTTTCAAACTCTTTATAGTTAGAAATTAGCATTTAAAAAACCTTTGAAAATCACTGACAAATCGATAGGTTTAACACTCATTATAGTTAGGAATTAGCATTTAAAAAACCTTTGAAATTCACAGAAAAAAACATAGGTTTCACACTCGTTATAGTTAGGAATTAGCATTTAAAAAAACCTTTCAAATTCACTGAAAAAAACATAGGTTTCACACCAGTTATAGTTAGCTGAACATTTTACTCATACAAAACCATTGAAATTCCCACGTTATAGTTAGTTGGACTCCCTATAACTCGCGCGCCCGCAATGCACTGCTGATGATGTCACATATTACATCATTCATGACATGGTCAGTGACATCACTGATGACATCACTGATGACACCTCAAATGACATCACTGATGACATCTCAATTGACATCAGTGAACACATCACTGATGACATCATTCATGTGATAATACAATGCACCTCCTCACACTCTAATCTAACCTTTGATACACCCAGTCTTAAATACAGACTACCATTCTTGAAACCATTGACACACCAATACCAGTTACTACATACGCACTCACTGATTCCTAGGTCTACACACACATCCACTCATTCGCCCATACAATCACTCATACATACAGTCACTCATCAATACAACACTATGATATGCACTCATACACCTATACAAACACTCACACACTGCCACTCATCCATGGAGTTACTCACACACCTAGTCAGTCATGCAAAGAATCAATCACACACCCATTTCCTCATCTATACAGTTATACACACAAAACCTTACTTATTCAAACATATTCTAACACATACTTACTCTCTTATACAATCACTGATACAAGTACACATTGATCCATACAGCCACTTGCACAATCACTGGCACTCATGTATAGTCATTTATATATGGCAACTCTCATATGCACTGTGTTTTACATATGTACTTACTTGGACATGTAGCACTGAGATATTCATTCACTCCCCAACACACACATACACACAGTCAACCGCCCATACAGCTGTTTCCACATGCACTCTTGACCTCATACACCTAGAGAATCAACTGCTCACACATCTATGCACAGAGTCACACACCTCCCAGCCACCCCCACACACACTCAGCCTCACATACAAATACTTGGGGAACCAAACAATAACCCATATAGCCACTCATATAGCTACTGATCAACACATGCAGCAGCTTACACAACAACAGACATACTGATGCACACATTCAGACAGTTTAGTCACTAACCCATACATTCAGTAAGAAACATTTGATCACTCACTCATACAGTCAATCACGCACCTACTAAATCCTTCATCCAGACACTTATACATCCACTCATTGTTCAATATGTAAAACATATTTAAACTTTAGAGAAACACACAGTCAATGGATGATGTCATCAGTGATGTCATCAGTGATGTCATTTGAGATGTCATCAGTGATGTCATCAGTGATGTCACTGACCATATATAACACCAGAAAACAGAGGGTCTGCCAAATCTATTATATGGCTTCACTGTCAAACCGAGTTATCAAAATCACGGAGCGTATAAATCGCATGGAGACAGCGTGTTATAATGAAGAGTGAACACTGTGTATAGAAAGACCCAACACCATTCGAAAGGATCACAGATGGTTAACAAATCCAAACACTGTAGCAATGGGTTACCATCAAATTGACTCAATGATCAGTCCTACCATCTGGCCAAACCCAGGTGTAAATCCGGCTGGTCCCCTGATCATTGGGACATCAAGCACCACACCATTTGTTGCTGGTAAAGGATTTGGACCACCACTATAAATGAAACGTCAGTAATGGCTGATCTATGATGGTCAAGTGAAAGATAGTGCAACACAAATTAGAAAATGTCATTAAAATAGGATGGAGTGTTCTCCTATAGAAAACTTTATTCTGCGGATGAACCCCACCTCCTAATTAAAAACCAAGAACAGTGCAAAAGAGACAGTCAACAAATATCTGTCTTGTAACGGGCCAACATGTTTCTGCCTACCGGGTAAAAAATCCTATGGCATTCGTCAGGGCCTTTGTTCTTTTATTAGTTGCACTTAAATAGTAGTGAAAAACAAAGCATACACCACCTTCACCCAGTGAATAGGCTTAGAAAAAGGTTGAATACGGTACGACCTGTAGCAACCTGGAAACATTACACCTCCATGGGAAATGCGATTTCCTTCATGGTAGGGGAATAGACCTCACGCAAGACTCAGATGAGTGCTTGAGGTACCGACGTATAGTGCGGGGCCTCGTAATACCTGAGCAAGGTCCAGGTCAGGTGAGGTCTATTCCTCTACCATGAAGGAAATCGCATTTCCCATGGAGGTGTAATGTTTCCAGGTTGCTACAGGTCTTACCGTATTCAACCTTTTTCTAAGCCTATTCACTTGGTGAAGGTGGTGTTTGCTTTGTTTTTCACTACTATTTAAGTGCAACTAATAAAAGAACAAAGGCCCTGACGAATGCCATGGGATTTTTTACCCGGTAGGCAGAAACATGTTGGCCCGTTACAAGACAGATATTTGTTGACTGTCTCTTTTGCACTGTTCTTGGTTTTTAATTAGGAGGTGGGGTTTGTCCGCAGAATAAAGTTTTCTATAGGAGAACACTCCATCCTATTTTAATGTCACTTTATAATTTGTGTTGCACTATCTTTCACTTGACCATCATAGATCAGCCATTACTGACGTTTCATTTGTAGTGGTGGTCCAAATCCTTTACCAGCAACAAATGGTGTGGTGCTTGATGTCACAATGATCAGGGGACCAGCCGGATTTACACCTTGGTTTGGCCAGATGATAGGACTGATCATTGAGTCAATTTGATGGTAACCCAGTGCTACAGTGTTTGGATTTGTTAACCATCTGTGATCCTTTCGAATGGTGTTGGGTCTTTCTACACACAGTGTTCACTCTTCATTATAACACGCTGTCTCCATGCGATTTATATGCTCTGTGATTTTGATAACTCGGTTTGACAGTTAAGCCATATAATAGATTTGGCAGACCCTCTGTTTTCTGGTGTTATATATATTGAAGTAGCTGGGGATAACAATCAGGTACGGGTCTTTAAACTATATATCCCTTGGACCCTCTTTAAAGTGTTTTGTTGTCTGATATGTCACTGACCATGTCATGAATGATGTAATATGTGACATCATCAGCAGTGGATTGCGGGCGCACGAGTTATAGTGAGTCCAACTAACTATAACGTGGGAATTTCAATGGTTTTGTATGAGTAAAATGTTCAGCTAACTATAACTGGTGTTAAACCTATGTTTTTTTCAGTGAATTTCAAAGTTTTTTTTAATGCTAATTCCTAACTATAACGAGTGTTAAACCTATGGTTTTTTCAGTGAATATATATATATGTATATACACACACACATATATATATATATATTTATATATATTCTTTTTTTTTAACAAAAAAACAAGGGATACTGATGGAGCGGGATAGAAAACAGAAATCTGTTTAAACCCGTGAAGTCACACTTCCATAAATAAATTAATAATGCTAACAATTTGTGCTGTGTGTATAATAATTCAATCTAGTTTAAAGTTACATTACATTACAGAACACATGGGAAACTAACATGTGTGCTCATAAATGTGCATTATGTTGCATTCTCATGTATGTAGAAAATAATGAATTAATCTTGTCTATTGTCATGTCATAACTAATAGCAGCTGTTTTTAAAATAATGGCATGTGCTTATTTTGCTTCCCTTGTCTATGTGATGTCATTTCTACTATTCTAGGTGCACATAAGGCTTTATGGATTCATGAAGACAGGTAGATATAAAATGCTGCTTTATTTGTGCTTTACTGCTAGGTAATTTAGACTAATGGGTTAATTATTAGCAATGATGGGAGGCAACAGAACAAACTGTATTTCTTTCATTAATTATTCTTTGTGTTTGTTTATATAATAGTTTTACAAGTGAAGCTTAGAGATGGCTGCAGAAAAATAGTACCCTTTTAAAAGTGGCGCAGGGACAGTGGCGCAGAAAATTGACGCTTTCTGAAAGAGGCCTAATGATGAAAATGGCTCAAGTGAAAATAATTCCAAGAAGGATGGAAAAGGCCTCTGAGCTTTTATTTTGAAAGGTTTTGGATTGAACTGCTAAAAAGATGACTTTTTGGAGAAATTTGCTAACGTTTGCTAACGTGCCACGGGAGTTCAGAGCTGACTAGCTCAAGGTTAAAAGGAAGCTGTCGCTACAAAATGTAGCAGCCTAAGGAGAAGCTGCCAAGACTTCTAAATGAACAATGGACTAGTGAATTTGCCCGGGCATGTAAGAAGGAGGTGTCACAGTTTACTGTGGTACAAGGTGGCTCAGCCAATGGAGAACTAGAATTCGTCTGCTGGAATGTGAAAAATAGTTAGCTCAGCTCAATTTAGGGTATAAGAATAGGTTCAGAGAACACATAGTTGGCTTACGCTCGAGAATTCTGGAGGACGATGTAATGCTGATGGACTTTACACGTGAGGACAGGAGTTTTTATTAATTACTTTATTACTAGGTGATGAGGGTAGAGACAGAGATATAGTTAGGATTTTGGGAAATGCTTAATTTTACTTATTCCTGCTAATGAATAATAATTCTTGATTTATGCTCTTTTTATTAATACTGAATAAATCTTTCTTTATGACATTTTCTAATGCTTGTTTAATAAAATACCAAAACCTAAGTTTTTATAGATGTGTTAAAATAAACTTTCTAAAATGACAAGCTGGTCTTGATTATTGCAGATGGTTTAAACAACTATATTTAGATCTTATCGCCTCATGATTCAAGCGCTCTATTGTTGTTATGGGCCTAGTGTTGTAGTGTAAGTTTTGTAGTAGTAAATAGTGTCATTTGTGCAATATTTTGGTGAGAGCGCTGGATCAATTTCTGGTAGCCATCGGACGGTTTATATATGTTGTTTTTGACATACATGTTACATGCATGATACATATATGTTGGTAAATTCATAGGATTAAGTTTTAACACATGTTGAGTTTGTTTATTTTGTGCTATGTGTGTACCGGTACAAAAACTGTGTGATGAGAAGGTAGTCATGCAGAATATCTGATCTGTTTCTGTGATATCGCCGAGTATCACTGTTGGTATCGCCGTGTACCAGAAGTATTGTCGCCGTGCAATACAGTGTTGTCGCCGTGCAACACAGTTTTAGGGCTAGGTGTGAATGTTGTATAGTGAGGGTTTTCTAAGAAATTAGAGCAGCATGAGAATAGGGACAAAGCGCCTTCCATAAAACTCACTGTGATAAGAGTATTAGTTATATTCAAGCTTGAGTGAAGGGTAGGGTAATGTCGGTGCCTGATTATCTATAAACAGGTGAGAGTCCTGTACGGGTACATGTTTTATATCTATAAACAGGTGAGAGCCCTGTACGGATAACGGTGTTATTTTGCTAACGGTGCATGATTTCTATAAACAGGTGAGAGTCCTGTACGGATTTCATGTGTGTCTGAAGTTAGGGAATTTTCAGTGTGAAAGTGCGTGATTGTTTTGTAAGGTATGTTCAAGTGGAACTCTTAGATACTGTCACTTCGCGGTGCGTTCAGAGGAAAATGAGTTCATATTCTTACGTGTTAGAAGGGTAGGGTAAGAGTTGCTCTACTGGCAAATGGAAATTATCCTTAGTGTGAATAGCGCCGACTATTCCGAAGTGTGGATACTTGAATGTATGTAAACTATCCTAATTAGAGAAGCAGACAGATGTGTTTCGTTTTATATATTCACTAAAATGTACCAAAAGTAATTCTTAGGTACTTAGGAAAGTTTAGGATAAAGTCTGTACCATTCTAAGACTTTTTATGATGTTGTGCAGTGTTTAAATACATTTAAAAGCTCTGCACGTTAATAAAATTCAATTCAAAAGTGTTTAGCATAGTTGAAAAGTATAAAAAGGTGAACTGTGCTATTTTAAAACATTCAGGAGCATTTTAGAATGTTCTGTGTTAATTAGGCTATAATTAAGGTATTTCACGTTGATAAACATTTTTAAGCAAGTAAAAAGCGATTAGTATTCATTTTATAAACATTCCACGTTTTAAATATAGTATTATATTGTTCTCCGTAGTTTAAAACCATTAAAATGTGCCCCGATCGAAAATTGTAAGGGAGGGGCTGGTTTTAGGAGTGAGAACGTGTGGGGAGAGAGCCTGCAGCTGCAGCAGCTGCTTACGTCAGAAACAGCCGCGCTCGGATTGGATAGAGCGTCTGGTTTGTCATTAAAAAGCTGCCCCCTGATTGGCTAAAGACGTCAGGAGTGACTGAACAAAGCCGCGCTCTGATTGGGCTAGAGCGTCGAGCTATAATTCACTGGAGTGTTTCAATTGTTAAGAAGTAATTGCGCATAAATGCGCGTCACCACAGTTATTATAATTGTTTATAAAAATTAAATGACCCCGTTTTCATTTATTTCTTTGCTAGCTATAACTGCGAGTATTTTATTAGAAGCTCACTTCATTTGAAAAACGCGAAGAAATGAGAGCGGGAACAGCTGTGTGAGCCTGTGACGCTATTATTTAAAAAGAGGAGCATAGCGACTCTGTTAAAATACAATTTGTAAGGGAGGGGCTGTTTACTGCGAGTAGAAACGCAAGGGGAGAGCTGCAAGCTGCAGCGGCTGCTTGCGTCAGCCGCCGCGCTCCCATTCGTTAAGACGCCGTCGCGTCATAACCAAAGCCGCGCTCCTATTGGTCAAGGTATCCATAGCGTCATGACAAGACTGCGCTCCTGATTGGTTAAAAGGTCGTCAGTAACGCTGTGATTGGCTGACAGCGTTTTACTGTTTAAAATTGATTGCCCGTGATATTTTACAAGTATCACAAAGTTTAAAATAGATCAAGGAACAATAAATAAGTATTGTCAACCGCTTTAATTTCTTCATTGATAAGCGCTATTAATAAAGAAAGGAGAAAGATTGAAGCTGCAGTGGCAGGGTGTGGTAAAGCCGCCGTGCTCTGGTTGGCTAAGGCGTCTGAAACAAAGGCGCAAAGCAGCGTTCTGATTGGCAGGGAAGTCGAGGGGGCTGAGCTGTAATTGGTTGAGGCCTTGCCAGGTCGCGCACCCATTGGGTATTGACGCACAGCGTCATACAAGGGCCGCGACCTTATTGGTTAAGGCTCCGTGAGCTGCGCCCTGATTGGGCAAAGCTCTGTGACTACGTATAAGTGTCCTGTAAAAAAAAAAAAAAATAAGCGTTAAAACATCGCTTTAGCATCTTTTTCCTCAATGTTTTAATGTTTTAAAAGAAGAGTATAATAGTTGATGTGGTCGAGCAAGTACACACAAATTAAAAATTACATAAATAAAATAAATTAAATAAAAACGATTGCGCGCTGTGTTGGGTTGACAAATGCTCACTACTGCCTGGAAATTTTGCAAAGTGTCATCGAACAATAAATAGATAAATCTCCGTTTCAGTTCCATCTTTGATGCGCTGTTATATACTGTTTAAAGCACGAGAGAAGAGAAAAAGACTGTAGGGCAGTATAGGGCAAGCATTTTTTGTGATTGGAGGAGGCATTGAGGGGAGAGCTGTGATTGGCTGGGAAATCTAGCAAATGACAGCGAAGCCGCGTTGTGTGATCGGCTGGAACTTTACCGACAGTGGAGAGACTAGCTGATAGGTGACGCTAGGATTGCTTGCCGCGCTATTAAAGAGGGAGATTGTGAAGAGCTGATGTTTACACAAAGGGGAGGAAGACTACAGCAGTGGTGATACGTGTCACAGTAAAAGCTGTGCTGTGATTGTATGGAGCGCAATTGTGGGTTTTACATTTTATGAGTGTTCATAGAATGATTTCTGTCCTAGTTTCAGTCGCACAAATTAGTATACAAAAGAAAAGAAGTGTGTCATAGTTGAATTGTTGCATGACACAGCTGATTTATGTATAGCCACCAGCGAGTGTTGCATGCTATATTAGAGCAGGTACCTCATTGATGTGAATGGATGTGGTCCTCATTTTAAGTTTGGTGAGCTAATTTCATTAAGGGGAGACTGCAAAGGTGCTAGTGGTCTTCGTTTTAAAATAAAATTGATTCTGTCTGGCCGCTGGTTGTGACTCATCTTGTACTGCAATATATATAAAGATAAATTAAAATTCAAAGGGGAATGTTTTTAGAGTGAATTAATAGTAGGGAAAAAGGATTTTTATGGAGTAATTAAATTAAATAAATAAATATTTCCAAGCATTTTGTTAGTTATTGTATTAGTATAATTATAGTATCCATTAAACTGCATATAAATCATAAACAGTGTAGCAAAAATTCTGTTCAAAGGTGGTCGCGCGCGCAGAAACATAATATTAAAAAGTATATACAGTCCTTGTTCTGTTTAGGTGGTTCTGTCTATTATTTGATTTATTGATTAGATTATTACCAATAATGTTTTAGTTAATTTACATTTTACTGCCCAAATTTAAAAGCAAACAGGTTAGGTTTTTCTTTTTTCACAGGTATATGTTGCAGAAGGTGTGTAAGTGTAAAATAAGTACATTTAAAACACATGTGATTAAATGTTGGTATTATTGTTATAAATAAATATTTTGCGTTGTTATTGTTTTGCAAATTGATATTTTTCTTTACAGGTTAATTAAATTTAGTGATACAGGTAAATTAGGAGATACATTAAATTGACCAAATTATAAGGTTTTCAATATTTGATAGTGTTAAATTAATTAATTAATTGATCAGCAAGCACTGCAACGCAAATTTAAAGAGTACATTTATCAAATTAATTAAATAAAATGTCTTCCTTGTATAAGAAAATGAAAAAGGTTGTAGCCAAATGCGAGAACAAATTAAAGATTCCCAAATTAGCGAAAATAAATAATAAAAGTATCAGAGTAGAAAATATAGATCAGTGTACAATTGCTGTTGTAAATATGGATCAGAACAGAAATCCAAGAAGACTCCCAGAGCAGATTGATGCAACGCCAAAAGTCCAAGATCAGATTGACATGATGTCAGCTCAGACTTCTACTAAAATTGATGCGACAGAAAAGCATGATGAAATGCTTGGTACATCTGGAATTAATATTCCTGATCATATAAATTCATCAAATGATTTAAAGGAGTCTATGAAAATTATGGAAACAGAGATAGTGCCTACACTGGGAAAAGATGAAATTAATTCCGCAGTTTTAAAGGTCCCATTAACTGAAAAGGTTTATTCTATCGTACTTGAGATTGAACTAGTAGGGATCAAAACTCAGCAAGAAACAGAGATGACTTCAGTTCTGGTAAGTGAGAAGTCTGACATTGACCTAATTGAATTGACACAGTCAGACGAGTCAAAATTCTGGTCAATTAAAAAGGAAACTGAGATAAATGAGTTAAATAAAGAGTTACAAATACAACGACAGGTAATGACTCAAGAGATTGAGATGGCTTCATTGCCATTGCAAAATTTTATTAATGAACAGTCAGAGAAAACAGATACAGGATTAATTAATGAACAAGAAAACAGTCTAAAAGGATTAGATGTACTTCCAGAATATTGGTATAAAAATGATGTTCTTTTGAGTGAAGACATCAAAGTAAAGGACGTAATTAATCAACAGATTAAAACATTGACTTTTACAGGTTCACTTTTCAGAAATGCAAAATTAATTAAAAGATTGATTGATGATATTCAATTGGCAGAAAGGTTTGCTGTCGTGATATGTGCAGCATACAAAATGAATGATGAACATGCTTTGAGTTCACTAATACTAACAGTAGTTGAAACATGGCAGGTAGTCAAAGACTTACAAGATGATGCAACTCATGAGGAGAATAACACATGGTTGAGAAACACATGGTTGAGTACAGATTTTAGACAGCGAGATGAGGATGAGATTTTGTCACACAAAAATGGTAGAGTAGTTTTACCAAATAGCATAATTATTGACATGGACAGAATATACCATAAAATTGCAGAATTTCTTTACCAGAGGTGTCTGACTTATCTGCAAGTGAACACAATTAAGAGATCAATTGTGAGATTGGGAACAGAATTACAGGAGAGTGGTTCATTGACCAGATTACAAACGGATTTCCGTGAGATGTCACTGAATGACAAACTGTGCTACATTTTTGTGATTTACTGTTTGATTACAAAATGGTTTGAAACATTTCAGATGCGACATGATGATAAAATTACTGTTGCAAATTTAGCAGATGGCAAAAGACATATTGAAAACAGACTGTTTCATTGTGCAGATAGACTAGAAATTTCAGATGTTGAGGAGCATGAGAATGGTACTATAAAAGACAGAGATGCAAAAATGTGCCTAGCTGCAGGTACAAAGTGGACAGATATTCTTCCACTTGTTTTGATGTTTTTGAGAAGTACTACTGATAAAAAGACAGATTTAAGTCCACGTGATATTATGATGGACAAGGTCATGAGACAGACATTCATACCAGAGAAAAGAATGATGACTATCAATGATAGCATCAATTTGGAGTACTGCAGGAATTTATCAGATGAAATGATTTCTGTGTTTGATGAAGATGAAACTGAAATACAAACAAGAGAAAAAGAGCAAGTATTTGATCTGTTACCAGGAAAAAGAATAAGGAAAAAGGTTCGTCTAAAAAGAAATTGTCTAGTGCCAAGGTGGCAGAAAAGGAGGCTAATCAGTCTTGTCACAACAAATACAGTGAAGTGCAAAAGACTGAAGAGGTGGATTGACACTGGCCATACTTTTCGTGTAACTACACCTGAAAATCCTGATGAGGATAGTGTCACAATTGATGATTCAGATTCTGAAGAAGAGCCTGAAGAGAATCCAGATCTTGAAGATCGACAAGTTGGTCGACATCTGGAGAATATGAAGAGAAAACAAGCCTTGAATGAAGAAGACTTGCAAGTTGTGACTGAAGACTCAGAAAATGATGGAAATCTGCCAGAAAAAGAAGCAGAAGAAAAATGTGATCAGATTGTGATTCAAGACCAGGAGAGTATTGAAAAGCAGAAAAGTAGCTCTGAAAGCAGGAACAGGAATTCTAAAACTGGGAAGTTAAAGGTAATTGTAGAAAAAGAAGAAAATGAATTGCCAAGTACCAGCTACAAAGATGACGTTCCTAACGGAGTGAAGCTGCTGAGTAAAGAAGTACCTGAGTCCAGAATGAAAATTTCTGACACTGAAACTGATGAGAGTGATGAAGATTCTCAGATAAGAAAATTCAGAAAAGGAGCTTGGAAAACAGAATGTAAAGTGACCAAGCAAAAGAAGAAATTACCAAGAAAAAGTGATAACTGGCCAGAAGAAATTGAAGGCCTAAAATTCAAATTGAGATACAGATCAAAGAAACAGATTGATGAAAAATCAAGTCAAAAGGATTGTGAAAAGAAAAGTGAGGCAGGAAAGAAAATAGAAGTGATACCTGTAATGGAGGTAAATAGTTGCAGTCAGGAAAAGATTGAAGAGAATAGTGACAATGATTGAAGTACATACCTGTTAAAATTTTAGGTTTTCTGTTTTTGGCATAAGGCTGAAGAAATCTTGTTAGATGACACAAGGTCGAAGAAATACTGTTAGCTGAAAAATTAATTTGTGACATTAGGTCGAAGAAAAACTGTTAGAAGGTTTAAAAAAAAAAAAAAAAAAAAAAACATTTGAAAAAGGGGGGTGTTAGAAATTTTTAGAAAATTTAGGTAAAATTTTTAAAATTTTTGTTTTATTTTTCTTTGCAAACTTAATGAAAATATAATTCTGCTTTGGTTAATTTAGGTTACTTTCCCTTTAGAAATTAACAAAGAGAAGTTTAAGGTCAATAGGACAAGCAAAGTTTCAGCTAGTCAAGACAAACATAGTATAATACTGACATTTTATTAGTTATAGTTTTGCAACACTTTTATTGAAGCTCAGTTGTATGATACACAAGAGAAAGAAATAGAACTAGAGGGGTTTCTTAAAACTCAATATGAGAATTGTAGATAAACTGATGAGAAGTCTTTAGAAATACTAACACAGGTGAAATTGAATCATGTTCATCTTAGATAAAATCTTTGCTAAAATATTGGGTGGTGGTGTGGTGATTTGTTAATCACCAGATGAGGGAGTTGATGGAGCGGGATAGAAAACAGAAATCTGTTTAAACCCGTGAAGTCACACTTCCATAAATAAATTAATAATGCTAACAATTTGTGCTGTGTGTATAATAATTCAATCTAGTTTAAAGTTACATTACATTACAGAACACATGGGAAACTAACATGTGTGCTCATAAATGTGCATTATGTTGCATTCTCATGTATGTAGAAAATAATGAATTAATCTTGTCTATTGTCATGTCATAACTAATAGCAGCTGTTTTTAAAATAATGGCATGTGCTTATTTTGCTTCCCTTGTCTATGTGATGTCATTTCTACTATTCTAGGTGCACATAAGGCTTTATGGATTCATGAAGACAGGTAGATATAAAATGCTGCTTTATTTGTGCTTTACTGCTAGGTAATTTAGACTAATGGGTTAATTATTAGCAATGATGGGAGGCAACAGAACAAACTGTATTTCTTTCATTAATTATTCTTTGTGTTTGTTTATATAATAGTTTTACAAGTGAAGCTTAGAGATGGCTGCAGAAAAATAGTACCCTTTTAAAAGTGGCGCAGGGACAGTGGCGCAGAAAATTGACGCTTTCTGAAAGAGGCCTAATGATGAAAATGGCTCAAGTGAAAATAATTCCAAGAAGGATGGAAAAGGCCTCTGAGCTTTTATTTTGAAAGGTTTTGGATTGAACTGCTAAAAAGATGACTTTTTGGAGAAATTTGCTAACGTTTGCTAACGTGCCACGGGAGTTCAGAGCTGACTAGCTCAAGGTTAAAAGGAAGCTGTCGCTACAAAATGTAGCAGCCTAAGGAGAAGCTGCCAAGACTTCTAAATGAACAATGGACTAGTGAATTTGCCCGGGCATGTAAGAAGGAGGTGTCACAGTTTACTGTGGTACGAGGTGGCTCAGCCAATGGAGAACTAGAATTCGTCTGCTGGAATGTGAAAAATAGTTAGCTCAGCTCAATTTAGGGTATAAGAATAGGTTCAGAGAACACATAGTTGGCTTACGCTCGAGAATTCTGGAGGACAATGTAATGCTGATGGACTTTACACGTGAGGACAGGAGTTTTTATTAATTACTTTATTACTAGGTGATGAGGGTAGAGACAGAGATATAGTTAGGATTTTGGGAAATGCTTAATTTTACTTATTCCTGCTAATGAATAATAATTCTTGATTTATGCTCTTTTTATTAATACTGAATAAATCTTTCTTTATGACATTTTCTAATGCTTGTTTAATAAAATACCAAAACCTACGTTTTTATAGATGTGTTAAAATAAACTTTCTAAAATAACAAGCTGGTCTTGATTATTGCAGATGGTTTAAACAACTATATTTAGATCTTATCGCCTCATGATTCAAGCGCTCTATTGTTGTTATGGGCCTAGTGTTGTAGTGTAAGTTTTGTAGTAGTAAATAGTGTCATTTGTGCAATATTTTGGTGAGAGCGCTGGATCAATACCAGTAGGTAGTTATAGTTCGGCCCTAGTTACCATAGGAAAATGGCAACATTCCATTCCCAATAACTTTGGCGCTGAGTGACGAATCCTCGCGAGATTTTCAAAACTAGTTCTTTGTTGAGTTCAGCTCCTATGTTAAAAGTTTGGGGGTGATTCGTCAAGGGGGACCGAGAACAAAGGGGGTCCCAATATATGTTTTTTCAATGTTAATTTCCATATGAGACTTTAGACAAGGCTAAAGGTCGAATGGGTGAACGGAATTACCCCAGATCTGGCAGGGAGAAGGGCCTTGGTCTAGAAAGCACACGTTTGTTCATTTGGTGTAAATCCGTTCAGCAGTTTTTGAGAAATATTGAAATATACAGCTATCGATATTTGGGAATTCTGCCATCTGATTGGCTGAGGCGTTACAAGCACGAGCTTGCTGCTGATTGGCTGGGAGTGGTGCGAGCAGTTGCAACTAGGAAGTGTTAGCCACCATTTTGTGATTCCGTTGAAGTGAGTAAAGGGAAAAAAGGGAGAAAAAAGTGGGAAAGAGGAGGGTAGGAGCATTGTGAGGTTTGTAGGGTTGGTAGGGTGTGCTATAGAGGGAGTGTGAAGCGCATTATTTAGCCCTACAGGTGTGAAAGTGCTGTTTTGCCCACTGTGAGATGGTGCTGAGGTGAGGTGCTGGTACACTCTGGGATGAAACCGTGCGCTTAAACTGTGAGCTGAGTGGTCTGTACCATACTGGCAGAACCAAAGTATTTACCCTTACCGGTGTGAAAGTGCTGTTTTGTGTAGAGTGAGACGGTGCAGAGGTGAAGTACTGCTAAACTCGGGGATGAAACAGTGCGCCTAAAGTGTGAGTTGAGTGCTGTAAACTGATGTGCTCCGGGTGGTGTAGCATACTGGCCGAAGTGAAGTGCTGTTTTGACCTTTGAGAGATGGTGCATAGGTGAGGTGCCGGTACACTCGGGGATGAAAGTGTTTGCCTAAGCTGTGAGTTGAGTGTTCTGTAGTATACTGGAAGAAGAGAAGTATTTAGCCTTACCGGGTGAAAGTGCTGTTTTGTCTAGAGTGAGATGGTGCAGAGGTGAGGTACCGCTAAACTCGGGGATGAAACTGTGTGTCTAAACTGTGAGCTGAATGCTGTAAAGTGATGTGTTCTAGGTGCTGTAGCATAGTGGGCGCTGTAGCATATCTGTGCTGGTGGTGTTAGTATGCGTTTAGAGAACAGCGGAAGTGGGAAGCAAAGTTCTTAGTGGTATCGGTATGAAGACTCGGGGATGAAACTGTGAGTGTAAGTCGTGAGTTTATTGCTTTGAAGTGATGTGCTGTGGGCGCTGTAGGATAGTGGCCGCTGTAGCATTCCTGTGTAAGTAGTGTTAGTGTGCGTTTATTCTACACAGGGAGTGTGAAACAAAATACTCACCCCTATTGGTCTGAAAAGTATAATGTAGTGTTTTAGGAAGCAGGAATAAAGGAATAATCATGAAGAATATAATGTAGAATGTTGCAATGCCAGAGAAGGAAAATGGTAAAATGAGTTGTGTTTAAGAAAGTGGTTGTGTGTAATAAAGCGATCTAATTTGAAAATTATATAGAAAGTGTCTTTATTTAAGTGCCATAATTAGACCCACTGGTGCAAGAGCTAGGGTATCTAGCTGATGCAAAATTCAACCACTTCTGCTGTATTCAAACGTAAGCTCCAGTATCGGTGAATTGTATATTACATGTTACAGTTGCATATGAAATAAACAATAGCTACACTTGAATGACTCTACATTCTATAAAGAAAATAAAGGTAGGATACGATTACCACATGTATCATTTAAGAAAAGAAATAAATAAAAAGAAATTGCAAAATGTAGTCATCAAACTTTTTATGTACCTTGGCAGTGCTTTTTTGTAACCGAAAATTATCAACAGTAGAATAATTGGCAATCTGCGTGTCAGATTGGTACTAGTTCTACCCACATTCTTTGAGGATGAATACAAACATTTCTCTTCTGAGAAGCACATTCGCTTTCTTTGTAGTCAAACCGTACATTATTGTCTTTAGCTGTTTAAAAAAACATTCTTGTGTAGAGAGCTACGGCATTGAGCTTAGACAAACTCCAATTCTTTCTGCTGTAGTCAAATCGAAGCTCCTACATCATTAAATTGCACATTATATGTTAAAGTTCTATGTGACCTACTGACTAGCTATTAAATATGAATCAATACACTGCATAATGAAAATAAAGGTAGTTTAAGATTACCACACTGTGCCAACCAGTTCCTAAACACAGTCATCTTTTTACATTCTTATCGTGAGGTTCTGAGCAGAGGCTGGCTTTCAGTAAAATTGTGTGAAAGGGCTTTGTGAATAACAGGCAGGCAGAGAGGTGTGTGCACAAAGAATAGACGTGGTTTCTAAATGGGTGTTGTGTTTAGGTTAATTTTGGAAGTACATAGCATATTTGCATAGGCCATACATCACCGTTTTCTGGTTGGACTGGAGACGTAAGGACGAATAATGAGGATCGAGTTCAAATGTCTGAGTATACTTAGAGAGTTATGATATCAAAGTAGTAGGATTGAAGTGTATTATAAAAAATTTAAAGGAAAAAGTAAAAAAAGATGGAAAAAATCCATTCAAGAAAAATGTGAGTTTCTTACAAGTCTTGGAGATTCCAGTCCAGAAGTTCTTCAGCGGCTTGAGATGCGTAATGTTCCAAGAGGCTATTGTTGTCATCGTGTGAGAAAAGCGGAGCGATCCAATTAATATCCTCGAAGGGACAGTAATGTTCCTCGAATGTTGGAGTGGTAATTTGAATGGGCAGGCAATCTGCGATGCTATGAAAGGTTGCACATTGCAGGAGATCTTTCACGGGTGACCAGAAATCCCATTCCGCTGCGATTCCTTTTGGCATTGCATTCGCCATTGCTCCGCTGCCAGAACAATCTTGTTCATGGTTTTCAAAATACTCCATTACCTGCTGGATATCTGTAGCGATTGTTGAGATGTTGGCAAGGCATACATCCATTCGCCAGTCGAATGGGCACGTTTTGCAATCAAACAATGGTTGTACGCATATTGCATAAGTGTAGATACATTTTATGTTGTAGCTATCTCCGATAATAGATAGAGGCATGTACCGAAAAGTTTTTCCGTTTTTTACAGTATTGATGTAGCTTGGAGTAAAGGCGTAATTTGTCTGACATAGTTGTTACCATAGAGAGCGTAGCCATTTCTAGAAGTAGAATTAGTAGTAGAATGGCTGCAAAGAGGACGAGAATTATCGGCACTGTTCCTGTTATTCCAGAGATGATCAAAATGATGTCTGACAGAAGAACAGTTTGAATGCGTGTTAGAAGGCTGTAGGGGACCGTGTTAAAAAAGTGTGCCAGACCTTGAGTGTGACATGTGTTGAAAATTGTGTAACAATTCACAAAGTGTAATTGGCGGTTTGTATTTAAAAGGGAGTTTATTTTATTTGAAGTTCGTGGTGTCGGCAGTCGATACATTTCTTTTGCAGAAGTGAGGGAGACTTCTGTTCTGAACAAAGGTGCTTTTAGTTCGGTTTGTTTCTTGAAATGTGGTTTCACACTAGGAATTGAAGGCCAAGTTGAAGTTTGGGAGTTAGTTTGTGTGGTTGGGAATAGATATTGCCCCAGGAAGTTACTGTGCTTGAAACAGTAAGGACATGCAGTATGCCAGCTCACAATCTGTAGGAGTGTAAGTTATTGAGAAGCAGATAACTGTCCTTAGAAAGCTGTGTGAATGTTAGTCGGATTGTGGGAGTTCTTCGATAGTAATGAATGACTGCACGGATTGTGGTTGCACTATTCACCAGTCAGAAAAACCGTTGTATGCTGTTTAAGACAGCGACATGTAAATGGAATAAACCACTGCTCGTGAATAAACGCGCTACCTTATATAATGACATTCAACATGACAAACAACATGTGCATGTAGCAGACACAATGACACTACATACTGTGGGAACCGTGGCTAGCCATGTATACAAACTAAAAATGGCATGGCAAATCTGCCTCACTATGCAGAATGCGGAGGGAGAAGGGAGCAATGTATGTGCAAAGGTGGCAAGTAATTCTCGATTATAAAAGTATATAATGCAAAGTCTTGAGGGGATATGCCAGACAGACTTGAGTATGCAGAGTACAGACATGTACATGTCAACATACACTGATGGTCTATTGAGTGAAGTGGACAGTGGACGCAACCATGATAGTACAGTCAGTAGGGAAGATTACGGAATGGTAGCCCGTATGTGCCTCCCCCCCCAAATGTTTAGGGAAGTGGGCTGGCTCGGCGTACGCAAGGCTAGCGTAGGGGTATGAATAAAAGGCATGTTTCTTTGGGTGTGGTTCTCTTCCGGATTGGCGAACGTGTCTGCTAGGTCTGCATAACTTACACCGCCACGAGGCTGATGCTGTGAGCGAAGGTGGGTGTGTGAATGATGCTCTCAGCCTGCTGATACTCAGAAACTGTCATGACCGCTGTGACGCATATCTGACCCTCAGTTCACCTTTTGACACCGCTGTATGTGTAAGAGGGCCCACCACGTGCCAGCGGAAGGTCCTGGGCCGAGGCCTGCGAGCTCTGAATCTCCTGAGATTAGCGCTGGCTACAGCGACACAGGCACACAGATCCCAGCCTGAGGCCCAGGAGCATGGAGTGCTCTGTAAAATAGTAACACAGTAGTCCGACAGGTACCAACAGTGGAATGATGTTTTTGATACCATACTGGGCAATGCTAGAACTGTATCTGAGAGTGGAGATGAAAGTACTACTTTCGACCAGTTGCAAACAACTCTGGGTCCCAACCGTGGAACGGTGTCTTGATCCCACAATGGACAATGTTAGAACTGCATCTGAGAGTGGAGATGAAAGTACTCCCTTCGACCAGTTGCAACCAACTCTAGGTCTCAACAGTGGAACGGTGTTTTTGATACCATAGTTGGCAATGGTAGAACTGTATATGAGAGTGGAGATGAAGGTACTCCCTTTAACCAGCTGCAACAAACTCTGGGTCCTAACAGTGGAACGGTGTCTGGATTCCAAAATGGATGATGTCTGATAATACCTGCTGCTTATTTTTTAACAGAAC
The DNA here is from genome assembly GCF_964261635.1 of Lissotriton helveticus. Classification (NCBI taxonomy): domain Eukaryota; kingdom Metazoa; phylum Chordata; class Amphibia; order Caudata; family Salamandridae; genus Lissotriton; species Lissotriton helveticus. The sequence goes on from NC_136069.1 coordinate 857,802,748, forward strand.
TCCCTCCGTTGAGGTGCATCACACTCTGTGCTTCCGTAGCTAACTGCTGTACAGGATTATTGGGCTTTGTTGACTGTAGTTGCTGGACTATAGCGCGGTACAGCAGGTTCGAACAATGAAACAGGGTCTTTATTCTATGATTGAGGATGTCAGAAGTCAAAGTCTGTGATGATTTCGGTGTACCCCCGCTAATCAGGTGCAACAAATTCTAGGTCCAAACAGTGGAACAGTGTCTTGATCCCACAATGGACGATGTTAGAAGTACATCTGAGAGTGGAAATGGAGGTACTCCCATTGACCAGCTGCAACCAACTCTGGGTCCCAACAGAGGAACTGTCTCTTCATCCCATAATGGATGATGTTCGAACTGCATCTGAGAGTCGAGATGAAGGCACTCCCTTTGACCAGGTGGAACCAACTCTAGGTTCCAACACTAGAACGGTGTCTTGATTCCACAATGGAAGATGTCCGATATTACATTCTGCTTGGTTTTCAGAGAACTCCCTCCATTGAGGTGCATCAGACTCTGTGCTTGCGTAGCTAACTGCTGCACATGATTGTTGTGCTTGCTTGACACCAGTCGGTGGAGTACACCGCGGTACAGCAGATCAAAACCGTGAAAAAAGGTCTTCATTCTATGTTTGAGGGTGTCAGAAGTTAAAGTGTGTGATGATTTTTGTGTGTAGCTTCTGATGAGGTGCAAGCAACTCTAGGTACCTGTTGAATCCCAGCAACCTTTTTGTAGCTGTATACTAGTGATGGTTACCATGCTAACTTAGAATGTTCTGAAGGACTGTTCACTTGATGAAGACAGTTGATGCATATGCAGACATGCCTAGGGGTTGCTCCATGTAACTTAATAAATACATTATTTATTCTAATCTACAAAGTATACTTGTAATAATGGCGATGAGGATAGGATGCTGAAGAAGATTAGAGAATTATAACTGCTGGTTGTAACCCCTGGCGCTGCAAGTTATCAAATCCACAAGCAATTTGTGTATAGTGCTTGAAGTTGCTAGTTTGCACAAATTGCCTGGAACCTGTCATGAAGAAGTGGATTTGAGGTTAGTGACAAGTGTGTTTGGTGAGAGTGCCCTGATAGCACCACCAGCTGTGTTCTGAATGGAAGTGCAATGAAGGCACCAGCGGCTGCTATTGCGTTTATGTGAGAAAATGTGCTATACTGAAGTATCCTAGCGTGGGTTGGAAAGCACTGAAGGGAAACTAGAAGTAATTGTCCGACAGTGCGTCTATCTGCATCAGTGTAAATTAATATCAGTTGAAGAAGCAAAACTGAATGGAGATTTGGTGTAAAGTAAATGATTGTGCTGTGCTTCTGTGATTTGAAGAAAGGCTTTGTATTTAATTGAATCGTCTTGCGGGTTTGGTAATGAAGCACAAAGAAAGATTAGACCCCTACTGTGCTTAAGTGAATTACCCTGCTGTGCATATGGCATTGTAACGCGAAGAAGAATTAGACGACTGTTGTGTATTATCATCTTAAATCAAGCTAACAAGAGAAAGGAACGGAAAGGAGCATGTGCACGAAGGATTAAATTGTCTCTGAGTAAAAAAAAGTGAGTGCCTGAAACCAGAGTGAGTGAAGACTTCAGGAGATATTTATAAATAAACAAACTGCGTATCAAGAGCGAGCGCCCGTGAAGTTGTGTGAACGCTAGTGAGGCAGTGACAAGACTTTCATAAGTAAACAAGGCGCGCGTTGAAAGAGAGCGCTAGGGAATAGTTACCGCTTCTGCACAGAGATATTTATAAATAAACAAAGAGCGAGCGCCCGTGAAGGCGTGTCAAGCTAAAAAGGCAGTAACACGTTTTTCATAAGTAAACAAGGTGCGCATTGAGAGCGAGCGCCATGAAATAATTACCGCTTTTGCGCGCGAAGGCTCTGCGCATTGTATGATTGACTAGAAGTACTTCGGGAGGAGATGACGTGTTAATGAGATCTTGCTTGAGTCAATGAGATCTCACAATCAACAGGAAACAGGAAATTGTGTTCATTTAAGGGAAGGAACAACACTTGAACATGTTTTTTTTCAGACAACAATTTAAAGGAACAGTATACCACGCAAAGAGTCAACAGGAAATAAGGACTTGTGTTTATTTTAGTGAAGGAACAACACTAGAGCACACAACTTTGATTTAATAACAATTTAAAGGAACAGTTATTTAAAAAGACAACAATGACTACTTTATTTGTTTTCCTTTCTTTTGTTTATTTGGACAGCTTGTAATTAATATTCTGTTGATAATGATATATTAACATTTATATATTGTGCGGGCATTTATATTTTGGTTAGAACTGCTGATGTTAACCAAACATTTGAATTTCAGTCAGCCTTCCAAAATGGATTTATCATTTGTGGTAGCCCCGACAAAATGTTTACAAAATCCAGGGGAACGCAAAATGCCCTGGGAGGATTGGATTGAGTCTTTTGAGACTTATTTGGAGGCAATAGGTGGGGAAGATTTTGTGTTGTCCCGCACGGTAGCTTTATTAAAACATAATTTGGGGATTGAAGGCAGGAAGGCGTTAAAAACACTACCTGTTCGCTTAAGAGCAGATTCTACTAATCAAGCAGATGAAGAGTCTAACGAAGGTGAGGAAACAGAGACTAGTAATTTTGATGAGTATGTAGAAATAGTGAAAACCCTGGAAGAAAATTTTGGAAAAAAAATCAACATTGTAGTTGAAAGACACACATTTTTCTCTAGGGCGCAACAGTCTGGGGAATCAGTTGAGCAGTATATTTCTGTACTTAGAACACTTGCATCAACAGGTAAATTTAAAGATCTAACAGAAGAAATAATAAGAGACCAATTTATCAATAGAATGAATAACATAAAAATACAAGAAAAACTGTTAGACTTAAAGATCCCTCTTTAAGAAAATCAATAGAGGTAGCAAGACGCCTAGAGAACACATCTAAGTATGTCAAGGAATTCAATTCAAGTCAAGGACAAGGGGGATCATACTAAAGTGTGTGCAGTTGAAAAAAAAAGAGATGGCAAGAAGAGTGACAAGATTGTTAAAAGTGCTCCTCAAATTGTTAAGAATTCTCAACCCAAGTATAATCACACATGTTATAGGTGTGGCAGCACAAGACATACAGATGATTCTGATAAATGTATAGCAGTTAAAGAAAAATGTTACCAGTGTAAAAGAATAGGGCATTTTGCACGCATGTGCAAAACCGGTACTTCCAACAATTGGAGGTGTACAGTACATGCCATACATGAGGACAGCGAAGAGGAGTCATCTGATGAAAGAGATACAGTTGAGGTTTGTGTGATTTATGATGATGAAATCAATGAAAATCGTGAAGGGTAGAACCCTCCTAAGTGCTTGCTTGGCATTAATGGTACCAAAATCCTAGTGTGGGCAGATTTGTGCTCTCCATATACTTTCATAGACAAGGATGTATGGATAAAAATTGCAAGTTGAGTTCCCCAGACAATGAACCTGTAGGTTATTGTGGGGCCAAGTTGCTTTTGATAGGGTTTTTTAATTGTAAACTATCTCACAAGAATAAGGAAACAACTCAACTAGCAAGGTATAAGTGATAGAAAAAGGGAGGACCGTGTTAGGATGGTGCGAACAAAAAATGTTAGGGATCAAACTGGATCCAAACCATCCCGATAAAGTGCTAGCAACAGAGAATTCGGATAAAAACAGGTGGAGTCTAAAATATCCTAAATTATTTAGAAGTGGACTTGAGTGCTTAACCAAATTGGAGCATCATATTGTTCTTAAACCAAATTATGTTCCGTGTGTTCACAAGGTGAGCAATGTTCCGTTTGCACTGAGAGAAAAATTAAAGAAGGAGTTGCAAAGGTTGTGCGATGCACAAGTCATTGAACCAATCGAGTCTTCAGAGTGGCTTAGTCCCATAATTTTAGCACGCAAATCAGATGGGAATTTGCACATGTGCATCGACGTAAGAGATCTCAATCACAACATTTTAGACGATCGTTATCCATTGCCACATATTAATGAGGTGGTGTCCACAGATACCAATGCAGCATATTTTTCTTTAATTGATCTCTCAAGTGCATATCACCAAGTGCGACTACACCCTGCATCGAAGCACCTCACGTCATTCATAACACCTGAGGGTGTGTTTAGGTTTGTGTGGATTCCATTTGGACTAGCATCTGCTTCTGCTGTGTTTCAGAGAGTAATGTGCAAAATATTGGAGAATTCACATAAAGTCCTAAGGGCAGATTTATGATAACTGGCGCATCCCCAGGGATGCGCCAGTTATCTTGCGCTGCTGCTCCGCCACCCATGGTGCGCCGCATTTACAATGCGGCGCACCATGGGGCAAAAACGGCACAGATGCATGACGCATCTGTGCCGTAAAGGTGGCGCATTGCTGGAGTTACGTCGCAAGCGCAACGCAGCTCCAGCAAGGCTCGGGGGTGCCCCATCTTCACAATGATGCGTCAAGACCTACGCCTGCTTCAAGCAGGCGCATGGTTTTGACGCAGCATTGGCCTGAAAGTGACTGAGTGAAATCTTATAGATTTCCCTCAGCCACTTTTAGGAGGAGTTCCTGTGCAGGAACGCCCCCCCCCCCCTGTGCAGGAACGCCTCCTTATGGCGCAGGGCTTTACAACATGACACATCTCCTAGATGCGTCATGTTGTAAATAGGGCGCATTGTTTGCGCCGCCGTTGCGTCAAATAAAGTGACGCAATTGTGGCGCAAAGAGGCGCAAGGGCCTCATAAATCTGCCCCTCAGTATTTCAAGACGATGTTTTAGTGTGGGGAGAGAACAAGGAGGAACATGATATCATATTAGATCAAATCCCTAGCAAATTTCAGAATGCCGGCCTAACAGTAGGACAAGTACAAATTTGGAGTTGGTGAAATAGAATGTCTGGGACACACATTATCAAAAACAGGAGTTAAACCAAAGAAGAAACTGTTAAATGCCATTGCTGATGCGCCGTCTCCCCATGACATGGAAAAATTACGTTCATTCCTTGGCTTGGCGGAATTTTATTCAAAATGTGTTCACCGTTTTGCTGATAAGGTACATGTCCTGAGAGTGTTAATGAAAAAGGGAAATAAATTTGTATGGACGGATGAGTGTCAGAAAGCATTTGAAACTATCAAGGAACAAATCATGAAGACTGTGGCTTTGAAACCCTTTAACCCCTTGGATCAAAGTATTGTTGTAGTGGATGCAAGTGCGTATGGTTTGGGGGCAGTACTTATGCAGAAACACCTGGGTCAGGAGCGAATGGTGGCATTTGCATCACGGACATTGAAGGGTACAGAGTCAACTTATTCAGTCATTGAGAAGGAAGCCCTAGCGTGTTGGTGGGGTGTTGGCCATTTCAATAATTACGTTTGGGGCACACATTTTGAGGTCAGATCTGACCATAGACCGCTCATTGATATTTTCACAACCAAGGGTGCAGGGAAGGCAACACCTAGGATTGCCAAATTGTTGTATAGACTGCATGGATATGATTTCACCTTGAATTATGTGCCGGGAATACGTAACAGAAACGCTGATTGTTTGTCAAGGTTACCTTTACAATGTATAGATGATGATGAAGATACTGGTGATGTAAAATATGTGGTGGCGAGTTTCTCTGAGTCATGCAAGGGAGCCATCATGGATGGTGGTGCCGAACGGATTACGTTCCAGAAGGACATAGTGGGATGTCGGGGATGTAGAGAAGAGCAAGGATGACATTTTGGTGGCCAAGAATGGATAAGGATGTAGAGGACTGTGTACGTGATTGTTTGGAGTGCCTGTGTAGCGATAAATCTCATCGAGTTGAGGAGTCTCCCATTGTTCCAACCAATTTCCTGATAAACCGTGGGAGAGAGTAGCTATGGATATCTGTGGGCCATTTAGTGCCAAAGGCATAATGAATAGATTTACCCTTGTGATGATAGATTATCACTGTAAATGGCCTGAAGTGGCGTTTTCTGATGAAGTAAAGGCATCTAATGTTATTGAATTTTACGATAACATTTTCCGCAGGGAAGGGCGTCCAAATATCCTAGTCACAGACAATGGACCACAGTTCACGTCAGAAGTGTTTGAAATGTACTTATCCAAGATGGGTATTGTACACCACACCACTGCAGTTTACAACCCTAGGGAGAATGGTTTAGTCGAGAGATTTAACCGGGTATTGAAGGAGTGTGTTCAGTTATGTGTAAGTAGGGGGGGCGATTGCAAGGAAGCCGTGAAGGGGAGTTATGGAGCTACCGTTCTACTCCTCATTCGGTCACCAAGGAAACTCCTTTCATGCTTTTAAAGAGAAGGCAGGCAGGGACTAGAGTGTCTCCAGCATGGATGTAAAGGAAGTACATATTGCCTAGACAAGAAGGGTTTGATAGATAGGGTTCGTGAATATCAAGACAGATATATTAGGAGACATAATGACAAAATAAAAAGGGAAAGGAGAGAGTTTGCTGTAGGTGATTGGGTAAGAACTAAGGCAAATAACATTCATGGGTCCAACATGTCAAAATGGTCAAAACCTAAAAGCATAATTAAGGCGAAGGGAAGCAATGTATGGTTGTCGGACGGGAAGAAATAGAATGTCCGTGGTGTCACATTGTGTAATGAAGTGGAGAGACATATATGGTTAGAAATACCAGGTGGAGGTTCGTCAAGTGGAGTGGAAGATGAGAAAATACCTGCAAAGAACACAGTGCCAAGCATCAGAAGACGACCAAAGTGGCAAGCCGACTAGGTGTGTTGATGGTTGAGTTTAGTTTATATAAATGGATAGGAGAATAATATTTTACAATGTTATACTGTTATAAAAATATTCATTAGTTATGATGTTACCTTGGAAACACAAGTGTATTGTTTTTTAACTTTTATAAAGTCTGTGTATGTAAATCATCTGTTTTAGTTTAAGAAGGGTAAATGTGTTGTATCCCAGCAACCTTGTTGCGGATGTAGCCTAGTGATGGTTACCATGCTAACTTAGAATGTTCTGAAGGACTGTTCACTTGATGAAGACAGTTGATGCAAATGCAGACATGCCTAGGGGTTGCTCCATGTAACTTAATAAATACATTATTTATTCTAATCTACAAAGTGTACTTGTAATAGTACCAACAGTGGCATGGTGTCTTCATCCCCCAATGGACGATGTTAGAAGTGGATTTGAGAGTGGAGATGGAGGTACTCTCTTCGAGTAGGTGTAAGTAACTCTAGGTCCCAACAGTGGAACGGTGTCTTGATCACACAATGGATGATGTCTGATATAACCTGTTGCTGGTTTTTCACAGAACTCTGTCTGTTGAGGTGCATCAGATTCTGTGCTGCACATGATTATTGGGCTTGGTTGACAGTAGTCAGTGGAGTATACTGTAAGCATGGACAAAATCTGCGAAATCGCGGTCCGCAAAATCGTGCGAAAGCGAATTCGGGATCCGCATAATTCGCGAATTCGTGCGAAATTGCGTATTTTGGGTTTTTTGCGCGTTCGCAGGTTTTTTTGCGTGTTCGCTGGGCTTTGTGCGTGTTCGCGAGCTGCTAGCACGGCGAAGTTACCCATGCGGTCGTGTATGGGCACAGCACCCTCTGGTTCACCACTGCCACCCTCTGGTTCACCACTGCCACTCTCTGGTTCACCACTGTCACCCTCTGGTTCACCCCTGTCACCCTCTGGTTCACCACTGCCACCCTCTGGTTCATCACTGCCACCCTCTGGTTCATCACAGTACCCTCAGGTTCACCACTGACACCCTCTGGTTCACCCCTGCCACCCTCAGGTTCAGCACTCATCACTGCCACCCTCTGGTTCATCACTGCCACACTCTAGTTTCCCACTGCCACCTTCTGGATCATCACTGTCCCCCTCTGGTTCATCACTGCCACCCTCTGGTTCATCACAGCACCCTCTGGTTCACCAGTGCCACCCTCTAGTTCATCACTGCCACCCTCTGGTTCACCACTGACACCCTCTGGTTCATCACTGCCACCCTCTGGTTCATCACAGCACCCTCTGGTTCACCACTGTCACCCTCTGGTTCATCACTGCCACCCTCTGGTTTGCCACTGCCACCCTCTGGATCATCACTGTCCCCCTCTGGTTCATCACTGCTACCCTCTGGTTCATCACAGCACCATCTGGTTCACCAGTGCCACCCTCTGGATCATCACTGCCCCCTCTGATTCATCACTGCCACCCTCTGGTTCATCACAGCACCCTCTGGTTCACCAGTGCCACCCACTGGTTCATCATTGCCACCCTCTGGTTCACCACTGCTACCCTCTGGTTCACCACTGCCACCCTCTGGTTCATCACTGCACCTTCTGGTTCACCACTGACACCCTCTGGTTCACCCCGGCCACCCTCAGGTTCAGCACTCACCACTGCCACCCTCTGGTTCATCACAGCACCCTCTGGTTCACCCCTGCTGCCACCCTCTGGTTCAGCACTCACCACTGCCACCCTCTGGTTCATCACTGCCACCCTCTGTTTTATTACTGCCACCCTCTGGTTTGCCACTGCCACCCTCTGGTTCATCACTGCCACCCTCTGGTTTGCCACTGCCACACTCTGGATCATCACTGTCCCCCTCTGGTTCATCACTGCCACCCTCTGGTTCATCACAGCACCCTCTGATTCACCAGTGCCACCCTCTGGTCCATCACTGCCACCCTCTGGTTCACCACTGCCACCCTCTGGTTCATCACTGCCACCCTGTGGTTCATCACTGCACCCTCTGGTTCACCGCTGACACCTTCTGGTTCACGTAAACATAGAGATTCTATCAATGTGTAGAGGTGCAAAATATTTTTTTGATTTTGTAGTTTTTTGTGAAATGATAGGCTCTCTCTTAACAGTGGAAAGATGAGAGCACGTGTGCTTGTTTTAAATACCCCTCACACACTAAAAAAATCAGTTAGTGTCATGCTTCATCATAGGGGTCTTCCCGTCCCTATAACGGGGCGGGGCGTGCTACGACCAGACGAAATACGCGGGAGCACTGTAAATATGACAGAGCTATGTGTGGGTGCAGTGGTGTCAGTGGAGAGTAGGGATCTAACTAGTGAATGCACAAAAAATACAAAAATTAAAAATTCCCTGGCTAGTAGAAAAAATACATTTTATTGGTTTCTCTGGCTGGGAATATTAAAAAAGGGGATATAGGTAGAGCAATTACTGACTACCAAGTCGACATGTTTCATAGGCAGTCCCCAACTGCCTACTCATCAGGACCATATGGCGATCCCTACTGTAAATAGCTCAGTTCTACAGAAGTAGGCCTACTGTCCTACAAATATACCAGCAAAAATAGGCTGAATATTTGGGCTTCAGGGCATGAGCTGACCAGTGGTCTCTGTAAAAGAAGAGGAGAAAAAACGGGGGAGAAAGCACAAACATATTCGTGTTTTCATTTCTGATCATTAAATGTACATCATTAATTCCAGATTACATTCACAACATTAGCTAATTCACTAAGATTTCGCTGGGTTTGGTGCCATTTCCTTTGCCACAATTATTGTGCATTAATCAGTATACACCTCTCATTGTTGGACTATGTGTCCGACGTTTTATCCAGAACCCTCCAAATGGACGCGGTTCATGATTAACTCATCACCCATACAGTAGTGACTCAACACATTCAAACACCCAATCGCTATGGTTTCAAAAAAGGACCTATATATCGTATTTTGTCAAGATCGATATTCTCGAAGTGGTATTGGTAAAGGTGGTAGACAAAACATTCGTTTTATACATACTTTTCCGATATTTTTCACTGCCCCATGAGCTTGCAGGCGGAGGAAGTTTTGCTCGGTCTAGTTACCGGCATAGCAATTCGCCTATCGTTCCTACCGTGCAGCTCCGAGGATGTGTGGTCACTCGTCTGCCCGCTAGATATACTCTGCCATGTCCTTCCGTAATGCTCATTGCTTCAAGTGAACGCCCAAGAAAAAAGCTAGAACGCTCAGTCCTAAGATGGCCGCCGCTATTCGGCACAATGTCAGGATTGAGGTCGGAAGTCTTTTCACGCTTTCTATGACTAGCGTGGAGGAAACGAAGGATCTTAAATTGTCGGTATCCAGTGTAATGTACTACTAAATCTCAAAAATGGATAATTTAAAATTATGCTCATGGGTCAAAGTATAATGTAGTCGTGTTATTTGAAAAAGAATTATTTTTCGAAATATCCAATGGGTAAAACTGTCAGTTGCCAGGGGGTTCCCTCAGCAGGGTATAGTGACATGTCCCTTTGAATATATTGGTACAGCCCAAGGCTTATAGGATTTAACTCCCACCCTGGACAAGGAATAGGTGGTAAAATTATATATCAGTAACATGGGGGTCAAATGATGACGTCCAAAAGGAGTCTATTGGTACAGCCCAAGCGTTATAAGATTTAACTCCCACCCTGAACAAGGAGTAGGTGGTATAATTATATATCAGTTACATGGGGGTCAAATGATGACGTCCAAAAAGCGAGGGGTCACAGCTGTCCCCACGGTATGTCATCGTTCAGTCCCCTTTTGTGGGATTGGATGCGGAACACCCATCTTTGTTCTTTCTCCAGAAGGAAACTTTTGTTATTCACTTGCTCTATCACAGTCCAAGATATTTCATCAGGTTTGTGGTTCATCTCTAGGAAGTGATTAGTGAGTTTCGTGCTGTTTTTTTTGCATTTTATAGTACTCTTGTGCTCACCTATCCGGATTTTCACTGCCCTGCTCGTCATGCCTACATACTCCAATCCACAGGGGCATGTGATAAGGTAGACTACATTGGTACTATTGCAGTTGCTAAAGCCCCTTTGCTCCCAGGTCGTCCCATCACTGAAGGTTAGGTTGTTGCTTTTCTTCGTGAGACAACAAACTTTGCAGTTTCCACATGGATGGTGACCATGTACAAAGTTAGGATTTTTCTGCACAGTGTTGCTATTTGTTTTGGGTCTTGTGTGGACTAATACATCCCTTATGCTCTGTGCTTTCTTGTGAGAGAACATCGGTTTCGGGATTTGCAACCCACCACTGGTTAGAATCTTCCAGTTCCTGTTAATGATCTTAGTCACTTGGTTGGAACAGGTGTTGTAGGTAGTGACGCAGATAGGTCTCTTGTCCTCCTCTTTTGGTATTTTTTCTTCCAGAAGGCTCTCTCGGCAGTTGTTCTTTGCCCGTTTGTATGCCTGATCAATGATCTTGTCAGGGTACATTCTAGCTTCCAACTTCTTTTTCAGGTCTCTAGACTGCAATTTGAAGTCACCAATCTCTGTACAATTCCTGCGAAGGCGCAGGAACTGGCCGTAAGGGAGATTATCCCGCAAATGTCTGGGGTGGAAGCTGTTGTACAACAGTAGACAGTTTTTAGAAGTGTTTTTAAAGTGGGTTGTGGTCATTAGTCTGCCTTCCTTGGGGAAGATGTTCAGATCCAGAAATACCAAGTTACAGTTGGAGGTGGTACTGGTGAATTTCAGATAGTCGTCTTGCAGATTCAACCAGCTCAGGAATTGTTTGGAGGTCCTCTCATCTCCATCCCAGATGATCAGAATGTCATCGATGTACCGTTTCCATACCTTGATGTTATCTCTGAAAGGGTTATTTGGATGCAGTATTTTGGTCACTTCCAGGTGGTGTACGTATAGCCCAGCTATGCTGGGAGCAAATGTGCTTCCCATACTGCAGCCGTGTTTTTGTAGATAAAGGATACCTTTATACTCAAAGAAGTTTTCTCTAAGGGCTAGGGAACAACATTCCATCACCACATTCCGTGGTGTCTGGTACTCCCAGTAGTCTTCAAAAAGGACATCTTCCACAATCTCCAAAGTGGCATGATGTGGCAAGCTAGTGTAGAGACTCTCCACATCACAGCTGATTAATAGCTGGTTGTTGGGATCAAAGGTGATATTTTCTAATAGGTTCAGTACATCCTTCGTGTCCCTGAGGTATGTTGAAGTTTTCTGAACAATTGGTCTAAGGAAAGCATCTGCAAACCTCGACAAGGGTTCCAATATTGACCCGATGCCAGACACGATGGGTCGTCCCGCAGGGTTTTGTAAGTTCTTGTGTATCTTGGGAAGGGTGTATAGGTAAGGGGTCCTTGGATTCTTTTGGCACAGGAATTCACCCTCCTTTTTGGTAATCCAACCATGTGTCACGGCTTCCTCTACCATCGTGCTGATTTTTGTTGGTTCACCCCTGCCACTCTCAGGTTCAGCACTCACCACTGCCACCCTCTGGTTCATCACAGCACCCTCTGGTTCACCCCTGCTGCCACCCTCTGGTTCAGCACTCACCACAGCCACCCTCTGGTTCATCACAGCACCCTCTGGTTCACCACTGTCACCCTCTGGTTCACCACTGACACCCTCTGGTTCACCCCTGCCACCCTCTGGTTCAGCACTCACCACTGCCACCCTCTGGTTCAAGTTCAAATTCAAGTTCAAGAATTTATATAGCGCACTACTCACCCAGAGGGTCTCAAGGCGCTTGGGGGAACGGGTTCATTATTTCTCGAATAGCCAGGTTTTAAGTTCTTTTCTGAAGGAGATGTGGTTCTGTGTAAGGCGGAGGGGAGTGAGTTCCAGGTCTTGGCCGCCAAGTAGGAGAAGGATCTACCTCCCATGGCGGATCTTTGGATACGCGGAACTGCGGCGAGGCCTTGATTGGAGGATCTTAGCTGGCGGGTGGGTGTGTAGAAAGATAGTCGAGTGTTGAGGCATTCGGGCCCTAGTTTGTAGAGGGCCTTGTGAGCGTGGGTGAGGAGACGGAATGTTATTCTCTTGTTGACGGGAAGCCAGTGGAGGTCTTTCAGGTGGCCGGTAATATGATCTTGGCGAGGGATGTCCGAAATGAGTCTCGCTGATGCGTTTTGGATGCGTTGGAGTTTGTTCTGTAATTTGGCTGTAATTCCGGCGTAGAGGGTGTTTCCGTAGTCTAGTCGACTCGTAACCGGAGCGTGGGTGACAGTCTTTCTTGTTTCGGCGGGGATCCAATGGAAGATTTTTTGAGCATACGAAGTACGTTGAAGCAGGAGGAAGAGACGGCGTTGACTTGTTTGGTCATCGAGAGTGAGGAGTTTAGGATGAAGCCAAGGTTACGTGCGTGGTCTGTGGGTATGGGTGCTGAGCCCAGATCCGAAGGCCACCATGAGTCGTCCCAGGCAGAGGGGGATGAACCTAGGATGAGCACTTCCGTTTTGTCTGAGTTGAGTTTAAGGCGGCTGTTTTTCATCCATACTGCTACTTCTTTCATGCCTTCGTGAAGATTGGTTTTGGCGGTGGTAGGGTCTTTGATGAGGGAGAGGATCAGCTGGTTGTCGTCCGCGTAGGAGATGATGTTAAGGTTGTGTTGACGCGCGATGGAAGCGAGTGGACTCATGTAGACGTTGAAGAGGGTGGGACTGAGTGATGATCCTTGTGGTACACTGCAAATGACTTCGGTGGCCTCCGATTTGAATGGGGGAAGTCGGACTCTCTGAGTTCTTCCAGCAAGGAACGAGATGATCCAGTCCAAGGCTTTTCCTTTTATGCCGATGTTGCTGAGGCGTTGTATGAGTGTGTTGTGACAGACAGTGTCGAAGGCGGCGGAGAGGTCGAGTAGAATGAGGGCCACTGTTTCTCCATTGTCCAGTAGTGATCGGATGTCGTCTGTTGCTGCGATGAGGGCGGTTTCGGTGCTGTGTTTGGCTCGAAAGCCGGACTGTGAGGGATCGAGGGAGTTGTTGGATTTGAGGAAGGCGGCGAGTTGGTTATTGACGGCTTTGTCAATGACTTTGGCCGGGAATGGGAGGAGGGATATGGGGCGGTAGTTTTTAAGTTCAGAGGGGTCTGATGGGGGTTTCTTCAGGAGGGTGCTGACTTCGGCATGTTTCCAGCTCTCTGGGAAGGAAGCAGCGATGAAGGAGCAGTTGATGACATCCCGGAGATGGGGTGCGATGATGGAGTCTGCTTTGTTGAAGATGTGGTGGGGACATGGGTCGGTTGGCGAGCCAGAGTGGATGGAATTCATTAGGCGGATGGTGTCTTCAGTGGTGATTGGGTTCCAGGCGCTGAGGTTGTTAGAGGGCGGTTTAGAATCTGAGGGGGGTGGAGAGGATTGTTCGTTGGAACTGTTTTTGAAGCTGTTGTGTATGTCGGCAATTTTGTTGTAGAAGAAGGAGGATAACGAATTGCAGAGGTCTTGGGAGTGAGTGATGTCGTTTGAGGCTGCGGTGGGGTTGCTGAATTCTTTGACGATGTTGAATAGTTCCTTGCTGTTATGGGCGTTGTTGTCGAGTCGATTCTTGAATGCTAATTTCTTGGTGGATCGAATCAGCTGGTGGTGTTTGCGGGTGGCTGCCTTGAAGGTAGACATGTTGTCGGTGGTTGGGTTTTTTCTCCATGTTTTCTCGAGAGTACGGCATAGTTTTTTGGATTTCTTAAGGTCATCGTTGAACCAGGGGACCTTTTTTTTGTCTTGTTTGGTGTGATGGTTTTTCAAGGGTGCTAATTTGTCAGCGCTGTGGGTGAGCCATTGTTTGAATTTGATAGCAGCTTGGTTTGGGTCCGATGAGAGGGTGGGTGGGTTTTGGTTGAGCGATGTGAGGAGCTGGTCGGTGGTGATTTTGTTCCATTTTCTTCGGGGGATAGGTTGTGGGGGGTTGTGGGTCGAGGTGGTTTTGTAGCTGAAGTGAACACAACTGTGGTCCGTCCAGTGGAGAGTTGTGGTGCGATCGAGGGAGATGTGTTTGCTGGAGGTGAAGATTGGGTCGAGCGTATGTCCGGCTACATGGGTGTGGGTGTCAACAAGTTGTTTGAGGCCGAGATTGGCCAGGTTGTCAAGAAGGGTGGTGGTGTTGCTGTCGTTTTTCTTTTCCAGGTGGAAGTTGAGGTCTCCTAATAGAATGTAGTTCTCGGAGGCGAGGGCATGTGGGCTGATAAATTCAGTGAATTGTTTGCGGGTTCCTAGAGGCCTGTAGAGGAGGGTGCCTCTGAGTGTGGTCCTAGGGTCGGTGTGGATCTGGAAGTGGAGGTGTTCGGCGGTTGTAAGGTTATCGTCGGAGCTGGTCGTGATTTTGATGGTGTTCTTATGGACGATGGCGATGCCTCCTCCTGTTTGGACGGTGCGGTCTTTTCGGATGATCTTGTAATGGTCTGGTTCATCACAGCACCCTCTGTTCACCACTGTAGATTATGGTGGGGAAAGCACACCTTCCCAGCCTCAACTGAGATGAATTAATTTGGGGCTGGTTAATGTGTCACTGAATTTGAGCTTCAAGTCTGGCACCTGCTTCCTTAGCTGTAAGTGCTTCCTGTTGCAGTTTAATTTTTTTTACAAGAGCATTGTGCCATACTTGTAACTATTCTCTGACCCTGCTTTGAGGGTCAGAGCAGGGTCAGAGAATAGTTGCAAGTAGGCAACTGAACTCTGGAGGGGCCCCTCAGGAAGCACTACAGGGAATGGTTAAAAATTAGCTTGAACTTTTGCACCTGCTAAGTGCTTTCAGTTTTCCAAAATTCGTTTCTCTGCCATTTAGCGAGATTCCCGGGGCGCGAATTCGTGCGAAATCAAACTTGCAATCTGCAATTTTTTTTGCGTATTCGCGCGTTTTTTTGTTTGTTCGCGGAACTCTTGCAGCGTACCGACCCCGAGGTTGCCCATGCGGTCGTGTATGGGCGCGGCCATCTTGTTTGCGTGACGTGTTTCAGTTTCCGGCCGCTAGTTGCATGCTCGCGTCGTATGCGGCGCGCGATTACGTGTTCGCGGGTGTTTTCGCGTGCTCGCAAGGGAAATATAGCACGAACTTACCCATGCGGTCCTCAATGGGCGCGGCCATCTTGTTTTTCATTCATTGCTATGGT
Organism: Lissotriton helveticus; assembly: GCF_964261635.1. NCBI lineage: Eukaryota > Metazoa > Chordata > Amphibia > Caudata > Salamandridae > Lissotriton > Lissotriton helveticus. The sequence continues at coordinate 857,818,574 of NC_136069.1, forward strand.
TCTGTGCATGCTTTCAAATCCTCCTTTCATCTCTGCAATCCTTTGTTTCTTTGGACTTTTTTTTATCTTTTCTACTCTATATCTATAGCAAACAAAGAGTATTGTACAGAGTTCCCCAGTGGAAGCTAGTGGTTTAGCTCAGTTAGTCTTTTCTCTCAGTAGTTATGAAGGGATAAGTGCATGGTGTAGACCCTTTTCAGAATATAAGGATACCTCACACAGGTTACCGACAGGACAACAACTGTTGTCCCAGCCGATGGCCGTCCAGCGTCATCATCGGTATCCTGCTCCTACGGCAGGCTGGCGGTGCAATGCCCGTCGGGCAGCAAGGGGAGCTGCACTTTAGTGGAGATCTTTTATTCCGAGCCAACGGGTGTGTGTGTGTGAGGGGCCTATAAAGTGCAATAGTGAGCATGGGGGTGTGTGTTTCTAAAAAAAGTCAGTCGAGTCCATTGGGCATTATTTTAATGGTCAGGCTCGCTGCTTTATTAAAAATAAGGGGTATTAAGGAGTGATGGGCAATGGGACCAATCCTTATTCAACCCGCTGGCTGTCCTGACTTCGGTTCACCGTGGGAGGGGTAGGTGCTGAGATGCCTGCCATCAGCGACCTTTGAGGAACTCCTCACTCGCTGCTGGCCCCACCTGGACAGCTCGTGAGGCCTTCAGGAGAAATTACAACGGTTCCCAGGAGGTCCTTCGCATGGAACCATTTCTGGACGACACTACACAGGTCGTATACCGGGGTACTCTTAGTTAAGAGGATTCCAGCAATCATATGAGCACTAAGGTCCTGACGAATTGCCCTTATGGCAAGAAACATGTCGACCGCATTCACATCAAGGGTTGAATAAGGATTGGTCCCATTGCCCATCACTCCTTAATACCCCTTATTTTTAATAAAGCAGCGAGCCTGACCATTAAAATAATGCCCAATGGACTCGACTGACTTTTTTTAGAAACACACACCCCCATGCTCACTATTGCACTTTATAGGCCCCTCACACACACACACCCGTTGGCTCGGAATAAAAGATCTCCACTAAAGTGCAGCTCCCCTTGCTGCCCGACGGGCATTGCACCGCCAGCCTGCCGTAGGAGCAGGATACCGATGATGACGCTGGACGGCCATCGGCTGGGACAACAGTTGTTGTCCTGTCGGTAACCTGTGTGAGGTATCCTTATATTCTGAAAAGGGTCTACACCATGCACTTATCCCTTCATAACTACTGAGAGAAAAGACTAACTGAGCTAAACCACTAGCTCCCACTGGGGAACTCTGTACAATACTCTTTGTTTGCTGTTGCCTAGGACGAGTACATTGGACCCCCTTAAAAATCGTCCACTTTTATTTCCCTTGTTTGATACCTACTCTATATCTATCCCTCTTTTTTCTAGATCTATATTTTGTGTTTTTTCAACTTTTCGTTATTTTTAAAGCTACTTTAAAAAAAAAAAAATTACTTTACTTTTTCCCTCTTCTTTCCTTTTTTTTTTCTTCCTGCTGTACAGGACCGTGGCAAAGGGAGCCGGGAAGGAGAAGGGGAAGGGTCCCGCACCCCGTACCCGGCTCCCATGCGGGCGGTTGCGGGGGGAGAACGTCACAGTCCGGGAGATCTTTAGCACGGAGGAGGTGGCCGCACTGGTTTTTTATGCCCAGCGCCGCCTCCCCAAGACCATCGCGGCAGGCGGCAGGATCGCTGGCGGCTACGGGCTCCGGGAGCATTGTAAGCGGTGGGAGAAGGTGTGCCGGGCCATGTATCAACACTCTCAGGTCCGGCGCACCTACAACCAGGCCACGCACCGGTGGTCCGACCTCCTGGACTGTGAACGCGACCTGCTCGACCTGCTAGGCGTCGAGATCCCGGGCTTGGTGAGTGGTAGTAGCTATTTAATCACTACTCTGTTTTCTCCTGCTCTATGTGTTATCATATTGCAAAAGGTTTTTTGTTTCCGAAGAGCAATAATGCTGCCGATTATATTGTAGGTAAATTATGTTTCAAAATGTTCTGTGATTTCATTTCAGGTGCACTGCTCTCCTGCTCAGTGGCGGTGCTACTATGCTTATTTGTTTTCGATTTTTTATGTTCATTTCATTGGCCTGACTAATTATGTAAGAGTGTACTTTACAGAACTGCGTAATGCTAGACACCAAGGGGCAGTTTTACAATTACTGGCACATCCCTGCTAATTACTATAGCAGGGATGCACCAGTAATTGTGCGCCACGCCTCCACCACCCATGGTGCGCCGCATTTACAATGCGGCACACCATGGGGCAAAAACGACACAGAAGCGTCACACATCTGTGCCCTAAAGTCAGTGCATTGCTGGAGTTGTGTCACAACCACGACGCAGCTCTAGCAATGCTCTTGGGTGCCCTATCTCCCCAATGATGCGTCAAGCCGTACGTCTGCTTCAAGCAGCCGCAGGGTTTAGAGTGACGCAGCATTGGCCTAAAAGTGACTGAGCGAAATCTTGTAGATTTCACTTAGCAACTTTTAGGATGAGTTCCTGCGCAGGAATGCCCTCCCTTGCGCCGGAACGCCCCCTTATGGCACAGGGTTTTACAATGCGATGCATCTCCCATATGCGTCACGTTGTGAATATACCCCGCACCATGGCGTCTCTTTTGCGCTGCCGCTGCGTCACAAAAGTCACGCAACGACGGAGCAAAAGAGCCGCAAGGGACTTGTAAATCTGCACCTAGAGACTCAAGTCCAGTCCTTCCTTTGTACACCTGCCACTAATAATCAATTAATATCATTTATCTTTTTTATTTTCCTTTTCTAGTAGTCATTGGCACTGTAGGGTGAAAGTTAAATTAATTAAGCAGTAGCCCTTGTAAAAGAGTATTCTCAGTGCCACCCGTAATAGAAAAGTAAGAGCATCACCACCTGCATGTACTGGACTGGTACAGTAACGCAAGCCCGTGTCATCATGGCGTGCGTCTGTTTTTCTTGGGTGCAAGTTGACTGCATTGGCATTATGCCGGCTTCCAGAAGTTTACGTACCAATTTTGCTAAACAAGAGAGAAGAAGAATAAGACTGGTGTATTGTCATAGTCGACTCTAATGTAGTAAGTCCATAGTGCTCATAGAAGTAATTCCTGAAACTCCCACTAATGTTAGAGCAAGGCTGAAGAAGTGGGAGGTTAGATAGATACAGGCCACAAATGTTATGTACTGTTCTAGCAAGTTGCTTGTTCTACTGTGACACAACTTTCTGCTGAATTATTTTGTGTTAATCTTAAAGAGCATTGGTTACAGACTATGTTTTTCTTTCTTCATATAGATGCTCCTTCCAAACTGTCACGGAAGGAGCTGGCTAGACGGGCCAGGCAACGGAAACTGGAGGTGACTGTCGCCGAATATCGGCAGCTGGTGGCCCAGGAGGAGGAGGAAACGCAGTCGCAGACCACCATAACATCCACAGGGACAGCTGCATCCTCCTCCACGCTCCCTGGGTCAGACAGTCAGCGCAGGCCTCCAGCGGTACGGAGCCGTGGTACCGCAGCCACCCGCCACCACCAAGCAGCCAAGAAATCAGCTGACCCCACAGCAGGTGCAAGGCACGCGTGCACCGCCTAACACTCAGGGTGTCCTACCTTGAGCAGGAGCAGAAGAAACTGAGAATCCTGCTCAAGAACCTCCGCAAGGAGCATGACCACCTGGCCCAGAAAGTACGCTGCCGGCGGCATTAGAGAAGGAGAGACTGTCACTTGCCCCTTTTTTAAAGACTTTTGGGGGGAGGGAATTGGGAGTTGGTTTTTTTGGACTTTGGGGACTTTTTATTTCACTGACATTATTTGAGGTTAGGGGGGGTGGGTCGGGTCTTGCGGGATAGTTTATTTTTGTTAGGGATGTAATACTTTCAACTTAAACATAGCATACGTGTTTTTACTGCAGTTGAGGCTAGAGGGGGAGGGGTAAACTGTACGTTTGTTTTCCGGAAACTTAAGTGGCTTCTTGATTCAAATTGTGTAAGTAATTGCCCAAATGTTTAAAAAAGTAAGTGCCTCTCACAGAGTTAGTGAATTCAATTGTCCTAGGACTTTACTAGTACTACCGCCAGTCTCTCGTCTCTCATACTACTCCATTATTCTTCCTCCCCCCAAACGCTTATCTTACCTGTAATTTGTGGTTGAAATTAGGGCTAGGCACAGGGCTGGCTGCATGGCAAATGGCGATTAAGGTTGGCAATCCTTGGCGGTTGAAATGGCAACATTGTGGTGGTACTAGTGGTGGTACACAGTGGCAGTTGCAGCATATGAAAAAAAAGAAATTGAAACCTTGATTGGCATTAGTGGAGCATTAGAACGGTACGATAGATTCTATAGCACGTGCCAGTACAGTAGAACAGTGCCAAAATGTAGCATTACAAATGCTAAAGTATTGAAAGTATAACTACTACTTGCGTGGAATTTGACATTGGCTACTACTACAAGAAATAGTACTGAAGGTGAAGGACACAGCAGCGTAATCATTTGCCACGTGTAGGAGGAGGATGTTCTTCATGATCAATCCATTTCATGGTGCCCATGAAAATCTGCTTTGATTTGCCAATAGTCATGGGTCTGTGTCAAGCTGAGTAAGAATATATCCTTCGATTCCTTCACCTGCCTTGAAATGTAATTCATTTTTAGTTGCTATGACCTTATCCTCCCCAGCAAGTGTGTGGAATTATTGCTGTCATTTACTCACACATCAATGAAAACCACACAGCCCGGGGCAAGAGGGTTAGGGTTTGGAAATTGGAAGGGAATGGGGTTTTTGGGGAAAGTTTTGTTGAGAGAGGAAAAAAAACACAGCATGGACAAACAACATATAAAGATAAAAAAATCTTTGTATACGAAGATTTCCATAAATATTTTAAGGGGCATAAAGGAAGTGCATGCACTTCTGCAGGCATGAAGTTGATTGCTAAATGGAGGGTTAGGTTACTTTAACTAAGTAGTACTTTCTAATGAATGAAAGAATGCGACAGTACAGGGCTGCAGTAATTATGCGTTTTCACTTGCCTATCTCTGCACTCGGAGAAACACTTTGTTCATTAAATTAGTTTGAAAAATAGCAAAGTAAAACTATAGAATGGCTGGAGGTATGAATTTAGAAGCAGAGAGCAAAGAAATGCAGAGTTACACTCATAGAAGTTCACAGCAATAACATTACTTAAAGGATAAGTAGAAATGAATGGATACTGTTACTGTATGTTGTTGTACTTGTCCTGTTGAATTTGGGAAGTTGCATGCATCAAGCAATTCCTCTTATTTGCGGTACTCCTCCGTTTCATCTGATGCTCTGTCGATCAATGTTGGTGACCAGAAGACACCCTGTCCACTGCCTGGCTGGCTGATGCTGAATTGCGAGTCGCTAATGTGAAGCCTGACTTCATCCTTTGTTCCATTGCACAGGGTGAAAGCAGCCCTGTAAATGCTGATGGAAAAACAGGAAGTGATATTAAAACACCACCGATAAAAAAATATAAGGTACGTACGCTGTGTAGTGCAAAAAGTCACACTTTTTGTTTCAGAATCAACAGTACAATAGTTTCGAAAGGGCGTACTCTGAGTCTCCTTTTGAAGGATAAATAAGTATGGGCGAATTTTGAGAATCTTTCCCCTCAAGCTAGGTGTAGTGTAAACTACGATTTTAGAAGAAAATTAGACCTACCCAGCAGTGCTCCCAGACCCTTAAACACAGATGCTAAAATGTAGAATACCCCCAATCAGACCCCAAAAACGTGCGATACTGCTACCTGTCTGAGGCCTAGTGGAAAATGGTGAAAAAACTTACTTTGAAAGTAAAGTAGGCCCAAATCCCCCCTTTCCCACCATGGATGTTCTTCAAACCACTTGCAACCAAAATTAGACATTTCTCAACAAGTGCTCCAAGAGTAGACCCCAGAACCCAGTTGCCAAATTCTCGAACACCCCCAAACACATGCAATATTGCTAACCCTAACGAGAACTAAGTTAAAAATAGTGTCAACTGCTTTCTTCAACTAGGCCCTAACTCCCCTTTGCCACCATGGATTTGCTTGAAACCTCTTGCAATCAAAAGTATCCATACCCAGCGTTGCTCCAAGACCCAAAACCCACCCACAAACACCAGGAACCCCCCCAAGCAGGCCCCCGAAAACACGAAAGTGAGCGAAAACTCTGAAAAGTGAAAAACATTTTCACCAAGTATTTTATCCAAAACACTTTTATCCGGTATTAGACCTTCCTAGCAAGGCTCCCAGACCCGTCAACCCAGGTGAAAAAAAGTAGAAGACCCCCAAACAGGCAAAAAGCAAAACCAGACAAACTCACACTTAGAAATATTTAGGCCTCATTCCAAAACCACTCCAAGCGCGCTGTGCAGCTAGGCCATAACTCCCGTTTTCCACCATGGATTTCCTGAAAAACAAATGCAATCAAAATTAGACTGTGCCAGCAGTGCTCCCAGAACCCAAAACCCACCCCCAAACACCAGGAACCCCCCCAAACAGCACCCCAAAGACAAGCAAGTGAGCAAAAACGCAAAAACTTTTTCACCTCCGATTTTCTCCAAAACACTTTTATCCGGTATTAGACCTTCCTAGCAATGCCCTCAGACCCGTCAACCCAGGCGGAAACAAGTTTAACACCCCCAAACAGCCAAAAAGCAAAACCGCAAAAAGTGAGACAGAATTATTTTGGCCTCATTCCAAAATCACTCCGTGCGCGCTCTACAGCTAGGCCCTAACTCCCCTTTGCCACCATGGATTTGCTTCAAACCTCTTGCAATCAAAAGTATCCATACCCAGATTTGCTCCAAGACCCCAAAACCCACCCCCAAACAGCACCCCAAATACAAGCAAGTGAGCAAAAACGCTAAAACTCTTTCACCTCCGATTTTCTCCAAAACACTTTTATCTGGTATTAGACCTTCCCAACAATGCCTCGAGACCTGTCAACCCAGGTGAAAACAACTAGAAGACCCCAAAACAGCCAAAAAGCAAAAATACAAAAATGGGGACTTAGAAATGTTTAGGCACATTTCCAAAATCACTCCGTGCGCGCTCTGCAGCTAGGCCCTAACTCCCCTTTGCCACCATGAATTTGCTTCAAACCTCTTGCAATCAAAAGTATCCATACCCAGCGTTGCTCCAAGACCCCAAAACCCACCCCAAACACCAGGAACCCCCTCAAACAGCACCCCAAAGACAAGCAAGTGAGCAAAAACGCAAAAACTTTTTCACCTCCAATTTTCTATCCGGTATTAGACCTTCCCAGCAATGCCCCCAGACCCGTCAACCCAGGCGAAAACAAGTAGAAGACCCCCAAACAGCCAAAAAGCAAAAATACAAAAATGGGGACTTAGACATTTTTAGGCACATTTCCAAAATCACTCCGTGCGCGCTCTGCAGCTAGGTCCTAACTCCCCTTTGCCGCCATGGATTTGCTTCAAACCTCTTGCAATCAAAAGTATCCATACCCAGTATTGCTCCAAGACGCCAAAACCCACCCCAAACACCAGGAAGCCCCCCAAACAGCACCCCAAAGACAAGCAAGTGAGCAAAAACACAAAAAAATTTCACCTCCGATTTTCTCCAAAACACTTTTATCCGGTATTAGACCTTCCGAGCTATGCCCCCAGACCCCTGCAGCCACCCACCAAAAAGCAGAACACCCCCAAACAGGTAAAAAGCAAAAATGGGCCTACCTTTAATTCAGTCCAAATACGCTCTGCAGCTAGGACCTAACTCCCCTTTTACACCATGGATTTCCTGAAAAACAAGTGCAATCAACATTAGACTGTGCCAGCAGAGCTCCCAGACCCCAAAACCCACCCACAGAAACCCAGAAGCCCCCCAAACAGCCCCCAAAAATATGCAATACTGGTATATTCAAAACATGGCAAATTGCGCTGTTCACAAAACATTGCTGTTTTCAGCACTTCCACTACTTCGATCCTCTTGAAACTCACCTGGACAGTCACTTGTTCCAGCGATTCACAAGAATCTCAGCAAGGCAGAACAAAATCGAACCACTGTGCTCTTTGAAGAAGAAGAAGAAGAAGGTCTACGACTAGTTTACACTTAGTTTTCACCCAAACACACGCCCCCGCAAAACACCCAAAGATGCAAAAATTCTGCCAATTCTGGACCAAAGAACATCAAAACCCCCTAAAACATTGCCAACATCAATATGAACGAGCCTGCATCGGGCCCGAGCCCTAGAATCAGCGTGAAACATACCAACTTAATCCTAAAAACCCTAGTAAATCGCACTGACTGAACCCTAAACCGTAGATATGCTTTGTCTGTCTGTGTCAAAGAGCATAGGTATGCTACTTCAGGAGGATGCTTCACTCAGTGGTGCCTGCCTTGACCGTCTGCATTGCCCTGCCACAAGCATGTCCCAAAAATCCGTTCCGCTCAAAAATTTGCTATTTTTCGATACTTTCGCGAGATTTGCGAAATACCGAAAAACAGCAAATTTTGCAAACATAACGGATGTTTGGCCCAAGCTTGAGGTAGTGCCATGCAGAGGGTCAAGGCAGGCACCACTGAGTGAAGCAACCTGATGTAGCATACCTAGGCTCTTTGTTAGACAGACAAAGCATATTTAATTGTATGCAGCAAGCCACATAGCCCCAATTTTACATGAACTGCTGTCTGGAGTGGACTCTGCCTGGCATAACAACAACAGTACACTGCGTCGCCCTCGACCAATATATGAATAGACAGACATGTAGTCCTGCTGTAGTAGTTGTTGTAGACAGGTTTACCTGTTTGCCACTCAGGAATTGGCCATTGTTCTTCCGTAAATCGACGCTGATGATCCATCCATCCCAGTGAGTGACTGTAAAGAAAAAATATTTATTATTTAATCAATCATCATGGTATATTGGCAAGTGAGTCCGCTCCAAGGTCATTTTACATATGTTGCGAAATGCAATATAGTGGCCCCTGAATTTGAAGTACAATTTTAATCAAACAAGGTAAAAAAAAACAGAGTTGTTGACATGAGGTACAATTACTGTGTGAAAGATTAAATAATAACTAAGACAAGACATATGAATCATCATTTCATGCACAAAGAAAAACAGCAATTGGTTTCATCAGAGCCAGACAGCCATTGCTGTCCACTGCATGCCATCTTCTCAATTATTCATTACCTGTTCTACTTTTTGTTCGCATCTTCTTGGGAAAGTGAGGGCCCCCAGGGCAGTCTCTCCTGTCAATATCAGAAGTACCTCTGTCAGCAATCAGCAAGCATGATAGTCAGTCAGTAATTTCAGTCCCACTTGAGGGGACTCGTCGTAATCCATCCTTCTACCTTGAGGGAAATGGATAGGTGGAGTCTGGAGAAGGAGTATAAAGGATCATGATTGAGTTGTGAACTTGTGAACCTCAGGAATGCAGACTGAGGCACCTTCAAATCAATAAGGAATATATGATAAAGACAGTGCTGCTGATAGACTTGTTTTGATTAGGTGATTAGAGTTTTGTTGTGGTAAAAGTTGCAAAACAAAGAAAGACACACAGGAATAAAAGTACATAAGGACGAAAAAAAGGAAGTCATTTTCAGGGCTCGGTGTCAGGGAAGTCGAGCTCGTCCTCAAACTCCATGAATTGAGACGGGAGTAGGTCAGGTGACAGAGAAGAACTTCCGTCACCTAAGTCGGTGTCCTCTTGTTCCTGCGTGCATTCACGTACTTTGTAATCTGGTGGTATCAAGTGCTGATTCATATTGATCAGTGTTAACCTCTCCACATTTTTGGCCGAGAGGCGGTCCTTTTTGAAGTTACAATGGCACCAGCAGCACTGAAAACATGTTCAGAAGACACACTTGCGAGTGGGCAAGACAAATAATTTATAGCCAGGTTGGCCACAGTGGCCATAGATCCATTTTCCTGTACCAATACAGCAATGGGTTCATATTAGCAAAGAACTGTGTTGGCTCATCCAGATAGGCCTGCACCATCAACTCAAGGTTCTCCACGGTTGCTCCACTTTGTGTACCATCTGTGGCCTTCTCAGCACTGGAACAAAGAAACCTTTTACGAGTTAGCCAATCCGCTTCCGACAATATTATGGCTGGGCCTGGTGCAGGTGAGGATGCTGATACGGTTGCTGCTGGTGTCGTTAACGGCTGTGAGGGAAAGTGACTCCCTTCGCCCACAGATTCAGAAGTGGAACTTGACGCTGGATGGCCTGCTGATTCAGTTGTACTTCTGACGGCTCCTTGAATTTTCTGCCGATCTTTTTCGAACCGACTGGTTGACACAGCTAGCCAATGTTTGTACTTTGAAACATCTGCTTCATCAAAAGGAATGAATGATTTTCTGGCCACTGCCTTTTTGTACCGTGGATCCAGAATAGTGGCACAAATGTAATGTTGTTCTGCATGTATGTTTTGAAGCCTTTCATTGGCAACTAGGCAGCTTAATAAGTTCTCCGCCAACCGATATGCATCTTGCTTTCCAACATCATCTCTGAACGTTGAAGACACGTCCTTCAGTTCGTGCTCTAGCATGACCAACAATGGGATAGCTTTGCTCAAAGAACAGTCCTCCCTGCTGACTTCACGTGTGAAGACCTCAAAAGGACGAAGCATGTCTATCAGGCTTTTAACTAGCTTCCATTCCTCCAACTCTAGCCTCTTGTCTTTATGATCAGAACCTAGTTTAAAGACATAGTCATTGATTACCATGCACTGCTCAGACAGACGCTCAAGCATGTAAAAGGTTGAGTTCCAACGTGTTGCCACCTCCTGGATGAGTCCTTTGACTGGCACTTTACGTTCATGTTGAATGCTCCTCAGCTCCTTCCGGGCCTTAAAAGAATGGCTGAAATGTGTGCAGATTTTTCGGCAGGTGGTCAGTAACTTTTTGACTGTGTTTTCAGTTTTCAAGAAATCTTGCACAACCAGGTTTATACAGTGCGCCAAACACGGCACTCTGAAATATTGACCCTCCTGCATGGCCTTAACTATATTACTGCCATTATCCGTGGAAACATAACCAACTATGCGATTTCTTGGTTGCAGCCATTCAGAGACCTTACTGTTAAACTCCTCCAAAATGTTTTTTGCAGTATGAGTTTTCTCCATGGCAAACATGGCTAATGTTGCATGTTTCCGAGTAGCTTGAAAAACTGTGTCCAGGTCAACCACTGCACTTGACTTGTCTCTAACCCCTGCCAAGACCCTGCAAAAGAGACCCAGTGTGCAGTGATGCACATGTAATCAAGGGCTTGGCAACTGGTCCACATGTCTGTTGTCAAGTGGATAGTGTGAAAAGCACTCTTCTGCAAAGGTGCCCCAATCACCTCCAGCACATCTTGATGTAGTGCTGGAACCGCAACTCTGGCACAATAGGACCGGCTAGGAACCTTCCATTTAGGGCAGACTGTTGCCACTAATTCTAGAAACACAACCCCTTACACGAAAGAAAAAGGGAGAAGGTCCAGCACTAGCATTTTAGCCAGCTTTGCGTTATACAGACGTACCGTTGGGTGGTTGCGTTCAAATGGCACCTCCAACAACAACATTTGGCGAATGGTGGGCTGGATCATTTTACGTGATGATGATGATGACGTCTTCAAACCAGTTAGGCCCATTGATGTAGTTTTTCGCATAGGTGTCTCACCCACACTCTTAGTGTGCCTCATAGATGTTGCAGGGGTAGAGGGTGTGGGCGATACCACTGCAGTGCTGCTGCCAGGGGTACTGGGTGTACCAGAAAAAATGTCAGTCGGTTCTTGACTTCCCTCCTGCACAATCAGCCCCTTGTCAGCATAAGATGCAATGTCAATGGATACATTTGGATCAGTTCTACTTTGGACTTCCTGGATCTTACTTAGTTGCTCATACCACTGGATAGGGTAGTGTTTTTTGAGATGACCTCTCTGGCCTCCGGTACCATAGTTGGTCCCAAGCTTACCCCGACTAACTGATACTTTACAAATCGAACAAACGACCATGTTTTGCGCCTTTTTGCTAACAGTAAAGAAGTCCCAAACTGGGGACTGGTGATGTCTGCTGAAGGTGGAGGTGCTACTTTGACTTTCAACGCCAGATGAAGTGGAAGATGGGTGCGGCTGAATTTGTTTCTGTTGTTTACTTACAGCACCACTACTTGAGGTCGAGCTGGATGGAGGTCCATGCCGGCCCTTCTGACTAAAAAAGATGGGAGCTGTAGGTCATGTTGGTGTTGTAGTTAACGGTGGTGGTACCAGTGCCACGGCACCCATATCGCGCTCAGCAGCCATTCGGGCTAGGGTGAAAATGTATGTCTGCTGCATGCCTGCTGGGGCTGGAGTGATGACTGTGATGACTGGGTCATCGTCAGACTGTTCATCAGCAGCAGAAGACACCACTTCTTGTTCGTCGCCATCACCCATAAGTGGAAGCTTTGCGGGAGCCTTCCTTTTAGGCTTAGCTACCTTTGTCGGCTCATGGCATGACTCACTCTCAGACTGCATGGCTGGGTTCCAATCACGATCAAGGTCATCAGAAGGAAGGGGGCTTGAAGAAGAACTTGTAGTAGTAGTAGTATCTCTCCTTGACCTTTTTCTTGCTGGGGATCTGGAAGACAATGGATAATCATCATCAGGAGGAGTGGCTTCCTCGGATGATACCTCCTCTTGAATATCAATTTCCTGATGTGCCCCTACTTCTGGAAGAACAAGCGTTGTAGGCAGTTGTGCCGCTCCATGAACCTCTAGTTGCACCTCTCCATGCACCTGTCCATGCGCCTCTCCTTGCGGCTCTACTTGCGCCTCTCCTTGCCCATGTACTTGCGATTGTACTAGTTGCACGTGTGGTTGTCGTTGCGGCTGTGGTTGTTGAACTCTCGTCAGCTGAGTTACACCCGGCGTTGATTGGATGGTACTTTCTTGTGATGAGCCAACATCACTGGTTGATGGTGATTGAACAACCAAAGTGGCTGCCGCAGCAGCACTCATGGTCTTGGACCTAAGTTTGCGTGGTGGCACGGAGCCCAATGAAGCGGAGGTGCTGCTTCCAGCTTGGTCCCCGGCGGACACCGCTGCTGCTGCAGGCTTCTTTTTTTTCCCAAAAAGGGTGATGGTGGGCACACCAGTCTCCTTGGTAGGTGGTGCCCCTTGCTTCTTCTGCTCCTTCTTACTGGCAGTGGCACTGGAAACTTTTTTCGCTGAGGCGCTACGGCCAACTTTCTTTGGGGCCATCTTCTTGAGATGTCGGAACAGCAGGCCGCAGTTGCACGAGTTGCAGAGTTGTCTTGTCTGTGGCCACATGTGACGTCATGTGACGTTGTGCTGCACACACCGCTGCAGGACTTCTTCCTGGCACTGGTGGTTCTCTTGTGCACCTAAAAGCAATGGAAGCCAGAGGAACATCAGTTATACACCCCAAAAAGTCGAAAAACACTCAAAAATCACCACAATCCCATGCCATCCATGCCCTCAATGATGTTTACATTCAAGACACCCCACAGAAAGACTTGGACCATGCACCACTGAGTAACCCTGGGCATAATGGATGAAAGCAAGGCAAAATGGGAGCAGACCTGAGCACACTGCCTGCCTTTAAAATGGCCCCTTGACTCCCACCACATGGCCAGGCCCTGCCTGTACCAGCCCTCAAAATCGCCCCCACCCACATGGCCATGCCCCATCAACACCCCAAAAAATCGAAAAACACATACAAATCACCCCAATCCAATGCCATCCATGCCCTCAATGATGTTTACATTCAAGACAACCCACAGAAAGACTTGGTCCCTGCACCACTGAGTAACCCTGGGCATAATGGATGAAAGCAAGGCAAAATGGGTGTAGGCCTGAGCACACTGCCTGCCTGCAAAATGGCCCCTTGACCCCCACCACATGGCCAGGCCCTGCCTGTACCAGCCCTCAAAATGGCCCCACCCACTTGGCCATGCCCCATCAACACCCCAAAAAATCGAGAAACACATAAAAATCACCACAATCCCATGCCATCCATGCCTCCAATGATGTTTACATTCAAGACACCCCACAGAAAGACTTGGTCCATGCACTACTGAGTAACCCTGGGCATAATGGATGAAAGCAAGGCAAAATGGGTGCAGGCCTGAGCACACTGCCTGCCTTCAAAATGGCCCCTTGACCCCCACCACATGGCCAGGCCCTGCCTGTACCAGCCCTCAAAATGGCCCCCACCCACATGGCCATGCCCCATCAACACCCCAAAAAATCAAAAAACACATAAAAATCACGACAATCCCATGCCATCCATGCCCTCAATGATGTTTACATTCAAGACACCCCACAGAAAGACTTGGTCCATGCACCACTGAGTAACCCTGGGCATAATGGATGAAAGCAAGCCAAAATGGGTGCAGGCCTGAGCACACTGCCTGCCTTCAAAATGGCCCCTTGACCCCCAACACATGGCCAGGACCTGCCTGTATCAGCCCTCAAAATGGCCCCCACCCACATGGCCATGCCCCATCAACACCCCAAAAAATCGAAAACCACATAAAAATCTCCACAATCCCATGCCATCCATGCCCTCAATGATGTTTACATTCAAGACACCCCACAGAAAGACTTGGTCCATGCACCACTGAGTAACCCTGAAATCGTCAAAAATCCGCAAATTTGCCCACGAAACGGATTTTACGCCCACGCTTAGTATACTGTGGTACAGCAGGTTCAAAAGTGAAATGGGGTCTTGATTCTATGATTGAGGATGCCGTAAGTTAAAGTCTGTGATGATTTCTGTGTACCCCCTCTGATCAGGTGCAACCAACTCTGTGCTTCTGAATCCAATGGTATGTGGCTGTGAGTTGTGAATGACCACTGGATTTGGTGTAGACTGCGGTTCGCATGGTTCACAATTTAGATTGCGTGGTGATTGTTTAATTACAGAATCCAGTAGTTAAGTATTTAGAACGTCTATTAAAACCTACACAATATTGTTTTACTATACTTGCTTCAAGAAGTTTTTTTATATCAGTTATAGGTTTAGTGAAATGACCAAATTGATCTTGCAAGTCCAAAGGAACAGTGAATACTGTAGACTGTTGAGAGATGAAATCCCAATTCGAATTGTTTTGATTTATTCATTGTAGAGTTCTCTGTAATTTATGTTGTTTTATTTTGTAAAGAGGGAGTGAGAAAAAGGTTTGATGGTTGTGTGTGTGAGTACTGCTTTTAATTAACAATGCAGACAGTAGTGTTCACAATTCAGATCGAGTTGCTATTGTAGATGATGCAGTCCTGTAAGAGAAGAGATTGCTGTAGTGTGCTCTGTCTGCACCACTCATACGCATCATTGCAGGCCCCGCACACGTTTTCTTTGCTTCGCGTACTGCAAACTGTAGAGCTCAAGTCAATGCTACGTGACTGTGGGCCCTTGCTGAAAAGCTCTCTCTGGCCTATACTGCAGACTTCAGTGTTCACATTTGACATTGAGTCGGTATTGTGGATGATGCAGTACTGTAGGAAAATACATTGCTCCAGTGTGCTCTGTCTGCACCACTCAAATGCATTATTGCAGGCTCTGCACACGTTTTTTTTGCTTCGTGTATTGCAAACCGTAGAGCTCAAGTCAATGCCACGTGGCTGTGGGCCCTTGCTTAATGCTCTCTCTGGCCTATACTGCAGACTTCAGTGTCCACATTTGACATTGAGTCAGTACGCGTTTTGAATCCCTATACATTCATCTTCTTTTCCCTCCTCTGATTCACAGAATATTTTGGGGTTTGAAGATTTGGACAACATTACGTCTTATGAGTCAATTGAGACTGGTAAGCTGGAGTTGGAGCTGGTGGGTAGCACATTGCTTTATTTGAAAGAGAAGAGGATAGCATTTGTGTTCTTTTTATTTTTACAGAAATCTATGGTCCTGATGAGAATCCCAGCAACTACAGGGATTCGGGATTCGAAACGCGTAGACTGACTATAGGTGCTGCCAAAATATTTGGTGTTGTTAAAAGCTGGTCTTTGCTACATCTAATATGTAGATAAAACAGAACGATGTGTGTAAAATTGTGTATTGGAAGATATTTATGATCTGTGATTTATTCAACAGCAAACATTGTTTTGACAATTTGGTTGGCAGACCGTTTGTTATTCCATAGGTTCATCCCTATTGGTGTTGTGTATGTGTGGAATTTGTGGTTTGGGTATGTGAAGTATGTGAAATGATGATTGATTGTGAGAGTGAGTGTATGATTATTTATTAAGCCCCTTGTCCCCTAAATCATTTTTTATGTCACTTGCTGTATGGTTCTTGTTTTGAAATATAACTATGTAAAAAAACTTGTGTTACAAGATAATCCACATAAGTGTGTTGAATAAAAGCTATTAAAGAGCTTTCAAATGTGTATGAGGTATACATTTTTTAGATAAGTCAATTGTGAATAATTATCAGTACTGGCATATTCTTTTGTTATAAGGTTATATTGGGCTCAGCCTTACTGATTAGAGCCAATCCCATTTTTGGTACCAGTGAATATTAGCGGGTGTGGTTCCCGCAAGGATATTTTAGGACCCAGATTAGTGGGGACCCTTGAATTGACTCAAGGAGTTATTAGTGTGAGGATTTTGATTTTTCACTCCTTTTCTATCACTTTTTCTTTATTCTCCTTTTTGGAGTTTAGTTTGTTGTGTGTTGGGTTATAGTGGTTTAGGACAATATATAGAATGTCAGAGAAGGATACTTTTGCCTATAGTGAAGAGAATATATAAAAATTACTGAGTGCACCACCGGTTTTCGCTTCAGCTTCACTAAGTGCTTCAGCAACAACTCAGAATGAGTCTGAAAAACTCTTACGTCTAAAGAAAAAACAAATAAGGACAGACCAACACGGCCATTTTTTGCTGCTACATCTGAGAGAAGGCACGATTCCAGGAGGCCTTCAAATACGTAATATCCCGGTAATCTTTACAGACGACTCTATTTTCAAAAAAGGTTTTAGTCTAATAGAAACAAAATGCAGCAGGGACCTTATGGTCCTTACTGTTGAAACAGCATTGATAATTCCACAAAAGGAATTAGATGAAATTAAGGCTTTGGAATTAGAGATTACGAATAATCAAACTATAACAGATTCAAAATCACTTTTAGATAAAGTTGAGAAGGAAAGCCAAGAGTTCAAGGATTACACGATCACTCAAAAATCAAATCAATTTGATAAAGATAAGAAAAACTTCTCTCTGGACAGTGTATATCCATTCTTACAAACAGATTTTTACACAAGGACTGACTCGCACAGATTTCTACAAGACAACCAATGGAGGTCGCGCAAGACATTCATTTCTTTTTCAGATACCTCTTCGTCTTCAGGAGGAGAAACAGACAATAGTGATAATACTGCAAATCAGAATCGAAAATGGAATCAACCTCAACAACGCGGTTCCTCTTCCAATACTTTTTTAGGAAGAGGTCAACCCAGGTCGAGGGGCAGAGTGAGATACAATCAACCGTGGGAAATGACCACGAGGAAACATCATTACAAAAATTAGAGGTGTCCCCGATTTTTAATCTATGTAATAGATTGTTAACTGCAGCTGATGAAAGCATCCTTGCAAAAGGGCTGTCATTTGTTCCATCTAAGAAAACTAATTTTGTGAAATTAAAAACTGAATTCATCGAATTCTGCTGTAAAATTAGGCTAACAATATTATTTTCGACCGCTCAAAATGATCCACCATTGGAGGTCACAGGTCTGCGCAATAAATCATCCTTCTGTCCACCTGGAAATAAAATACCAAAAGAGGTGATCACGTTTGAAAAAACAGTCTTATCTGCTATTACAGAGATGGAAAAGAAGAGCAATTATGTTAAACACAATACCACGAAAGAACAGAGAGAAGCTTTAACTACACTTAAAAACGATCCGACAGTGGTAATCAAGCAAGCAGATAAAGGGGGCTCGATAGTCGTGTGGGGAACCGGCGACTATATTGTAGAAATAATGAAACATCTCAATGACCCAATTTGCTACAGAAAGATTGCTAAATATCCCACGCTTGAATTACAAAATCAATTGTCATTGATAATACAAGAGGGATTTGAAAAAGGTTTCCTTGGGCCCAAGGAATATAACTTCTTGCAAAATAAGCACCAGAGAACACCGGTATTTTACATCTTACCAAATGTGCATAAATGTGAAAAAAATCCACCGGGGAGACCAATAGTCTCCGGTTGTGAATCTCTACTGGAGCCAATCTCTAAATATGTGGACCACTTCTTAAAAGACTTCATGAAGGATGTTGTTTCCTATTTACAAGATACTACAGATTTAATTAACAAATTGGAAAGAGTGAGATTTGATCAAAGTAAAGATCTGTTGGTCACACTGGATGTAACATCTTTATACACTCAAATTCCACAGGATGAAGCAGTGGCAGTGCTTTCATATTTCCTGGATACAAGACCAAGACCAGTCCAAGTGCCAACCAAATTCAGCACTGATTTGGCATCTTTCGCACTCAAAAAGAACTATTTTACATTTGGTGGCAACTTCTTTTTTCAAGTAAAAGGAGTCGCCATGGGGTGTCCTTTTGCCCCAGAGTTGGCAGTCCTTTTTATGTCAATGTATGAGGAGTCATATGTTTACAATAATAATTCATTTTCACAGCACATTTCTACATGGCTGCGATTTATTGATGATGTTTTCATGGTCTGGACGGGTGGAGAGGAACAACTTTTGCGTTTTCATGAATGGTTGAATGCTAGAACTCCTGATATAAAATTCAGCATTCAACATTCAGCAAATAAGATTTCTTTTCTTGATGTCGAAGTATATCCAAGGGAAAACGGTTTAAGAACAACTCTATATGTTAAATCCACGGACCAAAATAAATCCTTGCTATATACCAGCAACCACCCCAGAAGTTTACACGATAACCTACCATATGGGCAGTTTTTAAGAATTCGAAGAAACTGTTTCCACAATGATGATTTTAGCTTTCATGCTAGTAAACTGTCTGAAAAATTACGAGATCGGGGATACCCAAGGAAATTAGTTAAAAATGCAATGAAGCGGGCCCGCTGGACACCAAGAGAATCACTTCTGGAGCGACCGGAAAAAAAAACTACGAATGAACGTCAAGTGTGTGTAACAACCTTTTTTCCAGATTCTAACAAACTAAAAAAGGCCATCACTCAAAATTGGCATCTTATAAAAAGTCTGGACCAACAGTTTTCATCTCAACTGCTTTTTGCTTTAAAAAAAGAAAGCAGCGTCGCAAATCATGTTGATAGATCAGCAATTCGTCAAACTCCAAAACCAGCGTTAAGACAACTTATGGGATTGTCTCCCATAGTAGGTCACCATAAATGTGGGACTTTTGTCGGCTGCGACCTTAGAGTTGAAGGTTCCTTGTTCCAACATCGTGGAATCTCCTGGAAACATGATTCTTTCAGCAACTGTAAAAGTAAATTTGTAGTCTACGGGATAACATGCCCCTGTGGGCTTCTCTACATTGGGAAAACCAACCAAGAAATAGGACAGAGAATTTCCCAGCATAAATCGTGTATAAAAACTAACGTTGAGACTGCCCCACTTGTAAATCATTGGGTCAAGAAGGCACATAAAATTAATGATTTGAAATGGACAGTCATCTTGAAAGTCGAAAGGGACCCGAGGGGTGGTGACTTGGGCCAGAAATTGGCAAAAAGAGAGGCACTACTAATTGTAAAATTTGACACGGCTGTGTTAGGTCTAAATGAGATTTCAGAGATCTATAAACTATAAAACTACAACTGTAGGGGGTCACATTGTCATACATTTGGGAAAGAGGAATTGATCCAAAACAAATGCGTAAACCTTGGGGTGCTGGGCACCTTATCATTGCTATCGGAAGCATTTCCAATGTGGAATCTTTTTGGAAACGCGAATAATAAAAATAATGCCTTTTGCCCTGTAATCAAATAGAGCGGCGCCTTGTAGAGCATGTCGATCTATTACCCATTTGGAATCGGAACGGGGCCAATGCCCGAGACGGCCATAGTCATGGATTAGTCATGTATGATGTTCATAAGGAATTTAACATGTAATGTTGCAATGGACGAATAACACGCATGCGCCAAATTGGCACTTTGACTATAATCCTCAGTACCAACAATAATTGCTGCCCCTTGAAGTACAGGCAAGAAGTTAGTTTTTGTTCATAATTGTTTGGATTATAAAGTGATGTAAACGAGAGGAAAAGGAAGAAAAACTCACATGCGAGTTTTGGCTAAAACACGTATGCACAATAAAAGCGTCTGAACTACAAATCCCAACGAGACCAGTGGGGTCATGCAACGTCATCTCTTGATGCCTGTGTGAAACGCAGTGAACGCGGAAGGAAGAAGGAGCTCCGTCTTCACGACCGAATGCTTATCGGGTAAGGATTTCTTCGCTTTGGCCAAACCTCTGCCTCAGATGGGTGTGGGCAACCAGAGGACAAACAATGCGCTAATATATTGTGCTTCAATTATTATTTTTCCAGGCTGACGGCTAACTAAATTATCGTTCAAAACAGAAGTTCCTTGATTTAAAAGAACTCCTCGCCGAGGGGTGATAGGAGGTAAGAGATTACATTGGCAATTAGTTATGTTTTACGACTGTTGATTCTAAGTAAGGGTACATACCAATTACATATCCCTCTTGGTTTGACAGGCGATGCATCAGCAGATGGTTAAGCCTCTAATCTACATGTGTATAGCAAAGTGGGCAAGTTTATTTTGAGGTAAGACTCCTGTGCAATTGGTGTGTAAGACACCATGTTGACGTTATCATTGGATGGTGTTTCATTAGTTGTAGAGACTATACATTCTTCTTCTTTTCCCTCCTTTGATTCACAGAATATTTGGGGGTTTGAAGATTTGGACAACATTACGTCTTATGATTCAATTGAGACTGGTAAGCTGGAGTTGGAGAATAGTGGCTAGCACTTTGGTTTATTTGAAAGAGAAGAGGACACCATTTGTGTTCTTTTTATTTTACAAAAATCTGTGGTCCTGATGAGAATCCCAGCGACTACAGGGATTCGAAACGCGTAGACTAACTATAGGGGCTGCCAAAATATTTGGTGTTGTTAAAAGCTGGTCTTTGCTACATCTAATATATAGATAAAACAGAACTATGTGTGTAAAATTGTGTATTGGAAGATATTCATGATCTGTGATCTATTCAACAGCAAACATTGTTTTGACAATTTGGTTGGCAGACTGTTTGGTATTCCATAGGTTCATCTCTATTGGTGTGGTGTATTTGTGGAATTTGTGGTTTGGGTATGTGAAGTATGTGAAATGATAATCGATTGTGAGAGTGAATGTATGATTATTTGTCCCCTAAATCATTTTTTATGTCACTTGTTGTATGGTTCTTGTTTTGAAATATAACTATGTAAAAAACTTGTGTTACAAGATAATCCAAAAAATGGTGTTGAATAAAAGCTATTAAAGAACTTTCAAATGTGTATGAGGTATACATTTTTGAGATAAGTCAATTGTGAATAATTATCAGTACTGGCATATTCTTTTGTTTTAAGGTTATATTGGGCTCAGCCTTACTGATTAGAGCTAATCCCATTTTTGGTAACAGCAATGCTTACAGCATCTCTGTATCATATACGACAGCAATGCTTACAGCAGCTCTGTATCATACCACAGTAATGCTTACAGCAGCTCTATATCATACCACAGCAATGGTTACAGCAGCTCTGTATCATGCCACATCAATGCTTACAGCAGCTCTATATCATATACCACAGCAATGTTACAGCAGCTCTGTATCATTCTACAGCAATGCTTACAGCAGCTCTGTATCATATACCACAGCAATGCTTACAGCAGCTCTATATCATACCACAGCAATGCTTACAGCAGCTATGTATCATACCACAGCAATGCTTACAGCAGCTCTGTACCATATACACAGAAATGCTTACAGCAGCTCTGCATCATATACCACAGCAATGCTTACAGCAGCTCTGTATATTACAGCACAGCCTTAAATGCATAGTGCAACTCTGTATAACACCACAGCAATGCTTACAGCAGCTCTGTATCATATACCACAGAAATGCTTACAGCAGCTCTGTATCATATACCACAGAAATGCTTGAAGCAGCTCTGTATCATACCACAGCAATGCGTACAGCAGCTCTGTATCATACCACAGCAATTCTTACAGCAGCTCTATATCTAATTCACAAAAAACATTTTAAAAAAAGAAAAGGGGTCAGGGTGGGAATACCCTCACCCCTATACTTGGTCATGGAATCCCAGAGGGACACTGCTGGGCCAAAAAATGATTTAAAAAAATAGTGGGAATTTTGTTAATTTTGCAGCTAAAATAATAAAAAAACAAATGCAGGCTTCCACGCTAAGTTTGAAAAGGGCCCCTGAGGAGTCCAGGTCCCGGTGCTTTTTATAAAAAAAAAAGGAGAGGGGCAAATGGGGCCCTCCTCCTGAGTCCACGACCTCCCCAGGGCTTTATTTAAATTTTGGAGGGGGCCACACTCAATAGGCTCAAATAAGACCCGGAGAGCACCACCTTCATGGGTCAATTTATTTTAAAGAAACAAGTGATGCCACTTTGACCTCCCTGGCCCAGGGGACCACCACCTCCCTTGGGCTCACTTAAATTTGGAGTGGGGAGCTGCCCAGACCCCTCGTGCCCTGGAGCCCACCACGTCCCCGGGGCTTTCCTTTCATTTAAAGAAGAAGGGGGGCAACCAGCTTCCTTCCCGGGCCGTTCTCGCCCCCAGGAACCACCATCTACCCGGGGTAGTCCATGAAAGTGAAAGGAGGGTTGGCATGTGGCCTCCTTCCTGGAGGTAATAATGGCCCTGGGGGCCACCACCCTTTAGGACATAGCTGTTTGCTCTGATTTGGTGGGAGTTGTGATAGCTCCCACCAAGTCATAGCATACACTCCGTTTCTAGCAAGAGAGAGCTGCTGGAATTTAGATTTCTACATATTTCTGGAGCTTAAATCATTTGTAAGGCAATTGGGCTATATTCCTACTCTAGACCTCCAGGCACTGCAACAAAAACTCAGGAAATTTGATCATGTACCATCAAACATATACATGTTTTTGCTGACCTCAAATTGCACCTTACTCGTATCAATGCTTCTCCAGCTGTGACTCCTGTGAACATAACAGATCTCTTACTAATTTATCTTATGCTTGCCATTGGGATGAAATTGATTCTTTCTGAGCGGAAAAGCTCGAAGGACATCTCATTTCACACTTGGTGGGGCTGGCTATGCTTTGTAAGAAGTGTTGATAACATCTGCTTTCAGAACCTAAATTTATTATCCTCCTCAAGACCACTCTGGAGCACACTCGATGACTTCCCACAACATAATGAACCCCCTTAAGTTTCAAACAGAAAAGTCTACACATCACCCTATAAGAGACCACTGCATGCCCTTCTTAAATGTTGTCTTTGGTTATTTCTTGTTAGAAATAATGATCTGTCCTTGCGTCCAGGTTTGCTTCTATTCCCATTTCTCTTTCCTATCTCTTTTTTTATTTTTCCTCTAAACCTTTTTTCCTCTACCTACAAAGAACCGTTTTAGATTATATTTGTGAAAAGTACATGATGAGCGTATTATGTGTTTTCTTTACTTTTGAATACGCTTTCAGTTGATATACTAGTTGTATCTGCTGAGAATGTCAGTACAAAACATAGGTCTCTTGACTTCAGTCTTTATATTTTACATGATGAGGGCTGTATTTTCTTACCAATTCTGTAATCCAACTATATCTACTTGCTCCGAATACTCATATGTACCTATTTCTTTTGTACAACAATTTTAATCAAAAGTTTTGAACAGGAAAAAATAAAGTCTCCTACGTCATCTGTGTGTTCTTTCTTGCGTGCCTTATCCTTGCACAGTGCGATCAGACTACAAGAATGCTTTCATAAGGGATATGTGCAGCCTTTAGAAAGAGTCAAAGCTGTGCTGTCTCACACCTGTCTTCCGATAAGAACTATATTTTAAACTGTCGTTTCATTCGTGAAAAAACTACCTCCGTGGCCACAGAGTACTCCTTAGCAATTTGGCAAAGAGCATTGATTTGTCAGTTTAGTTTGACAGTATATGCCTATAAATTGATCCACTTAATAACTCAATGTACTGTGGCAATTTTTCTCTCAAGGTTGCTTTTCCCTTAGAGGCTGGCATTGATTTTTACCTTAAGCGAATCAATATGTCTCACAGAGATGTTAAAATATTTTGCGTTGTCAAGTGCATTTAGGTTTGTTTTTTCATGGGTGATCTTGACACACGAGCTGCAATGAGGAGTTGTCAAATGTTCCAAATAACAAATGCGATACAAGACACTACATATTTTATGTGAAATTATTTTTCTGTGAGCTATGGCCAAACAAGGATTCATATGTTTCAAGCTGTCCATGCAGTAATGGTATAGCTTCATATTTTTTTACTATCATTAATGACAACAAGCATTTCATTCACAAAACATAACGGGAAAGCAAGACAAAGGTTTTTCTGGCAGTTCCAGCTGCGCACTTATCCATGCCCTAGCATTGGTGACATTTACTTGTTTTTTAGCACCTCGGAACAACTAGACATCTTCAGAAAAGCTTTTAACTGTGAAACACTGTTATAAATAGGCTTCAAAATACTAAATTAGAACATTATACAACAGAGAAAGAAAACATCTATTTGTACAATGTTTCTTTCTTCTGTGACAGTGACCTATCAATATTTTCGACTAGGAGAAGGCATCTTATTTTATTAAAGAGGAATTTCGGGAAAAAACAATGAATTTCATATGACGCTAATTCCATGAAAAGATTTGTGACTGCCATTTAAAAATGAAGCTAATTAATTAACAGTGCAATATTGTATTGGCAACAGACTGCGCAGAGAGAAATTAAGGGTGAAAAATAAATGCAGTAAATAATTTAGAAGTGGTTATATACCACTGAGCTGTGTGTTAAGTCCACATACTTCTGCTGTACTCCTTAATACTCTGATGTGGACTCTACCGGACTTGCAGATATTATGTCCCACAACTAAAAGGAGACAGTTGGATTATCCTCACCAGGAGGAGGCAATGGGTGGAAATGGTGCATGTGTACATTTTAGTAATTTTTGAATTTAGTATTTTTTTTTATTATGCATGATTAATTAAAACCTTTGCATACATGTAACAATAAAAAGTTTCTTTATCGCAATTCAATTATTGAAACAGTCTTAAAATCCATTGTTATACATTGCTTATAATTACACAATTGGGCATTGTGCTCCTCAATAATTCTAAAGTGCTTGTGCATCAGAGAAAATTAGGTTGGCTGTAGCTTTCCTGAGTTGAGTAGCCGTCCTTATACAGTGTAATAAAGTGCATGATTTTGCGCATATAGCCATCGTTGATTTAAAGTGCCTGTGCGACTGTAAGGTGCTGTTCGTTTTTTGGGTCTAACTTCAAGGGGTGCTCAGTTCAGCTATATTTTAAGCTCGGGCGTTGTGGCAGAACGTACTGTGGGAATCCTGACTATCCGTACCTCACCCCTGATCTCCGCCTTGACGGTTTAATTTCCTGATTCCAACCTTCCATAGTGGCTATATCCCCGACGCAACGTGAGCCCCAGTTACAGTTGTTCCGCCCGCAATTGAATTGAAACCGACTATATGATATCCCCCCGATTCCTACCACGCATGAAACAGTAGACACAATAGATCGAATCCGGCTACGGAAATCTGCACCGTCTCAAGGTAGAGCCCCGTGCATTTTCTACCCTAACCTTGTATCCTGGCGTTTTTTCTACACCTCCGAGTGCCTCGAGCTCGCCAGATATATTCTCCCCAGTGGAGAGAAAAGAAACGTGGAAGCATGGAACTTGGTCACCAGAGGAGTGAAGGCGTTCATCCGCTTAAGAACTTTACAGTGAGAATACGGAACAAGAGATCTCGTAGGACCACTAGCATGGCCCCCTCAGTCTTCCCCTTGGGTGGTGATAAGTAACACATATTTTGGTATTTTTGTCCCTTGCTCCGTGGTACCTCCTTGCCCTGATGAAGGTGCGGCCATAAACTGGCCCAACACTGAAACGCGCGTTGGCGTATTTCAAATTTGTGGCATTATAACATCAATCTGTAGATGACTGTGTTCATCCTTGGTCTGTCCCGCTTTTTTCTTGCAGTGACGCAAACATCATCCAACGTGACTGCGCCTTCAGGAAATGGATGTACCATTGATGCATTTATGTATGGATGTTTTGAAGGAATGTGTATGTTAGAGAGCATAGCTATCTTGAATGTTTAGTGAGAATGATGTACACTGGGTAATTGGGACTTTTATAGATACTGAAAATGTATTTTTCCTTTTTTAAACATATGTCAGGTGTGTGTTAGGTCTATTTTGAAGTATCCCGAATTAAAAAAGAACACACCTTTTTACAAATATATATAATGTAAAAAAAAATCTATGTTTGCTAAAATAAAATATAAATGAAACAAATCCAATGAAGTAATCTTGCGTTTGGCTCTGGTATTGTCCATGATCACCCAATTTTTGAATTGAAGGATCCTTTTTAAGGACCATAGTAATATAAGGTGGGCAGGGTTCTTTGATTTTCCTTACACAGCTATATTTTAATGCCAGTATCCACCTGCAGGGTGTTTTTAAGTCTCTTGGTAACTGGGTCAAAATATTATGTGAGCTGGCACTTTAGCTATACCTCTGCTGGATTGAGGCACAGCTTTACTGTCTGCCTGCAGGTCCTGGTGCCATGCCACTTGAATAATGGTCGTAATAAGGTGCTTCTTGTATCCTTTAAATTAGGGCAAATGCAGATGACATGGATAATGTCCTCCTTGCCTCTAACGCATAGGGGACAGGGCTGCAGACTTCCTCTCCTTTCTGTGGTGAAGACGAGACACACAAGGGATTTAAATAAAGATTTATTGAGCACTTCGACCAGACATGGTAAACAAGCTGTTTTCAGGAACAGGAACCGCTGGCAACTGCGAACAGGTCATACAAATATTTAAAGCATGCACATTCCTAACCTAACAGAATCCTTGAGCTTCCCTCGTGAGGGTTCTCGTGCGAATCCTCACGAGGGAAAGAAAGAGAAAAAACACTACACATTTTCTCCTTTACAAACAAACAAAAACAATTACAAATATAATCCTTTAGTATAACAGGACTTTGATGACCCTTTTTCCTAGAGAGTTGGAAGCGTTGGCATCATGAAATGTTTTACAAACAGGTAAGTACAAACATATTGAATCAAAAATATCGTAAAAAAAATATAGTTAGTCAAAATATCCACATTTTTAAATGTCTTAAAAGTAATGTAAAATGAATGAAATAATAAATATAATTAACTAAAACATACTTAAAAATACTTAAATCACCTTAAAATTAGTAAATAATTAATTTAAAATAAAGAAAAATAAAATACACTTTTTTTAATACATATATATATATATATATATATATATATATATATATATATATATATATATATATATATATATATTAACGTAATATTAATCAAACATATACAATATTTTTACTGTAGGATAGCGGGAGGGTAAAATTTACTATTACCACTCCAGTGAGTGCAACAGTAGGGAAAGCGTTGGAGAGCTTAGGGGTAAAAATTACTATTCCCACTCCAGTGAGTGCAACAGTAGGGAAAGCGTAGGATAGCGTAGGGTTACACATTACTATTCCCACTCTAGAGAGTGCACCAGTAGGGAAAGCGTTGGATAGCGGGAGGGAAAAATTACTATTCCCACTCCAGAGAGTGCAACAGTAGGGAAAGCATTGGATAGCGGGAGGGTACAAATTAATATTCCCACTCCAGAGAGTGCAACTGTAGGGAAAGCGTTGGATAGCGGGTGGGTAAAAATTACTGTACCCACTCCAGAGAGTGCAACAGTAGGGAAAGGGTTGGATAGCGTAGGGGTAAAAAATACTATTCCCATTCTAGAGAGTGCAACAGTAGGGAAAGCGTTGTATAGCGTAGGGTTAAAAATTACCACTCCAGAGAGTGCAACAGTAGGGAAAACTTTGGATAGCGTAGGGGTAAAAATTACTATTCCCACTCCTGTGAGTGAAACAGTAGAGAAAGCGTTGGACAGCGGGAGGGTACAAATTACTATTCCCACTCCAGAGAGTACAACAGTAGAGAAAGCATTGGATAGCGGGAGGGTAAAAATTACTATTCCCACTCCAGAGAGTGCAACAGTAGGGAAAGCGTTGGATAGCGTATACGTAAAAATTACTATTCCCACTCCAGAGAGTGCAACAGTAGGTAAAGCGTTGGATAGCGTAGGGGTAAAAATTACTATTCCCCCTCCAGCGAGTTTAACAATAGGGAAAGTAATGATTTAATATATTAATAAAAATAAATTAAATATCAATACCAATAAAACATTAATTCAAATTAATTACCAATGTAATATTATGTAATAATTAATTAGACATACAAATACATATTAGTTATTAAAAATTAATTACCTATTCATAATTAATTTAACAACTAATTAATTTTCAATAACAACTAATTAATAATAAAATTAATACCAAATAATAATTAATTAACAGTGAATTCATTATCAATACACAAAAAGTCTTTTCAATATGTAATTAATTACAATTAAATTACTTCACTCTCTATTCCCCTATAAACCCACAATCCACTACAGAAAATAAATTAATATAATTATCGTAATTATCAATTAATCAAATACAAATCAAATACCAATTAATAAACATGAATTACCAATTAAAAATTAATAAACAATACATTCAAAATCAATACCCGTAAATCAAAATCATTTACTTAATTACAATTACAATACTTCCCACCCTATTTCCCTATAAACCCACAACCCGCTACAGAAAATAAATTAATAAAATTAACATAATTATCAATTAATCAATTAATAAAAATGAATTACCAATTAAAAAGTAATTAACAATAAATTCAAAATGAATACCAATAAATAAATAAAAATATTCAATTAATTACAATTAAATTACTTCCCACCCTATTCCCCTATAAACCCACAACCCACTACAGAACTAAAACGCAAAATGTAATTAAAAATAATTAGTAATTTCTAAAAATTTATATTTAATTTAATATAATTAAATTACTTCCCACTCTATTCCCCTATAAACCCACAACCCGCTACAGAATTAAATCACGCAAAAATTAAATAACATAAAATTCATTACTTAAAATAAATTACAAAAATAATATACACTTTTCACACATATACTAACATATAAAACACTTAAAAATATGTGATATTATTAAAAATTCGATATATTTTAATACCTATATTATATACTTTGATATTTTGACTTTCTATATTTTGAAAATACATACTATATTACTTACCTTCAATTCGATATTTTTCACCTCTGTGGAGTGGTGTGGCTCACTGGTTAGAGGCAGCAAACCTGGAAGCAGAGAACGACCTGGGACCAGGGTTCAATTCCCAATGTGGCAGGGTCATGGACCAGGGTCAGTGGACTCAACTATTCTTGCCTTGGTGCCTACTCTAACCAGGGATCACACTTGGCAACTCTGGGCATTAAGCTTGCCTCATCTCTACAATGGCCCCCCACAGATGCTGGGGATGCCTGGTTTCACCTTGCAGACACCCA
This sequence comes from Lissotriton helveticus, assembly GCF_964261635.1. NCBI lineage: Eukaryota > Metazoa > Chordata > Amphibia > Caudata > Salamandridae > Lissotriton > Lissotriton helveticus. Next base: position 857,848,181 of record NC_136069.1, read on the forward strand.
GAAGGGACCATCTCACAGGGAAAGCCAGGACGGGTTCCCCAGCGGTCTTTAATGCCGGGACGCTTACGGGCAGCTGTGCGCTTTACAAGTCCAACACATTTACACACACACACACATATTGTGTCCATTCGATATTTTGTCCATTCTATATTTTAACTTCGATATTATGGCTATTCTATATTTTGAATTCGATATTATGTCTAGTTACCGTTGACTCCCCCTATGGACATTAAACACATTGGCTTCTTGGAATCACTATTTTGCACAATATTAAGGACAACATTACTATTTGGCCTGGAATTAACATTGTCATTAGCTGAGGATAAAAGACTTTCCTCAATGCATTTAGTTCTATCTTTGTTGTGATCCTAGTGTGGCACACTTTACTAAAATGACCAGATTTACCACATAACGAGCATCTTTGTCTTAAGGCTGGACATCTTTTGTTGTTAGCAAGATGATTTTTACTGTCACATCTAAACTCTTTCTTGCTTGAAAGGCTCTCTTTTTTTATTAAAGATCCTGTTTGCAGAACTGACTTTTGATTTATTGGAAAAAACTCTAGCTACAGTTTCTTGTTGCAAATTATCTGAACTCTTTTTTTTAGGGCTTTAGCACTCCTTCCTGACAATTCAGATTCCCTACCAAAAGCAAGAACATCCTTAAGAGAATTGTCACCGTTAACCCATAACCTATCTTATATGGAAGAGTCAAAAGCATGCATGACTACTTGATCTCTTACTAGCTCTTCTTCAATTACTCCAAATCTGCAATCAATAGCTACCTTTTGAAGAGCAGTTACAAAGTCATCTATGGATTCCTTCTTTAGTTGTTTCTTTTGAAAAAACTTATAAAGCAAGTTACAACAATACACACTTTAGGTGAAAATTAGTTGTCTAAATGTTCAATTGCTTGGATAAAAACGTTGTCATCCCAGGATACAATGGGGCAGATTTATGTTAACTGGCGCATCCCCACGGATGCGCCAGTTAATGTGCGCCACAGTGCGCCACTGCTCCGCCACCCATGGTGCGCCGCATTTACAATGCGGCGCACCATGGTGCAAGGCAGTGAAGATGCGTGACGCATCTCTCGGCGCACGGGCGGCGCATTGCAGGAGTCATGTCGCAAGTGCGACATGACTCCTGCAATGCACAGGGGCCACCTCTTCAATGTATGGTGCGTCACCAGGCGTAAGGAATTGACGTAGAAAGTGACTGAGTGAAATCTCATAGATTTCACTCAGCCACTTTTAGGAGGCGTTCCTGCGCAGGAACGCCCCCCCCCCCTGCGCAGGAACGCCTCCTTATGGCGCAGGGGTTTCCAACGTGACGCATCTCCTAGATGCGTCACATTGTAAATAGGGCGCATTGTTTGCACCGCCGTTGCATCACATTACGTGACCCAATTGCGGCGCAAGGTGGCACAAGAGCCTCATAAATCTGCCCCTCAGTCTTTGTTTAATTTGCCGTAAATCCTTAAGCCTTCAGGACCCAAGCTATGATTAACAATGTTTTTTTTCTTTCACCAGTTAACTTATTGGCATGGTCAATTGTAGGAAGATAATTAATAAAATACTCCTTCCATTGTAACCACGGAACTGGAGGATCTCCAGGACACATTATTTTTTTGGGTGGATTAACTGTAATATTGGTAACTGGAGTGGCCATAATACAATTTTACTAAAATAGAAGGTTATTTTTTAAATGTTCTACTTTACAATATGAAAATAACTTCCACAATACACTTATAACATGCTAAATATGATGGAAAGATCAAGACATTCAGGAAGGACAATGTAAATTAATATTATCATTTTTTTAAAATGCGCAAAACTCCTACTATCTTTAACTCCTACTATCTTTTACTGAAAATAGTCTGTATACGTAAACAGAATATGTGAAAAAATAATATACTAGAAAACTGTGTGCTGCAGTACTTTTTAAAGTTGTCCACACAAGAAGGGCTGTGTGAATCAGCAAAGGAAAAAAATACACTGAAATAGAAGTGGTTGCCACAGTCTAGATCAGGGGTCTCCAACGTTTTGTGTAGTGTGAGCTACTTCTGGTCAGTGAAAATCGTCGTGAGCTACTAAACCCCAAGCAACTCGCGCATTTTTCGAGCGACCTCCCCCGCCCAGTTTTATTGACGTTAAGCCTATTTTTTCAGATCCCATGGGCCCAATACTGTGGCTTCAACACAATAACACTTAAAGAAACAACTTTTTTTCCCTTTTTACCTGTGCACTGCCTTCTGCAGCACAGTGAGACAAAAAGCTAAAGCACAAGCCACAACAGTGACACAACAAAAGCACAAGCCGTGCAAGCGGAGGCTGATGCTTGTCGGAATGGGACAGAAAAGAGGCTCTGGCACCAAATTAAAAGCAGCCCCATAAGCCGTGTCTGATGGCTCACTGCACTAAAGCAGCCACTGCAGGGGCCTGTGCTTGATCTCATGGTCACAGGTTTAAATCCCAGCAGGTCCACTCATCCATTTGAGGTCGATATAATCATGAATAGCCTTGAGTTGGGTAACAATAAACATCTGTTATTCAGCCCCAGGACACCTTCGGGTAATCGTGTGCTTTGCAACTAGACCTGTTATGTTATTAAATATAGGTCAGGCAAATGAAATAGCTAAAGAAAAAGTGGCCCATGTTTGCAAAATAAGTAAAACTTAGACATGTTGTAGGACGGTGTTTTTCAAGGTATGGAAGACTACTTGGCTATTTGTGCTTGCAGCAGGCAATGTTTGGTACTATCAGAAAAATTTACAGTAAAAAGCAGCCCACCAGCCAATAAAATTGGCACACAAATAGCCAAAAACCCACAGACAAGCATTGGCACAGACTACCAACCAATAAAATTGTCACACAAACGGACCACAAAACAACCATACATAACATCCTGAGTGGCCACACGACACCATGAAACAGTCAAGGCCTCACTGTGGAGAGGCCAGAGCTGGGAAGCCAAAGCTGCCTGTGTCCCTGAAGAGTACACAGAGGCCAGTGAAAAGGCACATTGTGGTCCAGCCCACCTCTGGTTCAGTCAGCACAGGCTCAGAATGGACCAGCTTGAGAGGTGCTTCCGGTGCCCTCTTCCTGCCCCATGCCCATGCTATGGCCCCCTGCCCCCGGTTTCTGCTCTCTGTCCTCCCCTAATCTCACTCCGTGCTTCCGGTACCCCCTGTCTGTCTGGTTCTGTGCCACAGGACCCTGCCTCTTTCCCACTCCCTACTCACAGCTAAAGTCCCTGCACTGCCCTGCTCACCACTGTCCTCTATCACTGCACTCCCCCTCTCCCTTGTTCTGCCCAACATGTCTGCCTTTCTGCCTCTGCTCCCTGTCCCAACCCCTTCACTCTGTACTGGCTCCCGGACACGCTCTTGTGTTACTGCACCTTGCCCATGCTCCCTGCCCCATCTCTAACCCTACACTGCCCTTGCTCCTGTCCTGAGCCCTGTTCACCGTCTCTGGCTCTCCCTCACTCTTTCCTTGCCCCCTCTCTCCCGGTCTATGTCCTAAGTCTGTCTGTGACATCTCGGCAATCTTCTCGTCGAACCCTGTCTCTCTCCATCCCCATTGTCTCCCCAGCCACTCTCTCTCCTCCTACCCCTACTGTCTCCCCCAGGCCCCCTCTCTGTCCTGCCTCTCATGGTATCTCTGCACCTCCACTGTCTCTCCCGAGCCCCTCTCTTGTCTGCCCCTCACTGTCTCTCCGCCCCAACTGTCTCTCCCCAGCCCCTCTCTCTCTTGCTCCTCGCGGTCTCTTTCAGTACAGCTGCCCCTCTCTCTCTCTCACTCTCTTTCCAGCGCCCCAGTCTCTCCCTGGCACCACTGTCTCCTCATGCCCCTGTCTGTCCTGCCCCTCACCGTGTCTCTCCAGCGGCCCCTCTCTGTCTCTCTCTGTAAGGGAGACTCACGCCAAGGATGCCAGGTCTAACCTATTTAATCAGAAAAAGAGATTGATTCCTGCTGCGGTGCGGGTGACCTCACCTCCTGCTGCCGAGCTGTGGGGGCTGCTAGGGGTATTTGCGGCAAATCATTGGAGCTTGCAGCAGCGCGGCCTGCTTGCACCATGCTCAGCTGTCAGAAGAGCTGCAGGTAAAATCAAGCCCCTCCTGCGCCCCCTCCCCCACGGCACAGAGAGCCGAGCCCCCCGGTAATCTTTCTCTTGAGCTCCTCCAGGGTCCCAGGCTGCTGAAGGAAGGGCTGAGGGGATATCACTGGGCGGCGCAGACAAAGAAAATAAATCTGCAGGGTATTTCAGGCTGCGCCCCCGGGTGGGTCTCTGTGTACCCTCAGAACTCAGCTTGCCTGCGGGAGCGGCGTGGACTAGGAGCGAGTTCCCTGTGGCAGAGTGAGGCAAAGTGGGTTGGGGCCGCGGAGGGGGGCTTAGTAGTTGCGCCCGCACAGCGGGGGGGGGGAGTTATAATTAATGGCACCGCTCGCACAGGCGAGTTGAGAGCCCACGCCCAACACTTCTAATCGTCTCCGGGTCTCACCATGCTGGCACGAGCAGTGTAGGACCCCGCCCCAGCTGCACGTCCCGGGTCTTGGGCCCGTTGGGGGCTGCTGTAGTTGGCATCTGGGAGCGGGGTCCAACTACGAGGGATCCTTCCTCCTCTCAGCCGGAGGGTAGACAGTCTCTGAGAGGCTCAGCCCCGCACTGACCGCGAGATATCTTCGCGGCCGCCGGGATTTACTTGGGGGGGGGGGGAGGGGGTAGGCTTGCAAAAGCCCCGCGCCGCGGCCCATAGTTGGGGAGGGGGGGGGGGAACAATGCCGGTGGAGCACTGGGGGCTGCCCAGGGTCTCTGGGCCTCCAGGTTTGTGCCAAAGCGGCTGCCTGTGCCTCTAGGTCTGATGCATCGCGTCGGGAGGTAGATTTTTCGGCGGTGAGTCCGTGCTCTTAGGGCATTTTCCCTCATCTTATTGCTTCTGCCCTCGCTCACTATTCCACTGATCCTCCCTCTCGTGAGACTGCATGCAGCAAAGGAACGTCATCCTCTTTGGCCCGCCCCACCCTATCTAAGCGCAAGCCAATTGGAGCAGCTGCGTTGAGTGAGGGCGGGCCACAGACACGGAAATAAACAGCCTAAACAGCCCAAAATGAAACTAATGGGCTAATAAAGTGAGCAGCACTCGGCGAGCTACACACAGGGTCTCGGCGAGCTACTGGTAGCTCGCGATCGACCTGTTGGAGACACCTGGTCTAGATTATGGTGCTAAATTGGTTCTATGTATGAAATTAAAGTCTCACCTTAGCTTGAAGAAACAATTATAAAACGATTCAGCGCAGATGTATTTCACCACCCTTTGAATGGTGAAGCTAATTAAGAGTGAATAACACAGCACGGAAGGCAGGACAAGACTGCAATCACCCGTACACCATCGAGCTAACACCCCATGAATATTAAATCATTAGAGGGTGACAGCTAACAGGTGTGATGTGGAGAGAAACGCTCGTGCTGCATTTGTGCTTCAAAGCAGACACGCGCTGACACCAATCTTGAATAACATTGCGGAATGAAATTATTTTGATCAGGAAGTAGACATCTGGGGGCAGGAACCAATAGAAGCAACCAATATCAGGAACTATAGCAGGTCCAGTTCAGTATCTGACAAGTAGGAACCAAAGCAGGTAGAAACAATTGGTCACATGACCACGTATTTTTCGTTGTGAGAACTTCAGGAAACACGAAGAAATTATAGACCCGCAGGCTCAGTCAGGTCGAGATCGTCACCAAAATCCGTGTGGTGAAGACAAGGACACACAAGGTAAATAAATAAAGATTTATTGAGCACTTTGACCAGACGTGGTAAACGATCGGCATTCAGGACCGCTGGCAACTGCCAATTGTTCATACAAATATTTAAAGCATGCACATTCCTAACCTAACAGATTCCTTGAGCTTCCCTCGTGAGGGTTCTCGTGAGAATCCTCATGAGGGAAAGAAAGAGAGAAAACGCTACACTTTCCCATGGTGGAAGATGTGGGTTGATCGGAACAACGCCTTGTCGTAACTTTAGAAAGTTTTCCTTCGTCCTAATTTTGACTCCTATTTTCAAGTAAGACTGCGGTTTGAGTGCTTTGCAATCACTGAGCACTATCCAGCCATGTGCCCTTTTAGCAAGCATTTCTTTGTCTTCTAAGACAGATACCATTTGTGTTGCTTTTTTTCACAGTTTTTTGGACGGATAGATGATCAATTGGGGTTCCCCAAAGGTCAGACAATCTCAGTAATTTAAGGGAGTCAAACAAATATTCCCTACTTGGTGACTTTCCGTGGCGAAGCAACTCAATTTCAAAGATGGGAGTTTAGGGATCCTGCCTTGGAGCTACGTATCTAGTGCCAACTTTTTTTGTACGCGCCCCTTCTTTCCACCGATGGTTTTCGGAGCCCAAAATCTAGCCGTATTTGGGCCAGTGGAACATATTTTGGTAGATGGAAAATTGCTCAGTAAGAATTAGCAGCATCTTTACCTTTAAGAGATTCTCTCCCGTATGTTAGTGTTGGCTACAATTTTGCATGCTGCACCTATAGCAAGGGATCAGGTCGGGCAGCATTTTCTTCAGTGGTTTCATCGCTAGGTAGGTCATAATTTCCTTTCTTCATAGCGACTCCAGCTTGGGTTTTTAATTAGCTTTTTTGGTCCAGTATTCCAAGATATTTATAGCTGGTTGTCTGATACAGATATTGCCGTTTAAATACCAGTTGAATTTTTTATTTTGATGATAATTTACTGCCATGATTTTAGTTTTCGTAAGATTTATTTTTAGGACATACCGTTGTGAGAAGCTGTTTGTCATATTCAAGAGATGTTGAAGATCGATGGGGGTCCGACTTATCAGCACTAGGTTGTCCTCATATAGCAGATTTGACAGCGTAATTTTCCCCAATTTTGGAGCATGTGATGTGCTGTGTCCAGTTTCCCTGGGATATCAGCTAGGAAAAGGTTGAAGAGTAGAGGCGCTAGGATTCACCTTTGGTTTAGCCCTTTAGAGGTGGGGATTCGTATGGAGAGATGTGTCCCTGCAGCTAGTTTAATCCTGATCCAACTATCAGTATGTAACAGTTTGAGTCTGTCTAGGAGGGGTTTTGGTATTCCCCAACTTTCCAGTTTTTTCCAAAGTTTGACTCGGTCTACATGGTCGAAGGCAGCAGTATAGTCAATAAAACAAATAGGAGAGTTGTCACCTTTTTTAAGCTGCGTACATTAACAAGGCTAATGCCATGATGTTGGTTGTGGTTCCTAGACCCCGGCAGAACCCAGTTTTGTTTATTAGGATAATAGTATTTTATGATACCCAAGAAGTTAGTTCGTCCAAGATTATTCCTGCGTAGTACTTGGCCTCTATGTCAACGAGTGCAATTAGTTGGTAGTTATTTGGAGCTTTCCTTTCGCCTTGTTTAAAAATTGTACTGATAATTGATCCTTCCCAGGACTAAGGGATTGTTATTGCACAGTTTATGTCCTTAAAAACCGGGGATAGTGCTTTGCTCCAGTATTCCACGTCGTGTTTGTACAGCATTGGGGGGATGCCGTTGTGCCCTGGAGTGTCTGCAAGTTTGCCCCAGGCTATTTGTCTCTTTATGTGTGTTGCTGTGAGACCATGGCTTTCCTCTTTGGCAGAGGATGAGAGGTCTGGGCCTGCTGCCGGTTCACTCCACTGATGTTGTTGCGTTTTCCTCCGGGGGTCATGTTGCTCTGCTAGAATGGGGTTGTGGGTCAATTCTTTCCTGTTGATGTTCCCTCTGTCCTTTCTCATCTTCCCCATTTCCTTGTCCGCTTCCTCATCCATTTGCACTTTGTTGTTAAAGTGGTTGAAGAAGTAATCTACCCAGACAGCCTCTGTTATGTTAGAGTTTATTCGAGGATGATTTGGTCGCTCGATTCTGTTGATTGTTTGCCAAAACTTGGCCCTATTTTTTGTTTGGCATCATGAAGTAACTTGGCCCATAGTTCGTCATTCTTTGATCTTTTTTTCCCCATTTCTTTCTTTTTATTAGTGCCTTCAGTTTCCAGTGGACACATTGCAGGTCCAGGTTTTGCAGAGTTTTATGAAGACGCCTTAGTGTTTGGTTTATGAGACCTTAGAGTTTTTTTGATTCTGAAATGGTTGTCATCCTTGTTAAGGTCTCCACCCCTTGTCTTGATTTTGTCCATTTCCCGGTCACAAGTTTCCCACCAAGGGTCACAATGAAGCTTGTCAATGCTTTCACTGGTTGGGTTGGTGTATTTCCCCTGGTTGAATAATGTTTAAGCGATGGTTGATATTGCTTCGATGTTACTAGGGTTACACCTTATTCGCTAGAGGTTTGAGATCCCTTCTATGTTGATTGTTTTGCGTGCCTCTAGTGTGAGGACTGTGTTTGCTTTTAATGTCATTTCCTGGGGTAAGTGATCACTGTCTTTGTTGTCACCTATTCTGAAGGAGGCGATTTTATTGAACATGGTTAGGGTTGTGAAAGGAAAATCTAGGTAAAAAGAGTTTTTTGATGAATTACATGCCTGAGTTCCTGAAGCAGGTGCTTTGAGAATCTTTTTGTTTTCTCGGTTTTTGGTAGGCCCTGAATCTGTATCCCCCAGGCGGCAGTGAGGTCTTTCACAGGGTCCTCATTTTGTACGGACCCTAGAAGATGTAAGTTAAAGTTGCTTGCCAGAATGATGTGATAAGTGTCTTGCTCTTCCATAACTCTTTTTATTTCTTTAACCAGCTCTTTAGCTGCTTTTGGTTTGTGTTTGGGGTTGCACGTAAGTGTTGATTATTATAACTTCCTGGCGTTCCTTCTTAAAGTTGAGCGTTATCATCACAGCCTGAATGGCTCTTGGGGCTGCAAATTGGGCCTCTATGGGTAAGATTTCTACTATTGTGGTTATTGAGGCCAGTATCAGTAATCCCCCGAGCGATGACCAAAGTCGGATCCCTTTGTAGCTGGAATAAAGTAGGAGGTGTACCCCTGAAGCTCAAATGCCTTGTCTTCCCAGGTTTACTGGAGCAGTATCATGTTGAATGTTTTCAGGTTAATTAATAACTCAAGGTCCTCAGTTTTAATAGCTAGGCCATTGATGTTCTAAATGCACATGCTGGTTTTGTCTTGCTCTGCTGGGGCAATCAGTGAGCTGCTTATCCCTTGTCAGTTGGGTCGCTCTGTTGTAATTGTTCGCTGTATTTGAGTCCACTTCTGAGTTGTGGATGTTGAAGTTATGCCTAGTTGCCCTAGGCCTGTATTCAAATTGAAGACCTTTGTGCGAGTATGGTGCATGCTAGGGGTGCTGCTCCTTGCTCCTTTTAATACTGAGGTGGTGGTTTTGGGTGGTCTGTGAGTATGGACATTTAAAAAGGGTATTGGAAAGTGTGGTTTTAATTTGGCTTTCAGCTTTATCCCCCAATGTTTGAACTTGGTTTCTTCATTCATGATTTTGTTAGCTATATCACTAGAATTCCATCTTGTTTAAGTCGTCTCTGTGCATTGCAGGTTATTAGTTGGTTGGAATTCTATGGAGAGCAGATCTGCAGAGCGTATGTTCCCCAGGAATCATACTCAGGAATGAATATGATGGTGTCCGTTCCTTCTGCATTTGTCGCCTCCCTTTCCTGGGTAGGGATTTCCTCATGAGGCAGAGGCCTTAATTGAGCGTAGTTGCTCTCTACGGCTCCTTAGTTGACTTGAGTGCGGGAGGTTTGCAGAGGGTCAGTTGATGTCCTAATTTTATCTAGCACTTAGATTATGCTCTTGTTCTCTCTCGTTGGCTGTTGTGATGACTCTCTATGGTTGTTCAGTGGGTCATCTTGCAGATACAGCCTTGGATGTTGCTCCGCGTTTGTTGATCTTACTTGGTTCTTGCTTCAGTGTAGCTAGCTCCTTTCTAATTTGGATTATCTCCAGTTTGTTGTCATCAGTTGGAGTCCTTTGTGTTGATGATATTGAAGATGGCCTCGCAATTGGTGCTGGGGTAAAATTTGATCTTGCGTTGGGGTGTTCTGACCTGTCAACCAAAGTGGAAGTTGGGGTGCGCCTGATGTCCTCAAGTTGCAATTCAGGCATGGCTAGTGTTGCCCGAGGCTGACTTTTGGCGCAAAGTCCCAGGGGCGGCTAACTTCCTGTTTCTTCCCTTCCTTTTTTGTTTATAACATGCTTTGGCGGGGAGTTGTTTTTGCTGGCTGCACTCTCTTTTACTGTTACTGTTGCTTCACTGCCACCAAGGAAGGTGAGTGAGTTAATTGGTGTCGACCCCATTTTTTGATGCTCTGGTGTTGTTGTTTCTGTCCAAGGTTGGCCATCACGCGAGTAAGTGTGTGATCTGGCGTTTGTTTTTAAGTCTGATAGTAGGTCTCCTAAACATTGATGGGAACGTTAATAATTTGTCGATTAATGGAGCACAGCTGCATTCTGGTTGTGGAGTTTGACTTCCGTGGGTCGCTTCTTGCCCCTGTTTTATAAGACTGTTGAGTTCTGATAGCTTCCTTTCTATCCCTGAAGTAAAATCTGCCAAAGTTTGAATGACCTTCAGCTGTAGGGTCAGTTTGTGCGATTGATATTGAAGCCTCGTGGCTGAGTATTGCATTATGCTTAGTATTGTGGCCCATATGGAATTTGTGTATGAAGGTCCAGTGGAGTTGCTTCTCTCTGCCCACGGCGTGTTTGAGACTGCCGCATGGGGAATGATTCGGAACTGGTTTTAGGTTGTATGAGGCAACACATTCCTCCCATTCCTGCGAAGCAACGAAGGTCATGTCTCCATTCGTTGAGTGGGAGTCTTAATAAGGTTTGTTGAGAGCTGCCACTGTGTCAGCTTTTGTGATTTGTATCTGAAGAGGAGAGCTATTTTTGGTTGCGATGACGGGCCCATATTTTTTGTTCTGCCCCCTGGCTTGATTCTGGAGAGAGGGCTTAGGGGTCCTTTGGGTCCTCTCGGTCAATAGTTTCCCCTTGCCGCTAGGTTTTTGAGGTGCCTATGTCTGGCTGACATTTGATGTCCGATTTGGGGGATTTTTGAGCCTTTTGGTGTCTTGTTGGGCTGCCTTTTGCGTTGCTGGGTTTCTCCTGAGCTGGCTTACTGCAGTCTCTACTGACTCTGACCCCTGTCTGGTTGTTGGCCTTTCTGTTTATCCAGATATCTATGTCTTGCTTGGTGATGTCCAGGTCTCCATCCGTAGCCGTGATCTTTTCATTGAGTTTGCCCTTTGTGTGTGATGGTGGTTCAGCCAGTTTAGTAGTGGTGTGTGAAGCATGTTCAAGTTTCCCTGGTTGCAGGGGGTTTGCAGCCCCTTTATGTTCTCACTTTTGGAGTAAATTACTGTTCCAGGATCTTTCAAGAAAGAACATTTTGTGTAAATTATTAGTTGGAGGGTGCATGCTTTTTTTCTTTGAGATGCCCCGACAATGTTTATGAGTTCTTTTGATTTTTAGCTTCTCAGTGCTGGTTTCAGGTCAGTTATGGTTTGAAGATTTATTGACGCCGGGCTGTGGGTTTTGCTGGCGCTCATGTCATTAAGGGTGGAGCTAATGTGGATGCAGATGTCCCTGTTGCCCATAGCTATGCCGCTTGTTTTGTCACAGACCAGTCCTCCCTCTTGGCTTTGGCTTTTATTTTTTGTTGATTTGGATTTTGATCTTGAGGGAGACCTTCTTTCTTTGCCTGACGTCATATCCTCCTTATTAACCTCCTTCTTGCCTGGTTTGCACTATGCTTAATGCTTGGTGCTTAGTACTTGGTGCTCACTGTCCATTGGGAGCACTCTTTCTTGGCCCCCCCGAGCCTTCATATGACCTCTTGGGCCCATATTTAGGCAATCTGTTGTTCTCTGCTGCAGCCTCTGTGGTCTTGCTGCTCCTATTACTTCTAGGCAAGTAGGCAGGCTTGTGGCCGACAAGCAGGCAGTGTGCTGGTGGCTGACAACAGATGAATGAACTGGGCACTCGAGGTGGACCCACGAGCTGCACACAACTTCCGCTGGTGCTCTTGACTATTGCATATTATTGGTTAGAGGGGTCAAGGTTTTTTTCTTTGAGATGCCCCTCAATGTTTACGAGTTCTTTTGGTTCTTGGCTTCTCTGTGCCGGGTTCAGGTCAGTTATAGTTTGAAGATTTATTGACGCTGGGCTGTGGATTTTGCTGGTGCTCATGTCATTAACGGTGGAGCTAATGGGGATGCAGATGTCTCTGTTGCCCACAGCTATAACGCTTGTTTGAGCCTTTTGGTGTCTTGTTGGGCTGCCTTTTGCGTTACTGGGTTTCTCCTGAGCTGGCTTACTGCCGTCTCTACTGACTCTGACCCCTGTCTGGTTGTTGGCTCTCTGTTTATCAAGGTATCTATGTCTTGCTTGGTGATGTCCAGGTCTCCATCTGTAGCCGTGATCTTTTCATAGAGTTTGCCCTTTGTGTGTGATGGTGGTTCAGCCACTTTAGTTGTGGTCTGTGAAGCATGTTCAAGTTTCCCTGGTTGCAGGGGGTTTGCAACCCCTTTATGTACTCACTTTTGGAGTAAATTACTGTTCCAGGGTCTTTCAAGAAACATCGTTTTGTGCAATTTATTGGTTGGAGGGTGCATGTTTTTTTTCTTTGAGATGCCCCCACAATGTCTAAGAGTTCTTTTGGTTCTTAGCTTCTCAGTGCAGGTTTCAGGTCAGTTATGGTTTGAAGATTTATTGACGCCGGGCGGTGGGTTTTGCTGGCGCTCATGTCATTAAGGGTGGAGCTAATGTGGATGCAGATGTCCCTGTTGCCCATAGCTATGCTGCTTGTTTTGTCACAGACCAGTCCTAATTCGAGAGCACCCATGCCCTCCCTCTTGGCTTTGGCTTTTATTTTTTGTTGATTTGGATTTTGGTCTTGAGGGAGACCTTCTTTCTTTGCCTGACCTCATATCCTCCTTATTAACCTCCTTCTTGCCTGGTTTGCACTATGCTTAATGCTTGGTGCTTAGTACTTGGTGCTCATTGTCCGTTGGAAGCACTCTTTCTTTGCCCCCCGAGCCTTCATATGACCTCTTGGGCCCATATTTAGGCAATCTGTTGTTCTCTGCTGCAGGCTCTGTGGTCTTGCTGCTCCTATTACTTCTAGGCAAGTAGGCAGGCTTGTGGCCGACAAGCAGGCAGTGTACTGGTGACTGACAACAGATGAATGAACGGGGCACTCGAGGTGGACCCACGAGCCGCACACAACTTCCGCTGGTGCTCTTGACTATTGCATATTATTGGTTGGAGGGGTCAAGGTTTTTTTCTTTGAGATGCCCCTCAATGTTTACGAGTTCTTTTGGTTCTTGGCTTCTCGGTGCCGGGATCAGGTCAGTTATAGTTTGAAGATTTATTGATGCTGGGCTGTGGATTTTGCTGGTGCTCATGTCATTAACGGTGGAGCTAATGGGGATGCAGATGTCTATGTTGCCCACAGCTATAACGCTTGTTTGAGCCTTTTGGTGTCTTGTTGGGCTGCCTTTTGCGTTACTGGGTTTCTCCTGAGCTGGCTTTCTGCCGTCTCTACTGACTCTGACCCCTGTCTGGTTGTTGGCCTCTCTGTTTATCCAGGTATCTATGTCTTGCTTGGTGATGTCCTGGTCTCCATCCGTAGCCGTGATCTTTTCATAGAGTTTGCCCTTTGTGTGTGATGGTGGTTCAGCCAGTTTAGAAGTGGTCTGTGAAGAATGTTCAAGTTTCCCTGGTTGCAGGGGGTTTGCAGCCCCTTTATGTTCTCACTTTTGGAGTAAATTACTGTTCCAGGGTCTTTCAAGAAAGATCATTTTGTGCAACTTATTGGTTGGAGGGTGCATGTTTTTTTTTCTTTGAGATGCCCCCACATTGTTTAAGAGTTCTTTTGGTTCTTAGCTTCTCAGTGCAGGTTTCAGGTCAGTTATGGTTTGAAGATTTATTGACGCCGGGCGGTGGGTTTTGCTGGCGCTCATGTTATTAAGGGTGGAGCTAATGTGGATGCAGATGTCCCTGTTGCCCATAGCTATGCCGCTTGTTTTGTCACAGACCAGTCCTAATTCGAGAGCACCCATGCCCTCCCTCTTGGCTTTGGCTTTTTTTTTTTGTTGATTTGGATTTTGGTCTTGAGGGAGACCTTCTTTCTTTGCCTGACCTCATATCCTCCTTATTAACATCCTTATTGCCTGGTTTGCACTATGCTTAATGCTTGGTGCTTAGTACTTGGTGCTCACTGTCCATTGGGAGCACTCTTTCTTGGCCCCCCCGAGCCTTCATATGACCTCTTGGGCCCATATTTAGGCAATCTGTTTTTCTCTGCTGCAGCCTCTGTGGTCTTGCTGCTCCTATTACTTCTAGGCAAGTAGGCAGGCTTGTGGCCGACAAGCAGGCAGTGTGCTGGTGGCTGACAACAAATGAATTAACGGGGCACTCAAGGTGGACCCACGAGCCGCACACAACTTACGCTGGTGCTCTTGACTATTGCATATTATTGGTTAGAGGGGTCAAGGTTTTTTTCTTTGAGATGCCCCTCAATGTTTACGAGTTCTTTTGGTTCTTGGCTACTCGGTGCCGGGTTCAGGTCAGTTATAGTTTGAAGATTTATTGACGCTGGGCTCTGGATTTTGCTGGTGCTCATGTCATTAACGGTGGAGCTAATGGGGATACAGATGTCTCTGTTGCCCACAGCTATAACGCTTGTTTGAGCCTTTTGGTGTCTTGTTGGGCTGCCTTTTGCGTTACTGGGTTTCTCCTGAGCTGGCTTACTGCCGTCTCTACTGACTCTGACCCCTGTCTGGGTGTTGGCCTCTCTGTTTATCAAGGTATCTATGTCTTGCTTGGTGATGTCCAGGTCTCCATCCGTAGCCGTGATGTTTTCATAGAATTTGCCCTTTGTGTGTGATGGTGGTTCAGCCTGTTTAGTAGTGGTCTGTGAAGCATGTTCAAGTTTCCCTGGTTGCAGGGGGGTTGCAACCCCTTTATGTACTCACTTTTGGAGTAAATTACTGTTCCAGGGTCTTTCAAGAAAGATCGTTTTGTGCAATTTATTGGTTGGAGGGTGCATGTTTTTTTTCTTTGAGATGTCCCCACAATGTTTGAGAGTTCTTTTGGTTCTTAGCTTCTCAGTGCAGGTTTCAGGTCAGTTATGGTTTGAAGATTTACTGACGCCGGGTGGTGGGTTTTGCTGGCGCTCATGTCATTAAGGGTGGAGCTAATGTGGATGCAGATGTCCCTGTTGCCCATAGCTATGCTGCTTGTTTTGTCACAGACCAGTCCTAATTCGAGAGCACCCATGCCCTCCCTCTTGGCTTTGGCTTTTATTTTTTGTTGATTTGGATTTTGGTCTTCAGGGAGACCTTCTTTCTTTGCCTGACCTCATATCCTCCTTATTAACCTCCTTCTTGCCTGGTTTGCACTATGCTTAATGCTTGGTGCTTAGTACTTGGTGCTCATTGTCCGTTGGAAGCACTCTTTCTTTGCCCCCCGAGCCTTCATATGACCTCTTGGGCCCATATTTAGGCAATCTGTTGTTCTCTGCTGCAGGCTCTGTGGTCTTGCTGCTCCTATTACTTCTAGGCAAGTAGGCAGGCTTGTGGCCGACAAGCAGGCAGTGTACTGGTGGCTGACAACAGATGAATGAACGGGGCACTCGAGGTGGACCCACGAGCTGCACACAACTTCCGCTGGTGCTCTTGACTATTGCATATTATTGGTTGGAGGGGTCAAGGTTTTTTTCTTTGAGATGCCCCTCAATGTTTACGAGTTCTTTTGGTTCTTGGCTTCTCGGTGCCGGGTTCAGGTCAGTTATAGTTTGAAGATTTATTGACGCTGGGCTGTGGATTTTGCTGGTGCTCATGTCATTAACGGTGGAGCTAATGGGGATGCAGATGTCTATGTTGCCCACAGCTATAACGCTTGTTTGAGCCTTTTGGTGTCTTGTTGGGCTGCCTTTTGCATTACTGGGTTTCTCCTGAGCTGGCTTACTGCCGTCTCTACTGACTCTGACCCCTGTCTGGTTGTTGGCCTCTCTGTTTATCCAGGTATCTATGTCTTGCTTGGTTATGTCCTGGTCTCAATCTGTAGCCGTGATCTTTTCATAGAGTTTGCCCTTTGTGTGTGATGGTGGTTCAGCCAGTTTAGAAGTGGTCTGTGAAGAATGTTCAAGTTTCCCTGGTTGCAGGGGGTTTGCAGCCCCTTTATGTTCTCACTTTTGGAGTAAATTACTGTTCCAGGGTCTTTCAAGAAAGATCATTTTGTGCAATTTATTGGTTGGAGGGTGCATGATTTTTTTTCTTTGAGATGCCCCCACATTGTTTAAGAGTTCTTTTGGTTCTTAGCTTCTCAGTGCAGGTTTCAGGTCAGTTATGGTTTGAAGATTTATTGACGCCGGGCGGTGGGTTTTGCTGGCGCTCATGTTATTAAGGGTGGAGCTAATGTGGATGCAGATGTCCCTGTTGCCCATAGCTATGCCGCTTGTTTTGTCACAGACCAGTCCTAATTCGAGAGCACCCATGCCCTCCCTCTTGGCTTTGGCTTTTATTTTTTGTTGATTTGGATTTTGGTCTTGAGGGAGACCTTCTTTCTTTGCCTGACCTCATATCCTCCTTATTAACCTCCTTCTTGCCTGGTTTGCACTATGATTAATGCTTGGTGCTTAGTACTTGGTGTTCACTGTCCATTGGGAGCACTCTTTCTTGGCCCCCCCGAGCCTTCATATGACCTCTTGGGCCCATATTTAGGCAATCTGTTGTTCTCTGCTGCAGCCTCTGTGGTCTTGCTGCTCCTATTACTTCTAGGCAAGTAGGCAGGCTTGTGGCCAACAAGCAGGCAGTGTGCTGGTGGCTGACAACAGATGAATGAACGGGGCACTCAAGGTGGACCCACGAGCCGCACACAACTTACGCTGGTGCTCTTGACTATTGCATATTATTGGTTAGAGGGGTCAAGGTTTTTTTCTTTGAGATGCCCCTCAATGTTTACGAGTTCTTTTGGTTCTTGGCTTCTCTGTGCCGGGTTCAGGTCAGTTATAGTTTGAAGATTTATTGACGCTGGGCTGTGGATTTTGCTGGTGCTCATGTCATTAACGGTGGAGCTAATGGGGATGCAGATGTCTCTGTTGCCCACAGCTATAACGCTTGTTTGAGCCTTTTGGTGTCTTGTTGGGCTGCCTTTTGCGTTACTGGGTTTCTCCTGAGCTGGCTTACTGCCGTCTCTACTGACTCTGACCCCTGTCTGGGTGTTGGCCTCTCTGTTTATCAAGGTATCTATGTCTTGCTTGGTGATGTCCAGGTCTCCATCCGTAGCCGTGATCTTTTCATAGAGTTTGCCCTTTGTGTGTGATGGTGGTTCAGCCAGTTTAGTAGTGGTCTGTGAAGCATGTTCAAGTTTCCCTGGTTGCAGGGGGTTTGCAACCCCTTTATGTACTCACTTTTGGAGTAAAATACTGTTCCAGTGTCTTTCAAGAAAGATCATTTTGTGCAATTTATTGGTTGGAGGGTGCATGTTTTTTTTTTCTTTGAGATGCCCCCACATTGTTTAAGAGTTCTTTTGGTTCTTAGCTTCTCAGTGCAGGTTTCAGGTCAGTTATGGTTTGAAGATTTACTGACACCGGGCGGTGGGTTTTGCTGGCGCTCATGTCATTAAGGGTGGAGCTAATGTGGATGCAGATGTCCCTGTTGCCCATAGCTATGCTGCTTGTTTTGTCACAGACCAGTCCTAATTCGAGAGCACCCATGCCCTCCCTCTTGGCTTTGGCTTTTATTTTTTGTTGATTTGGATTTTGGTCTTCAGGGAGACCTTCTTTCTTTGCCTGACCTCATATCCTCCTTATTAACCTCCTTCTTGCCTGGTTTGCACTATGCTTAATGCTTGGTGCTTAGTACTTGGTGCTCATTGTCCGTTGGAAGCACTCTTTCTTTGCCCCCCGAGCCTTCATATGACCTCTTGGGCCCATATTTAGGCAATCTGTTGTTCTCTGCTGCAGGCTCTGTGGTCTTGCTGCTCCTATTACTTCTAGGCAAGTAGGCAGGCTTGTGGCCGACAAGCAGGCAGTGTACTGGTGGCTGACAACAGATGAATGAACGGGGCACTCGAGGTGGACCCACGAGCTGCACACAACTTCCGCTGGTGCTCTTGACTATTGCATATTATTGGTTGGAGGGGTCAAGGTTTTTTTCGTTGAGATGCACCTCAATGTTTACGAGTTCTTTTGGTTCTTGGCTTCTCGGTGCCGGGTTCAGGTCAGTTATAGTTTGAAGATTTATTGACGCTGGGCTGTGGATTTTGCTGGTGCTCATGTCATTTACGGTGGAGCTAATGGGGATGCAGATGTCTATGTTGCCCACAGCTATAACGCTTGTTTGAGCCTTTTGGTGTCTTGTTGGGCTGCCTTTTGCGTTACTGGGTTTCTCCTGAGCTGGCTTACTGCCGTCTCTACTGACTCTGACCCCTGTCTGGTTGTTGGCCTCTCTGTTTATCCAGGTATCTATGTCTTGCTTGGTGATGTCCTGGTCTCCATCTGTAGCCGTGATCTTTTCATAGAGTTTGCCCTTTGTGTGTGATGGTGGTTCAGCCAGTTTAGAAGTGGTCTGTGAAGAATGTTCAAGTTTCCCTGGTTGCAGGGGGTTTGCAGCCCCTTTATGTTCTCACTTTTGGAGTAAATTACTGTTCCAGGGTCTTTCAAGAAAGATCATTTTGTGCAATTTATTGGTTGGAGGGTGCATGATTTTTTTTCTTTGAGATGCCCCCACATTGTTTAAGAGTTCTTTTGGTTCTTAGCTTCTCAGTGCAGGTTTCAGGTCAGTTATGGTTTGAAGATTTATTGACGCCGGGCGGTGGGTTTTGCTGGCGCTCATGTTATTAAGGGTGGAGCTAATATGGATGCAGATGTCCCTGTTGCCCATAGCTATGCCGCTTGTTTTGTCACAGACCAGTCCTAATTCGAGAGCACCCATGCCCTCCCTCTTGGCTTTGGCTTTTATTTTTTGTTGATTTGGATTTTGGTCTTGAGGGAGACCTTCTTTCTTTGCCTGACCTCATATCCTCCTTATTAACCTCCTTCTTGCCTGGTTTGCACTATGATTAATGCTTGGTGCTTAGTACTTGGTGTTCACTGTCCATTGGGAGCACTCTTTCTTGGCCCCCCCGAGCCTTCATATGACCTCTTGGGCCCATATTTAGGCAATCTGTTGTTCTCTGCTGCAGCCTCTGTGGTCTTGCTGCTCCTATTACTTCTAGGCAAGTAGGCAGGCTTGTGGCCAACAAGCAGGCAGTGTGCTGGTGGCTGACAACAGATGAATGAACGGGGCACTCAAGGTGGACCCACGAGCCGCACACAACTTACGCTGGTGCTCTTGACTATTGCATATTATTGGTTAGAGGGGTCAAGGTTTTTTTCTTTGAGATGCCCCTCAATGTTTACGAGTTCGTTTGGTTCTTGGCTTCTCTGTGCCGGGTTCAGGTCAGTTATAGTTTGAAGATTTATTGACGCTGGGCTGTGGATTTTGCTGGTGCTCATGTCATTAACGGTGGAGCTAATGGGGATGCAGATGTCTCTGTTGCCCACAGCTATGACGCTTGTTTGAGCCTTTTGGTGTCTTGTTGGGCTGCCTTTTGCGTTACTGGGTTTCTCCTGAGCTGGCTTACTGCCGTCTCTACTGACTCTGACCCCTGTCTGGGTGTTGGCCTCTCTGTTTATCAAGGTATCTATGTCTTGCTTGGTGATGTCCAGGTCTCCATCCGTAGCCGTGATCTTTTCATAGAGTTTGCCCTTTGTGTGTGATGGTGGTTCAGCCAGTTTAGTAGTGGTCTGTGAAGCATGTTCAAGTTTCCCTGGTTGCAGGGGGTTTGCAACCCCTTTATGTACTCACTTTTGGAGTAAAATACTGTTCCAGTGTCTTTCAAGAAAGATCATTTTGTGCAATTTATTGGTTGGAGGGTGCATGTTTTTTTTTTCTTTGAGATGCCCCCACATTGTTTAAGAGTTCTTTTGGTTCTTAGCTTCTCAGTGCAGGTTTCAGGTCAGTTATGGTTTGAAGATTTACTGACGCCGGGCGGTGGGTTTTGCTGGCGCTCATGTCATTAAGGGTGGAGCTAATGTGGATGCAGATGTCCCTGTTGCCCATAGCTATGCTGCTTGTTTTGTCACAGACCAGTCCTAATTCGAGAGCACCCATGCCCTCCCTCTTGGCTTTGGCTTTTATTTTTTGTTGATTTGGATTTTGGTCTTCAGGGAGACCTTCTTTCTTTGCCTGACCTCATATCCTCCTTATTAACCTCCTTCTTGCCTGGTTTGCACTATGCTTAATGCTTGGTGCTTAGTACTTGGTGCTCATTGTCCGTTGGAAGCACTCTTTCTTTGCCCCCCGAGCCTTCATATGACCTCTTGGGCCCATATTTAGGCAATCTGTTGTTCTCTGCTGCAGGCTCTGTGGTCTTGCTGCTCCTATTACTTCTAGGCAAGTAGGCAGGCTTGTGGCCGACAAGCAGGCAGTGTACTGGTGGCTGACAACAGATGAATGAACGGGGCACTCGAGGTGGACCCACGAGCTGCACACAACTTCCGCTGGTGCTCTTGACTATTGCATATTATTGGTTGGAGGGGTCAAGGTTTTTTTCGTTGAGATGCCCCTCAATGTTTACGAGTTCTTTTGGTTCTTGGCTTCTCGGTGCCGGGTTCAGGTCAGTTATAGTTTGAAGATTTATTGACGCTGGGCTGTGGATTTTGCTGGTGCTCATGTCATTAACGGTGGAGCTAATGGGGATGCAGATGTCTATGTTGCCCACAGCTATAACGCTTGTTTGAGCCTTTTGGTGTCTTGTTGGGCTGCCTTTTGCGTTACTGGGTTTCTCCTGAGCTGGCTTACTGCCGTCTCTACTGACTCTGACCCCTGTCTGGTTGTTGGCCTCTCTGTTTATCCAGGTATCTATGTCTTGCTTGGTGATGTCCTGGTCTCCATCTGTAGCCGTGATCTTTTCATAGAGTTTGCCCTTTGTGTGTGATGGTGGTTCAGCCAGTTTAGAAGTGGTCTGTGAAGAATGTTCAAGTTTCCCTGGTTGCAGGGGGTTTGCAGCCCCTTTATGTTCTCACTTTTGGAGTAAATTACTGTTCCAGGGTCTTTCAAGAAAGATCATTTTGTGCAATTTATTGGTTGGAGGGTGCATGATTTTTTTTCTTTGAGATGCCCCCACATTGTTTAAGAGTTCTTTTGGTTCTTAGCTTCTCAGTGCAGGTTTCAGGTCAGTTATGGTTTGAAGATTTATTGACGCCGGGCGGTGGGTTTTGCTGGCGCTCATGTTATTAAGGGTGGAGCTAATATGGATGCAGATGTCCCTGTTGCCCATAGCTATGCCGCTTGTTTTGTCACAGACCAGTCCTAATTCGAGAGCACCCATGCCCTCCCTCTTGGCTTTGGCTTTTATTTTTTGTTGATTTGGATTTTGGTCTTGAGTGAGACCTTCTTTCTTTGCCTGACCTCATATCTTCCTTATTAACCTCCTTCTTGCCTGGTTTGCACTATGATTAATGCTTGGTGCTTAGTACTTGGTGTTCACTGTCCATTGGGAGCACTCTTTCTTGGCCCCCCCGAGCCTTCATATGACCTCTTGGGCCCATATTTAGGCAATCTGTTGTTCTCTGCTGCAGCCTCTGTGGTCTTGCTGCTCCTATTACTTCTAGGCAAGTAGGCAGGCTTGTGGCCAACAAGCAGGCAGTGTGCTGGTGGCTGACAACAGATGAATGAACGGGGCACTCAAGGTGGACCCACGAGCCGCACACAACTTACGCTGGTGCTCTTGACTATTGCATATTATTGGTTAGAGGGGTCAAGGTTTTTTTCTTTGAGATGCCCCTCAATGTTTACGAGTTCGTTTGGTTCTTGGCTTCTCTGTGCCGGGTTCAGGTCAGTTATAGTTTGAAGATTTATTGACGCTGGGCTGTGGATTTTGCTGGTGCTCATGTCATTAACGGTGGAGCTAATGGGGATGCAGATGCCTCTGTTGCCCACAGCTATGACGCTTGTTTGAGCCTTTTGGTGTCTTGTTGGGCTGCCTTTTGCGTTACTGGGTTTCTCCTGAGCTGGCTTACTGCCGTCTCTACTGACTCTGACCCCTGTCTGGGTGTTGGCCTCTCTGTTTATCAAGGTATCTATGTCTTGCTTGGTGATGTCCAGGTCTCCATCCGTAGCCGTGATCTTTTCATAGAGTTTGCCCTTTGTGTGTGATGGTGGTTCAGCCAGTTTAGTAGTGGTCTGTGAAGCATGTTCAAGTTTCCCTGGTTGCAGGGGGTTTGCAACCCCTTTATGTACTCACTTTTGGAGTAAAATACTGTTCCAGTGTCTTTCAAGAAAGATCATTTTGTGCAATTTATTGGTTGGAGGGTGCATGTTTTTTTTTTCTTTGAGATGCCCCCACATTGTTTAAGAGTTCTTTTGGTTCTTAGCTTCTCAGTGCAGGTTTCAGGTCAGTTATGGTTTGAAGATTTACTGACACCGGGCGGTGGGTTTTGCTGGCGCTCATGTCATTAAGGGTGGAGCTAATGTGGATGCAGATGTCCCTGTTGCCCATAGCTATGCTGCTTGTTTTGTCACAGACCAGTCCTAATTCGAGAGCACCCATGCCCTCCCTCTTGGCTTTGGCTTTTATTTTTTGTTGATTTGGATTTTGGTCTTCAGGGAGACCTTCTTTCTTTGCCTGACCTCATATCCTCCTTATTAACCTCCTTCTTGCCTGGTTTGCACTATGCTTAATGCTTGGTGCTTAGTACTTGGTGCTCATTGTCCGTTGGAAGCACTCTTTCTTTGCCCCCCGAGCCTTCATATGACCTCTTGGGCCCATATTTAGGCAATCTGTTGTTCTCTGCTGCAGGCTCTGTGGTCTTGCTGCTCCTATTACTTCTAGGCAAGTAGGCAGGCTTGTGGCCAACAAGCAGGCAGTGTGCTGGTGGCTGACAACAGATGAATGAACGGGGCACTCAAGGTGGACCCACGAGCCGCACACAACTTACGCTGGTGCTCTTGACTATTGCATATTATTGGTTAGAGGGGTCAAGGTTTTTTTCTTTGAGATGCCCCTCAATGTTTACGAGTTCTTTTGGTTCTTGGCTTCTCTGTGCCGGGTTCAGGTCAGTTATAGTTTGAAGATTTATTGACGCTGGGCTGTGGATTTTGCTGGTGCTCATGTCATTAACGGTGGAGCTAATGGGGATGCAGATGTCTCTGTTGCCCACAGCTATAACGCTTGTTTGAGCCTTTTGGTGTCTTGTTGGGCTGCCTTTTGCGTTACTGGGTTTCTCCTGAGCTGGCTTACTGCCGTCTCTACTGACTCTGACCCCTGTCTGGGTGTTGGCCTCTCTGTTTATCAAGGTATCTATGTCTTGCTTGGTGATGTCCAGGTCTCCATCCGTAGCCGTGATCTTTTCATAGAGTTTGCCCTTTGTGTGTGATGGTGGTTCAGCCAGTTTAGTAGTGGTCTGTGAAGCATGTTCAAGTTTCCCTGGTTGCAGGGGGTTTGCAACCCCTTTATGTACTCACTTTTGGAGTAAAATACTGTTCCAGTGTCTTTCAAGAAAGATCATTTTGTGCAATTTATTGGTTGGAGGGTGCATGTTTTTTTTTTCTTTGAGATGCCCCCACATTGTTTAAGAGTTCTTTTGGTTCTTAGCTTCTCAGTGCAGGTTTCAGGTCAGTTATGGTTTGAAGATTTACTGACACCGGGCGGTGGGTTTTGCTGGCGCTCATGTCATTAAGGGTGGAGCTAATGTGGATGCAGATGTCCCTGTTGCCCATAGCTATGCTGCTTGTTTTGTCACAGACCAGTCCTAATTCGAGAGCACCCATGCCCTCCCTCTTGGCTTTGGCTTTTATTTTTTGTTGATTTGGATTTTGGTCTTCAGGGAGACCTTCTTTCTTTGCCTGACCTCATATCCTCCTTATTAACCTCCTTCTTGCCTGGTTTGCACTATGCTTAATGCTTGGTGCTTAGTACTTGGTGCTCATTGTCCGTTGGAAGCACTCTTTCTTTGCCCCCCGAGCCTTCATATGACCTCTTGGGCCCATATTTAGGCAATCTGTTGTTCTCTGCTGCAGGCTCTGTGGTCTTGCTGCTCCTATTACTTCTAGGCAAGTAGGCAGGCTTGTGGCTGACAAGCAGGCAGTGTACTGGTGGCTGACAACAGATGAATGAACGGGGCACTCGAGGTGGACCCACGAGCTGCACACAACTTCCGCTGGTGCTCTTGACTATTGCATATTATTGGTTGGAGGGGTCAAGGTTTTTTTCGTTGAGATGCACCTCAATGTTTACGAGTTCTTTTGGTTCTTGGCTTCTCGGTGCCGGGTTCAGGTCAGTTATAGTTTGAAGATTTATTGACGCTGGGCTGTGGATTTTGCTGGTGCTCATGTCATTTACGGTGGAGCTAATGGGGATGCAGATGTCTATGTTGCCCACAGCTATAACGCTTGTTTGAGCCTTTTGGTGTCTTGTTGGGCTGCCTTTTGCGTTACTGGGTTTCTCCTGAGCTGGCTTACTGCCGTCTCTACTGACTCTGACCCCTGTCTGGTTGTTGGCCTCTCTGTTTATCCAGGTATCTATGTCTTGCTTGGTTATGTCCTGGTCTCAATCTGTAGCCGTGATCTTTTCATAGAGTTTGCCCTTTGTGTGTGATGGTGGTTCAGCCAGTTTAGAAGTGGTCTGTGAAGAATGTTCAAGTTTCCCTGGTTGCAGGGGGTTTGCAGCCCCTTTATGTTCTCACTTTTGGAGTAAATTACTGTTCCAGGGTCTTTCAAGAAAGATCATTTTGTGCAATTTATTGGTTGGAGGGTGCATGATTTTTTTTCTTTGAGATGCCCCCACATTGTTTAAGAGTTCTTTTGGTTCTTAGCTTCTCAGTGCAGGTTTCAGGTCAGTTATGGTTTGAAGATTTATTGACGCCGGGCGGTGGGTTTTGCTGGCGCTCATGTTATTAAGGGTGGAGCTAATATGGATGCAGATGTCCCTGTTGCCCATAGCTATGCCGCTTGTTTTGTCACAGACCAGTCCTAATTCGAGAGCACCCATGCCCTCCCTCTTGGCTTTGGCTTTTATTTTTTGTTGATTTGGATTTTGGTCTTGAGGGAGACCTTCTTTCTTTGCCTGACCTCATATCCTCCTTATTAACCTCCTTCTTGCCTGGTTTGCACTATGATTAATGCTTGGTGCTTAGTACTTGGTGTTCACTGTCCATTGGGAGCACTCTTTCTTGGCCCCCCCGAGCCTTCATATGACCTCTTGGGCCCATATTTAGGCAATCTGTTGTTCTCTGCTGCAGCCTCTGTGGTCTTGCTGCTCCTATTACTTCTAGGCAAGTAGGCAGGCTTGTGGCCAACAAGCAGGCAGTGTGCTGGTGGCTGACAACAGATGAATGAACGGGGCACTCAAGGTGGACCCACGAGCCGCACACAACTTACGCTGGTGCTCTTGACTATTGCATATTATTGGTTAGAGGGGTCAAGGTTTTTTTCTTTGAGATGCCCCTCAATGTTTACGAGTTCGTTTGGTTCTTGGCTTCTCTGTGCCGGGTTCAGGTCAGTTATAGTTTGAAGATTTATTGACGCTGGGCTGTGGATTTTGCTGGTGCTCATGTCATTAACGGTGGAGCTAATGGGGATGCAGATGTCTCTGTTGCCCACAGCTATGACGCTTGTTTGAGCCTTTTGGTGTCTTGTTGGGCTGCCTTTTGCGTTACTGGGTTTCTCCTGAGCTGGCTTACTGCCGTCTCTACTGACTCTGACCCCTGTCTGGGTGTTGGCCTCTCTGTTTATCAAGGTATCTATGTCTTGCTTGGTGATGTCCAGGTCTCCATCCGTAGCCGTGATCTTTTCATAGAGTTTGCCCTTTGTGTGTGATGGTGGTTCAGCCAGTTTAGTAGTGGTCTGTGAAGCATGTTCAAGTTTCCCTGGTTGCAGGGGGTTTGCAACCCCTTTATGTACTCACTTTTGGAGTAAAATACTGTTCCAGTGTCTTTCAAGAAAGATCATTTTGTGCAATTTATTGGTTGGAGGGTGCATGTTTTTTTTTTCTTTGAGATGCCCCCACATTGTTTAAGAGTTCTTTTGGTTCTTAGCTTCTCAGTGCAGGTTTCAGGTCAGTTATGGTTTGAAGATTTACTGACGCCGGGCGGTGGGTTTTGCTGGCGCTCATGTCATTAAGGGTGGAGCTAATGTGGATGCAGATGTCCCTGTTGCCCATAGCTATGCTGCTTGTTTTGTCACAGACCAGTCCTAATTCGAGAGCACCCATGCCCTCCCTCTTGGCTTTGGCTTTTATTTTTTGTTGATTTGGATTTTGGTCTTCAGGGAGACCTTCTTTCTTTGCCTGACCTCATATCCTCCTTATTAACCTCCTTCTTGCCTGGTTTGCACTATGCTTAATGCTTGGTGCTTAGTACTTGGTGCTCATTGTCCGTTGGAAGCACTCTTTCTTTGCCCCCCGAGCCTTCATATGACCTCTTGGGCCCATATTTAGGCAATCTGTTGTTCTCTGCTGCAGGCTCTGTGGTCTTGCTGCTCCTATTACTTCTAGGCAAGTAGGCAGGCTTGTGGCCGACAAGCAGGCAGTGTACTGGTGGCTGACAACAGATGAATGAACGGGGCACTCGAGGTGGACCCACGAGCTGCACACAACTTCCGCTGGTGCTCTTGACTATTGCATATTATTGGTTGGAGGGGTCAAGGTTTTTTTCGTTGAGATGCCCCTCAATGTTTACGAGTTCTTTTGGTTCTTGGCTTCTCGGTGCCGGGTTCAGGTCAGTTATAGTTTGAAGATTTATTGACGCTGGGCTGTGGATTTTGCTGGTGCTCATGTCATTAACGGTGGAGCTAATGGGGATGCAGATGTCTATGTTGCCCACAGCTATAACGCTTGTTTGAGCCTTTTGGTGTCTTGTTGGGCTGCCTTTTGCGTTACTGGGTTTCTCCTGAGCTGGCTTACTGCCGTCTCTACTGACTCTGACCCCTGTCTGGTTGTTGGCCTCTCTGTTTATCCAGGTATCTATGTCTTGCTTGGTGATGTCCTGGTCTCCATCTGTAGCCGTGATCTTTTCATAGAGTTTGCCCTTTGTGTGTGATGGTGGTTCAGCCAGTTTAGAAGTGGTCTGTGAAGAATGTTCAAGTTTCCCTGGTTGCAGGGGGTTTGCAGCCCCTTTATGTTCTCACTTTTGGAGTAAATTACTGTTCCAGGGTCTTTCAAGAAAGATCATTTTGTGCAATTTATTGGTTGGAGGGTGCATGATTTTTTTTCTTTGAGATGCCCCCACATTGTTTAAGAGTTCTTTTGGTTCTTAGCTTCTCAGTGCAGGTTTCAGGTCAGTTATGGTTTGAAGATTTATTGACGCCGGGCGGTGGGTTTTGCTGGCGCTCATGTTATTAAGGGTGGAGCTAATATGGATGCAGATGTCCCTGTTGCCCATAGCTATGCCGCTTGTTTTGTCACAGACCAGTCCTAATTCGAGAGCACCCATGCCCTCCCTCTTGGCTTTGGCTTTTATTTTTTGTTGATTTGGATTTTGGTCTTGAGTGAGACCTTCTTTCTTTGCCTGACCTCATATCTTCCTTATTAACCTCCTTCTTGCCTGGTTTGCACTATGATTAATGCTTGGTGCTTAGTACTTGGTGTTCACTGTCCATTGGGAGCACTCTTTCTTGGCCCCCCCGAGCCTTCATATGACCTCTTGGGCCCATATTTAGGCAATCTGTTGTTCTCTGCTGCAGCCTTTGTGGTCTTGCTGCTCCTATTACTTCTAGGCAAGTAGGCAGGCTTGTGGCCAACAAGCAGGCAGTGTGCTGGTGGCTGACAACAGATGAATGAACGGGGCACTCAAGGTGGACCCACGAGCCGCACACAACTTACGCTGGTGCTCTTGACTATTGCATATTATTGGTTAGAGGGGTCAAGGTTTTTTTCTTTGAGATGCCCCTCAATGTTTACGAGTTCGTTTGGTTCTTGGCTTCTCTGTGCCGGGTTCAGGTCAGTTATAGTTTGAAGATTTATTGACGCTGGGCTGTGGATTTTGCTGGTGCTCATGTCATTAACGGTGGAGCTAATGGGGATGCAGATGCCTCTGTTGCCCACAGCTATGACGCTTGTTTGAGCCTTTTGGTGTCTTGTTGGGCTGCCTTTTGCGTTACTGGGTTTCTCCTGAGCTGGCTTACTGCCGTCTCTACTGACTCTGACCCCTGTCTGGGTGTTGGCCTCTCTGTTTATCAAGGTATCTATGTCTTGCTTGGTGATGTCCAGGTCTCCATCCGTAGCCGTGATCTTTTCATAGAGTTTGCCCTTTGTGTGTGATGGTGGTTCAGCCAGTTTAGTAGTGGTCTGTGAAGCATGTTCAAGTTTCCCTGGTTGCAGGGGGTTTGCAACCCCTTTATGTACTCACTTTTGGAGTAAATTACTGTTCCAGGGTCTTTCAAGAAAGATCATTTTGTGCAATTTATTGGTTGGAGGGTGCATGTTTTTTTTTCTTTGAGATGCCCCCACATTGTTTAAGAGTTCTTTTGGTTCTTAGCTTCTCAGTGCAGGTTTCAGGTCAGTTATGGTTTGAAGATTTATTGACGCCGGGCTGTGGGTTTTGCTGGCGCTCATGTTATTAAGGGTGGAGCTAATGTGGATGCAGATGTCCCTGTTGCCCATAGCTATGCCGCTTGTTTTGTCACAGACCAGTCCTAATTCGAGAGCACCCATGCCCTCCCTCTTGGCTTTTATTTTTTGTTGATTTGGATTTTGGTCTTGAGGGAGACCTTCTTTCTTTGCCTGACCTCATATCCTCCTCATTAACCTCCTTCTTGCCTGGTTTGCACTATGCTTAATGCTTGGTGCTTAGTGCTTGGTGCTCACCGTCCGTTGGGAGCACTCTTTCTTGGCCCCCCGAGCCTTCATATGACCTCTTGGGCCCATATTTAGGCAATCTGTTGTTCTGTGCTGCAGCCTCTGTGGTCTTGCTGCTCATATTACTTCTAGGCAAGTAGGCAGGCTGGTGGCTGACAACAGATGAATGAACGGGGTGCTCGAGGTGGACCCACGAGCCGCACACAACTTCCGCTGGTGCTCTTGACTATTGCATATTATTGGTTGGAGGGGTCAAGGTTTTTTTCTTTGAGATGCCCCTCAATGTTCACGAGTTTTTTTGGTTCTTGGCTTCTCGGTGCCGGGTTCAGGTCAGTTATAGTTTGAAGATTTATTGACGCTGGGCTGTGGATTTTGCTGGTGCTCATGTCATTAACCCCTTCCACGCTGATGACGAGCTCAGCTCGTCATGAGCGTAACCTGCCGTGCGCTCATCTCGTCATATGACGAGGTATTTACAAAATGTCAGCACACAGCGGGAAAACCGCTAGCGCTGATGCGGTTAACGGTGGAGCTAATGGGGATGCAGATGTCACTGTTGCCCACAGCTATAACGCTTGTTTTGTCACAGACCGGCTCTAATTCGAGGGCGCCCATACCTTCACACTTGGCTTTGGCTTTCCTTTTTGTTGATTCAGATTTTGGTCTTGGGGGAGACCTCATTACTCTGCCTGACCTCACATCCTCCTTATTAACCTCCTTATTGCCTGGTTTGCACTATGCTTAATGCTTGGTTCTCAGTGCTTGGTGCTCGCTGCCCCTTAGGGGTAGTCTTTCTTGGCCCCCTGAGCCTTCCTTTGACCTCTTGGGCCCCTTTCAAGGCCTCTGATGTTCTCTGCAGCAGCCTCTGTGGTCTTGCTGCTCCTATTACTTATAGGCAGGTAGGCAGGCTTGTGGCGGACAAGCAGGCGGCTGGTGGTGGCTGACAACAGATGAACGAATGGTGCGTTTGAGGTGGACCCACGAGCTGCATACAACTTCCGCTGGTACTCTTGACTATTGCCTATTATTGGTGGAGGGTTCAAGGTTTTTTCTTTGAGATGCCCCCTCAATGTTTACTAGTTCTTTTGGTTCTTGGCTTCTCGGTACCGGGTTCAGGTCAGTTATGGTTTAAAGATTTATTGACGCTGGGCTCTGGATTTTGCTGTTGCTCATGTCATTAACAGTGGAGCTAATGGGGATGCAGATGTCTCTGTTTCCCACAGTTTTAATGCTTGTTTTGTCACAGACCGGCCCTAATGCGAGGGCACCCATGCCCTCACACTTGGCTTTGCTTTCCTTTTTGTTGATTCAGATTTTGGTATTGGGGGAGCCCTCCTTACTCTGCCTGACCTCATATCCTCCTTAGTAACCTCCTTATTGCCTGGTTTGCACTATGCTTAATGCTTAATGCTTGGTTCTGTACTAACGGATATCTGTATATTTATTTTACATGATTATTGTACACATTTATACAAAGGAATACACATAACTAGGTACATATCTTTCAAATCAAAACAACTGCTTGTATATACAAAAACATGCTTTATATTTATGTTTAACCATGGTGGTTATGTGGGGAAGATCCAACTCTTGAGTAATCTTCTGAAGATAAGGTAGGTATCCATGGAGCTGTTTGGGGGTAAAGAGTTCCATAGTTTGGCTGCTCATCAAAGACAGATGTGCCGCCTATGTTTTTTTTTTGTATGGTGGGATTTTGAGGTGAGGTGTCAATCTAGAGCGGTTGTATTTATTTGTAGGTGATACAAAGCAGCTTGAATGTGGTCTTCTGGCAACCGGTAACCAATGTAGGGCCTTCAAGGCAGGGGAAATCTGTGCTTGAGGATTTATATGCAAGAGTTGTCTGGCAACAGAGTCCTGAATCTGTTATAGTCTTTTGATAGTTGCTAAAGATGATTACTGGTAGAGGTTGTAGGCATAATCAAGTTTAGTCAGAACAAGAGAGATAGTAGCCTGGACTGTGTGTGGAAATACCAGGTAGTGGAAAATGCATTGCAGAGTTTTTATATCAATGAAGCTGGATCTTGCCAGTTTGTCTGCTTGAGCATTCATTGATAGCTTTAAGTCCAAGGTACTTCCGAAGGTTTCTTACTTCCTCAAATACTTATGGAGGTGTTCCCATATCTTCAAGCCCGGCGGCAAGTGGGTCATATTTTTCCAATCTCCACAAGTGTGCATTTCCATTTTGGAAGCATTCAATTTGAGATGGCTCCATATCATCCACTGATCAACTGCCCTGAGGCAAATTAAAATGTGTGAGTTTCCAATGTCTTTGGGGATCTCCAGTTTAAGGAGTACATGTGTGTCATCTGCATAGGTATAGCATCTGAGGTGAAATTAATTGATCAGTGCTGCTAATTACTAAGCATGGGCTGAAAATTCGTTCCGCTCGCGGAATTTGCGGATTTGCGGATTTTCTGCGATTTCGCGATCCGCGAATCTTGCGAAATTGCGGTAAAATCCGCGAATCAGCGGGGACGGATTTTCAGCCAAGCACTTACAGGGTTACAGCAGCAGGTGCAAAAGTTGAAGCTAATTCTTTGCAAACTTTTACGAAAGGGTTACAATGAAATTAACTTCAACTCGGGCACCTGCTGCTGTAAGCCTGTAAGTGCTTCCTGGCGCCTCGTTGCCTACTTGCAACTATTCTCTGACCCAGCTCTGACCCTTGAAGCAGGGTCAGAGAATAGTTACAAGTAGGCAATGAGGCGCCTGTTACGAAAATTAAACCTCAACAGGAAGCACTGACAGATATAAAAACAAGCAGTGGTGCTGTGGTGGTGCTGAGTGATACTGGGATGGTGCTGAGTGATTCTGGGGTGGTGCTGAGTGGTGCTGTGGTAGTGCTGAGTGGTGCTGTGGTGGTGCTGAGTGGTGCTGTGGTGGTGCTGAGTGATGCTGTGGTGGTGCTGAGTGATGCTGTGGTGGTGCTGAGTGGTGCTGTGGTGGTGCTGAGTGATAATGTGGTGGTGCTGAGTGATGCTGTGGTGGTGCTGAGTGATGCTGTGGTGGCACTGAGTGGTGCTGTGGTGGTGCTGATTAGTGCTGTGGTGGTGCTGAGTGATGCTGTGGTGGTGCTGAGTGATGCTGTGGTGGTGCTGAGTGGTGCTGTGGTGGTGCTGAGTGATAATGTGGTGGTGCTGAGTGATGCTGTGGTGGCGCTGAGTGATGCTGTGGTGGCGCTGAGTGGTGCTGTGGTGGTGCTGAGTGATGCTGGGGTGGTGCTGAGTGATGCTGTGATGGCGCTGAGTGGTTCTGTGGTGGTGCTGAGTGATAATGGGATGGTGCTGAGTGATGCTGTGGTGGTGCCGAGTGATGCTGTGGTGGCACTGAGTGGTGCTGTGGTGGTGCTGAGTGATGCTGTGGTGGTGCTGAGTGGTGCTGTGGTGGTGCTGAGTGATAATGTGGTAGTGCTGAGTGATGCTGTGGTGGTGCTGAGTGATGATGTGGTGGCACTGAGTGGTGCTGTGGTGGTGGTGATTGGTGCTGTGGTGGTGCTGAGTGATGCTGTGGTGGTGCTGAGTGATGCTGTGGTGGTGCTGAGTGGTGCTGTGGTGGTGCTGAGTGATAATGTGGTGGCGCTGAGTGATGCTGTGGTAGCGCTGAGTGATGCTGTGGTGGCGCTGAGTGGTGCTGTGGTGGTGCTGAGTGGTGCTGTGGTGGTGCTGAGTGATGCTGTGGTGGTGCTGAGTGGTGCTGTGGTGGTGCTGAGTGATGCTGGGGTGGTGCTGAGTGATGCTGTGATGGTGCTGAGTGGTGCTGTGGTGGTGCTGATTGATAATGGGATGGTGCTGAGTGATGCTGTGGTGGTGCTGAGTGATGCCGTGGTGGCACTGAGTGGTGGTGCTGAGTAATGCTGTGGTGGTGCTGAGTGGGTCTGTGGTGGTGCTGAGTGATAATGTGGTAGTGCTGAGTGATGCTGTGGTGGTGCTGAGTGATGCTGTGGTGGCACTGAGTGAGCGGTGGTGCTGATTGGTGCTGTGGTGGTGCTGAGTGATGCTGTGGTGGTGCTGAGTGATGCTGTGGTGGTACTGAGTGGTGCTCTGGTGGTGCTGAGTGATAATGTGGTGGCGCTGAGTGATGCTGTGGTGGCGCTGAGTGATGCTGTGGTGGCGCTGAGTCGTGCTGTGGTGGTGCTGAGTGGTGCTGTGGTGGTGCTGAGTGATGCTGTGGTGGTGCTGAGTGGTGCTGTTGTGGTGATGCGTGATGCTGGGGTGGTGCTGAGTGATGCTGTGATGGTGCTGAGTGGTGCTGTGGTGGTGCTGAGTGATAATGTGGTGGTGCTGAGTGATGCTGTGGTGGTGCTGAGTGATGCTGTGGTGGCACTGAGTGGTGCTGTGGTGCTGCTGAGTGATGCTGTGGTGCTGCTGAGTGATGCTGTGGTGGTGCTGAGTGATGCTGTGGTGGTGCTGAGTGGTGCTGTGGTGGTGCTGAGTGATAATGTGGTGGTGCTGAGTGATAATGTGGTGGTGCTGAGTGATGCTGGGGTAGCGCTGAGTGATGATGTGGTGATGCAGAGGGCAGAAAGGCACAAAAAGCAGTCTAACAAAGGACAGAAGGGCAGAAAACAAGGGAAAAACGAGTCTAACAGAGGGCAGAAGGGCGCAAAAAACAGTTTAACAGAGGACAGAAGGGCAGAAAAACAAGGGAAAAACGAGTCTAACAGAGGGCAGAAGGGCACAAAAAACGAGTTCAACGGGGCAGAAAGGCACAAAAACGAGTCTAACAGAGGGCAGAAGGTCACAAAAAATGAGTCTAACAGAGGGCAGAAGGGCTCAAAAACAAGGGAATAACAGAGGGAAGAAGGTCATAAAAAAACGAGTCTAACAGAGGGCAGAAGGGCAGAAAAACAAGGGAAAAATGAGTCTAACAGAGGGCAGAAGGGCACAAAAAACGAGTCTAACATGGGGCAGAAGGGCAGAAAAACAAGGGAAAAATGAGTCTAACAGAGGGCAGAAAAATAAGGGAAAAACGAGTCTAACAGAGGGCCGAAGGGCACAAAAAACGAGTCTAACAGGGGGCAGAATGAATCCCGCCCTGCGTGCTTGCTCACGAAGATGCCACCTTTTTGTGCAATACCTCTACTCAACTGGAGTACTTTCTACTGTCTAATCAGTAAGTGCTCCCTCGTTGGCTAAATGTATAGGGGCAGATTTACAATAACTGGCGCATCCCCAGGGATGTGCCAGATATTGTGCGCCGCAGCTCCACCGCCCATGGTGGTCCGCATTTACAATGCGGCGCACCATGTGGCAAAAACGGCACAGATGCATCACGCATCTGTCCCGTAAAAGCAGCGCATTGCTGGAGCTGCGTCGTGCTTGCGACGCAGCTCCAGCAATGCTCTGGGGGGCCCTATCTCCCCAATGCTGCATCAAGCCTTGCGCCTGCTTCAAGCAGGCGCAGGGTTTTGACGCAGCATTGGCCTAAAAGTGACTGAGTGAAATCTTGTAGTTTTCACTCAGCCACTTTTAGGAAGCGTTCCTGCGCAGGAACGCCCTCCCCTGCTCCGCAACGCCTCCTGAAGGCGCAGGGCTTTACAACGTGACGCATCTCTCAAATGCGTCACGTTGTTAATACCCAGCACCATGGCGCATCTTTTGTGCTGCCGCTGCGTCACAAAAGGTCTCGGTAGAGGGTGACAGTGGTGAACCAGAGGATGGCAGTGATGAACCAGAAGGTGACAGTGATGAACCAGAGGGTGGCAGGGGTGAACCAGAGGGTGACAGTGCTGAACCAGAGGGTGGCAGTGCTGAACCAGAGGGTGGCAGGGGTGAACCAGAGGGTGGCAGTGATGAACCAGATGGTGGCAGGGGTGAACCAGAGGGTGGCAGTGGTGAACCAGAGGGTGGCAGGGGTGAACCAGAGGGTGGCAGTGGTGAACCAGAGGGTGGCAGTGCTGAACCAGAGGGTGACACTGGTTAACCGGAGGGTGGCAGTGGTTAATCAGAGGTGCTGTGATGAAACAGAGGGTGGCAGTCGTGAACCAGAGGGTGGCAGTGGTGAACCAGCGGGTGACAGTGCTGAACCAGAGAGTGGCAGTGATGAACCAGAGGGTGGCAGTGGTGAACCAGAGGGTGGCAGGGGTGAACCAGAGGGTGGCAGGGGTGAACCAGAGGGTGGCAGTGGTGAACCAGAGAGTGGCAGTGATGAACCAGAGGGTGGCAGTGGTGAACCAGAGGATGCTGTGCCCATACACGACCGCATGGGTAACTTCACTATGCAAGCGGCCCGCGAACATGCAAAAAGCCCCGCGAACACGCAAAAAAAACCGCGAACACGCAAAAAAACCCGCGAACACGCAAAAAACAAAAAATCCGCAAATTTGCACGAATTCGGGGATTTTGCGGATTGCGAATTCGATTTAGAGTGATTTCGCAGAACGCGACTTCGCAAGATTCCTTAAATGCTATGGCAAAATAAGGAATCGCAATTTTTTGCGATTCCTTAAATTGCGATTTTTTCTTACATTCCAAATCATGCAAAAAGGCCGTTTGCGATTCGCAAAAGGCTTGATACATCTGCTCCTATGTGTCTAGATGGGATATAGTTTCGTATGGTGTAAAATTGGATTATGTTGAAGATGAGTGCACTTTTAGTGGTTTATGATAGAGTGGTGTTTTGAGTGAAGGCGACATTGTATGGTAGTGGGGGTAGAGGGTGTAGCAGGTGTTGAGAGATTGAAATGTGTCAAGGGTTTTTTGTAGTAAATGTGTAGAGTGCATTTGGTGAGGGTGAAGGTGTTAAAATGTTGGTGGATGTGGATAGGTTAAGGTGGGTGCTGGTGAATGGAAAAAAGGGCAGCATCTCTGGTCCTGGACTTGACCAGTCCCGAACAGACCCAAACAGGCAACTGTCTTTGTCCTCTACGCCCTTAGCATCGATGCCCAGCCTGAAACCCATTGAACCCTGACCTTAAATAGTCCTAGTGATCAGGGGACCCCTTCATTCAATAGGAAGCCTAGCCCTAACTCTAACCAGTCACAAACTAGCCCTAAGCCCTATGACCAATAGGAGACCAAATGTTTGCAACCAATCACAGCCCTAGTCCTAGCAGTCAATTGGAAAAACAACCCTACGCCCTAAGTCCAATAGCAATACTAGTCCCAGGAATCAATCAGAACACAAGATCTATCAGCCAATCTGAAACCTAATCCTGAGGCCTAAGTCCGAAAGCAACCCTAGCCCCAGAGACCAATCAAAACACAAGACCCATCAGCCAATAAGAACCTTAACCATAAGTCCTACACCCAATAGTAACACCAGATACAGATTCAACAACAAGTAGGAAACATATATAATGGGCATGTGACCTTAAGCTCAGGCATCTGGGCAAGAAGGCTGGGAGCTGCTCCTCAATTCAGAATTTCCTTGAAGACAGACAAGCTCAATCAACACTCTGGAGCTCCTGTTTAAACCTCTGCAACCTCTGTAGGTAAGGACCAAAAATAAACTACTAACAATACTGATTTTCCCACATTTAAACAACGCACTCTTCTAGCCAAAAACGAGTGCCATATACACTTTCCAAACACAGTTTAAACCCTAAGAACAGATTTCTGCAGTCTCATAGCACACTCAATTAGCCTGTGAGATGTATTTTGACTTCTTTCCCCTTGCTAAGACAAAAGTCTTGGGGTGGATTGCTTTCACAAAAGTCTTAGCAGCATTTAAGGGAACATGCAGGAGGGAAATTTAAGCAGTCATGGACAGGTAAAACACCAGATTTTAAACTACAAAACCTACAAAGCAACAGGTAAATGTAAGTAGTCAAAGCCAGGTAAAACTGAAGATTTCAAACTGCAAAGCAATAGGTAAATTTAAGCAGTCACGGCCAGAAGAAAATGACTATTAAAGTTTCAAGAAGGAACAGCACAAAGTTTATCTTCTTACCACCTTCTGTTTTTTTGTTCACTGTGATGTTGGGTACAGGGAAAATTGAGAGTGACTGTCTTGGGGTTCCCTCCACCACCTTTAACCCCTTCCATGCTGATGACGGCCCCCAGCCGTCATACATCACGGTGCTCGTGTGCTGATGACGACTGGGGGCCGTCATGAACCCACCCACTCTTCAAATCGGCCGCACAGGCGCAGAATCGGTTAAGGGGCCTGGGCAGGTGTGATAGGAGGGTTCTGTTGCGCTTGGTGTCAAGGAACCAATCGACAAGCTGAGACTGCTGGCAGGGGCCTGGGAGCTGCTCCTCAATTTAGAGTCTCCTTGGAGACAGACAGGCTCAATCCACACTCTGGAGTTCCTGTTCTAATGTCTGCATCTTCTGCAGATAGGGCCCAAATCTATACCACTCACAATACTGCTTTATCCACCGTTAAACAACTCACTCTCATAGCCAAAACAGAGTGCTACATACACTTTCCAAACAAAGTTTAAACGCTAAGAACAGATGTCTGCAGTCTCAAAGTACACTCTGCTTAACCTCTGAAGTGTATATTGACTTTTTTCCCTTTGTTAAGACCAAAAGGGAGCTGGGTAGATTGCTTTCACACAGGTCTTAGCAATGTATCGAAAAAAATTAGAGAGGGACATTTAAGCAGTCATGGCAGGTAAAACAGCAGATTTTAAGCAACAAAGCACACAAAGCAACTCGAAAATGTAAGCAACCACAAGAAGGTAAAAATAGTAGATTTTAAGCTACAATTCTCACAAAGCAACAGGTATATTTAAGCAGTCACATGCAGATAAAACAGCAGACCTTAAGCTACAAAACCCGCAACGCAACAGATAAACCTAAGCCATCACGGGTAGGTAAACCAGCAGATGTTAAACGATAAATGCCACAAACAAAGAGGTAAATTTGAGCAGTCACTGGGAGGTGAAACAGCAGATTTTAAACTGCAAAGCAGCAGGTACATTTTAGCAGTACCCAGGAGGAAAAAGAGCAGATTTTAAACTACAAAACTCACAAAGAAGCAGGAAAATGTAAGCAGTCAGGGGCAGGGGAAACAGCAGATTATAAACTGCAAAGCAACAGGTAAATCTGTGCAGACACAGGCAGAGGAAAGGCACTTTTCAGGAATAAACAGCACATCTGTCTCCTTCCAACGTCTGGTCTTTTATTAATTTGAATGTTTGGCACAGGGAAGCTGTGGCTCACCAAGTGGCGGTGACTCTCTTGGGGTTCCCTCCACAAAACTTGAGGGGTCTGTGCTGGTGTGAGAAGAGAGCTCAGGGTTGCTTGGGAGGTAGAGAAACAATTAGCAAGTTCAGTCTGCTGGGCAGGGTGCTGGGAATTCTTCCTCAATCAGAATCTCCTTGCAGACAGGCTCAATGCACACTCTGAAGTTTCTGTTCAAACCACTGCAACCTCTTCAGGTAAGGGCCTTACATATCAATAGAGTTCATGATCAAGTAGTCTCCACTGTAAAATTAACAAATAACTTTTGGTGTTTGAAAATGTGTAATTTGTACTTGTGAAGTTTCACAAAATTTATTACAATTTCAGAAATGTTGCTTTCATAGCAAATTGTATTTTGCTATTGTTTTGTGTCACTCACATAATAAAGTTTCATGAGACATCTTCTTTGCGAACCTTTCTCCCACTGGTATCTTGTGAGAAATGTTTAAGTGAGGTGGGCACTTAGGAAAACAGTTATACAAAAATACATTAAGCAAAATTAAAAAAAAACTTTCATATGTTTCACGTAACTCAAATTTTGGTAATTTCATAATTTCAACTTTGTAACTCGATTTTTGTCAAGTCTAAAAATAGCACAAGGACATTGGGGCAATCTGTTATATAAATATTAAACAGTATAAACAGTATAACAAATAGGGTTATTAGTTGGAAGGATGTCAATCCTTCTTTTATAATAAGTCTAAAACGTTAACTCTACTGGGAACAACGCACCCATTGTAGCACGTGGCTCTCGAAGGGTACTGAAACATAGCAGTCCAAGATCTACTCAGGGGAGGTGGTTTGGGCTAGTATCTCCAGCTCACTGGTATACAACAATACTAAATACATCATTGTCAAGTCAGCGTTATTCTTATAAAAAATAAAAAGTGCTTTATTACACACCTAACTAAGCACCACACAATAATTTACAAATATCTACCATAGGCAGTTGGATATAGCACTGGTAACACCCTCAGAACAGTTTTGAACCCCAGTAGGCCATAATCGTAAGTTCTAGAACTCCTACACATATGCGTGCACACAATATAACAGGGATGAACGATAAAAAGGTGGGCATATACAGGTACATGCATCAAATGGTGCGAATCGCAAAAATCGTCCGTTTGCGATCGCAAAATCTGCTTTTGGAATGCATGAAGGGTGAAGGCCCTCGCAATTTGAGAATCCGCAAATATTTGCGAATTCTCAAATTGCGATTGCATTTAAGGAATCGCATTTTGCGATTCCTGAAATGCAATGCATGAAACTTTAAAAAATTGCGATTTCGCAATTAGGGGGAGCAAATTACCATGAGGTTGAACCTCATGGTAATTTGCGAAACCTTGAAAAATGCACTTTTGTGCATTTTTCAAAGTTTCATGTTGTGCACACACATGCCCTTAGGCTAATCGCAAATTGAGAATGTCTTCCCATTTATTCCCATGGGCCTCTAGGCCCATAGGAATGAATAGGGAGGTATTCTTTAATTGTGACTCGCAATTTGTGAGTCGCAGTTAAGGAATATTAAGAAATTGCTATTTTTTCACCGATTACTTGATGCACTGCA
Source organism: Lissotriton helveticus (assembly GCF_964261635.1). Taxonomy (NCBI): domain Eukaryota; kingdom Metazoa; phylum Chordata; class Amphibia; order Caudata; family Salamandridae; genus Lissotriton; species Lissotriton helveticus. The sequence continues at coordinate 857,887,693 of NC_136069.1, forward strand.
TTTTACGATTCCTTAATTGCGATTCCTTATTTTTCGCAATTAAGGAATCGCAAAAAGCAATATTGATGCATGTGCCTGAGAGATTTTGTCGGGGTATTAACATGATTGTAAAAATAGAAATATGGCATTTAACGTAATTCCAAACCATATTAATAACATTATCTGATGATATCATCTCTTAATGACATTCTTCACTATGGGCCTGATTACGACTTTTGGCAGTACAAGAGAGGGCAGCCGGCAATGTCCGTATCCCTGCACCACCAAGAGTCGCTGCTACCCTCCAGATTACAAGTAATTTTGTGATCTGGCGGGTGACAGCATGGCAGTCCGGCAGCAGTGCTGTTTAAAGGCCAATTGTGAGCTTTAAACAGCAATGACACAGGGCCGCCAGTGGACGTTACTGCTAAGTATGGGCGAAATTTGTGAATCCATTCCGCGAATTCGTGCTAAATCGCAATCCGCAAAATCCGTGAATTTGTGCGAATTTGCTTATTTTTGTTTTTTTGCGTGTTCGCTGTTTTTTTTGCGTGTTCGCTGGGTTTTTTGCATGTTCGCGGGGCTTTTTGCGTGTTCGCGGGCCGCTTGCATGGCGAAGTTACCCATGTGGTCGTGTATGGGCACAGCAACCTCTGGTTCACCACTGCCACCCTCTGGTTCATCACTGCCACCCTCTGGTTCACCACTGCCACCCTCTGGTTCACCCCTTCCACCCTCTGGTTCACCACTGCCACCCTCTGGTTCAGCACTGCCACCTCTGGTTCACCCCTGCCACCGTCTGGTTCAGCACTGTCACCCTCTGGTTCATCACTGTCACCCTCTGGTTCACGACTGCCACCCTCTGGTTCATCACAGCACCTCTGGTTCACCACTGCCACCCTCTGGTTAACCACTGTCACCCTCTGGTTCAGCACTTCCACCCTCTGGTTCACCACTGCCACCCTCTGGTTCACCCCTGCCACCATCTGGTTCACCCCTGCCACCCTCTGGTTCACCACTGCCACCCTCTGGTTCATCACAGCACCCTCTGGTTCACCCCTGCCACCCTCTGGTACAGCACTGTCACCCTCTGGTTCACCACTGCCACCCTATGGTTCACGACTGCCACCCTCTGGTTCATCACAGCACCTCTGGTTCACCACTGCCACCCTCTGGTTAACCACTGTCACCCTGTGGTTCAGCATTTCCACCCTCTGGTTCACCACTGACACTCTCTGGTTCACAACTGCCACCCTCTGGTTCACCCATGCCACCCTCTGGTTCACCACTGCCACCCTCTGGTTCACCCCTGCCACCATCTGGTTCATCACTGCCACCCTCTGGTTCACCCCTGCCACACTCTGGTTCAGCACTGCCACCCTCTGGTTCAGCACTGTCACCCTCTGGTTCACCCCTGCCACCCTCTGGTTCATCACTGTCACCTTCTGGTTCATCACTGCCATCCTCTGGTTCACCACTGTCACCCTCTACCGAGACCTTTTGTGAAGCAGCGGCAGCACAAAAGATGCGCCATGGTGCTGGGTATTAACAACGTGACGCATTTGAGAGATGCGTCACGTTGTAAAGCCCTGCGCCTTCAGGAGGCGTTGCGGAGCAGGGGAGGGCGTTCCTGCGCAGGAACGCTTCCTAAAAGTGGCTGAGTGAAAACTACAAGATTTCACTCAGTCACTTTTAGGCCAATGCTGCGTCAAAACCCTGCGCCTGCTTGAAGCAGGCGCAAGGCTTGATGCAGCATTGGGGAGATAGGGCCCCCCAGAGCATTGCTGGAGCTGCGTCGCAAGCACGACGCAGCTCCAGCAATGCGCTGCTTTTACGGGACAGATGCGTGATGCATCTGTGCCGTTTTTGCCACATGGTGCGCCGCATTGTAAATGCGGCGCATTGTGAGTGGCGGAGCTGCGGCGCACAATAACTGGCGCATCCCTGGGGATGCGCCAGTTATTGTAAATCTGCCCCTATACATTTAGCCAACGAGGGAGCACTTACTGATTAGACAGTAGAAAGTACTCCAGTTGAGTAGAGGTATTGCACAAAAAGGTGGCATCTTCGTGGACAAACACGCACGGCGGGATTCATTCTGCCCCCTGTTAGACTCGTTTTTTGTGCCCTTCTGCCCTCTGTTAGACTCGTTTTTCCCTTGTTTTTGTGCCCTTCTGCCCTCTGTTAGACTCGTTTTTCCCTTGTTTTTCTGCCCTTTTGCCCCCTGTTAGACTCGTTTTTTGTGCCCTTCTGCCCTCTGTTAGACTAATTTTTCCCTTGTTTTTCTGCCCTTCTGCCCTCTGTTAGACTCGTTTTTTTGTGCCCTTCTGCCCTCTGATATTCCCTTGTTTTTGGACCAGTTTTTGTGCCTTTCTGCCCCGTTAAACTCGTTTTTTGTGCCCTTCTGCCCTCTGTTAGACTCTTTTTTCCCTTGTTTTTCTGCCCTTCTGTCCTCTGTTAGACTGTTTTTTTTGTGCCCTTCTGCCCTCTGTTAGACTAGTTTTTCCCTTGTTTTTCTGCCCTTCTGCCCTTTGTTAGACTGCTTTTTGTGCCTTTCTGCCCTCTGCATCACCATATCATCACTCAGCGCTACCCCAGAATCACTCAGCACCACCACATTATCACTCAGCACCACCACATTATAACTCAGCACCACCACAGCACCACTCAGCGCCACCACAGCATCACTCAGCACCACCACAGCATCACTGAGCGCCACCACATTATCACTCATCACCACCACAGCACCACTCAGCACCACCACAGCATCACTCAGCACCACCACAGCATCACTCAGCACCACCACAGCACCAATCAGCACCACCACAGCACCACTCAGCGCCACCACTCAGCATCACCACAGCACCACTCAGCAGCACCACAGCATCACTCAGCACCACCACAGCATCACTAAGCACCACCACATTATCACTCAGCACCACCACAGCACCACTCAGCACCACCACAGCATCACTCACCACCACCACAGCATCACTAAGCACCACCACAGCACCACTCAGCACCACCCCAGCATCACTCAGCACCATCCCAGTATCACTCAGCACCACCACAGCACCACTCAGCATCACCGCAGCACCACTCAGCACCACCACAGCACCACTCAGCGCCACCCCAGCATCAATCTGCGCAACCATTCAACAACAACTGGTTCAAATGTGTTCTCTCAATGTTTCAAACTTTATTACAAATGTCACAAAAAGATGTTAATATTTAACTACTGTTCTTGGATTTTCGTCACAATAAAATACACTGAACATAATCTTCCCAAAAGTTATTTACAAAAGTTGAAGCTATTGCCATTATAAATTAAAATCACTTTTATTTAAGTATTAATTATTTAAAAAAATTAAAAGCCATTGTAATTTGTAATATCAATACAGCTAAGTCACGTAAATACAAAACATGTTGCATTACAAATGCTATAGGTGTCACATTTGCCAAAGTTATAACTATTGGCATTGTAAATGACAAAGCTATTAATTTAGTTATTTTCAAAACCAACACATAAATAAAAAAATTGTAATTTACAAGACCAATAGCTCAAACTTTCCTAATGCGACACCTATTGCATTGCAAATGCTTGTTTTTATATCTGTCAGTGCTTCCTGTTGAGGTTTAATTTTCGTGACAGGTGCCACATTGCCTACTTGTAACTATTCTCTGACCCTGCTTCAAGGATCAGAGCAGGGTCAGAGAATAGTTGCAAGTAGGCAACGAGGCGCCAGGAAGCACTTACAGGCTTACAGCAGCAGGTGCCCAAGTTGAAGTTAATTTCTTGGTAACCCTTTTGTAAAAGGTTACAAAAAATTAGCTTCAACTTTTGCACCTGCTGCTGTAACCCTGTAAGTGCCTGGCTGAAAATCCGTCCCCGCTGATTCGCGGATTTTACCGCGATTTCGCGAGATTCGCGGATCGCGAAATCGCGGAAAATTCGCAAATTCCGCAAGCGGAACGAATTTTCAGCCCATGCTTAGTTACTGCATGGGAAGGAAAGACCCATTTCATGCATTCCTTGCTGTGCAAGGACTAGGGGTGCAAAACTACAGGGGGGCACAGCATGTACCATCTGTATGCACCCCCATGCACAGGGTCAAGAGGGGGCCCTTTAGGGCCCCTTTCTTTCCTCACCGCCAGCAGTTACATGGAAGAATAACCTCCATGACACCGCTGGTGAGAAAAATTGAAATATGCTTGGTGGTGCCCCATGGCCATGTGTGATGCAAACACATCGCAAATACTTAGTAAATCTGGACCCTACCTTTTAATTTAGTAACTACATTGTGAGTAATTGAAATATATTTAAAAGATACCCTCATACGATGAATTCTTCTAAACATATTCGAAATAATTATTATCTAAAGAAACCGGTATATTACACATTTAAGTTGGTTTAAAAATATTTAAGGATGGTGGAGCATAAAGCATGAAAAGGTACATCAGGTAATAGGTAATTTCCGTTTCTGCAGGAAAGAGTAGGGTGTGCACTCACCAACACATTTGGTTAGAAGTGATTCTGTAGGATTCATGGCACAGAGACATGGACACTGTCCGATCCCATTAATTGTTCAATCAGTATGAAATCTCCAATGTATATTGGAACGTGTAGTGGAAAATAAAGTTCGTGCTGAGCAATTTGCTTGTTCAGAAAGAGAACAACATCAGACATCAAAGGCCCTTTATTTAGTCTTGAGGTATTTCATGTAATAATCTGGCATGCCAGAAGTTTTGGCTGATTTTCAGGGGAGCCCCTGATAGGACCAGCCTGTTTCTAGAGTCAAACCCCGTACCCTGCAGAGAAGACGACAGCAAATGACACCATCTACTGGTATTACCTGTCTCATTACTAAAAAAGGCAGGCTTAATTTAAAATACACCAGTGCAGAGCTCTGGCAATTGTGAGATATGAGGAATAAGCACAGTAACCCTGGATAAAATCCAACATTTTGTTTTATAGATTCACTTTACTTTTCGTCCACATGCTAATGCACAGTCATTGTGGAGGCCTGAAACATGTTTGTTGCTGAACAGAATCACCATAAATAATATTTAAGTTAATTGGCGGTTACAGAACACCATTTCTAACATCTGAACAATGACAGCCATGCACAGATTGGCATAGTGATTTTTAACTCACTATACCGCTCGTCTTTCAAATGGCATGACTTGTATTTGTCTTTAGATGGTAGGAAAACCAAAAAAAAAACAAAGGTGGTGATGGACGGAGCGTTGACAATACAAACACTCACCCCCAGTCAACTGATCTGGGTTTAATCCATCACCGTTCTTTAGCTCACTCCGCCACCCCAGTTCAGACATGGCCATATGCACATCAGTCTGACCCTGTGCCTCATGGGAACAGTCCAGCCCGAACTGCCAAGCCATGTCTTCCCTGGACCGGATCAAGCTTCCCAGGACCGGTTTCTGGCATAACAGCCGTCTGCAGCCAGGCTTGCTTGACTCCAGTGGCAAAGTGAGCAAGGGACTCACTTCTGAGCATACCCTGCCAACTTAGGGCGAACAAAGAAAAACCTGGCTGATGAGGATTATGAATCCGAAACCGGTCCCAGGATGCTTGTTTCCGGTCCAGGGAAGACATGGCTTGGCAGTTCGGGCTGGATTGTTCCCACAAGGCACAGGGTCAGACTGATTTGCATATAGCCATGTCTGAACTGGGGTGGCGAGTGAACTAAAGAATGGTGATGGATTAAACCCAGATCAGTTGACTGGGGGTGAGTGTTTGATTTATACAAACGCTCCGTCCATCATCCCCTTTTGTATCGCTTTGTTAGCCCTAAGTGTGGCAGGGTATGCTCAGACGTGAGTCCCTTGTTCACTTGGCCACTGGATTCAAGATAGCCTGGCTGATGAGGATTATGAATCCGAAACCGGTCCTAGGATGCTTGTTTCCGGTCCAGGGAAGACATGGCTTGGCAGTTCGGGCCGGACTGTTCCCACAAGGCACAGGGTCAGACTGATTTCCATATAGCCATGTCTGAACTGGGGTGGCTGAGTGAACTAAAGAATGGTGATGGATTAAACCCAGATCAGTTGACTAGGGGTGAGTGTTTGATTTATACAAACGCTCCGTCCATCATCCCCTTTTGTATCACTTTGTTCGCCCTAAGTGTGGCAGGGTATGCTCAGACGTGAGTCCCTTGTTCACTTGGCCACTGGATTCAAGATAGCCTGGCTGATGAGGATTATGAATCCGAAACCGGTCCCAGGATGCTTGTTTCCGGTCCGGGGAAGACATGGCTTGGCAGTTCGGGCCGGACTGTTCCCACAAGGCACAGGGTCAGACTGATTTGCATATAGCCATGTCTGAACTGGGGTGGCTGAGTGAACTAAAGAATGGTGATGGATTAAACCCAGATCAGTTGACTAGGGGTGAGTGTTTGATTTATACAAATGCTCCGTCCATCATCCCCTTTTGTATCGCTTTGTTTGCCCTAAGTGTGGCAGGGTATGCTCAGACGTGAGTCCCTTGTTCACTTGGCCACTGGATTCAAGATAGCCTGGCTGATGAGGATTATGAATCCGAAACCGGTCCCAGGATGCTTGTTTCCGGTCCAGGGAAGACATGGCTTGGCAGTTCGGGCTGGACTGTTCCCACAAGGCACAGGGTCAGACTGATTTGCATATAGCCATGTCTGAACTGGGGTGGCTGAGTGAACTAAAGAATGGTGATGGATTAAACCCAGATCAGTTGACTGGGGGTGAGTGTCTGATTTATACAAACACTCCGTCCATCATCCCCTTTTGTATCGCTTTGTTCGCCCTAAGTGTGGCAGGGTATGCTCAGACGTGAGTCCCTTGTTCACTTGGCCACTGGATTCAAGATAGCCTGGCTGATGAGGATTATGAATCCGAAACTGGTCCCAGGATGCTTGTTTCCGGTCCAGGGAAGACATGGCTTGGCAGTTCGGGCTGGACTGTTCCCACAAGGCACAGGGTCAGACTGATTTGCATATAGCCATGTCTGAACTGGGGTGGCTGAGTGAACTAAAGAATGGTGATGGATTAAACCCAGATCAGTTGACTGGGGGAGAGTGTTTGATTTATACAAACGCTCCGTCCATCATCCCCTTTTGTATCGCTTTGTTCGCCCTAAGTGTGGCAGGGTATGCTCAGACGTGAGTCCCTTGTTCACTTGGCCACTGGATTCAAGATAGCCTGGCTGATGAGGATTATGAATCCGAAACCGGTCCCAGGATGCTTGTTTCCGGTCCAGGGAAGACTTGGCTTTGCTGTTCGGGCTGGACTGTTCCCACAAGGCACAGGGTCAGACTGATTTGCATATAGCCATGTCTGAACTGGGGTGGCTGAGTGAACTAAAGAATGGTGATGGATTAAACCCAGATCAGTTGACTGGGGGTGAGTGTTTGATTTATACAAACGCTCCGTCCATCATCCCCCCTTTTGTATCGCTTTAGATGGTAGGAGTCTATACAACTATAGATGATATTGGGAAACATTAAATCATGGATCTATAGTAGTAATATAATCCACCAATGGAGGTGCATGTGTGGCAGTGTAAAATCCCCTTATGGTAGAAACATGTCGACCAACACATAAAATAGAGATAAGTGGGCCGTAACTTCCCCACTACTATCTCAACCTTATCTTTTAATTTTGTCCAGTATCTTTTTTATTAAAACTCTATACAAAAGAATACCAGGACAATTTTTAACACTCACATTCTTTTTTGTTTGCACCCCACACTTCACTACCAGCTCCACTGCAGTTGCAGGTGTTGAAGCACACCCAAGTGACGCTAGGCCACTTGGGTGGGCCCCGATGATGAAGCAAGTCACCACTAGGTGGTGAGTGAGGGGTTTCCTAACAAAGGAACAATTCTTCCTGAGTTCAGACAAGAGCCTTCACATACCCTCATCGGGTAGTACTCCTCCATTTTGTTCTTTTGATCCTTGACCAGGGAATCAGGAGTATTTCCCGTCCGACGTTCACGGACACAACTCCTTACTCTCCTACTTGTTTTCCAAGTAGTAGAAAGCTGGCAGAGAAAATGGCCCAGGTGATATGTATGAACAGATGTGTGTGATGATGTGGTTGCCACTGATCTGTGGGTCACAGAAATTGATTGTAAAACAAGGAGGGTATTGGGTTGAAGATTCTAGAGTGGCTAATGTACAGATGATTACCTTTATTTTGCACGTCTTAAGCATTAGGCACAACAAGATCATGCAATGTTGACCAGCTGTGAGGAAGTCAGATACTTTCTAGCAGAGGAGATTAAAAACAGCATTTTAGAAGATTCTTTTTGGATCATTGGCAGCACTGCACACTATGGTCAGGATCGTACAGTTTGAAATGAGCACAATTGCCTACCGATCCAGTCACTTGAGATCATGTGCTGTGTTATCTATGAGTCTCAAAATGAGTATCATTGTTAAACATGCTATAAATATTTAAATTCGGGGTTTGATGACATTAAAATATATCCTATGTATTTAGATGAATGTTCAATAGTACACTATGTGTCAAGCCTTACCCTCTAAATTAATTCTTTAATATTTACTACACTAACGTTTTGTGCCTGTTGACACATATGTACATGTCTTCAGAAGCATTGGTATGTTCAACAGCTTTGGACACTAGTGAAGGGAGGGGGTAGTGCTTTAGAAAATGTGTAAACCTGGTCAGCGTCACTGACATGGGGGTAGGGTGGTTGCATGGTGGTAGGAGCAATGTTTCCGACCACATCACTGCCAATACATTAATGGAAGAAGAAAGGGTGAGGTCATCAATCACTGGCCTCAGTGTCTCTCATGGCTATATTCTCATTTCACTGGGTTTCTAACTTGAGAGCAAGGGGCTGTATGAGTGAGAAATGGAGGGAAAGTGCAAGAATCCTTCATCACTAGAAGGCATGCTTGAAATATGTGTGCTAACTAATACACTTCTGAGCTTCAAACAGTTCTGTCGGGTGAAAGAAATCTCCTCAAGGAGAATTGTAAATAATGTTTTTCATTAAACATTACATTCTAGAAGGGCCTATAAGTGATCCCTCCAACATGTGCGAAACTTCTCCTGACTCAAATAAATATGAACAGCAGAAGCACCTATCTTGACTGCTGTATTCCTGTGAAGACAGCAGACAAGACATGTTTACATTTTAAATCGGATATAAATAAAGCCACAATTAGGCCAGTAGGACTACAATTGAAGGAGGGTAACTGATCAAGCCATATAAACCCTAACCCCACATCGAGTGAACCCCGGCTGGTGTCTGAGATATCATGGTACATAACCAACGGACCCTGTCCGGAAACATTATATGTGTCTTTCTTTGAATACACTTAAGGCTGCCCTTCGGTCTGTTTTAGTTGTGAGGAAGACCTGACATGCTGTATAGTTAATAACACTTAAACACAGGGTTGAAACTTCGATGACATTGCGTTATGTCCTATGTCAGCTATCCTTTAAATATGTAGGGCCCGATTCACAGAACTAACTTAAGACAAAATCCTAAACTTACTACCATTTTGATATTCACAGAAGGCACTTACTCATTTTGGTATTCACCTAAGTTAAGAGTCCTAACTTTAGGACTCCTAAATGCCTTCTGGGCGCTTCCTTGTATGGAGCAGAATTATGGGGCCACTCTCAGATTAAAACCTTGATTGCGACTGAGAATAACTTTTTAAGGCAACTCCTGTGTCTTCCTAATAGTACCCCTTTAATCCCCTTACGGATGGACCTAGACATCCTCCCTATTGCCGAAGTGATTGCCTCTCGTCCATTACTTTATTGGCGACCGCTATGGAGTACTCCTGAGCTGGCCAATTATAGAGAAGATTTAAAATCAGTTATGGTCATTCTGGGGGTGGGGAAAACTCCTTGGTTATCTTATATCCGGAAGACCTTCCGTCAAATTGGAAGGAGTGATTTGTGGTCCTCACCTAAGGAATCATGCCCTGCTACCTCTAAACAGTCACTAAATTCTGCTATTAAAGAATACCAGCTTATATGTATCTTTAGGGCGACACAGACATCACCACCCGGTTTCTCGATGTCAAGTCACTCTATACACTGGAGCCGGCCTTAGACCTCATTCAACCTTTTCTAGCAAAGAAATTGTTTCTCCAACTTCGACACGGGACGCTCCCTTTATATGCATTTTCTAAAAATTGGTCTGGAGCTAATAAACTACTCTGTCCTGGGTGTAATGAGATGGAACAACTTTGCAGGAATTTAGGAATTAGACATTTTAGGGAGGCTCTTAGGCTATTTAAGTATGAAACACACCCAGTTTTCGTTGCTGCAATAACAACGTTTCTGTTTGCAATGTGGTGTAATCGTAGACGTTTAGTGAAAAGTTAAGGATCTGGAATGAAATGATGCTGCCTATCAACTGTTGTTCTCCTAGATTTTACCTGTGATCAACTGATGTTTTATTTTTCTTCTTTTAATCATTCTTTTAGCCTATTTATTTATTTAAAATGTTTAATGAATTGGCCCATATGATGCTCTCCTCCTATAAGTTGTGACATGTTGCCCTTAATCTTTACTTGTGTCAGGGGCGCTAGAGGGCGCACAAGCGTAATGGCTGCTTAGACAAGTAGCTCCCGCTCCTTGGTCATTTATCCGCTCAAAATCCTATGCCACAGGGTGAGAAATCGATGGTTTTACCCCTCATCTGCTGCTAGAGGGTACCCCCTGCACTCGACCCGAGTCTGAGGCCGCTGTGTGGTCTGAATCCGACGGCAGCGCCGTTTGAACTTTCACCGTCAATCCGCGCGGTGACCGAGTGCGGAGGCGCCCGGCTGCAGAGGACTACGCGACCCCGTGGCTGGCCACGAGAAGCTAGGCCAGGCTCGCGCATGCCTGCCCGGAGCGTAGACGGCATCTACTCTTGATCTTGCGGACGGCGTATGGTCCCATCATCCTCACGTCCGCCTCGCCCCTAGCTAGGGGGCTGCCTGAGACCCTGCTGACCGGTGGTGGGCCGTTGAAGAGAGCGGAGGAGCTCGGAGCGGTGTGGCGGCCCCTGGGGCAGTGGCGGACCATCGGCCTCGAGTGATGTCACCAGCGGAGCAGCGCGACCTGTGAGGTACACGGGCTGGGAGGGGAGGCCGCTCTAACGATCCCTGTGGTCGGCGGGGGAGCCAGGAGCAGCCGTAACTGCAGATCCTCCGGACTGTGTGTGGGCCTTCTACCGGCCGGCTTTCCCGCGCGCTCCCCACATTGCGCTGAGAGAGGCTCTGTCCCCCGGGGGCCCCGTGATCTGCTCTGCCTCATCGTGGGGATTGGGGGAACCTAACTGCATCCTGTTTCTAGGGCTGTGGAGAGGGCTATAACTTGGATCTGCGCGCAGTGGGCACTGCCTCACATCCTTACCCTGTACTGGCGGACTTTGCATCTACCCTCACGGTCTGAGATTCACTTTGGGACTTGCCTCTCCCACAGGGTGCCGGTCCCTACATCACTGTTGCTGCTAGGTCTCGTGCACCACCCCCACCGCAGTGACCACTGGCGCGGGAGCTGTCGGGTGAACTGTAGTGTCCTTGAGCTGTGCTCACCGTGCCATAGAAGACCCTCGGCTGACGCATCCCCGTGGTACTGTCACTGTCCATTTGCACAACTACTCTTCGAGACTGTGTCCCCTCCCCATCGGCGGACATCTGGCAGCAAGAAAACATTTGTGTGTGCGGCGACGGAGAGGTCCCGTCCCGCCACCAACATGGTGCGACCTGAAAATCGTCAATCGAAACTGAGTTTTGATGGCCCTAAAAAGGGTGCAAAATCAGTACCTGCCGACCCTGGGACCAGCGATACGTCCTCGAAAGTCGCTACTATGCCTACTAAAGATCTTGACCTCCATAGCCTATTCCAGGAGATGAGACAGGGGTTTGCCACTGTGGTGGAAAAGGTCGACGGTGTCACTGCCCGGCTAGATGCCCTGGTTCATAAGGTAGACCGTCATGAGGAGCGGCTGACGGCTACGGAACAACGCATATCTGATAACGACGACATCACTTCGACTCACACCACGCAACTGGCCAGGATGGACAATCTGCTCAGAGTCATAGCGGCCAAAAACGAGGATTTGGAAGCCCGCAGCCGACGCAATAACATACGCGTCACGGGCATTCCGGAGTCCACGGACACGGGCAGGATGGAGCTCTACGTCGAAAAGCTATTGAAAGGCTCAATCGGAGAAGACGCCTTCTCTCCTCATTTCATCATCGAGAGAGCACACCGATCATTGGCACCTGTTCCCAAGCCCGGACTGCCACCTAGACAGATCATTGCTAAATTGTTCAATTATCGAGATCGTGATGTCGCGCTCAGAGCAGCCCGCTCTAAACAGGCCCTGCAATACAATGGCGTCAGCTTCTCCATATATCCGGACTTCACACCACTGGTGCAGGAGGAGCGGCGTAAGTTCCTCCCTGTGAAAAAGAAGCTGTGAGAGGCTCAACTGGACTATGCCCTGCAATACCCGGCGAAACTGCGGATCACACATCAGGGGAAGCAACGATTCTTTACGAACCCTCAAAAAGTTGAAGATTTTCTGAAATCGATCCGTACAGCTCGTAGGGAGGAACGCAGAGAAGCTGCGGACCTGGAGGACGGAAGCCAGTCTCCAGCAGCGGGCGACCATTGAACACCTGTTTCTATTGAACTCTTTGGTTTACCTGACCTATTGTACACTGACACTTGCTCTGCTTGCACGGACACAGAGACGACCACACATGTTGGACCTCACGATGCCTCATCACTCCTGTGGTAATGTAATCCAAGGACCACTCTCCTGACCCCGGCTTTCACCATGGGCGGTTCAGAATCGTAGGCCGTGGGCGGGGGACGTGGCTGTGCGTCCTTTATGATGTTTCCCTGTAGGGTGTTCCCCATGCAGATCTTCTTGTTGTTTATGTTGTTGCAGAGGTTGGCGGGAGGGGGGAGGGGGGAGGAGGGAGGGGAAAGGTGGCTACTGGCATGATTCGGATGCTGGGGTGGGAGGGGGGTTGGTTGGGTTCCGAAAGAGGCTTATATCGCTTGAAATGTATGTTTGAATATTGCATTGGCATGACTATGTATATCGGCCGCCTGGCGTAGGCTCTGTCTTGTCGCACAGGTTAGGACTGGTACGACTGCTGTTCTTCTATTTATGGCTGCTTTAAATACTGACGCGCAATTGAACTGTTTGTCTTGGAATGTTAGAGGTCTAAATGATGCCAGGAAGTGTCGCAATGTCATCGCTTATCTCAATAGACACCATGTTCAAGTAGCTATGTTGCAAGAAACCCACCTGCCGCCACGAGGGGCATGCACATTTGTGAGTAAGTGGGCTGGCGCCCGCACCTTCTCCTCATACTCCACCTATGCAAGAGGAGTCACCATCCTTTTAGCACGTAACCTGCCGTTTCATAGGTGCGGTGAACTAGTGGATAGCGAGGGTCGCTATGCTTTGTTGTGGGGCAGACTGGGTCGAGACACCTTTACATTTGTTGTCAGCTATGCCCCTAATGTGGATACCCGCGCTTTCTTTGCCACCTTATGGGGACGGATCATGGCTGTAGGTTCGCGCCACGTTATCTGGGGTGGAGATTTCAACCTAGCGCTGGCACCACATTTGGATAGGGCGGATGGAATGTGCAACTATAACCCCAGAGCGCGCGAGGCGTTGGAGGGAGTGATCAAGGAAGGTGCGCTGATAGACATTTGGCGGCACTTACATCCTCATAAGAGGGAAGGCACACATTACCTCACACACGGGCACATGGGCACGACTGGACTATTTTCTCCTTACCAGAGGGATTACTGCAGAAGTGCTAAGGGCGACACATTTGCCAAGAACCTACTCTGACCACAGTCCTGTATTATTACACCTCCGCGTACCTGGGTGGGATAGCCCTAGACCACACTGGAGACTCCGGCCAGAGGTTCTGCTGGATAGTGTGTTCCGAACTGAGTTGGGTGACGAGATAACTGCCTTTTTCCCCAGGAATAAGGGATCAGTGGACTCTGTTGAGCACGTTTGGGAGGCCTTCAAGGTAACCGTTAGAGGATATTGCATCTCTAAGAGCTTTGGAGTCTTACGAGATATCACAAACACGATTTACAAACTTGAGACGGAGCTGCGCACATTGGAACTCCGTATGGTGGAGAACGATAGCCCTGACGTACACGCTGCTTTTAGAACGACATTGACACAATATGAGGAGGAGGCAGCTAGGGAAGCTAAGTATCGTGGAAAACACTGGCAGGCCAGAAAGTACTGCGAGGGGGATAGGCCTGGTAAAGTCCTTGCTACACTCACACGAACCTCACGGGAACGCAACACCATACTTGAAATTATTGATACGCATGGGTCCACGGTCAGGGACTCGGACGAGCTGCTTACTGCCTTTACATCTCACTATCACACACTCTATACCTCTGACACTATGCCCGATGCCTCCTATGCTACTTATTTGAGAGATGTGGCGCTCTGCTGACTCAGTGATGGGGATAAGGCGTTCCTGGCGGCTCCCTTTGAGCTGGATGAAATCCGCGATGCCATTATGTCCCTTAAGAACGGCAAGGCCCTCGATGGCATCCCTGCTGAATTTTATAAGGCATACATAGATATTATGGCCCCTGTCCTCCGAGAGGTTTACGAAGAGTCGCTGTGCGATGCCTTCCTCCCTGGCTCCATGCGGGAAGTGGTTATTACTTCCCTCTTGAAACCCGACAAAGATCCCAGCTCTTGCAATTCTTATCGCCCACTCTCCCTCCTAAATAGCGACGTCAAAATACTCGTGAAGGTCCTGGCTACCCGCCTCTCCTTACTCATGACCCGGATTGTATTGCCCGATCAATCTGGATTTGTGGCTGGCCGCTCCACCTCCCATAACCTCCGTACTCTCTTTTCCCTACTCCGCACTGTACATCCCGACATGCCGGTAGCAGCTGTTTTTCTCGATGCTTCCAAAGCGTTCGACTCGGTCGAATGGCCTTACTTATTCTCTGTATTGACCAGCATGGGGTTCCCGAACCTCTTCATATCCTGGGTGCGCTTACTCTATACTCGGCCCACGGCGAGAGTACTGATCAATGGCCGCCTGTCGCAACCAATTGACATTACGAGAGGTACGCGCCAGGGATGCCCCTTATCTCCCCTTTTATTTGCTATAGCCGTTGAACCTCTTGCCTGTCGCCTTCGTCAACTACATCGCGAGGGGGCGATACAATGCTTGCAGCGGCAAATAGATGTGTCTCTCTACGCAGATGACATCACACTTTATGTTAATCACCCTGAGGTGCACCTTAACCCCCTACTCCAAGAATTTATTGTCTTCGGCGGAATATCGGGTGTACACATCAATTGGTCCAAGTCGCAATTTTTCCCTTTAACGGAGGCGGTTTCAGATTTCCCCCTTGACTATCCACTGGAGTGGTGTAGGACTGAGCTGCGATACCTGGGGATACAAATTTCCCGAGATAGGAGTGAAACTCTACCGTCCAATTACGGAGTGGCGATCACCAAATTGGCCTCCACAGTTGATCGTTGGATAACACTGCCGCTCTCCATGGCCAGTAGAGCATCCCTTATAAAAATGGTGATTCTTCCCCGCTTCCTGTATCTTTTCCTCAATATCCCCTATTATCCAGGGTCTTTCTTTTTTAAGACCTTGAGGTCGGAACTGCGCCGGCTGTTTTGGGGGGGGTAAGAACCCACGGCTGAAATGGTCCACGCTCACTCTTCCATATGAAAAGGGAGGCTTTGATGTCCCTGACTTCGAGGCTTACTATCAATGCGCACAGGCACAATTTGCATACCACTGGTTGGCCCCTACCCCTTTCATGCCTCACATCGGGGTGGAAGATTGGATTGTACATCCTATTCCGCTCAGTGGGTTGCTTCACTGCCCGGAGTCGTCCATACCCACATCGAACACCTCGGTATCGTGTACGCTTGACGCATGGCGACGTATCGCCAAAAACTTGACCTGCCACTTGCCGTATTCACCCAAACTACCACTGACTTTTCATCCTGACCTTGCCCTGCTACAGGAACAGGGATTTCGCACTCTTTGTGCGAAGGTGCGGATTACTTGCTGGGCTGACCTATTCTCGAACTGCCATTTCAAATCCTCAGAGCTGTTCTTTGCATCCCATAACCGTACTCCGCTCGATGCCTTCTACTATATGCGCCTACGCGCAGGGATGAAGGACATCTTGCCTGATTTCCCCAGTGAACCCGACACACTGCTCCCACTCCATTTCCTACTCTGCTCGCAAGATGGGACACATTTGGTCTCTGGCCTGTATCGTCAACTCAGGGCTGCGGTTCCCATGCCTGCGACTGGTGCCCGAGAACATTGGAGTGCTGAACTGCCTGCTGAACTGTCTGATGAGCAATGGCAATATTGCTGTACCCTCACATCTCGTATCTCAGCAAGCAGCAGACTGAAAATCATACATTACAAATTCCTACAACGGATATATTACTCGCCTGTGCGGAAACACAGATTCGGACTAGCGGACAATGATCGATGTGAGCGTTGCCGCGCCGAACACGCAGACTTCCTACACTTGGCGTGGGGATGTCCCCAGGTGCTGCAGTACTGGCAGCAGGTAACGGACGCCCTCGCAACAATGACGAAGGGCGCTGTGCCCATGGATCCCCTGCTAGCACTCCTTGGACATACTCCACATATTCATAAGTCTTGTTGGAAATTCATCGACACTGCATTGCTCTTGGCTAAGAGACGGGTGGCGTGCCGCTGGGGCCGTGGTAGGGCGCCTAAATTTAAGGATTGGTTAGTGGATCTGACCTATTGTCAGGAACAGTACACTACCTTCGCTGAACTATTGCCGGTCAGAAGTCGGCCTAGGGATATCTGGGACCCCCTGGTGGGCTACTTACTAGCACGAATAGATGATGACGATGCCCCTGAGGGGAGCCAGATTAGTACTTAGTGGCCCCACGGGAAGTCCAGGCCTGATCATGAGACTCGTTCATACACACTCATATCCCCTCTGTGCCGCTGGGTGGCATCTCCCTGCTCCCCTGTTGTAGATTCCCGCCCTACCTAGTATAATCCATGTGTTGCCTGCAACCACTGCACTCCCCATTGACGCTGCTTGTTCTCGCTGCTCTCTCTAGGGCACTTTCATGCTACCTATGACATATGCTACCCCCTTCAATCTATACTGACATTCCGTGACACCTTGCATATTGCTCTATATAGCGCTGATTCTATGCTGCCAGATCTCTTGTTCTATGACTGCGGTGATACGTATAACAATACCTATTCCTAATGCCCTACTGGTTCATGCCTTCATATCCGAACATGCTTGCAATGCCTCTTAATTCGTTTGAATGTTGGGAAGTTTTATCAACCTTAACCATTAGACCCTGAAAAACACTGTTCTGCTGCACGATATCCTCGAATACCTAGCGATGCTGGCTATGCTGCTGCTATCACCTGCTCTTATATTATGTCGCCGGGCCTCCGGGATGCCGGTCAACAGGCTGTGTTGTATTTCTTTGGTACGCTGCCAGCCTCCGGGTTGTGGGCACGAGACGCTGTGTACTGTTTGGTTTTCTATGCAATAAAGCAGATTTGAACTTCAAAAAAAATAAAAAATCTTTACTTGTGTCTTTGCCTAATGTACATGATGATCTATATGAAGAATGCATTAGTATTTTGTTCCCAATCCCTACCCCTTCTAATTTTAGTAAGCTATTTTATGATATGTTGTCATCAATGAAGTGTGCTTTTATGGAAGTAATTGCCGAAATAAAGTTTATATTGACTTGACTTCAGTATATATATATTCATACTTTGATATAAGAAAACGTATCTATTTAAAACATAAGTAAATGCTTATGTTGTGTCAATGGTTTTAATTTATTTTCTTGAAAGATTTTTATTATTTGAGTCAGGAGAAGTTTCCCACATGCTGGAGGGATAATTTATACCCCCTTCTAGTATTTAATGTTTAATGAAAAACAATATTTACAATTGCTCTTAAGGAAATTTCTTTCACCCGACAGAACTGTTTGTAGCTCAGAACTGTGTTCCCAGGTTCTAAGGGTCACAGGGTAACCCCATTATATTTAATAGTAACTAATACAGTTCAGCAGACCATTAAAATCCGGGATTCATGCCAGAATGATAAACCATAGATGTCGATGCTGATAGAGGCCTAACTAGGGCCATCCACGTAGCAAAGAGTAACATTGTGGAAGATTCACCAAGGTTTGGTGGTGACTTCCCACACCATTTTCTATTTATTGTGCCTCTTTAAAGTCCTTTCTGAAGGGCTGCAACCATGTCAAAGTTTTATGAAAACTAAATTTAACTAAATGGGAAAATGCTAAAAATCTAGCATTTTATTTATTTTATTTTTTATTTTTAAAGTTTTATATAGCGCTAGCTTGACCCGTGAGTATCATAGCGCTTTACATACACATAGTAAACAGCAGAAGGATATTACATTACATTGAGGAAAATTGAATTTTGCCCTGTCATGTGTCCCTACGTGTTCCCCATTATATGTTATATGTGCATGATCGATATGCATATGTTCCCCTTGACCGAATAAAGACGCAATTATAGTTGTGTCCAACGTTAGTATGCCAGTTATCCAGTCCTCGTGAAAGCAACGAGTATTAGGCCTATGTTGCCAACGTCTTTCCATTTGTGCACGTTAATTCATCGAGTTGTCCCCGTTTCTAGGCCTCGTAGGGCCCGGACACCAGATTCAAGCTCAAGTCTCCTGAAATCACTCCGAGGAGCGATGCAGCCCCTCCCGCATCCCTGACCCTTCACTTACTTTCTGCCAAGCAGCGCGGTGCCCGGCCTGGCCTGCCTGCCTGTCTGCCAAGAATATGTTATGCTTCCAGTTATCAGTTCAGCTCCCCGGCTTCACATTCCTAAGCTAACGAACCGCATAAACATCTTCAGCTATAGTCTAGTCTTCCTGTCTTCATGCAAGAGAATTACTGAATTAATATTCATAGAAGATTCATAGCACACGCAATACATAAAGAATACATGCATGCACCAGCCTTAGTGTCAAGTAGCCTTTGCCCTGATGACTTTTAGATTCAAGCAACATGTACTCCAAACACGAGATACCAGATATGCTATAGGTACATGTCGTCCTGACATCCCAGACTTTAGTCTCCTCTTCTAGTGCCAGAAGTCAGAGCCCCAGCTCTCCCCAGTTACACGTCATGGCCCGTTTGCGCGCACCAGTAGGTTAAAGGTTCCAGCTGCCCAGGTAGCCCCCTCCATGTATCCACCCATTTATGACACTTCTGTGACATTTACATCACATGTCTCCGTGCACGCCCTGTGCACGCCTTCTTTGCACGCCCATATGTTCTTATCTTTCGTTTGTCACTTGTCACGCCTACTGTATGCAATGCAATTATACTGTTTTACTATATATACTGTATGATGTTAATATGACATGGCGAGGCTTTTCTTCCCCCTTGTGTCTGTCCCTTCCTGAGCCTTTACAGGTGATGGAACCCGATGGTCCATTGGCTCGAGCCATCCGATTAAAGCCCATTTTGACTCCGATACCACGGATTCTGCCTCTTATTTATTGAGCTATCTGTTTCAGTTAATGCATAGAAAAATAGTACCGGTAATTAATTATTTATTTACCACATAAATGGCGCCCGAACAGGGACGAGCCCCTTCCCCACGCGCCGGCGATGTAACGCAGGCCCCCTGACCCTTCTACAGCCGTGACGGAACCCTACTGTGCACGTGCAGATATTTCTGCTTCAAGTCTCCCTCAGGCCCACGGAGGAGACGGAGACTGCGGTCCGGCATCCAGACGAGGCGGTGAGGAAGGCGGATCGTCCCGACCAGAGCCCAAGCCGAGAGAGCAAGGTCCGATGTATCCAGAGGCCCACCTGTTTCCGAATCCCGAAGCCCGAGGCGCATGCGTAGTGCGTAGCAGTAACCAGACGTCTTAGCAGTCCAGTCCAGTCCGAGGCCTTCAGTTTACTTCCCGGTGAGTACCGTGGCTGGGGGTATCTAGACGGGTTCATTAATTTGTGCCCGGTCCGACGGGTTTGGGTACACAGATCCGATCCGACGTGTTCACCTAGGTGGATACGGTATGACGTGTCTCTTTAGGAGACCGGTATGTTCTGTACTGTTTTAGCAGTGCATCCAGTAATTCTAGTAAGTCTGTTCTCGAGAAGTTCAAGTATTATGTTTTCAATGTATTAGGTAGTATTCTGTTTGAACTGTCATTAATGTATTTTTGATGTCGTGGTATGAATGATTGTTTTGCTATTCATTACAGTGTTCATTGTGTATTGTGTTCAAGTTCAAGTACGGTTTAAATATGCCGCTGTTTTCGAAGTTACGTCAGATAAAAACCCGAAAAGGGTTACTCGAAGAATCAGTTCCTGTCCCTCCTAGGGACAGTCCTGGACATTTCATGTATCATAAGCATGGCTTAGATGCCATATTGTATCTAGATTTATGGGTGGACTACACCAAACATCTCGAAGAGAAATATAGATGGCCTGTTTCAGGAACATGGGATGCCGAGTGCATCATGAGAGTAGAAGAAGCATTATGGAAAAAGAAAGCCAGACAATCCCAGAAAAATGCCATAGAATTATGGCTTAAAGAATCCCATAAAAGAACAGAGAAAGAATTCAGAAAAGCAGAATTAAGTAGGGAATCCTCAGAAAAAGCCCAAGAAAGGGAATTACTAGAAGAAGGTGAACGAGTTAGAGCAGAACAGTCAGACAGACAGAGAAATGCCCTTATTAAAGGTATGTATCCCCTTCTCGCCGAGGGTTTGCCTAAAGCGACCCCGGAAACACTCTGTAATTTACCGCCGCCCTTGGTCCCGACTAAGCTGCGTCATAAACCGACTGCAGCTGAAATTTTCCTTTCTTCCTATTTGGACGACACTGTCCCAGAATATGCTAATACGAATCCTATTCCGCCAGTTCAAGTCCAGCACCCTGTTAATAATGTAATTACTGTGCCTCCGGTCGTTGGCCCTGTTAATGTGCCAGCACCCCAGGATCAACCCACGTTACGTGCTCCCGCTTTGCCAGTCATGTTACCAGCAGCCGCACATTCAGTATTAGCTGACGATTCCAGTTCAGGAGGAGCAGGGGGAGGTACTCCTATCACCCCGCCTCAAACAAAGCGACTAACGCTGAGAGATGCAGCGTTACAACGTACGCCAAAAGTGACTACGTACGAAGCCCTCAAAAAGTATTTTAATGAGTGTGGATCTGATTGTAGATATGACCCAGTGCCAGGCGAAGATAGCATGATAATATATTCCATACGTTTACGACGAGTTGCAAGCTTCCTGGTTACCATATCAAATATGGAAAAGCATCTAGACAGAATATATCATTTTATCCAAACAGGGGAGAAACCAGAAAGTATTCACGAAGCTATGGTACACAGGAAAGTCGAGATTCAAGGCGTGATTTTACAATTTTTAATAAATTGTTTAATAAGAGAACAGGATTATCCTGATAAAAACAAAGAAGATATGAAAGTCCTGACAAGATGGAGTGACAATATAGCAGAAGGAAAACACAGAACACAAAATTGTATAGAAACCATGTACAGAAAGATTCGTAAAGAAATTATAAGTATACACCAAAAGGAGGAAGCACTGAGAGTAGCCGAGAAAGAGAATGACTCTTCAGACGAAGAGGTAGACAACGAGAATCCCTCCAGAATAGCGTATGTAGGTAGAACGAGACCTTCCGATAGACACACCCGCCTAGATTACAAGAAAGCCTTTCCTCCTCCCATACCAGAACAGTGTTCTCCTGAACAAGTATTCCAGGCCACCGATAAAGTTCTGAAACTACGAATAGGTTACAGTGAGCTTAGTACCATGCATGAACAAGAACTAGCCCGATCAGCAGTCCGATGCACTAGTGATTCTACCACGTTTTCAGACGAAGTAGTGGCTCAAATGTTTCTGAAACTGCCCCCAGCCGAGCAGCGACTGGTGGGTATGTACATGATCCAGCACCTCATCACACTGTACGAGAGTCAGCATTCTGATCCAGGTCCTTTATATAATGTATTAAACGAGTTACTCCTAAACAGATGGAAAGGTCTAGGTACCGATTTAATTAGTGTCATTTTAGAACAGCGCCACAAATACAGAACGTCCCTGACTCCGCATTTTGTTCCTGTTTCACCTTCGTTCTACATAGACAGACAGAATCCGTTACGAGAAGTGCATCCTGTTAAGGAAACGGGGGGAAATCTCGAACGAGTATTTGTTTACACCCCTATCACGAAAATAGAACTACTAGAAATGAAAAAGTTAGTGCCCTGTCACGATAAAGATCCAGCAGGGTTCCACCGAGAATTAAAAGACATGCTCCGTATGGGAGAATACACGTATCCAGATATCATCACAATGTTAAAGGTCCTGTTGCCTGTGGGCATATATGAAAAACTGAAAGAAAAAGAATGGGAGGTGGGAGAGAAAAAGATTGACTGGACCGCGTTAGAGAACGAAGATAATGCACGGGTCCCAGGTACTGGTCTTGGGGATAGAGCCAAAGAGTTGCCCGAACTGTTAATACAAGTCTTGCCAAGATTGCTAGCCACGAAAAAGGAAGATTGGGATGCCATCTCAGCCTGTAAACAGAAACAAGATGAAGACACTAGTGATTTTTATTCCAGATTTGAGAAATGTTTCATTATTAATAGCGGACTGAAAACAAGTAGTGAATCGTATCCACATCTTTTTGTTACTAAACTAGTTGAGAATTCTTTACCGCAAGTTAAAAATCGAGTATTGAAGGTCGAGAGTACTTGGCAAGCTAATACCCCGTCACAAATGCTCCAGATGTTACAGTATCACCAGAACCGAATCTGGGAAGAGCAAGAACACGAAAGGAGACGTATGAAAGACACGAAAATGAAAGTACTAGTTGCACAGTCTGTTCCACCAGATAGTCAGAAGAGGGGTCCGAATCAGACTAGTCATTCTGCAGCTCCCGTTAAAGGGACATGCAATTACTGTAAACAGCCAGGCCATTATATAAACGAATGTGCAGTTCTGAAACACAACATAGCTACAGGTAAGACGAAAGAGAGACCGCGTCCTCCTAGACAAGAACATGTTCCGCAGAATTCGCAGCCACCGCAGAACGCACAACAGACAGTTACAGTACCGCAGCCTATAGCTGCCACACAACACGTTACACAACAGATGTACCAGTACGCACAGTCAGATTATCCAGAATATCAGCAGTATTCATGAAATAGCCTAGAGAGGGAGGTTGGCTTGCCTCTCATCGAGATTCCTGTAGATCAAGAGGGTCCCTATGTACACAGTCAAGTATTAGGGAAAGACAGAAAGTTTCTGATTGATACAGGGGCAAGTAGGACTACCATCAGTCATGACGAGGTTCCAGGGGCTCCACTCTCAGGCTCAAGAAATGTTTCCCTGGGATTTTCAGGAAAGCCTATTGTTAATGAAATATCGAAACCAGTTTCCCTAGAAGTTGGTCCATTGTCCCGAACTACAGACTTGTTACTTACGAAATCCTGTCCTGAAAATTTACTAGGTATTAAAACATTGAAAGAATTAGGAGCCGTCATATGCTGCTCTCCGGAAGGAGTGAGATTGTTTTTACGTGATTTTAAAGGTCATTATGTGTTACGTGATTTTGATCCAAGATTGCTGAATGTACCACAGCATTTATGGGCGCAAGGTCCAACTGATGTAGGTTGTATGCACATTACACCATATCGTGTCACTCTGAAACAAGGTGTTGTATTACCACGAATCCGACAGTACAAATTGCCACCTGAGGCTGTAGCAGCCTTATCGAAAATTATTGACGAGCTCATTGCTCAAGGAGTAGTTGTAGAAACTGACTCCAATGTATGTAATTCTCCTATCATTCCGATTCTTAAACGTACTGACCCAAATGCACCTCCAGTTTATCGATTAGTGATTGACCTCCGAGAACTTAATAAATGTATCATACCTCAGTACCCTGTGATTCCAGATATCTCTTCCCTATTGACTGCCATTGATTCTGAAGCTACGTTCTTTACTGTTATTGATCTCAAGAACGCATTCTTTAGTGTTCCCATTCATCCAGACAGCCAGTTTTTTTTCGGATTCTGTTTAAATGGAAGAAGCTATAAATTCACACGTGCACCTCAAGGTTTCACAGAAAGTCCTAGTATTTACAGTCAAGCACTCAAAAGTCAACTAGACAGTATTCACATGCCAACTGACACTGCCCTGCTCCAGTATGTCGATGATCTATAGATCACAGCCCGTACAGAACGTGACTGCGAACGTGCGTCACTTACAGTCCTGTATTTTCTGGCAGCGATGGGGCACAAGGTGTCCCCTTCGAAACTGCAATTCTGTGTCCAGCAAGTGGTATACCTTGGACACTTACTGTCCAAGAGGGGTAGACAGTTGACACCTGACCGTATCCAGTTAATAGCACACCTTCCACAGCCCAAGACACAGAAGGAGGTACGAGCTTTTATCGGCCTCACTTCTTACTGCAGACAATGGATTCCTCAGTACGCATATCTAGCCAAACCACTGATACAGTTAACGACACAGGAGGCAGCCACATCGACTGTCCTCCCTTGGACTCAGGAACATACACTTGTTTTTAATGAGTTAAAGAAAGCTTTATGTAATGCACCCGTGTTAGCGACACCAAACTACAGTAAGCCTTTTACACTTTTTGTCACTGAACGTGATGGTACAGCATTATCTGTTCTCACGCAAGATCAAGCAGGACAACACAAGCCTTGTGCTTATTTTTCTAGCACATTAGATCCAGTAGCCCAGGCTCTGCCTGCGTGCCTCAAGTCAGTTGCAGCCACAGCTCTAGCTATCAGACAAAGTGATTCCATAGTGTTAGGACATTCCCTGACAGTACAAGTTCCACACTCAGTGGAAGTTCTTTTAAACCGAACACAGACTCAGCACTTGACAATTGCACGTTTAACGGGATATGAACTGACACTGTTTCAGCCACACATAGAAATCAGACGCTGCAACATTTTAAATCCTGCTACACTGTTACCCTCGATTACATCAAATCCTGCCACACATGACTGTGTGGAAGTTATTAACACCATGACAAAGCCAAGACAAGACTTGACAGACATTGCATTACCTGATCCCGACCTGACACTTTACGTGGATGGTTCATGTATGAGAACAAGAAAAGGAGAGTTAGTAGCCGCGTATGCAGTGACTACTGAAACTGAAATTATAGAAACACATCGTATTGACACCTTGTCTGCTCAAGCAGCAGAGCTCATCGCTCTGACCCAAGCCTGCATACTAGCTAAGAACCTGAAAGTAAACATATACACAGATTCACGTTATGCATTCGGAGTCGTTCACGACTTTGGAGTACTCTGGCAAGAAAGAGGTTTCATGACCTCTCATGGAGCCAAGATTCAGCATGGCCCCCTCATTCAAGCTCTGTTAGAAGCAATACATTTACCGAAAGCCATTACGATTATGAAGTGCAAAGCACATACGAAAGCCACTGACACCATTTCCCAAGGTAACGATCTAGCAGATCGAACAGCCAAGCTTACAGCTCAGACTCCAGACATTCCAGTTAACACGACAAAGACAGATGTTCCAGATCAGACGACTTGTATGACAGTGAAGGACCCTACACAAGATGTACTAGACATACAGACACATGCTACCCCAGACGAAATCAAGAAATGGTCTGAACAAGGAGGGGTCCAGACAGATCAAGGATGGTTGACGAAGGGAAAAGTCACATGGTTTCTCCCCGACTCTATGGTTCAAGTCATTATTAACACCGCACATAGTCCAGCACATTTAGGAGAAAAAGCCATGTTAGACAGCATCCAGAACCTTTGGTTTAACAAGCATTTACGAGCAGCAGCAAAGCAGAAAGTGCGCACCTGCATGATATGTTGTCAGTTCAATCCAGGTAAAGGTGTTCCGGTGGAACAAGGTGGATTCCATCCTCCTGACCACCCTTTTGAAGTCCTCCAGATGGATTATATTCAGATGGATCGATGCCGAGGTTTCAAGTATGTCCTCGTAGTTGTATGCGCTTTGTCCAGATGGACAGAAGCATATCCAGTCCCAGATTACACTGCTGCGACCACTGCCAGGCAGTTGGTTCGTGAGTTTTTCCCCCGCTATGGTTTGCCCAGGGTCGTGTATTCAGACAACGGCCAGCCATTCTCATCCGAACTCATGAAACAAGTATCCCTTCTGTTAGGGTACCAGTGGAAGTTCCACTGTGTGCGACACCCCGAGGCAGCTGGCCTCGTCGAGAGACATAATCAGACTCTGAAAATCCGCATTGCAAAGGTTTGCGCAGAGAAAGGCGTAGATTGGATGGTAGCCCTGCCAGTCGCCCTTTTTTACATGAGAATGGTCGCTCACTCCCGTTCTGGTCTGTCATCTTTCGAGGTTGTATTCAGTCGTCCCCCGAACATGTGGGGTACACCTATGCCACGTAAAATTACCGATGTTGACAGTAATATGCTGACAGATTACCTAGCTTCCTTGATGTCTGCACTACTCTCTTGTCGTTCACAGGTCGCGGCTGCCTTTCCAGATAACACTCAAGTGAAACCGCACGAGGTCATACCAGGCAACCTCGTACTAGTGAGGAACTTTGATCGTTCAAGTCCGCTGGAGCCCCGCTGGAAAGAGACGAAACTTGTTCTGATGACCACAAGGACCGCAGTGAAATTGGAGGGCCGGAAGGGGTGGCTACACTCCAGCCACATCAAGCGTTTTCATGGACTCCGTCCAAAGACTTTTCTCAAGGACTGCCCCGATACTGACTCTAAACTTCCCCTGTTAGAGAAAACTCCGCAGCAGGAGTATAAAAACAAATTACGGTCTAGCAAGTCAGACAGTTTAATTGTTTAAGTCCCTCTCGGGTGAAGCGGTTAGACAGGTTCCTGACATGTATGAGATAGACCCCCATAGTGAGAGAGTTAGACAAAACTCCAAGAAAATACGTTACTGTAAGAATTTGCGCAGCAGATGCGTTATCACTTTATTGTTTATGTTATTTCTGAGTCTTACGATTACATGCATGGGTTATGTTTTACATGTATTTTTTCCTCCTATTGATTCGCATGTACATCTTTCCTCTAATGATACAGTAGAGCACACTTTTAGTGAACTACCTCCTCACGAGTTATCCTATCGACTTGCCATGCGCAACAATACTTTTATACGAATGTTACACTATTCACACCAGACTAGCAATGCCACTGATTGTTGGGTGTGTGGTCGACTCCCCCCTTTCCAGACACCGAAGGGAGTTCTGCCACTCTTTCCCTATCCGTTTTCACACAATGGTTCGTGTGGAGCATGGTTTACGATAACATCATCCTCAGACGATAAGTCCCTTCTGAATAGAACATGTTTCCCAGACAAGGAAGGTCTTTCCCATAGAACAGGGTTAGATCTAGAAAATGAAGTATATGATCTAGGTAATTTCTCCTCGAATTTCATGGTTTTGAATGTTCAGTCCGAGACTACTCCAGATTTGCCCGCTATTACAGTCCTACCAGTGAAAGGCGAATTATGTGTTAGAAGGAATGGCTCAGTACATCTAGGACACAGTGATTGTACTACTGTGGTCGAGTATAGTGACAGTGGGAAATCTAATCTCAAAGCCTCACGTCATTCGTATTTTGTGTGTGGTCAGACCGCATATGTACGTCTGCCCCTAGATTGGGATGGAACATGTTACATTGCCTTCCTACTGCCACCAGTTTTCCTAGCCCCATCCGATTATCACAGAAATACACATCTAGTACACGTCAGACATAGAAGGGAGATCGAGTCCCCAATTGTCGATCAAACTGAAACTACATTAGAACAGTATACAGACTTCAATAAAGGTTTCTTTTTCTTCATAGGACCTGTCCAGAATAGTAAGCTAATACGTAGGTTAACCAGAACCCTTGAAGCAGTAGTGAATGAGACTACTTCCGCTCTAGGTAACTTAACAGAAGAACAATCTGCTATGAGATTTGTCGTTCTTCAGAACCGCCTTGTTCTTGACGTCATACTGGCCGATAGGGGCGGAGCTTGTAGAGTCATCGGATCTAGTTGTTGCATTTTCATTCTTAATAACGCACCGTCTGTTTATTCAGCTATAACGAGACTTCATAAAATCGCCCATCAGTTGCACCAGAATCCAGGCACCTGGACATGGTCCGGTTGGCTCTGGAGTATAATTTCTGCCTGGGGATGGAAAGTATTGTCTTTCCTAGGAATAGTAGTAATGATCATATTCAGTTGTTGTCTATGTTTACAATGTGGCCCTGCGATTTGCGGCTTGTGCGCTACCTCTTGTATTCCAAGTCCTAAGTCCCATTCCAAGAAGATAAGAGACGAGCAAATGATGATATATGAACAGATAGATGGTATCATGAATATTGATGTTTCCTGAAGGAAACGTAGGGAACAAGGAGGGAATGAGGAAAATTGAATTTTGCCCTGTCATGTGTCCCTACGTGTTCCCCATTATATGTTATATGTGCATGATCGATATGCATATGTTCCCCTTGACCGAATAAAGACGCAATTATAGTTGTGTCCAACGTTAGTATGCCAGTTATCCAGTCCTCGTGAAAGCAACGAGTATTAGGCCTATGTTGCCAACGTCTTTCCATTTGTGCACGTTAATTCATCGAGTTGTCCCCGTTTCTAGGCCTCGTAGGGCCCGGACACCAGATTCAAGCTCAAGTCTCCTGAAATCACTTCGAGGAGCGATGCAGCCCCTCCCGCATCCCTGACCCTTCACTTACTTTCTGCCAAGCAGCGCGGTGCCCGGCCTGGCCTGCCTGCCTGTCTGCCAAGAATATGTTATGCTTCCAGTTATCAGTTCAGCTCCCCAGCTTCACATTCCTAAGCTAACGAACCGCATAAACATCTTCAGCTATAGTCTAGTCTTCCTGTCTCCATGCAAGAGAATTACTGAATTAATATTCATAGAAGATTCATAGCACACGCAATACATAAAGAATATATGCATGCACCAGCCTTAGTGTCAAGTAGCCTTTGCCCTGATGACTTTTAGATTTAAGCAACATGTACTCCAAACACGAGATACCAGATATGCTATAGGTACATGTCGTCCTGACATCCCAGACTTTAGTCTCCTCTTCTAGTGCCAGAAGTCAGAGCCCCAGCTCTCCCCAGTTACACGTCATGGCTCGTTTGCGCGCACCAGTAGGTTAAAGGTTCCAGCTGCCCAGGTAGCCCCCTCCATGTATCCACCCATTTATGACACTTCTGTGACGTTTACATCACATGTCTCCGTGCACGCCCTGTGCACGCCTTCTTTGCACGCCCATATGTTCTTATCTTTCGTTTGTCACTTGTCACGCCTACTGTATGCAATGCAATTATACTGTTTTACTATATATACTGTATGATGTTAATATGACATGGCGAGGCTTTTCTTCCCCCTTGTGTCTGTCCCTTCCTGAGCCTTTACAGGTGATGGAACCCGATGGTCCATTGGCTCGAGCCATCCGATTAAAGCCCATTTTGACTCAGATACCACGGATTCTGCCTCTTATTTATTGAGCTATCTGTTTCAGTTAATGCATAGAAAAATAGTACCGGTAATTAATTATTTATTTACCACAACATAGTAGGCCGGCTTTAAGGAAGCAAACCACAGACAAAAAAAATACAGCATGGGAAATAAATATGCAGTGGAAAAGAGGGGGAGAGAGCAATAAAAGAAAAGGCGAGAGTGACATGGTCCGGTCATCCACTATTCTTGAATGTCCAGAGAGAGGGGAGACAAATCGGATAACGAAGACTAGGTTAGTTGACGTTGGTCATGAAAGTATGTATTTAGGAGATGGGGTTTCAGGTCCCTTTTGAAACAGGAGAAGGAGGGGTTGCACCTGAGGACTCCAGGAGAGCGTTCCATTTCCTGGGAGAGTTGCCCGAAAATGATCGGTAGTGGGTGGTTTTCTTTTTCAATTTCGGAGGAATAAGAAGGAATGAGTTGGAGCTTCTTAGTGTTCTGGATTGACCTGCTCTACTCAGTTTGTTATTTAGGTAGTTGGGGTCAGGAGAGTGAAGGCTTTTGTGTGTGATGCAGGCCAATTTATAGATACATCTCCCCATGGGAAGCCAATTGAGGTAGGTGAGAGCTGGAGTGATGTGTTCAAATCTTTTAACTCCAGATACGAGTCGACCGGATATGTTCAGCACTGCTCTTAGAGGGGCTAGGTGAGCTTTTGGAGTCCCTGTAAGGATGGCGTTCCCGTAGTCGATTTTAGAGAGAACTAGGGATTGGACTACTGTCTTGAGGTCATCGTGGGGTAGAAAAGGTTTCAGTTTCTTGAGGTGTTTAAGAGAGAAGAGAGCACTTTTTGCAGAGTTTTTAATGTGAGCCTCCATTGATAAGTTCTTGTCAAGAGTGATGCCTAGAGACTTGACTGAGTCGGATAGGGTAAGGGGGCAGTTTAGGGAAACCAGATTCTTGAGACAATCTTGGATTGGACGATGGTTACTTTTTGGAGAGAATAGGATTTGTTCCATTTTGTCTGGGTTGAGCTTTGAGTGGTTAACGTAGAACCAAGTTTGTATCTCGGTTAGGGTGGTATTGAGGAGTTAGATGTCGCTGGGAGACTTGATCCTAAAATAGATTTGGGTGTCGTCCGCGTAAAGGTGGTAATTCACTCAGGCTTTTTTTTAATATGATTGTGAGGGGCTCCATGAAGAGATTGAAGAGGGACGGGGAGAGGATTGAGCCTTGCGGGACCCCAAGTGTGACTTTACTTGGCTTTGAGAGACATGAGTTAATTTTAATTTGTTGTAAGCGGTGTTGAAGGAAGGAGATGAACCATTTTAGAACTGTGCCATTAATGCCGGACCGTTTCGACAGGGTCTCCAAAAGGGTTGGATGGTTTACTGTGTCGAATGCCACAGATAGGTCAATAAGGATGAGTAGGCAGGCATCTCCTTCATCTAGGGCCTTGTGAATGTTGTCGGCGACGTTGAGCATAGCTGTTTCCGTGCTACAGCCTTTTCTGAAACCATATTGAAAGGCATCAAGGAGGTTGAACTTATCAATGTGATTATTGAGTTGGAGGAGGACACATTTCTCCAATGTTTTTGCAAGGAATGGGAGGTTAGAGATAGGTCTGAGGTTGTTAAGATCATTAGAGCCAGCCCCAGGTTCCTTGAGAATGGGTGTGATTTGTCCTAGTTGAAGGGAGTCTGGAACACAGCCTGAGGTGAGAGAGGCATTGATTATTTTTGTCCAGAAAGGGGAGATGGTGTGGTGGAGTTCTTTTATGATTGTGGAAGAGAGGGGGTCCATGGAGTGGGAGGAAGGTTTTAGATTGGAAATTATCTTGAAGACCTTGTTTACCGACATTAGCTCAAAGTCAGACCAATGCGCATTGTTTACCTAGAGGTAGGTCTGATTGTCTTTGTTAAGAGCTCTATCCGAGTGGACCAGGGAGGTTGAAGGGGGGTAGGTTAAGGGGGAAGGGGGTTAGCAGTTTATAAGAAGGATTGATCAATTTTAGAGACTTTATTGGTGAAGATGGTGGCAATTTCTTCACATCGCTCATTGGTGGCTTCGATTTCTTGAGAGGGAGTGCAGTTAGTTTGTCGTTTAACAATGTTGAAGAGTTCTCATGGTCTGTTTTTTGCCCGATCAAGTTGACTGCGGAAAAAATATGCCTTTTCACTGAAGATGTGTTTTTTGTATGACCGTCGAGCAGATCTAAGATGTGTTAGGTGCAAGGACGAGGGGTTTTGTCTGCAAGACCTTTCCGTTTGTCTGAGTTGGCGCCGTTCATGGATCTGGCCCTCCAGGACAGAATTTGGAGAACCCTACATTATGCCATTAGTCAGTGTGTTCTGTTCAGTTAGTCTTTATTCGATCATTTTCAATCATAAAAGACATGTTACAGTCATAAAAGTGTTGTTAAAAAGAAATCACCATAAGAACATACAATCTACAAAAATGAATATCAGCATTATCGAAATACCCTGGCAAATATATATTATGTAAAAGTTAAATAACTCTAAAAAGGATTTCATATATACCAATATCATACAAGGTCTATTTGGGAGATACCTGCTTACCAATGGTGTGCTCAAGTAGTAATTCCTATAGCAGGGAGATTTTTCCTTCGCAGTGCCCAGGACCAGCTAAGAAATTTCGTTGTGGCGATGAGAATGTCAGCTCAGGTGTTTGTTACCAGAATACGGAGAGCTGTCATACCCGATCTGGTACCAAGGTTGGAACACAGCGGCTTAAGCCACTTGCGGCGGGGGCTTTGATAGGCCGGGCACACAAACAATACATAGGTTATCGACTCTTCCTGGGATGAACAAGAGGGGCAGCTAGTATCTTGGGCCTTATTCCATTTTGCAGTTAAAGATCTTAACGGGAGAGTGCCCACTCTAAACTAATTATATAATTTCCTGTCACCAGGCTTCGTTATCAAATTCCAGTAGGCTTCTATTTTTACTGCAAACTTGTGTTCCAGAAAGGTACCTGTGAGTGAATTACTGCCCACCATTTACAAGGTCTTCCTAGTGATCATTTCCCAGTAGAGTGCTTTATACTCATTTGTGTTGGAAAATTAGTTCCCTGTCGGGTCTTCCCACAGGTGTCTGAGCCCCATGTCAAACAAATTACACTTAAGCCTCTGCAGCCATTTGATTTTCGAGGACAGATCAGCATTTCTAATATACAATAAAGCATTGGCTTAAGACACCAATTCTGAGTGGTCCATAACCTCCTCCAATAAGCTAGGGGTCTAAATCCTGCCACCTCATCAATGGAAGTACAGCCTAGGTCTAATAGCAGGGGCTATAGGGGTTGATTGTGGAAGGGCGGTCAAAGTTCTCAGAAACTTGTCTTGTGCCAGAACTAGGGGTGACAAATTTTCGAACCCCCAGAGTTCCATACCATATATTATAGAAGCTCTGATTTTACTGTTATAAATCGTTATAGCAGGCCCCACTGGTTTAGTAGATGAAAGTCAATGTTCTTTTAGTTGGGCTCCTGCTAACTGGTTGTGCCTAAGAACTAGGGCATCTAACTGGGGTGTCCAGTTCATCCTCCTACCCATAGTCACTCCTAAATATGTAAAGGTATCTGTTCGTTCCAAGGATGCTTTTTCCATTTCTACTCTGCCTTTGATGAGTTTATGTTTGTGCAACACCATAAACTTTGTTTTGTCAACATTTACTATAAGATCATGATCATTGCAAAACTCTGTGAATCTGTCAAGGGCACGTTGCAGACCAGTTTGAGTTTTAGATAAAATTAAAGTATCGTCCTCAAACATTAAAAGAGGTACCTTTGAACCGGCAAGAGATGGCGCATCGGTTGGAAAATGAGTATAGTAAGTGATTACCTTATTTATAAATAGGGAGAATAGGGTGGGGGCAAGGACACACCCTTGCCGCACTCCCTTGTTAACTGGGAACCAATCAGTTAATTAGCCCTGCTGTCACCACCTTACCTTTGCATAATTTGCCTCATGCAATTTAACAATAAAGCCTAGAATTTCTAGGGGCATCCCAGCCTCCTTTAATGAGTCCCATAGCTTATGGCATGGCACTAAATCAAAAGCTGTTTTTTAATCAACAAAGGCTGCGTAGAGGGTCCACCTGCAAGGATCACTGTACTCCAATAAATCATCATAAATCTAAAAACTTGATCAATGGTGCTGACGTGGGGTCTGAAGCCCGCTTGATAGGTAGATAATACATTCTGGTCTACTACCCATTTGTTAACCCTACCTAGCACAAGTCTAGCCACTATTTTCTGTAAGGTATCAATTAGGCTTATCGACCTATAGTAGCTAGGACTGGCGCGGTAGCCCTTTTTATATATGGGGATGATTTCAGTCCCACGCCAAGTATCTAGTATTGGTGCACCTCTATCGATAGCATGTATGATATTAAAAATGTACTCTGTCCAGTTCTTCCTATCAAAATTGTAAATATAGGCCGGGATACAATCCGGGCCGGGGGCCCTCCCTGCTGAAACCCTGTCCAGGACCCTTCCTATCTCTCCGTTGCCAAATGTTAAAACATCCTCGGTATTAACCTCAGGATAGGCTGTTACATTACTTGTCGAGGAAGCAAATTGAGCTTGGTAATGCTCCACCCAGAGTTCAGGAGGTATACTATTAACTGGAGTAGAGTCAATCACTCCACTGCCCCATTTGACCAGTTGCCAAAATGTAGTCCTATTCTTCCCCTTGGTAGCATCACTTAAGCTTACCCATCAATCCTCATCGAAAACCTTCTTTGCCTGCATTTGTACTTTTTTGTAGTTTGCCCATGCCGTTTTGATCTCATGGGGTACTCCTGTCTTGATTGCGGTTGTGAGATTCTTAAATGCAGCTCCTCATGCCTTATCATACCATTTGGCCGATTTGTTTACAGAATGCCTATATGGTCTCCTATTTTTCATAAACAGTGACTTAAGTTTAGCAAATAGATCCTCGTGAACCTTCATGAGGTCTAAAAAAGAATTATCGTGGGCATCTATAGAGCCAAGCAGTATTAAAGTTTCTTCGATGGATAGCTTAATCTGCTTTACGGCGCCTTCATCATCTGAGACTACTGCCCATTTCACCCGGCGACAATCTTGGGACATAATTACTTCTACTATAGCGGTTTCCAGGACAGCATTGGGGTAATCCAATACCTTCCTGGCTAAAGTTAATAGAAGAGGATCATGGTCGCTCTCTGGTCTATGGTGAACCAACATGCCCACAAGTCTAGACCATAGCTTCAAGCTAAGGAGAATGTAATCGATTCTACTACGTCTAGTCCCATTGGAGAAGGTATTAGTACCATCCATGTCTGAGAGTGATCTCCCTTTGGCAGCCCTGAGCCCCAGCCCCAGAGATAGACTTTTTAGCTGCAACGCCGCTTCGGACCATTGATTAATTGGTGGCAGCGATAGAGACAGTATCCCCCAGTTCTAGTCCTCCTCCATGCTAAGGCTGTAATCATCTAGGTCCAGGGGCTCAAATGTGCAATTTAGATCACCTGCGATGACCAGGAAATTTGAGCCGTCTAGTTCATTTATAAATGTGTCCAGGAGGGCAATAGTCGGCGAGGCTTTCCCACCCACCACCCCTCTTGCATACACATTAATTAGTATGAAATCTGACTCTCCCTCTGAGCTGACCTTAATGGCAAGGATGTCAGGGCTGTCTATGAATAATTCCTATGTTTGGAGTGATGTCTGTTGATTGACCCATATTAACAATCCCCTGCTAGGTCTCCCCTTGGTGTTAGAAATTGCCTCTTTGCCAAAAGCCAAGTATTCTGGGCGGCAAATGATATCTACCGACCAGGTCTCCTGAAAGGCAATAAAAGCATACCCCTCAATAAAATTTGACCAATCAAAAGACAAGGTTTTACTAAGTAGGCCAGCAATATTCCAAGATAACAGAGAAGTTGGGGAGGAGTGTATGCCCTCAGAATTTGCAGGAGGTGCTAAGAGCTCCAGAGAAGCCTGGCTCTTATCCCCCATTAGACGCAAACCCTTTTTAGGGCTTTGAAGAGAGATGGGACAGCCATCAGAAAGCTCTACCAAGATCTGGGTAGGTGAATGTAGTCAATCACATAGATCTAAGTTGGATAATTGGGCATATCTATTAGATAAAGGGATGTCTATTGGTCTTTGTACTAATCCAAAAGGTACCCGTGAGAGAGGGCCCCGGTTTATAAAAATACTCTAATGGTAGAATAGACACTCTATCAGGGTTTCTTCCTGGCATCCCTCCCAAGTTAACCAACAGAAATATGGCTATGTGAACATTATTAAAGTTAACAACTACACAATCTAGATTCTCTCCTTTCCTGGATGGACCTATCCACCAAATATGTCTAGCCATGATCAAATGCTTTTCAACACCCTCCTCCCAAATCCCAGCATCCAGAAATTGAGTGTTAAACCAATGAAGCACTTTAAGTAGTAGTTGGTCAGTAGTTTCAGTCTGTGCTGTCCGCAGGGGCGTTACATTCCACAGAACTACCACTAGTGGAGCGGCTGCTGGAGGAAGATGGAGGACCATGGGGTATAGTTGCACATCGTTCTGTTCCGAGCTCCTAGTTCCTTGTGGTCAGATAGATCTACTGACTGTTGCTGTTACTGTTGCCACTCTACCATCACCCAGAGTACTCATGATTGATTGGGCAAATTCACCTGATAGATTCCCTACATCCGCATCATTCCTATGGGAAAAAGCTAGTTGTTGTTGTGATGCTGAAGCTACATCTGTATCCGTCCCGGGAGCAGTTTGTCTCGTTGCTTGTGGACACCGAAGCGTCGGTTTGGCTGCGACCAGGGCTGGCACCATATTACCCGGGTTGCAGGATATATTCTCAGCAGTAGGTTTAGATTGAGCATGAAGGCCCTCTAAGTCAGAAAAACCTGTCATAACCTAGGTTTCAGAGTTTGTTAGGCGTTCCTCAATCCGAGTCAACCTGTAGGTGATTGGAGATAATAAGGTTGCTAATAGATTTTCAAGTCTTCTCAACATTTCCTCATTAAAGTTCGAGCAGGGGCTAACCATAGCAGCAAAATTGAAATCCGAGCAGGCAGTAGCAGTTTTATCTTGTGTGCTGCGCTCGTCTGTTGGAAGGCGTCCGTTTTTGTTAGTCCTTGGCACTTTTGCAATGGCAGGCCTCTGTGGCCCGCTCCCCTTTTCCTTTTTACTACTGGGTCGGGATTGGGTTGATTAAATGTGTTTTTATTTTTAGATAAAGATCTTGCCGATGTAAGCGGGGGCACACTAGGAACAGTCTTATGTACAGCTACTGGTGATTTTACAGTGTCCTCCAATGATCCGGTTATGGAGGTCAAAGAGCCGCTTGCCTCATTAATAATCATGGGCACATTACAATTAACAACAGAGTGGACGGAAGAACAAGCTGAGGCAATTATGCCAGGGAAGATCTTTTAGTTTGTTGCGGATCCAAGGATAAGCGGCGCTCTGTTATCGCTATCTCTTTTTCAAACACAGACGTTGCCTTAGTATAAATTGATCTAAAGTACCCGTCACACTGCTACCATTAAGTGACAAGCAGGCTCAGGTGCGGGAAAAAAACAACCTTGCTCCCTAGGACTTGCAGCCTCTGTGATGCAGCATCCACCTCTGTGCTCTAAGCATCAGTGTTTCTGCTGGCATATCTGCTAAATGGCATTCTGCTGGCATACAGTGGGCTATGGGACTGGTACAATTTCTTATGAACTCTGGAAAAGGTGCTGAGTGTCAACAACCCACATAGAACAAGCCCATTATATGAAGTTTCACATTAGTTCCATATCTAATCACCCGCATCTCAGTCCTAAGCATTTAACCTATCCTATTGACCAACATATTCCACTCCCCACCATTTCACTATTTCCAGCTGCAGTTTTGAAGGGGATATAAATGTAATTAATTGTATTTTGAAACAAAGTGTTGGAGGGAAAGGAGCCCATCCAGGATCAAAGAATTGGTTGAGTATGAGCTGATAGTGGGGCATACAGATGGGGACACTCCTCTGATCCACTAGCAGTAGCAAGACCTTTGACCTCCTGTCAGGGCAACTGATCCCCCCTGGCACAGCTCCACTGTTAAGGCACTGCCCCCGGTGCCTTCTGGTGATCCAGGTAAGGTGTTTGAAGCCCTCCTCCACCTGCAGGCTCCTGCCCGTGCCTCATCCCTAGTGGTCTAGTGGAAGATCCTGCTTTTCTGCTAGTTCACTGTGTGTGTGTTCCTCTTTCTGTTTTTCCTCACTCTTGTTCTCTGCCTCTTTTGACTTTTTTTTGCCTTTATTTCTTTTTACCTTTGTTTCCCTGTATATGCTGTCCTTTTTCCCCATTTCTGCTGCCACCGTGGCCCTGCCCCGTGTGTTCCCGTTCCCAGATGCTAACCCTCCCCTGACTCCTACTCAATGGCAGTAGCTGTGTGACAAGGTGAGCAAGACCTCTGACCTCCTGGTCAGGGTAACTGCCCACCCCCTCAGCCGCTCCACTGTTAAGGCACTGCCCCAGCGACTTCTGGTTATCCAGGTAAGGTGTTCAAAGCCCTCCTCCACCCACAGGCTCCTGCCTGCACCTCAACCCTGGAGGTCTAGTAGAAGAGCCTGCTCTTCTGCTAGTCTGCTAGTCTGCTGTGTGTGTGTCTTCCTCTTTCTGCTTATCCTCTCTCTGAGAAAACTGGAGAAACAACAAAAACATGGAAGCACGCTCCGCCTACAAGACCACAACCCAGGCACACCACCATCTTATCAAATCAACTAAGATAAAATTCATCCAAGACAGAATCCTCTCTAATGCCCACAGCTCGAAGGAACTCTTCACCATCATACAAGAATTCACCAGACCGAATGGTGAAACCACTGATGTTCCACCCTCCCAAGACCTAAGCAACAAACTTAGCTCCTTCTTCCACCACAAGATCAATACGCTCTACGACAACTTTGATGACCAAGACCACAGCACCGATGCAACACCCCCACCAGCAATGCCATTCAGCCAACCCTCCTCACCTGGACCCCTCTCACCGCAGAAGAGACCGCACAGACTATGAAAAACATCCACTCCGAGCATCCACTGACCCCTGCTCACAGCACATCTTCCACAGGGCTACAACCGCCATCGCACCTGAACTACAATGAATGATCAACTGCTCCCTTGAGACAGCCACATTCCCCGATGACTGGAAATGCGCCGAAGTCAAACCCCTCCTCAAGAAGCCCTCTGCAGTACTGGCAGACCTCAAGAACTTCAGGCCCATCTCTCTTCTCCCCTTTGCCACCAAAGGCATAGAGAAAGTCATCAACATCCAGCTAGCTCACTTCATAGAAACCAACAACATCCTCGACTCCTCTCAGTCTGGAATCTGCAGGAACCACAGCACCATGACCACCCTCATAGCCACCACTGACGACATCCGCACTCTCCTTGACCGAGGCCACATTGCAGCCCTCATCCTCCTAGCCCACTCAGCAGCCTTCAACACTGTCTCCCACTGCACACTAGCCTCCAGACTCCATGACGCCGGCACTGTAGGGAACTGCCTTAGACTAGATTGGGTCTTTCATCTCAGCAGAACACAAGGAATAAGACTCCTGCCCTTCCTCCCTGAACCTACAGCAATCAGATGCGGAGTACCTCAAGAATCCTCACTGAGCCCCATGCTCTTCAACATCTACATGGCCCCGTCACAACCATTGTCAGAAAACATGGACTCAACATAGTCTCATACGCTGATGACACCCAACTCATGCAATCCCTCACCAAGAAACCCGACATCACCAGACACAGTTTCGAAGAAGGGATGTAGGCGGAAGTTCTTGAGGTCGGTGGGGTGCGCTGTTGGTTTCTTCAGGAGACTAAAAACTTTTTTGAAGGCCTTTGTTTGCAGAAAGTCTAGGAGTTTTCCATCTTTGCCATTTCACACTATGCTTGCATCGGTTATTGCAGGTAGTAGCTTAGCGGCCATCACTGATATTAGTGACGTGAACGAGGGACCATATAGTTTCTTTGCAATGGTGCAGAAAGCATAAATAATGCCATTTCCTTTTTTCCAGATATTGTTTCTGAAAATTAAAATTTAATCTATTGTCTTTGTATACCCCCAGGTACTTATACGTACTTACTATTCCAAGGCTTGTCTCTCCCAGTTTGAATTGATACTGATACCGCGCGCTGTTCGTGACTGACATAGTTTTTGTTTTAGTGTTGTTAATTTTCAATGCATTGGTGTTAGCAAACATTAGGAGCTCATTAAGTGCTCTTTGTAGGCCTATTCGGGTCAGACTAAACAAGCTATATCGTCTGCGTACGAAAGATGCGTTATGGGCACTGATCCGAAGCGCGGAGGGTGTGTATTTGCCTGATCCAGTTGGGGTGAGAGATCTGCCATAAAGAGGTTAAATAAGTGGGTGGCTAATACACATCCTTGTTTCAGTCCAATCTCCTTTTGTATCCTTTTGGACAATTTCGTAACATTCACTATTTTCACACGGACCCGCATGCACGTACACAGTTGTATAATGGGTCATAACATTGTTTCCGGGAGACCCAGATTCTGTAGTTTAGTCCATAACAGCCGGCGGTTCACACGATCAAATGCCGCTTTAAAGTCTATAAAACACAGTTGTAGTGGTCTTCGCTGGTGTTTGCACTTATTTGCTATTGTGGCAAGGGCTAAAATATTCATGTTGTGCCACATCCTTTGCAGAACCCTGTTTGATTAAATGGGATCAGCCTTTTTATGTTGGACCATTCTACCAAGTCCTCCAGGATTAATGAGGCAAAATATTTCGCTTCCACATCCATGAGTGCAATTAACCGATAGTTTGCCGGGTCTGCCCTGTCACCTCCCTTAAAGATCGGATTAATGATTGACCATTTCTAACTTGAGGGAAGGGTATTTGTTAGACTAATTTCATTGTAGAGACCTGATAACGATTTCGCCCAGTATTTAGGATAAGCCCTGAAGATGGCCTGGGGGATGCCATTTGGACCTGGGGCCCCATCGTTGCGACCCTGTTTTAAAATTCTGGAGATATATTCTACTATGTAGTATTGACTTTCCAGGGCTAGAGTGGTACAGAGATCTTGTGATCCAGGGTGATTCTTCCCAGAGAGTTTAGGGACAAGAGTTTTGCTGTTACTGTTAGTTACGCTTTTCGAGAATGTTGTGAGATCTTCAAATGTTTTACTTAAGTGAACTACCCAACCATTCTCTGATACAGAGGCGTTATTTATCACTTTTTTTAATCTTATTGTGCCATTTACTAATTCCCTGAAGAGCCTGTTGTTCGCTTGTTTGGCAAAAAAAAGTAGCTTTGTCCAGAATGTCTCCTGTTGTGCTTTCTGGTCCTTCCAGATTACATTTTTGTACAGCCTCTTGATATTCTATACTTCCCGCCAGGTGTGATTTGGGACTTTCTGTGTGTTGTTTTTTCTCACCGCCTTCCTCAGTTCTTTTCTTAGGGAGTAGGCCTTGCTGGACATATTTGCATTAGGCTTGAACCTTCTGATCTGTGCATAATTAATTTTAGGTGCCTGAATTAGTAGTTTGTTGTGAAAGTGGATCAGTTCTATACTGAGTTATTGCCGGATATGATCTTTGCTTCAATTATTTCTTTTGCTAGTGATGTTAGTTCTTGCAGAGTTCCCGCTGACAATCTTATTAGTTTCAGATTTGTTGTAGTCAATTGAACGATCTCTATGGGTTAAGTGCTTGATCGTATATTTCATCACGCTGGTGAGTAAAGGAAGCGTTAACATTATATAATCTAAAATTGACTGGGAGTTGGCACCCTGATAGGTTGACCGCGGTAGAGTATCATCTTTTGTTCTACCGTTTAAGACTCGCAAGCCTGGATGTTCTAGTGCCAGAACCAGCTTTTGCCCATTCAATGTGTGTGCAGTTTACACTGCCATGTTGCCTTGACATTTAAAATCCCTTACCAAGCCTTAAACTCTGCTTTTATTACATATGCATCACTCCTTAGTGATGTTTTGTGTACTTAAAAGGTAGGACATGTACTTTTCAGTTTTATATGTCATGGTAGTGAAATACTACCAAATTGGTTTTCACTACTTTGAGGCCCACCCCTTCCATAGGTTAACATGGGGGATTCCTTATTACATCTAATAAGCTGTCATTCGGAATTGGAAGGTGGTAGATCTGTCATGTTTATTACCTATGGAATTGTAATGATAAATCCTCTTTAATGGCAAAGTCAAATTGGAACTTTGGCGTGACTTGATGGGACATCCTGGGAGGATGGGAGGGAGGAACTGTGCATAGCCTCACACTTACACCTAAATAAGTTGTGTCCCCTCCCCACAAAAGGTTCTGCAACCCCCCCTGTGGTAAGTCTGGGACCAGGTCAGTGAGGAACTATGTGAACTTCAAATTTGAAGTCTCCCCCATGTTAAAAGCACCAGTGGGTATAAGAAATAGATTTCAGACCATACCACTTCATTACACTGCTCGTCCTCTGGATACTCTTGAAGGTAGAAGTACTTCTGTGCTGCTGGACTGCCACTCTGCTTGACTTCTACTCTTAAAGAACTGTCTTGCTGTGCTGACCTGCTGCCAGCTGTCCTTCTGGTCTGAGTAAAAAGGACTGGACCTCCATCACTTGACCCCAGGAAGCCAGAGTAACTCCAAAGGCTAGACAGACTTTCAGCTATCTAAGTCTGCCCCGTACTCTGCTATCTGTGAGTATACCCTGCCAAGTGGTGCCACCCTAATCCTGGACCCTTGGAAGAGGACCTTAGGTCCATGCCTAACACTTCACCTCTGCTAAAGAGACAACTGGCTTATCACAGCTACTGCGTGGTGAGCACCAACACATCTTTGTCACTGCGTAGATCGTAACCAGTGCATCACCCCTGTTTACATGGACCAGCACTAAAGCATTGCTGCATCTGCATGGCTCAGAGCCTCCACTCTGTATTCGAAACCACCAATGTGCAACCAATGTGCAACGCTCTTCAAACTGAGTCCTCACGTCTGCCTCACGACAGCATGAAACGTGGAAACTGGACAGTGTGTGCACGGGCCAAGATGATATGACAGTTACAAACTGCGTGCAGACTCTGCAATGGCAGGTCTGAGGTACCTTTTCCGGTGTCTTCACGTAGGTGGCACAATACATGCTGCAGGCCCACGCATAACATTGGATTCCCACGCCCCGGCACACTCAGTGCACTTTACTAAGGGCTGACAAGAAAACCAAACAGCCAATCATGGAAACACTAATCAATACCAAAATTTACACAGAGAGCATATGCACTTTAGCACTGATTAGCAGTGGTAAAGTGCCCAGAGTCCTAAAACCAACACACACAAGTCGGGAAAAGATAGGAGGAAGAAGCAAACAGTTTGGGGATAACCCTGCAAAAAATCAGTTTCCAACACAACCCCCTTCCAGCCTAAAGCCAGGGTACACCAATCCATACCTAAATGGACTTCCCTGCCTGGGGCGAAAGAACATGGGACCTGGCAAGCAACATCAGGGTTTTCTTCCCATTCTATGCCTTCCTGAATCTAGTTGGATCCCTTAATCCATACTCTCAGGGCCCACTAAACTGACCCATGAGGCACCCTTCTTCTCACCTGTGGACCCTATCTGTGCAGCACCTAACCTTACTTTGCTCACAGATGTGATTCCAACAGGCAGAGAGTAACCACATGGCCAACACAAGGGTGTGGCCCAGTCCACCCCCGGGGGCTTCAGTCCACCCCTGGGGGGTGAATCCTTTCCCCCTCCCATGGGCAACTCTGTCCCTCCAGACAGCCAACCACAGTGGCCAATGACAACTGTCAGTGATGAGAGCCAGGCCTTATGCCTTTCAGGCCACTCCAACAGTTGTGGCATTAGAGAGTAGGAGGTGGTAGCCCCAGTTGCCTGGCAACCTTTCTGTACTCTCCCCCCTGCCAAGTCAGGTATGTCATTCTGACACTGGCCCACCAGCCCAGGCTCTGTACCCTGCAGCTGGACAGGAGTTGGGGGTGGGCTCCCCCACACCCTCTCCTTCTCCCTGGTGCTCTGTAGCCTCCCACCTGGAGCTGTACCCCCTTCCAGAATTGTCATGGCACCTGTGGCAGGTGTCCTGCACAATTCACCCACCAGTTCAGGGGGGATATCCTGCAACTGGTACCTCAGTCCAGGGTCTGTACCCTGAGGCTGAACAAGGGACTGGGGTGGGT
Organism: Lissotriton helveticus; assembly: GCF_964261635.1. Taxonomy (NCBI): domain Eukaryota; kingdom Metazoa; phylum Chordata; class Amphibia; order Caudata; family Salamandridae; genus Lissotriton; species Lissotriton helveticus. Next base: position 857,931,444 of record NC_136069.1, read on the forward strand.
TCTCCCACACCTGGAACTCCTTTCTGGGGCTCTGTACCCTCCCACCTAGAGTGGCACCCCCAGGAGACAAACTGGTAGGGGCACCATTAGCAATCATGCCTTCCCCCAGGTCAGGGGGACACCCTGAACCTGGTCCTCAAACCCAAGGTCTGTCCCCCCAGGTTGACCATAGGTCTCAGGTGAGGCTCCCTTACCTCTCCTTCCGGGGTTCCGCACCCTCCTCCCATGAGAAGCACCCTCAAAACCAAAAACTGTCCGGACGCTGGAACCAGACCGCCTACACAATTCTTCCGCCAGTTCAGGTTCTTGACCCTGCAACTGATCAACCACCTTAGGATCTAAACCATCGGGTTGAACCGGTGTCAGAGGTGAGGACTTCCTCCCTCTGCACCCCCTTCCAGAGTTCTGCACCCTCCCACCTGGAGTGGTACCCCTTGACACTGCTTAAAGTTGTCCTTCCCTGCAGGTCAGGCAGGACCTGAACCTGGCCTCCCAACCCAACCCAAGGACTAACCCCTGCGGCTGAGCATATGCCCAGTGCACCAGGACGTCCTTGGGAGCACGCATGCCCCCCTGAGTTTAACACTTGATTTATGTTTTGTGTGCAAGTCTGCCTGGCGTAGATCTCCCGACCTCTGTCCATCTGACAGTGCGCAAAGATCCCCCAGGACAGAAGTGCTGTCACCATGGTCACTCCTTGGAGGCTCAGCCCTTCTGGCTGGCCCCTGACCCACTGGTTCTCCCATTGGGGAACGCATCCCCCTCTCACCCCTCAGTCTGGACTTCTGCCCCCTCCACTTAGGAGCAGCACCGCCAGACACCTGAACCGCTGGAGCTCTGTTTACAGACACTCCCCGTTCTCCTGACACTAGGGGACCCCCCTCAACTGACGGACTACCAGTACGGCCTGGCTCCCCACCGGGTATTTCCTCCTGAACCACCCAGGCTCTGGTAGCAGGTTTCTGGCACCTTGGGCCACAGTCCATTCCCACTCCTTCTCCGCAGAGACAGGATGTGAGACCCTACACCCTTCCCAATACACCGGGACCTACCTGGGCTACCACCAACCTTTCCGACCACCCTTGGTTGGGAAGTATCTAAGCCACTTCCTTCCAGGACACCCCCAGATGCTTCTCCAGACCCTCTGGAATCCACCACCAGGTCTGCCTCCCGTGCAAGCTCCCTGGGGTCAGAGACCTCACACTCCAGTGGGTGTTGGCATAGCTCTGGACAACAGAGACTTAAAATATGATCTCCAACAATTGAATCACACAGCCCCACACAGGTTTTAACCAAACTACAGTTCACCCAATCATCCAGTGCCTCAGAAAAGTATCCCACATCATTCTCACAAGACTGGTGAGACAGTCTCTAACTGTTGCTGTTTCTTAACCCAAACTCTTCTGGCTGGTCTCCATTCTCCCTTACCAGGGCTACTATCATGTGCGAACCCCTCTCCCTGCACCTCTCATCTAGAGTCAGAACAGTGTCCCTACCACTACCAGGAATATGAATTTCCCTGTGCCAGTTCCCCAATCCACCTCAGGGACACTGCACCCAACTGGAATAACCTCACAACCCTGAACCCCTTGGGGTATGTCAACCCCCTCCTTGAAGCAGGGCCCCAAACCTGTGTGTGTGTGTGTACCTCATCCTCAGTACTGGACCTAACACTTTTGATGCCACCATCTGGGCTGGGCCTAGCCCTACTAGCTTCCCAGTCCAGCTCTCTCATTTTAAACTCATGGTCTAACATCATCCTTTTTTCTTCCATGGCTATTTTTTTAACTTTCCCTCTCACTTTCTATCCTGAGTATCTCCATCTTTAACTTCCTTGCTTCCCGCCCATCCTCCAGCTCCTCTGGGGACAGACTGCTGCTGCCTGATTTAGAGAGTGCCCCCCTCCCAAAATCACATCCACCCTTGGAATAGGCTCCTCTGCCGCCATGCCAAGACCTCCAGACAGCTCACTAGTATGACTGGCTGATAACCAGGCCCTCTGCGCCTTTTGTAGCTCAGAGTCCTAAAATCACACGAACAGGTCAGGAAAATATAGGAGGAAGAAGCAAAACGTTTGGGGATAACCCTGCTAATAGGTCCATTGCCAACAGTTTGTGAATTGGATTTATTTTTAGGTCCAGATTTTCCATAAAATCATAAAATTGGCATGATAAAATTTGCAAGCCATTGGCTGTACGGAAGATAAGAACAGATTCATTTGCATCCAGCAAGGCGGGGACCATTTGATGTCCTACCTTCGGTACATCTTTACAATGTTTCCTTGAAAAACGATCTAATTGATTAATTTACAAAATAAAAAGTATAGGCACTAAAATACATCCCTCCGAGACCCCCTTCCCTAACTGAAAATGCACAGTGCATTCCCCCATTGGGCTGTATCCTACTGAGGCTCAAATCCCTGTGTGCCAATCATGCAAGCATTTAGAAATATTAATTCTATAAACCGCAAAAGGATAAAAGTCTGAATCCGCCATGCAAAGATTCACCAGGTGACCATATAAGCACATCAACAAATGGTCAACCCTATGAGCCATCTAACTGTCTGATTATATTTTTCACATTGCTCTGAAAAACTGCCTTTTGATCGTGTCCTACTTCAAACGTCAGCGCTTACAACCTGTAATAAATATGGAAGTACCACAGTGAGATAATATGGCTTCCTCTGTGACTATTTATTTGTTGCTCTTCAATCTGTGTGCTTCTCATGCCCACATCACAACACAACACCCTCCTTTGCAGCCCTTCTTTGCTGGTAATTTCACCCGTCAGTAAGCAATATGTAGCGCAGGGGCTGTGGTTGTCTGCACTAATGAGACTGTATTACTTTCAAAGGAATTCGGTTTCAGCAACCTTACATTATTTGTTTGCATGAATTAACAATAAGGTTCGAAAGGTATAGCTTCCAATTTGTAGATAGCTTGTGTAGGTCAGTTCATAGCCTTTTTTTCTTATTTGTATTGGAAACCTCCACCTCGGAGCAGGTGTTTAATAAACGTGCTCCCATTGGAAATGTCAACAGGTCGAAGAAGCCATAAATCAGCCAAAGGTGGATAATGTGAGGAGAAAATGTGGCTCAAAGAACTCTCTCTTCAGGACACGTGACGTGCTCCCTTGACGTTCTTCACCGCGCTTTGGCCGAATGTGCAGGCACGGTATAAATGGGAGGGAAAATTGCCTAACCCAACAAACATTTATAGCTTCTATTTTCCTCAACAATTATGTTTTTTTCAGTAGTGTAAATGAGGGGAGAAATGACATAAGCAATCAGTAAGATGAAGAAGCAGTCAAACATTTCAAATATAATTTGAAAAAAAAGAAAAGTCTGCAACACAATCACAGCCAGCTAAAAGAAAACCAAAAAGCAAAGGATAGGGTCAAGAGAAGAAGTAAGCGGAGTCAGGATGTAATACTTGTGACAAGTGGCGATGCATGTAATGACATGCTAATCTATAACTTGCATTCCCATTTATATCTTAGACCCACTTCTCTACAAAAAATATAACCAGCAAAGGGAGACCGGTGCAAAATGTACGTTTATACTCATATAACAAATGTTTGTAATATGTATATAAAACTCATTAAAAAAAAACATAAATTCATGCATAATTTTAAATTTAGATCAGTGTGATGAGCTATAGTTAGAATGTGGTCACATTAAGTTAGCAGGGATCGTTGTAGACTTCAGTTAAAGACTCCATATTAAATTAAATGTTTTAATTCTGCATGTTGATCATAATCTTTTTCTCGTTCCAGGCCACAGGTTTTCAAACTATTTTGATCTGAGCATCCCCTAAGACGGATGTTTTGAAGTCGAACCTCACTCCAAAACTTTATGACAAGCATTGTTGGAGAGAGAATCTTGGGGCCTAGCGGGGGGGGGGGGAGGGGGGGGGGGCGGGCTTATGAGATTATTTCAGAAATACACTTTTTGATGCTCATAGTCCACACGAAATGTGAGACTTATAAACCAGCAAATACATCAAGCAAAACCAGCCATTAACCCAAAAATACTGCTCCCCATAATTGGTGTTTTGTGAACCCATCACACTCCTGGGCCTCAATGCAAGTGCATCTGCTGCACTAATAGTAACAAGGCCCTGAGTTGCAGGCTATCACTTCTGCTTTTTTCGTCCCTTCCTCACCATGACTGTGATGCAGCGCCTCTCCGGAAATAATTTCTAAAATCCTCATCACCTTTCCCTGAAGTCACAATTATTACATTTACTCGTCAGTGGGGCCCATAACACTGACTTCACGTACGCACTTTCTCTCTACTTCATGGATTGGTGAGATTCAAAGGAGAGTGGCTGGATCAAAGCGGAGTGTCTAAATTAAACTATCCTATTTACAAAATATACATCTGCAGTTGAAATTGTTTTACCATGGCTCTGATATTTAATCAATTTATTCAGACACACCACCATTAATTTCGATGGATCATGCTAGTATAAAATTAGGCTAAGGATGAACAAGACCAGCTTAATTCTTCATTTATATAATTTTTATCTAGCCAAGATTCTTAGTCATGAATCATTTTTATCCACGCAATTTAAATTATACTGAATTCAGGTTTATTAAGTGTATATCTCAAACATTTAATTTTAATAATAATGCTCACAAATGGACATTTATTTAAATTCAAAGGACACTGTTATTTAAAGAAAAAAAGTTCCCAAGCTCATCATTCTATTTCCCTAACTATCAACCTCACCTAAGGACTCCGTTCCCATTCAGGCTAAGTTCCAAATTTCAAGAAAAACAGCAAAGTTCTTACACATCAGGATTCAATCAGCATTCCGGCAGCATGTCAAGATACATCCGGCAAGAAAGTTTTTTAGTTCATCGGAACGCCCTCTTTTATACCCTTTTTACTAGCTAAACTATCTAATTTATTTTCTGAAACATTTGGGGTCTCAAATACATCTGATTGGTCCTTTCAAGGGGTGGATAAGCAGAACCTCATCTCAGCTAACGCGACATCAGCAAAATTGAATATAGCCATTGTCTCTGTAAATGTTCATGTCACTCGTGTCCTCAAATTGCAATATTAGCTTTGGTTCCCATGATTTCACTACGGACTTCCATCTTGTTGGCAGTCATTAGGGTTTCAGGGCATATTGTCCTTGACCATTCTCATTCAGCTAGAGGCTTTGCAAGCTTTGTCTGCAGTTTTCATTCACAGCTCTGCACATGCGTGTTACACCTCAAGCTCGATTTAATGCAAACGTCCATTTTTCTACAGGCCGCAAAGGCCCATACAGGAACTATTATAGAAAGAAACACAGATAGCTATTAATTATTGAATTAAAACCCATTCTGTTTACCTCCCCCTTTACTAAGGTATCCCTGTTAGTTGTTACCTAGCAATTAAAGCCACAATTATGCGTGACTTTCTTACCCATCTTCCAGTTTCTGCCACAAATAGGCCTACAGATAGCACATTCATGCAGCTTTTGGATTAATTTAAAGCTGCTTATTAGTTTAGGACATGAAAAAATCACTTTATTAGTTAATTATGGTCACAACATCAGCAAAATTAATTTCCCATGTGTACGTGTTTAGGTGTAAATTTACTCTAGGTTGATTAGTATTTCAAACCACTCAAATGAGTCCATGTTACTGTTATGAGAGAGGGATTTCACGACCGGTATACAAAATGTTGTTTCTACCCTCGCTCCATCAGCTGACTGTCACTCCGCTCTTGCAACAGGCTCTCCTACGCTTTCAAGAAATAAAGAGCTCCCACATGTTGTCTCTCTGCCTTCTGCAAGGTGCCTTAATGTTAAATAGGAAAATAGGCCCTTTTGCCCCTTTTGTTTTTTTTAAGTGAGACAGTTATACTTGTGATGCAGTGTGCCACTCAGATCCCAGGTCCCTGTGGTGCTGCACCTACTTCACTAATGATAGGCACTGCTTTGCAAAGCGGGTTGTCACCTCTGCCATTCGTTAAAATAGGACTCCCTTCATGCCACGTCCCACTTCCGGCCAGCTCTCTGAGGCTAAACTAAGGTGTCTCCTCTACTTCAATGTTCCTGTCCCCTGAGCTATTGCCAAAATAAAAACTGGCATAACAAATGTGCATGGGGCTCTAATGAAAGCAAAGGAGGATAGTAACATTTCCATGCTTGGGTTTAGTTGGCTCCTGATATCACAGAGCCCTAGTGTCACTGTACCTGCAGCTTAAATGATACCATCTGCCCGTTTGTGTTGCAAAAAGCAGCAAGAGTGACCTGGGCTCTAATGCTTTCAAGGAGAATGGCTCTCACTCCACTTCTCTCTTAGTAAGACAGACAAAATTGGGCTACAGCATTTACTTACACCCTTTGCCCCAGTACTTGATGCACTGATAATGATGGCCCTTTAAATAAATAGCCCCAATATATCACCCTCTTCCTAGGGGGTATCTCTCTGAGGAAGTTGTCTCTGTTCATTTTTGAATGACAAAATTTGCCTCCACATAGTGCCCCCTTTTCTGGGCATTTTCGCTCCCTTCCTGTTTCTTCTCTGCCACTGACTCTGATGCCCCAGGAGTTTAGAGGATTATGGTTCTGCATCTGAATGCAACCCTGTTTGCCTCCTCCCTGCCACCCCCTCGACTCACTTTTTACTAACACAGCAGCATCTAGAAGGTTAATGCTGAACTTGAGGTGTCTTTGCCTGAGTGGGAAAGGTGTGCAAGGTACAGAGAGATAGAGAGAAAAAAGACCTTACCACCACCCTTTCATTGATGGCCACTCTTAAAGCGTCAAGGTTACAAAGATTTTTCTTTTAAAGAGGTAAGGTGAAGGTTTATTATCTGTGTTCTGGAGTATTTGCGACACTTACTAAACTTTTTGCACTAGGTATAACTGGGTACAGTCTGATTACTTATTGCTAAAAGAATTATTTTGAAAGCACTTGTTTTATTTCAAAAGCTACTTCAAGATGTGGGGTTATGGCTAAAGCTTCTGAATTTGGAACTGGGTAACCATGTTCAGTCCTGATGTCTGCTCAACATTGGAAATCACTTAATCTCCCAGTGCCTAGAAAAATAACTGTGACATTGTGTAATGTAACTGGTTCTTATTTTGTTGCAGGGATTCTGCTCAGGGACAGAACTATACTTGGGATCATAGAACATCAGCATATAGGGACTGAGTCACCATACCCCATCAGTATCAGGGGGCCCGAATCGGACTAGATCAATGTGTCTTATGGATGTGTATACATCAGCAATAATTATAGGCAACTAATGTTCATGGATGGCTGGTGCAACTGCTGTGAGCCGCTGGCATATAGCCAGGGATGGGGCTTCACCTTAAACATTAGACAGAATCATTGCGGACAATATGGTAAGATTCTCCATTCGTTTCAACCCCAAATCTAGGGCAGCAGCTGACACTTGTTTGTTCTGTATTTGTTTGAGTACATCAGATGAGAGGGACATCGAGGGAGTGCTTCAGCAGATAGTATAGACAGTGCCAAAACTGCCCCCCAAGTGTTACAGTCCCCAATATCGGGAATCATCCTATTGGGTAAGCACAAAATAAAAATGCTATGCTTGTCTTGTGGTCTCGTAAGGGGAAACACAGCTTTAAGTTGATCACATATTTTGGGCTATCCAAAATTGAATTTTCTCTCCATTAGTGGGTCTTTTGCCCATGACTGAAAGAACAATTACAGGACTTATGGTAGATGCTGCAGGCAACTGAGCTTGCCCTTGCAGGCCAATCCTAGCAGACCCTGCCAACAAGATGTGTGAAACAAACTGAGTCACGCATCTGTATAAGGCAACTAGACAAGTGTATAATAAAGCTTTTGTTTGTACAAGATTTTGAATAGTCATACCAGGGTAGGATGTATATCCAGCTAATGCTGGCTGGGTCGCCCCCCCCCCCTCATTACAAAGGGGACCCAGCGTACAAGTGTAGCTACATGGGGAAGGGCACAAAGGAACACATTTTGGTGTTCCTAGTACATGAGAGGGATCTCAATAAGCACATCCAATCTATATTGATTAGGCCCTGCAGGTGTAGTGTATGTATGGAATGTATCAGTGTTGCCATCTACAGCTAGAAATGTGACCCAAGAATGAAAAACTTCAATGCAGTATGTGGCATTTGCTTCTATTAAAAAGACAAAAGAACCATCCCCATTAGGTAGTCCATGTTGTGCTAAATGTGCGTAAAATGCTGGTCTGTAGTTGACTGGAATGATTACAGGCTGAGTGGCCATTAGAAAAACAATAATGGATTTAAAGTGGAACACAAGCTGGGTTTGAACCTTTTAATATTCAAGCTTGAAAACCAACAGAGTGGGGTGCTTCTTAAAGACTGTGGAGGATTAATCCCCAACACCACGGATGTATCCAGTAAAAGGTAAAAGGGTATTGCGAAGTACACAGGCACTACTCAGGAGACCCGAAAATAAGTCTGGGACCAAACGTTTGTAGCGCCATGTTGCAAGGATTCTGCTCGGGAACAGAACTTTGCTTGGGACTATAGAACATCAGCATGTAGGGACTGAATCACAATACCCCATCAGTATCTATATCCCCGAATCCGACCAGCTTATAATATATCACTTGCCCTCCTAACCCTTCCAGGGATGCAAGTGATTTGGCATCCCAGAACACAACACTTTTGACCCTCTGAGGGATTGCGGTAGCAGGTCACCCCCTTTCATTCTCTTACTCATACTTGTCTACAATAAATAAAAAAAGGACAGGAAGCATAAAATATGTATTTAAACTATTGTGCTCTAATATGCAATAATTGCACCACAACTAGAAAACAGATACAGGTCAATAATGTCATTAGCACAATTAGCAGACCATAATCAATGAAAAGCCCTGTCATATTAGCTGAAAGATTTGCCTAAATCCTCCCTCACTGAAGAAGCTAACTGATGATATATTATAGACCTCTGGCAGACCCCATACCTTTGCATATATAGATAGTGGCTCTACATGTCAACTGACGCAGCACTCTCTTTTTTTTAACCTTTAGCCTGTGTATTTTAGAACACATACTGGTTTATATGACAAAATGATTGTTTTTAAAATAGCAGCTGCGTTTCTCTATTATGTCTAAGTTCTAATATCTGACCCCAGAGAACAAAAAGCAATGTTGTTTGACTTTGCCTAGGTTGTTGCGAGTAATTTCTCTGTGCCTTCCTGACTTTGCTTGAGTGCTGAACTCTACAGCACACATGCAAAGTGGGAAAAACTTTTAAACTTGTCTAGGCATAGTAGTTTGTACAAGAATGGTATCCTTCCTGTACAAAATCTATGCTAGACTCACACAAACACCTTACTGCTATGGGGCTAAGGTGTGTGCGTGGTGCTTGGCCGCTGAAATCAGCACAGGCGCTAGGGAGAGGGGAAGAGAGAGACATCTCTATGTGAATATGGCACTCTCCTGCTCCCTCTTTGTCACTCAGTGCAGCACCGTAGTGCCTGACACCTATGAGAATCTGGGCCTAAGTGTATGCTGTGAATTGGAAACAATAGATCTGCCTAGCGACAGCTAATGCTGTCTGCTATTGTGACGTAATCAGGTATGGCAAGCTCTATTCGTAGTGCCAATACCAGTATGAAAAACAAAAATAAGGATTTAAATATTTTTTGCAACCGAGCATTAATACTGAGATTAAGGTGTATTTTGCACTGGAGGACTTTGTGACAGGATTTCGTGACTATCTTAGATGGTAAAATAATCCAATGGGCTAACTAATCAGGTACAGAGAATAATACATGTTCGACTCAGTGGTGCTTTAACAATTTTTAGAGTGGTGTTTCTGGTATCAATATTATATCACCAAATTCATAGGAATTCTGAAAAATCCAAGCTTCAGACAAAATCAAAGCATCAGACAAAAAGCAAGCTTAGAAAATGCATTCAGCAGGAGAGGTGTAAGGATGTAGTATGCAGTTGGAGGACCATTTTGGAGCACATTGTCACAAACTTGTCTCTAACACATGGTGTGGTGGTACATTGTCATTTACAGACAGCACCTTTTTATTCAAATGGTCACTAAATTTGCCCAGGCATAACATTTTACCGATAAAACTATTGGGACCAACCGACCTCTGGTTGGTGGGCCTTACTGCATTATCAGGATGCGACCGCACATGGTGCTATCGCACACTCCCATTTTTTTATGGGTGCTTGTGCTGTGGCCGTAAACCAGCCGTGGCACAAGCTCCCATACAGAAATGTGTGTTTTTGTTAACCCCTGCCACTCGGTGCAGGAATTAACAGGGGTGCACCATAGGTGCCCCTCAGGCCGCCACCTGGATGCCATTGTGGGAAGTTGGCTTTGCTAAGGGCCCCAAAAGTCGCTTTCTGACAGGCTTTTCATTTGGAAAGCCAAGTAGAAAGGCCTGTCAGAAACTGAAAGCATTATCCCCACGGTGTAAATGCCATACAAAGGTGATTATTAGCGGCCTCCAACTGGCGGATAGCTCCTTGAGCCTGTCGGAATCCAGTCAGTCCGACCCGCCAGTTTCAAATCCAACAGCCTTCATCGCACTAAGGCTGTTGCATTTGAAAACAACGATGTATGTCAGAAAGCCACCCACCGCAGCTTTTCGACTTCCGTTGAAATCATTCCCTAAGTGAGAAAATTGGGCTCCCACAAATATTTAATTTGCGCATCACCAAGTGTACTGATTTGTTTTGATCAAATTGAAAAATGTGCTTCTCTCACACTACAGTACTACACAGAAATGCTTAGTTAGTGATTTCCTAACTGTTTACATATTCCAAAACATTTGTTCTGTTCATTTACCGGTATTTAAATGATGTTGTGTTATAAAAGTTATTTTTTTTTAAGCTAAAATTTTACAGCCTATTCTTTCACACTCCTGTGTCCCAGCATGATTTTCAGAGAGCTTGTTTTAGGAAATTCTCTAATTTTGAAGTCAGAGAAAGAAAAGTAAACACAAATCTACATGATGAAAGAATAGGTGGCAATTTTTTAGAAGACATAGCCTGACATTTTACCTCTGTCGCTGAAGACTGAACGCATGGCATATTGTAGTATCCTGTGCATGTGAATGTCCTGCCATTATATGTCTACCTGCTCAGCCAGTGTGACTCTGCTGTGTGCTGCAGGCAATGTTGGAGTGATGATGCATATTGGAATGTTGAGTGCCTGAGAGGTGAATTCTCACAGTTGGAGAATGGGCTGAGCAGCAGACAGGCTGCTCCTGGTGGGGCTGCTTCACAAGAACTCAACAACCTTTAACTGAACTCAATGAATCTACAGAAACTACATCCTACCTGCGTGGACCTCATTACTAGATTATTATGGCAGCAAGTTGGTGGCTAACCCATGTGTTTCAACTGGACTTCATGGACCTTGCTAACAAAAGAGAACCTGAAGATGAAGCTACCTACAGAGTCTACAGGTACCGGCAATGCAACATACATTACCAAGAGGAGGTATCCACTGAAAATAAAAAATGCTCACAAGTAACAAAGGAGTTCCACACAGAACAGTAAAGACGTCCACGAGAAAGCAAGGAGTACTTCACATACAACAGAAGATGTCCACAAGAAACCATTGAAGATGAAGCACTTTGCCACTCAGCCCCACAAGTGTCATCACCATCTGACAGTCCTAGCCCAGGCGTGCTGTGGTCATCTATTTTTACTTATTTTGGACTTCGATGTAACCAATACTGCTTGAGTCATTAAGCCCATCTACGTACAGCCTGTAAATTCATTTGGGAAATGTATGTGCATTTCCAATTTGGGTAATGTATGTGCATGTCCAGCCACACACTGCATGACCCTGAGGACATTCAAAAACCTTTTGAAATGTTGGCTACCATTCCAGCCAATAAGAAAGGAAATGCATGCTCTTTAATATTCTCTCTCACAGCTATTGCTTCCAAATGAGAATGAATAATTTCTACATGGTTGAAGTTACACAGTGTGGAATTCTACACGCTTCGCCGACGCCTATGTGTTTCCTCAAAGTAAGGTCTTGCTCGACATGTTGGCAACAAGCTGTGTTGGATCGTGTCTGTCACTGTGGGCAATGTGGTGACTGACCTTTTTCCTGACAAAGCAAGAAAGTTTGTGGTGTTTATTTTATGCCTATGTTTGTGTTTTTATCGACTGGAGCAGGAAATTGCTGGTTAGTCAGATTTTCACCATGTTTGGTTCCTTCATCTGGGAACTGGTTTCGGTTGGACGTGAATCCGCTGCTTTGCGGTTGGTAATTCAAGCCTTTAAATGGTTTCAGCACGCACATTATTACCTTTGTTCCTTTTCGCGTGAAGTCTCTGAGTCATCGTCTACGTATTTAGGCACCTTCCCGAACTTCTCAAGGGACCATTTCTACATGAACGTGATGCCATTTTAGGATTATTTGTTGAAGTCTAGTGTAAATGATCGGTGCTGACGAAAGGCACAGTCACGTCTTTGCCACATGCCGTGCCGTAAAAAGAGAGAAGAACGCACCGTGGATAGTTTATGCCGCCCTCATGTGTCTTAGGATTTAACAACTCCTACAAAAATGTGCTTTGTACTTTTCACTTCTCTTCGCAGGTTTCTTCAAAGTATAGACAATATTCCAAAAGAGAATCTCTTGTTCCTGACTCGTCGGTCTTGTTGTTTGCAGTGACATGCACACCTCAACCGGAAAGAGACAATTTTGACGGATTATGTACTCTGGCGTGTCACACAGTGTAGGTGTTACATTCACTCCTTTAACTTTGACACTCTACATTGGTGAAAGTTCTTCGATTTATAAGCCTATTGTGTACTAGGTTGTCGTTACAGTTTAGTTTCGCACACAGCTTCATGTTTCTGTGCTCATTTCCTATGTTCACACTTTACAATTTTCTCTTCCCTACAGGAGTGACCACAATGGGTCTAGCCCCATTTGCTTACATTACATTTGCCTTAATGGGTGAATTTTTTACATTTATTTGGGTTCACGTTCTCAGCCCTTTCTCAGAGTACCTAGTTTTGGGTTCAGGTCCCATCTTCTCTAGCTACTCACCCCTAGTCCTGGTGCTAGGTTATGGGTGTTATTCACATTAAAATGTCCTTCCCTTCCTCTTGTCACGGGGTAGGACATGGGTTTAAGTCCCATTAACTTTAGCTAACCTCACTTACTTCTCGGGGTAGGTTATGGGCGTCATACCCATTTACTTTAGTTTCCCACTCTCATGTCTGGGGGTAGGTTACGGATTCAGTCCCATTTACAGTAGCTAACCACCCATTTGTCAGGGGCATGTTTTGAGTGTCAGTCCCATCTACACGTACTTGCGGTACATTATTACCCTTACGCAGGGTGTGTCTTATTGGGTGTTAGTCCCATTTCTGCTAGTGGTTATCCTCACAATGGTTGTCCTGATGGGTGTCATTCTTATTTACATTGTTCACGTCACTAACCTTTACATAAGGAATCCCTCATTGGGGTATAGGTTATTTTGAGTCTACTCCTAGACATTGCTATTCTTTTACTTGCAATGTTATGCTACCATTGCATTACTTTCAATTTTGAAAATTGGGGAGAATGAGTGATACTTCTTGTATTTTCTTCTCATCTTCTGTTTTCTCACCTGTTCAGTTCTCCTCGTGATATTTTATCTTCTTTCAATCATTGGAATCTGGACTATATTTGGTTGTTAGTCTTCCTTTGTCCACAGTCTTTCCTTCATTGTAGTGTGTTTCTCTTTCTTCCTTGTTAAGGATGATACCCTTCATTCACTACTTTATGTGTCGGGGTGTAAGGCAGTGTTTAATTTGTCTCGTGCTATGTCTTTCCTCTTTTCAAGCCTGTCTGGCCAGTGGGTGTGTTTGGGGATAGTCATTGGTGCTTTTAAGTCTATCTTTTATGACGGTGTTTCTTATGCCTTACATTTGTATTCTATTCTCTAGCCATTTATATAAGGTGAGTATGGGTTCTATATATATGTGCATATTTCTCTATTGCTTCCACTTCATTTACTTCTACCTATCTTTCTGCTGTCTTCTTTTTGTTCATTTAATTGCATCTTTTTTGCTGCATGCGTGTCACTCTCTTTTATCCCTTTTCATGGTTCTCATTGTTATATCTTCTTCCAGGTTTTCTGCTGCATTTGTGGTCCTCTCATTGTTACTTCTGTTATATAAGAAAGGGGGATATGTAGTATCCTGTTCATGTGAATGTCCTTCATTATATCTCTACCTGCTCAGCCAGTGTGAATCTTCTGTGTGCTGCATGGAATGTTGGAGTTATGATGCGTATTGGAAATTTGGATGCCTCGGAGGTGAAGTGTGACAGTTGGAGAATAGGCTGAGCAGCAGGCATGCTGCTCCTGGTGGGGCTGTTCCACCAGAACTCAACAACCTTTAACTGAACTTAATAAATCTACTGAAGCTACATCCTACCTGCATGGACCTCATTACTATACATATGTAACAAAACGAAAACAAAAATGATATGCATCTTTATTGCTCATTTTCATTCTGAACTCCAGCATGTTTAGTTTAGGGGTGATGCAGCACCCTTACCACTTCAACTTGCAAAGTGATTCAAAGTGAGGAGGATTGAATGATCCTTGTGAGGATGATAAAGTCAGTCCTATTGAGTTAGGTAGTAATAAATAGTTGTTCCCCAGATAATAGCAGGGACGTAACCAAGGGCCCGCAGCTCCCAGGCTTCCCCCTTCTTAGGGTCCACTTGGCACCCTTTGCATGTGCTTTGGTATGGAACACAAGAGCCCTGGAAGCCTCTTTGCTTTCCACAGAATTATAAGAATAAAAAACATGCAACATTATTTCTTGAATGTTGCTAAATTGCAACTGAACTTGGTGACAGGGGTTGTTGGCACTCTTTTCACTGCTGACTATAGCCTCAGAGGGAAAACCCAGGGTCCACAATGAAGTGTGAAGTCTAGTAGCCACCCGTCACTGATGGTGCACTGTGTGTGACAAGTTGTGGGTTTTAGGCCCACGTACTTTATAAATAAGTTATGTTATGTTATGTTAATTTGGATTTTTTGATCGCTTAATACCGAAAGGTCTCTAAGCGCTGTAAGAAGAACAGCGATGGCTCCTGTCAATTAGGAGACAGTTATGCCCATGCTTCTGTGAAAAGGATGGTTTTTAGTTGTTTTCTGAAAGGAAGAAGGCGGCTTTCCGCGTGGAGTTGGCTCGACAGCCTGTTCCAAAGAGAGGGTAGGAGGGAAGAGAAGGCTCGTCCTCCTTTGGTGACATAATTGAAACATGGGCATTTTTAAGAGGCTGTCCGAGGAGGACCTTAGCGAGCAGCCTGGCATGTATTTCACAAGTTGTTGTTTGATATACACGGGTACCTGGCTGTGAATGGCGTTATGGACAATACAAAGGCCCTTAAATTTGACCGTTTGTTTTATGGGCAGCCAATGGAGGTGTTGCAGGAGGGGCAATGCTCGTGAGTGCCTGTGTAGTTTGAAGATGAGCCGTGCGGCATCATTCATAAGTATCTGGAGTTTGCCCACTAAGGAGTCTGGCAGTCCAATGTAGAGGGAATTGGCCTAGTCAAGGCGGGCCAGGATCATGGCGGTTACAACTGTTCTCATGGTGGAAAATGAGAGGATAGGGGAGAGTCTCCTTAGTAACCTGAGAAGGCCCACGCAGGTACCAAATGCTGTGGAAACTTGATTGGCCAATGTAAGCTTGGCGTCCACTTTGATTCCCAGACTTTTAACCACTGGGACTAGGGTTGGAGTGTCGCCCAGCTCCTGAGGCCAGTAGAGGGAGTTTCAGGGGTTGTGAGCATCCGTCATGGCTAGGACCTCAGTTTTGTCTGGGTTAATCTTAAGTGAGTTGGCGGTCATCCAGTTGACCGTGAATTGTAGGACCTCTTTCGCCCGGGAGTGTCCTTGAGGGGTGTTTTCAATTTGGAGAATGATCTGCGTGTCGTCTGCATGATTGAAGACTTGGCATTCCATGGCCGCGAGGGCATTGATTAGAGGTCTGAGATATATGTTAAATAGGAGGGGTGATAAAGCCGACCCTTGTGAGACTCAACAGGGAATAGGCCCCCTCTCTGAGACCCAGTCACCCTTCTGAATTATTTAGGTGCGGTCCGTCAGGAATGAGGTGAGCGATTGTATGACAGATCTCCCAATTCCAGTTTTTCGTAGTCTTTCCAGGGGTAGGGCGTGGTCAACTGCGTCGAACGCTGCCGACAGGTCGAGGAGGACCAGCACGTACGATTTTTGGTTCTCAGCAGTCAGCCTGATATCATCAAGCACCGATAGCATTACCAATTCTGTACTATGGTGCGCTCTGAAACCGGCCTGCCTGTCCTCCAGGAGGTGGTGATCCTCCATGCACCTGGAAAGATTATGCAGAACATGCTGCTCTAAGATTTTTGCGAGAAAGGGGAGTTCGGAAATGGGTCTGTAGTTTTTCATATTGGATGTATCTGCACCAGCCTTTTTGAGCAGGGGGATGGTTCTGGCTTCCTTAAAGTAACTTGGGAACTCCCCAGTCTCCAGGGAGAAGTTCAGCAGGGCAAAGATTTCCTCCTCAATTTCTGGGAGAGCTAGGTTAAAGATTCTAGGGGGGGCAGGGGTCGGCCGGTGAGCCAGATTTGATCTACTTGGCCTAGCGTCGGAGGGTCTCCAAGTCGAGGATTTGGAAGGATGAGAGGACTTCTACTCTCTTTCCCTGGGAGGCCTCCTCTGCATTAGGTGGTTGCTTAAATGGGGAATTGTCAATCTCAGTCAGTGTGTCCTGGATTTTATTGGAGAAATAAGATCAAAAGTGCTTGCATTGTTCTTGGTTAGATGGTGTCGGTAGTGACTGTTTTTGGCTTAGTTCTTTCAGTATTTTAAACATTTCTTTTTGTTTATTGGTTGCTACTAAGATCCTATTTTCATAGTAGTCGGCCTTTCTACAGAGGAGCACTTTTTTGTAGATGGCAATTTTTGCCCTATACTCTGCTAGGGCCTGGAGTTCATAGTTTTTGCGCCACCGTCGTTCATGGTGGCGGAGCGTACGTTTTAAAGCCCTGAATTCTTCCGTAAAGCAAGGAACGCCTTTGACTTTATTGCTAGTTATTATTTTCCTTTCTTGGGCAATGTTATTGATGGCAGAACGAAGCCGGCTGGAAATGGCTTCGGACCACACATCAATGTCCACCCTCTCTGACTTCTTGAGTGGGCAATCTCTGAGGGTGCTAATAAGGGGTGAGCCCTCTATTTTTGACCACTTACGAAAGTGTTTCCAGTCCGAGGGGGGATGAGCAATGCGTTTGGTGAAAGGAAGTATCAGATTGATACAGAAATGGTCAGACCATGCACATTGGGTGATGTCCTTTAGTGTCATGAGAGGGGTGTAGGACCAGACCAGGTCTAGGGTACGTCCACGCTCATGTGTGGGTGTTGTTACTAACTGGGAAAGCCCAAGATTGGAGAAAGTCTCATCTAGTTGTCGGGCCTGAGCCTCTTTGGGTAGTTGATCCCAGTGGAAGTTGAAATCTCCGACCACTAGGAGTTGTTGGAAGCGAGAGCGGAGAATAGATACGCATTTGGTCAGGATGTCAATAAATTGGGGGGAGCATTTAGGTGGGCAATACACAATGGTCATAGTTATACTTGATGAGTGGTGACAGACATTGATAGTCAAAGTATCTGCCCCTTCTAGAGATTCACCAGACACTTTTTCCGTGGTCAGGTGATTTTTAAATAGTAAAGCCACCCCACCTCATCTTTTTCCCGCTGGCCTGTTAGGCCAGATGGCGTCATAGCCATCGAGTAGTGTAGCCAGTACAGTGGGGCCAGAGTCTTCATCCAGTCACATTTCAGATAGTGCTGGTATATCTGGGGCCTCATCGTGTAGGAGCATGAGGATCTCAATGGCATGAGAAACATCCTTAACAACATCGTTTTTAGAACGACTTACCTGAACAACGAATCCTGAAACACGACCAATCCTTAACAACGACAATTCTAAACAACAACTTATCTTAACCACAAGTCTCTCCCCTCCTCGAAGGTCAGGGCATTGGACGCAGAGCAAATATTGTACGTGTTCTGTGCTTGGAACTGGTACTGGAGTGCCTTTCACCAGAGCATAATTGATAATTAGCCTCTGAATTGCACTGAGATAGAAGTCAGGAGGGCAGAGGCTGCAGTTCGGATTTCCTGGTATTACAGAATACAGGGCGCCGACCAATCAATCACTTTGGGGCAGATGTAGGTAAATGTGAAATACCAATTTCTTAATATCGAATTTTACTGATTCGGTATTAAGAAATCTGTATTTCCGATGTAGGTAAAAAAATCGGAAATTTTTACCGAATCTGTAATATTCAGAGAAAAAATACCGACTCCTTAATACCGATTGGTATAACCGATTCTGAATTACCTAATCGATAAATACCCAATCAGTAATTCAAAATTCCTGCAATTGAGGAATCAGCCAATCCTGTGCATCCTATTTACTCCCAACAAGGAAGTGGCCACACCCAAGCAGCTGCACTGAACCAGAAGCTGTTGGAGAGGCAAGCAGCAGAGAAAGACAAACAGGAGCTACTTTACTACCTGACATCAAACACCAAATTGGACAGCCAGGACAAGGAAACTGATGGTGCTAAAAGGAAAAGAAAAATGAAATTTAGTGAGAAGGGAGCTGGAGATCTTAATTGAGGAGGTGGCAAAGGAACACGCCAAGCTATTTGGTAAAAAATCACTACAAGTGCCTGAGTCACAAAAAGAAAAATATGGATTGGAATCCAGGGCCTCATTAATGTCATAGGTGTGACCCACCATGACGTGAACAACCTAAAAAAGAGGTGGTATGACCTCAGGATTATTGCGAAGAACAGGATGTCTGAAAGGAAAAAGCAAGCAAACGTGACAGGTGGAGGAAAAAATAGAGCACCTGCACCCACTGCCCTGGAACTGGCTTTGGTGTCCACCATTGAGCCTGAGAGTGTCAGTGGCACCGGGGATGCAGACAGCTCTGCCAGAGCTGCAGCCAATCAAGGTAAGATGCATGCACACCAAGCTGCGCCCCCCACTCCCTAACCCCATTCTCCAATGAGGCAGTGTGAATCCCACTCCAGTACAGGTTTTACTAAACACCAGCAATGCATTATGGGAGATGCAGTCAGTGTAACAACTATCATAACAGTCAGCCCACTGAACCCAAAGATATGTGACGCACATCAGCGATAAGCAAGCAGAGGACAGTCAGATTTATTGGCAGACATGAAATGTATTTGTATGCAAATGCTGCCAGACAAGGGAACTAATATACAATCTGTCTCCACAGGCAAGACATCCTGCAGGGCTGCACCAGGCAAGGCAGGAAAGGCGCCCCGGAGAGATAGAGTGGAGGGGGATGATGTCTTTACACCTGCGGGCCACAACACCACCACCGTCAACACCACCACCATCAAGACCACCACCATCAACACCCCCACCATCAACACCACCACCACCGGCATCAACATCGGCATCACGACCAGCATCACCAGTAACGTCACCAACGCTATCATCTCCAAGAACCAGGAGGCATGCAGTTGCCAGCCTCCAACAGATGGAGTTTTTTGACAAGGACTGCAGGGGGGAAGAACAGCCAACGGTGCCAGACGATGGCAATAATGCCGGTACACAGTCCCCCACAGAGCGATCGCACACAAGTGCCAGACGCCCTAGGGCTAGGCCACACAGTCCACCTTCGCAAGATGAAGATCAGAGTGTCTATGCATGTCTGGAGGTGAACATGTTGAAGGTGCAGAGCCTGCAAGGAAAGGCAATCCGACAGTTCAGCGGCAGATTGGGGCACATGACAGCACACTTGCAGTGCATAGATAAGGGCATCTGCACAATGAACACAACACTGGCTGAGGGAATGAGGGAGATGGCTGAAGGCAGGAGGGACATGTCCGACTCAGTGAGGGTACTGTTCAGCAAGATGGACGATGACAGAATGGCAAGGCGCAGGGAGAGGCACAAAATGGAGAACTACACCAAGGCGGTGAACCGCCTCTCCACTGCCACTTCTCTGCTCTGCAGGCGCTCGGTGGCCTTGCAGGAAGAGATGGCACACTGCAGCCGGGATGTGGCTACGGGGCTGGTGACAGGGACCTCTGCACTTAAAGTGCTACAGAATAATCAGACTACCAATACTGGTGCAGGTGATGTGGCGGACAGTGAGGAGACAAATAGCCGCAGTAGTGAAACGCCCCCTGTTACAGAGTCCAGGAGGCACAGTGGACGGCAAAGTGGTGGCACAGGACGGATTGCCAGGGAGTACAGTGTACAGAGAGGAAGCAGCCATGTTGTGCGTGGGTGCAGGAGGTAATGTCAGGCACACTTGTTTTTGATACATGGGTGAATTAACCCATGATGGCTTTGTAGGCTGGTTGGAATTGGGACTACTATGTTAATCCCTTCATAATGTGGCGTAGTGACATGCTATTAAACTACCTCACTCACACACAATTACTGGCCGTGTCTCCTTACTTACCTAGAAATAGTTCTGTGTAATCTCAGCCCGTATTTGTCTCCCATCAGGTGCTAGTGCCGCTCCTGCTGCGCTGGGCTCTGGCTGTGGACAGTCATCGTCATCGTTCTCAGAGTTGATTAAATTAACTGCTGTCCTTTTCTTAGTTGCCAGGTTAAACAACGTAGCACATGTAGCGATGATCTTGCAGCAGATGATGGGTCGGAACTGACGAGTGCCTCCGCTTTTGTGGCTGCAGTGGATCCTGCTCTTCAACAGTCAAAATGTCCGCTCCATCACGTTGCATGTTGATTTTTTGTGCAGCATTATATCTTCTCTCACTTGGGGTTGATGGGTTCAGGTAAGGAGTGAGGATGAATTCCCGCATGGCATATGCGCTATCACCTAGGTGAGAAAGAAAGTGCCATTAATAACAAACACAAACACATTCATCAGCAGTATACATCAGGGTGTGTCACAGTGATTTACCTAGCAGGTATCCTTCTCCAAATTCTCCACCAGCCAGATGTCTGTATATCCCACAGTTAAGGAATATGTAAGAGTCATGGATGCTCCCAGGAAATTTCGAAACGATGTTTGTGATGATGTTGGCAGCATTGCAGATAACCTGTACGTTGATGGAGTGGGTGGATTTTCAATTATGGTAGATGTACTTGTTGGCTGCAGGTGGGCAGATAGATATGTGTGTCCCATCAATGCACCCTATAATATGCGGGAACTGTGCGTTTTGGTAGAAGTCTGTTTTTGTTTTCAGCAGTTCGGCCTGTGCAGTGTGGAAGCTTATGTAGTGATGCATCCTTTGCATAATGGCATCCAGGAAATTGTTGAAGAACGGAGACAGGTAGCTCTGCGACACACCACCTACCGCGGCTATCACCCCCTGGTAACTTCTTTATGCTAATAGGTGGAGGCTACAGAGCACCTGGACATGTGGTGGTATAGCGAGCGCCCTTGGTGTAGGATGCTCCAGGAGTGGGTGCAGGTCCCGTATCAGGTCCAGGATAGTTTGGGGGTGTAGCCTGTACCTTTCATGAATTTCTGCCTCAGTGAGTTGAAATAGTGTGATGCGCTGCAGTATATGCGATCCTCCCTTCTCCAGATCCTCATTCCTGCTGCCTGTAGTCATAAACGCCTTGCAATAACATAGAGGGCCATCATTGCGTTGAGAATTTTGCATTTTGGGGCTGTTTAAATGCTCTGCACATGATTACCACCTGCTTTGAGTCCGTGGTAATTACCGACTTCGGTATTATCGATTTTTGGTACATCTCTTTTACTGATTCTTATTTACCGAATCGGTATTTGAGGTTTTCGGTATCTCTGATTTGGTAATAAGGAATTGGTAACTGGTTTTCCTTATTTTACCAATTTCTTATTACCGAATCCATTCTGTATTACGAAAATTGCAATTGGCTGAATACCGGTCGGTAACGGTGAAATTTACCGAATTTCACCATTACCGACTGGTTTTTCGCCACCTTCATCGGGCCCTTTGCCGTTTAACTGCATCACATAAAGCATTGTCAAAATAAAAGCCATGTTGATGCACATAAGTGTGAACTAAATTTAGATCTGTGCAGAGGCAAAAATGTAAACAAGATAACGTTTTCACTTGTGGAGGGTGTAGAGGATGTTGGCTACACAAACTTTCTTCCCTGCAAGCGGAGCCACCCATAACACTCACCAAGGCTGTTCGTTCCAACCCGCCCTCCTCTCATCTGGTGTGGTTTGATCATTTTAGTTGTGTATTATTCCATGTTGAAGCCTCTACCTTCGTACATTTCCCGTATACACATCCCATTGGATGGGCTTTCAGCCTGCACAACTGCTGACAGTTAGTTCGGCGACTTTGTTCTTTTTAACATAAACAATCTGGTGTCATTTAGATGAGGGGAGAAATAAAGCATTTTCCAAAAATTGGCAGATGTCCCTTGCTGCGTTTCTAATGGTGCGACAGGTACAGGTTCTATTAGTGATAAAACAGTTGCAGCAGACCTGCTGACACCGTCAGTAATGGTGACGTAGTGGCCCCTTCTTTGATACTTTATCTGCTGCCATCCGTTCGGTATGGGGCCAGGGTAAGACGGGCATATTGGACAATATGTCAGTGCCAGATGGGTCAGTCTGACAAGTCAGTTTGTGTGTTGGATTTATGGCAGTGTGTGGGCTGCCTTCTTCTCATTAGTTCTTCTCAGATGAACATTTTGCTTCACACACAGAAGTATTGTTATTACAATAGTGCCATCTATTGGCAAGTCACAAGCTGTTATTTTTCGTGGCTTGGGAACTCGTTGTAAAAAATGTAGTAGATTGGCATTACTCGTTGTTTAGCCTTCGTGGTTAAGGAATTCGTGGTTTAGGCAGTAGTTGTTTATTCTTATATCCCAATGGCATGTTTCTGTAGGGAGCGAGTATTCAGGACCGATAGTTTCAGGGTATCAGTGCTGTTGGGATGAAGGTGGCCCGGGCTGTGTGCTGGGTTGGGGTTAGGGGTCTCTCCTTTCTGAGGGATGAGGAGACCTTCTCTTTTGAGTGCCGTTATTGTCTCGGTTTTTAAGGTACAAGGTCTGTGATTAAAGGATCTAAGTTTGATACTTGTGTAAGCCCGCAGTTGGCCAGGGGGTCTGGCCCCTGGGGCCGGTCGGGCATGGACGGGTGCAGATGAGCTTGCCTTAGGCGTGCCTTCGGCGCGCAAGCGGCGCCACTGCTATGCACATGGGCTGCGCGTCGGCTCCAGCATGCGCCTTATGTGCCTCTGTGACCCCTGGCTCCTCCCTGCCAATCAACCCTGCTGTGCAGCAACTGAACCAAAAACACACTTTGGTATTGTACTTACAACTGACCACGAGCACGTGCACTTGGGTCTTTTGATCTATAGGGTCTCCTGACTGGTGACGTATGTGTTGAATGGTTTTGGGGTGGGTGTATGGTCCAGCCCTCATGGGAGAGGCTGATAAATCACTAGATTGTGTCCAGCAGGACACAGCATGTTCTTTAATTCAGAAATGCAGGGCTTCTGACCTGAGAACTGCAGATGCACTTGGAGGACCAAAGAGGGTCTCTGTGTAGCCTTCTTATGATACGTGAAGAAGAGCTAACAGTCTTGGGTTCATATTCCCAAGGAGCTATTGCCAAGTTAATGGCACTTTATCGCAGCCAAAGTCGCAATAAATGTATCGCTCCATTCACAAGCTGGTGCTAAAAGCCCATAGCACCAGTTTACCTGCGATAGCAGCCGCAAAAAAACATCGCCACAGATGACTCCGCAACTATTTCTAATGAGATGCAGAGTAGCCGTTCCTGTCCAAAAAGCCGTAACAACACCACTCCCCACCATTCTCAACGACCAGCCAGATCGGTGATAAGATAACAAAACATGCAATAAGGCATGTTAGCAGCAGGAAACTAACACCTGCTCTGACCTGGTGTAAAGCCAGACCACAGCCTGCACCACAAATGGGAGCCAAGGCCAGAGCCACACCTGAAGAACAACAGATGCCATGGAGCCACTGATTATGCAGCCCGGACACCCAAGAGGGCCACAACACCCACCACCAGCACCCCCAGGCCCACGCCTCCCCGGGCCCCCCCGGACAAAGACATGCTACATCAACTACACGGAATCATGCACAAAATATTCTGCATGATGTCGCACAATCACATCTGGTTACACGCATGTGTCGACACAAAAATGAGCATCACACATTCACCTTTGAAGCAAAAAATGAAAATGTATTAAAACATACACAGACAGAAATGAAGATACATGGCAGCACCCCTCGGGACACTCCGTAGGTCAAAGCCTACAAGACAAAAATCATGATGAGAAGGTGTGTCCAGCACACATCAAGGGTCAGAGCGGGAGAAGGAGAGAGAGAGTGGGAGAGATAGATGGACAGAGAGGGGGAGAGAGAGCTAGATGGACAGAGAGGAGGAGAGAGAGATTGACGGACAGAGACGGGGAGAGAGAGATAGATGGACAGAGAGGGGGAGCAAGGGATAGACAGACAGAGAGGGTGAGAGAGAGATGGACTGACAGAGAGGGGAGAGAGAGATAGATGGACAGAGAGGGGGAGAGAGAGAGACAGACGGACAGAGAGGGGGAGAGAGACACAGAGAAAAGAAGAGAGGGAGAGAGAGGGCCGACACTGCGCACCCAGGCCACACTGCTCACCTGCTGCCACTGGTGTGCCTCCAATCACATGCCGGTATGTAGTGCAGTTCACCAGGGCCCACATCTGAGACAGACCTATCATCTGAAACAGAGTCCATATACCTGAATGGCAAAGTATATTCAATTGCACGTGACATCATAGACTGCCCGACCCTGTGCACCCAAGCAGATGCACCCCAGCCCCTACTGCCACCCAGTGGTGCATGCCCCCCCCTGCACACCCAGGCAGATGCACCCCAGCCCTTCCTGCCACCCAGCAGTGCATGCCCGCCCCTGCGCACCTTGGCCTCACTGCTCACCTTCCACCACCGACGTGTAGAAATGAGGGCCCATCACATGCCGGTGCAAGCCCAAAGCCCGGAGCCTGCCGACATGGCACCCTCCACATCATGCAGCTCTGCTCCACGGGCTTAAATGTCTCACATTTGGTGCTGGGTCTTGATTTCTCCATGGCAGAGGACATACCAGTGCACCCAGCATAATCGCAGGCTGCACGCCCACTCACCCTCATAGGTGCAACTAACTCTGTGATCCAGGAGGCGACACCATGTGACGGTAGGCCTGTGCTGCCCGATGGCTCAGGCCTACACTGCGGTCCAGCATGCTACACAAAACCTGAGCCGTCCGAACCGCTGGGACAGGGCATCATCACAGGGTGCACACCTGCTCAGCACTTAAGGTACCCCTACCTCAGTGCACCAAAAGTCACTGTCCCGTGGCGGTGTGCCTGTGCCGGCCGCAGTGCATCCGGTGCCACAAAGTCTGTGCCCCGCCAGTCATGGACCCTCTATGATTGGGTATCGTGGTACGGATGCCATCATGTTACCTTCGGGCCTGTGGAATGTGATGTCGCAGACCCCTGGGCCCCCATGCCTATATGCACACCGAACAAATACACCCAGAGAGAAGTTGGAAATGGCATTGTGCACGCGCGACCAGCCCTTTTTATAGGCAGGGTCAAATGTACTGTCACACGCGTGCTGGATGGGTGTGGTGTGGATGTATACTAGGCATGGGGGAGTGGTCGTGGCATGCTGACAACTAGACCTGTGAGCAGCAGATCAACACAGGGAAGTCCTGGCACATACAGTGTTGTTTTATCCCCCTGGGGCGTAAGTGTAGTGGGCTGACCTGGCGTATGCCAGTCCAGTGTGACGGTTGGAACAACGACCCCGGGGATCTGGGCGTGGTTCTGTACAGGGTGGACAGGGTAATAACTAATGCGTGTGTCACTGTTGTTGCATCAGTGCCACCCGGACAACATTCGGCAATGTGTCACCCTGTGACCCAAGTCCAATGACATGAGCCACATGGACGCAGGGAGATTCACTGACCCTACATTCATCAACACTAACACACATGAAAGGCCATTGACCCAACACATCTGTGTGATTCGGAATGTTTAATGCACATTCAGTGGAGTGTTGCTTCTGGAGCAGTACAGGGTCATGCAAACCCCACTTTACAATGATGGCCCGTGGAGAGCCAGCCAGAGTCCTTCATGGAATGACAAGTCAAAAGGAAGAGGAAGAGTTCAGTCCGCAGTCTGTTTGCTGTGTCATTGACAACCAAACAGAATATGGCAGTTCATTGCGAGGTCCAAGGTGAGTGTTGCAGAGTCTATCGGGGGACAGTGGAAGATGCAGAGGGCAGAACCAAGCTGAATCCGGCCATATGGTGGAGATGAATGCTACTGTGTCCTTCTTACCATGATGGCACTTTCATCCGCCTCTTCGCCCTGTTCCATGTGCCTCACGTGTGGGTGGTGCTGGCCTTTCTCCTGCACTGTGTGGCAGTGACACCTCAGGGGCCGGAGGTGGAATGTCTGCCGCACTGTGTGACACTGACACGTCAGGGGGCGGAGATGTGGATGGTGTGGTAGCAGCAGCATGTATCAGCGCCAGGCCTTGTGGCAGCAATGCCATGAGGAAGGTCATTGCGGAACCCAGCTATCACTCACTGGTGTGCAGCTGTGGCAGCTGCTCTTTCTGCATTGGCCCGCTCCATGGTCTCCATGAGCCTCCGCATGTATCCTACCTCCCGGGCGAGCTCGATGGAGCCACTCTGACTAGTCAGTCTTTCTTGTCTCTGAGTCAGGACTCTGGCGATGTCCGCCATGGTTCGTTGGAGAGCATGGAGTGGACTGTGGGTGTCCGTTAGGGAATGGATCCATTATCAGGATCCTGTTTTCCTGCGGACTGAAGCGCTTCTTCCTACTCTTCTTCTCCTTGGCCTTCCCTGACCCCGAGGTCCCAGGCAGGTCCTCCAGGGGGCTTGTGGGGTTCTGGTTCTCCGCCGTACTTGCTACGGCAACATCCATTGTGCTTCGCTGTTGTTTAGCATTTATTTGTCCATTTTTTTCTACTTCTGTGGTTATTTTTCCAACCTGAAACGTGTGGATTACAGGCCTGTTGCTGGTATTCACTGATTTTAGTATCGCGATTGGCCTCATCGCTGCTTTTTTTGCGCTTGCGTTTCGCATTTGTGACGTGTTATCTGGAGGCTATCACATGGTATCCCCGTGTTGAAAATTCTTGGTTAACACAGTGTAATATTCCCGTGATAGACCGCGATGTTGGAAGTTGCGTTAAGTAAGTTTGTTCTTGAGAATATGCCCCTGGGTGTCCAACTCAGGTCCTGTAGCAGTGTGCCAGGGAGCGGTGGCCTCTGACTTTCCAGCAAAATGTTTTTTTCTTTCTAACTCTCATATAAAATGCACTGTAATAGCTTTTCACAACCACCTTTTACATTCCTAAAACAGATCGTACTGTTGCTGGGAATTGTATGCATCATTAGAATACAAAATAGTAATGACCTTTAAAAAACATTTATTGCACAAGCTACTGATAGGCAATACAGCTATCTAGTACAGCTCTGAGAGCGCCACTCTCTGACTTAAACATTAATTTTAACTGTGTAAACCAATTGCACCTCATGCTGTTCTATGATTATCTAGCTGTATACTGTTGCACTTTAACTATTTAACTTTAGGATTTAGGTCTTGCACAGATTTGTGGTATGCTCTGACTCACACGCATATCTGTCAAGTATGCCTATTTTATGGGACAACTTATGCATGTCCGAAATGTTTTATAACGAATATCACTGTGCTTTCCTGGACTTGTAGTTTTATTTTCAACTATGGGTTTGAAATCCTTGTTTATCTTTGTTTACTTAGTGCTTTTGTATAGATTGTGGGCCAAGCACAACAACAGCAAAAACCTGCAAATAGCTGCTGGCTGAAGATGTTGCACAAAGAATGAGTCCATAAATCATAACATTATTTGAAAACCAGGGGCCTTATTTATGAAGGCCTTGCGCAGCCGGTGCGTCACTTTTAACATGGGAAAAAGTGACGCACCGGTTGCGCAAGGCCTTCATAAATAAGGCCGCAGGCTTCTTCAGCGAGTTTGTTACCATCACAATTATGTTATCGGGAAGGAGCATTGTGCCCCTTAGCTTGTGCTATATTGATTTTGGTTAAACTAGAGCGAGTTAACGCTAGAAAGTTTTTCCTTACCAAGTTAGGTGGCCTGTTTAACAGGAATTGTTTCATACCTTTCTTGTTGGGAGCTCATAGGTAAAATTGGAACGATGGAAGCAAAAACTAGGTGAGATGGAAAGGGCCTGTCACACATGTTATTGGTGCATTTCAAATGTAGTTTTCAACAGAACAAGTCATGGTCTGTTGGTTACTGCCATTTTTTATAAGCTAATAGCCAAGTCTGTGTTTATGTATGCATGTATTGTTGTAGATAAAGGTATTCATAGAGTGCTAATCTACTACAAAGCAACAAAGCACTGAACAGGGGCTTATTACCTCCATACGATTCATGATCATTTATAATGTGGCAGAACATTCAGATTGTGGTTCGTTCTTATTGGATTGCGTGATACTGTTCTCTGAACAGATGAGTCTTAAGCTCCTTCATGAATTTTAAGAGGCTAGGAGCAGTTTCGTGTTAATGGGAATGTTTTTTCTGATCTTGGCTGCATAGATGAGATGGCCTGCTTTCTGTTTTTTCTTTCTTGCATTTCTTATATTTCACTGTGGTGATGATCTAGCCTCTCCTGTTGTGCTATGCGCCAGAGGTGGTTAAATAAACATCGCAATATGTAAGGGTGCCACATCTGCCAGCCTTCTAGCTAATTCACCTGGTCTTCAAGGTGATGGTCTTACAGTCTCCCACACTGGCGCCTCTAGGAGCATCCTACATGCCACAGCTTGTCTCGTTTAAAGCCTAAAGGAATATGACTGCATCCACCCAATTCAGGTGGAGCTCCATTAGCACCCCTTGCCCGCCACAGCCTCTTCAAATTCAGTGGAATTGTTTACAAACCTATTACTACCAGCACCTCCACTAATCTAGCAGACAAACCCACCATCTCTGTTGGTTCATGGTGCAGACAAATAAGTGCAACAAGCATTTGCAATGCAATAGGTCTCGTATTTGTTAGAGTTTGAGTTATTGGCATTATAAATAGTATGTCAGCTCTATGATTGTGTTTGCAGTGTAGGAATTTATGTAAATATAAATAGCTGCATGTATTGTAGTGGTCGATATATGTGATTGCGAGCTGTAATGTTATTGTTAGTTGCTGTGGCAAGAGCAGTAGGTATATATATATATTCACTGACAAAACCATAGGTTTCAGGCCTTATATAGTTAGGAATTAGCATTTAAAAAACCTTTGAAATTCACTGAAAAAACCATAGGTTTCAGGCCTTCTATAGTTAGGAATTAGCATTTAAAAAAACCTTGCAAATTCACTGAAAAAACCATAGGTTTCAGGCCTTATATAGTTAGGAATTAGCATTTAAAAAACCTTGCAAATTCACTGAAAAATACATAGGTTTCAGGCCTTATATAGTTAGGAATTAACATTTAAAAAACTTTGCAAATTCACTGAGAAAAACATAGGTTTCAGGCCTTATATAGTTAGGAATTAGCATTTAAAAAACCTTTGAAATTCACTGAAAAAACCATAGGTTTCAGGAGTTATATAGTTAGGAATTAGCTTTTACAAAACCTTTGAAATTCACTCAAAAAACTATAAGTTTTGGTGGTGTTATAGTTAGCTGGACATTTTACTCATACAAAACCATTTAAATTGGTCCTATATAGTTAGTTGTACTAACTATATTTCGCGCACCCACAATCCACTGCTGATGATGTCACATATTAGATCATTCATGATATGGCCAGTGACATCACTGATGACATCTCAAATGAGATGTACAACTAACTATATAGGAGCAATTTCAATGGTTTTGTATGAGTAAAATGTCCAGCTGCCAACAGTTTCTGTTTTGGAGTGTTGACAGACTTTGGCAGCCAATCAGAATGCAGCTCGCGCACTAGAGGTACGCGTACGGTTCGTACGGGTAAGCTCACGGGTAAGCTGCTATAGATATATATATATTTTTTAACCTAAATTACTCAAAATCCACTGGAGCACATATCTTGAGACATAGCAAAGGCACATCGGGCTACCAGTCCCTACAATTTTGCCAAGTTTGGTGGAAAACCATTCAGCCGTTCGGGCTAAAAGTGAGTCCAACCGCCCTATGGAAATTAACATGGGGAAAACACGTTTTGGGACCCCCCTTTTATCTCGGCCGACGCTTGACGAATCCCCCCGAAACTTTCAGGGAAGGAGCGGAGCGCAGCGAGGCAAAGTTAAGGAAAATTACAGGCAGATCCCTCAACCGTCGCCAAAGTTTTTCCCAATAGAAAGTTGCGATTTCCCTATGGAAAACAATCCTAACTATATATACCTACTGGCTATCGCCAGTAGGTAAGATATATGTTCTCCTCCGGGCTTCCGCTTCTTCTTTCCCTGGTTGGAGCTTTTCCTGAGATATATATATATATATATATATATATATATATATATATATACACACACATTGAATAGTTCTCGCCACACGCAAACACGTATCCAACTTTTTGTAGCAGGAAAATGACAAAGAGTGAACCCGTTTTCTGGTGCCAGGTATTCAGTGCTTTATTAGTGAAGATCTCAGAGATCGTCCAGCATGTCCGTCATGACGAGTTTCGCCTCGCTACAGAGGCTTCATCCCATGACATGTTGCAAACACTAGAGAGGGTACTTATAGTTTAAAAAGGCGGGGAATAATGGCCACGCTCAGTGCAGTAAATCTGTAGAAACTGAAGACATATTTACAATGGTACAATTTTGATTTAAATAAAAGACACAGTGTCTAAAATCAATGTATAACCATTATAAAACCATTATATAAATACAATGATAATAAATATGTGCAAATATACTTTCATAAAAATATATAAATATTTGTATGAATACATTTTACTTCATATTTGCTTTTTCAGCCTCTCAGTATAGATTAACTGCATATGCATCCCAAGTGGGTTATTATCTTATGTTGAACTGTATTATTCAATCAATTGTAAACTATATACTCCTTCTCCCAGTGTAAAAACAAAGTGCTGTTGATGTGCAAATACTGCTGTAAAGTGAAATTTGTGCAAATATAAAAAAATGGGATGGAAGTTCCGCCTATTTATAATCATTGTTTGTTACTGTTGTGCTTTTTCCTCCCTGACAGGCCACAGAGCTGTTTCATAATACCGATGTAAGGAATAATTGTTCCCATAATCAACATTTTCTTATAAAAATTGATCTCCATTTTACAGCTGCCTTGGAACTATATGCAGGTGTACAGATCTTCACTAGCATTGAGACCTGCTGGAGTCTTACTATCAAGTTTCAATATGTATCTAGTTTCTAGGAGGCGTAGTTGTGCTTCCCTATTTCCTCCTCGTTTTAATGGCAGTACAGTGTCAATTAAAAAATATTGTAAATGTTTTGGATCACTGTCATGTACATTTTCGAAATGACGGGCCACTGGATATGCTTGATCTTTTCCAGTAATGGCCCTAATGTGCTGCAGTATCCGTTTGTGGGCGGGCAGTCAGTTACTCCCCACATACTGCATCCCACACGGACACTGCAGCACATATACTGCATAGTCTGTCTTGCAGGTAAGTCTCTTTTTGATATGTACAGGTGTGTCCTTGAACGGGACTGAAAAATGCGACTTGTTGCAGCCATGACGGCATGCTTTGCAAGTGAAGCGTTTCTTAAACCCTTTGCTCAATGCCATCCATGTACTAGGTACCGATACCTCTGGGCATTTGCTTACTAGCTTGCTCGCCATTGATGGTGATTTTCTCAAGGTTAGCTCTGGTTTTTTGGTTACTAACCCCCCTATGACAGGATCCCCTGCCACCAGGTTCCAGTTCTTATAGAAAATCTTTCTGATTTCGTTATGTTGTCTGTTGAATGTTAATATGAGTCTTGGCTGAATTTTAGACTCGTTCATTTCACTCCTCGCTACTTTAGATTTGGAGGTTAAAGCTTGGTCTCTTAATACTGCTCTTGAACGGTCTATGGCTCTTGTAAGGACCTCCTCCGAGTATCCCCTAGCTAGGAATCGTACTCTGCTTTCTTCCTGGGCCTTCAGACACTCTAGATCTGAACTACATATCCTCCTAATATGCAGCAGATCCCCGAAGGGAATACTGCTTATCAGGTGGTGCGGGTATTGGCTAGCCGCATGCAGTATGGTGTTACCTGCAGTTCGCTTCCTATGTAATTTTGTGGCCAGGCTTGTGTTCTCCATATATACCTCTGTAGCTAAAAAGAAGATTGATTTGGCATCAATAGTAGAGGTAAATTGTAGATTTAAATTGTTATTATTTTGTTCCTCTACAAATTGCTGTACGTCTTTCTTTGATCCTTGCCAAATCATAAACAGATCGTCTATATATCTCAGGTAAATGGGTACATGATCTCGCATAGTAACCTGGTGTTGAACCATGAGGACCTGCTCCTCCCACAGTCCCATGTGTAAACATGCAAAACTGGGGGAGAAGCAGGCCCCCATGGTTATCCCCCTGATTTGCTGGTATACCTGGTTATTAAACAAGAAAACATTCTGTCCTAGACAGATCTGTATTATTTATAACAGCATTTTGTTATGAGATGAAAAATTAATCGGACGCTTGTTTAAATAATGCTGTACTGCCTTCACCCCATCACAGTGTTTTATAGAGGTATATAATGAAGACACATCTAGGGGTCCATTAGGATGTCGGGCGGTGGCACCACCACGGTGGTTGCGCGGCAGAAAAACAGCTTTTTCCGCCCGCGAAAGCAGTACTCACGTCCGCCACATTAGGATAGGTAAACATAGGTCAATTCCCGTCCGCCGCGGAGCGACGCGCACTGCCATCAAAGTGAGCCCGCCACCGCGGCGGCAGTAGCCAATCGAGACTCTCCGCTGTGCCAAATGACGTCCACCCCGCACGACAAATCAGGATGGCCCAAACAAGCGGACGCATCGCAGCGAAGACACCGCCCAGCCTGAGCAGGCGGAAACTCAACAGCGGAGCAAGATAGCTGAAACCCGGTCTTGAACGCCATGAACCCAGCCCTCCATATGCATCCGGCGATGTTTCCCCTACAACACTATCGTCAGATGGGGCGCCGCGGACGCCGCCGCAGGTACTCAAATACACATATGCAACACACAACACACAGGCCGACACAGGGTCCAATCACCACACAGACAACCTGCTGGGGGACACAACACATCCACATGGGCACCCATACATCACCCACCTCACAACAAGGCACCCCTCAGCATCCGGGACACACATCGACCGCCAACCAGCAGCAACGTCTCGGTCCCGGTCACGTCACCGCCGCGGTCAACACATGCGCACTATGCAGAAGGCAGGGCCACTCCAAGGCATGGGCAGGGCACAAACACCACAGGGACACACAACCCCCAACCACACAGCAACACACCCCATCAACCCACAGGCCAGGAGCCCATCCTGTGCACCCCCATGCACACCAACAAGCACTGCAACAACAAGCACACTACACACTCTCTGCACCACACAACACACAACCAGGGAGACAGCCACTGCAGGAGTGGCTGACGAGGAACACACAACACCACTGCCACACACACTCAAGGCTCACAATCCTTGCCAGCACATACACACACACAAACAAACACACACCCTGGGTGTAACCACAAAAACAACACACACACAGGGATGCCTCAACCGATACCTGCACAAGAACAACACACAAACACTACAGGAACACATACTGAACTCCAATAGAAACACACATACCCTGTCAGCCAAACTGGGGGAAATCAATGGGAGCACAGAAACAACAGGAGTACACAACAACATCACTCAGGAACAAAACACACACACCATAACACAAATCACACAAGAAGTGTATCTGGACCAACACACACTGCCACATCAAACCCTTCACAGATGCACATGAAACCTCAATCAACAAACACCACAAGACATCAGGGGATGCACATCAGGCAATGCCAAGGCCACATACACACAGCACTGCATGCACAACAAGCAGTGTCTGCATAACAGGCATGATTGACACAACCGCATCACACACACCACAAATCAGCACTGCACAAACACAACACCACACCCAGGAACTGAAGCAATACCACAAACCTACATCCACACATCCAACACAAAACCTACACATGCACCACTCGGGGATACAAGAGCACAGCCAACTCCACCAGAGCACTATCCAGCACACACAGCTGAAGTGCACATGACCACTACAGAATGACCAATAGACAAGGAGAGCACACATAAACCAGTGGGGCAATGTCCAGAGTGGAACAACACTTATGGCCCAAGAACTGCACCACAAAGCACAAGCCCACATATGAAGTGATGGGGAGCCACACGCACATGGAAACCAAGGGGAAAGCTGACATCAAAGTAGTTAAACAGCCTGCATGTCAGTAGCAGACATGTAAGGGGTGTACCACACACAAATAGAGGGACGGAACACCCACAATGGCCAGGCACAAGTGGCACACATAGGGGATGGCCTAAAACCACACACACCATGCCATACAGGAGTAGAAAAACCACCATGTGCCTGCAATGCATGACAAACACAAACACAATGCCAGTGTGGAGCAGCAGGGCCACACAGTTCACACAAAAACACCCACGACACATTGAGGATAAATCAAACACAACACTGATGTGCAACTCACACACTTTGTACACTTCAAACTTACAAACACAACAAGGAGGAGTCACACACAACACCATGGACACACCAAGACACAGCACAGTGCACTACAAACAGCTCACACAAGTGCATACAATCCTCTACCCAGGGCAAGACAAAACAAACAACAGGCATACAACTCCTGGGTGACAAATGTGTATCTCACACAATACAGGGGCACACACACATCCACTACAAACTGACACCCTTCACACTGCACAACTCTGCTACACCCAACACCATGCATCTCATGTAGGCCATGGCACCAGGACCAAGGGCCAACACAAGATGACCATACACACACAAGGCTGGGTACACAGAAAGCAATCCACACACATACTTCATTACATATCCCAGCCAGCTTCGAAACATTTGCACAGCATCACACCCTGTGCTGGCAGTGTCCCCCAACCACACATGTGAACAGTGTAGGCTACAACAGCAAATCACTAACAAGATGACTGCATGCCAGGTAAAATAGCCATCACAGATCACACAATTTGCAGGCTCAGAATGGACTTAAGACCCTGTCACCCCTGCCCAAAAATATGATGGCTGCAAAGAGCCTTGCAATGTTGAAGTGATACATGGAGCATGGTGCACAGGCAATCAAATGCGAACAGAAACATAACTTTGATCAGCAAGGACACCGACAAAACACACATCAGAAGTAACTGTATTTATTCACATATTGCACAAATGCAGCTGTACAACAATAGTAGACAACAGCAACGCTCAAAATGATGCAAAAATGCTATATACCATGCACAGGTGAAACACAAACAGGAAGGCCAGTGTCCATGGCACAGGGGAGAGTACAGCACAGCAGAGCAACAGGGCCAGTGTCCAAGGCAGGTCAAACAGCAAGTACATGAGAGGCTGCACAGGGGACAGTACAGCACAGCAGAGCAACAGGGCGAGTGTCCAAGGCAGGTCAAAGAGCAAGTACATGAGAGGCTGCACAGGGGAGAGTACAGCACAGCAGAGCAACAGGGCCAGTGTCCAAGGCAGGTCAAACAGCAAGTACATGAGAGGCTGCACAGGGGACAGTACAGCACAGCAGAGCAACAGGGCCAGTGTCCAAGGCAGGTCAAACAGCAAGTACATGAGAGGCTGCACAGGGGATAGTACAGCACAGCAGAGCAACAGGGACAGTGGCCAAGGCAGGCCAAACAGCAAGTACATGAGAGGCTGCACAGGGGAGAGTACAGCACAGCAGAGCAACAGGGCCAGTGTCCAAGGCAGGTCAAACAGCAAGTACATGAGAGGCTGCACAGGGGACAGTACAGCACAGCAGAGCAACAGGGCCAGTGTCCATGCTTGTAAACAATGGTCAGGACTAGCACACCTGTATGAGGCACAGGCGCATGAGGGGGATGTCAACTCACTCTTGGCAGTCATGCAGACTTGGACCTGGCTGTGTGTCGTGGACAGCAGGCCCACTTAACTGGGGTGACACATCCCCAGGTGATGTAGGGCTAACAGTTGCTTGGCAAGCTGGAGGGCTGTGTGGACCAGGTGGCATAGTGGCACGTGGAGGTGGAGTCATGCAGGCTTCTGACACAGTGTGGGTGGGAGAGGTTTGAGGGGTGCCCTTCCACTTTTTGGAAATATGAATTGGCTTCCCTGTCTTGGGGTTGATGGGAAGTGTTGATGACACAACAGGCACACACACCAACTGTCCCACATCAGGTGCAGACACTGGCACTACCTCTGGTGATGTGCTGGATCCTGCGGAACACTTTGTCTGGCTACGCCTCTGGATCTCCTTCCCCTCTTTGCCTGGTGTACCCCCTACAGTGCCCTCCCTTGCCTTTGTGCCAGGGGTGGTGTCTACAGTGCCCTCCTTTGCCTTCTTGCCAGGGGTGGTCTCCACAGTGCCCTCCTTTACCTTTGTGCAAGGGGTGGTATCTACAGTGCCCTCCTTTGCCTTTTTGCCAGGGGTGGTGTCTACAGTGCCCTCCTTTGCCTTCTTGCCAGGGGTGGTCGCTACAGTGCCCTACTTTTCCTTCTTGCCAGGGGTGGTCGCTACAGCGCCCTCCTTTGCCTTCTTGCCAGGGGTGGTCTCTACAGTGCCCTCCTCCATCTGCTTCAATGGACGTGGATTTGGGGTAGATGTGGTGGGTGGATGTGTCCCTGTGCTCTTCCTAGGTGTACCCCTGATATGCAACTAAGCATGGGCAGATTTTGCGGATCCATGATCCGCGGATTTGCGGATTTACGGATCGTGGATCCGCAAAATCGGCGGATTTGCGGATTTGCGGATCCGTGGATTTGCCCTGCTGCAGTGATGAATGAGTCACTGATTTTGAGCTTCAACTA
Organism: Lissotriton helveticus; assembly: GCF_964261635.1. NCBI lineage: Eukaryota > Metazoa > Chordata > Amphibia > Caudata > Salamandridae > Lissotriton > Lissotriton helveticus. The sequence continues at coordinate 857,968,545 of NC_136069.1, forward strand.
GTTCCAGCGACCATGTGTGTGTTACTATGCAATCGCCCCGAGGGGCGCAGGGGTCCCTTGGGTGAGCTGTCCATCATAGTGGGTCAATGGCGGGAAGACGGTGCACACTGCGAGTGTGTGGGGGGGGCTTCCATGCGAGTGCACAATCGTGCACTGCCGATTTTCGACGGTAGATTTGGGAAGAAGGCACACATGCCCAGCCTCGACGACGCTCACAATTGTTTTTGGGCTGATGAATGAGTGACTGCATTTGAGCTCCAACTAGTTCCAGCGACCATGTGTGTGTTACTATGCAATCGCCCCGAGGGGTGCAGGGGTCCCTTCAGCTCCTGGCCACAGGAACAGCACGAGGATTGCGCTCGTGAAAGTCAAGGATGCAAAGGCCTCTATCCAGCATCACAGGCACAGCTGATTTTCGACGGTAGATTTGGGAAGAAGGCACACATGCCCAGCCTCGACGACGCTCACAATTGTTTTTGGCCTGATGAATGAGTCACTGAAGTCACAGGAAGGGCCTGTTGTAACTATTTTATGATGGCGCCGGCAAGCTGCCAGCGCCATCCTAAAATAGTTACTAAATTAGCTTCAACAGGAAGCTCTAATAGATAAAATAAAGCAGGTGCTCGAGCACCTGCTTTATTTTATCTATTAGAGCTTCCTGTTGAAGCTAACTTAGTAACTATTTTAGGATGGCGCTGGCAGCTTGCTGGCGCCATCGTAAAATAGTTACAACAGGCCAGCCAGGCTTCAACTTTTGCCCCCAGAATCCGCCGCTCGCGGATTTGCGAAGTCTCGGCAAATTCGCGGGAGTTCGCGGATCGCAAATTTACCGAAAATTCGCAAAATCTGCGAGCGGAACGGATTTTACGCCCATGCTTATATGCAACACCTCCTCAGTGGACACAGACACTGCATGGGTAGTTCTCTGTGAAGTTTTAGTGACAGGAGAGTCTTTAGCTGGTGATGCCTCTGCGGCATGTGAGCCTGATGTCTGCCTCATTGATCTTCCCTGACTGGCTCTTGTCTGTGCATTGTGGGGTGGCCCTGCTCTTCAGTGGGGATGGTGTCTGTGGGCGGGAGTGCCTGGGTTGTGTCCTTTGTGTGCTCCTTGTGCTGTATCTTTTTGGTGACGCAGGCGAACCGTGGTCACTGTCACCTGATGTGGCCACTGACCTGGGGGTGGACAAAGGCACCTGAGCTGCAATGGGAGCATGTGCCTGTTGAAGGGCTGACGTCACTGTGGATGACATCACCTGGACTGTACGGTGTAGCCCACCCACGTCAGAGTGTATGCCCTCCATGTATGCAACCACCTGGCCTAATTTATTGTCTTGGTCACTGAAGGCATTGAGCAGGGCGGTCTGGCCCACACAGAGCTGGCGCAGTAGCTCTACACACTCTGCACTGAGGGCAGCAGGGGGGACAGATGCAGGGGCAGCGGTGCCAGGTGTGAATGTGAGTCGTCCCCTCTTAGTGACACGGATACGGGCCGTACCAGAGGAAGTGGATGGGAGGCTGGGCACTGGCCACTGGGTGGTAGATAATGATGCAGACTCCCCATCCCCTGTGCCTGCCAACATGGATGCCTCCCCGCTGGCATCAGATGATGTGGTACTCTGTGTCTCAGCCACAGATTCCTCCTGCATACTTCTGTCCCCCTCAGATGCGCTGGTGGGCTCTGTGTCACTGGCCTCCGCTGCAGCTGTAGTGCTACTCTCGCCACCACTGGGTTCGGGCTCATGTTCCTCTGTGGTCTCTTGCGAATCTGCATGAGAGAGAGATACAGGGTTGTGTAAGTGTCATCATCTGTTCACACGAATTCAAAACAATGCACTACAGGAGAGGCCCAAATCTACATGGTAACCACCACGCCCTGCAATCACTGTGCAGCTACACACAACATAGACCACAACAGTGCCTGTAACGCTGAATATCTGCATGAGTGAGCCATGTTGATGCCACACAGCACAACACCCTGCCCGTAGATGAAGTGTACCACACACACAACTTGGCCTGCCCACACCTTGGGACATGATGAGGGTACAACACTTGTTACCACTAACAGACCTTCAGGGAATAGGAGGGGACAACACACACACCTATTAGGACAATGGTTCCCAAACTTTTTTGACCCGTGGCTCCCTTGACCTAATTGGCTGCGGGCCGTGGCTCCCCACCATTTTTTTAACGGCGCACCGGGGTGCCGCGGCGCACACTTTGGGAACCACCGCAGTAGACCTTTGTACTCTCTACCATTCCCATGTGACTCTTAGAGTTTATCCATTTGTATCTCTTCCTTGAGTGACTTTACAACCTGCACATTTGCAATTTTTCATATTTGTCTCTTCCCTGTGTGACTTTACTACTTGTACATTTGCAATTTATTTCTGTTTATAGCTCTTCTCTGTGTGACTTTATAACTTGTACATTTGCAATTTTTTTCTGCTTGTATCTTTTATGTAACGCATGTAATCCTAAAACCTTATGTATCACAACTGGTTATTATGTAAAGCGCTCTGACACCTCACGGTAATGCTGCTTCCTTGCGAATAAAAACAATTGAGTACCCTTCCCTCAAAAAGTATTTGCCACAAAGAAATATTTGTAAGCTATATTTTCAAATATCCGTTTCTTTGAACACTTGCTATCACACTTATTCGAGGCAGTCCACCTCTATTCGATACATCCAAACTGGAAGTAAGTGTACTGGCCCCACTGTAGAAATCCACCTCTGCAACAGTAATTATTAACACAACCTTTGCTGTTTTGACAGCTTTCTCCCACTCTATTTCTGCCGTGCTGTCAGCCGCAAGAACGTGTTCGAAGCTATTTCTGCCTATTTTTTTTACAAAGCCGAAATTGGCGATAATGGGGATACCAAATGGTCGCACTTTCTAGGCAATATAGTACAATTCTAATGCTGTTACGCTCAACTTCCCACAGAGGCACCGCCTAATCTCTCTGCCACTCAACAAACAGACAAATTTAGGAAGGAGCGTAATCGTAAAACAGACTGAATCGGGTTTGTCGAAGGAAGGAGAGTAAGGCGACGGGCAGAGAATTTAGAGTGGCGATATTGGGATCAGAGATTGGCAATTCAGCAAGATATGAGGGATTTTCATAAAGAAGAATAAGTACAGAGAACCAGAAACTAGGAGCATTGCTGCCGTGTTGGTGATAATCAGTGGATCTATATTGGCATATTCGGAGGAACCAACAAACACGACAATTTGCATCACAAAATATTTTCAGTTGCCTTTGGAATACCTGCGAAGAGATAGTATTCTTGACAACAGTGAAATATTGGCTGTAATCACATGTATTGAAGCCCTGAGGACGTCCCATGTGGGACGAAACGCGTTGGCTGTTGAGTGTTTATTGTATTCATATGAAAACTACGGAACTTGAAAAATTAAAGACATCATTGAAGACACTTTTTTGTGAACATATATCATTGTGAATTGAAGTTATTGTACTTGCATTATCTTCCGAATACGCTCCTTCCTAAATTGGTCTGGCTATTTCTGGCTACACTGTAATTCTGATTTATGACACAAGACGCACCCGGCTGGAACTCCGAAGGAAACCGCCACACTCCACGAAAGGGAAAGTAAAATGGAAAGCACCAGAACTTTGTATAACTTGTATTTACCATCAACAAAAAAACACAATGCACAGGGTAAGACGTTCATTCAGGAACAAAGACCAATGCTTAAACTCTGAAACAAACCATACAGCAATGTCCACAGCACTCTCCGTAACCGCACCGAGCTCTTAATTGAGCCATTTAAATGCAGAGGGCGAGGGCTGGTGTTCCCTGTTCAGCACAAAGGAGCCACATCCTGGGTGGCGCCGCGGCACCCCTGGCTTCTCATCACGGCGCACCGGGGTGCCACGGCGCACACTTTGGGAACCACCGTATTAGGACATCACAGTACCCAATACCAAGTAGGCCATAGCAAGCACCATGAGGTAATCTGGAGCACATTATTTGCAGATATTGAGGCACCAACGATCATGGTGCAGGCAAAGTAGGCATACATGAATTCACACTCAGCAAGTGGACACTGCTGTTCACCCCATAATAGATTACCCACACCATCCCAACGCTGAATGACCATGTGGAGCCCAACACATCTGGCAATGGGAAAGTACAGCAGGGAGTATCTGCTCAGTAAGGCCAGGGTGGCACAATACCTGATACAAGCACACATCACGGAAGCCACTCACATGACACAGCACAGCACAGCGACACGCGCACATCCCATGGCTCACCGCTGCCACAGGCCCTGTACACATGCATCTACTCCAAGCAAAAGTCACGCTCCCCAGATACTCACCAGCCCTGCCTTGCTTGCCATGCTCCTTCAGACGTGCATCCAGGTCTGGATGAGTCACTGCCAAGATGCAGCCCATCACTGGAGTCATGCTGCACCGTGCCAAACGCCCTATGCATGGTAGCATCCCCAGTGTCATCTTAGCCACGGTTTTTGCAAGCCGACTGATGTCGTCCCACCTCTTGTGGCAGTGTGTGCGTCAGCGGTTGGATACCTCCAGGGCTCGCACCTTTGTCGTAATGGCCCTCCACACGACCTTACTCTGGTTTACCTTGAGCTGCAGGTATGAGAGAAAAGAAGGGTAAATTACCAGTTCCACAATGTCAGGTAGCAACATCTATCAGTACAGTAGCAAGACTCACACTCCTGACCTATTGTAACCTCCCTCCATCCCAAACTGGGGGACACCTCACAAGGGCACTTTGCATGGCCCACACAGATGTGATTGCATGCACACATTGGGGCGTAGAGGGTCCAGGATAATCTCACAAACGCAGGATGCATTAACATAATATGCATCGATAGAAGTGTGTAAGTGCGAAATTCACAGGGCACAGATGGGGCATAGCTACTATTCAGTGGGAAGGAACTGGTGCAAGGACCATGTAAGTCTGGTGGTGTTTTTTCGTTTGGGTGGGCGGCCACTGGTCCGACTCTCTGGGTCACACTGGGTCAGACAACAGGGGCACACAGAAATATTCACACAAGCAATTACTGCCCTGGCACCCACATGGCAAACATTTGGTGGCTCTGTGTGGCTGACAATTTAACACTCCCCACTCACAAATACAGGTGCAGGCATGGAAAAGAGTGACATAGTGACACACACACTCCCTCACCCTGGAGACAGCTTGTCTGTCAGTGTTTGACAGAACCCCACACCCTCAGGCATATACTGCAGCAGCACAACTACACGTCTGACACCCCCCTGCCCGACAGCTACCTTCATGGTGACTCACCACGACATTGGGACCACCACACAACCTTGGGTACTGTGCCAGCACCTCGTCCACAAGGACCTCTAGCTCCTCGCTGGTGAATGGACTGTCACGGATCTTCTCTGTCCTTGCCATCCCTGTGGACATGGAACACCTGTGGCGGAAGTGAGTGGTGAGGGGTCCCAGGCAGTAGGCTCAGGAGGCAGCAGCAGGAGAGGGTCCCAGGCAGCAGGCTCAGGAGGCAGCAGCAGGAGAGGGTCCCAGGCAGCAGGTTCAGGAGGCAGCAGCAGGAGAGGGTCCCAGGCAGCAGGCTCTGTGAGCAGTGAAAATGTGAGGCTCACTCCCACAAACTTATAGCCCCCTGGGGTCATCTGTAAACTGCAAAGCTGCACCACTTGGTTTTTCCAGGTCTGCCTCTTTCAAAATCATCGAATGACCGCCTACGCGGTGGCGGTACACACCTTCTGCGTTTTTCAAATCTGCATCATGCCACCGCGATCATCGCTCCCATTGGCTGTAGGAAATGCTCCATGGCGGTGATGCACCGCAGGTGCCCGGGGTGCGCTAGCACGATGGTGCATCATTCAAATGCATCCAATGACCGCCTACGCGCTGGCGGAGCATGCCCACCACCATCTACACATGTCCATATGCCAATGGCTTCCGCACTTGTGAAGGGGGTGGTGCTGGTGTCACACCACCGGGGCCAGGCGGTAGGTACCGCGATTCATGCGGCGGAGCATGCCCACCGCCATCTACACATGTCCATATGCCAATGGCTTCCGCACTTGTGAAGGGGGTGGTGCTGGTGTCACACCGTCGGGGCCAGGCGGTAGGTACCGTGATCCATGCGGCGGAGCATGCCCACCGCCATCTACACATGTCCCTATGTCAATGACTTCCGCACTTGTGAAGGGGGTGGTGCTGGTGTCACACCGCCGGGGCCAGGCGGTAGGTACCACTATTTTTGTACCCATTAATGGCAATGTCAATCAAGAACACTGTATCAGTAACCAGCAGCAACATGATGAAGGGCACATCATTGTACACACAATGCCATACTTCCATGTCATCCACAGGTGTATGCACATTCAGTGTGACACACTTTGGTCGGTGGCCCCTGCCATGTTAGTTATGCATATGATGGCTGATGATGCTTGACACTCTTGAGCTGGTGTAAATGAAGTAGTACAAATCAATTTTTTGTGGGTCGGTCCTGACCTTGACAAGGCTTGTGTCACTGCATTGTATCGTACCATACTGGTTGCTATCACAACAGCTCATGCACACAACTGAACGTTTTCCTGCTGCTGTGATCATTGTGTATATGGATGTGTGCAGAGGTTACATGATGCATTGAGGTGTGAAAGGTACAGCAGATGGGTATGATGCAGAAATGGTAATTTACAATACATTGGCGGATGTTGCAGCACCTTGCCTGCACATGTGAATTGTGTTCTCCAGTATGTGCGCATTCACATTCCCCAATGTGTTTGTGGCACTTGTGTATTGTCAGTGGAGAGGTGTGCCCTCTCTGTGTATCAAAAGGCCAACAATGTAACCTGGTGTGCCATGCGTCTCTCAGGCAGTCTTTGTTTTTCCATGACATCATTGATGGTATGTGCTGTGGCCATCTCATGATGGTTGTCACTGACATTTTATATTTTACATCTCAACTAGGAGGAGGTCGAATCTCCTACGTCACCTGACAGTGCTTGAGGACATGAAGAATGAGGCAATAATCCGGAAATTCCACCAGGATAGACAAACACTGAAGATCCTGTGTGATCTATTGGAGCCCCACCTTCAGCCTCGCCGTCACTATCCGATGGCATTTACCCCCACATACAAGGTGATGGCAGCACTCCACTTTTTTGCAACAGGTTCCTTCCAGGAGACTGTGGCTAGCGCTGGAGGGATGTCACAACCCATGTTCAGCATGGTGCTGAGGGATGTTCTTGCAGCCATGATGCTCTATCGGAATCGCTACATCCATTTCCCTAGGGGAGGAGAATTGGCTGCCATGAAGGGGGACTTCTATCCCCTTGTGCACATCCCACATGTTGTTGGTGCTATCGTTTGCACCCATGTAGGTCTGGTGGCACCACAGGCGACGGAGCACATATATAGGAACCGCAAACATTATCATTCCATCAATGTGCAGGTGGTGTGCCTTGCGGACATGACCATTTCTCATGTGTGTGCAAAGTATCCTGGCTTGGCGCATGATTCGTACATCATGAGGAACAGCATGGTCCCACGGATGATAGAGAATCTGCATCCCGAGCGTGCTTGGATTGTGGGTGAGTATGCCTACTGATATGGTGTGCTGTGTGTTACCTGCTGCACTCTGGCTGTGCAACATTGCAATGGGTGTTTGTCATTCACAGGTGACTCTGCATATCCCAGTCGGCCATGGCTGTTGAGCCCCCTCAGGAATCCCAGGACCCCGGCTCACATCCGCTACAATGACGCCCATGGCAGGACCCGACGGGTAATCGAACGGACTTTTGGCCTACTGAAGTCTAGATTCCACTACCTTGACAGGACAGGAGGCACACTGGCATACTCGCCTGGGAAGGTGTGCAAGATCGTTGTGGCATGTTGTATGCTGCACAACCTGGACATTCACAAGGGGGTCCCCCTGCTCCTGGACGATGGTGAGGAACCAAGGCCACCACCTGCTCAAGGACCTGAGTCCAGTGATGAGGACAGTGGAGAGGATGAAGGAGTAGACCTGTGCCAGCAGCTCATTGAACGCTACTTCACTTGAAGGTGGGTGACAAGGTACAACGTGTAAATTGTCTGGTGTGGTTGCTGTTGTTGTGAAGGGCTATGCGTGGATGTAACAGACAGGCACACGTTCAGTCACCTGTGTGTGGTAAAAGTGACATTGATGTTCCATATGGGAACGTATGCTGGGCCCTATTTGTTCACACCTGCAGCCCATTGTCTAGTATGCCTGTAGTGTCTTGTGTATGTTTTGTGTAGTGTTCTGCCTGTGATGCCACAAGGAGACCAGTGACTGTTGTTCTGGTGTGTCTCCCTAGGTACTACAGACGAATCATGCACTACAAACTGTACATCATTTGGACACATCATGGACCTTGTCAACATTGTAAATATTGCACTAAAAACGATACTGCAAAAAATCTGGTGCGCCAAGTATTTTATTTTGACAGTGGGCATGTGATTTGTGCGGGAATATTTACAGGACAGTGGGGAATGAGCAGTGAGTTGACAGTCCTGTTCGATAAGATGCAAGAGTAGAGTCCACATGGATGTGGTGACCCAGTCCAACAGACAGGTGCCATTGCCAAGGAAATGTGGGAAAAGACAGTCCAAACAGTCAATGCAGTAGGGAAGAGGGTTGTCATCACGGCTGGCTCCGTGACTGGCGTGTGGCAGGTGCTTTGCCTCCGGAGACTCCCAGGCTCTTCTTTGGACGCCCCCTATATCTTTTTGGCGGGGGGGCCTGCTGAATGGCCAGCGGCGTGAGGGGACTCGCCCCTCTCTGTTGGCGCAGGGGAGGATGGTGCACTGTCATCCTGCGGCACAACAGGAGGGGACGGAGGTGGTGGTTGGGACACAGGCCTGTCCCTCTGCAACCCCACTTGCTGGCCCATGAGGTCCACCATCTGTCCAAGGCGGTTGTCGATGGACCTCATCAGCAGGATGTGACTTTGTCCCTGGACCACTTGGTATGCCTCCACTACTCTGGTGAAGTGGTCTAGGGATGGTGTCCACTCCTCCCGAGGTCTGGTGGTGACACTCGCCCTCCCACCTGCTCTGCTGATACGGACCTTTTGCCTCACCACTTTGGGTCCACGCACTCTCTCCCTGACCTCCACAGTTGTTGCTGTGGGATGGTCATCCCCTTTTACAGGGAGGGTACTGCAGGTAGTACTGGTGGTACTAGTGGTAGTGGCGGTGGTAGTGGTGGTGGCTGCGGTAGAGGCAGAGGCCGTGACAGCAGTGGTCTGCTGCGCTGTTGTTGCAGCAGACGTGGCGGTGGGGAGGATGGGGGCCTGGGACCTCTGGGTCTGTGGTACACCAGATGGGCCGGGCTGGAGCTCATCGTCCAAACTGTCCTGGGAGTCCACATCTGAGAGTCCATGTGACGGGGGTGGAGACTAGCTCTGCTGGTCATTGGTGTGGTGCTCAGCAGTGAGTTCTTCATTACCTGTTGAGTAGATGGGGAATAGTCAGTGTTGGGCACTGTACAAGTATTGTGTCAGCTGCGCATAATCGACTGTCTGTACACTACACAAATATGAAGTAACCAGTAGTACAATTCATGGCAACACTGTGTAATTTCATAGTGCAGAGGAACATCATTTGCTCATACATGTTGGATCTCAATGCATTGCATGCAATTGTTGCTGTGTTTAGGAATGCAAGTCTCCCACACACACACATCAGGAAGAGTTAAGATAGCTACCTACCTGTTAGGTAAGGGTGAACTGTGCAATGGCTGACACTTGCTCCTGGGTGGGGGTGGCATGTATCCTGCTCAGCTGTGGGCCAGGGGGCATGGTGGGAGTGGTAGTGCAGGGCCCCCTCCAACAGACAGACATCACAAGCAAGATAGATACCTACCTGTTAGGTGAGGGTGAAGAGTGCAATGGCTGACACATGCTCCTGGGTGGGGGAGGCCTCCATGCTGCTGGAGTGTGGGCCAGGGTGCATGCTGGGAGTAGTGATACAGGCCTCCCAACCCCAAACAGTGCTCCAATACAAGATGGCTACCTACCTGTAAGTCTGTTTGTTGAACTGTGCAATGGCTGACATGCTCATGGGTGGGGGAGGCCTCCATGCTGCTGGAGTGTGGGCCGGGGGGCATTCTGGGAGTAGTGATACAGGCCTCCCAACCCCAAATAGTGCTCCAATACAAGATGGCTACCTACCTGTAAGTCTGTTTGTTGAACTGTGCAATGGCTGACACATGCTCCTGGCTGGGGGAGGCCTCCATGCTGCTGGAGTGTGGGCCAGGGGGCATGCTGGGAGTAGTGATACAGGCCTCCCACCCCAAACAGTGCTCCAATACAAGATGGCTACTTACCTGTAAGAATGTTTGTTTCAACTGTGCAATGGCTGACACATGCTCCTGGGTAGGAGAGGCCTGTATCCTGCTCAGCTGTGGGCCAGGGGGCATGGTGGTAGTGGTAGTGCAGGCCTCCCTCCAACAGACAGACATCACAAGCAAGATAGCTACCTACCTGTTAGGTGAGGGTGAACTGTGCAATGGCTGACACTTGCTCCTGGGTGGGGGTGGCCTGTATCCTGCTCAGCTGTGGGCCAGGGGGCATGGTTGGAGTGGTACTGCAGGCCTCCCTCCAACAGACAGACATCACAAGCAAGATAGATACCTACCTGTTAGGTGAGGGTGAAGAGTACAATGGCTGACACATGCTCCTGGGTGGGGGAGGCCTCCATGCTGCTGGAGTGTGGACCAGGGGCATGCTGGGAGTAGTGATACAGGCCTCCCAACCCCAAACAGTGCTCCAATACAAGATGGCTACCTACCTGTAAGTCTGTTTGTTGAACTGTGCAATGGCTGACACATGCTCCTGGGTGGGGGAGGCCTCCACGCTGCTGGAGTGTGGGCCAGGGGGCATGCTGGGAGTAGTAATACAGGCCCCCCAACCCCAAACAGTGCTCCAATACAAGATGGCTACCTACCTGTAAGTCTGTTTGTTGAACTGTGCAATTGCTGACACATGCTCCTGGGTGGGGGAGGCCTCCATGCTGCTGGAGTGTGGGCCAGGGTGCATGCTGGGAGTAGTGATACAGGCCTCCCAACCCCAAACAGTGCTCCAATACAAGATGGCTACCTAGCTGTAAGTCTGTTTGTTGAACTGTGCAATGGCTGACACATGCTCCTGGCTGTGAGAGGCCTCCATGCTGCTGGAGTGTGGGCCAGGGGGCATGCTGGGAGTAGTGATACAGGCCTTCCACCGCAAACAGTGCTCCAATACAAGATGGTTACCTACCTGTAAGAATGTTTGTTTCAACTGTGCAATGGCTGACACATGCTCCTGGGTAGGGGAGGCCTGTATCCTGCTCAGCTGTGGGTCAGGGGGCATGGTGGGAGTGGTAGTGCAGGCCTCCCTCCAACAGACAGACATCACAAGCAAGATAGCTACCTACCTGTTAGGTGAGGGTGAGCTGTGCAATGGCTGACACTTGCTCCTGGGTGGGGGTGGCCTGTATCCTGCTCAGCTGTGGGCCACGGGGCATGGTTGGAGTGGTACTGCAGGCCTCCCTCCAACAGACTGACATCACAAGCAAGATAGATACCTACCTGTTAGGTGAGGGTGAAGAGTACAATGGCTGACACATGCTCCTGGGTGGGGGAGGCCTCCATGCTGCTGGAGTGTGGACCAGGGGCATGCTGGGAGTAGTGATACAGGCCTCCCAACCGCAAACAGTGCTCCAATACAAGATGGCTACCTACCTGTAAGTCTGTTTGTTGAACTGTGCAATGGTTGACACATGCTTCTGGGTGGGGGAGGCCTCTATCCTGCTCAGCTGTGGGACAGGGAGCATGTTGGGAGTAGTGATACAGGCCTCCCAACCCCAAACAGTTCTCCAATACAAGATGGCTACCTACCTGTAAGTATGATTGTTGAACTGTGCAATGGCTGACACATGCTCCTGGGTGGGGGAGGCCTGTATCCTGCTCAGCTGCAGGGCCAGGGGGCATAGTGGTAGTGGTAGTGCAGGCCTCCCTTCAACAGACAGACATCACAAGCAAGATAGCTACCTACCTGTAGGTGAGGGTGAACTGTGCAATGGCTGACACATGCTCCTGGGTGGGGGAGGCTTCTATGCTGCTGGAGTGTGGGCCAGGGGGCATGCTGGGAGTAGTGATACAGGCCTCCCAACCCCAAACAGTGCTCCAATACAAGATGGCTATCTACCTGTAAGTCTGTTTGTTGAACTGTGCAATGGCTGACACATGCTCCTAGGTGGGGGAGGCCTGTATCCTGCTCAGCTGTGGGCCACGGGGCATGGTTGGAGTGGTACTGCAGGCCTCCCTCCAACAGACTGACATCACAAGCAAGATAGATACCTACCTGTTAGGTGAGGGTGAAGAGTACAATGGCTGACACATGCTCCTGGGTGTGGGAGGCCTCTACGCTGCTGGAGTGTGGGCCAGGGGGCATGCTGGGAGTAGTAATACAGGCCTCCCAACCCCAAATAGTGCTCCAATACAAGATGGCTACCTACCTGTAAGTATGTTTGATGAACTGTGCAATGGCTGACACATGCTCCTGGCTGGGAGAGGCCTCCATGCTGCTGGAGTGTGGGCCAGGGGGCATGCTGGGAGTAGTGATACAGGCCTCCCAACCCCAAACAGTTCTCCAATACAAGATGGCTACCTACCTGTAAGTATGATTGTTGAACTGTGCAATGGCTGACACATGCTCCTGGGTGGGGGAGGCCTGTATCCTGCTCAGCTGCGGGCCAGGGGGCATAGTGGTAGTGGTAGTGCAGGCCTCCCTTCAACAGACAGACATCACAAGCAAGATAGCTACCTACCTGTAGGTGAGGGTGAACTGTGCAATGGCTGACACATGCTCCTGGGTGGGGGAGGCTTCTATGCTGCTGGAGTGTGGGCCAGGGGGCATGCTGGGAGTAGTGATACAGGCCTCCCAACCCCAAACAGTGCTCCAATACAAGATGGCTATCTACCTGTAAGTCTGTTTGTTGAACTGTGCAATGGCTGACACATGCTCCTAGGTGGGGGAGGCCTCCATGCTGCTGGAGTGTGGGCCAGGGGGCATGCTGGGAGTAGTGATACAGGCCTCTCAACCCCAAACAGTGCTCCAATACAAGATGGCTACCTACCTGTAAGTCTGTTTGTTGAACTGTGCAATGGCTGACACATGCTCCTGGGTGGGGGAGGCCTCCATGCTGCTGGAGTGTGGGCCAGGGGGCATGCTGGGAGTAGTGATACAGGCCTCCCAACCCCAAACAGTGCTCCAATACAAGATGGCTATCAACCTGTAAGTATGTTTGTTGAACTGTGCAATGTCTGACACATGCTCCTGGGTGGGGAGGCCTCCATGCTGCTGGAGTGTGGGCCAGGGGGCATGCTGAGAGTAGTGATACAGGCCTCCCAACCCCAAACAGTGCTCCAATACAAGATGGCTACCTACCTGTAAGTCTGTTTGTTGAACTGTGCAATGGCTGACACATGCTCCTGGGTGGGAGAGGCCTCCATGCTGCTGGAGTGTGGGCCAGGGGCATCCTGGGAGTAGTGATACAGGCCTCCCAACCCCAAACAGTGCTCCAATACAAGATGGGTACCTACCTGTAAGTATGTTTGTTGAACTGTGCAATGGCTGACACATGCTTCTGGGTGGGGGAGGCCTCTATCCTGCTCAGCTGTGGGACAGGGAGCATGTTGGTAGTGGTAGTGCATTCCTCCCTCCCCCATACATGCCTCCTAAACAAGATGGCTAGCTACCTGTTGTGTGAGGGTGGACAGTGAAATGGTGTTTAGGTATTGCAAGGAAGTACTTCTCAGTGTGCTGTTTGGCATTTGTTTGTTCTTACCAGTCTCCGCTCCCCCGGCTACACCTGTGAGACTCTCAGGAAGCAGTATGGCAAGCACCTTCTCCTCCCATGGTGTGAATGTTTTCGGTGGGATGGGAGGGCCACTGCCAGTCACGTTCGCCAGCGTCCAGTTCTTACTCCTCCTCTCCTTGACAACCCTCTTGAGATCATGCCACCGCTTCATGATCTCCTTCTTGGATCTTGGGGTGGTCCCTACTGCATACACCCTTTGGACTATCCTTTCCCACATTTGTGTCCTCGTGGCTAATGGTGTCTGTTGGACCAGGCTATCAAACAGTTGTGGCTCTACTCTCACAATCTCATAGACCATGACTGTCAACTCACTCTTGGTGAATTTGGGCATTTTTTGTGATGTCATGGTGTGTGGTGGATGAGGTGTTTGTGGGTGCAGGGGTGTGGGTACAGGGATATGGTGTTGAGGTGTGAGGTGTGTTGTGTGCTGGGGGATTGTTTGTGCTGGTGTAATGGTGGTGGTGATGGTGGTGGTGGATGTATGTGTGTGCTGTGCTCTTTTGCCTCTCCTATTAGATGTGGGGAATGGCCTTCTATTCTGGAGTGTTGCAAATGATTGTGGTTAGTGAAGGGGGTGGCTTTATACTCAGCTGTGTGGGTGTGTCCAAGTGGATTTTGGGGGTCAGGTGTGTTGTGGGAGTTGTCCTGTGGTTTATTTTTTTTTTATTTTTTTTTTATTTGTATGTGTGTTATGTATTTGGGGGGCATGGCTGATTTTATTTGTGTCTATGCTGCAGCTCGTCTGCTATTTTTCCCATTCACTCCTGTGTGCGACCGCGGCAGTTGGTAACAGCGGTTCCGACCGCGACACCCTCGGGGTTATCTTAATTTCCTGTGCGGTGTGTCCGCTGTCCTTGCGGCGGCTTGTTGCTTTTCCGCTGCTTTTCCGTCCGCCGCAGTCAGTTTTTAGCCGTCACCGACCGCGTCGGACGGTTTTGTTTGGCCCGCTACTGCCGCGGTCGGTGTTATGTGGCGGTTGATCCTAATGTGCCCGCCGGTGTTTCCGCGGTGCAGGCGGGCAGTTAGCTTCCGCCTCCATGGCGGTCTGGGTGGTTTTCCGCACGCTATCCTAATGAACCCCAAATGTCATTAATAGGCATTCTGAATTCCAAACAACATTATTCAGTTTGCGAATAAAATCTGAGGTATCTTGTACATAGGAACATAGTCCTTTGACCCAATCCTGCAAGAAGTAGTCTATGTACTTCAAAATATTTTCGGTGGAACTATTGATGGCAGAAATAATTGGTCGACCAGGGGGCATGTCCACATTTTTATGAACTTTGGGTATCAGGTAGAATGTAGGGACTACAGGATGATCCTTCTTGAGGAAACAAGACTCTTCATTGGAAATGAGATTGCCACTTCTCCATGCCATCAGTTTCAAATTCTGATCCTGCCATGCTGATTTTATGGCTAGAAAATTGCTTTTTCTGTAACGTAAGGAATCCTGTAGTTGTGTCTCTGCTACATTTATGTACATCTGGCGTGGGCATAAGACGATGTTCCCGCCTTTATCTTCTTGTCTAACAATGATGTTTTTGTTAGATTCAAGTTTTTTGATCAGATTATTGTAACTTTGATTTCTCTTGTTTATTGCAGCATGTTTTTTGTTCATGGCAATGTATAGTTTCTTCAAGTCTTTAGTGATCAGTTCCTGATACACATCCAGGTTATCATGGGTCATAACCGGCTGGAAGACAGGTTTGGGTTTAAAGGGAGTTCTGCATAATCCCTGATCTTCTCTTGAGGTTATCATTGATGTGTCCATTGACATGTCCGATTCCTTCTGTAGTGACCAGATATCATCAAATGCCGTATGGTCTCCTGCACTTAGTAGCGATGGACTACTTGGTATTTCCATTCGATTTTTTCTGTTGGTTTGCAGCAAAAAGAATTTGTTCAATTTCAATTTTCTCACGAACCTATATGCATCCATCCTGGTGTCAGCGTAGTTGAAGTTACATGGTGGGCAATACGTTAATCCTAAACCTAGTATTGTCTCATCGTATTTTGTGAGTTTTATGTCCGTGAGATTAATTATTGAGCTGGGGTGGAGGTTTGTGCTTGTGTGCGATTTTGTTTGTTCCAGCGTCCCCTTTGCGTTTTTTCTCGTTTTTTGATTTTTCTTTAGTGGCATTTACGCCTTTTGTTGCATTTACGATTGGCCCTTTGTTGCCAAACCTGCCACTTGCTGGAATCCGAGGTCTTAGGGTATCACGGCGGTCTTGGCACAGACAGCTCACTTCTTGTGCCAAGGAAAGTTTTGTAAAACGTGCCTTCTGTACGCCTGCTGCATCACCCTCCGGCTCACTTTCTGCTGCAGAGCTTAGATCCGTTGATGACGCTGAGATTGAGGTTTCCTCTGTCGAATCTTGGCGTGTCTTCCTTGCTCGCGCCTTTACATTGACATACCTTCTGGCAAAGGTGAATATTTGCCCATTAAGATAGTGAATTCGATCGCCCTCGAATTTAAAGGCTTTGCGTTTTTTGATAATGTCCACATCTTTACCCAGCCTTGTCATCATGTCCGCTCTCATTTTATTCGTCTGTTCTCTATTTTCAGTTCTGGCAATCTCTATTTCCAGCTGTTCTATTTCAGATTGAATTTTAATGTGGTCACTTTCCGCATATTTCACCAGAATGGCCATGAGTTTACTGGAGGACTCTAAGTTCGTTTCTGCCCATTCAGTTAACAGGGCCGGATCCGGGGTTTCATAGCTGGGAGCCAGAGTTATGCGCAGACACCTCGGCACTCGGCCTACTTGTGAATACCCGGACAGGGATTTGTTCTCCCACCATTTAGCCTGTTCTTTTTTCATCAATTTCTCCAATTTTTTATACATGTCCCTTATAGTGGGATTACTCTCAGCACTTGCAGCCTGTCTCACAGTCATTGACCCCTCAGCTGGGGAATCTACAAACAATGTCTCGGCCGCCTCCTCCCTGTTCTGCAACACATCCGCGGACATTTTTGCTGTATATGCGATGTGGCAAATTTAAATGCTGCACTGAATATCGGATATTAGCGTTTTAATTTTGTGAGCCATAAAAATATGTCCACACTATAATCCAGGCACACTCCCCACTGGAACGTATGTTCCCTACCTGGACCGGGCTATCAGGCAGCCGTCCGATCTGCAGATTCGGTAGGTGCCGACTCCCTTCGCCGACACAGGTTCTATCGCAGTATCCAGGGGCTCCTCACAGCTTACTCCACGCCGGAGTCGTGTAAGATTAGTTCCGGGTCTCTTCCTGCCGCCGAGCCCTTACACGGGGGAGAGGTTTCACTCGCACCACCGTAGCCTCTTGGTGCATCGAAATTGAATAGTTCTCGCCACACGCAAACAAGTATCCAACTTTTTGTAGCAGGAAAATGACGAAGAGTGAACACGTTTTCTGGGGCCAGGTATTCAGTGCTTTATTAGTGCAATTCTCAGAGATCGCCCAGCATGTCCACCATGACGCGTTTCGCCTCTCTCCAGAGGCTTGATCACATGACATGTTGCAAACACACTAGAGAGGATACTTATAGTTTAAAAAGGCGGGGAATAATGGCCACGCTCAGTGAAGTAAACCTTTAGAAACTGAAGACATATTTACAATGGTACAATTTTGATTTAAATAAAAGACACAGTGTCTAAAATCAATGTATAACCATTATAAAACCATTACATAAATACAATGATAATAAATATGTGCAAATATACTTTCATAAAAATATATAAATATTTGTATAAATACATTTTACTTCATACTTGCTTTATTAGCCTCTCAGCATAGAAATATCTCTCTCTCTCTCTATATATATATTCACTGAAAAAACCATAGGTTATAGACCATATATAGTTAGGAATTAGCATTTAAAAAACCTTATTTTACTCACACAAAACCATTGAAATTCCATATATAGTTAGTTGCACTAACTATATATCGCACACCCGCAATCCACTGCTGATCATGTCACATATTACATCATTCATGACATGGTCAGTGACATCACTGATGACATCACTGATGACATCTCAAATGACATCACTGATGACATCACTGATGACATCTCAAATGACATCACTGATGACATCAGTGAATTTTCAAGGTTTTGTAAATGCTAATTCCTAACTATATATGGTCTATAACCTATGGTTTTTTCAGTGAATTTCAATGGTTTTTTAATAGCAAATATCATAAGCTGTCGAATGTCAAGTACGTGGTAAGTGAAAACATTTTCGTGTTTATGCACACTGATCTGCATTGAATGGTGCCCCCCCCTCATTTCTATTAGGAGTACTCTCTCTTTGCACATAGTGAAGAGTAGTTAACGCAGGCCTTTGCCCCCGTTGTAATACGTCGTGCCTGCTTCTCTCTCCATTTGATTGATTGTTATCCAAGTATTTACTGTTTTAGAATTGGTTCTCTTTGGTTCATTCTCTATTTACAAACAAACACAGAGTCGCAATACTCTGTTTAGTCTTTGCAGATAACGAAAAATCGTGTAAAAAAAAAAGAAAAGGAATCGAGCAAAATCAGTAGGCCACTAATGGGATCTCTTTTTGACCTCGCTAAAATAGAAACATTAGGAACAACCCCTCATGACAAATACAAAACTAGTGAGATGAACTGAACTCCACACAATGATGGCTGCAAAACAGCTCGGCTCCGCCACCCACCCCGCCCAAAATAACGATAAAGAGCGGCTGCCATGATTGGTTGCGGAATGGCCACGACGGAGCTACGAAATGGTGCTGCTCTCATGCTAACCCCAGCTTCAGTCTGAAACATCCAGAAACACTGTAGACTACCAATTCGATCAGTTCCGGTAGCGCCCCAATGTAACCCGGTAGAGAAGAACTAGCCCTCCCCTCTTTGACTGATGGTTCTTGTTGCCTGTCCCTTCTGTTGTCATTTAACAGAACTATTTAGCCTGCTGAAAGGGGTTGTGTTCCGACCGCTGGTTGGTGGAGACATTTTGACTATATTCTGGACCTGCGTTGTCGCGTAATGCGTCATATGACGCGCCGCGTTAGCGCATCCGGAAGTCATCCGGGGCGCGCAGCGCGTAACGTAAGCATAACAAGTCATGTGACTTGTTAATAAAACTTTTCATTGGTTCATTTTACTTTTCTTATTCTAATGATGAAAGGCTTGGTCATATGACCTAAAAATTACGCTTTTTATTACTTCCGAACATTATTTTTTCTTAAATATATGTTATAATGTTCCAGGCTAATGTACTTTCCCGGAAAATTTACAACTGTCCTGCAAGTAAAATATATTCTTTTTTCGAGAAAAAGAGCGTTTCTTCGTCCCATGACGGAGCCGTTGAGCAAAAGAGGGTCGACCTGCTGTCTTAGTCGCCGATACGCCTGAATATGAGATTCTTATCGATCACTTTATGTTGCAGGAGTAGAAAACACAACAGCCCTTGACCATTTATCTTTACTGCGTTCCTTCGTATTATACCTTTTACCCTTCATGTAATTGGTCTGCTTTATTTCACTTGCCTTTTAATGATTCTAAAACAGTGACTATTATTAAAAACTTTACCAATGTATATACTACTACCATGTTTTCTTTTAAAAACCTTTATTGTGAAAATTTCATTATACAAATACGAGCCTATAACCACGTGGGCCGGCCACGGAGCAAACTGTAATCGTATATGATGAGTAGACATTTACACTGTAGAGGAACGTAACGGGCGGGCCATTAGGTTGCAAGAACTAAGGTGTCTAACAGTTACGGAATCGGTGGACGTACATTTTATAATTAAAATACGACAGGGCCAGTTACAATAAAATTATCTAGATATACATTTGCGGGCAAGTACCATGGGTGACGTTAATTCGAACTTTCAATAGTACAGTAATCAATAACACATCAGAACTTAATATCAATAGGGATGTCGAAATATTCAATCAATTCTCGGCCCCGCCCGCCATGTGCTTCAGAACTGCATACGTATCTCGTGATTTCAAGGTTCTGCAACCAGTACACAACAAGGAGTTACGAGTCCCATTTATTCCGGCGCCATTTTGGGCGAGGACGGGTAGGTCCAGGATATAGTCAAAATGTCTCTACCAACCATCGACTATGATGATGTTCATATGCTGTATTTATTAGAGTAACACTCATCTGTCCACATGAAATTAATTTGCCACAATCTAAACATGTCATTTTAATCTTTCCAAAGTTCTTCTAAATATTTGGGACCGTTTCCCTTGCCTCTGATGCTGTCAGTGCCACTTCTTTGATGAATGTACTAGCAGGTCAGGGGTTCTCCTCCAAATCTCTCTTTTATGCAGCACTATAATTAATTGGTGCCACCTCTCCATATGACGATGCATGGTATAGTTACCATAACTATATTTTTTTTCGGTTCCTCTGGAGAGTTCATCGTGGCAGATGAAGCGTGTAACGTACCGGACATTTACCTTTTTTTGCATGTACAGGAAAGGAAAAAAAAATCGAGCGTCCGAGTTCTAAGGTGTCCCAGGGCCATTTTAGTGGACCAGGCCCAAATCCAAAGAACAGGCCGCCATTTTGAGAGTCCTGTTGCAGCCGCCTGTCGCTGTAGCATCAAGAGCAGCCGAAACTCAGCTGAATGGCAACTGAAACGGTAAAGGGGCGCCCCACTACAGCAGACGAGCCTCCACCTGGGAAGGCCCGTTCACGCCGCCTCCCCCCCCCCCTTCGGGCACCCCACGCCGTTATTTGGAGCAGTATTGTAGGATGGCCACACCAGTGTGGCAACTTGCTAGACATCACCTCGGTGGTAACCGAATCTCAGCCCCTTGTAGTGTCTCCTCTTCAGAAAATATTCTTGCGCTACCTTTGCCCCATTCACACATCGGTCCGCTACTGACGCCATCTCACAGGCTAATGGGGCGCCCCACGCCGAGTTTCAGCATTGTAGGATGACCACACCAGTACAGCAACTTGCTAGACATCCCCTCGGTGCCATCCGGATCTCGGCGCCCCCACTGCAGATGAAGTGCCTCTCAACTATGAAACCACCACGGTGACATCCGGATCTTGGCGCGTTGTGCTGCCTTCGGCCTATTCGCACATCGGTCCGCTACTGACGCCATCTCACAGACTAATCGGGCGCCCCACGCCGAGTTTCAGCATTGTAGGAGGACCACAACAGTGCACCTTACTAGACACCACCTCGGTGCCATCCGGATCTTGGCATCTCAGCGCCTTGTGATGTCTTCTATTCAGAAAATATTCTTGCGCTACCTTTGCCCCATTCACACATCGGTCCGCTACTGACGCCATCTCACAGGCTAATACGGCGCCCCACGCCGAGTTTCAGCATTGTAGGATGACCACACCAGTACAGCAACTTGCTAGACATCACCTCGGTGCCATCCGGATCTTGGCATCTCAACGCCTAGTGGTATCTTCCATACAGAAAATATTGTTGCGCTGCCTTTGACCCCATTCGCACATCGGTCCGCAACTTAGACATCACCTCGGTGCCATCCGGATCTTGGCATCTCAGCGCCTTGTGGTGTCAGTCAGAAAATATTGTTGCGCTGCCTTTGGCCCCATTCGCACATCAGTCCGCTACTGACACCATCTCACAGGCCAACAGGGCGCCCCACGCCGACTTTTACCATTGTAGGATGGCCACACCAGTGCCACAACTTGCTAGACACCACCTCGGTGCCATCCGGATCTTGGCATCTCAGCGCCTTGTGGTGTCTTCTATTCCGAAAATATTGTTGCGCTGCCTTTGGCCCCATTCGCACATCGGTCCGCTACTGCCGCCATCTCACAGGCCAACGGGGCGCCCCACGCCGACTTTCAACATTGTAGGATGGCCACACCAGTGCGGCAACTTACTAGACACCACCTCGGTGCCATCCGGATCTTGGCGCGTTGTGCTGCCTTCGGCCTATTCGCACATCGGTCCGCTACTGACGCAAACTCACAGGCCAACGGGGTGCCCCACGCCGACTTTCA
This sequence comes from Lissotriton helveticus, assembly GCF_964261635.1. NCBI lineage: Eukaryota > Metazoa > Chordata > Amphibia > Caudata > Salamandridae > Lissotriton > Lissotriton helveticus. The sequence continues at coordinate 857,990,389 of NC_136069.1, forward strand.
GCATTGTAGGATGGCCACACCAGTGCTGCAACTTGCTGGACACCACCTCGGTGCCATCCGGATCTTGGCGCGTTGTGTTGCCTTCGGCCTATTCGCACATCGGTCCGCTACTGACGCTGCCTCACGTGCCAACGTATTTTCTCCGCATTTTATACCCTATGCCGCATAACAGGTCATGTGACTTGTTTATAAAACTTTTCATTGGTTCATTTTACTTTTGGTTTCCTAATGATGGAAGGCTTGATCATATGACCTAAAAACAACACTTTTCATTGGATGAAAACTTTTTTTTTTTCCCAAACGATGAAAGCCCCACCTTGTTTCTGGATGTTTCAGACTGAAGCTGGCGTCAGCATGAGAGCACCACCATCTCGTAGCTCCGTCGTGGTCATTCCGCGAGCAATCATGGCAACCGCTCCCCACCAGAAGCCTACAGGAGTCGGGGGCCCCCAAAACTTTTGATAAATCCTCAAGGCGGAGGGGACGCTTTCGAGAATGGGGTCCAAGACCTAGCAGACAAGCGTCCGATTTCCAAGGTGTCCCAGGGCCATTTCAGTGGACCAGGCCCAAAAAGGAAAGAGCCTGCCGCCATTTTGAGAGTCCTGTGACAGCCGCCTATCGCTGCACCGCAAGAGTGGGCGCAACTCAGCTGAATTGCGGCTTTTGACACAGTGGACCAAAAACGGACGGAATGGCAACTGAAACGGTAAAGGGGCGCCCCACTACAACAGATGACACTCCACCTGGAGAGGCCCGTTCACGCCGCCTCCCCCGGGGCGCCCCACGCCGTTATTCGGAGCAGCATTGTAGGATACCAAAACCAGTGCGGCAACTTACTGGACATCACCTTGGTGCCATCGTTCTGCTGCCTTGGAACTATTCGCACAACAGTTTGCTACTGATGACCCACCCCCCGCGACGCCCCACGCCGGAAATCTGGACGTTGTGCTGCGTTGGGACTATTCGCACAGCCGACCGCTACTTCGTTGTTTTTCCCTAATAATGTTTATATGTTATTACTATTTTTGTTTTCTTGTATATATTTATAAATTATTAAAGTTTTATAATCTTACTACTTTGTCGGAGTGCTATATATTTTTAATGTGACACATAATTGTAAAAACTTTGATGTACAAAGAGTCATCCCTGGAATCTTCCGCTTCAGGCTCGGTCCCCTCCCCAATCACAATACAGGATGGTTTTCAGATAATAGGAACGCTTCTGCTGTGACGAATCTCATCGAGTGTGGGCCTTGATCTACTATAACTCCTTTGAAGAGGGGTGATTCTTTACAGCTGGGGCCATAAACTACATCTGCAGGGCTAGCTGATAGCCTAGGACCAGCCTGGACAATCGGACACAGAGGAAAAGGAGTGTCAGAGGGTGCGGTAGTGAATAGGGCGAAAGGGAGGTGTCGGGCGGGCACAGGGTGGGATTCTCAGGGAAGGACAGCGCAGATGGGGGGAGGTTTATTACCCATGCATAAGACAGAAAGCGGGGGTGACCACTGCCTGGGGGAGATGCTTGCGAGGGTGGGGAGCCATGCTAAGGATCGACAGCGTGCACAGAGTGGGTCTGGTCAAGGCATCTAAAATGGCTGCCGTGCACGACAAAAGTGTGGCATTTGAAAAAAGACAAGATGGCGCAGACAATGTTTTTCAACACTTCCTGATTTCCTTCTAATCGAACGTTAACAGACGTTGGGGCATATTACCAAAGTTAAGCGATATTTATCCCTAACGATGCTTAGCAACGATTTTTTTACCGCTAAGCATCGTCAGAAATTATCGCAGATAAACCTTGCTATTATCAAGGTTTATCGCAAATACGATAATAAACGACCGCAATGCATTAATATCGCTGAAAACTCAGCGATATTCATGCATTACCGAGCTAATGCTCTTAGCCATGTTATCCACCTCCCATTGGATAACATGGCTAAGAACTGCTCAGGGCAGGTGCTAGCTTTTGGAGATATTCGCGCTTATCTCGAATATTTCCAAAAGTTGATAATAGGAGATAGCGATATTAGCGACTGTTTCCAGTCGCTAACATCTTGGCATGCCTACTTTGCATGTCATTAGTGATAAATATCACTCACATGCAAAGTGGGGCCCAAGATGGTCGCTATCTCCTACTAGCCGTCGCTAACTGGTGTTAGCAACAGCTTGGTAATACAGATATAATTTTATCTCCGCGAAGCGGAGCGCTGTTACAGATATATATCTTGTTTTTGAACGTTAATTTCTCAAAATCCACTGAAGCACATATATTGAGACCTAGCAAAGGCACATCGAGCTACCAGTCCCTACAATTTTGCCAAGTTTCGTGCAAATCCATTCAGCCGTTCGATTATTATTATAATTTTTTTTTTGCCCCGCGGGGCCCTTTTAAAACCTCCACATCAAACCTAAGAGGTCAAGGAGGATCTACTATGCCCCCTTATGGTCATTTGCCCCTTCGCTTTGGCCTCCTCTTGTCTCTCGATCCTACCGAGAGACAAGATGGCGGCCGCTACGGACTGTTTGCAATGTTTACAGACGCCGGAGAACCAATCAGCTTCGCAAACCTCCGTTACGCGGAGCGCTGTTACAGATATATATCTTTTTTTTAACGTTAATTTCTCAAAATCCACTGGAGCACATATATTGAGAACTAACAAAGGCACATCGGGCTACCAGTCCCTAATATTTTACCAAGTTTCGTGCAAATCCATTCAGCCGTTCGATTATTATTATTATAATTTTTTTTTGCCCCGCGTGACCCTTTTAAAACCTCCACATCAAACCTAGAGGGTCAGCGAGGATCTACTACGCCCCCTTATGGTCATTTGCCCCTTCGCTTTGGCCTCCTCTTGTCTCTCGATCCTACCGAGAGACAAGATGGCGGCCGCTACGGACTGTTTGGAATGTTGACAGACGCCGGAGAACCAATCAGCTTCGCTTCACAAAGCTTCGTTGCGCGAAAAGTACGCGAACTGGAGCGCTGCCCGGTCCGCTGTTACAGATATATATCTTTTTTTAAACGTTAATTTCTCAAAATCCACTGGAGCACATATATTGAGACCTACGAAAGGCACATCGGGCTACCAGTCCCTACAATTTTGCCAAGTTTTGTGCAAATCCATTCAGCCGTTCGGGCTAAAAGTGAGGCCAACCGCCCTATGGAAAACTCAATGTTAAAAACACGTTTTGGGACCCCCCTTTTTTCTCGACCCCCCCTGGACGAACCCCCCCCCAATTTTCAGGGGCTGCTCAGAAACAAAATGTTCCATTTTCCAGAAAATTTCAGCCAATTCCGTCCACAAACGCCAAAGTTATTAGACATAGAATTTTCAAAAATCCCATAGGGAAAAAATCCTAACTATATATACCTACTGGCGACCGCCAGTAGGTAATAGAGAGACATATGTATATACATTCATATATGCACATATATATGTATATACATATGCATCTTGTGTTTTTATATCTAGTACTAGAGGGCATCTGTCTGCACGGGAAGAAGCAGATAGTTAGGAAAACAGTTAACATATGGTGACATCAATATTGCAAAGGTCCTGAGGGTACCTAAAAGTTGAATTGAACTTCTGCACATATAAAAAATTGTACACCGCTCCGTAACGCATTGTATGTGACAGTAGCTGTTTTGTTTTTAAATGCTACCATGGCAGGATTCCACTTGTTTGCGCTCTCCTCCCCCGCCCCCCTAAATGTCTTTTGGCATTTATCACATGCAACCAGTACTTGTAGAGTACTGTATATAGGTAGGTAAGATCCACACACAGTAGAACAACCAAGGACCGTAGCATGACACTACCTGCTACAATGGCTGTTGTCTGCAAACCAATGGCGCTTTAAAAATGTAGAATCCCCAAATTAAAATCAAAGCGCCACAAATTGGCAAAGTGAAAGCGGCATGAGATCGAATAGTCTGCTATTTAAAATGATTGAACGAGATATGAGGAAATGCAAGCAGCAGAAATATTGAAGAAGGCACACATTAAAGATTAAAATTCCAAGATGTGTGCCATGGAGACGCATTTGTTTGCTATTATAAAAGCAGCAAAAAAAGGTTAAAACTCCTACATGGGAAACCGCAGCGGCGCACTGCGCTAAAATAAATGTGGCATGATTACCATAAACCCAAACCAAAGCTTTTCTCGTCCTCAAAGGCAAAGCGCCATACATCTAAGAGACTGCTACCCGAAAGCTGTTTGGCGTGATGAGGTACAATCGGCATAACAACCAGAAACCCAAAACAAAGTGCTGCGCTCCCTCAAAGTGAAAGCGGCATGTGATGTAACAGCCTGATAGAGCCTGCTACCACAAAGCTGTTTTGCGCAATGCCAAAAATGCAAGGGCCACAAATGGTGTAAAAGGCACACAGCAAAGCATAACTTTTCAAACTATATGAGGGTGAAAATAACATGACTCTTGGAAAGTAAACGCGGCATGGACACACTACGTATTTAGATAGGAAGTGAGGCATGACAACATAAAAACTGGTATTTCAGAAGATGTACGCCACGGCTTAATGAAGGGAAGGCGCCTGCAAAAATGTGCATGCTATTGCCCCGGAACCTGTGTGCATAAAATAGTATTGTTAACAGATACACATCCAAGTGTGTGAGCCAGCGAGTGCAAAATCCAGTCCGTAGGGGCGAGCCAGAAGGGAGACAGGGCGGTCATCAAAAAGCCTTGTTCTCAATAGAAAGCATGGCTTTAGCATAAACTGTGTTGCGCACGAATGGAAAGCATAGGTAGAGCTCCTAGCCCACTTCCGAAGTCGACTTGACAACAATAGATCTCGCCAGAGAGGCAGAGCATGTGCTGCAAAGCTAGGTGAGACCTAAAAAAGAAACAAAATGCAGCAGACCTTTTCCATCTATGCACCGAGGATGTGAAACAACATCTCCATATCCATCTGGACTATCCCAGTGGTGCTCCAGTTTAACAAGGTGATGAAGACATACCTCTCTAAAGAACACTAAATAACAATGCTTTAACAAACCACAAACCAATTACCTCTCCTATCATTCGTTGAATTGTGCTTGTCTTTGACCCTGTTCAGGGCTCCACTAGCTTTTGGATAGATTTGTGCTACAGACCTACCACATAAAAACATTCATACAAACATAGACACATACATGATGTGGACTTAAAAGGGAGAATCCATCAAGTTCTTTCAGGGTAGGGGTGATTTGCTTGAAATTCTCCAGGTCTTGAATGTGATATGCAGAAGTGTGTACAACGGCTTTCAGATGGCCAATGTAGCATCAGGTAGAATGATAAGCAATGTGTTGTTTTCATCCCAGTGAGATAGGAGCAAGACTTAGAGTGTCATTCTGAAGCTGGATTCAGACAGAATATGTGTCACTTTTTTAGGAGGGAGAGCTGGTACCATGATGCCTCGTTATCCTTAACCATATGTTCTTTGGATGAGATGCCTTTCAAGAGTGAATCCAAATGATTTTGCATTGGCCAGCAGCTGACGTAGCTGGGTGATGGAGTGGTAATTAGCAATATCATCTGTGTCCAGGGTGGACTTTTCATCAGGGTGGATCTGTCCTGAGGGAGATGATGATGATAGGAATAACGTTTCTGGAGGCATATCATTTATAATACTTGATAAAATGCCATCCTTTTGGGTATTGGCTTTCAGGATGCTGAGGGTATTAGTGAATCCACTGTATTAGAGAAGAATGAAGGCTGACCATCTGGTAGAGGATCGGTGGGGGATTAGAAGTAAGGCAGAGATCTGATTGGTGTGTTCTATGTTGATTCTGAGCCTGTTTATCTTTTCAGTGGAGAAGTGATTGATGACATGGCACCTGCCGACTGATTGTGGGATTCATGGATCCAGTAGTGGGCTGTCACAGTGCTAAACTGCTTTGAAGAGTACTTTATTTCTGTTGGTTGCTTTGGGTCCACTGAAGAGGGATCGGCATAGACAGTGGAGCTCAATGAGATAGGTGAAGTTAATAACCACACTGGTCTGTCTCCCTTTCTTATTGGTTCATTAAGGTCTTGTTCACTTAGGGCTTCTTTACAAAGACTTTCAGCACCATAGTCTTTTAAAGTCTGTTAAAGGATCATGTTTTTGTTTTGTGAGCTGAAGCCTATGTGATTTGTCATGGTGTTTTTTTATAGATCAAAGCGTATGTTGTCATCTAATAAAGACTGGTGGGAATTGGATACTTTGATGAATGGAGAAGGGTTTGGTTTGATGGTAGGGTACTTAGTAGGTGCAGGGTATTGTCAAGGGGTATGGTGGATTTGTTGATGTGCTGCCTGATGTCAAGGGTGCTGAGGTTTTTTAGAAGAAATATTCCATTGTGCCTCAATCTTGGTGTAGTTGAAGTCTCTGAGAAACATGGGGTGGGTGTGTTGAATGGAGACAGGGATGACGAAGTCTGAAAGTTCGTTGGTGAAGTCCTTGTTATTGCCGGGTGGGTCGGTAGATCTTTGATAAATATAGATTCTGTTTGCTCAACGCCGTACCTTGTGGTGTGTGAAGAAAGGACTTCAGCTCGCCGCCCTTCAGCCCTTCAGCCCTCGTGAAGAAAGGACTTCTGTTTGCCGCCCTTCAGCTTTTTTGCCCTCGTCACCTCAGTCACCTCAGCTCCTCGCAGGACCCGCTTCGCGGGTCCCGCATCGTGGCTAAAGCCCAGCGGGTGTGCGCAGAGACTCAGGGGGTTGTGTGCCGAAGATCCATCAAGGGGAGAATTGGGACACCAGCAGGGCTGCGAGCGGTGTCGCAGGGACTCCATTTCCCAGGAGTCCCTGCTTGACTAACCCTGAACACCTGGGACGCTCTCCCTGCTTGCCCCGCCCCCACTTTGGCAGGTAAAAACCCCTGCACCTGACTGACCTGTGGGACTCTGTTTTCTCAACGCTGTACCTTGTGGTGTGTGAACAAAGTACTTCAGCTCGCCGCCCTTCAGCCCTCGTGAAGAAAGGACTTCTGTTTGCCGCCCTTCATCTTTTTTACCCTCGTCACCTCAGCTCCTCGCAGGACCCGCTTTGCGGGTCCCGCATCATGGATAAAGCCCAGCGGGTGTGCGCAGAGACTCAGGGGGTTTTGTGCCGAAGATCCATCAAGGGGAGAATTGAGACAGCAGCAGGGCTGCGAGCGGTGTCGCAGGGACTCCATTTCCCAGGAGTCCCTGCTTGACTAACCCTGAACCCCTTGGACGCTCTTCGCGCTTGCCCCGCCCCCACTTTGGCAGGTAAAAACCCCTGCACCTGACTGACCTGTGGGACTCTGTTTGCTCAACGCCGTACCTTGTGGTGTGTGAAGAAAGGACTTCAGCTCGCCGCCCTTCAGCCCTTCTGTTTGCCGCCCTTCAGCCCTCGTCACCTCAGCTCCTCACAGGACCCGCTTCGCGGGTCCCGCATCGTGGATAAAGCCCAGTGGGTGTGCGCAGAGACTCAGGGGGTTGTGTGCCGAAGATCCATCAAGGGGAGAATTGAGACAGCAGCATGGCTGCGAGCGGTGTCGCAGGGACTCCATTTCCCAGGAGTCCCTGCTTGACTAACCGTGAACACCTGGGACGCTCTCCCTGCTTGCCCCGCCCCCCTCCTCCTCCCCTATTTAGTTGGCACATCTCACCGCTGCGCGGGAGCGCACGGGAGGGCCCGGGGCTAAGCCCGGGCAAAGGGCGGGCCCGTTTAAGCCCATTACAGACCGGGTAAGACTGGACTGGGCCACCTCCCTAACGTTCACGTTCATATTTATATATTCTGTCTGCGCCTTCATTCTGCATATCTGTGCTTTTATCTTTGTGTCAGTACAACACTGTTTTTCTGGAACAAAAACTGTTTATGTGCTCTTATATTAACGGGACTACTGTGTACTGTTAATCATGTCAACTAGAGGTAGCAGGAGCAAAACTGCACAAAGTTTGGCCCAGATTTCCGGCCCGATTGATCAATTCATTACCAGGGCTAATGAAGCTATCGATCAGGGCATATTACTCCTGGACCGACGAGTTTCACATGATTTGGCCCAAGCAAAACGGTCCTCGTTAGGCCCCTGGGCACAAGCGCAAACTCCTATCCATCAGCAGGAGAGGGCTCCTGTAACAGAATTACGAGCAGATATCCATGGTATGCCCAACTTGGTTAACCTGTCGGCGTCCCTATCGTTGCTGGACTCGCAATTAAGTCAGACTCTTGATGTAACGCCTGACATCTTTGCGAGCCCGGTTCGGGTGGACCCTGTACAAGCACAACCAAGGGGGATAAGGGAGGGTGCAATCCCAAAGCGGAGGAAATTAAAGAAAAGCAAGCACAATAATGCAGCTAAGACATTGTCTAACACCCAGGGGGTGGGAAGTACTATATCAGAGTCAATGGGACTTAATAACCATCCGAATGAACGGAACACTGAAAATGACACAACTAACCCTTCCTCAAGTATTGAGGACCCCAATGATAATGTTAATAACACTGATGTCAAAATGATGGGTTGAGTTTGCAAAATATGTAAAGGCAGCAACCAATTACTGGCCAGGATTGGAGAACTAATTAAGATCCAATTACAGCCAATCCAAGTGAGCCTTGCCACCATCGAGAAACAACTAGCAGCTGTGACTTTAACCCTGAAAAATCCAAACAATTCAAAGGGCCTAGGGGTGGTCACTGTAGGGGGCACAAAAAATAAGATTACCACTACCACGTCAGGGCATTGTACCAAAAATACCCCTGTCGGACTGACAGACCCAAAAACAAAGCCTCCTCAAGATACGACTAATAAGGTTCTTGATCCACAAAAAAACCCAGCCCCTATAAATGTTCCTATTAAAGATGTCCCTAAAAATGTTGCCCCAAGCAATCACCCCTCAACAAATCATCATATAGGAGAACGGGCTAAGGGCGGGGGGAGTCAGTTTACAATTCCTCCAATAAACCTCCCTCCGAAGCAAGCCCTTTTGTAGTCATTATGACGGGGGTCCCTGAGCTGAGTCACAATACTGAGGAACCCACCTGGTCTTTAAAACATAAAGTCCAGCATTGGCTGAATATCAACAGACCATTGCCACAAAACTGTGTTAGCAGGATCAACATGGTGCGCAGGGTTCCCTGGATTGGCCACAAACTAAAAAGAACCCTGGGTGACTGTATTATAGTCAATTTTGAGGATCCCCATGCTGTCGATCACATCTGCTCATGGGGCTCCTTGGCCAAGGAGGATGGAATATGCACCAAACGCCTATCGTTCTTTTACCCACCAGTAGCCCGCAACATCGAAGGCCTGGATTGGTCTTGGAACTAAGCGGGCAATTGGGACAGTGGTTGAAACCAAGTAGGCAACAGGCAGGGGAGAAGAGATTGGGCGGATTGGTCAGGCAATGACAGGAGAGACAGAGTGTTTAGGGAAGGATGGGGTGGTATACCAACTTCTAACAGATACAATTGCTTAGAGATGGTCGATTGACCATCATCGTGTATTGAGCAGGTTGGCACAGGTCCAATAAATTTAGATGATAAACCTGGGCAATCATTAAAAACTTTTATTAACGACCGTTCTCCTGAGACAATTATTAGACCAACTGATACTTTAATCCCACCTAACAAATTGCCTACTAATAAATCCCTAGATACCCTAGGGACTCTAGTGAGCAAGGCAGATGGCCCCACTGGTGAGGGGGAAACCAAACCCATTCAACTAGTGGAGATTCAGAATGACAGGGAAGTTTATGGAGGGTCTGATAGGCCTATGTTCAGAAGGAGTTTACGAGTAGAAAAGAACACTCCACCTATAAAAAGATACAGTTTCTCCCTACTATCTTGGAACATTGCGGGTCTTCCAAAAAAATCTAAGGACCCAACCTTCCTAAGCTTTGCGGCTCAGTTTGATGTGATCTGTTTACAAGAGACCTGGGATAAGGGTGAGACTCATGTGGAGGGTTTTAGCACATACGCCGCCCCGGCACGTAACACGGGCAGAGGAAGATGTTCTGGTGGCCTCTCCACTTATTTTTCCAATTTGGCCAACCTGACAGTAACGAACTTGGATAGTACAAGCTGCCCTGTCAAATATAAGCATTTTTTTCAAATGTTCCATATTAAGGGGAGAGGGTCTCAGAGTTTGCTCTTAATCAATTTATATAATAACATCCCAAAAGAGGAGCAAAAGCCGGTTTTAGAAGAACTTAACAGAGTTATCAATAAGGGGCTGGGAACAGAGCAAACGGACACATGTTGTATAATAACAGGCGACTTCAATTGTCATTTGTGCGCCCAAAATGGGACAGAGTTGTGTGGTATAGCTGACCTAAAGGATGAGCCTTGCACGCATTTTGAACACTCTACTTTTGGTAATTTACTAAACACCATGATGCATGACCTGAACCTCGGATTTGCAAACGAGCTGAGTGACTCACAGGTCAATTTTGAACCTACATTTACTGGCCGGGGCCTTGTTTCCCTTATTGATTATATGCTGGTCTCCACTAATTACCACCATAGTATTCGGTCTTTTAACACCGAAAAAATTGCACTGAGTGACCATTACCCGATCAGTGCCACCTTTGATATGGGCCCCAGGGATAGTCAAGCTCCGGACCTGGTAGAGGTCCTATACCGCCATGGGGTTTCTCTGGCAAGGATCAACGGTTACATAATTAAGTGGAACAAAGTTAACTCTGAGAAGTTTATGCATGAACTAGTGTCAGACGACCTTAATCCCTTTATGATATGCCTCGAAGATAATCCCATTCCTTCAATGGTTGTAACAGCATTTGGGGAAATTACATCCAAAATAAGCAGCTATCTTGTAAGAAAGAGGAAGAAATGTGACAGGGATAGAGTAGAGGGCTGGTTCAGTTCTGATTGCACTAAAGCACATCTACACCTGAAGCAAGTACTGAAGAAGGTACCAAGAGACAAGATTGAGATAAGGGGGGCAAGAGCAGCCTATAAACTTGCGCTTCATAACCATAAAACGGAATTTAAGGAAGCAGCTTGGGAGGCCTTGCGAAAGGCTAGTGTCCTAAGAGACAATACTTTGTTCTGGAGAGAGGTTAATGCCCCTTTTTTTAATACCAGGGAAACAGACTCGATTGAGATCGCTATTGAAGAATTTGTCTGGGTCAACTATTTTACAGATTTGTTTAGGAAAGATGACCTGGACAGCTTAGAAATTTCTTTCCGAGCGGACTCACCCGCACAGGGTCCTACCCCAGAAGGTGCCCCTGTAAACGCCTTTCCATTAGAGATAGTATTCACACTAGCAGAGGTTGAGTTGACAATACAGGAAAGCTCCAAATCTAAAGCCCCAGGCCCAGACGGGGTTCCTATTGACATATACAAAGATAACATAGCTCTCTGGGCACCACTCCTGACCAACGTTTTTAACAGCTATAATATCACTGGTTTTCCAATTACATGGCAGGAGGCAATTGTAGTTCCCATTTTTAAAAAGGGAAATCGTCAGGACCCCAAATGCTACAGGCCAATTTCCCTGTTAGATTTAATGATGAAAGTAGCCGGCCGAATTATGCTGAATAGACTGCAATCCTGGGTTAAGGGTGTGGGTATCCTTTCCAGGTTTCAGTAAGGCTTCAGAGCAGGGTTGGGGACCATCGAGCAAGGTCTCAATCTGGCATTAATCACAGGGAAATATATGGCAGCTAAGAAAGCCGACCTTTTTATGACATTTGTGGATTTAAGTTCAGCCTTTGACTGCCTTAGTCATAATGTTCTGTGGAATACATTGACTGAACTGGGGATAGATAAGTCCATTCTTGATTTCTTAAAGGAGCTTTACAGAGGGGCAGGTGCGAGGGTGCGACACGGGAGAAATGGGGAATGCACGGCAAAATTCCCCATTAATAAAGGGGTGCGCCAAGGTTGCATATTGGCGCCACTCCTTTTTAATCTATATATCAATGGCGTGGCTGACCATCTAATGAAACTTGATGTAGATTACCCTCAAATAGATGGTAGTGTTGTACCAATCCTACTTTATGCAGACGATGCAGTTATCATGGTGAGAACACAGTTAGGCCTACAGAAAGCACTGACCAGTTTTTCTGATTATATGGGGTCAAGAGGCCTAAAGATAAACGTGGGAAAGACTTTCACCATGTGCTGTTCGTCGAAATCTAGCACCCAATGTAAAACTTTTTTAAATCAATCAAAGGTTAGCCAAACAAAAACATTTTCATACTTAGGCATCATGTTTAACTGTAGGGGTTCACGGACATCCGCCGTAACTACCCGTAGTCTGGCTTTCTCTTGAGCCATTGGTGCACTGAAGCAATTCACAAATAAATTGGGTGGCAAACCAGTCCAAACCCTTCTTGATATTTATGTTGCAAAATGTGTATCTACAGCAATCTATGGCGCTGGTATATGGGGATTGGCGAACTGCCAGGAGATACAGACAAAGGAAAATGCCTTTTTCCGATATCTCTTGGCCGTCCTGAGGTCAACCTCTAGTACCATCTGTCATAGGGAGCTTGATAGGGTCCATATATCTGACTTAATTAAAATTAGCCCAATTATGTTGTGGCACAAGATATGGACCACAGAAGATGCAGTTTTTAATAGGCTTATTGTTAGTGACTGCATGAAACTAGAGGGGGCCAAAAAATATCACATGGTTGTTCTACATTAGAAACTTTCTATCCACTTTAGGTCATCCAGAACTGTATGATTCCCCCATCACATGTGAATCAATTTCGAAAAAGTCACTCAAGGAAAGCTGCCTGGCCCTACTGGAAGATAGACGCGATCTTTCCGAGAGAGGCAAACCTAGTATTATACGACAACATCTCGTGTTACAGGGACGGGGTCTACATCAATATTTATCCCAAGATCACTCGAGTTATACTAGATTGTTGCTATCTAGGATGAGAACAGACAGCTTCTTTAGACTGTTGACTTTCCCGAATACAAACGACTAGTCTCGCAACTTAATTAATTGCCCATGTGATGATGTATCAGTACAGTCTAATATACATTTTAGTGTCTTTGGTAAATACTTTGCCTGGGGGAGAAAAAGATATTTACTACCCCTTTTAAAATCATGGGGCCTGAGGCAGTGTAGACCTGCTTTGATTAAGCTGTATATGTTACAAGATGAGCTGACTATTTTAACAGCAGCAAAGTTTTTAAAATATGTAATTAGATGCAGATTTTCGATGCAATAAGTTGAGGTAGTTGTAATCTATAACCAACTGTACCTGATGTATTTTCTATCTTATCTATTGCGCTAGTTTGCACTTTAGGCTTGGGGTGGCCTTTTAAAATACTTGTTTAATTCGTATAGTTTACAGCCTCTAGTATTTATTACAGTACGACCTTTATGCTATTTTAGATTGCTTTTATCTGCCTATAAAAAATGAATTGATTTTATATTTGTGTGTAATTGAAATGTTTAAATGTGCTTATATGACTTGCTTTGTAAAGTCGAATAAAGCTACATTTGAATTGAATTGAATTGATAAATATAGAAGGTAATGAGTTTAAATAATTTGAGTTTTCTTGATTTGCAAAGGTTGCAGGTCCAGGTGGACTTGAGAATGATGGCAACACTCATGATTGTCTAATGTGTGTAATGAATGTATTGAATGATGTGGCTTGTGTGAATGAGGATTTCTTAGATATATGTTAATGTGGTGTGTGAGCCACATTTTCTTGTGATAAGAGAACATTTTGGGTCTGTTATCTAATGATGTCTGTGATGTCAGTGGAACGAGTGCATTGATAGGCATAGGATGCTTGTTTTGTTGTGCTGGTAGGGAATGTATACTGGCGAGAGGGATGTCAAGATGATTCTGCATGTGCCATGAAAGTGTTATCTGAGTGGATGAGTGGTTTGGTTCTCAGTGTGGGAATAAGTGCATTTTTTCTGAGGCACGTGGTGAGGATGCTTCATCTGGAAGTAAGATATTTGGACCTAGATCCTTCCTGGCCCTTACAGGTCCAAATATGAGGCTCCTTTAAACTCAAACGCCCATTGCAGTGATGTGCCGGAAAGACAGCCATTGGAGTGACCATTTTAGAAGATGGATAAGGGATGCAGTGTTCTGATTGGTGGGTGGAGATGACTTTGGTGCAGGACTGGCTGTGGTGGCTTCTGGTGTGTGCATGGCTTAGCAATTCCTGGTTGGTCTAGTGTGCACTGAGTGGAAAGTCAGGAAATAGAAGGAGATAGGCGAGTGGCTGGTCTTTTAGGGCCAGATGTAGGAGCCATTTACTGATCGGTAACGGCCGATTTCGGCCGTTACCGACCGGTAAATGGGTTTTCGGTATGTAGGTGCACATTTTTACAGAATCGGTAAATTTACTGATTCGGTAAATTTACAGATTCTGTAAAATACCGAATCGGTATTTTTACCGATTCGGTAAATCTCAGATGTAGGTGGGACTCTTCAGAGTCCCAAAGGCCCTACAAATTCGGTATTTTACCACCCAATCCAATTGGGTGTTAAAATACCGAATTCAGGTGTGCATGCACATGTGTGCATGCACACCTATGCCATGTGACAGACAGACATGCCCTTAGGGCATGTCTGTGTGCCACATGGCGCACATGTCAATTTTTGGGGTGCCAGAGGGTGTCAAAGTGACACCCCCTGCACCCTTGCAGAATTCGGTATTTACCGATTCGGTAATTACCGAATCTGTATTTCCCATTGATTCCTATGGGCTGTGAAGCCCATAGGAATCAATAGGAAATACCGATTCGGTATTTACCGAATCGGTAAATACCGAATATTACCGATTCGGTAATTCCACATCTGGAATTACCTACATCTCCCCCCTTCATATTTACCGACTCTTAAATACCGAATCGGTAAAATTCGGTATTTAAGAGTCGGTAAATATGATTTACCTACATCTGGCCCTTAGCTCCTCTACTATTTTCCCTCTACCTTAGTGATCTCCCAGATTGTTTTATGCAGATAACTAATTTCCCTCTGAAAATATCACTACACAAAATTCATACTTTGATGTATGCTGATGATGTGTTTATCCTTGATCTTACTCCATTCGGCCTCCAAAGGAACTTGCATGCACTTGCATCATATACAGAACACAATGTTTTGGCCTCTAACACAACAAAGACAAAAATAGTTCCTTTTTGAGGAAGTAAAAGATACGTAAACTATAACTGGACCTTAGGAGGACAACCGTTAGAAATAGTGAATGAATACATCTATTTAGGTCGTATTTTTTCTCAAACCTTAAAAAATCATTCCCATCTCCAGCACGTGGCCTACAAAGCTGATGTTCATGCCGGGGCGCTCCAAAGATTATATTCTTCTACCGGGCATAGGCACTTTTCAACCCTTTTACAGGTTTTTAGTATAAAGATCCCTCAGTTCTTTCATACGCTCATGAGCATATTCCTATAAATCAATAGCATCCAATACATCTCAAAGAAAGCAAGATTATTCAGAAATTAACCAAAATGTCTCAAGCTGAACCTGTGTAAGCCCTGCGCCTCGAGTTTTCTTTAACTAGTACATACGCTAGAGGAATCACTAGTATCATTCGATGGGCGTACAATATCTTACATGCTGAACAAGGTTCTCTCAAGAGCTTTACTAAAACTGGAAATGTTTGATGAAGGATCCTCAAAATACGTCTTTTATCGAAACTTAATGTTTGCACTGAAGTTGTCAGAATGTACAGTGGATCTGCTGAAAACCTGGACCCCTGGCACATTTGAAACTCTTTTTAAAACACTTGACTCCAAGGATCAGCTACGATCTTGATTTGAAGCACTGTACAAAACTGCAATGTTATAAGGTATATGCTGTGTCAATTGAATTCAAACAAAGTCAACAATATCTTTCTTTCACTTTAAGACACGGCGTCCGGCGTTGCATGATTTTACTTCAGTTTAGGATCTTTCCTCTCAAATCTTTTACCGGTAAAGGGACAAATACCAATAATGCCAGTGGCTTATGTGACCTCTGCAAAGGAGGAGTTCAAGATATGATGCATATTTTGTTTGTTTGTCCTAACGCCACAGTAGTCGTCGCCAGAAAGCAATTTTTAAAACCAATTCAAACAAAGTGTAACTCCACAAGTGTACAGTTTGATTTCCATTCTTAAATCACCTCCCAATGAATTTGTATGCTATAATTTGTTTACATTTTTAAAAACTTTTTTAGACTTGTATTAGGATAAGTGTTCACAATTTTGCTAATTATAAATTTAATTTTATTGTTTTATCATCTTATTTGTTGTACCCAGTAGAGAACCAAACAAAATAAAAAAAATTGAATTTGAAGGTGCTTCTGTACTCAGAATGTATACCCTTCGAATCCTATATTTTCCCAGGGAGTGTACCATAAGCATATATATAAGCATTTGACACTAAAACTTCTACTGACATCCTGAGTGTGTGAGTGACCTAATAGAACATGTCAGGTGCAATGGCGATTGTTAGTCGGGGTCGCATTCCATGTACCTGGCAGTGCCTCTCTAGACTTTCTTTGCGTAATTGTATAATAAGTATTATATTGTCTTCCTTAACCTACTCCTACAAATATGCCACATGTCTTTTCTTTCTTTTTGTTTTCCTTGTTCGCATAAAAGTGAGTTGGACTACTTAATATTTCTTCTCCCAGTGTGTGACTCAAATTGCCGCTTTCTTCATTAAGGTGCACATTTCATTGCGCCTCTTCCTCCATTTACAGTACTTTTTTTCGACAAAATAAAGCATTTTAAATAGAACATCAGAACTCTGTCTCTACGGTTCGTGTGAATTCCTATGGGAAAACAGCTGTTGAATCATGGCAAGCTGCACAAGTAAAGAACATGAGAATTCTGCTGTTTTGGTTCTGGCCCAGAAGAGCTCATTATTTACAGTTGCATGTCATAAAAAAGGATTATATACGAATTCTGGAAATTATCGTTAAAATGAGCTACAATGTGCTGGGGAAATTGTAATCCTATCTGACATGCTGATTATTTAGTGTTATATTACCAAATAAAAATAAGTATTTTTGAATCGAAATTCGTCTGTCCAGCAGCACACCAAAGATGGATATTTCATGGCAGGTTTTTGCTTGAGGTTGAAATTATTATAACAAATTTGAACCTAGGAATATTAGCGCCAAGAGCGTAAAAATGATCGGGCATATTATCAAGGGGGTTTATCTCCGCTTTTTTGGCTTTAAAAGCCAAGAAAGTGGAGATAAAATTATCTCCCTATTACCTAGCTGTCGCTAACACCAGTTAGCGACAGCTAGTAGGAGATATTGACCATCTTGGGCCCCGCTTTGCATGTCAGTGAAATGTATCACTAATGACATGCAAAGTGGGCGTGCCAAGATGTTAGCGACTGAAAACAGTCGCTAACATTGCTATCTCCTATTACCAACTTTTGGAGATATTCGCGCTAAGCGCGAATATCTCCAAAAGCTAACACCTGCCCCATAGCAGTTCTTAGCCATGTTATCCAATGGTAGGTGGATAACATGGCTAAGAGCATTAGCTCGGTAATGCATGAATATCGCTGACTTTTCAGCGATATTCATGCATTGCGGCCGATTTTTATCGCTTTTGCGATAAATCTTGATAATAGCAAGGTTTATCTGCGATAATTTCTGGCGATGCTTAGCATTAAAAAATCGTTGCTAAGCATCGTTAGCGATAAATATCGCTTTACGTTGGTAATATGCCCCGATATTTGTGAACATAGGAGAAAGTGCAACCACCCATGCGGATCATAGCTGAACTCCAGGGTAACTGGAGTGTGGGGTCAGGGTTATGGAGTACTGGATAAATGTGTCAATATAATATAGTGACCAAAAAGGCAGGGGGTTGCGCTCTATATATCTACTAAATATGTAAACAGCAAAGGGAGAATTTTAGTCACCCATACCTCTGTAAAATGGAAGGGTTTTATTATAGGACTATCCAGGTCCTTGATCAGCAGTATAATGATCTAATTTAAAGTTAGGAGCGCTGCCTCCCGTATAGAGTGTGAGAGTGTCAGTACCTCTGCCACATCGGCAGTAACCAGCACAATTTATTTAGAGATGCCCATAATTTGGGTGGTCTTTTTCTCGTCAGGTATATTCTGGTAAATATGAGAATGGCTTCAGTGGGGACAGTGATCCGAAATAGCACGTTTAACAGACGAAGCCAGCATGGCTGACACTGCCAGACTGGAAACTAAAACTGCCCTGGCAAAAATGTTCAAACTTTTTACACACTGCATGAGGCTGCAACTATAAAGAATCCATGGGGCTTGCTTTGGGTCGGTGAAGCCCATATAGCTCTGAAAGCAACTCCCAAGCCCTGCAGCCTACCGAGGAATGGCAGAATGGCCATTTTGGCCCTGATGCCGTCCTGTCATCACTTATGCTAATCCTGAAGACATAGTTGAATAAATGTCACCAATGTACTGGGATTTCCTCCCAGTACCTGAAGGTTATATTATTTGGCATCTAAAACACCACGGGCAGATTTACAAGCCCCTTGCGCCACTTTTGAGTCACTTTTCCCATGTTGTAAATCTGCCCCCACAATCGTCCACACTCTAAACGAGGCAGGTAAACAGAATCAATCAATCAACCAATACATTTGTAGAGCGTGCTACTCAACCATTAGGGTCTCAAGTTTCTACTCATAGAAGAAAAAAAAGGGGACGGGATCTGTACATTTTTTTATCAAACACACAACCTCTCTCATTTAAAGAAGGTCCCAACATAACACATTTCTTGTACAGAAAACTGAAATAACGATTCATGAGTGCTTTGTTTGAGAGATTTTTTACACAAGTATATGAAGTCCTCAAATGTAACTGTTTAATGAGGACAGTGTTAAGTTATAAGATGTAATGTTCCTGGCAACAAGATGCTTGTCCTAGGCAACGGGATTTTTCCATTAGTGGTATTCGTTTCTGTGGATACTAGGGAGCTGGAGGCAGACGGTTGCTTAGGATCAGAGGTTGGCCAGGGGTCGTTGTATGCTGCCTCATAAACTGTCTAATTTCTACAAGTGGCTGTGTCTTGTCTTCTCGAAAGTGGCAGATGGTATTCTAATGAAAGGACATAGTGGAGGAGGTCAGTCAGTCAGTCAAGAATACTTTATTCGCCTCTAAAGAGCCATAAAAATTGAACATGCATAGTTTCATTTAAAAGGCCGACAAGGCCACATACTCGAAATTTACAGATTATGAACAATAGTTAATATTTGCTGCGAATCTTAAAAACAGTTAAAACCTAGTTTGTAATACAGTATATTATTTCTGTTGTTCCAAGGGAGAGTAAATATTCAATTGCCAGTTTGCAAGTTCTAATCCCTACCTTAAGTAAAAGTGGGTGAATTAACTGTTTCCTCTGGGGAGTATAAAAACTGCAGACTAAAATTAAGTGCTCACAAGGACACACAGGGAGTGAGGCAAGCCATGACCCTTGAATAGGGAATGCAACTAAGTAATGTATGGTTTTTAGGTGCAGCCTAATCAGCAAAGATTTCCGCCTTTCCTTTAAATCAATTTGTAAGTAAAAGGCAGGTTCTCTTTGTAGCTGGGAAAAGGGCTCTGAGTGATCAGTCAAATTAGACATAGTATCTGCCTGCACATGATTTCGGTAGAAAAGTAATTTAATAGAGGAAGATGAAACATTCTTTAGGGTGTCAGGGTTTGTGTAATATTTGACACCCATTTTAACAAAGCTCATTTTGACATACCTTAGCCAGGGTATGTCCAAGCTGTTGTTCAGCTTCACACAATCTGCCAATATTGTCTTACAAAGAGAAGCCTCAGGGTTCTTCCAAATGTGTACCCAGAGCAGCAGCAGTTGTAATGTGATATGATCTTTTATGTAGCTCAATCCTACTTCATCAGGGCAGAAGGCAGCAGTGGAACTCTGGGACACTGAGAGAAGTCTTCTTACAACCTTGTTTGCCATTATTTGCAGTGATTTACAGTTTACGTGTCCCCAAACCCCAGCCCCAAAGGTTACCACTGAAAGGCTTTTGCTCTTGTTGATGCATAGAATCTCCTTAACTGGTTTGTGCCCCAGCCTTTTGGCAAATCTAAAAATGGCATCATTTGATTTCTGGAATTGTATAGATCTAATGTTTAAAACATGTTTCCAGTTAAGATCAACATCAAATGGAACCCCCAAATAGGTGAAATATGAGACTTTATTAATTTCTTCCCCACCCAATAGGAAATTAGACGGTTTAGATTTTTTTGGTCCACATTTAATTATAAACAATTTGGTATGGTTAACATTTAGACCCAAGTCATTAATAAAAACATTAAAAGAGTCAATCAGTATGTGTAGGCCTTTTGCTGTCCTGGCTACCAGGACAGCGCCATCAGCATATAATAGTACAGGGATTTATTTGGCACATGTTTAGTCCTGGGATGTCCTTCCCCACCTCACAAAGTTTGACTGCCAGACCATTATTATATAATAAAAAGAGGAATGTGGCGAGGACACACCCCTGTCTTACCCCTATATCAGAGGGGAATTCTTCTGTCAAGTCACCTCCGCTACTTTAGCGTACTGCGACTGAGGTGCGTTCATGGAGCGTGCTAAGCAGGGTGATAAATACTCCATCAATCCCCATTTGTGGCATTTTGGACTATCATTTGCTACGATTTACTGTGTCAACTGCACAGGCTATGTCCATAAAAGCTAGATGAATACTGCTCCTTTGTGCTCTAGTGTACTTTGGGTTGATTAATGCCAGATTTAATGTTTGTTCCATAGTACCCAGTCCAGGCCAAAATCCGAATTGGTATATCTAGAGTGCCTGATGTTCGAGCTCCCATAGTTCTAATTTGGCCAAAATTATCCTGCCCAAGATTTTATCTGAGCTATCTAGCAGGGATATTGGCCAGTAACAATGAGGCTGGGATTTATCCCCCTTTTTAGGGCTCGGGCCTGCCTTGCAGTGCCCAGCACTGCTCGCGCAGCACGAGAGCCCTTTTGTAAGGGGTTTAGAAAGCTGATCACATGCTCATGCATGTGATCAAGCTTTCGCCGGCAGGCATTGGCTTATGCATGTTTTTTTAAAAAAGTATGCACGCAATTGGGCAAAGGCGGATGCATGTCCCACCTTTGCTCCGCCCATTCCAGACGGTGGCCTCGCTGCCGCGCTCCCTCCCCCTGCTCCTCTGTGGTGCGTGCAGAAACTTTGATAAATATATTTTACTAGTGCAGAACAGAAGGTGCACAGTTATAGAGCAAAATTAAGAGCCGACTTTGTCTTCAAAAGAAGGATTTAAGGGTGCTTTCCTCGCATTGTAATCTCCATGGAGCCATCGGAGGCTCACGGCAGATGCTCAGGGTTAGACTTGCGTGTACAGGGAGTGCCGGGACTCAAGTTTCAGAGGTGGGTCGATTTGCATTCTTTCTCCCGGTGACTTGAGATGCCAGGCCCGGCGCAGGTGCTTGAGGGACTCTGCACCTCATACCCCAGAACGGGCCCTGGCATGCGATGCCTCTGTCGGCCCAGAGTGGAGTCTGTTGGGGCACAGCTGCGGTCGGAGTGAACTTAAAACTAGCAGCCTTTCTGGGAGCAAAACATGCTTTCTCCAGTCCTGTGGCCTTTGGTATACATGGGACAGATATTCAATATTTTCGTGGTCAGGAGTAAAGGCAGTGTTGATAAACTCTTGTGGTACATCCCTTGCAGCCTCTTTGATAAGTTACGCATATTCACGTTTTGTGTTAAGGTACGCTAAGGCGTGCTTACGCCGTGCTTTAAATGGGCAGGTGCTGTTAGGTACGGAATACCTGCACTTTTTTTTTTAATTGCTTGAACATTTCTCAGCTGGGATGCAGAACCTCTTCTTAATTGCAAGGGTACCGGGACCTTTGCATTTCGATCACAGAATTATGCCAACCAGTGCCAAGTTCACACTGTTACATTGAAAGCAAAACTTGACATTTTATACAGCTCTTTATATCACCCTTCTGCACTTTCTAAGAGCTGAACCACAAACAGGCATTGCTATTACCCAATTAAATGTGACAGCACCTCTTCTGGTCTCTAAAAAGGTCTGCTGGTCGGCAAAATATACAATTCATAAGTCGTGTTTGACAAGGATGCGCCCTGCGCTCATCACGTGGTCAAAGATAAGCAGCATGGACTCTGCCGCCTTCATATGTAAGAATATGCTCCCTCAACCTCCTGTCCCCCAAAACCTACCTCTATGCCTTCTGCCGTGGAGACCACCTGGATGACTGTAGTAGTCAGTACATGTGCCCACCTCAGAGGGCACAGGACCTGCTGCAAATGGTCCAGAAACACACTGCTGCGGTCACATCAAGCCTGCCTTAGGGCACTATCTGTCCGTCCAGGGGCGTAGGAGACACTAAAATTCTGGGGGGGACAGGGACAACCTTGTGGACTTTCCATTGACCCTATACAAATCCCCTTCCGTTAAACAAATACAGCCGCGGGCCATGGAGGGTGTTACGGTGGGGCAGGGAGGCGGGGAGGGGGAGGGGCAGGGTGGAGAGGGCTAAAAACCGGCACATGAATCATTATAGGTAAGTAAACAATTTAATTAATAAAACGAATTTCGTAGCGCGCACTGCATCGCATTTTGCGATGCAGTGCGCGCTAGGAAATTCGTTTTATTATTTAAATTGTTTACTTACCTGTAATTATCCATGTGCCGGTTTTTAGCCCTCTCCACCCTGCCCCTCCCTCTCCCCGCCTCCCTGCCCCACCGTAACTCCCTCCACGGCCTGCGGCTGAACAAATACAGTCGCATAGTTTTGAAGTGAAATATTGAGAAAAGCAAACATGTAGTCACAGTTTGCATTCACATAGTAATCAGACCAAATGTTAAAAAAACATGTATATGAATCTTGCATCTTCATGCACCAAGCAAAAAAGGTCGCTGACTTCGGGTGAGGGCATCATGTTTGTAAGTGCATTATGGTTTGAAAAGAACCTGCTGCTGCATTCCTGGTCTCCCTCCAGCAATTTTCAGGCAACAATAAAAATTTGAAGATAACTTCGGTGATTAATGATCTTTATTGAGAGAGATCAGAGGTCTGACTACCGGATGTTTTGACTCATGGTAAGGTAACCACAATGTGTTAATATGCCTGCTGCAAAGAACGTGTACCAGACAGATCACACAATGCATATCATGTAAATAGGTCAGTGAGTTACTGCTTTTGTCTGAGAGATTATTTTGCTATTTGCAGTTTATAAGTTAAAATCCTAACATTGAACAGTGGGCTATTAACCGTCATCAAAGAGCTGCATTAAAACTGCAAGGTATAGATTAGAACGTTATGATTTTTACCCAGTCTTTCATTATCCTAAGGTTGGAAAATGGGTTCATTAGGATGGAAGTCAATTCTGATTATTAAAGAGAATCCCCAACCATGGTGTTATGTTTTAACTTCTGAGTTTGTGCTTCTCTAATGTTGCAAAGCCATCTGTGCCCTGGGCACTCCCCAACTTTTTGCTGACTTGTACTGGTGGTACCTCACTCTGACTGACCCTGGCCTCTGACTAACCAGGCCCAGGGCCAGTGCTATGTTGAAAGAGACACTTACAAATACAGTAAAACACCTACATACAATAGGGTGCACTATGGGTTAGGGTACCTCCATGATTGACATGACCCCTCCTATACGGCCCTAGTACATATTAGGGCATAGGGATTGAAACTACATTTAAGTCCCTAGTATGTATATTAGGGCATAGTGGTTTAGAGGCCAGCAGCCCTTCCTGCACTTGCATGTGTGCACTGCTGTAGTCTGAGGTCAGTTTAAAAGCAGGCCCGTGTTGGAGGACTGCTTTTTAAAATGCAAATTGTGACCAATCTTGACTTTTGGGTTTGGGGCACTTACAAATTGATAAACTACAATGTTGGGGCATATTAGATTTCCCCAGGGATTCCCCTAGGTGTCCCAGGGGTTGGAAGTCCTGTATCTACAAGGAGGACCCTTATAAAATGAGTGTTATATGCCCTGGGTTTAGTGAAATTGCACATTTCAAGGCCTACATTGTAGTATAGTGCTTCCCAAAATTGGCTTTTGTGCTAGGAGCACTGTGAAGTGAGGATCTGCAATATTTTGATATAATCAGAACCCCTAAAGTCTTTCCTATGTATTCTAGGGGTGGGGGAGTGGGTCCTGTGTATAAGGAGGATCCTTATATAGGCCCTGGTATTGGAGAAATTTGCCAGTTAATTTTTCCATTGCAGATCTCCAGCCCATAGGTTAACATTGCAAGAGGTTATTAATTAATAACTGGAGAAAGGAAAGCCATACAACTAGGATTAAAGGACTCAGAAGAATGTTAATGATAAATGCAACAATGTGGTATTGTTGAATTTATTCTAAAATGTAGAGACAAGAAGTTATAAGACTTTCTTGTCTGCAAGCCACAATTCAGCCCTCTAGTGCCCTGCCTTGATTTGTCAGAGGTAAGTGGATTGGACTGGCTGTTTGAAGAGGTGAGAAATGACCCCTAGAGTTAGGAGGCCTATCTGGGAGTAGAGGTTGCTGGGCATAGGAATGCCAGAGCCAGGGGGAGGGGTAGTAAATAATGCTCTTCAAGAGAAGGAGACCAGCTGGAAAAATCACTTTCATTTACACCTCTCCCACAGCCGGATGGGGGGTGATTAAGGAGGAATTCCCAGATGTAAGGGGAGTGGACCTAGGTAGATGAAGCCATCCTGTAGGCTGGTTTAGTTAGTTTTGCTCGCTCTGCTGGAAAATCAGCCATGATGAATTTTGGAGAAAATTTTCCTCTCTTTGGGAAAATAATGCCACACTTTAGTGGATGTGTTCATACCCTGGAGTATTCCCTGCACCTCATTGGACCGAAGTGTCCTCCTTTTTGACGCAGAGAACTTGGAATAAGTATCTGAAAGGGACACAGCCTCTCAGATGATGCTGCTTCAAACTTGGGAGAAGTGTCCCTGCTGAGGAGTTTGATTTGAACCAAAGAGGCCCTGGACTGAAGATTGAACATGTTGCACAATCTGGAATTACAGTCCTATGAACTACCTGGCTTCAAAAGGACTAAAGAGTGGACTCCCTGCAAGCTGAAGGTTAACAGAGCACAACTGGACCACCAAGAATCCCCATCCTGGAGAACTACCAGTGAATTTGAAAGGGCGTTGTCCAAGTGAATTGTGGTAACTGAAGTCCATTTCAAGGACCATCTTTGAGATTCCAGACCTTTGGAGTACGTTTTGGACACTTTGAGACCCTTTGGAAAACTTCACGAAGAAGTTCCAGAGGTTTGGAGATGTTTGGAGCAACTTTGATAAAAAGCTCCATAAGTAGACCGACTCACTCTGGCCAGCCAAGTCGACAACTATCAACCATGAGTTGGCCTGCCGTCCAGGTTCCTCCCGCTGAAAAGCTCCAGGAGTCCGACTTCCAGAGTTTGATCGGGCGTAGGTGGAAACCCAAGCTGGCGAACCCTCACCGACTCCGGCCTAGTGAAAAGCATTGAGGGACCCTGCAAGAAAAAGCTCTGCAAACATTTCTAATTCCGAACTTAGAAAAGGTGACCAGGACCAACCATGAGAGCCAACCCACCCACCATCAACTGTGTGCCAGCCTGCATCCCTAGCTCGCATCGCTGGAAATTTCCCGAGGTTGGACTTCCATAAGTTTGATCGGAAGTTCGTTGCAAGGCAAGCCGGCGAACCCTCACCGAATCAGGGCTGGCTGAGAGCTTCGACGGACCCCGTGAAGAAAAGCTCCAGAAAAGATTCTAAGTCAGAAGGTAAAAACTTTGACTGAGACCTACCGCAAGGAGTAGCCCCTCAGGGCTTCATCGTGGTCGGCCTGAAACTTTTACTTTGAGCAGGTCCAGCGTGACCAGATGTACCAACAGGGGATATACCTTCTATGTGCTATATCGTTCTAAATTTTTAAAAAGTCATATTCCCAGTTCCCTACATTGGATTTTTTTCATTTTAAAGAGAAAAATATTTTGTATTTTTATCAATTGGTGTTGAATTGTTATTGTGTGTTGTGTCTTAATTATTTACTGAATTGGTGTTTTTAAATGCTTTACATACCTGCTCACAGCCAAGCTACCAAGGGTTGAGCATGAGAATAATTTTCGAAGACCGGTACAGATCTATATATTGAGGTAGTGTTCTTATTGCCGGGGACATATATAAATTTGCCCCTAGTAATAACCCACTTTCCAACATCCAGACCAAGCACTCTTATACAGTACTGTCTACAAGTATGGATGACATGAGACTCCTACACCCTGTAGTTTTATTTAACATTTACTATACACAGATTTACACACCTATGATTGACTGCCTCTGTGTAGTGTGAATGATGTAAAGTGCTGACACCCTGCACTGGTATGAGTGGCGCTATATAACTAATTAAATGTATCTGAGAGAGTGGTTATGGAGACTTGAGCAGCACTATTAAAGGGTGGTAGTGAGGGAATCCGTGGCGGAGCTGGGTTGTTGAATACCAAGGCTGTCTATCTGATTTCATCTCCTGCCTCCTTTATCCACCAACATACTCGCCCTCCACATTATCTCACTCTTCCAGGTTCTTTCTCATCTTTGCTTCCTCCTTTTCCTCCGTTTTCCTTATTTCCCTTCCTTCTTCTGCCAGCAACTCTTGATGCCTTTCTCTTGTTCGGTTTTACATTCTGATGGTTTAAATAATGTACCGGACTCTAACAAAGAATACAGTTACGCCTCAACTACAGACACCAACTTAAATTAAGCATCATTAGCTTGTAGCCCACAAAGGAAATGCCAGAGTGGCTATTCTGGCCCCTTCTGCATTGTATATCCTTCCTGAAGAGCAGATACCCCTTTTTCTCACCTTTCTGCAAGAAACAAGGATCCCAGCCATCTCCCTTCCCTATGGAAGGGAGAAGTATGCGTGGCGATCGGTCTCTCCGACTGCCAGGGAACCGCCCGCCATTGTAATATGGCGGGAAGTAATGCAGTCATCAATGTCGGTTGGACTGTCAACGACGCAGTGATGTGGCTGTCCCACCACCATTATAATCGCCCCCTAAGTTTAATGTGCATGCAAATCCAACATTACCAATCCCTGGTAAGTTGCACTACTAGTGCTGAAAAAGTCCAATGGAGGTATCAATGGACGAGGTGGACTGGCCTCAAGGGTCTTGTTACCTCAGTGACAGAGTCACTGTCGCTCCAGTGTGTGCTTCTTCGTATGCCTGCTCGCAAGACTGGAGGTGAACTGCATGGATGGTGGTGGACAGGCCTTCAAGGTTAACTCACACTTGCCACCGTTAGGGTCTACCTGCTGGTGATAAGACACCAGGGCTTCTAAGGTCTATCAGGCCTTCTAAGGTGTAGCATCTTAATGAGCTCTGTCAGGAGTGTGGTCTGGAGGACTGGTCATGAAGGCTGAAAATGTTGCTCCAGTTCCAAATTTGGCAGCTCTGGCCAGAGTGCCACATCCTCTACCCTACTGAACACCATACTCCCCCACTGGGAGAAACTGGCACTGCCTTCAGCTACAACCCAATTGTGATGAGACTCAATTCAAATTATGCATTGGACAAGATTAAAATGCTGCCTGAAAAAAAAGTAACAACACCCTGTAAAAAGCAAACACTGAATGCAAGTATGAGCAAAGCATGTGAAATGTAAGCAGGAACAACATGGTTACCTTAACGGTTTTAAACTCATTATTAAGAAAACAGTAAGTGATTTCGCCTGAAAATTTCAGGACATAACTACAGGACCAGGAAGGTACCTGTTTCAATGCCCATTGCTTATATCCTTACAAAATGTAAGCAATTTGGTTTAAAAAAGACCAAATCCCTCAACACAGAGCTGCGGTACACATTTTATAGGCTAAAATAATTAAAACAGTTGAAAATGCTCATATTAAACGTTTCCACTCCACCCCTCAACCAGGTATTGCAGTCCCTTTATGAATCGGGCACTTCCCCACTCTGGGAAAACAATTTTGTTCAAACAAAGAAGATAAAAAGAAAGTAGCGCTTCATTGGAAAACTCTGTAAAGCAGCGCCAAGGTACATGGGTGTAAATAAAAATCTGGCATGTCTGCTGACCACTCTGTATTGCTTTATTTGGTTATTTATTTATTTTTATTATTATTATTTTTTATAATTCTTTTTATTGTTTTAAAGCAAAAAAATAAACAGACATATCCGGTGCCATATATACATCCAATGAGTACAGGGTGAATCGGTACAAAAACAGGATATACGTAGAGCAGTAAAGAATTCTTCGAGAGGTCCGTACTATTAAGCACAAAATTAAAACTGGCATTAGTATAATCGCTAAACAGTTTAGAAGCGGATCCTCGAAATCCTCCCACCCATAAATCAAACAACAGGAGAATCATGGCAACCTGACATTAGAAGTTAAGGATTAGAGTCCGGATATTTCGACAATATTACGAGTAAAGGGAAGACTAAGAAAAAATTGAAAAAAGAGAAAAATGATATGGGCGATAACAAAATGAAAACAATAAACCCATCCCCCCACCCTGCACCCCTGCAAACGGCTATCGCCTAATCCCCAGTAGAAGCGTGCCTGTCGCCCCAACTAACTAGGTTCTAAAAGAAGAACTCTACCAAAGTAGAGAAGAGAAGTGGAGGAGGGCATATTCGTAGGGACTCCCGGTCGCCCCTCCCCCCCCCCGCCAGAACCAGGAATCCCCATGATTGAAGTCAAGAAATCTATCGGACAACAAATATGTGTCTCTACAAGGGAAACTTCAATCACTGCCCAGCCTTCCTAAAGCATAAGTTTAACAGATCCTGTGTCCATCATACGTAAGTCAAACCCAGTCTTTCAAACTCATCCTTGCCCCTTCCGATCAGACACATGAGTCCCCTCCGGACAAGCCACCTCTTCCACAGGACAGTCCGAGTACGAAGAAAATGTAATAGAACTCAATGCAGGACAAAGCAGAAGAACGAAAGTGCTGTGAACACCGTCAGGTCCAGTGACTCCCTTCCCCGTTATGAACTCCCAGCGTTGATTCGTCCCCCATCTTAGCGGCTCCGATGTATAGGGGAGTGACGCAGTTTGATTCCGATAACAGTTCTCATCAGAAGTCTCTGGAGTGGGAACATCAATTAGTCCTTCCATACTCGGCAACGATCGTAGGCTTAAAAATCCATTGGTGGCATCAAGTTTGTTCTCATCGTCCAAAACACTGATCAAAGGCTCCGACACCTCACATAGTACGGGGTCTACTTCCTCCATCAGAGAGGCCATCGTGGGTATCTCAGTGATCACCGTTTCTTTTAGTGGAGTAGGGTCCGGTCCAATTCGTACCATCTGAGACAAGCGCGCCACCATCGTCTGAATGCGGCCTTCGACGTACACATGAATTGACAGAATGGCTGCCAACATAGTTCGTAGCGACGGGTCACTTCTGGTCTGTTCCACTACTCTTTGATCGGTGACAGTCATGATTGCTTCCCCCATCGAGTTTGATCTCTCAGAGGGGGATGGGCAAGTCGGGAACGTCGACTGTAGAGGGAGACTTATCAGTTGGTCCGATGATATCCTAGGTCCGCCACCGCAGGAGTAGACCCCGACCCAGCGAACACCAGCGGGCCCTTTACCGGGTCACCAGGCAGGACCCCCGCCCACAGCTTCAACCGTTGGGCTGTCACCCCTCCTCCGACTTTCACCAAGGCAGCCAAACGTCATCCACCTCAATCCGAGAAAGCGAAAAAAAAAAAAATCCACTCCGGTAGACCGGACCCAATCACACCACTACAGCCGATGTTGTTGAACTGAAACCCGGATGGGCCAGTACTCGAGACCCCGGCTTCTGGGCAGATCTAGGCCGCAAACTTCCACTCGGCATATCTTCGTCAGCCGAACAAGTAGAAATCTCGGGATAGCACCATTAATCTCACGGCAGGTTCATACACACGGTGGCTGGGCGCAAGAACAGGATAAATGACAGGATATTCCGGCGGGAGTCGGAGGTCGGTGGAGCTGGGAGCCTACGCGGCCATCTTGGTTGCTAGCATGGCTCCTCCCTCTATTTTTCTTATTTTTATACTTTTTTCCTCTCCTTCCCGAGGTTGTACTTTGGAATAGAACCCTGTCTGTGACAAAGTGTTCTGTTCTTTTTTGGATCCATTTCACGGGGGAACAAATAAAGAAAAGGAGAGGCAAGAGAGAGTATGTAACGGCTGTCTTTTGAAATCAGCACTTAAGGATATGCGAGACAGAAAGAGATGGAGGAATAACGAGAGAGAGGGGAGGAGGGAAGCTACCAGAGCAGAGCAGGAGAAGCGGATAATGTCAATGCCTTCTCTGGGCATGACGGAAAAGAGGTTTTTAGGTTGAGGACCGTAGGCTGCGCTTGCGCAGTCTCGATCAGAGAATTAATGTCTCCTAGAGTGGGGCATTAACCCGCCCCCCTTCTCCATTGGCTGGCTTCCTAAACTGAGGCCAGCCATTGGAGGAGAGGGGCGTCACTCCCTTTAAGCCCCGTCTTTTTTCCGATTCGGGGGCGTGTTTTTGTGTTCTTTCTATCTGTGATGTCATCCGTCACTCAACAAAAAACACGCCCCCGAATCGCAAATATGGTGGAGCTTTGCGGCAGCCATTTTTATTCTTGTTTCCTGGTTCGCGTGTCCTCTTTCCATTCCCTGCTATTTCCTGCCAGAACCTGCGGTGCCCACCGCCTTACCACCCTCTGCTGGCTGACTCAACGCCACCCACCGACAGCGGAGACATGGAGGCGAAATTAGCTAATAGGTATGGAGGGGTTGCGAGTGTCCATGGCTATCCACTGATATTTTCAATTGTTTTAAGCCTGGTACGTCAGAAACTTAGGAAGGGGGTAGGTGGAGTCCAGAAGGTTATGGCATTAATTAAAGGCGAATGGAAGCTATAAAGTACTGCAGTTGAACCAAGAGTTGAGGAGGCGAACTGGAGCGACTAAAGGGACAAGTGGAGTAGGAGATGAGCGGATCCGGGTGGTGGCGGCCGCAGAAAAAGAAAGACGAGATACGTAGGATGAAGGTTTGTCGAGATATGGGCGGTTGGTGTCTTGGATTTGTGGCTTACTGGGGTCATTTGTGATTTACTTTAGCGCAATAATTGTGTTTACGGGTGAGGCCGGTTCTCTTATCCCCCCCTGGGTTTCTGATTTTTTTTTTTTGTACGAGTCGCATTTCGACCCCGTGCCAATCAATGCCCGTAACTTGTGTTGTCTACCGCCTGAGTCCGATATTTGGCGTTGCTGACTGTGAGAGGGCGATAATTGGCATTTTATGTGATCGCAGAGTTTTGTTTACTCGATGTCCAGTATTTAGCCTCTGCAACTTGTAATGGTAATTAGCATCATTAATCCTGGCACTGATCCACGGTTTGAGCCGATAGGGGGCGCTAAAACTCCCGCGGTGGGGGGGCGTTGACTTGTATCTATTGTGGACTCTTGCAGCTACCGCCCATCCCGCACCTGGAACAGCCGCAGTCCACTGAACCCGCCACAGCTCACACCATGCCCTTGGTCTTCCACTGTCGAGTCTTTGCGGATCTTCATTATCATCTTGGCCCCTTTCCCTCCCTCTGCCCATCTCCTTGTGGTTTGTTTTGTTTTACTATTAACACGTGGTTTAACCCATACGGGGATGCCGGTAAGTTTGGATAGAAGCATGTTCATGTCTTGCATTGCATTCAATGTCTAACGAACCTAAGCTTGGGTAGTTCGCATTACACCACTTTTAATGCCTGCTGTGATAGTGCTTTGTTAAACCCCTAATGCGGTTATTTTAACAGGTCATCAATGCATTTGCGGTGGTGGCAGTGGGTCCAGTGTGTCTACGGGGCTTTATAGACGTGCCTATCAATTTGAGTGTTTCAGGGTATCGTTGCAAGAAGAGTCTGTAATTTTATACATTCCTTTTGGTGAGGGAGATAATCTAAAAGTAGTTGTCTCCCACAATTTGAAATGAATACGTAACTATTCACGCTGAGCTGTCCTGCCTTTTTGAGGTTTTTAATCGGGTGGGTGGTTTAGGGAGCCGTCTTATAAATTTGCTAACTTGTCTTTTCAGAGATCTGGACCTACGAAACGTGTAGTGTGGCAAGAGCTTGCCTGACTTGGCAGGAAGATGAGGTAGCTGCTTGAGTAATTAATATGCACAGGTTCATTGAGAGGATTTTTTGCAAAGACACTTTTTTTTATTTCTGAAGCGAAATTCAGATTACGCATTTTTCTGTACGCGTGGTTAGAGATAGTTGGTCTACCAGGAAATTACCTGATATTTCCATTCCTAGTATGGCAGTCACTGGTATTTATTGGTAGGTATAGATGTTTGGTGCAACTGTTAAGCTATTTTTTCAAATTGTAAATTTTCACCCGGGGAGACATTTGTACAGTCGTATCGTACATGGTGCTGATGATGGCAATCTAGGTGAATGTTTGCACTTAACTAGTATTTTACTTGAAGACCTCCAGTTAAAAGTAGTTCTCTTGTATGGTGTTAAGCTAATTTATTTAGCGGTCCTTGTGGCTCTGTGTGTGTGTGTGTGTGTGTGTGTGAGGCTCTCTGTGTGTGTGTGTGTATGTGTGTGTGTGAGGCTCTGTTGGTGTTTGTGTGGTGTGTGTGTGGGTGTGTGGGTGTGTGTGTGGTGTATGTGTGGGGTGTGTGCGTGTGGGTGTGTGTGGAATGTACTTGTAGGTACCTAAATCAGCCACAGAACCCAAAAGCTCTTTTCAGAGCTACCCTACCTCTGATCACTCAAAAGGATTATTTTACATTATTTTTTTTCACTATTTTTCCCCATGGTACGCTCCCCGGTATGCTCCCCGGTGCGCGTACCGGGCGCTCCCCCGGCGAACATCGAAAAAAAAGATGAATTTTTTTTTTGTCCCCGGGACCCTTTTATGGCCCCCACATCAAACCTAGGGGGTCAGGGGGGGTCTACCCTGCCCCCTTTTGGTTATTTCCCCCTTTGTTATTGCCACCTCTTGTGTCTCGATCCTACCGAGACACAAGATGGCGGCCGCTTCGGACTGTTTCGAATGTTTACAGACACCCGAAAGCCAATCAGCTTTCTGCGCGCCGGGAGCGCTCCCCGGTGCGCGTACCGGTGCGCCCTTATAGATATATATATTTTTTTGAACCTAAATTACTCAAAATCCACTGGATCAAATATCTTGAGACATAGCAAAGGCACATCGGGCTACCAGTCCCTACAATTTTGCCAAGTTTTGTGGGAATCCATTCAGCCGTTCGGGCTAAAAGTGAGTCCAACCGCCCTATGGAAATTAACATGGGGAAAACACGTTTTGGGACCCCCCTTTTATCTCGGCCCCCGCTTGACGAATCCCCCCAAACTTTCAGGCATTATGTCGCAAGGAGTTACAGATGCGTCAGTATTTCTGACGTATCTGTAAGCGCAAAAGTGATGCATTGCTGGAGTGTGTTACAAAAGTGACGCAATCCCAGCAATGCATCCTATCACATGGGGCCAGGCCCAGGCCCATGTTAAAGGGCCTGTGTCAGTCTTACGCCTGCTGTGAGGCAGGTGCAAAAATGAGGCCTTCAGTCTTCTACTCTTATTTTTTCTTTCACTTTCTCTGTTTCTTCACTGCCTTACTTACCTGGTCTCACACTCACTTGTCTTTATCCAGTCTGTATCTCCACTCTTTCCAAAACATCACTGCTCTTTTCTTACCCTTCCACACCCCCGTTCCTTTACTACATTTTCTTCACGTATCCACATTCCCCATGTTCACTCTCCTTCTCCTCACTCTCCTTCCCCACACTCACCTTCTTTCAGTCCCCCTACTTCACTTCCCTTCTCCTCTCGTCCCTTTCTTTGCTTTCTCACTCATTTTCCTCTCCTTTATCAATGCACTCCACTTCACTTACTCATTTTTTTAAGAACACAGCTCTTTGATGAGAATTGGAGGTAGTTCTGAAAAGAACTTTTTTTCCCTTCTTTTTTCCTTTTTTTAGAACAAAAACAAAAACAGGAAATGGGAAACTGCTCAACAGGAGCAAAAAAAAAAAAGAATTAGGGCTGGGAACGGCAGCGATGGTTCTCCAATGCTCGAACCATGAGCAGATCACTTTGTTCCCCATAGCAAAGTAGCTGATCACAGTCTCTGCATTTAATAACGCCTTTATTAAAAGCAGGCTGAATATTAGGAATCAGCTCTTGCGATCGCCCCCTCACTGAAGTAGTTGCTCCTCCGGTTGAAATAGAGGCCCCATCACTGGGAGCCTCTCGTGCCAGAGCCCTGACTCTCTCCCGGACAAAGTTCTGGGGGTGCCTCCTCTCGACATGGCGAATCATAGTGGAGTTTCCAAAAGAATATTTCTTGGTGGGGTCACCCCGTGGCAGGACAGTGTGACAAATCCTGCACTCCACCTTTGGAGCATTTACTTTTTTCTGGTCATTTGGAATGGAAAAAAACTTCCATATGAAGTGTTCTTTTATTTTCGGCTGAGGAACCTCTTCATCAAGAAATCCCTCTGTGTCATCTTCACTGCTGGATGCTCTGGCAGCCTTGGTAATCCAAGATAGTAATCCAACAAAGATCCGACAGCAAAAAGACAGGTCTTGCAGTCACAAAAGTGAAAGAAGAAGTGAAGGAAATGGGTGGGGATTTCATTCTTTGTAAAAAAAACTGTTAGCAACCAATGAAAAGAGTTATTTTAAGGTCACATGACTTGACGTGTTTACGCTGCGCGCACCGGAGCTCTTCCGGGGGCGCTCATGCGGCGCGAACGTAGGCACTTCCGGGGGCGCTTACGAGGCGCGCCTAAGTGACGTTTTGATAGCTTTACGGAAATGCTAAATCATTTTCATTTCGTAAATCAAAAATACTGCTTTTATATGTATGGTACTAAATGTCTTCCATTATTATTTACTTTTAGTACATTTTTTTTTACGAACGCAGAAATAGTGCTCTCGGTGCGCTCTCGGAGAGCTTACCGGTGCACGCTGCACGCACCGGAGCTCTTCCGGGGGCGCTCACGCGGCGCGAACGTAGGCACTTCCGGGGGCGCTTACGAGGCGCGCCTAAGTGACGTTTTGATAGCTTTACGGAAATGCTAAATCATTTTCATTTCGTAAATCAAAAATACTGCTTTTATATGTATGGTACTAAATGTCTTCCATTATTGTTTACTTTTAGTACATTTTTTTTTTTACGAATGCAGAAATAGCGCTCTCGATGCGCTCTCGGAGAGCTTACCGGTGCGCGCACCATGAGCGCACCAGGAATTAAAAAAATATATATATATATACATTTAACAAATGATTTTTTTTTTTATTTAATTAATTGTTGTAAAAAACAGCTAACAAAAAAAAATAATCGTAGGTTACAAAGTCGATATACAAATGAAGTAGCTTTTAAAAAAACTATGAAATTCACTGAAAAAACCATAGGTTTCACAAACGTTATAGTTAGGAATTAGCTTTTAAAAAACCTTTGAAATTCACTAAAAAAAACATAGGTTTCACAATCGTTATAGTTAGGAATTAGCATTTAAAAAACCTTTGAAATTCACTGAAAAAATCATAGGTTTCACACTCGTTATAGTTAGGAATTAGCATTTAAAAAACCTTTGAAATTCACTGAAAAAACCATAGGTTTCACAACAGTTATAGTTAGCTGAACAGTTTACTCATACAAAACCATTGAAATTCCCACGTTATAGTTAGTTGGACTCACTATAACTCGTGCGCCCGCAATCCACTGCTGATGATGTCACATATTACATCATTCATGACATGGTCAGTGACATCACTGATGACATCACTGATGTATATATATTTGCGCTCCAGGTTCTCCCCAAATTCTCCCAATGGGAAGAAAAACAGCACTCACCGGATCCTCAGCTTTTAAACAGATTTTATTTCCAAGACAGACGCGTTTCGGGAAGCGTCCCTTCCTCGGTGTCTTACAAGAACGCTATGCGCGGCGCCATTATTTAAGAGCCTATTACGTATGATAAACACAGATAAGGGACTAAGCCGCAAATGCTAAAATCAGCGCCATCTTTAAGGCTGTTTTCTCACACATTATCGGCATTTAACTTTTTTCAACTAAGATAGTTTATACACTTAACATGTGTGTGTATTGCAATCTTGCCGTGGATCGGAACTGGCAATCCATAACATGGATTGCATCCCCTGAATTTACCAATTGCTTATCATGCATGATTTAGCAGCATCATCTGCCCATACCCAAATATTTATATTTCGAGTGAAGACGTACCCTGCTATTCGACACGTCTAAAAAAGTTCTTCTTCAACCTAATTGATGTATCAGAACATATCAAGAATTACTATCTTTTCAATCTAAGCCGTGGATCGGCTATTGCAGCCTGAATTTGGCTGCTATCACTCTCAAATTATTTACATGGGTATATTTAGGCAAACAACAGTCTCAATTTTACGGCTCTACTATACACAAGAAACAAAACACAACAAAAACCAAAAATCAAAACCACCACCCTTCAGCTCATCTTTTCATCTGACATTACAATGATCTAAGTCATTAACTTTGGCAGTATCAATGGAGTCACATATATGGCATAAGGATACCAGATACAAGGAAACAACAATACTGTATATGGGTAACCAGCCATGTGTCAGGATTTCATATATCTAAATTTCCATGCAAAGGTCACAATATCGTTAGCCCAAGTGTGCTGATAGTTCTTCTCCAATATTCAAACCCTCTGGTGCCTTTGTTTCTAGGTCCACTATATAGCGGGACTCTAGTCTCCTTAATTGCTGCAATGTGTTGCCTCCCCTCATTTTATCTGGCACATAGTCTAAACAGAAATATTGTAAAAGATTCCTATCGCTGTTGTGTTTGATAGCAAAATGTTGTGCGACAGGGTAGGAGAAGTCTTTGTTTG
Organism: Lissotriton helveticus; assembly: GCF_964261635.1. NCBI lineage: Eukaryota > Metazoa > Chordata > Amphibia > Caudata > Salamandridae > Lissotriton > Lissotriton helveticus. The sequence goes on from NC_136069.1 coordinate 858,027,225, forward strand.
CAATTGCTCTCATGTGTTCAAGGATTCTAAGCTTTACTTAGTTGATCGTGCTTCCGATATATCTCAAATTGCAAGGACAACGTAAACAGTAAACAGCATGGCTGGTGTGACAGGACATAAATTTACTGATCCTTCTACCCCCCCTGCAACCTTTCACTTCATATGTTAAGGTAAGTTTGCTCGAGGCACAGACTTTACACCTCCCACACGGGAAAAAACCTTTTGCATCCTTTAGAGTCCTGGTCTTTTTTGGCAACGGTTCAAGGTGGCTGTTGACTAGTTGATCTCGCAATGATCGCGCCTTTTTAAAGGTTATAAGTGGGGTAACAGGAATGTCTGGGCCAATGATGTTGTCTGTCTTTAGGACATGCCAGTGTTTCTTTAAAATGGCCCTTAATCTGTTTGAGTTAGTAGAATAAGGGGTAATTAACCTGAATTTGCCCCCCTCCCCCCATCTCACGGGGTCGATTTTTCTTGACAAAGAGCGACATTCTAGATTGTTTACGTACTCGACTCAATGCTTCCTGTAAGAGATTGTCTTTATATTCTCTTTCAAGGAATCTGCCCACACTTTCATTGGTAGCTTTTTCAAAATCACTGTCAAGTGAACAATTGCATCTCAGTCTTAAAAATTCTCCTTTGGGGATACTTTTGATTAATTACATGGGTGACTGCTGGACGCGTGTAAAACACTGTTTTCTGCAGTTGTTTTTCGGAAAAGTTAAGTTTTTAGTTTTGCTCCACTGACCTCAATTTTCAAATCTAGATAGTTGACAGTTTCTTTGCTTATCTGGCCAGTGAATTGTAGGTTGCAGGTGTTAGTGTTAAGCAATTTTATATAGCTCTCAGCCTCTTCCATAGGACCATTCCAAATCAAAAACAGGTCGTCAATGTACCTATACCAGGCCATGACCTTACCCGTCCAGTCTGTATTTCCAGGGGCCCAGGCTACCTGCTCCTCCCACCAGCCAACGAAAAGATTAGCGTAGCTGGGGGAGAAGCAGGAGCCCATCGCCGTGCCAGATACCTGTCTAAAGATGTCATCCTGAAAAAGAAAGATGTTGTTCCTTAAACAGAAATCGACAAACTCAAGCAACATTTTGTTATGCATTGCCATTTTTAATGGCCTCTTATTCAGGAAATACTCTACAGCTTGTAGGCCATGTGTATGCTCAATGCACGTGTAGAGGCAGGTAATGTCGAGTGTTATCAGGCTATATGTTGATAGCCAATGTATCGTCTAAATTTTTTCAATGAAGTCTGTTGAGTCTCTAATATATGATTACAGTGACAAGACAGAGTCAAACAAGAAATGGTCCAAAAATTTAGAGAGGTTTTCAGTAAGTCCCCCAATGGAGGAAATAATTGGTCTCCCAGGTGGATGTTCAATGTCCTTATGCATGTGGGCAACGTGGGATTGATAGTCTTCAGAAACAAGTATTCCTCGAAATCCAGCATTTGTTTGTCATGCCACACTTTCAGCAGATTGTGTAATTTTGTGATACTTTCTTGGTAGGCCTTTTTAGTAGTTGGTTCATAACAGGTCTTATTCCCTAGTTGGCGCATTGCTTCTTTCACGTAATTCTCCCGTGACTGTATCACAATGTTGCCTCCTTTGTCTGAAGGCTTACACACAATTGATGTGTCCTCCGCCAAAGTCTTCACGGCTTGTCTCTGGGATTTTGTGATGTTATAACGTTGTTTGGAGGTTTGTTCTACCCGCATTGCCATCAGATCCCTGATGACCGCATCCGAGAAAGTATCAATTGCATCTGTCGCATTTACTGGTAAGAATTTCGAAGTCAGTTTCAAACCACTACTAGGTGCCTCCTGTTCTATTCCAATATTACCCAATCTTTGAGTCAATGTAACAGTAGTCTCATTGTCGTTCAGAGAGGTTTCATTTACAAGATTTGTTAAAAGTTCACACGCTGTCAAATCATTGACACTCAATAGGTCAGTCTCCCTGTGGCTCATTCTGAGATGTTTAGTTTCCTTCGGTGTTGGTTTTACCTTGTAGTATTTGTGTAATTTGATTTTTCTGATAAACTTGAAAAGGTCTATCCTTGTTTGTGTGTATTCCATACAAACGTTGGGGCAAAAGGTCAAGCCCAGTTTCAGGACGGACTCTTCACAAGGTGTCAAGGTTCTGTGAGATAGATTTATGATCGTTAAGGTGTCTGATAGGTTTACCATCGTGCTCCCCTTTTGCTTCTTGTTATTCTCGTGGTTGCACTGGTCTTTGCTTTTCACCTTCCCCTTCCAGCCACCTCATCTGGTTTTTCGTTTCCCTCGGGGGTTTGTTTTTCCCACCTCTCAACCAGTTCTGTCTTATTAGGTTGAACTCCTGCTGAAAAGGGGTTTTGGTAGAAGCTTTATATGGTCCTGCAACTTCGTCACCTGAGATCTCTCCTTCGCTTGCCTCTGATTCCGAGGTTTCTACCCTGGACTGTGGTGTAGTACCAGGGGTCAAGCTTTTCTTGGCTAACTCCTTGCGTGTTTGATCGTATCTTTTAGCAAAGGTTAATACTCGGCCTAAAGCATAGTCCTTTTCGTCTCTATCGAATTTTTCTTGTTTTCTCATTTTAATTTTCATCTCATATTTTTCAAGCCTTTTCTTCATTGCTGTGCGTAGGGTCTCCTGACTATCTTTATCCTCATTTTTTGATAATTCTTCCTCCATGGCTTCGATCTCTTTCACCACCTTATCACGATTGCTCCATGCGAATTGTACAAGGATTTCTAACATGCCTTTGCATGACAAGGCTATATGTGCAGCCCACGCTTCCAGCAACAAGGGATCCGGGTTTTCGTATGCTGGAATTGTAAAAATACGTAACCCCCGCGGTACTCTCTGGACTTCAATGTATCCTTGTAAGGAGGTACCCTCCCACCATTTTCGTAACTCTCGTTCATAGTGTTTCTCTAGTTTTAGATACTGGTTCGTTAAAGTATTGTCAGTTTCCTCGGCAACTTTCACAGGAGGTGGCTGAGAAACATCAGGGTTTTTGTTTTTGAATATTCCTCCTGCCGCGTCTCTGCGTTCTGATATATTGCGCATAATGTAGTTCTAGGTAGGTCAGTGTGGTACTCCTGCTCATGGAATATCACCCCTCCTATCCGTTAATGCGCTGTTATGGTCCCTCGCCCTGCCGCTTACTGGTACTTTGGAACGGGTACACTTTTTGAAAGAAAACAGGCTTACCGCATTCTTTCACCGCGGTGTGATATTGATCCTGTTCTCCCCGTCCTTAGTACGTCATTTTAAAGATTCCTCTTTCGTTCGTTTTCAACAGTGGCGGCGGTGCTCTCGCTAGTAAATTATGCAGCTCCAGGAAACACCATTCTGCGAGTCACTCATATGGCGGGTGCTGTTACGCGGTGGTGTGCCGCGTAAATATTTGCACTCCAGGTTCTCCCCCAAGTTCTCCCAATGGGAAGAAAAACAGCACTCACGGGATCCTCAGCTTTTAAACGGATTTTATTTCCAAGACAGACGTGTTTCGGGAAGCGTCCCTTCCTCGGTGTCTTACAAGAACGGCACACCACCGCCATATGAGTGACTCGCAGAATGGTGTTTCCTGGAGCTGTATATATATATATATATATATATATATATATATATATATATATATATATATATATATTACCTACTGGCGGTCGCCAGTAGGTATATATAGTTAGGATTTTTTCCCTATGGGATTTTTGAAAATTCTATGTCTAATAACTTTGGCGTTTGTGGACGGAATTGGCTGAAATTTTCTGGAAAATGGAACATTTTGTTTCTGAGCAGCCCCTGAAAATTTGGGGGGGGTTCGTCCAAGGGGGGCCGAGAAAAAAGGGGGGTCCCAAAACGTGTTTTTAACATTGAGTTTTCCATAGGGCGGTTGGCCTCACTTTTAGCCCGAACGGCTGAATGGATTTGCATGAAACTTGGCAAAATTGTAGGGACTGGTAGCCCGATGTGCCTTTTGTAGGTCTCAATATATGTGCTCCAGTGGATTTTGAGAAATTAACGTTTAAAAAAAGATATATATCTGTAACAGCGGACCGGGCAGCTCCCCGGTTCGCGGACCGGGGCGCGTACCAGAACTTCGCGTAGCGAAGCTGATTGGTTCTCCTGCGTCTGTCAACATTCTAAACAGTCCGGAGCGGCCGCCATCTTGTCTCTCGGTAGGATCGAGAGACAAGAGGAGGCCAAAACAAAGGGGGAAATAACCATAAGGGGGCATAGTAGATCCTCCCTGACCCCCTAGGTTTAATGTGGAGGCTTTAAAAGGGCCCCGCGGGGCAAAAAAAAAAAAATGTTTTTTTTGTTTTTTTGCGTGGGTAGCGCCCGGTCCGCGAACCGGGAAGCGTTCTGGGCAGCGTACTACAATGAAAAATGAATGATAGACTTTTCAAATGCTGTATGTTAATTGATTGTTGGTTTTGTTGATTATTTTTTATTTTCTTTATTTTTTAAGCATTTTTTTTTTATTGTGATTGTGTTTCATAATTTATTAAACTTTCTAACATTTCATTGTCAGAAATTTCATAATTATCATGGAATATACATTGTAGTCTCTGAGGGTGTAAAATGTCCTCATTTGCAAGGAGGTTATCTACTGCTTGTACACATTGCAGTAGTTCATTGTCCCAAGTTTCATCGAAAAATTCAATATCATTTTCATCAATGATTTCTTGGCTGCTCTCTTGCAGGACAATTTGAAATTCAACTTTCTGTTCGCCTTCCATTTTGCCTGAAATTTAGATTAAAAAAATATATATTAATAGAGATAGGGCACTGTTGGGATTAATTTTAGATAGGCAGTTTTTATCAGTGAATTTATCTTTGGGCAGTGTATAGTATCAGAGTGGAAGTAGGAATATAAAAAAGTGTATGTGATTTAACGTAAGTAAATTCATAATTATACAAGAGAAGCCTAACTCCATCCATAACTATAACAGAGAAGTCTATCTAAATCTATAACTACTACATATATAGTTAGGATTTTTTCCCTATGGGATTTTTGAAAATTCTATGTCTAATAACTTTGGCGTTTGTGGACGGAATTGGCTGAAATTTTCTGGAAAATGGAACATTTTGTTTCTGAGCAGCCCCTGAAAATTTGGGGGGGGTTCGTCCAAGGGGGGCCGAGAAAAAAGGGGGGTCCCAAAACGTGTTTTTAACATTGAGTTTTCCATAGGGCGGTTGGCCTCACTTTTAGCCCGAACGGCTGAATGGATTTGCATGAAACTTGGCAAAATTGTAGGGACTGGTAGCCCGATGTGCCTTTTGTAGGTCTCAATATATGTGCTCCAGTGGATTTTGAGAAATTAACGTTTAAAAAAAGATATATATCTGTAACAGCGGACCGGGCAGCTCCCCGGTTCGCGGACCGGGGCGCGTACCAGAACTTCGCGTAGCGAAGCTGATTGGTTCTCCTGCGTCTGTCAACATTCTAAACAGTCCGGAGCGGCCGCCATCTTGTCTCTCGGTAGGATCGAGAGACAAGAGGAGGCCAAAACAAAGGGGGAAATAACCATAAGGGGGCATAGTAGATCCTCCCTGACCCCCTAGGTTTAATGTGGAGGCTTTAAAAGAAATTTCATAATTATCATGGAATATACATTGTAGTCTCTGAGGGTGTAAAATGTCCTCATTTGCAAGGAGGTTATCTACTGCTTGTACACATTGCAGTAGTTCATTGTCCCAAGTTTCATCGAAAAATTCAATATCATTTTCATCAATGATTTCTTGGCTGCTCTCTTGCAGGACAATTTGAAATTCAACTTTCTGTTCGCCTTCCATTTTGCCTGAAATTTAGATTAAAAAAATATATATTAATAGAGATAGGGCACTGTTGGGATTAATTTTAGATAGGCAGTTTTTATCAGTGAATTTATCTTTGGGCAGTGTATAGTATCAGAGTGGAAGTAGGAATATAAAAAAGTGTATGTGATTTAACGTAAGTAAATTCATAATTATACAAGAGAAGCCTAACTCCATCCATAACTATAACAGAGAAGTCTATCTAAATCTATGACTACTACAGAGGGATAGTATATAACTATCAGAAAAAGTTTACCATATTAACTTATAGTGCACAATATACTTCAGTTTTAAAAATAAAAACTTACCTTTAGAAAGAAGTTGAAGGAATTAGTGAAAATACTATTGAAATGTACACCAAGAAGTAGTAGTCAAAATGGCTGTGTTTTCTTCTCTTCCTTTATATATATTGAGGTATATAACCAATGAAATGTCAGGTAAAAAAAGTAGAAAATGAAAGTAACATTTTCATTGGTTGTCAATTCCAACACTTCAGATGTGTTTTGTGAAGTAATTTACCTCAGGGTATTTAGAGAGGTCTACAGGCTAAATGGCTCAATGGAATTCCAATCAAATTTGTGAAAATGGTAGGGATTGGTATGTAGTATGAGCTAGTCTATATTTGGTGAAATTGTCTCCAGTGGCTTTTCTGTGAACTACTTTCCCACCTTTTTTGATGGTGCGCTTCCCAGGGAGCGACCCGGTACGCGAACCGTTGAGCGCCCCGGTTCGCGAACCTTAAGCGTAACGGGAGTCCACCATTTTGTGTTTCGGTCGAATTAAGATACAAGATGGAGGGCAAATAATGTTCAGAATGGGTAGAAGGGGGCACGGTAGACTTATCTTGACCCCCTAGGTTTTGTGAGGGTGGCTGAGGAGGCCCATATGTGCGAAAAAAAAACATTTTTTTTAAAAAATTTCGCGAGGTTAGCTCCCGGTTCGCGTACCGGGTAGCGCCCCAGGGAGCGTACTTTGTTGAAAATTAGTGAAAAATGTTAGAGTAAAATAATAATTGTGAGTGATCAGATGTAGGGTAGCTCTGAGAAGAGCTTTTGGGTTTATGGTACATTTAGGTACTTATAAGTAGGTACCAATGCACATTCTTAAATTCAGAGTGAAAATTCTGTTGCCCTCATCTGAGAAGTGAACTCCATCTCCTCTGTAGATATCTTGCATGTAGTAACGCAAGTTATTGTTGTACAGGGAGCCCATTCCATGGTCTCTCATGTAAGCTGAAACAGATTTGTTTACATGCTTCCTCGACTTCTCAATTTGTGGACAAAATTGGTTTGACCACCTCCATTTCTGTCTTTGGCATATATTTGAATATACCAAGGCAGTCTGAGGAAAAAGTGCCATTAATTGCTCAAAGGTGTCCTTTAAAAGCATTTCCAGACCTACACCAGTCAAAGTGCCCAAGTCATTACCTCCACAGTGCACAATTAACAGGTCAGGTTTGGGCAAATGCATAAAGGTTTTCACCAATGGTATCAATTGGTGACATTTTAATCCTCTGTGGCCAAACCACTTAATTTCCACATCTTGTAAATTGAGGTTAGGTAAATTCCTGTTTTCAACGTACCTTTGAGCCCAGTGAATATAACTATGTCCAACAATCCAGACAGAAAACATGGTGAGAGAAGGTTCTCCTGCAGTCAGATGAAGTGTGGCAATGAAATGGCAGTTGAAAAAATGAGAGTGTAAAATGAAAAAAAACTGTGGAGTTTCTGTGTTCATGAAGCAGTAACAGTGATTGGTGGATTTTGATTGCTGAAAACAGAAAGTTAGGGTGCACGGATGTGTTCTTTGAAAGATGTATTTTGAGTGGTCAATAAAAAATCATTAAATGAAAGAATGCACTGGATATGCAGGTGCACTGAGAGTTCAGAGTTCAATTGCAACATTGTTGTGTGAACTTGCAAACAACAGAGGTCTTCCAAGAGGTGGTTGCCATGCAGATAAGGCAGAAAGGGCAGAGGGGGGATGGGTTTTCATTTGAAAAAAAGTGAGGGAAGACTTTTGATTGGGTGACATGAGAGATATGTGTGAAGAATTACAGCATTTCTGTGCTTTTGATAGCTGCAGACTCTGGAGTGCATACCTTTTGCTCTGCTGAAGACAAATTGGTGTGTTTCTGAGACTGTTTTCAAACTCAAAGTATTTGCTAAGGTGAGAAAATATTTCTTTAATTTAGATAGAGAATAGTGTGCTTTAAGGAGAAAATTATGAATTATGTGGCGCAAATTGCTTGTAAATATGCTCCCACCTGTGCATGGAAAATTTAGATTTTGAATGTTTGTGTTACATAGCCATGTTAAAAGTGATACAAACATGCTGCAAAGGCAATCAAAAAACGCTTTTATGTGTCTTAAGGACATTTTAAGTAATTTTCCCATGTGCAGTGTTTTGAAATTATGATTTGAAAATCGTTTTTGGGGAAAAGGAATTGTTTTTAAATTTATGACAAGGACATAATGGTGTATGCTTCTTTATAAGGCAATTGACTGTCCCTGATGTTATTTTTCCCATTTTAATGTAAGACCTTTCTCTGTGGCGCAAATTGCTTGTAAATATGCTCCCACCTGTGCATGGTAAATTTAGATTTTAAATGTTTGTGTTACATAGCCATGTTAAAAGTGACCCAACCATGCTGGAAAGGCAATCAAAAAACGCTTTCATGTGTCTTAAGGACATTTTAAGTCATTTTCCCATGTGCAGTGTTTTGAAATTATGATTTGAAAATCGTTTTTGGGGAAAAGGAATTGTTTTTAAATTTATGACAAGGACATGATGGTGTATGCTTCTTTATAAGGCAATTGACTGTCCCTGATGTTATTTTCCCATTTTAATGTAAGACCTTTCTCTGTGGCGCAAATTGCTTGTAAATATGCTCCCACCTGTGCATGGCAAATTTAGATTTTGAATGTTTGTGTTACATAGCCATGTTAAAAGTGACCCAACCATGCTGGAAAGGCAATCAAAAAACGCTTTCATGTGTCTTAAGGACATTTTAAGTCATTTTCCCATGTGCAATGTTTTGAAATTATGATTTAAAAATCGTTTTTGAGGTAAAGGAATGTTGTTAAAATTTATGTGCGCCATATGCCCCCAAATTTCTTTTTCAGGGGTGCAGCAGGGTGTTATTGAGACACCCCTGCACCTTTGGAAAAATTCCTAATTTGCGATGAGCAAATTGTTAATCGCAAATTGTACCTTCATTTATATGAGCCTCCTAGCCCATGGAAATGAATGGGTAATTTGCAAATAACAATTTGCTCATCGCAAATTTGGAATGGTAAAGAATCGCTATTTATTCCTTAAAATTCGCTATTTTGGAAATGCAAAATAGTTATATGATACATATGGCGGTTGATGTCTAACAAGATAAGAAGCTTAGGGATACATTTATGATGACTGGCGCAATGAAGTGGACATCACTTACTTCATTGGTAGAGCTTTACATGTATTATGTCCTCTGTATTCTTCATCAAGCGTAACTTTAATCTGCAATCCTGAGTAGGCCTCACCTTAAACAAACCTCTGGATAGGCCACATCTTATTGTCATCCTGAATTAATCATTTAAAATGCTAGGGACAGATTTATGATAGGTGTATGCCTCTTTTGCGCCACTTAGAAAACACTGTCCATGGGGAAATGACTTAAAATGTCCTTAAGACACATGAATGTGTTTTTTTAAAACGTTTGCAATTTTTTTGGGTCACTTTTAACATGGCTATGTGACTCAAACAGTCAAAATCTAAATTCGCCATGCACAGGTGGGAGCATATTTACAAGGAATGTGCTCCATGGGGAAAGGTCTTATAATGTAATATGGGAAAAATGACATCAGAGACACTGAAATGCCTTATAGAGAAGCATACACCATTATGTCCTTGTCATAAATTTGCAAACCATTATTTTCCCCAAAAACGATTTTCAAATCATAATTTGAAAACACTGCACATGTGGAAATGACTTAAAATGTCCTTAATTCAAAATTTGCTATTCCTTATTTTGCGATTGCACTGAAGGATTTGCAAATTTTGCGATTCCTTAAATGCAATGTATCAAACAAAAAATATGTAAAAAATGATATTAAGGATTTGGAAACTACCACCAACTTCTAGTTTGTGGTAATTTGCGAATTCTTTTCAAAAAGCATTTTTTTCCAAAAAACAAAAGGTCCCATATGACGCCCATACATGCCCTTAGGGCATGTATGTGTGCCATATGCCCCCAAATTTCTTTTTCAGGGGTGGAGCAGGGTGTTCTTGAGATACCCCTGCACGCTTGAAAAAATTCCTATTTTGTGATGAGCTAATTGCTAATCGCAAATTGCAACCTTCATTCCTATGAGCCTCCTAGCCCATGGAAATGAATGGGTAATTTGCAATTAGCAATTTGCTCATTGCAAATTAGGAATGGTAAAGAATTGCTATTTATTCCTTAAAATGTGCTATTTAGGAAATGCAAAATAGTTTGATGGTACATATGGTGGTTCATCTGTAACAAGATAAGAAGCTTAGGGATACATTTATGATGACTGGCGCAATGAAGTGAACATCACTTACTTCATTGGTAGGCCTTTACATGTATTATCTCCTCTGTATTCTTCATCAAGCGTAACTTTAATCTGCAATCCTGAGTAGGCCTCACCTTAAACAAACCTCTGGATAGGCCACACTTTATCGTCATCCTGGATTAATCATTTAAAATGCTAGGGACAGATTTATGATAGGTGTATGCCTCTTTTGTGCCACTGTGCGTCACTTTTATGATGCAGCGGCGGTGCAAAAGATTTGCTATGAGGCGACAACATTACAAATTGATGCATTTAGGCAGATATGTCATGGTGTAAAAAAAACGTACCACATGAAACCGATGCAGCAGTGATGCAAAAGATGCACCATGTCGCAAGACAGGCCTCACTTGGGGCCATATGTATCAAGCTAATTAGCATTCGCAAAGATCAAAATTCTACGAATTTCGGCCTTTGCGAATGTTAATTAGACAAATGATATGTATCAAACAAGTTTGATGCAAAATAAGGAGTAGCAAAATTTGCTATTCCTTATTTTGCAATTGCACTGAAGGATTTGCAAATTTTGTGACTACTTAAATGAAATGTATCAAACAAAAAATATGTAAAAAATGACATTAAGGATTTGGAAACTATTGTGGTAAATTGGTGGTAATTTGTGAATTCTTTTCAAAAAGTTTTTTTTCAAAAAAACAAAAGGTCCCATATGACGCCAACACATGCCCTTAGGGCATGTATGTGTGCCATATGCCCCCAAATTTCTTTTTCAGGGGTGCAGCAGGGTGTTCTTGAGACACCCCTGCACCCTTGGAAAAATTCCTAATTTGTGATGAGCAAATTGCTAATCGCAAATTAAACCTTCATTCCTATGAGCCTCCTAGCCCATGGAAATGAATGGGTAACTTGCAATTAGCAATTTGCTCATTGCAAATTAGGAATGGTAAAGAATTGCTATTTATTCCTTAAAATTCGCTATTTAGGAAATGCAAAATAGTTTAATGCTACATATGGCGGTTCATCTGTAACAAGATAAGAAGCTTAGGGATAGATTTATGATGACTGGTGCATCACCAGGGATGTGTCAGTCATCCTGCGCCGCTGTTCCGCCACCCATGGTGTGCTGCATTTAGAATGCGGGGCATCATGGGGCAAAAATGACACAGATGCGTGACGTATCTGTGCTGTATAGGTAGTGATTGCTGGAGTTGTATCGCAAGTGCGATGCAGCTCAAGCAAGGCTCAGGGGTGCCCCATCTCCACAATGTTGCGTCAAGACCTATGCCTGCTTAAAGCAGGCGCAGGGTTTTGACGAAGCTTTCTCCTATCTGATTGTAAATACGGCACACCATGGGTGGCAGAGTAGTGGTGCACGTTAACTGGTGCATGCCTGGGGATGTGCCATTTAACATAAATCTGCCCCTTTACATTTAAGTATGTGCAGGACACACAGAGTCGGTGAGGCTTATCCAAGGTTAAGAAGAGATGAGTCCTGTTCACTGAAAATTTAGACATAGTCTTCACCTGCTCAGCATTGTTGGACATGGCTAAATAATAGCTGCAAAATATTACTCTTGTTAAACAATTTTACTATTATAATCTCTGAGATTTGTCTCTTACTCTGCAACATCTCATTGTTGTTATCTTTCTTTAAAGATAAAGACAACCTCAACATGAGCGACAATCTGCAATCAGTTGATTTTGACCTCATCATTGAACTTGTAATTGAAACATCAGTGGATGTTGATCCCTTGGATGATTTAAATCCTGAGGATGAAGAAGAGCGTGATGAGGATGCAGATTTGTCCGAATTATATGACATAGGATGGGAAGCTGACCTGCTTGAGCCTATGGAAATATAAACATTTATTTTTAAAATTTATAATTAATAAAAAGTAAAAAGGTAAACCGTTTAATTTAAAAATAAAGACACCTTCAAAAGCAGGTTATGTGTAGTGTATTCAATAAAATATTAAAATATGCTCATAAAATTAGATCAGATTCACATATAAAATAGCATAGGTAACATAAATATAAATGTCATTTCTTTTCTGCTATTTCTGTATTGTAAATTTGCAAGGACTAAAAAATCTTCTATTTAAAATGTCAAGTAGTGTGTTAAGTTTTTGATCACTGTTATTGTTTTACTGTTTGGTAATAATGGTTAATAACATTTTTTATTATATTTTACCACAGATTCAACTGCAGATCATTTCAAGATTTCACCATGCCAACAATAGAAAGACAGAGAAAGGCTGCAAAACGTCAAAGACAGCAGGTGAAAGAAAATAAGCAGCAGTCCTCTAACAAAAAGATTTGTCAAGTCACGAAGAAAGCACCGGGTAAGAGCACAAAATATTTCATAAGAAATATGTGTAGTAAAAAAAATATTACTACAGAAAATGTTTCAGTCCATAAAACGAGAAGGAATTCAAATGGAAAGGAAAGGCCAATCAACAATGTTACTGCTAGAGCAAGAGATAACTCTGTGCATGATAGTAGAAGGAAACAACAGTTTAGGGAGATTCGTAAACGAATGTTCCGCAACAGGATAATTGGCAATTTGTTAAAAAATATTAAGAAAGGTCAACAGAAATTGGTTTTTTATAAGAGAAAAAAAAAAGTTGAGAAAGTTATTGATCAGGCATTTGAAATTAAACGTAAGTTATTTATTTTGATAATCAATAGAATTAGGAAGCTAAACAAGGCAATTTATGATTTCAAAAGAAATAGTAGATGGAAGAGAATAGTTAATCGTAGTAATGTTTGTGAAGTTTTTTCTGGAGAATGGATGCATAGTTCAAGCTGTGAGGCATTTTTTAATGAGGAGAGTTATTTCCAGGATAATGATTTGGTGCATGCAGTTGACACCAGTGGTCGTGCTTATGAAGTGAAAGATGGTTGTCCAGTTGAAAAAGAAAAACTTGTGACAACAGAGGCAGAAGAGGTGTTAGGTAATGAGGTTTTAGGAAGACGTGCTAAGGGTCCTGTGTACACCTGGAAGTGTAGTAGTATTTGCAGTGTGCGACAGGATTCCATCAATTTGCTTTGTGATTTTGTACGGTCATTTAATAAGAAAAGTTTGAAGCAGAAAATAAGGTTGTTGCAAGAATTAGATCCTTGCAGAGTAAGAGAAGTGACAGGTTTGCATGGTCATTCACTGGCTTGTCTTTCCAGGAGAGTATGCCAGAGTGTTTTTCATCATTTCAGGATGCTAGCAGTGCATCATAATAAAGTGAGGAAATTAGTTAGAATGTTGTATTATGCTAAGAGTCCAGCAATTATGCTTAAACAATTATGCGCTGCTCTTTTGCATGGTTCTGAAATAGATGTGAAGAATATATGTGAAGAAATTGAGTTTTGTTACTTTGGAAGTAAAGAGGAGAATGTTGAAATTGAGCAAGAAGAAGAGGGTCATGTGGAAGATAGTGTACAGGTTTCCAGTACAGATAATTTCCAGAGGGAAATTGCGACGTTTGAGGTGAAATCAAGTGAGAGGCCTAATTTCACTTGTGTGTGTTGTCGACGCACTTATTATAAGAATCAGACTAAGTTAGTGGATTTATATGCAAAAAGTGAAAGGGAAAATAATAGTGAATGGAAGGATTTCGCAACATACTTGATGGTAGAAAATTGTTTTGATTTGGGATTGGATCAACGTGTGTGTAGTTATTGTTGTTGCAAATTAAATCAAAACCAGATGCCTGCTAGAGCAGTTCATAATAATCTGGAATTGGTTGAGATTCCTTCTGAATTGAAGGATTTAAATACTTATGAATCTATTTTGATTCAAAGTATCCATCCCTTTCAGGCTATTGTAAGAATGGAGCCAAAGACAGGGAAATTGCCTCCATCAGATTTACAGAGAGGATTAAAGGGAAGAGTTGTTTATTTGCCTCTAGATTTGAAGAAAAACATTAACACAATTGGAGTAGAAAAAGTGGAAGAGGAACCTCTGGTTATCTTAGTTAATGGGGTTCCGACAAAGAATAAGAAAATATGGCAAGATTTAGTAGATGTTAGGAAAGTTAAAAAGGCAACATTGTATTTGAAAAAAAATAATAAATACTATAAGAATGTATATGTTGCAGAAGAGGAAGTAAGTGAGGAAGAGGATAGCGATTTGTGTGCTGGTCAAATTGAGAAAGTAGAACCCTCTACTAGTGAAGAAATATATGAACATTATAGTGTTCATCCTTTGCATTCCAAGGAAGTCATGGGGAATGCTATTGAGTTGTTTCAAATGAAACAAGCCAAAGGGAGTCCCATTAGTGTTTGGGAGGAAAGTTTGGAAGCTCGGTGTTTCCCACAGCTTTTTCCAACAGGTCAGGGAGGAAGATATGATGAGCGACCTCATCAAATTCCTGCTTCTGAATACCGGACTTTGCGATTGTATGCAGGAGATGCTAGGTTTCGACAATGCATTCCTTATTTGTTTCATCTCCTGTTTGAAAGCGATCTGTCTGGACTGTCATATGCAGTGAACCACATCTTGAAAAGTGGTATACACATGCAAAACATCTCGGCAAGTGACTTTATGGATAAAGTCAATGTCCAAGACAGTATTTTGGATTCTCACCTGATTAATCCCATGGCGTGTCAGCGTGGTACTAATGAGTACTGGTACCGTCGTCATGGTGATTTAAAATGTATGCTGAGGAACTTAGGTACTCCCACATGGTTCCTCACTCTGAGCTGTGCCGAGTATGGCTGGGAAGACTTACTTGAATTTCTACGAGAGGCAAATGCTAACGTAGATAACATCGAATTCAAGACACCCGGAGAACTGTGCTCTTTGGATCCAGTCAATGTATGTAGGTACTTCAATCATAGATTTGAAGCTATGATGTCTTTCATCATGAATAAGAAGAATCCACCTCTTGGAGAGGTGTTGGATTTCTTCTGGAGAAAGGAGTACCAAGCAAGAGGTGCTCCTCATATACATATGTTGCTGTGGATCAAGGATGCACCTAAATTTGGAACGGATCCAGAAGACTCAGTGATGAGTTTCATCCAACAGTATTCTACGTGTGCTGTTCCAAACGCAAAGGAGAAGAAAAGCCTAAGAGAAAAAGTTCTGCGTTTCCAAAGCCATCGATGTGGAAAGTACTGCCGTCGTAAATTCCGAAACAAGGACAAGTTCTACACTAAATGTCGTTTCGGCTTTCCACGACCGGTGATTTCTAAAGGAAGAGTAAACAGTTTGATGTCTTCGCTGCGACACAATGTCATGAAGAAATCACCTAAAAACACTTACAATTTGAAGAGGAACGAAGAGTCCAAGTACATCAACGACTACAACCCGGTGATTTTGTCCATGTGGAATGCTAACATGGATATACAGTTTGTGGCTGATAACTGTATGGCTGTTGCTCGGTATGTGACGTCTTACATCACCAAAAAAGAGAAGACAGAATTGAAGGATATGTGGGAGGACATTTCCCATGAAAAGAGCCTCAGCAAGAAGTTGTACAGTTTCAGTCTGAAGATGTTGTCGCATCGAGAAATCGGAGCGTACGAATGTTCTGACCGGTTGTCTTCAGCAAGTCTCTATGCCAAGTCCAGGAGTATCGTTTGGGAGAGTCTTGGTCTTGCTGCAACGCGTAATAGAGTTCTCAAACCTGTGCGGGAAATTGAGTATTTGGCGGAAAAGGAGCCAAACAGTACCGACATTTTGAAGACCAACATGTTGGATACATATTATCCAAATCGAAGCATTCACCTCGAGAATGTTTGTCTGTATGAGGTTCTTCAAAATTACATATTCAAGAGGAACATCAAAGAAGATACTGAGAAAGGAGTGTATGCTGTAATAGGAAGTGAGGGATTTCTGGTCAAGCAAAGAAAATGCCACTTGGTAAACCATCGAAAATTGAGTGGCGAATCTCCTGAAAAAAAGGAGTTTTTCTATTTAGCACTTTTGCAACTTTTCAAGCCTTGGCGTGCAGAAGAGGAACTGCTTGGAGATTTCCTCTGTTACGAAGACTCTTTCAATGCCGCCAAGGAGACCATAGAATGTCCTGCTTTTCCCAAATATGTAGAAATGTTGAATGCGGAAATTGAGCAGGAAGCAACGATTGCAGCCGAGATTGCCAGAGACAGTTCTCAGGACAGTCAGAGTTCTGCTTCATTGAGTCAGGATCCACTAGGAGGACCTGTTATTGAAAATGAAGCTGCCACTGCTATGAATGAAGTGGAAAGAGCCATGGCACATGCTCAAGAGGATGCGGTTAACTTAGAAGAGTTGGAAAGACAACTCAACGTTGAGCAGAGGAAAATATATGACGAAGTTACCATGCAAATTGATCATGGATTAAGTCATGATAAGAAAGAGTGCTCATGTACGTCGTTGAAGCCTGTCCGACTGTACGTGAGTGGAGAAGCGGGAACTGGAAAAAGTTTCCTCATTAAAGCAATTTCATGCTATTTGCAGGAAAGGACAGAGTCATCGCTGTCTTGTGTTGTCACTGCTCCAACTGGACTGGCAGCACATAATATTAAAGGGATTACTTTACATCGTTTACTGATGCTGCCAGTGGAGCATGACAACAAATTACAATATCACAAGCTATCTGGAGATGCTTGTTTTGAAGTTTCAAGAATCTTGAGGAAAATGAAACTTCTTATCATTGACGAAGTAAGCATGGTTTCCAATGTCATGCTTGCCTTTGTGCATTTGAGGATGCAAGAAGTTCTCAAAACAGAGTATGATGTGTTATTTGGTGGCAAACACATCATTGTTTTCGGAGATCTTCTGCAGCTGACACCAGTGAAAGGGCAACCTGTGTTCAAAATGCTCACGCATGAAGATACCAGGAAGTGCCTAGGCAGCATTGGCAACGTCAATATATGGTTAAACTTCAATTATGCTGAACTGCATGAAAATATGCGTCAGGCAAAGGATGAAGTTTACAAGACTATTCTACAAGATGTTAGAATTGGAAAAGTGACCGAGCATGGGAAAGAAGCTTTACATGCACGATTACTGTCAAATTTATATCCAGAACAAGATGTTGTACCTGAGAATATTTTTCAGAAAATTACTGAGAAGAAATCTGGAATATGTTTGATGCCAACTCTTGCAGAATGTGCCAAATTTAACAACAAAATGTTGCATTTAGAAAAGCAAGAGATTGTGAAACTGGAAGCTATTGATAGAGTAGAGCATATGGGATCAACAATTATTTTGTCTGAGAATCTGAAAACAAAATTGGATTCATTAGAGAAGAGTATATCTAAAACTGCAGGTTTTGAAAAGACTCTGAATGTGTGCTTGAACTGCCGTATAATTTTAAGAAGGAATTTACATGTTGAAAGAGGTCTGGTAAATGGATCAATGGGTAATGTTGTTGATTTTGTGAAATACAGAAATAGAGATGGAATTGAATTTTTAAAAATTAAATTTGATGGCATTGAGGAAGTACAGCTAATTGGTCGTTGTTCTGCTAGATTTTTGCTTGTAAAAGACTTATATGTTCGCCGTAAGCAGTTTCCTGTTTGCTTGGCATATGCGGTGACAATTCATAAATCGCAAGGTTTAAGTGTAGACAGTGCATTGGTGAATATTGGCAGTTCTGTGTTCAAGGAGGGTATGGCATATGTGGCATTGTCACGAGTTAGAACTTTATCGGGATTGTACTTGATTGAGTGTAATGTCACAAACATTTGTGCGGATCTAGATTGTGTTAAGGAATACAATAGGTTAAGAAGAGAGTATGCGCCACATTTGCCTCAGTATCCTTTGTTTGAGAAACGTGTGGTAGGCCGGAAACGAAGAAATGAGAACAATACTGGGGAGGTTGTAGCAAAAAGACAAAAAGTCAATGAACCTAAAATTACAAGCAGAAACAAAAAGGATTCTGTTGAAGATGTTGTTGGTTTTCAGTTTGAAAACAGTTCTGGTGTCAACTGCTATGCTAATGTAGTGGTTAATGTTTTGTTTTCTCTAGAAAATGTAAAAGAAGAGATTGTGGTCAATTCTGATCAAAGATTTTGCAGTTTGTTAAATTCTGTGTTAGAGAAATGTAGCACTGATAGAAGAAACATAGAAAGTGTGTCTGAAATTCGAAATCTGTTAGACAGATGTTCAGGCCAAACACAATTCTCTCAAAATATTCAGCAAGATTGTCAGGAGTTTTTAATGTATATGCTTGATGTATTACATGCTGAAGGTGTAGATGTAGATCAGCTGTTTGGGCTTTCTTATCAATGGCAGCATGACTGCGAGAACTGTATGGTATCAAGTACTACTAGTGTAGACTCAGAAAGATTTATATATTTAACTTTGCCAGACAGTAAATCAGTCTCCTTTAATAAGCTAGTAAAAGCAGCTGATCACAACATGGAGTGTAGCCAATGTAAATCTGAAATGATGTCCACATTATTTATACGAACATATGGCCAGTATGTCATTTTAATGTTCCAACGATGTAGGCCTGATGGAACAAAATTGACAACTTTAATTAAAAATGTTGTAGCTTCGCAGTTGTCAATCAGTGATGTCATCAGTGATGTCATTTGAGATGTCATCAGTGATGTCATCAGTGATGTCATTTGAGATGTCATCAGTGATGTCATCAGTGATGTCACTGACCATGTCATGAATGATGTAATATGTGACATGATCAGCAGTGGATTGCGGGTGCGCGATATATAGTTAGTACAACTAACTATATATGGAATTTCAATGGTTTTGTGTGAGTAAAATAAGGTTTTTTAAATGCTAATTCCTAACTATATATGGTCTATAACCTATGGTTTTTTCAGTGAATTTTCAAGGTTTTGTAAATGCTAATTCCTAACTATATATGGTCTATAACCTATGGTTTTTTCAGTGAATATATATATATATATATATATATATATATATATATATATATATATATATATATATATATATATATGTATATATATATATTTTACCTACTGGCGGTCGCCAGTAGGTAGTTATAGTTAGGACCTAGTTTCCATTCTATTGAGAATAACTTTGGCGCCGGTTGTTGAATGCGGCGTTCGATGCCGTGTCTCATTCCATCCTTCTGAACTCTCTTCGATCCCTGGGAGTGGACGGTCCGGCATTGGCCTGGATTGCCTCCTTTCTAAGCGAGCGCACTTTCCAAGTCTTTTCCACTAAAGCCACTTCCGCGACCTTTCCACTGGTGCACGGCGTCCCGCAGGGGTCCATATTAAGCCCTTTACTGTTCAACATCTATATGAGACCCCTGGCTACCATCCCGGAGGACGCAGGTCTGTCTATTTTCTCATACGCCGACGACACCCAAATTGTGTTTTCCCTTTCCAGCAGTGAGCGCAGCGGCGTATCGATCCTGAAAACTGGATTGTCACGTATAGCTGAGTGGATGCAGAGGCATCTCCTCAAACTAAACGGTGACAAAACCGAGATTCTCATTTTAGGGAAACATAAAGACCTGTGGGGCCCCCAACATTGGCCCAGTGACATGGGTCCTCTTCCCGAGCCAACTTCTGTGGTTCGCAACCCCGGATTTTTGATAGACGACAAGTTATCTATGCGACAGCAGGCCACTAAGGTGGCCGCCATCTGCTTTGCCACCTTGCGATGGCTCCAGAAAATTTTATGGATGCTGCCCCACTCCACCAGAAGAACCGTAGTCCAGGCGTTAGTAACATCTCGCCTGGACTATGGTAATGTCCTCTATCTTGGCGCCGACGCTGCTACCATCAACAAACTCCAGGTTGTTCAAAACTCGTCGGCTCGACTTCTTTGTAACATCCCGAGGAGATCTTCGGCCTCACAGGCTCTTCGCGATCTACACTGGCTTAGAATCTCCAGTCGTATCAAGTTTAAAGCCTTGTGCTATCTCCATAAAATCAAGCTGGGCTCGGCCCCAAAATACTTGAAGAGCCTGGTCCAAGCCTACAAGCCTAGTCGCACTTTAAGATCTTCTGCTAACTGCGACTTTGTTGTCCCTAGATTCAAGCTTGTAAGGATGGGGGGTCGGGCCTTTTCTCATTTAGGCCCTAAATATTGGAACGCGTTACCCATCACCCTGAAGTCAGAAACTAACTTTCTTTGTTTTAGGAAAAAATTGAAAACCATCCATTTCCAATGATTCATATATTGTTTCAGTGACTCATGGTGTGGTCCTTTGAGAGTTTGGCTTTTTCTTCTTCAGTCTATCCCTTGCGCCGGGAAACCCCCTGCGGGTATCTGTTGCGCGTTACAAATTTAATAAATAAATAAATAAATACAAATAAATCTTCGCAAATTTCTCAAAGAAGATGGCCCACTCCGCTCCGCTACTTCCCTGAAAGTCTCGGGAAGATTCGTCAAGTGGGGGCTGAGAAAAAAGGGGGCCCATGTTAATTTCCATAGGACGATTAGACAAGGCTACAGCCCGAACCGCTGAACGGAATTACACCAAATTTGGGAAAATGGTAGGGTCTGGTACGCAGATCACGCTTTTGATTAAATTGTGTAAATCCGTCCAGTAGTTCCTGAGAAAAACAAAAGAAAATATATATATATATCTGGGCGGAGCCTAACCACACATCTCATCGGGAGATCTGATTGGCTGTCAGCACTTCATCCAAGAAGTGTTGGCAGCCATCTTGGGACCAATATACATGATAGCACCTCATTAAAATTTATTTCAGTTAATAGAAGGTTTTAGGACTTTAGTTACATTATAAATCATTTGTTGATGGTACCATACTCATTTTAGGAATTGTGGTGTGTTCTAAGGTGATTTTACCATGTGAAAAAGCCTTCTGCTGGGATATCATGAATCATGTTTGAAAGAAAACTATTATCTCATTCTTTTCCCACAGTGGTTTGGAAGGGGATCTATAAGCTATTTTCTGTAAATTCACATTATCTTTCTCAGTCATGTGAGAAGGAAGTCTTACATTCTCAGTAAAACATGTACACCCAACAAGGACAGAGACTGTCAGTTGATTCCTTTGTGTTCTACTGCAGCTTCCCAGAGTGTTCTAAAGAACAACTAGAGCGCTAACAGTCCTACTTATCACAAAGGTATGGCACACCTGAAGCCATCTTGATTGGAATAAAGTGGTAACTCTTAAAACATTTAATTTAAAAAGGAACAAACTTAGGGGGTATATTTTTCCATAGAAAGTATGATTAGTGCTGCAGAAAGAAAAATTAGGGCACATTTTGAGTGACTTCTCAAATCCTCTTCTATTTCATGAAAAAATTCTGACATGCAATCTCCCAAGATGGCCACCACAGACAAACGAGCCCAAATGTAGCACAAATATCCCCCAGATGTAGCCCAAGTATAGCCCAATGACAGAATGTCCCAGAGTGTTCTAAATAACAACTAGAGCGTTAACAGTCTTACTTGTGACAAAAGTATGGAACACCTGAAGTCATCTTGATTGGAATAAAGTGGTAACACTTAAAACATTTAATTTGCAACGGAACAAAATGAGGGGGTTAATTTTGCCATAGAAATTATGATTAGAGCTGAAGAAAGAGAAATTAGGGCACATTTTGACTTCTCAAATCCTCTTCTATTTCATTAAAAAAATTCTGACATGACCTTCATGAGGTGCAAGATGGCGTCTGCTAGTCAGACGTACGTGTGAGAGGCTCTGTTTGGACGTCCCGGCGATATCGCTTACCTGGGGTTCAGCAACTTTCTAGCATTGGCCTGTGGCGTATTTGTGGATCCTGCATGGTGCTGGTTCTCTGGGAGCCCCCCAATGCCATCTGGGGGGGCCGTAATCGGCAAGGAGCTGTGATTTGGTATTGCTGCGGTCTCGGTGGCTCCCAGCGCGACTCTCGGAGGCAGGAGATGCCACGGAGCTGTAGTGGATGGAGCACGCTGGGGAGCAGCAGCGTTTGGACTGCACTCGGATACTTTGTTGCAAGGAAGCGCTAACTTCGCTCGAAGTACTAAGGACGAAGAAATTGCCACGCGAGTCGCTTTGTTTAATCGTCAAAAGCGGCAAGGAAGGCACGATAAGTAAGATACTCTGGAGATGTTGCAGACCAGCTAATTATTCCGTATTATTATTTGGTCATTGTTTATCTCAACACCGCTCTTATATTGCGAGAACTTGGCTTTTTTTTGGGAGCTTTTGGGAGCTTGTGTGCAGCGGAAAGGACTGCAGAGGTCAGCTAGCCGCTTTTCTAGCTAAAGAGCCCCTCTCCTTTTCTGTTTTTTCTTTAAAAGCAAAAGAAATCTGTGCACTAACTAAATACTACCTTGACTGTTTCTATATACCTCTTTCATTCTGATCATCAGGCTATGGGTCCAAAAACAGCTCGTGGTGGAAAAACTATAGCTGTTGGTGAGAGCCAGGTTGGGACTCGTGCCGTGCTTGCTGCAAAGCTAACGCAAACCGGTAGTAATAAAGAGGAAAATTGTAATGGATCCGAGGCAGATAAGGTGGCTACACCCAAGATTCCACAAATGTTTCAAACTCCTTCAGGGAAAAAGGGCATGACTCCCATAGCTAGACCTACTGATCCTGATCCCCCTGATACTGATGGGAATACTACGCTGGTGGAAGCACTGGAGCAGCTGGTAGTTTCCCCCGTTTCACTACAACACTCCCTAATGGTACCAGTACAAACTCCTGCTGGATCTACTGATGAACATGTAGGGAGCGAACGTTGCGTGGGTACTGCGACCTGTGCCACTGGGGAAGAAGCTATTGATCCTGTGAGCAGTAAGGACAGCGAATTTCACTCTCTCTCTGAGCATTCAGATAGAACAGATCTTGATGGGGATTTGGAAGACAAGGAAGATTTGTCAATGCATGAAGAAACTACAGAGGAGACTACACCGATTGGGAAGGACAGCCAGCAGAGTGAAAATAACCGGAGGGAGCTGGGTGGCGGAAACGATACCATTAGGCAACAAGGGGTCGCTGAGATTCCTGACTGGGCTATGTCAGAGGCTGATCCTATGTTTGCATACCAGGACTTGTCTGAGCAGGCTAGTGATGGTCAGGGGCCACTAGCCAAGTCTCGCTTCAGGAGATTTTTAAGGCCATCTCGGAACATCGACTAAAGGCAAGGGCTGAGCATCTAAAAACCCACACTGCTTGTCGGAAACTTCAGAACACTGTTCGACGTCTGGCAAAATCTTGTAATGATTTCACAGACAGAATGATAGAGGCTGAGGTTCGCATTTCTATATTAGAAGATCAAGTGGCAAATCACAAGGTTGAAATTGCAGACATTAAAGCACACAAAGATGATGTACATAGCAAGCTTGCCGATATGGAGAACCGACTACGCCACAATAATCTGCGTATTCTTGGGGTCCCCGAAGGGAGCGAGGGGCAGGACATTCGCAAATTCGTAGTTGAACTTTTTGAAGAGGCTTTTCCGGAGGTTAAAGACTGGAACTGGGCCCAGGAAATCCAACGGGCGCATCGATTTCCATTTTGTCAGCGACCAGTTCGAACCGGGCAAGATGTTCAACATCCATGTGCTATATTGATCTCACTAAACAACTTTCTGGCAAGACAAACACTCTATGACCTGGCGAGACCTGATAAAAAGAGATCTGGGAAAGCGACAGAGTTTTTTGTCCGCCCCGATTATTGCCACTCCACTGTAGAGAACCGGTGGCAGTTACGTCAACTTATCGTACCATTCCAATCTAAGGGCTTGCAGGTTTTTCTTTTACAGCCGGCTACCTTAAAAACTGTGTATAAAGGACAGAATTGGTTTTAGGGCTCCACCTCTGCTAATGCACCTGCGCATTACAGATGTCGAGACATATTGGGGCTTAACGAGAGCTTAACCAAACGGGTGATTTGATGCTGTGCCGTGAAAAAAGCGCGTGCACGCATCAAAGCCACCCTCCCACAAGCTTCCCCCAGCGTGCACTCTGGCATTTCTCCTCCCCTAATTATTCACTACCCATGGCCGGCCGGCACATCAAAGGCTGCTGCTCCCTGTGCGTCTCGTCACCCTTACTCTCCCCTATTCTTCCCTTCTTGCCTCTCCCCGCCCCCCCTCCCCACCACAGCAATGCTGAAGCACCGTGCCTGCTTGGACAGGAGACACACACACAAACTTCTTGGGCAGTTACGGGCTTCTCCTGCACACTATTTTTATTTTATCTAGTAATCATGTGACGCACCTTCGCATAACCTGTTTTCCTTAGCTGAAAAAATTCCTTCCTTCGGCTGGCCTCTCCCCCCACCTCCCCACCCTGTAACCAGACCCGAGCACTGGAAGAAATTTTCCGAGCTTCCGCCCCAAGCCTACCCCCGTCTACCAGATGTCCCTCAACTTTTTAGAGACTCCGATGCCTCCGTGCGAGCAGTCTGCCCGCGGTGCAATGTCACACATCTGAGGTGCTGCTGGGGCCTCTGTGGTTCGGGCAGAGGGGGTGCACTCACCCACCTCAAGGTCCAGCCTTTACTACAGCTGCATCTCCCCCAGCTGGCAGTGGCTTAGACAGCGACCAACGCCCCCGCCCATGTCTGAGTGCCCGTAGGAATTGCCCCCAAACCACTAGGCCTCAGAAGAATGAAAGGTTACATATATCCGCACATTCATCCACATAAAGATGCTAGCGCTCGTAGGAATTGCAGTTAACAAGAGCCGGATACAAGGGTGTGCTATGTAGTGTGCGGAGGGCTATGAGATGGCACTGCAATTCCCGCTGCTACCCTACCTGTGTGCCGTGCCCTCAGCACTACCTTTACACGGCACAAGCACAGTAAAGTTTTGCTCCAACACACAACACATCAACAGGCCAGTGTAAAAATGTTTGCACCTGCCCACTGACCGGTGCAAAAATAATATTTTCCCTAACCAATTACTAATAAACAAATATTCAATATAAAGACTGGTGCAAAAATACTCAATTTCACACCAGTGAATCACTGGGAATGTTGTTATTGCATAAGTTGCGTACTGTAAATAGTACAAATGTGCACTGCCCTCATACAAAGTTAATATAATCTGGTTCAGTTCCAGATAGCTTATCTAGAAACTACATTTAGTAGTTGCAATCATCAGCAAGAATAGAAATGTATGCAGGCAACAGACAAATTCACTTCTGGCTCCATAGTAATCAAAACTACACTACCTACATCACCTTGTGCTGGGAATAGACTTTCCACTGAATAAAGGAAAGATTCCTCTGCATAAACAGAACCAAGACTGAGATGATAGCTTGAGAAATGAACCCCCAGCACCTCCCTCCCACCCTCTGTTGTCGGGGTGCTCCATTCACCCTCCCTCCCACCCTCTGTTGTCGGGGTGCTCCATCCATCCTCCCTCCCACCCTCTGTTGTCGGGGTGCTCCATCCGCCCGCCCTCCCTTCTGTGTGTCATCCAAACCCACTTCCTCCAACCCTTGGTTGTCTGTCTGCTGCCCCTGCCCTCCCAGACTATCCTCCATAGTACCAGTTGCAGCCTCCATTGTCAATGTTGCCCTCCACCTGCCTTTCCTCTATGGTCTTTGTCGCCCCCACTCACCCGCCCTCCGTTGTTCGTGTTGCCCTCCCCACCCCACACTTCTTACAAACTCATGTTCCTGCGTGTGACTACTTCCTTGCCTTTCCATTTAACGTGGGTTTGTTAATTCACTCTTTAATGAACCTGTGTGCGTGTCTGCCTGTGTGTGTCTGCCTGTGTGTGTCTGCCTGTGCGTGTGGATGTGTGTATGTGGGTGTCTGCTCGTGTGAGTGTGAGTGTGAGTCTGTGTGTGTCTGCGTCTGTGTGTGTCTGCCTGCCTGTGTGTGTTTGTGCGTGTCTGCCTGTGTGAGTGTATCTGCGTGTCTGCCTGTGTGAGTGTGTGTCTGCCTGTGTGCATACTTGCGTGTGTGCCACGACTTTACTCTCGGGTAAAGGAGCCCCAGCGATGGAGTGACACACTCACTCACTGAGGGTGCTCTCTGAAGACAGGTCTGGCAGGGCTTGCAAACACACAGGATGTGGCTCCCCTCATCCGGGGCACTTCCACTTCCTAAGCCAGGCCTCGCTCGCAGCTATTGCTTCACAGAGTCTGAGGCCCGGCTCCTCCGTCTGTGCACAGCACACCCTGTGCCCCTGGGCCTGGGAGCACTGGCACTGCTGTCACAGGCCTGTGTTCAGCACACCCTTTGCCCCTGGGCCTGGGAGCGCTGGCACTGCCCTCTCCCCTCTCCTCACTCACCAATCCCTTTCTCCCCTCCCTCTCTTTCCCCTCTCTCCCCACTCCCCTCTCTCCTCACTACCCTCTCTCTTCACTCCCCTCTCTCCTCACTCCCCTCTCTCCTTTCCATCTCCCCTCTCCTCACTCAACCCTCTCCTCACTCAACCCTCTCCTCACTCTCCCCTCTCCTTACTCTCCTCTCTCCCCTCTCTTATTCTCTTTCACCTCTCTTCTCCTATCTACCCTCTACCCTCTTACCTCTCTCCTCTTGTCCTGCTCCCCTCAGCATCACCACAGCATCACTCAGTGGCACCACAACATCACTATGCGCCACTACAACATCACTGAACGCCACAGCATTACTCATCGCCACCACAGATTCACTCAGCACCACCCCAGCATCACTCAGCACCACTCACCATCACCACATCATCACTCGGCATCACCCCAGCATCACTCAGCACCACCACAGCACCACTCATCATCAACACATAATCACTTATCGCTACCCCAGCATCACTCAGCAACCCCACATTATCACTCAGCACCACCACATTATCACTCAGCGCCACCCCAGCATCACTCAGTGTCACCCCAGCATCACTCAGCACCACCACAGCATCACTCAGCGCAACCACAGCATCACTCAGCGCAACCACAGCATCACTCAGCGCAACCACAGCATCACTCGGCGCAGCCACAGCATCACTCAGCGCAACCACAGCATCACTCAGCACTACCACAGCACCACTCAGCACCACCCCAGCATCACTCAGCACCACCACAGCACCACTCAGCACCACCCCAGCATCACTCAGCACCACCACAGCATCACTCAGTACCACCACAGCATCACTCAGCGCCACCCCAGTATTACTCAGCACCACCACAGCATCACCACAGCATCACCACAGCATTACCACAGCATCACTCAGCACCACCACAGCACCACTCAGCACTGCCACAGCACCACTCAGCACCACCACAGCATCACTCAGCGCAACCACAGCATCACTCAGCGCGACCACAGCATCATTCAGCGCAACCACAGCACCACTCAGCACCACCACAGCATCACTCAGCACCACCACAGAATCACCACAGCACCACTCAGAACCACCACAGCACCACTCAGCACCACCACAGCATCATTCAGCGCAACCACAGCATCACTCAGCGCAACCACAGCATCACTCAGCGCAACCACAACATCACTGGTTCAAATATGTTCTTTCAATGTTTCAAGCTGTTTTGAAGCTTTCACGCTTTATTACAAATCACAAAAAGATGTTAATATTTTACTTCTGTTCTTGGATTTTCGTCACAATAAAAAACACTGAACATAATCTTCACAAAAGTTATTTACAAAAGTTTAAGCTATTGCCATTACAAATTAAATACATTATTTAAGTATTAATTATTTAAAAAAATTAAAAGCCATTGTTATTTGTAATATCAATACATCTAAGTCACGTAAATACAAAACATGTTGCATTACAAATGCTATAGGTGTCACATTTGCTAAAGTTATAACTATTGGCATTGTAAATGACAAAGCTATTAATTTAGCTATTTTAAAAAATAAGACATAAATAAAAATAATCATTTATAAGACTAATAGCTCAAACTTTTCTAATGCGAGCCCTATTGCATTTCCAATGCTTGTTTTTACTTCTGAGACCTCAGCTAAGGAATACCTTAATTCTCTGGGTTGATGGGTTGATGAAATCGTGCATTGGTGATACATAAGATGAGTACATATGTGTATTTATTTAGGAATATGCACGTAGATCAACTGCTGATCATTGTTTGCTTTCTTTGTTTTTTATTTGATTTTTAGAAGTTATGCTGATTTGTTACTAGATTGTCCAAGTGCTGAGAATCTCTCATACTCATCTAAAGGGCGATAGGCCCTATTACCTTGGTTGTTTGGGAGGGTCACTCGGGCGGGGGCTGGGGAAGCGTGGGGAGGGGGGGCTTTGAGGAGGGGCTGCAGGGTGTAATGGGGGGTAGGTTTTGTTCAAAGCCTATGCTGTAAGGTTGTAGGAGCAAGCTTATTCTCCGTGCCATGTATTAATGATTCTTGTCAATTTAAGGCTCAATTTAGGGTAAATGGCTAGTAATAGTTTACGCATATGCTCATTTAATGTGTGTGGACTAAACAATGCTTTTAAACGTAGACGTGTGCTGCAGGAAGTGTGATTAATTAATCCTGATATTATATGCCTTCAGGAAACCCATGTGTCATGGGGGAACCGGAAGATACTGAACTGGGTTATACACTATTTGTCGCCTCACGACAGACTACTATGAATCGAGGGGTTGCTATTCTGGGGCGACAAATAATAACTACCACGGGTAAAACCAAAGCTGATAGTTTAGGGCGCTGGGCAATTGTGGAGTGTATTATTGGGGGTGTTACTGATACCATATGTACGGTATACGGCTCGAATTTGGACGAAACTGAGATCCTTGAATTGTTGAGCTGGCATTTTGGGGTACACCCTTAATATTACTGGGGGATTTTAATATACATTGGGAGTCCTCTTCTTGGGATCCTCAGTTTACTTGCTATAGTGGTCGTAAGCCGCATGTTTTTAGAGCATTGCAGCAATTATTGCTCCAGCACGGCTTAGTAGATGGGTGGCCATTTGTTAACCCAGGCGACCCCGGGTATACTTTCTTTTCATCCCCTCAT
The DNA here is from genome assembly GCF_964261635.1 of Lissotriton helveticus. Classification (NCBI taxonomy): domain Eukaryota; kingdom Metazoa; phylum Chordata; class Amphibia; order Caudata; family Salamandridae; genus Lissotriton; species Lissotriton helveticus. The sequence continues at coordinate 858,056,388 of NC_136069.1, forward strand.
AAAAAGTTTGTTCAGTTGGGTTATATTTTTTTACCCCGGTCTCTTATGACTAGTGCTCGTATGCAGGTAATGCCATGAATTACATCGGACCATGGTCCTGTTGTCTTAGATCTGCCTCCACTTAAGATGCAGCAGGGTACAGCGATCATTTTCATTCAATAAGAAACTATTATCTGATGAACAATATGTATGCCATGTTCAAGTATGGGCTCAGCAATTTCTTGATCAAAATAGAGGTACAGCATCCCAGGCGATGGTATGGGACTGTTTTAATGCGGGGCTGTGGGGTGAAACTTGTAGTTATGGGTGGTCTCAACAGCGGAAACAAAAAACTGAAATGGATAAATTGCTGGCAGATTTGAAAAATGCAGAACAGGAACTTATCTTGGATATTAGAGCACATCGAGATAGTGATCTGACACAGACTAAGGTTACATGTTTTAAGGCAAAGATTAAGGGTGCCTGGAGTCGTGATATAGCATGTCAATATAAAACTCATCGAGCTGAGAGATATGGGTATGGTGAAGCGGTAAAGAGATGCTTAGCTCAAAGACTACGTGGGCGACAGACATTACAACGTATAGTGACTTTAGAGAACGACCGGGGTGGCTTGGTTGACTCGATGGATGTTATATTTCAGGTTTTTCAACACTACTATACTGAATTGTATACCCAGAATATCTTTCTCAAGATCAGATTGACCAGTTTGTGGCTAGATGTGATCTATCCACGTTGGAGTCTACCACCAGAGTGGAGCTAGAAGCACCAATAACGATGCTAGAGCTCGAGATCGCACTCAAGGATCTTGCACTTGGGAACGCTGCTGGTCCGGATAAATTGCCTTTAGAGCTATATCGTTTGTTATTTTCTATTATTAAAGATGATATGCTGGCCACGTTTATTGCTGCTCAAACTGGCAACCCTCCTCCCTTGTGAGATGACGCGAGTAAAGTGGTATTTAAAAAGAAAGATAAGCCCCCGCATCTTCCGGGGTCTTATAGACCCATTTCATTAATTAATGTTGATGCCAAGATATATTCTAAAATCTTTGCCAGCCGCTTAATTCGAGCTGTACCTTCATTGGTGTCTCATTATCAATCAATCAATCAATCAATCATAACACTTGTATAGCGCACTACTCACCCGGGAGGGTCTCAAGGCGCTTGGGGGAAGGGGGGTTGCTACTGTTCGAACAGCCAGGTCTTGAGTTGTTTCCTGAAGGCGAGGTGGTCCTGGGTCAGCCGAAGGTGGATGGGGAGGAAGTTCCATGTCTTGGCAGCCAGGTAGGAGAAGGATCTTCCTCCGGCGGTGGTTCTTTGGATGCGTGGTACGGCGGCGAGGGCGAGGCTGGTGGACCGTAGTTGGTGGGTGGGCGTGTAGAAGGTCAGTCGATCGTTGAGGTACTTGGGGCCCAGGTCGTGGAGAGACTTGTGTGCGTGGGTGAGGAGCCGGAACGTGATCCTCTTGTTGACGGGGAGCCAGTGCAGGTCTTTCAGGTGGCCGGAGATGTGGCTGCGTCGGGGGATGTCCAGGATGAGTCGGGCGGAGGCGTTCTGGATGCGTTGGAGTTTTTTCTGTAGCTTGGCTGTGGTTCCGGCGTAGAGGGTGTTTCCGTAGTCCAGTCGGCTGGTGACGAGGGCCTGGGTGACCGTCTTCCTGGTTTTGGTCGGGATCCATCGGAAGATCTTTCGGAGCATACGCAGGGTGTTGAAGCACGATGAGGAGACGGCGTTGACTTGTCTGGTCATCGAGGGGGAAGAGTCCAGGATGAAGCCCAGGTTGCGTGCATGGTTGGTTGGCTTGGGTGCGGTGCCCAGGGCGGGGGGCCACCAGGAGTCGTCCCAGGCGGAGAGCGATGGTCCCAGGATAAGGACTTCCGTCTTGTCTGAGTTCAGTTTCAGGCGGCTGTTCTTCATCCACTCGGCGACGTCTTTCATCCCTTCGTGTAGGCAGGTTCTGGCGGTGTCGGGGTCTCTGGTGAGGGAGAGGATCAGCTGGGTGTCGTCGGCGTAGGAGATGATGTTGAGGTTGTGTTGGCATGCGATGGCTGCAAGAGGTCTCATGTAGACGTTGAAGAGGGTGGGGCTGAGTGAAGATCCTTGCGGAACGCCGCAGATGACTTCGGTGGCCTCGGATCAAAACGGGGGGAGGCGGACTCTCTGTGTTCTTCCGGCGAGGAACGAGGTGATCCACTCCAGTGCCTTCTCTTGGATGCCGATGGTGCTGAGGCGTTGAACTAGGGTGCGGTGGCAGACAGTGTCGAACGCTGCAGAGAGGTCCAGGAGGATGAGGGCAGCAGTTTCCCCGTTGTCAAGCAGGGCTCGGATGTCGTCGGTGGCTGCGATGAGGGCGGTCTCGATGCTGTGGTTGGCTCTGAAACCGGACTGTGAGGGGTCGAGGGATACGTTCGTCTTGAGGAAGGCGGCCAGCTGTCTGTTGATGATCTTCTCGATGACTTTAGCAGGAAAAGGGAGGAGCGAGATGGGGCGGAAGTTTTTGAGGTTGGTGGGGTCCGCTGTTGGTTTCTTCAGTAGGGCGCTGAGCTCGGTGTGCTTCCAGCTCTCTGGGAAAGTGGCGGTGTTGAAGGAGGTGTTGATGATGTTCTGGAGTTGTGGTGCGATGGTGGAGTCGGCCTTGTTGAAGACGTGGTGTGGGCAGGGGTCGGTCGGTGATCCGGAGTGGATGGTGTTCATCGTGCGGGCTGTGTCCTCGGTGGTCACCGTGGTCCAGGTGCGGAGGGTGGTGATGGGGGGCGTTGGTTCGACGGTGGGGTGCGTGGATGGTGCGCTGAAGCTGTTGTGGATGTCGGCGATCTTGCGGTGGAAGAACGAGGCGAGGGAGTCGCAGAGGTCTTGTTATGGGGTGATGTCGTTGTTGCCGGTGCTGGGGTTGGAGAACTCCTTGACGATGCTGAAGAGTTCCTTGCTGTCGTGGGCATTGATGTCCAATCGTTCCTTCGGTGATTTCTTCTTGGTGGTGTGGATAAGCTGGTGGTGCTTGCGGGTGGCGTGCTTGAGGGCGGTCATGTTGTCGGTGGTCTGGTTGAGGAGCCAGGCTTTCTCGAGGGTGAGGCAGGTCTTCTTGGAGTCCTTGAGTTCGTCGGTGAACCAGGATGCCTTCTTGCTTCTGGGTCTGCTGGGAGGGTTCTTCAGTGGTGCGAGGTCGTCGGCGCAGGCGGTCAGCCACTGCGTGAGGTTGCGGGCTGCTTCGTTGGGGTCCGGTGTGCTGGCAGGTGGGTTCTGGCTGAGGGAGGTGGTGAGCTGGTCGGCGGTGATCTTGCTCCAGCTTCTGTGGGGAACCTGGAGCGGGTGGTGGTGGGTTGTGGTTCTTCTGAAGCTGAAGTGGACGCAGCTGTGGTCGGTCCAGTGGAGTCCGGTGGAGTGGCTGAAGGTGATGTGCTTGCTGGATGAGAAGACGGGGTCAAGCGTGTGGCCGGCGTAGTGGGTGGGGGTGTTGACCAGTTGCTGGAGTCCGAGGTTGGTGAGGTTGTCCAGTAGGGCGGTGGTGTTGCGGTCCTTGTTGTTCTCCAGGTGGAAGTTGAGGTCTCCAAGGAGGATGTAGTCAGCGGAGGGGAGGGCGTGCGGGCTGATGAAGTCCGTGATGTCTTCGCTGAATTGTGTGCGTGGTCCCGGGGGTCTGTAGACGAGGGTGCCTCTGAGGGTAATCTTTGGGTCGGTGTGAATCTGGAAGTGGAGATGCTCGGCTGCAGCGAAGGTGTCGTTGGAGTCGGTCTTGATGCGGATGGTGTTCCTGTGGACGATGGCGATGCCTCCTCCGGTCTGGTTGACGCGGTCCCTCCTGATGATCTTGTACCCGTCCGGGATGGCGATGGCGATGTCAGGGGCTGAGGAGGCGTTCATCCAGGTTTCCGTGAGGAAGGCGACGTCTGGTGATGTTGCGTCGAGGAGGTTCCAGAGTTCCACGGCGTGTCTGTGGATGGAGCGGGTGTTGAGCAGGATGCACTTGAGGTGGTTGCTGCTGGTGCTTGGCTTGGCAGGTGCGGTGCAGGTTCGGAGGCAGGTGAATTTACAGGCTTTGCAGGTGAAGGGTCCGTGGATGCGTCTCGGGGTGGCTCGGCAGCAGGCGGGGTTCCGGCCGGTATTGAGTGCGTTGAGGTTGGCGGCGTCGTAGGTCCGTCGGGTTGTCTTGCATCGGTGGGGGCCAGGGGTCCTGGCGCTGGGCGCGGTCCAGGCACAGACGGGCGCAGACGGGCTTGCCTTTGGCGCGCCTTCGGCGTACAATCGGCACGCCCGCTGCGCGTCAACACTGCACGTACGAGGGGGCGACATAAGAGGGAGCGGGGCGGCAAATGGGAAGGAGGGGGCGTGGCCGCCGGGTGGCAGTGGCGGGAAGGAGGGCAGCGGGCGGCTCAGCAGCGGCTGGGTCGCCCTGTGGAGAAGCGCGAGGAGGAAAAAAACGAGGAAAAACAAGGGAGCAGAAAGAAGGTAGCAAGGGCACAGCACATCAAACAGGCGCAGCAAAGGGGCACAGCAGGGGAAAAAACGAGGAAAAACGAGGGAGCAAAAGGCAAAAAGCAAAAGAAGGTAACAAGGGCACAGCGGAACGAGGTCAGCAGGGCTCAGCCAAAAACGAGGGCAGCAAAAGGCAAAGCAGACGGAGGCAGTAGCAGGGGTGTGTGGGGGCGACCTCGCCTGGTTACAGGCTCAGCGGTTGCTCCCTGCACCTCTGTGCTGTCTCCTTAAGAAGGAGCCGGGAGGGAGGAGCAGCTGGGTGGCGGGAGCGGGGCAACGAATGGGAAGGAGGGGGCGTGGCCGCCGGGTGGCAGTGGCAGGAAGGAGGGCAGCGGGCGGCTCAGCGGCGGCTGGGTCGCCCTGTGGAGAAGCGCGAGGAGGGAAAAAAACGAGGAAAAACAAGGGAGCAGAAAGAAGGTAGCAAGGGCACAGCACAAAAAACGGGGGCAGCAAAGGGGCACAGCAGGGGAAAAAACGAGGAAAAACGAGGGAGCAAAAGGCAAAAAGCAAAAGAAGGTAACAAGGGCACAGCGGAACGAGGTCAGCAGGGCACAGCCAAAAACGAGGGCAGCAAAAGGGCACAGCAGACGGAGGCAGTAGCAGGGGTATGTGGGGGCGACCTCGCCTGGTTACAGGCTCAGCGGTTATCAGCATGGTTTTCTTCCAGGCAGAAGTACTGTTAACCATTTACATTGTGTGATTGCTGTTTTGGATTATGCATCTGCATTTTACAAAAATGTCGGTCGGTCTGTCGCCGAAAAAGCGTTTGATCACGTGGCGTGGGCATTCCTATGTGCTATTATGGGTAAAATGGGGTTTGGACCCCAATTTTTATTTGCCTTACAAATTATGTATAAACGACCAAGGGCTAAGATCTGTGTGATGGGGCGGGAGTCATCATTTGTTAATATTACCCGAGGTATAAGGAAGGGATGCCCATGCGAGCCGTTATTGTTCGCTATCTATATTGAACCACTGTTGCAGATGCTAGCGGCCTCTCAGCGTATACCATCAATGGCTGTGGGTGATAGTTATGTACGTGTGTTAGCCTATGTTGATGATATTGTGGTTGCTACATCTTATCCGGAACAGGCTTTATGTGAAATTGAAAACATAACACAAGAATTGGTAGAGTGTCTGGATATAAATTGAATATTACTAAAACCCAGATAGTATGTACTGCCGGGTTATGCCCCAATGACATACGTGTTACCCAGGAGGCTAAGTACCTAGGTATTAAAATTAGGACGTCGCTCCAAGAGCTAGTTACTGTAAATTGGACTGATATACTACAATCAGTTAAACATCAGTTGGAATGTCTTTACTTAACATTGGTGGGGCGACGACATTTTTAAAGATGTCTATTCTGCCTAAGGTACTTTATTATTTCCGGACGGTACCGTTGGAGTTGCCACGCGTACAACTGATGAAGCTGCAATCTATTGTAGATAGGTTTCTATGGGGTTGGAAATCTCCCCGTCGGGCGTCTAAATTCATGACACTCCCGCTTTTAAGAGGTGGGTGTTCCAAACTTTACTTTTTATTATTTAGCCTGCCTTCTCCAGAATATAAACATTTTGGTGATTGGGGGTAAGCCACCGACATTTGAAAGTCCTAATATCTATTCGATGCTATTGGGAAGTCAATCTCGACAAATGCTGTTGCACTTTCTTGAACAAAATTACTATAAAGGAACCAGATTTAAGGTTGTATTAGCAGCATTTAAAGGCTGGTGGTGGGTACGGAAAATCATTCCTCTTAAACGTATTAATTTCTATACCCCTTGTGATTCAACAGAATTACTCCCCTCTATATTTTGGGATAGTAAGATGCGGACATGGGCTGATAAGGGCATTGTTTGCTTAGGCAGCATGTTTGATGCTGGTACTATGGCTACATTTGAAGATCTAAAAGTAAAATATGCGGTTCTACAGAATGATTTTTTTAAATACTTACAGCTACGGGACTTTATTTTTAAACATTCAAATATTTTACCTTTGGACACTAACAATTTTCTCGAAATCTTGAACAAACCGGTCAGGATTGGGATCTTATATAATAGCCTGTTGAGCACACAGCGCGATGATATTTAGGTGCAAGAGGGGAAATGGTGTACTAGACTTGGTATTCCTGACCTGTTTGTCCAAGAATCAATTATTATGGCTGCTAAAATCACTTTGACTGCCAACTTACGCTATCAACATTATAAAACTTTATTTAATTTATACCACACACTGGCCAAGATGATGAAGTGGGGCAACATGCATAATGGAAAATGCTATCGGTGTCAAGCTGATATGGCGGATATTGTGCATATATTTCTTGACTGCAGTGTATTGAAATCTTTTTTTGTATCCATTGCAAAATTTCTGGCAAATATTTTAGACTCTGAAGTGGCGATATCCAGAGAGATGATGATTCTTGGATTATGTAAAGACATGGATATTTTACCACTGTACTATCAAAATCGGTATTTTTTTTAAGGCCATCTCAGTTGCCCGCTTATGCATTGCCTCTATGTGGTTGAAGCCCGAAGCACCTTCGTATGAGATGTGGCGGGCAAAGTTTTATAACGTGTTTTATCTAGAATATAATCTGTACCGCATTAAATCATTGAAAAAAAACTATTTGGGATTAAAATTTGGCAGCCTATGATTGATCAATTGGAAAATCTAGGATAGTTGTTAGACTGATTTATTATTTAATTATTTTCTGCCCCTGCTTTTTCTTTTCTCTGGCTTGTTTTTTGGCATGTAAGCTTGCTCATGTTCTATCTTAGTGTATTTCTAATATGCTAGTTAATGGATTGATGTCTATATATGTTTGCATTTGCTTTGATTATGCTATGAACTGAGTGACAATAAAAATATTTTAAAAAATATATATATTCTGACATGCAGACTGAAACATGCACTTTGAATACCAGCAGCAGACTTCCCTGGTGAGCAGTAGCTTTACTACAGTGATCTAATGAGCAACTAGAGTGCTAACATTCAGAATATATGACAGATATGTGACACATCTGAATGCCTTATTGATGGAACCAAAGTAAACAAGCATTGAAAATGCAATAGATCTCTCCCTCATTTAAGTTAAAGCCATTCTGTTTGTAATGAGGTGGCTTTTTAGCTTTTCTATTATTAGTGTTTTTCAAACTTTCTTGTAAATAACATGGATATGTATGCATATATGTATATGTATGCATGCATTTATATTTGTATTTATATAGATATGCAGATTATATATGTTTATATATGTATGTATATATATATATATATATGCACACATACATATATATATAAATGCATATGCATATATATCCCTATATATTTGTGTAACTGTGTGGGTGTAGAGAGAGGTAGAGAGGTAGAGGTGTAGAGGTAGAGAGGTAGAGGTAGAGAGGTAGAGACTAGTAGAGAGAGAAGTAGAGAGAGGAAGAGAGGTAGAGAGTAGAGAGTGAGTAATAGAGAGTAGAGAGTGAGTAGTAGAGAGTAGTAGAGAGCAGTAGAGAGAGTAGCAGAGAGTGAGTAGTAGAGAGTAGTAGAGTGAATAGTAGAGTGAGTAGTAGAGAGTAGTAGAGAGTGAGAAGTACAGAGTGAGTAGTAGAGAGTAGTAGAGAGTAAGTAGTAGAGAGCAATAGAGAGTGAGTAGTAGAGAGTAGTAAAGAGTGAATAGTAGAGAGTAGTAGAGAGTGAGTAGTAGGGAGTGAGTAGTAGAGAGTGAGTAGTAGAGAGTGAGTAGCAGAGAGAGAGAATAGTAGAGAGTAGTAGAGAGTGAGTAGTAGAGTGAGTAGTAGAGAGAGTAGTAGAGAGTGAGTAGTAGAGAGTAGTAGAGAGTGAGTAGTAGAGAGTGAGTAGTAGAGTGAGTAGTAGAGAGTAGTAGAGAGAGAGTAGTAGAGAGTGAGTAGTAGAGAGTAGTAGAGAGTGAGAAGTAGAGAGTGAGTAGTAGAGAGTAGTAGAGAGTAAGTAGTAAAGAGTGAGTAGTAGAGAGAGAGTAGTAGAGAGTGAGTAGTAGAGAGTAGAGAGCAGTAGAGAGTGAGTAGTAGAGAGTAGTAGATAGTGAGTAGTAGGGAGTGAGTAGTAGAGAGAGAGTAGTAGAGAGTAGTAGAGTAGTAGAGAATGAGTAGTAGAGAGTGAGTTTTAGAGAGTAGTGGAGTAGTAGAGAGTGAGTAGTAGAGAGTAGTGGAGAATATTCCAAAGTTTGGCACAGCACCACTTGCACAACAAGTCCAATCAAATCATATCACTTAGAGTCCTTATTGAAGCGCTGAATCTTGGTGTATATTCAAATGCTTTTATTTTCCTTAAGTTTATGTACCACAGCCAGCTGACTCGTTTCGTTCTGTACAACAGAACTTCTCAGGAAGTTCTTATTTCCTTCAAGTTATGTCGGTATCCTGTTGTCATATAACTAGATATTTCTTCCAAATGTTAGACAAGTCGTAAGTACATTCTTATTCAAAGTGACTAGGTATCAATTTTACCCACACAATTCGGGCAGACTTGAGTAATTTATAGCATCCTCAAATTCAGTCTTTCAAAAATTCCAAAGTATAGGACATGATAATCCAAATCCAAATGTTTCTCAAGAAAAGTCATTTTCAATCGTTCGGAATATCGGCATTTGGGCAGATAAGACCCACGGACACGGTTTATGACTTTTCTTGAGAAACATTTGGATTTGGATTATCATGTCCTATACTTTGGAATTTTTGAAAGACTGACTATGAGGATGCTATAAATTACTCAAGTCCATGGATGCTGCTGGGAACGCCCCAAGCAACACCCATTGCACGCCCCCTTAACGCAGGACACTGCGTTAAAGGGACTGATATTAATCAGGCAGGATTACGCCACAAAAAGTGGCTTAGTCCTGCCTGATAAATATCACTCAGTCTTCTGCGTCACCGGAACGTCACAAAAAGTGACGTTCCGGAGGCGCAAGGGGATCGTAAATAAGGCCCCATAGGTTTCACACTCGTTACAGTTAAGAATTAGCATTTAAAAAACCTTTGAAATTCACAGAAAAAAACATAGGTTTCACACCAGTTATAGTTAGCTGGACATTTTACTCATACAAAACCATTGAAATTCCCCCGTTATAGTTAGATGATGTCACATATTACATCATTCATGACATGGTCAGTGACATCACTGATGATATCACTGATGACATCTTAAATGACATCACTGATGACATCACTGATGACATCATCCAGTGAATGTGGTTTGCTTTGATATTTAAGTATGTATTATAAATAAGGCTCCCGGTTTTCCGTTTTTACTGATTTTTACAGATAAATACAGACAGAAAACAATGTGTGTGGGCACACAAGGGACTCCATAGGTATATTGCCTTGCTAGACCTGCGAGAACTAATATGTTTTCAACCACAGGCCTCTCCTCCCTCCTAATCCCGTGCTGCCCTATGACTCTTCACTAGGAGTCTTTTTATTGTTAGGATAACCACCACCGGGTTATACCTTTGTTGTTTTTTCTGCCTGGTATCACGATTTGGTTACCTAGGCACAAAGGAATGACGGCACGGCAGGGTGTTAGTGTACCCTGACCACCCATTTCTTTGCTTTGGTCCTGAAGAATAACCGGTAACTCCCAATACGGTTTGAAACATGTAGACCCACCACATATAATCCAGATACACTTGGTCATAATTAAACCTATTACTGTATCTACACATAGATTTTAATATTGTCCAGTAGTCTTAAAGAATAAAGTTTTTTCCTAAATAAGTCATACCAGGACAATTTTTAACACACCCACTCTTTTCTCTACATTCATCACTCACATACCAGCTCCACTGTATTTCAGGTGTTGTAGCACACCTTGATGGCACTCGGCCATCGAGGTGGCCCCGATGATGAAGCATGTCACCGACCAGGTCGGTGAGTGAGGGGTTACTAATAAACAAAGAAGGACTCTCTTCTTTTTGAAACCGAATCATCCCGCCGAAATCGCTCTGCTGAGCATTTTTTCAGGTGGTACTTTTTGTTAATTTCGATACCTAACCCAGGGGACCAGGAGTATTTTTCCGTCCACTACGGTGGATAAAATCCCTACACTCTCTCCTTTGTTCATACTATGTGTATTTGATTGTCACATGGATGATGTCATCAGTGATGTCATCAGTGATGTCATTTGAGATGTCATCAGTGATGTCATCAGTGATGTCACTGACCATGTCATGAATGATGTAGTATGTGACATTATCAGCAGTGGATTGCGGGTGCGCGAGTTATAGTGAGTACAACTAACTACAACAGGGGGATTTCAATGGTTTTGTATGAGTAAAATGTCCAGCTAACTATAACTGGTGTGAAACCTATTGTTTTTTCAGTGAATTTCAAAGGTTATATATGTATATATATATATATATATATATATATATATACACCTCCATTACAACTGTTTTTCCTTTGGAGACCTACCTCATTCAGCTTCAGCCTTCTCCTGACTACCATTGCTCCTTTACTTCAAAATGCCGACAATATGGATTGTGGGCCACAGCTATATCTATTGGGCCTGGTTTTGCCAAATGTGCAGATTACTTCGTTTGGCCAGAAATGGTTAAAATTGTATTAGTTGTTGGCTTTGGTTAAATTCATTGTCGATTCCCAAACATCTCACATCATAATTGTGCACTGTGTTGGAAATGACCTAAGCACATTGACTGGGCTAGGGTTGGAAAGCCTAATGAAAGAAACCTTTGCAGAGCTGTCGCTTTTCCCTCACACTGTCTTGGTGTACTCTAATATATGCCAAAGACAGACTTGGAAGTGGTCAAATCAATGCTCACCACAGATTGACAAAGCCAGTAAACATGTTAATAAAACTATTTTTGAATTCATCAGAGACCATCGCATGGGCAGTACCATAACAACAATCCGCGTTTTGACGTATAATTTGTAGAAATTATGAAGTGCACTTTATATATGAAGGCAACAGAGTGTTTCTAAGTTGCATGAAACTCTGCATCTGGTCTTATGTGTAGAAGCCATATACACACAACCAACGCAACGGCTATTGTCAGAGAGACACTAGTACCTGAACTATTATGTTGTTTCTTTCTAAAGGTTTTTTTTTCCTTTAGTTTTTGGGAATCTTCACGACGAAGTTGTGATCGCCGCGGATAAATCATGAAAGCGGAAGACATAAGCAGGCGTTCAATGACCACCAACACATCCAAAAATAATACGTAAAAAAAATCGATTCTGAACATTGCCCTACACATATTACTATATACATACTTCTTTCAAATCATGTTTAAACGCATATTTTTGTGCTAAGTTTCTTTAAAAACCATCTTTCAGATCTATTTTCGTGGTTATTCAAGATGTTGCAACGACGTTGTTAACCGCGACGATCACGCATTTTCCATAAAGTGAAAACACATGTTTTCATACATATTAGAGTATTTTACAAACTACTGGTTTATTATTGTACACTTCAAACTCATGTTTTTCTAGTGTATTTCTAGAACAACCATCTCTAAAACCTAGTTTCCATTTTCGCAGTGAGGCCGAGATTGCAATGACATCAGTACTCACGATCCCCTGGACACGTCGCGAAAGCAGGAATGTAGCAGCCACCACCACATAAAAAAGTTATAACTATATAATTAATTCCAACTATCACAGTATATAACTCACTATATACATAACTCTATAAAAACATTTATCAACATCTCAATATCTCTATAACAATGTATCAATGATTCATTGATTTTTTTGATATTTTCACCAATATTTGCAATTACGTTGATAGTTGCGATGTTCCCACGATGGCACACGGAGGCCATGCTGGGGGTCCCTGAAAAACAGAAACAGTTGGCTGGACAGGACTATTAACACAAACATTATTAATTTGCAGGCACGTAATCAATTTGTACCACGTGGCCACTGGATTTATATTCCAAACACATTTATTTATCTTTTTAAACTAGAATTCCCAAAAGTTTCAAAAACAAGGGCACAAACAAGAAATCGTCAGAACAGTTGGTTCATGTACACAGTATCTACAAATATACAAATATACAACAGTGCAGCATATCCAGCGACGAATCAAACAAAGCTAATCATGACACACCAAAGAAATAATGAACAATATACAGTGAAACAATTCAATTGCAATTATGTACAGTGCATAATTAGTGCATAAGCAAAAAAAGACAACCAGTCCTTAGAACTCAAAAACCAGGGGACAGGCGGTATACAGGTGGAAAGTGGTGCCTGCCTGTCTCCCAAAGCCTGTGGCCGAATGAGTCTGTGGGGTTGCACTGCTAGGGTCCAAAGTCAGGAAATAATTTATATCCTAGCGGCACCCTTTAAGAATTGCCACAGGGTGGATTGCAATACTGTTTTTTGGAGCAAGCTCAAAGCAAAATCTAATTTGTGAAATCTCATAATGTGCTTACATGTACTCATGATATACCTGATAAATCTATTTGTGAAGTCTTAATATTGGATGTTACTTCTAGAGAGATCACATCCTGTGATCAAACGTGCAATGCCATGCATCGTGGAATCATGTGCTATGGTGGCACGCACCAAGATGTCACTTGCAAACTACCTAACTTTGTTAGTCCCACCACCTCTTTTTTTTGTGACTTGTGCCCTGGAGGAGGGGGTGATGGTAGGTGGAAGGTGGGGGGAGGGAGGGTCAGTCAGTATAATCAGGTGTGCAATTTGTTGTTTACTGCACAGTTTTAAGTGCATGAGCAGCCAGGAGAGAATCGAATTACAGCAAACCATGGTGTAGGCTTGTAAGCAGGGTCGGTGGCGGGAGAGTGGAAGGGTTGTTGTCACTGGTCAGGGTAGGGGTGCCTGCGCCCTGTTCTGGGTGAGAGTAGACGGGAAACATGGCACAGCGTTGGGCACCAATGCATCCCCTCTCCTCTTGCTTTGAGACCCGGAAGGGGTGCATTTAGTCTTGCAAGTGTGTCTTAGACTCTCGCGGGCACAGCAATTTAAAAGTAGAGAGTTATGATTGGCCATGGGATCTTTATTTCTCTTGGGCCATATCGCTCCTGTGGAAGTGAGAGTCTGGCAGGTTCTCTGATTGGCTGCCAGTAACATGAGAAAGATGTTGCTGCCGGCTATTACAGGACTCGGGGACTTAGCATAGCAAACAAATACTCTCAGACACTTTAAACATGCCCATTTGAAAGTGGAATACTCTGCTAAAATAGTTTCCATTGATGTAACGCTAAGAAGGAATGATTGCGAGTAAAATAAAGTGCTGCAATAATGCTGCTAAATTTCAAATTTTGTGCCGCAAATTTTCTATTTTTGTGCCGCAAAATTTGCAAATCTATGCCGCAATATCCTGGGGGGGATTGGTGTCACTACAACGCATGCTTTTACATCGCATGCCTTTACAACGCGGTTTTTACATCGCATACCATTACAACGCATAATGCTTTTAGGCGCTGGATAGTGAATTATTTAATTTACTATTCCAACTCCAGTCCCCGTGGATAGCAGGGAAGGTGTTGGATAGTATATTAAATACATTCCCTATCCTAGAGCGCCCCCCAGCGCATTGCGTTGTAATGGTTTGCGTTGTAATGGTTGCGATGTAATGGTAGTGCGTTGTAAAATATTCGTTGTAAGTGATGTTCCCCTCCTGGGGGATCTGCTCAGTTAATCTTTCTGTAAGGTTGGTCATCTTAGTTTACAGATTGTCACAAGCCCCTTGCATTTTAGCTAGGTTCTTTTCAGATTTAGCGAATGTCATTTGATGTCCTTCTTCAGTGCAACTAGAAGTGATTCCATGTCAGGCTGTTCTATGGTGCCCTGCATTTGTGCTTCTATCATTTGAGACACCTTTTGGGATGGTTTAAGATGTTTTATTTCTTTGTTTCCTCCTGGGGCTTCTTGGGACAATACGCTAAACCTGTTTCTTACTGCTAATCTATGCCCCTCAGTTGATTTTTACTTTTATTCCATGTGGTTGCAATCAGTTATTGAGACCTGATAGCCAGGTTTGTGTGCTGTGGTGTTCCTCGCCTCTTGCCTATCCTGCACCTTATTTATTTATTTATTTTTTAAATTTCTTTATTGATAACAGAAAGACACCGTAACACATCAGTTCCATTGTGCATTTGTGCATAACAGTAGAACAGTGTTTGCATCAATATAGAACCATCATTTCCATTTTCCTTTTTCGTCGTGATATGATGTACCTCGCAACTCCCAAACTCCCTCCCTCCCCCCCAGCACTTACTTAATCATATAAGACATTGAACGTGGCGTTGACCCACACACAATATTCATGTAATGACTGTCTGTCCTCTTAATCTCCTTCTTGAAACATAATCACACAACATATAATGCAATCAGGGTCTGCATCCTGTTCAAGGGGGATACCCATCCGGAATCGGAGTCCGTGCGTGTGTGACTCTCGGCATAGGCGGTACCACCATACCCTTGTCGTGTCCTCTTATACAAACCTGCACATGAATCTAAACATCTTGATCCCGCACCCCCTGTTCAAACACTAGTAAGAGAGCGTTCCAGTCCAAGGAAATGGGTATCTTTCTAAGGCCTCTGCGCTCTTCTCTGGGTAGTTCCTGTCCCTCCGCCTTGCCAAATCTCTCCACTTCCCCACTCCACGTCTCCACTTCCGGTGGCCTGGCTGATTTCCATCTCATGGCCACCGCTCGCTTTGCCAACAATAATACCAAATCCACAAATCTAGTAGCCACACACCTCTTCATCTCTTTGTGACCCAGTCCCAGCAGACAATAGGAAGCGGATGTGTAAGGCCTACCCGGCGCTATTGTATTAAGGAGACGGTGGACTGTTCCCCAATAGTTTCCCAGTTTAGGACAATCCCAGAACATGTGCAAAATGCCGGCATCTTCCCGATGGCATCATTTGGGAACATGACCCGTATCCTGTGTGGTGTCAAGTATGCCCTATGTACCACCATTAGCTGAATGAATTTGAACCTAGGGTTGCGGGACACTTTCTTAGGCAGCTTCAGCACCCTTTCCCACTCCTTATCGCTAAGCTCTCTGCCCAGGTCGACCTCCCATCTCGATTTAAGGGGTTGTAGAGAAATAGCCTTGCCAGTGCGGATACCATTGGTCAGCCACCTCGTCAGGTGACTACCCGTTCCCATAAGGTATTGCATAGTTATCAGTGCATTCGTGTCAGGTTCGGTCCCGTCCGGCGCCCAGTGTGTTCCTATGTAACAAGTCACTTGAGCGTGTTGTATAAATAATGCTTCCGGTGTGTGGTGTAACCTAGTGAAATCTGCGTTCGTTAAGAGCCTGCCATCCGAGAAAAAGTCCCCGATTTGCACTACCCCTGCATCGTGCCAGGACCGCAATCTCCGCTCCGTCAGCGTGCCCGTCCCTAGAGGGATGCCCAATAGCGGTATCGAGGGCGCGTATGCTGTCCGCCTGTCTGTGTACCTGACCGCTCTCCTCCAGTATGTGATAGCCAATTTAAGAAGGGGCGGTGCCGTGGATGGTATCTTAGCCCTAGGAAGCAGTAACCGGTGTATCTCACCTCGGCCTCTTTCCGCCTCTGTCATACTTAGTTCCTGAAGATTGCGGCCCGTGAGCCAGTACGCCAGCCACTGAAGCTGACACGCACAGCTATAGGCAAACATGTCGGGCACTCCCAGGCCACCCCCGTCCGCTGGGAGCTGCAGTTTGCCCATTCTTAGATGGCGTCTGCCTTTCCCCCATACCAGGTCCTAAAAAAGGGCATAGGCACCAATATCGGTAAGTTCGTGAAGAAATAAAGTAGCCGAGGCAGCACCACCATCTTTGATATAGCCACTCTGCCTGCTACCGACAAAGGCAGGGTGTTCTAGAACTGCACCTGCCATTTCAGATTGGTCATT
Organism: Lissotriton helveticus; assembly: GCF_964261635.1. Classification (NCBI taxonomy): domain Eukaryota; kingdom Metazoa; phylum Chordata; class Amphibia; order Caudata; family Salamandridae; genus Lissotriton; species Lissotriton helveticus. The sequence continues at coordinate 858,072,733 of NC_136069.1, forward strand.
GCCTTACCCAGATTGCCGTCCATCAGATCCTGTGACTGCCGGTATACCTGGATACCCAAATATTTAAAGCTCGTGGGCGCCACCTGGAAGCTGTACGGTGGGGTTCCATTGGCCCACGCATATCCTTGAGGAGCAGCTATATGTCGTCGGCATATGCCAAGATGACATGATGAGTGCGGAATCTAGTGATCCCCAACTCGGCCGCAACTGATCGTGCTTTCACCAGGAGGGGCTCAAGAGCGATTATAAATATTAAGGGCGATAACGGGCACCCTTGCCTTGTGCCCTTCATTATTTCAATCTGTTCCGATATGCATCAGTTTGTCCGGACCCGCTCCTTAGGCTTTCGGTAGAGTAGGGAGACCCAGGCTATGTAGGCCGGCGGGATCCCAAATCTAGTAATGGCCGCAAACATATAGTCCCACCTAAGGGAGTCAAAGGCCTGTCTAAGGTCCAGAGAGATGCAGCCCATTGCATCCCCGCCCTCGCCGTCCGGAGCCATCAATTGACTAAGTCTACGTAGGTTCAGAGCCGTGCTCCCGCCGGGTACAAACCCGCATTGCTCGGGGTGAATCAAGTCCGGAAAGCAGCGGGAGAGTCGTTTCGCCAGGATCTTGCTGAGGATTTTAGAATCTGTTTTCAGAAGTGACAGAGGCCTGTAGTTTTCTAACTGCAAGGCATCCCTCCCAGGTTTCAGAAATGATACAATTAGGGCCTGGAGAGTCGTGCTCGGTAACGCCCCTTTCTTCAGCACCTCACCGTACAGTGCGTGTAAGAGGGGGGCCAAGAGATCAATGTATGTCAGGTAGAATTCCGACGGGAGACCGTCGGTCCCGGGCGCATTGTTCCTCGGCAACGCCCTAATGGCCTGCCTGATTTCTGCTAGCGTGATAGGCTTTGCAAGGTCCGCACTTTGTGCTTCGCTCAGTTGGGGAATACATATGTCTGAGAAGAAGTCCTCGAAGGCCCGGTCCGAAAGCTGTGCGTGTGGACCATATAAAACGGAATAATAATGTTGGAACGCAACGTTGATCTCTCGCTGGTCCTGTATTAATTCCCCGGCCTCACCCCGGATTTCCATGATAGGGGCATTGGTCGGGGTGTCTCTCGTCAGGCGTGCCAAAAGCGCGCCTGCTCTATCTGCTTGCGTGTGTTGTCGCGCAGTGTATTCCCTATAATCTAGCACTCGCAATTCAAGAGTTCCGCATGTTGGATATGGGCCCCTTGGAGCTGCGTGAGAGCGCCATCCGTGCCAGCGGCTTCGTTTTCCAACGTTGCCAGACTGCCCTCCACTGCTCTTAGCTTATCCAGCACCAGATGTTTGATGCCCACCTTAGTGTCCATCGCCACTCCGCGTATGGTAGCCTTGAAGACGTCCCATTCGATCTGTCTGGAGCTGGCCGTGCCAGAGTTCTCATGGAAGTAGTTTGTGCTGGCGTCCAGCAGTGTGGGTCTGAATACCGAGTCCTCCAATAGACTCGGGGGCAGGCGCCACGTAGGTATGGGGGTGGACAATCTCCCCCACTGTAGAGACAGTTCCACCGGGTAGTGGTCTGATAGTGTCTTACCCATGTGCTGCACATTCACAGTGTGTGCCGTAAGCGCCCTGGAACAGAAGATACGGTCTATTCTCGTGTGTAACTTATGTGTCGGCGAGTAGTACGTTTATTCTCTATTCAACTTGTTATGGATCCGCCAAGCATCGTCTAGTTCCCATCCATCTGCCCATTGTGTCAGCGCTATAGCCTGCTTCCTGCTCTCTGTTGCGTGCAGAAGGGGGAGAGACCTGTCTAATGTGAGATCCAACACCGCATTACAATCTCCACCGATAATCCAGTTATACTCAGTCCAGTCCGATAACACCCTGCCAACCCCTTCAAAGAACTGCGCCTGATCCACATTCGGAGCATACAAGCTACCCAGTACAACATAGTCACGATCCAGCATCCGTCGAACGAACACATACCGTCCACCCTTGTTTCCGCTGGCTTAAATGCGACTGAGTTCCTGAGCCAAACGGCCGCCCCCCCCGGGAAAATACAGAAAACGTCGTAGCGTAGAGATGGCCTTTCCATTTCCGGTACAGTTTAGTGCCCTCCCCCCATTCAAATGTGTGCCTATCCTGCACCTTAAAGAAGGATCACAATCAGGGCGTTATTTAAACTCTCCAGTCTTAGGGGTCGATTATGATGGCGGTGAATCCGCATCCTCCGGGCCGGTGGAAGCCACCCACGGCCCGGAGGATGCAGATTCACCGCCGCAGTCACAGGAAACACCCACCGCCAGATTAGGATGGCGGTGGGAAGTGCGGCGGATGGCAGGTCCGTCCGCCGCTGATCCGCGGGATGTCTAGCGATATGTGGTGGCTGTGTCTGCAAGACACCGTCAGTTAATTTAGGATGAGTGTTTAAACATGCTTTTCCGCAGCGGATTTTTTGCCGTGGAAAAGCATGTAGAACTTTGCTTCTGAGGGCCCCTTGCGGGCCCCCCCAGGGTGAAGGGGGGGTGGGGGTGCACATGGGGGGTACCTATGGTACCCCCCTGCATTTACATGCACAAAGCGGCAGGCACCGCGCGGTGCCTGCCGCTTTGTGCATGTAAATGCAAAGCATGCATTTTTTAACCTTGCGGCGGGTGCTGCTTCAAGCAGCCCCCGCCGCAAGGTTAAAGATACGGGATGTGACGGCCAGGGTGGCGGTCACATCCTAATTGCAACAGCGGGACCGCCGCTGCCCCTGCAGACGGTCCCTCCACCTCTGGGGTGGCGGACGGCCGCAGGTCCATCCGCCATCCTAATAGGCCTCTTAGTTAGGAGTCCTTTGTTTCCTTTACAGCTCGGAGTTATATGTGGAGTTGTTGAAATCAGGAAGGGGTTACTTCCACTCTCTTGTTGACTGGCTGTGCTAACATTCACTTGGGGGCGGGGTTTTATTGACTTCACCACTTGTATTTTCTCAACACCACTTTCCACTGCTACCAGCATGTCTAAATTAGCACTGTTATTCCTTCATACATATCTGTTCCTACTGCTGCTATTTCTTACTGGTATTGTTCCCACAATGGTTTCTGTCTCTTGATGTGCTGGTTTTTTCTCTTCATTTTCTTTGTGGAAGCTGGAGGAGAAGAAAGCACATTGAGTCTCCCTCGTCTGCTCACCATTGTTGTATGCATCGGGTTCATATATTCTTGCATTCTCTCTATAATTTTCTTTACCCTCAGCTCCTGTGGATATGAAGAAACTGCGTGCATCCCTGCGTGTAGCTGCCACCCAGTGCTGACTCTGCCTAGGGAGCCCCGGAATACTGCAAATGCAGAGACTTTTTGCTCTCTGTGGAGTCCTTGCGTGGCTCATAACCAGGAGCCTGCTCTACCCACTGTGGTCTCCGAGTTGCTGCCATCTAAGGCGTGGAGTGGCTTGCTCACCTCGGAATCCTCCGAAAAGGCTACAAAAGAAACATATTTAGCCAGTGCTCGCCCAAGTTCTGGGTGGGTGTTTAGAGTATAGTTTTATGTAATCCGTGGTTATGATGCATTAGATCAATAGTATCTATACTATTCTCTCCCCAAAAGGTAGCCATAAACCAACCCCTAATAATGGGCCAAAGTGTGCCTTAGGTCAAGGCAGAGGACTGTGTGCTTATTGCGCTTTAGTCCTATGTGCGGTGTGTCGCCTGTAACCTTACCAAAGGAATCTTTAATTAAAATCCAGTTTGACTTTCCCAAGGTAAATTTAGATTACTCTTATCACTAAACATTTAACTCCTCACACCTGCATACACCATTATGGTTGATATAAAAAGATCTCCACCAAAGAGCCCTCTAGCAGGGTCCTTGGGGCATTGCAGTGCTGGCACCACGAGGAGCAAAAAGCCCAATGATGAATCATAACACCTACATGGGTGTGTGAGGGTAACACTTCCAAATAAGGAAGATCCTCCTCAGAGCCATCAATTCTAACAGTTTTTCTTCCCTTTTTTTTGTACATAGCAACAAGTACCCTGATTGATTAGATACTCCTTTTATGCAAGCATTATTTTTCAGTGCATGCAAAGTGGCTATTCCATTTTTGTCTCTTCAAAATACTTTCCAATTTTTTTGTAGTAAATGTGTCTATTGTAGTATTATCATACACTGTCTGACTGCCTTAAATAATCCAGAACCTTCCTCCTCCTAAATTGCCCTCCAAGGCCATTCACATTTCACGTCAGGACCCATACACAAAGATTCTTATTTTTGTCTATTGTATTGCTGAGCAATTAGCTGACTGTAGTTTGACCTCCTCACTTCACCAGTTTCTTTCATACTGTTTATTGCAAATGAGAACTCTTTTTAATTGTTCTCCCATATGCTCCCCACCCAGTGACTTCACTCATCATTCTGCTGTGCCCAGACCCAAACCAAACCTACATCCCCTCTCTGGGGAACCCTCCAAAAATCCATTTTGGGTATTTCATCATACTCGTTCGAGCCCTCTCCCTTCCGATGTCTAGTTCTATTTTTGCTGTGCTTTAACTGGTTTTACTAAATTATCAACCACCTTTAGCTCTGTAATGTACTTCTCCAGTTCCCATTGCCTTATCTGTGTCGCCCTTGAAATGCCTGATCAATACGCAAAGACCCCTCGCCTTTCTTGAAGTTACTTGGCTTTAGGGCTCTAATATGATCTGATCTTTAAGTAGTAAGACTTAAAATTGACCAATATCTTCCTGTGGTTTATTCCAATTCAGATTTTTGGGGAAAAGGATCTTGATGGATCCTCTATATGTCTGCTTCTAGCTTGAAAGGGGCTGCTGATGGAATAAACTCCTTAACCAGGTTAATTATAAAGCCTTGGATATTCTCTCCTTCAGCCCCTTCATGAATATTTAGCACTCTTACATTATACATTCATGCATTTTTTCCAGAAATTCTACCTTATCTCGAAGCTCTTTTGCCCCTGTGTTTAACAATTGAATCTTGTTGCGATTGGTTTCAACTTCTTTGTTTAATTTCTCTAGGGAGACTTCCATAGTGCATACTCTTTCCATTAAATCATTTAATGTTCCCTCTAGAATTTCACAGGCCCTTTGTGTCCTAGCTTGATTTCTTTCTGAGATTGCAAATTTAGGGGCAGATTACCTTATCGCTATTGCTTGGTTAGAGAGAAAATGTTACCGCTAAGCTGCGGCGATTTTTACCGCAGATAAACCTTGGTATTGCCAAGGTTTACCGCAAATGCGATAAAAAACGGCCGCAATGCATGAATATCGCTGAAAAGTCAGCGATATTCATACATTATCGAGCTAATGCTCTTAGCCATGTTATCCACCTCCCATTGGATAACATGGCTAAGAACTGCTCAGGGGCAGGTGTTAGCTTTTGGAGATATTCGCGCTTAGCGTGAATATCTCCAAAAGTTGGTAATAGGAGATAGCGATGTTAGCGACTGTTTCCAGTCGCTAACATCTTGGCACGCCCACTTTGCATGTCATTAGTGATAAATATCACTGACATGCAAAGTGGGGCCCAAGATGGTCGGTATCTCCTACTAGCTGTCGCTAACTGGTGTTAGCGACAGCTAGGTAATAGGGAGATCATTTTATCTCCGCTTTCTTGGCTTTTAAAGCCAAAAAAGTGGAGATAAACCCCCTTGATAATATGCCCCTTAGTTTTTTATTTCTTCTGTCAAAGCTACCAGCAGATTTTCTAGTGCTGACTGCCCAATGCGATCCTGTGTCTGCTTCCTTGCACCTTGAAATAGCGATTTATAGAAATAGCAATTTATAAGGTACAAAACAATCACCCAAGGGTGTCAAGGTGCTTGCTCATTGAGACAGGATTTCCTCTAGGGGTTCGCAGGCACTTTAAATTCTAAACAGCCAAGTCAATTAACGCTTTGCTGAGAGCTAACAGGTGTTTGCAACTGCAACTCTGCTGCCTTATCCGCGTCTTACAATCTCTATACTATTGCCTAGAATCTATTTTCAACTACAAATTCTGTTGTCTCCTGAATTCTGCTTCTTCGCTACCATAGTGAGGATGTTTTCTTGTTGAGGAACTAGCTGGCCTTGTATGCACTGTTGGTGAGGAATTTAAGATTTCCCAACTTCTCTTTTAGATTGGACCTTAGAAAAGGACCTCAGAGATGGGGTAATTTTAATGCAATCAGTGGGTTTTGCCACGCTTCCCGGAGTTTCCCATGATCTGTTTTTGTTCCCAGGATGGGGTATTGGAGCCTGGGATGAATCAGAAGCTTGCAATTTGGGGTTAATGGTACTTAACTCAGGGGAGAAATTCTGAGCTAACTCTGCCACTGTGCGCTGCTGTTAGATATAATTCCTCCGTTAAGGTAGCTTTCTGTTTATATGTTTGTTTCTTAGTGAGTACCTATCCTTGGTTCTCCCTAGATCAGCTACTGCGGGCCCTCCCTCTTTTCACCTATGGTGTCCTTGCTTGCCTACAAAACATTTCAACAGACTTAGATTAATTTACATAATTTTGCATGGCTATTTGCTTAGGAAATGTAACCATTATTCAACATGTAACATGAACGTTTTAATTGGCTTTATTCATACATTATCTAATGCTTTTTGTATGTCAAGTTATCTTGCAGAACTTAAATTGACGCAGAGGTATGGCAATGTAGGACTTTTTTCTATGGGACAACATGATGTGGTTATAAGTGAATTTGTACTACAGACCTGTACATCATTTTTACATTCACATGTATGTATGTGAATTGGCCTTATTGGTGGATCTCTATGTATATATGCCTTATTTCTTACATCATTTCTTTAGTATGAGACAGTTCAGATTTTGATCGTAAGTACACTATGATATCTTACCCTGGTTACATTTCAACTAGGTTATTTCCTCATATATAACATCTTTCACAGCCTATTTATTCATTTTGTCAGTTTAACATTGATGGACTGAGATACAGGAAATATAGGCAACTCGGGCACTACTTTATTCATGTATTACCTTAATGAAGAATGTAATAGTGACTGTTTATCTATGTGTATATTTCGAAATAGAATGTTGGAATGCCTTAAAATTAGCTGCACTATGATCTTTTGGTATCACACATCTCTCTAGAGTACACATTTACACATGATTTGATACTACACTTTCAGTGCATGATATAACTTTAATTTAGTTGTTCTTTTTCTATTTGTGCTCCTGAAACTTTAATCAGTCTACAGATGTACTGCTATGTGGGACACATATGCTTAGGTTCACATGATTTGTTCAATGACCAATATTTCAGTGGGAAATTCACTACTCATCCAGACTTGCCACAGCATTGCACAAACACACATCTCACAATGTTGTAAGATGTATCCTTTGATTATTATATTGTACAAAATCGTGGACTGCATGATTTGTCAGTTGATTTATTCAAAATTGGAGACATTATGCTCTGTCCACTCATACAGTCTGAGATGACATAGTACTTCTCACTGTGGGATTTCTCCTACTTCCATTGCAGCATCAATGATGACATCACACTCTGGGACATCCTTGGCAACAAGTTAGAGTAAGATACTACCAATTTGTGCACATGACACAAGATCCAGACACAAATATAGTGATGGCTATTATGCCATACCTTACACAACGTATTAGCTAGTATATTGAATAGTTCTGACTTCCTTACCAATGAGCAGGCCATTCCCACATCTGCCATTCTGAAACCTTGCAGTGATTGGACTGTGGCGAAAGATGTATTCAACATGAACACTCCTGCCAATCTGTCTGCTATGCTTTGGAAGGATCCTGAGGACAACGTGTGCAGCACAACTATCAGCTTTAAATGTGGTGTTATGGCATTGGTCCTTGCAGTTGCTGGCTGCAGAACTCACTCTATCTTCTACAGCAATTCCATGATGGGCCTGGTCTTCCATCCGTAAAACTTTATGCCCTCCTCCCTTAGGTGTATGAGGGAAATACATTCCTTCCACCATCGCTGCCTAAATGGTAGTTTTCTAGCTATTCCCAGTTGCGGTTTATGTATAACGACATCCATGGCATAATTAAGCTTACCAAAGTGTGAGTATTTTATACTACGGCCACTGCATAATTTTCTATGCCTGAGTTGTCAATGAACAACAATTCTTACACATTTCTATGTTGTGCTATGCAATGATACATAACACAGTGATATATTAAATGCCACTATTTTACATTTGGTTCGATTTTGAACGGGAGCACTCACATTCCATGAATTAATTCCTAGGTTGATGCAGATGGATTGTGTTCAGTATTTGCACCACACAATTGACAGAAAATGACGCATTTGTGCTATTGCGTTGTTTCTTAAATAAGACTTTCTTCTTGCATCACCCTTGCGTCACACTGTGTGACACAAGGCTGATGAAAGACCTTGATAAATATGTTCCATTGGCTTCAACGCTTCCTATTTGCTGCTAGGGGTCGTGGGAGCCAATGAGTGAACATTCTATTACGTAAAAAGGATCTGAAGCCAATTGCTCATTATGCCTACCTTAAAAGCAGCTGGTTGGAAGAAAAGAAGACCTGTGGCAGCGGGATGATGAGTTTCCAAAATGGCGGATGGTTACATGCCCAAATCAGTATCACCTCGAAGAGGAAGAGGAAAACTACCTGGCACTCAGTCAATCTACTGATTCACATATGGGGTAAGAAAAGCCTGCTGGTGGTGGAGGGTGGCTGTACACTATATATTGCAGTTAAGGATCGCACAAAATTATGAAACAACGCTAACTGCACGGCCTGACTTCAAAATGGCATTGGGGTTCTTCAATGCTCCAAATTCCTGTGAGTACATTTAAGTTTCGGTTCAGCAAGGACCCAACGCTTCGCTGGTGTGCTCATTGTAGTCCTTGAACTATACTTGTGTAAACTATGGGCCTCATTTATGAGGCCGTGCGTCACTTGTACGCCGCTGGTGCGTCACTTTTTGTGACGCACCAGCAGCATAAAAAATGTGCCTGGTTGCACCATATTTACAAAGTGACGCATCTAGGTAGATGCGTCACTTTGTAAACCCCTGCGCTACATTATACCTGCACCAGGTATAATGTATGCAGGGGGGCGTTCTGATGCAAGAAAAGGTCATAGAAGTGACGCATTGAAATCTGTAAGATTTCATCTGCGCCACTTCTAGGACGCAAATGCGTCAATTTCTGATGCCTGCCTCACAGCAGGCGTAAGACTGACGCAGGCCCTTTCATATGGGGCTTGCCCCAAGTGAAAGGACACATTGCTGAAGTTGCGTCAATTTTGTGACACACTCCAGCAATGCGTCACTTTTGCGCCATACAGATACGTCAGAAATACTGACGTATCTGTAACTCCTTGCGCAATGATGCGCCATACTGTAAATATGACACATTATTGGTGTCGCAAGGAGGGCGCAATGAAAAGTGACGCATCGCTGTTTTCACGCAGCGATGCATCACTTTTCATAAATGAGGCCCAAAATATCTAACCAACCGTTGTCATTGAAGGAGTGGGGGGTCACAGGCAATGCTAATGATTATCTCTTAACAATAGGGTGCAGAAAGAGTTAGATCTAATAGCCCTACAATCAAAGGGAAAGGCTACTTCTCTTTTCCCTTAAACAGCATTTAGAATTGACTGCTCCTAAACGTGTTGCCTTCTACCAAGCCCTGAAAACCTATCTCTCCACATCTTTCTTCCACTGCTAATCTAGTTCTCCTCCACAGTACTTGCATGTATCCAGTTTAAATGGGACTCATCTTTCATTTTATTTTTATAAGCGCGAGTTAATGCTGCTTATCTACAGTCCCTGTTTTGACAAACCATGACATTTGTAAAGCGCGCTACTCACCCGTGAGGGTCTCATGGTGCTGGGGGGGGGGGAGGGGGTTGCTGCTACTACTCAAACAGCCAGGTCCTGAGCAGCCTCCTGAAGGTTAGAAGGTCTTCGGTCTGCCGTAGGAGTATGGGGAGGGTGTTCCAGGATTTGGCGGCGAGGTGGGTGAATGATCCGCCACCGGTGGTCGTTCTCCTGATGTGGGGTACGCTGGCGAGGGTAAGGTCGGTGGAGCAGAGCTGGCGGTTCGGGGTGTAGAAGGTGAGCCGTTTGTTGAGGTATGTCGGACCGGTGTTGTGGAGGGCTTGTGTTCGTGGGTGAGGAGATTGAATGTGATTGTCTTGTTGACGGGGAGCCAGTGCAGGTCTCTCAGGTGGGGTGTGATGTGGCAGCAGCGAGGGATGTCAAGGGTCCGGTGGGCAGAGGCGTTCTGTATGCATTGCAGTCGTTTCAGTAGTTTGGCCAGGGCTCCCGCGTAGAGGGCGTTTCCCTAGTCCAGTCTGCTGCTGAAGAGGGCCTGGATGACCGTTCTTCTAGATAAACTTAGAAATAAACAAATTAATAAAGGGCTAGAAATAAATATAGAATAGTTGGAATTTACATTTCAGTGGGGATAGGCAACAGATTTCTTTTATTGCCCAGTGGAATAATGAAATCTGCTTAACTTCACAACATGTTGGCATATGGTTTCTGAGCCAATTACGCTTGTTTATAATTAAACAAATTGCATTGATTATGTTGACTTTCATTCTTCCCTACTTCATTCATCAAAATTCCATTTGGAAATAAAAAACCTCAAAACACCCCTCTTGAATAGAGAATACCAATTAAAAAGTTACCCTCTAGGGTGTTTCTGTTTGCTGGATGTTCCTAAGTGGCTCAATTAGCAACACGCAACACTACAAAATAACTCAAATTGACATTGATATTCCCTCTTTTCCAATCTAGCCGATAATTCTGACATGACTTTTACACCTGGGTAGTGCATGCTTATCTACAGATGCATACACTACCCAGTTACACAATATTCAAGAACGTGGACTGTATCAGGAAAAAGTGATTTGTTTTTCCAACACAGCTTAAACAAAGGGCATTTCCCTCATATTACGATTCCACAGAAGTAAAAAATTACTCTGGGGAAAGAACAATTCTTCCTCTGACCATTCATAAAAAAACTAACTGAGCGCCCCTCGTTTTTAATCCACTAATGGGTAGATATCTCACCCTGTCAGACTCACGGGGCACAGCTTCCACATCTGACAGCCAAAACACTTGTTTACAGTCATATTTGTTTCGACAAACCAAATGATAAAAGGTCCACTCTTTCCAGTTACACTTTAAGTAACTGTGGGCCATAGTCAATGTCAATTTTGAAGCAGACTGTATGGAACATGTAAGAAATCAAGTTATTGGTTTGGGGCTGGAAGTCCAATTCAGGCAACCTTAACCCCTTTGCCGCGGCCGCAAAATGGGTGGGGCCGCGTCGGCCAACGGCAGCACGCAAGGGGTTAAACTTTGGCAAGGTGCACCAAAAAATTCACTAACTTAACCTGTGCTTAACCCTCTGGTAGTTTGTCACAAGCAGTCAGTTTTAACTTAGAGGCAAAGTGTAAAGTATTTATGCAGCACACAAACATTCACAAAGTGAAAACGCACAACAAGAAAATTCCCAACCCAATTTAGAAAAATTTACTACATTTTAATGAATAAAATGACAACAAATGAAATTAGTCCAATCAGTAGAACCGAAGTTATAAATTTTAAAACATTTCTGTGCAACCTAGTGCCTGAAAGATCAAAGCGCCAACCACAGGTATCTGGTCGTACAAGACTGGGACAAAGTCAAAAGTTAAGGCCAACCGCAATGGACCACAGTTCAGATACACGAGGGGGATTGGGCTTGGTCTCAGCTTACCATTGGACTCAGAAAGAATTTGGAAGAAAAGTCGAGGAGAAGATATAGTTCAGTGGGGCAAGGCAGCTGGGGCTGCCGCAGGTGGAGGAGTCATTGCCAGGGAGTGCTGGACGGGGTCTCATTGAAGGCATCGATGATGGTGGGAAAAAGCTCTGAGCAGCAGAAGCCGGATTTACAGTCCAAGAAGATCTTCAATGGGGAGTCTGTTGCTGGTAAAACCCAGGTGGACCTGGCTTGGCGGTTCGGTCTGGAATGTTCCCGTGAGACAAAGGCTCAAGACTGATTTCCATATGGCTGGGTCTATACAGGGGTGGCATGTTGAGAAAAAGAACGATGGATTGAACCCAGATCTCTTGACTGGGGTGAATTTATGATTTATTCAGCAATCCGTATATCATTTGTTTGCATAGCACTTTTCACCCTAAGTTTGATGGGTATGCCCAGATGTGGGTCCCATGCTCACTGTGCCACTGGATTCAAGCTAGCCTGGCTGATGAAGGGTAATAACCAGAAACCGGCCCCAGGATGCTTGTGCCTGGTCCAGGGAGGACTTTGCTTGGCTGTTTGGTCTGGACTGTTCCCATAAGGCACAGGGTCAAGAATGATTTGCATATGGCTGGGTCTAAACTGGGGTGGCATGGTGAGCAAAAGAACAATGGATATAACCCAGATCTCTTGAATGGGGGTGGATGTATGATTTATTCAGCATTCCATACATCATTTGCTTGCATAGCACTCTGCACCCTAAGTGGGATGGGTATGCCCAGACTTGGGTCTCTTGCTTACTGTGCCAGTGGATTCAAGCTAGCCTGGCTGATGAAGGGTAATGCCCAGAAACGGGTCCCAGGATGCTTGTTTTCTGGTCCAGGGAGGACCTGGCTTGGCAATTTGGTCAAGGCTGTCCCCATGAGGCACAGGGTCAAGACTGATTTGCATATGGCTGGGTCTAAACTGGGGTGGCATAGTGAGTAAACGAACAATGGATTTAACCCAGATCTCTTGACTGGGGGTGAATGTATGATTTATTCAGCATTCCGTCCATCATTTGTTTGCATAGCACTTTTCACCCTAAGTGGGATGGGTATGCCCAGACGTGGGTCCCATGCTCACTGTGTCACTGGATTCAAGCTAGTCTGGCTGATGAAGGGTAATACCCAGAAACCAGCCACAGGATGCTTGTTTCTGGTCCAGGGAGGACTATGCTTGGCAGTTCGGTCTGGACTGTTACCATAAGGCACAGGGTCAAGAATGATTTGCATATGGCTGGGTCTAAACTGGGGTGGCATGGTGAGTAAAAGAATGATGGATTTAAACCAGATCTCTTGACTGTGGGTGGATGTATGATTTATTCAGCATTCCGTACATCATTTGCTTGCATAGCACTTTGCACCCTAAGTGGGATGGGTATGCCCAGACATGGGTCTCTTGCTTACTGTGCCACTGGATTCACGCTAGCCTGGCTGATGAAGGGTAATACCCAGAAACTGGTCCCAGGATGCTTGTTTCCAGTCCCGGGAGGACCTGGCTTGGCAGTTTGGTCTGGACTGTTCTCATGAGGCACAGGGTCAGAACTGATTTGCATATGTTAACCCAGATCTTTTGACTGGGGGTGAAGGTATAATTTATTCAGCATTCCGTCCATCATTTATTTGCATAGGACACAAAACCCAGTGTTTTTTGTCTGTTCTTCTGGCACATTTTGGTGAAATTATCTTAAGTCCCAATCTTTAGGACTAGGCAGGAACAGCGCCTCTAACACCACTTCCAAGGGACCTGGACCTGGGGATTCCAATTGGGGGGTTGGGACTAACTCAGGCAGGGAACAAGTGCAGGGTAAAAGGTCCATGTAACTCACATAGGAGGCCAGCTAACTAGCCCTTGGAGTTATTCTGGTTATCCCGGGTTCAAGGAGATGGTTATCTCTCCTTCAAGTAGCAAGACAGGTCTCAAGCAGCAGAGCAGTCCTCTGAAGAGCAAGGCAGGTCTCCAGCAGCAGTGCAGTCCTCTGGTAGCAGGAGGGCTGTTCTCTGAAGAACAAGACAGACCTTAAGCAGCAGTGCAGTCCTCTTGTGTACAAGGCAGGCCTTCTGAAGTCTTCCACAGGTCCAGGAGTGTACTGAAGAGGTGGTTGAGGTGGTCCAATAATTATAGTTGATGCCAGCTGTTGTGAGGCCTTCTTGGGCCCACTTTGATTCACAAATTTGGTTTTTACATTTTACACATTTTAGGCTGAATCACGTTAGCAATGTTATTTTTATATGTTTTTCTTTCACAATATTATTCTGAGAATATGCTGTACTTGCTGTTTTTAGAAAGCCTTTCTTGTCATATTATCTGCACACTGCATTTAAGAAACACAGAACAAAGAATCCCAGTGCTTGTGTTGCCCTTTAGGATATAGTTTCTAAAATCTAGACACATCATTGCAACAGAACTGCACCTCTAACACAGTGGCTTTTAATATATTAACAACACAATTGCCTTCAGAGGTCAAAGAGGAGCTCTCCAGTCATGACTGTCCTTGAATGAATTCTATGTTCGACATGTAGCTCTGTTTACGCTGATCTTTCTTCCTGCAGAGAGGGATTGCCAATTCTATTCCAGACTTATTCCCTGGTCCAGTTATCCAGGTATGGGGACTCCGGCGAACCTAAGAGATAGGGCAAACACTATACTCTCAGAGTAGGGGTTTTGAATTCAGACTGCTGTGGTTGGACTCTTTTTTCTTTTCATCCTGTTCATTATGCTGGTTACATTGCTTTGTTTTATCTGCCTGATAATCGCAGCTCACTCTTTTTATGCAACATTACGATTGTTTCAATAAAGGTATTGAAAAAAAAGTTATTTGTATTTTTCTTGAGTTTACCATGAGCATGCATAAGTAAATATCCAAAGGAGTAAGATCTGATTCCACGATTCCCTTGGGGATCAATGTGTCATGTTCAAGGTTGCCAGACTCACCTGCCACCCCAAGAAGGTCAGGGGTATGGCAGAATAACTGTGAGATAGCTAGGAAGTGGTGCGACAGTCTCTGATTCTGTAGATTGGCTCAGTCTCTACATTCGGAAGTTGTGTCCTAATATCTAGTCCTACCTTTTCAACTGGGAACCGTATAACACAGCCTTTGAAGTGGGAGTCACACCCTGGCTCTCCCTACAGCTTGTTCTGGAAAGTTATTCTCTTCCTCTACCAAGGACCCAAGTAGTCTGAGGTGCCACAAGACTGGTGTCAGGTTCTGTTGTATAATGGCAACTTTCTAAAAGTGGCATTTTAAGAGTTGTGACTTTAGATCGGACCTTACCATTAAAGGGGATTTTACATCACATTCATTTGAGTCCAAACCTGACATCCCTTTGTGTTCTCAATTAGAAGTTATCCCTGATTAAAAACAATAAAGGAACCCAATGTTGTCCAATGGAAGAGATAGGCTTTTCAATAGTGAAAAACAAATGTAGGGGTTTTTCACTACCAGGACAAGTAAAACCTAAAATCACATCGCACTTTCAAATACAATGCACCCTGCCATATGGGTTGTTTATGGCCTATCTTAGTGGTGGTTTACATGTATTATTGGAAGGTGCAGACCTGGCAAAAGGTTTATTTTGCAATGTCGAATTGACAACTTTAAAACTGCACTACAGGCTCCAGTGGCAGGCCTGAGACATGTTTTCAAGTGCTACCTAAATGGGTGGCACAATGGGTGCACCAGGCCCACTGGTAGCATTTATTTACAGGCCGGGGTACATGTAGCACCATATATTAGATACTCATAAGTAAATGAAACAATCCATTCAAGTGTAAGCTAATTATTTTACCATGTTTGAAGGCGTGAGTGTGAGAAGTTGGCATGGCGTATGATGTCTACCATTCTAGTGGGCACCTTGAACCAGTCCAAATGACCCTTATTGATGGTAGGTTTAAGACAACCTTTATAGAAAGCTATCCTAGTGGTAGCTGTGGAGAGCAGCCTTCAGGCTAAGTCTTGAAGGAATGTAAAGCAGCTTGTTTTACCAGTCTATAATCTCTTGAATGATCAAATGAAAGTACACCACACAAGGTATATATCAAATATATATGTATTTATTCTAAACACAAACCCTCTAGTCTCTTTATGAGGCTAGATGCAAAAGTACAATACAAGAACTTTAAATAGCACACAGTAAATAGCACAGTATACGTTTTGCCCTAGGGGCTTCACAAACTATATACCAAAATAGTGGTATAAGAACCACATGAGGGATAGAAGTCAGGCCTAGGGCCTGTAGAACCGCGGGGCAACCAGGAACCACCCAAGGTAGGGACGCAGGAGACCCACGGGGGACGCGTGCAGTGTCTAAACACAGCCGTGAATCACCATTGACTTTTTATGGAGAAGGAACAAGTTACAATTTCAAAGATTAAGGACACTTGGGAGTGAACTACGATGGAACCCTTTTAGACTGGTTGAACCCCCCTACCGTTGTATGTATACAAAAACAGTTGAGATAAAGAGTGGGGAAGAGAGATAGGTAGAAAAAAGGATTTAGAATAGGAACTTGAGAAATATATGTGAAATAGAGGAATAGAGGTAACGTTTACACAGAATAAGAAACCTGTGTGAAGAACACATGGTAAAATAGAGAGATCTACAAAGAAAAATGTTGAGAGAGCTAGTTGAGGTGGAGGGGGTCAGTTGAAATTTAGAATGCGGTCCACACAGACATATATGTTTCCATGAAAGAGACAGAGAGAGCAGGTTGGGGTTGATGATAGAGTAGCTGAGGTATTTTGGCTAGAGAGAGCTAGTTGGCAAGATATTTAGGGAAGTGAATGTAAGGGAACAGAGCTAGAACTAGAGAAGATGTGGTTAAAGAGGGGAGGTTGTGAACTAATTATAAGGTTGTTTGAGAGGTTAGTTAGCGAGAGACAGTTGTGGGGTAGGTAGAGGTGAGGTAGATAGAGAAATAAGGCAGAGACTCGAGGGGGTGTTAGGTGCTGAGAGGGAGGTAGCGAAAAGTAAGGTAACAGAGACATGAATAGAGGGAATTAGGGAGGTGTGGTAAAGACAGAGATGAGGTTGTGTGAGAAGAGAAATTAATGGAAGAGACGTACAGAGAGACCAGATGGAAAAGTGAGATACAGAGAGGGTGATGAGGTAGAGACAGTTGAGGTAGAAAGGGTGATCAATAGTGATAGATATAGATGTAGGCACAGAGTGAAACATAAAAGAGACAGGCCATGCGAGAGTGCTAGAGGAAGACCAAGTTGAGTGAGATATAATGGATATATTGAGGGAGAGGTGAGGTAGATTTATGTGATAGGTAGGACGAATGTAGGTAGAGATGTAGAGCTAAGAGAGAGGTATAGACAGAGTTTTAAGAGAGAGGCGATGGGTGAAGTAAACAAAAAGAAATCAGACAGCAACATTATTTTTCAATTTAGTCAATTTTTCAAATCCTGTCTAGCTTAGGATATGTACTGGAAGAACTCCCTTGGAGTATAAAACCCTATGCCTAGACAATTTCTAAACATTCCGTACTTTGTATGTGTGCTGGACAGTGCAGCATGCTTGCAATATTTGGAATGTTTGGAGAAATGAACACTTTTCACCAACAATGTAGCTGCTAACAGCTTCATGTTAGCACCTGCTTCACAGAAGTGTTATTTTTTTATGCACAGCCCAGCTTATCTATCTTAGAAGATAGGGCTCTGCATCAAAAACAATGAGTGATTGCTCAAATCTGTTCAAGTTATACCCATGTACCATCCCTTGACACAAAGTAGTGTAAATCAGTACACAGTACTATTCATGCTGACAGAAGATCATCATTCCAGCAAAAAATATTTTTCCTCTGGATATTAAATAGACTTTTAAGAGTTTGCCCTGGTTTGAGTTACATTGCTTGACTTTGCCCTGACATAAACTCTTAGTAAATCTGTCCCTAAGCATGCTGTACTGCCAAATTAGGAAAACAATCTGTGTGTTTGAGCAACCTTATAATGGCAGGAAGTTTGACTATCTGTGTCACTTTACCAGTGGGCCCCTTTGAAGGAAGGGGGACACGGTGGAGCAAATGCAAACTTCAAGATTTAGAATGGAGTGTTTACCTGAGAGAGTTAACTGGAAAAGAATACCCTGCATCCTTCAGAAGTGGGTGTAGACATAAGCATTTTATTTTTCCTTGGGGCTGGAGCATCAGAGCAAACTAGGGCCCAGATTTACACCAGTACCGAGTGATAAAAGAGAGCTAAAGTCTTCCACGGGTATTTACTTTCCAATGTAAAATGTATTGTGCACTGGAGTGATGTCCTTTTTTATCCTTTGCACTGCTTTTTTCTACTTTGTGCTTCATTTATTGCATTTTGGCGTGGGAGAGCACAGCGAGGAACATAGCTGCACTGCCCTATGCCATACTGAAAGTACAGGAATGCACTGTATTTAAGCAATGTGATGCATTCCTGTCTTTTCTACCTGTCCTAGTGCTAGTTCAGTGGCCTAGCACCAACATAGGCATCCTTGCACCATGGTGCAAGGGTGCCTCTATTGCAGGCAGAATTGTGTTTTGCAGGCAGGGGAACCTCACTAGACAAAGACAATTCATAGAGGCATTTTCCTCTTTCTATGTATGCTGCAAACTGTAGCACACATCGAAAGAGGAAATAACAAGGAGAAATAAACATTTTTCCCCATTACGCTTCACTTCGGGAAACATGCGGTTTTGGCACTTCTTCAGGTTTACATCACTTTGTAAATCTAGGGCACCATCAAAATCCATGGGTGTTGCTTGGAAAAACCCACCACAACGCCGAAGGAACACCACCTGGGCGCAGAGTAAGGTGACACAGCGCTTTGCTGCGTCACCTTATTCATGATTTATGAGGCCACTCAAAGCCATGCAGGTTGGCTCTGCGCAGCTTCATACATTTTCCATGAGAGCCCTGTGTCACCCATGTACCACTATACGTCGTGTAATAGTGACGCCTGGCTCTCACAAATAAGCCCCTTTGTGTCAAGAAGGTGTTACATGGGTGTTACAGGGGTAGATACTCACCAACACCTATAGTTTTTTAAGCAAAGCATGATCTACTAAGCTAACCACGGTGCACAGTCTAAATATCGATTCCTAAATTTCGACTTGCAGTAATATCGAGGTGGAGAATATCGAGGTCAAGAATATCGTTGGACAGAGTATCGACCCTAAGGTAAGTCATATCGAATTTTTTTATATCGATGTAAGTAATATCGAAGTTAGTAATATCGATATCAAATATATCGATGTTACTAATTTCGATGTTACTAATATGGATATTTGTTTATTGTTATGTATTTTATTATGTATTTTATATGTATGTGTTATATGTTTTTTGTTAAGTATTTTATTTGTTTTAAATTATATGTGTACTATTTTTTTTATATATTAATAATGTTAATTTTAAGTTAATTTTTTGTTTTAGTACTGGAGCGGGTTGTGGGTTTATAGGGGAATAGGGTAGGAAGTAATCTAATTATAGTAAATTAATTATTAATTTTTAGTGATTGTACATTAATTTTAATTAATTTTTGTGTTGAAGTTTTGTAGCGGGTTGTGGGTTTATAGGGGAATTGGGTGGGAAGTAATTTATTTGTAATTAAGTAATGATTTTTTTTAATTGGAATTGATTTTTATTTTATTTTTAATTAATGATTCATTGGTAATTAATTATTTTAATTGGTAATTCATTTTTTAATTGGTAATTAATGTTTTTAATTCTCAATTACATTTTTTAATTGGCAATTCATTTTTTAAATTGGTAATTAATTATTCTAATTGGTAATTCCGATTTTTATTAATCACTTTTTATTTATTGGAAATACATTTTTATTAATTGGTAATTATTGTTTCATTTAAAATATTTTTTGATTTAAAAATAAATGTATTGTTTACTATATTTTAATTGTTAATTAATTTGTAATTATCAATATGTTTTTTTGTTTTGAAAAATATTTTAGTGTTCAATATTTATTATTTGGTAACTAATATTTATTAATTAATATTTTTTGGTATTTATTAATTTATTGTTAATTAATTATTCAATTGTAAATATGCTTTTAATAATTATTAATGGGTATTTGCAAATGATGTAGAGTTTTTAAAAATTAAATTATTAATTATTTTATTTACAACAAATATTTATAAGATTGTTATATTTAACTTCTACGCTATCCAACAATTTCCCTACTGTTGCACTCTCTGGAGTTGGAATAGTAATTTTTACCCCTATGCTATCCAACGCTTTCCCTACTGTTGCACTCTCTGGAGTGGGAAAAGTTATTTTTACCCCTACGCTAACCAATGCTTTCCCTACTGTTGCACTCTCTGGAGTAGGAATAGTAATGTTTACCCCTACGCTATCCAACGCTTTCCCTACTGTTGCCCTCTCTGGAGTTGGAATAGTAATTCATACCCCCACGCTATCCAACGTTTACCCTACTGTTGCACTCTCTGGAGTGGGAATAGTAATTTTTACCCCTACGCTATCCAACGCTTTCCCTACTGTTGCATTCTCTGGGGTTCGAATAGTAATTTTTTACCTCTACGCTATTCAACACTTTCCCTACTGTTGCACTGTCTGGAGTGGGAATAGTAATTTGTACCCCTACGCTATCCAACGCTTTCCCTACTGTTGCACTCTCTGGAGTGGGAATATTAATTTTTACCCCTACGCTATCCAACGCTTTCCCTACTGTTGCACTTTTTGGAGTTGGAATAGTAATTTTTACCCCTACGCTATCCAACGCTTTCTCTACTGTTGCACTCTCTGGAGTTGGAATAGTAATTTTTACCCCTACGCTATCCAACGCTTTCCCTACTGTTGCACTCTCTGGAGTTGGAATAGTAATTTTAACTCTATGCTAGCCAATGGTTTCTACACTGTTGCGCTCTCTGGAGTGGGAATGGTAATTTTAAGTTCTATGCTATACAACGTTTTTATTACTGTATTTTTTTTAATTATGGGTTTTGAATAGTATTTTTATTTATTTAGCTATTTGATATGTTTTGTATAATTTTAGATAATGTAGTATGTAATACATTTTAAAAATATTAAAAATATATATATTTTTTTAATTTATTAATAATAATTGTTTACTTTTTATTTATGTTTTTGTTTTATGTTTGTAAATGTATTTGTAATTTATATTTGTTAATTTATAAATGATTAAAATAATTAATAAAACTTATTGTTAAGTAAATATATATTATATATTGTTTGTATATGTTTAATTAATGTATTAATATTATATATGTATTATTTATTAATTTTAAACATTATTAGATATTTTTATCTATGTTTATATTATTTATTAGTGTTATTTACTTTATTTTACATTTACATTTTTACAGGGAAAAAAACGATATTTTTACCATCGATATTTTTAGCATCTAAATTTATTTTTTCGATATTTTTGTACTCACCATGTTGTAGATGGGATGTCGATATTCTTGCTTTCGATATTTCAGCATCGATATTCCTGTAGGTCGATATTTTGAAGGTCGATATTTTGTCAGTGATCCCTAACCACATGATGCTTTGATTAAAAAACTAATGCCACCTTCACGGTTGGAGACATGGTTTCATTTCTCCAATCAATCCACACATCGCATGTGTGCTGCTCTGCACAGCACACATCCAATATGTGGAATTACATATTTTTTGACTAGGCATAGGATTTTTTTTATTGAAAGGGTATGTTTCCAGTACAAATCCTATACTAGACAGCCTGTGCACATCTCGGCCCATCTTGCAAAAGTTGTGTGTGTTCCGGAGCTGCCCGTGCAGGTAAGAGTGGTGGCACCGGGTTGCGGGAGGATTTGACAGATGACCACGAGGGAAAATTAAATAAATGATTATTTTTCGCTCGTCCTCGTCTGTTGAAATCCCCGCACACCCAGCCCCACCGCTCTTACCTGCATGGACTGTGGCTGTGTGCGTTGCTCGGAAGTCTCTATAGTGCACCAGCAGAAGGGATGATAGCTGCAGCAGGTCATTTGTATTCATTCAGATGGATCTGACCTCCTTTCTCTCGCTTAATCAATGCAGTGCATTAACCTTGGGAAAATATATAAATAATAAATCTGCCCTTTGACATCATAATATGTAGCTGAAAATCTTCATATGCTGTTCATTGTGGGACAATATTTTCAGTGTGAAATGGGTTTCATTTGCAGTACGTATCTTCATGCCCGTAGTGATACACATGATTGTGTTTGTAAATAAAAAATGCTGTAAATATTGCGATAAAAATATCAAGATCAAAATATTGATAAGGTAAGTGCATATAGTTAAGCATAGGTTTGATTTTCTTTGATCCATATCTATGTACTAGAAAATATATATCCTCAAGATACAGATGTGAGTTAAATAAAGTAAACCTATACATACCTATATAAATGTACTTTCACAGTATTTAAGCCATCAATATTTTTGCATGATATTCTGGTAGCAAAATACTCAGCTGTCGAGGAAAGCATTGCAGTGTCCTAATATTTGAACCGTCTCTGAATCTGCATATTACTTTAACTTTTTATTGTCACTGTATCTCTGATTATCAGAAGAAACATCAATGTATCCACTCAATATTTGTGAACGATTTGCATGCATGCAGTAACAATTTGTGAACAAGTCTGAGCTTAGCAGAGTAAAACTTTTTTAATTTAAAGAAGGAAATGTTTTAGAAAGCGCTATTTACTTCTACCTTTGGACATTTCCTGGTTTACTTGTAATTAGTTTGATGGATACGTGAATTCAGCCCAGACAATGTAATCTTTGTGGTTATAAGTGAGTTTAAATATTCCGGATGTGTTGGTCATTTCTGATTCACCTGTTTGAACAAAATGCGGACGGGGTGGTCGTTAAGACATTAGTGCCTTATCCTGAGATGGGATGGCCAAAACTGTATTATTTGTCTATTATTCTAAATACATTTCACCGGTCGTCTGTGTGAAAATTGGAACAGTGCAAAAAGGCACAGTGATACCAGTGGTAGGCTTGTTCAAGTAAAAAATGACCTGTGGTCACAGCATACTTCAGTTTTACAGTTCCCCAAAAGATATTTTTTGCTTCAGCCACTCGTGTGGGAGAAAAATGAGCAAAGGAACCAGAAAGAAAATAAGATGTATGTACAATATGCAGAGGAGGGACTCATGAATGTAGTAAAAGAGATGTTTTAAGAGTTAAAGGGTAATGACTTAGGGGTATTTTCACAAGAACATGTGCTAACTACCAGAAGAGTAGCGTAACCCAACTTTCAACATTGCAGCCTATCACAGGAAAATAACCCAGCGGCAACGTGAAGTTCACAACACGGCGGTAGCATGTGACAGGTCTGCCGAAACCGCTGACAATGTCCGCGATACAACCAACTCGATGGAGTCCAAAATACAAACCACAACACCGAAAAACCTGCGCTGGGCTAAAGCGCGATGAGGAAATCAGCGATAACCAGTGCCAGGCCTGCAACACACACCTGGCAGGTGGGAAAAATCACCCTAAAAGTAGAAAAAACACCCAAACACAAACTGACCAACACCCAAGCACCATGGAGGCAGCCGGAGCAGGTGCAGAGGAAAAGCGCAACCCCACAAGCACCCCCGGACGACCAGCCTGGGACCTCGGGGACAGGGAAGGGCAAGGACAAGAAGAAGAGGAAGACGGAGTTCAGTCCACAGGTGAACAGGATCATAGTCACGGAGGTGATAGACCACTGTCAACAACTGTTTGTCACCTCCAACTTGTCATTAGCCACCAAAAATGGAATCTGGCGGGACAATGTGGAAAAGGTGAGCGGCATAGCGGAGCTCAAGAGGACAATGGATGCTGTCAAGAGGCGATGGAATGACATCAAGCGGAGGATCAAGGAGAAACTCTCCGCCAACCAGAAGGCAGCAATGCAGACTGGAGGTGGTGGCCCAGCGCCACAGTTCGAACTGGATGACATGGAGAAGCTGGTGTCGACAGTCATCAGTGTGGAGCCAGTGGCCGGAGTCGGGGGATCGGACACTGCTCGCCAGGACGCAACACAACCGCAACAGAGTGAGTGGCCACCAGGTACTGGGGGCACCGGTGGAGATGGACACAATGGCACACATGCACAATCAAGCAGAGCACTGTGCATACCCACAGTGACTCTGGGTCCTCGCCCAGATCTACAGAGTGTCACAATGTAAAATGCCATGCTGCCAGATGGTCCACATGTACCATGTGGCCACATACATGTGGACACATTGTAATACACCATCTCCCCTTCACATCGCAGGGGCACCGTCAATACCTCCTGCAGAACAGTCCCAGTTACTTTTCACTGATGACGAGGAGGACAACACCAGCATCGACACCCAAACCATCCAAGACATTATTGACCTCATCTGCCACTCACCTCCAGGATCAGGGCAGGCTATCTAAATCAAGGAGACCCCACCCACTACCCAAAGCACCCAGCAGGAGTCACCCACAGCCCCAGCACTCCCCCAAGACCCCCAGGAACAACACATGGCATTCCAACGCCATGTGCAGGAGTGCCAGAGGGAGACCGCAGAGCAGATGCGGTTGGGCTTCGGCAATATGGCAACCAAACTTAACGCCATCCTTGGGTGTGTAGCCCCACTCCATGTTCTCCAACAAGCCCTGATTGACATTCCTGTAGTCAAGACATGGAGAGAAGTACACCTGTCCACTCCGAGTGGCTCCAGCGATACCAGCCGTGAGCTGGCACGCATTCAGAGGCTCATGGAGGACAGGGTGCGGATGGAGGCGGAAAGGATGGTAGCCACTGCTGCACATCAGCAGAATGTAGCTGGGATCTACCATGCCCTGCAGATCCTCATCATGGCATTGTTGCCACAAAGCTTGGCGATGTTGAATGCTGTTGCCCCACACCATCTACATCTCCACCCCCTGGTGTGTCCATGCCTCCCTGTGCGGCAGGCCTAATCACCCTGGCACCTGATGTTACAGTGCCACACAATGCAGCCGATAATCCACCTCCGGCACCTGATGTATCAGTGGCACACAGTGCCGCAGCCGGTACAGCAAGAGCCCCAGGTGGGGCATAGCACACATCAGAGGACAAGGACGTGGATGGGATTGTGATCAGAAGGGCTCAGTAGCATTCATTTCCGCCACCGGGCCTGTTCCTGGTTGGTCCCGCATATGGCCTCATGACCTTCCACTGACCCCAGATTCACTCTGATGCACTCACTTTGGACAGCGACATGGACTGCCACATCCTGTTTTATGACCGATGACATGGCGCCCAGACTGTGGACTGCACCCCTCCTCTTCTGCAGTACTTGTCTTCCACGGATGAAGTCTGGCTGGCCCTTCAAGGACCTATTGGTGTGGTGTATTCGGCAGTGCCCTGTACCACTCTAGCTACGGAACTGCACTGGATGTGCAATAAACATCCAGTGATGCACTACTGTGTCATGTCTTTCATCATTGATGTGTGTATGTGTGGATGAATGTAGGGACAGTGATTTCCCTTGCGTCAATGATGCTCATCCTGTGGGATGCCAGTCTGAGGGTGCTACATAGCGATGTGTGCACGGGTCCCGTGGACACCACAACAGGGACACACGCACCGGACAGTTTCTTGTCCGGACATGGACTGTCCCACGCCCAGTGCCCACAAGTAATTTTTTGCAAGCCCTGTGCTGTTCTGGCATACGTCAGGCCAGACCACTCCGCTCACGCTCCCTGGGGGGGCTTCATTGCTACCCGTCGCAGGCGGACTCGCTGGTAGTGTGCAGATCACTGGTCTAGTTGTCAGCATGTCACAGCCACTCCCTGAGGGCAGGTTAGCATGCACACCAAACCCATCCGGCACAGGCCTCATAGGCCATGTGACCCCGCAAATATAAGGGGCCGACGATGTCACATTACCCCCTGCCGGTGGGGACTGCATGATAGACCCGAGGCCTTGAGGCCGGCACGGGCCTACCACCACGTGGCGCTGACTAGGGTTGAACAGGGTTTGTGGCACACCCTGCATTTCGAACGGCACTGGCACCCTGCCACAGGAAGCTGACTGGGGTTGAACAGGGTTTGTGGCACACGCTGCATTGTGGCCGGCACAGGCACCGTGTCAAGGAACAGTGACTTAGGGTGCACTGAGTCATTGGCCTCTGGAGCTGCTGAGCGGGTGTGCAGCCTGCGATGATGGCCCGTCCCGGTGGTCCGGGCTGCTCAGGATTTTTGTGCCTTGCAAGACCGCAGTGTAGGCCGAGCCAGTGGGTTGTGCGGGCCTACCGCCAAGTGGCATCTTTTCCGGAGTTAGTGGCACCATTAGGCTGAGCGGCTGTGCAGGCTGCGATTTTGCAGGGTGCCCTGGAATGTCCCATCCCATGGTGTAATCAAGACCCAGCACCAAACGTGAGACCTGGTGGCCTGCGCAGCATGGATGCATGGTGTGGAGGGTGCCATGCCCGCGGGCCCCAGGCTTGTGGCTTGCAGTGGCACATGGTGGGACTTGCAGTCTACACTCCAGTGGTGGAAGGTGAGCAGTGAGGCCGGTGTGTGGGCGGCGGGAGGGCCTGAGATGCCTCTGCCTGGGTGTGCATGGGCGATGTTATCTTGTGCAGTTGTGTTTACTGTGCCAGTCATGTCTCTGGACTCTGTTTCAGATGACACCTCTGTCTCAGATGTGTGACCTCATGTACTGCCATACGTACTGGCAAGTGATTTGAGACACACCAGAGGCAACAGGTGAGCAGTGTGGCCTAGGTGCGCAGGGTTGGTTCTCTCTCTCTCTCTCCCCTGCTCTTCTCTCTCTCTCTCTCTCTCCTGCTCCTCTTCTCTCTCTCTCTCCCCCTCTCTTCTCTTTCTCTCTCTCGCTCTCTCTCTCCCTCTTGTCTCATTCCCCCTCTCCTCGTTTCTCTCTCTCCTTCGCTCTCTCCCTGTCCTTCGATGTGCGCAGGACACACCTTCTCATCATGTTTTTTGTCTTGAAGGCTGCGACCTGCGGATTGAATCAAGGGGAGCCGCCATGTGTTTTCATCTGATTTCTGTGTTAATTTCCATAAAGTTTCTTTGTTTGCTTTGAAAAGTGACTGTGTGATGCTCATTTCTTCGACGATACATGCATGTCACCAGTTGTGCTTGTGCGACTTCAGGCGGATTCTTTCGTACATGTTTCGGTGTAGCTGATGTGGCATGTCTGTGATTGGGGGTGCCAGGGAGGGGTGGTCCTGGGTGTGGTGTTGGTGGGTGTTGTGGCCCTCTTGGGTGTCCTTGCTGCATGATCAGTTGCTCTATGGCATTTGTGTTTCTTTAGGTGTGGATGTGGGCTGTGCTCACTTCTGTGGTACAGGCTGTGGTCCGACTTTACACCAGGTCAGGGCAGGTGTAAATTTCCTGCTGCTAACGCACCTTATCTCATGTTTTGTGTTCTTATCGCTGGTCTGGCTGGTCGTTGTCAATGTTGAGGTGTGGTGTTGTTGTGGGTTTTGTCACAGGAATGCCTACTCTGCATCTCATTAGCGATAGTTGCGGGGTTCCTCTATGGTGATGTTTTTTGCGGCTGCTATCGTGGAAAAACTGGTGCTGTGGACTGTTAGCACCAGCTGTGAATGGTGGGGTAAATTTATCACGGCTTTGGCTGCGATAAAGTGCAGTTAATTTGGCTATAACTCTAGCTCCTCGTGAATATGCCCCTTAGGTCCTGAAATATTAATTAGCCAATAGCATTATTGTTGTTAAATCGAGTTGATAATACTAGTTATTATGCCTTCCCGTTCATATCCTCCCTCGCCTCTGGTTCAGGCCCATACCTCAAGTAAAAGGCCTTGGTTTCGATTCACAAAGCTAAACTTAGAAGTGCGGTCTAAACTTAGACCAAACCTCTAAATTTACGACTTTATGAATTCACAAAGAGCGTTTACGAGTACTATTTATAAGTCTGCACCCAGGGCATAGATCCGCACCGAGTGTGGACATAAAGATAGTACTCAAAGTCGTAAACTTAGACGTTTGGTCCGAGTTTAGACCAGACGTCTAAATGTACCTTTTAAATCGGGCCCCTTCCTTTTCAACAAAGCGTGCGGTCACTAATGCTGTATTTGCCCATTTTTTTGGAGCATTGAGAGTCAATAAGGTTGTTGACAAGGAAGTCCTGTCCTACCAAGATGGTGACAGCTAAAGCTCTCTCGCAATAGAAAGCCAAACCAGAGAGGGATGGCATCAGAGGAAGCTGCGGCCATTGCTAGCATGCTATTAATTAGGGGTCTGTAAAATTATGATTTTCTCGTGCATGATTATTGTATGAGAGGCACTCCACGCACAAATGGTACCCAAGATGCCTACTCAATAGAGTTTCCAGTTCGTAATGTTCAGTGAATGTTGCTAGTGGAGCGCATGTGGACAGTGTCACACATGTAGTTTCAAGTTCCTGTGCGACATTTTCGACTTAAACCAGTCTCCCCATAGGTGAAAGGTAAATGTAAAAGCATAAGTTGAAGAAAAAGAAAAGTTGCATAAAAAATCCAATACACGACAACTAATTTTCAGTTTTATTCTAGAATATGCTTGCATTACACTTTTCTTTCCTGGGGCTTATTCCTAACATTATTATTATTCACACTGAAGTTGTTCAATAATTATACTTGCTGTCTCATCTGCATCTTGAAGCCCCTCGCCTGCAGTTCAACCCTGGGGCTATTATTAGCAGTTGCACGGCAAGGGCGGTGAAAATTCTGCACCCGTAAATAGCAATACTGTGCAGTAACCCCCCCCCCCCCCCAGTACCATGTAATAACCAGTTACACCCAGTGGAATGGAGAACAACTGGTGGGCGCAGAACCTCAATGCAGATTTCTGCAAGTTATTCCCTATTTTAAGGGGTTAAATGCTTCGATTTACCACCTAATGTTCAGGGCCGGGTTTAGTGCTGTTGATGCCTGGTGCGACAATCATTTTCGGTGCCCCTATGACCTTCTCCTCGCATTCCCTCATGGCCACCAGACAAAATTGCCCCTCATATCATAAATATAATTTGTTATAAAGGACTGGTAAAGTTTGGCTTTACTAATAAAAATGTATATCTACCCAAATGAACCCTTTTCAGCAACATCAGGAATAGATAATGAAACACTGGAGAAAAAAATATAAAGTCCTAACTATTTTATGCAGTTTGCATGCAGCTATTTGATTACAGTTCATAACAGTCAATGTTGTTTATTAGGGTTGTATCTTATGAACTTCGGTGACAAAAGGATTTCTGTGAGAAAAGCAGTAATCCACTCAGCTATCCACATAAAATACAGATCTGTGATCTGCACAGTACAAGTTCTTTGCAGCAGGTGCATTAACCCTCTGCGCTACTTTTAGGGAAAATAAACTGCCCCTAGACACAACTCTGACCTCTCTCTAGCAGGAACATTAATTACAAGAGTTATCTTGACATTTTTTGTGCTGCCTGAAAAATGGACACACAAGAAACAGAGCCCCCCCTGAGCTGAGGCCTGAGGACAGTGTGTTTCCATACCCATGAAATCAAGTGCCCTAACACTGAGCCAGTTGTGATCAGACAGGTTGGAATTCCACACAAAAATCTGAGTTTGCAGGATTCGTAATTAGGGCGCTGGTCATAAATAGAGCCAATATGACACTCTTTGTCAGTTCAAACTGAAGTCTTTAACTACTGGTAAGTGAAATCTTTGAAATATCTTTCAGGCCATACATTTATTTGAAAACACTGGCAGTGAGCAAGGGAAGTTTATGTGGAGCGTTTTAAATGGAAGGGTGAAAGGTAGGGGCGTAGCTTAGTCAATGAGATTCTGGGGGTGTGGATCTCATAAATGCCCCCCCAAAAAAAGTGGTGGCCGCTGGATATGGGAGTGAGAAGACCAAGGTTCGGGATGAACTATTCCCAAGAGGAACAGGGTCAGTACTGACTTGCATGTGGTGGGCCTCTGTCTAGAGTGGCACAGTAGCTAAGAAGTCTGAAGGTTCAAACCGATGCACAGATGAATACTAACATACCATGTGAAGAATAAAACACTTGATAATCCAACAATCAGATTGTTTTTCATCAAAAACGTATAGTGAATAAGACCAAGGTCTACATGCTGTGCATCGGTTTGTTCCCCTCCGAGTAGGGGAACCTTCAGACTTCTTAGCTCTTGTGCCTTCACTGTTTGGTACAGACAGTGTTCATCCGAGTGCACGCTACAATTCATTACAACCGTATCAACTCAAGTTTACCTACGCTGTGCGAGTGCCCACTTAAACTAGAGTGGCACAGTGGCAGGAAAACGATCGGCTGGAATGCTACCCAAGCGATTGCCAATAGTTAGACAATTTGCGAGCATTTGTCCTTTCAACATTGGTTGGTTGTTTGCCATTAGCATGGATTGGAGTGGATTGGATTGGATAAGGTTTTTATATAGCGCGGTAGCTACCCGCAGGCATCCTAGCGCTTAACCAATTACAGGTGAGTGGGGAGGGTAAGTTTATCTGCTGAAGAGAAAGGTTTTTAGTTTTTTTCGAAAGTGCAGGAGATTGGGTTCTGAGCGAATAGAGATTGGGAGGGAGTTCCAGAGTCTTGCCGCGTTTGTTGAGACCATTCTTCCTCCACTCCTTTCTCTTTTGAACCTAGGTCTGAGGACTTGAAAGGTATGAGTTGACCTGAGCTGTCTGTTGGGGTGGTAAGGGGTGATCAGGGTGTGGTTAAGGATTGCTCCTTTCCTCCAGTAAGCACGGTGGGCAATGCACATGCTTTTAAAATTGATCCTGTCTTTTACTGGCAGCCAATGAAGGGCTTTTAGTTCGGATTTCACTGATAGGCGGCGGGGGATGTGCAGAAGTGTACGGGCAGCGCAGTTTTGTACCACCTGGAGCTTTTTCAGAGTAGATTCAGGGGCGCCTAGATAAAGGGCATTTCCTAAGTCCAGCCGGGAAAGGATTAAGCCCTGTACCATGATTTGTCTGGCTTTGTAGGGGAGAAGAGGTAGGATTTTTCGGATGAGTCTCATAATGCCCATGCAGGTGGCAGATAATTTAGTTGCCTGGTGCCCGAAGGATAGTGTGCTGTCTAGCCAGATTCCTAAGCTTTTGATGGTGTTCCTGGCTAGGGGCACTGGGCCTAGATCTAGTGGCCATAGGGACTCAATGGATTTTTGAGGGGAGTTACCCAGTACCATCAGCTCAGTTTTGTCGCCGTTTAGCTTCAGGTATGACTGACTCATCCAGGTACTTACAGCTTCCATGCATCCTCTGAGGTCATTGGAACAAGAGGAGGGATGATTTAGGGTAACCACCAGCTGCGTGTCATCAGCGTAGGACACGACTTGGACGCCGAAAGGGCGGATTATTTCTGCGAGGGGGTGCATGTATATGTTGACCAGCGTGGGGCTCAGGGAGGAGCCCTGAGGAACCCCACAGCTGAGTGGTTTGCTGGGTGAAGTGGTATCGCCTTCGCAGACTCGGAATGAGCGGTCTGAGAGAAATTAACGTATCCAGGCCGCCGCTGTAGATGTTATCCCTAGTTCTGCGATTCTGTGAAGCAAGATGTCATGATTCACAGTATCGAAGGCGGCACTGAGGTCCAATAAGATAATGGCCGCAGTGCCGCCCTGATCCGTTATCATTCTTGCTCCTTCTGTTACAGCTAGTAAGGCGGTTTCTATCCCATGCATGGGGCGGAACCCAGTTTGATATGAGTCCAGTAATTTATTTGTTTCCAAGAATTTTGTAAGGGATTGGTTGACATGCTTTTCAGCGATTTTGGATATCCATGGTAACAAGGAGATTGGGCGATAGTTACCCGGGTTCATTTGATCTAGGTTGGGTTTTTTCAGGAGGGCCTTGACTGTAGCCTGCTTCCATTTTGGGGGGACAAGTCCTGAGGAGAGTGAGTTATTAATTAAATTCAGAATAGTGGGCAGAATGGTGGGGGTGATTGTTCTGAGGAACTGAGCCGGGGCTGGGTCGCTGGGAGATCCGGACTTTACCTGGAGTATTATGGTCTCCAAGCTAATAGGCTCCAGAGGTGGAACATTTTCTAGAGTGGTGGTTGGAGGTGGACTGATATCCCTTTGTTGTTGTAATATGGGGTGAGGGGGTAGGAGGAAGGATGCATAGATTGTGGCTATTTTATTGAGGAAGTAGTCTGCCTGTTCATTGCAGCGAATTTGAGCAGTAAGAGGATCTGGTGATTTATCGGGAAGCTTGAGCAGCCTTTTCGCGATTTGAAATTTTTACTTGGGTTTAGATGCTGCTTCGTTAATTTTGTTTTCATAGAAGGTTGCTTGGGCTTTTTTTATGTCATTTTTATAGATTTTTATGGCAGCCCTATATTCAACTTTGCTGGTAGGCGAATAATCGATGCACCATTTCCGTTCCAATCTTTTGCATTCTTTTTTAAGAGTGCGCAGATCCTGGGAGTACCAAGGAGCGTTTTTCGGTCTCTGTGTGGGTTTAAGGTCCTTAAATGGGATAGTGAGATCGGGAGAGGAGGTAATCCAGTTGTTAAAGTTGTCATTATTGATAATCGGATCGGGGTTGTTTGGTGGAACAGAGGCTTCTAAAGTTGTAATCCATAGGTTGGTATTAAGTTGTGACCATTTGCGGTTCCTGCAGGAGGCGGTGGAAGGTTTAGGACGTGGTCCGACTGGTGCCCAGGTGAAAGGGATCAAGAAATGGTCCGTCCATGGGAAGGGAATAGGTGGGCTAACTGTAAGATGGGTACAGTTAGTAAAGAGTGGGTCTAGGAGGTGACCTTTTTCGTGGGTGGGTTGCAGCACTCGCTGGAAGAGTTCAAGTGCCTCCAGATTGTTACATAGTTCGGTGGCGGCCAAATCTAGGGGGTCATCTAGGTGCACATTCAGGTCGCCTAATAAGGTGAAATTAGGTGAGGAGCAGACCCAGTTGGCTCTGTGAGAAAAATGGCGTTGGATTCTTTGTCGGAGATTAACAGGGATATTTCTGTAGCATGTTTAGGGAGAGACCTGCAGTTCAGCAGGAACATAAGATATGAGGGGGGGTGCGGGTTTGTGTCATTTTGAAACGTGCACTGTGGCAGCTGAAGAGTTTCGAAGTAGGATTCCAGGATGCAAGGCATTGGTCAGTGATGGGGCCTCGTAGTTGATATAGCGTGCTGGAAGAGTAAGAGATGGATTTATTTTTGCCAGCGGTAGTGGCCCCTAGTCCCGATCGGTCGCGGACGGGCCCAGACGGGCTTGCCTTTGGCGCACCTTCGGCGCCCCGCCGGCGCCGCCGCTGCGCCCATCCGCTGCGCCTCCTGGGTAGGGTGATCATTTTATAGCAGCGAGGGCGTGGGGGTGGAAGGGGCCTAGCCCCGGTGATTTGTCTCGTGATCCTCACCCAAGATGGTGGACCCGGAAATGCAAGTTCGGCAGGGGAGCCGAGGTTCTATGGGTTTTCGAGGGGGCAGGATCCGCTCTCACTTCAGCAGCACTGAATGTAAGTGGCAGATGAATTTATTTTTAAAAAGGCAGTTTCTCCAATAGCGATCTTTGGAGCGAGGTTAAAATAAGTAGGCTTTTCAATCAAGCGTCAAGTTTAAAAAACAATGTCCCAGCTTCCGCCTCAGGACCAAACAACACACCACACTCACTCGTAGTCAGTGAGATGTAGTGAATTTAGGTGAATTTTATAGCGGCGAGGGCGTGAGGGTGGGAGGGGCCTAGCCCTGGTGATTTGTCTCGTGATCCTCACCCAAGATGGTGGGCCCGGAAATGCAAGTTCGGCAGGGGAGACGAGGTTCTATCGGGTTTTCGAGGGGGCAGGATCCGCTCTCACTTCAGCGGCACTGAGTGTAAGTGGCAGATGAATTTATTTTTAAAATGGCAGTTTCTCCAATAGCGATCTTTGGAGCGAGGTTAAAATAAGTAGGCTTTTCAATCAAGCGTCAAGTTTAAAAAACAATGTCCCGGCTTCCGCCTCAGGACCAAACAACACACCACACTCACTCGTAGTCAGTGAGATGTAGTGAATTTAGGTGAATTTTATAGCGGCGAGGGCGTGAGGGTGGGAGGGGCCTAGCCCTGGTGATTTGTCTCGTGATCCTCACCCAAGATGGTGGGCCCGGAAATGCAAGTTCGGCAGGGGAGACAAGGTTCTATCGGGTTTTCGAGGGGGCAGGATCCGCTCTCCCTTCAGCGGCACTGAGTGTAAGTGGCAGATGAATTTATTTTTAAAAAGGCAGTTTCTCTAATAGCGATCTTTGGAGCGAGGTTAAAATAAGTAGGCTTTTCAATCAAGCGTCAAGTTTAAAAAACAATGTCCCAGCTTCCGCCTCAGGACCAAACAACACACCACACTCACTCGTAGTCAGTGAGATGTAGTGAATTTAGGTGAATTTTATAGCGGCGAGGGCGTGAGGGTGGGAGGGGCCTAGCCCTGGTGATTTGTCTCGTGATCCTCACCCAAGATGGTGGCCGGGAAATGCAAGTTCGGCAGGGGAGCCGAGGTTCTATCGGGTTTTCGAGGGGGCAGGAACCGCTCTCACTTCAGCGGCACTGAATGTAAGTGGCAGGTGAATTTATTTTTAAAAAGGCAGTTTCTCCAATAGCGATCTTTGAAGCGAGGTTAAAAAAAGTAGGCTTTTCAATCAAGCCTCAAGTTTAAAAAACAATGTCCCGGCT
The DNA here is from genome assembly GCF_964261635.1 of Lissotriton helveticus. Classification (NCBI taxonomy): domain Eukaryota; kingdom Metazoa; phylum Chordata; class Amphibia; order Caudata; family Salamandridae; genus Lissotriton; species Lissotriton helveticus. Next base: position 858,107,066 of record NC_136069.1, read on the forward strand.
TCCGCCTCAGGACCAAACAACACACCACACTCACTCGTAGTCAGTGAGATGTAGTGAATTTAGGTGAATTTTATAGTGGCGAGGCCGTGAGGGTGGGAGGGGCCTAGCCCTGGTGATTTGTCTCGTGATCCTCACCCAAGATGGTGGGCCCGGAAATGCAAGTTCGGCAGGGGAGCCGAGGTTCTATCGCGTGTTCGAGGGGGCAGGATCCGCTCTCACTTCAGCGGCACTGAGTGTAAGTGGCAGATGAATTTATTTTTAAAAAGGCAGTTTCTCCAATAGCGATCTTTGGAGTGAGGTTAAAATAAGTAGGCTTTTCAATCAAGCGTCAAGTTTAAAAAACAATGTCCCGGCTTCCGCCTCAGGACCAAACAACACACCACACTCACTCGTAGTCCGTGAGATGTAGTGAATTTAGGTGAATTTTATAGCGGAGAGGGCGTGAGGGTGGGAGGGGCCTAGCCCTGGTGATTTGTCTCGTGATCCTCACCCAAGATGGTGGGCCCGGAAATGCAAGTTCAGCAGGGGAGCCGAGGTTCTATCGGGTTTTCGAGGGGGCAGGATCCGCTCTCACTTCAGCGGCACTGAATGTAAGTGGCAGATTAATTTATTTTTAAAAAGGCAGTTTCTCCAATAGCGATCTTTGGAGCGAGGTTAAAATAAGTAGGCTTTTCAATCAAGTGTCAAGTTTAAAAAACAATGTCCCGGCTTCCGCCTCAGGACCAAACAACACACCACACTCACTCGTAGTAAGTGAGATGTAGTGAATTTAGGTGAATTTTATAGCGGCGAGTGCGTGAGGGTGGGAGAGGCCTAGCCCTGGTGATTTGTCTCGTGATCCTCACCCAAGATGGTGGGCCCGGAAATGCAAGTTCGGCAGGGGAGCCGAGGTTCTATCGGGTGTTCGAGGGGGCAGGATCCGCTCTCACTTCAGCGGCACTGAGTGTAAGTGGCAGATGAATTTAAAAAGGCAGTTTCTCCAATAGCGATCTTTGGAGCGAGGTTAAAATAAGTAGGCTTTTCAATCAAGCGTCAAGTTTAAAAAACAATGTCCCGGCTTCCGCCTCAGGACCAAACAACACACCACACTCACTCGTAGTCAGAGCCTGCCTGGATACCTGAGACTTTTTAAACACGTGGGGGATTGGGCCTAAGACTTCACCTAAACTAGACCTCAGCAATAGTTTTAAACAACTGGGTGTTTGGATGCGTGACTCAAATATATACCATATATGCAAAACCAACTTGCCAACTGAAAGTGGTTTGGTGTTTTTATTACACCTTGACGATTTGTTCATTTTTTGACAATACATATTCAACATTTATATCATAACAAAACAGGGAAGAACAGTCAAATAGAAAGATTAAACAAAACATTAATAACTATGCACTTAGACATTAGACGATTACAAACCGATAAACTGACAGCACATCATAAGGCAAAGAATGACCAGTCCTTCAATTTTACACAGAACAATGGCGGCACAGACTATTTACATTTCCTACCTTTATCTATACACTAGTGACTGCACTACGACCAGTAACATAGTATTTCTGTCACTAACCATACACTAAGACAGCAGTTCTTCACCTTTCGACTTCTGTAGACTTCTTCTGAATAAAAACTAAAATTCACGGATCCAGACCTAAACAATATCTTCAATTTGAACCTTAAAACAATACACAGAAATACAGAAACAAATAAACATCAGACAAATACAAGAAATATGAAATAGTTTGTTAGAATCACAAACTAAAAGTATACAAAAATCAACATTTTAATTTTAATGGGATGGTTGGATCTTTTAAAAAAATGTTATTGTGTCTTATAGATGAGGTGATCTCAGACTCTGGAATGCCATTTTTTCCTTTTTACTTATTCTTCTTGGTGTATATCAGTGCTTCATTTGAGGCCAGCGATCACCCATAGCATATACTGTTTGCTGTACTTGTGCTGCTTCCACAAACCAAGGTAATGATACCAACTTAATTGTTAGCCTCCAATTTCAAATTCTTTCCAATTTAAAGGACGTTTTAAAATTTACAATTTTACACTTTCCTTTTTTATGTACATACACTTTACTACTTTAATGATCTGCTAGCAATATTTATTTTCTACACAGTTGCCGACAACTTGAGAAAGTGTCAACAGGGTCTATGTACTCCAGGTTAAGAACCACTGCTCGAAGACCTCTATTGCTACCTTCCCCTCCTAATGTCACACTTACTGATGCCCTAACACATCAATTACTAGCTATTCCTCTGTACCTTTACTACTACCTCTATATCTCTATTGGAAAACATCATTTAAATTCAAAAGTAAAAACTGTTGGATCTTATATTTACAGCCGATAATGTACCTCGAAAAATGGTTGCCAATGACCACATGATATCTTACTACCAGAATACGAAAAGCCCCTAGTCTAATGAAACATTCATATTGAATGATGAATTTGATTAGTATGTCAGCTTCCATGATTTGGACACACATTATAATCCCATTTTCAAAACAGACAGTAATTTGCGCTGAAAATGGGATTACCGGCCCTATTGAATTCTGGGCTTAAGTTTACAGTATAGCCACATGCACATGTTTACCTTTCAAGTGTTACAATGTTACAATTGTTGCCTATCCTTTTTACTAACATAATGTGCACAGACAATAAAGTTACATTTTTGCATTGTTAGGAAAGTGGCCTGCTTCCATTCTATTTTGCACGCAAATTTACCCTACCTAATTTAGGGACTGATTACGATGTAGTGCAGAAACCTTCCCCCAACTCCTTGTCAGATTCGGTTCCGTCCGACTCGCTATCGGCGGGTCGGCATGACCGATTATGATGCTTCAGAACACCGTGCAGAAGGACTCCCATAAACTTCTATGGGAGCCTGTATTTGGCCCAACAACACTGGCTCCTATGGAGAAAATGGGTGTCTGCAGAAAACCTTGCACCCTGTCATGGGCACACCATGGTGCCTGCCACATAGTGCATGGTTTCACTGGGGGAGTCCTTGGGTACCCCCTTGGCCACAAACTGGAGGTATCAGGATGAAGGGGGGCCTACTAGGGCCCCCCCAAAGTCAGTTTCGACGGGCTTTTTGTGTCGACGTCTGAGCATACCCGTCCCACTCGGGGTGACAAATGCAAAAACAACAGTTGATCGACAGAATGCAGAACAATATCATACATTCACCCCAGTACAGAGATCTGGGCCTAAATCCATCGTTATTTTGCTCACCATGCCATTACAGTTTGAAACTAGCCATATGCAAATCAGTCTTGACCCTGTGCCCCATGGGAACAGTCCAGCCCGAACTGCCAAGCCAGCTCCACCCTGGACTGGAAACAAGAATCCAAGGACCGATTTCAGGCTTTCAGCACTCATCCACCAGGATAGCTTTATTCCAGTGGCATGGAGAGCACAGGACTCACGTCTGAGCATACCCGTCCCACTCAGGTAACAAGTGCAAAAACAACAGTTGATGGCACAGGGTCAAGACTGATTTGCATATGGCCATGTCTGAACTGGGGTAGCGTGGCGAGCAAAATAACGATGGATTAAACCCAGATCTGTGACCGAGGGTGAATGTTTTGCCAATGTGCAACCTTCCGTCCATCACCTTGTGTGTTTTGCTGTTCGCCCTATGTGGAAAGGGTATGCCCAGACGTGGGTCCTGTGCTCACTATGCCACTGGAGTGAAGCTATCCTGGCTGATGACAGCTGATAGCCTGAAACCGGTCCTAGGATTCTTGATTCCGGTCCAGGGAAGACATGGCCTGGCAGTTCGGGCTGGACTGTTCCCTTGAGGCACTGGGTCAAGACTGATTTGCATATGCCCCTGTCTGAACTGGAGTGGCATGGTGAGCAAAATAATGATGGATTAAACCCAGATCAGTGACTGGGGGTGAATGTTTTGCCAATGTGCAACATTACGTCCATCACCATGTGTGTTTTGCTGTTCGCCCTATGTAGGAAGGGAATGCCCAGATGTGGGTCCCATGCTCTCTACGCTCTGGAGTTAAGCTATCCTGGCTGATGACGGCTGATAGCCAGAAACCAGTCCTAGGATTCTTGATTCAGGTCCAGGGAAGACATGGCTTGCCAGTTCGGGCTGGACTGTTCCCATGAGGCACAGGGTCAAGACTGATTTGCATATAGCCATGTCTGAACTGGGTTGGCGTGGTGAGCAAAATAACAATGGATTAAACCCAGATCTGTGACTGAATGTTTTGCCAATGTGCAATATTCCGTCCATCACCTTGGGTGTTTTGCTGTTCGCCCTATGTGGGAAGGGTATGCCCAGACGTGGGTCCCGTGCTCACTACGCCACTGGGGTCAAGCTATCTTGGCTGATGATGGCTGATAGCCGGAAACCGGTCCTAGGATGCTTGATTCCGGTCTAGGGAAGACATGGGTTGGCACTTAGGGCTGGACTGTTCCCATGAGGCATAGGGTCAAGACTGATTTGCATTTGGCCTTGTCCGAACTGGGGTGGTGTGGCGAGCAAAATAATGATGGATTAAACCCATATCTGTGACCGGGGGGAAAGTTTTGCCAATGTGCAACATTCCGTCCATCACCTTGTGTGTTTTGTTGTTTAAATTTATTACCTCTACTGCGTTTAGGTATACATTTTTTCTTCCATCGTCTTCTTTAAAAAAAGACTAGTTTTGACTAACTGAGAATACCTAAATACATGATTGAAGTGTTATGATTTAATGTATACATTATAAGAATGGCTTAAGTAATACCTTTTTGATTTTCTCTGGCTTTATGGACATTGTTGGAAGGGACAGCTGGCATAATTAGTTGAACAACCACAAGCTACTATGTTAGAAGGCAGTGACATTCCTGACTCAGGAAAATGCACAGGTTCTCCTTTCAAAGGTATGAGTAAGTATGTTTCCATGAGGGAAAGGCACAGGATCAATACATATTTAATGAGGGTGTTCAGCTTGTCTTCTACAAAAGGCAATATGTTTTCCCTGTAGAAGAAAAAATAGCTACATGTGCAAATGTACATTGGTTTCATATTTGGGCACATACAATTTTCCACCTGGTAGAAAAACGACAAAAGTAAATCTTAAACATTGGATCGGTCTAGAATTCTTTATTAATTCTTAAAGCCAGTAATTTGCTCGAATTTCAAGATTGCTATTCTTACAGAGCTTGTTTGCAATTTTTTTTACTGTTGCCTATATGACTAGTAGACCTTGCATATGGCCCCTGGTACAGGACTTGGTCATTATCCCGTCTTGTGACAGTGACCATAATTCAAGTCAAACATCCATGGGGCGAGAGGGTGAAGGCCAGATTGATCCTGTTGAGTACTAATGAGGTAATCCCCTCAAATAACAATCATCAGCTCAAATGGCCTGCTGTTATGTCAGATGAAACTAAGGCTAGTTTGATTACAAATGACCTAGAAAAGCACCTAAAGGCCTTAGGTGTTGAGCCCGACAACTCTTCCAAAACATTTGGTTGCAGCAGCTCACATAAAGACTTTTTTGACCACCTGACCAGTTTCTTTCTTTTCCATTGCCATACAATCGGATCAAAGCATAGTAGACCATTAGGCACCAATTTACGGTTTAATAGAGGATGTAGAGTGTCAAGAGGGAGACTGTCCATAGCCATTAGACATAGGGAAACATTAAGTATTCGGAAAGCCAGGAAGGATTACAAACAAGCACAGGTCAAAGTGAAGAGAGAATGGGAAGAATGGAGGTGGGAAGATCTTGGGGAGGCCAACCGTCACCCAGATTACAGGAAGTTTTGGACCATCTGAACCAGGGGCAAGTTCAAAAGATCGCCCCCTCTTGTCAACAATATTCCCACTATAGAGTGGCACAAACATTTTAGCGACCTTTATTCTCTCATCGGAACATGTGACATAAATCCGTTGTTCCAGAAGATAGTCAATTAAACCATGAACATTAGATCCTGAGCTGAAAAGGAGCACGTCGATTCAAAATATCAAGTCCAGATTTACAAGTTTTTTCGTTTTATTCTTCTTTAGTTTTTCAATCTTTAGTAGAATCCAATCTTCACACGTACAAAAAACAACCGCTGCCAACACGTGTTTCGTCAAGGTCATCAAGACCAAACGACTTCGTCAGGGCATTAAGATTTCACGAAACTGTCATGTAGGTATACGGAAAAAATAGTTCCAAGTCCAAAGCCTGCAACACTGTTAAGTATGCAACACAAAGCGTATTTCCAATTCCAAGGGCGTCCTGTCCTTCCAAGGATTAATTAGTATCCCAAATATCCAGGGACTGAGTCGTTTCGAAATTCACGATAGGGTAATTAACCTCCGAGTGCAGAGACTGGACAGGAAAGGGTTCCCCAGTGTTAGGTGGCGTGCAACGAACGCCACCTAACACTGGGGAACCCTTTCCTGTCCAGTCTCTGCACTCGGAGGTTAATTACCCTATCGTGAATTTCGAAACGACTCAGTCCCTGGATATTTGGGATACGAATTAATCCTTGGAAGGACAGGACGCCCTTGGAATTGGAAATACGCTTTGTGTTGCATACTTAACATTGTTGCAGGCTTTGGACTTGGAACTATTTTTTCCGTATACCTACATGACAGTTTCGTGAAATCTTAATGCCCTGACGAAGTCGTTTGGTCTTGATGACCTTGACGAAACACGTGTTGGCAGCGGTTGTTTTTTGTACGTGTGAAGATTGGATTCTACTAAAGATTGAAAAACTAAAGAAGAATAAAATGAAAAAACTTGTAAATCTGGACTTGATATTTTGAATCTACGTGCTCCTTTTCAGCTCAGGATCTAATGTTCATGGTTTAATTGTACAAACGTGGCCCCTTCGGAGTCGCATTTCGTTTGATCCTGGTTGGGTGACCGGTATCTGATCCTTTTTGAGCTTACCAAATATTGTTTCTTGTCAATAACTTTTTTCTTTCCAGCGCAAACTTTCCCCACTCACCCGTTCTTCTTTGTGCTGTATTCCAGAAGATAGTCCCCCCAGTGCATATCCTCTCATTCTCTAGAGAGGAAAGATTGTCCTCACTGAACACAATTGTACCTGCTAAGGCCCCTAGCTCGGATGGTATCCTAGGTGACCTCTTTCATGGAGATAGGGAAAATTGGGATACTTATTTTACGATGTTGGCCAACGACATAGCTGGTGGGGGGAGGATCCCCGATTCATGGAAAGGGGCTGAAGTAGTACCCATCTTTAAGAAATGGGACAGGTCGATGCCCTCCAACTACCACCCAATCAGCTTGATCGATTGTGCCCAGAAGGTCTTCTGCCATTCCGTCCAGGCCAAAATCCAGTACTGGATGGGTGAGGAGAAATCCACTCTCCACTCCAAGCAGTATCTAGGCGGAAGACTGGCACAATGGATCAAGTATTTTATTTTGTTATGTTATACTGGAAGGTTGTTGTCTTGGGCAAGGGAAGCCTATACCTCACCTTCCTTGATTTAAAAACTGCATTCTACCTTATGCCCAGGGACTTACTATGACGGGTACTAAGGGACATGGGAATGGCTTTGGAGATTCTGGAAAAATTAGTTAGGCTGCATGATGGAAACTATGCCCGGGTGAGGTGGGGAAACCAGGGTCAACTTACTGAGCCAGTCACGATCCAATGGGGGGACCACCAGGAATGTGTATTGGCTCCTACCCTTTTCTCCCTGTACCTTAACCAGGTAGCAGGCCTTTTGTGCTCCCAACCTGTTGACTCACTAACTCTGACAAACCAAAAAATGGCTACACTATTATTCGCCGACGATACCCTACTAAATTCCAAAACTCCCATGGGTCTCCAAAAGCTTTTAAACCACTTCAAGGCATTTTGCGACATGAGGGGCTTGGTCACTAACAACACTAAAACCAAGATAATGATGTTCAACCCGCACAAATCTTTCAAGGGAAACATACTCTTGGACAATGTCCCGCTTGAGAGGGTTAGCTCCTTCGATTACTTGGGTATTAAATTATCAGAGGGAATGGCTTGGAAGAGACATTTAGAGATGGTCTCCTTAAAATGTATCCAGTTTACTGGGGCTTTGGGGAGGGAGCATTGCTTGCCGTACATCAAGCCAGTAGACCCTGTCCTTTAATTGTACAACTGTAAGGCTGTGACTAGCGCCCTTCATCGGGCGGAGCTGTGGGGCATAGCACCCTCCAATTAGCTTGCAGCTGTGGAAAACAAGTTCCCTAGGAGCCTGATATCCCTCCCCCTAAGTATACCCCTTCTCCCTCTTAAGCTTGACCTGGGTGTTAAGTCCATCAATGATCTAGCGAGGCTCCGCCCATGTGTTATTTTGGCATAGATTGGACTCCACTCCTGATTTGGCACACGATGTAGCTGCTTTTTGCGAGGTCTCCTACTTGGACACTGCTAATAAAATTGGCTGGATTAAACAAATAAACGCCCTACGGTCTAGTATTGGTTCGCCAACCCAGGCTATAGGCTATCCACCTTCATACTCAAGAAGTCATGTAAAATATCTGTATTGGGCTTGGGTCAAAGAGAACAACCTTCAGGAAAGTCAACCTGGCTCTCTAACAGATGCTTTCACTGATCTGAAATCGAATTGTTATTTAGAAAGCTACATCGACATCATTAAGGTGCCAGCCAATAGGAAGCAGTATACACAGTTTAGACATGGCAGCTTACCAATTAATGCTTTTACCAATTCTTGGCAGAACAACAAACTTTAACCCAAGAGCTGTCCTTCTTGCCCATATCCACATGAAACTATCGGGTATGTACTTTTTGTCTGTAAAGCATACTTCAAGCCAAGAAGCAAATGGTTAGCCCCTGTGTCCAGACAATTAGGGACCCAAAGCACTAAAGATGCCCTACGGATACTAAAATCAGACGCTGGACCCCTTTTCGCTTGTGCCACTGTGAAATTCTTGGGCCATTTTTGGGCAATTAGAAGGAGGGAACAGCTAACAGGGCCGATTGGTATGAACAGTTAAAATAGATTGTGCTGATCAATCAAGATTATACTGATCAGTTAATGCTGCTATTTTATAATATTATATAATTGTTTTTATGGTTGCATTTTATGTATTTTATTCTCTCTTGTGACTAGTGCTAGAGCTTTGCTCTTAACTAGGGGCAATACCCCCTTTTTTCTGCTTAATGTGAGGGCTACCAACCCGGAAACTGATTTGCACAAATCTCGATGATGCACTTGCACTTTATTTCAATAATCATGTTAGAGAGACCAAAGTGATGAACTATGTGGAATTGTTTTATTCATACTATGTCAATGTCATTTTATTGTGTCAACTTGAGCGCTTTTATTCCCCACTTGTACATTTGCTTTCCGAAATGCTCTATGAACCTAAAATGACACACTCATGATTTGTATGGTTGCTTCTTTTATGGTTCGTTAAACCGAAATAAAGAATTTGATAGACTCGAATTTCTGATTTTTCTGATGCCTAGGTGTGGGTAAATCTGCAATCCCTCTGCTGCCTTGGGAAAGCATGTCATTATAATCCCAAAATTCCCCTCCCCTTGTTCCCAAACAAAAAAATATAGACCTCTTCATTTTGTCATCTCAGAGAATAGCCCAATTTTTGGTTCATGGAAAAGTTCACATGCAAAAGCTTGTGAATTATTCTGTTACCTATTATAGCCAATGCATCTAGATGCACTGTGGTTTATTCAGCAGCTTGGAAAAGAACTGATGATTTATGATGCTGTGTGAAAATAAATTATGTAAGTATGTGTCAAATATCCATAAAAGTGATCCACTGGATGTTTGAAAACTGTTAAGTAGACTTAGCGTATTCAAACCTACAGCGATAAAACGATTTTAGACATTCATTGCAATGTTGGCAGTGGGACAGCCATCCGGAGTCCTGGAACGCACTCTACAGACCTTGGCTGCATCACTCACATCAGAAATCTGTCTTTAAGAAAGATAAGAGATAAGAGAAGTGGAAGTAGTGACAGATCAGAGACATTCATATACTCAAAGCAGTGCTCATTTATATAACAGTCAATCATTTACTTACCCTCCTTTATCCATATTTTGTTTTCTTGCCTGTGGCTAATGAGTCAATGACCAATAACTAGCTTTAATAACTTTCTACATGATCAATAATACTAAAATCTAAACTCGTTAGTCACAAATGCATCTGACCTGGCAACCGCATATATGGAGTCAAGCACATATGACTTGAAAAGGAAACTGAAATACTAATATATTTGGATATTCTAAATTATTCTCTAAGGTATGAATTTTAGAATGAAGAGCATTTAAACTGCAATATAAGAATGCTTGGAAAAATCCAAGGGTTGGACTGGGAACTTAAATCTGACACTGCCTCCACTCACTGAATCTGGCATTATAAGCAAAGTGGCTGGGACAAAAGCTCTCCATGGAAGTTTCTGGGGTTCTCATGGCAAGAAATATATTTTTAAATTAGATCAAACTATTCATTTTACAGCATGGTTTTCCAGATACATTGGCTACAGAAAGAAATATAGGATTTACATGGAGCTCTGAAGGGGAAATCATACATTATTACACTACTTGATGCTGTGACATGGTGGCCAAGAGCATTAACTCTCCATAGTAGCACATTTCACATGTGGCAGTTCTAAAAATTGAAGCAGTGCACTGTCACACTGGCCCATGTGTGTTTATCCTAGGCCCGGGTGGAATTATAATTCCACTCGTGGAGTTGAAGGAATTCGGTAACTCCTCACTACAAGCATAACACTGAGTTCCAGCTTAAGCCTGCCTTCCGGCATCTAGCGGAATTATAATCCTGTTGGCACGCGCAATACTTGTGTTAGCACTGGCAAGTGCAAAAAGATTTTCCAACTGCTAGCAAGGGTGCTTGAGATTTGCCGCCCAGTAGGGCGCTTTCAGTCACCACAGAGCCTTCTGGTGCCATATTTGTGATTCTGGCAAGTGGGAGCACCCGGGGCTGCTTCTCAAGAAGATTCTCTACTCAAAAAGCAGCTAAATCAACTTAATAAGACATTTTTGAGTGAATATTTTATTCCAGTGGACCGTTCAGGTTGATTTTTAGTGCAAATTTTCTTTTTTCTTTTACTTTTTTTCCAACAAAAAGGAAGTGCCACAGAGGGTCCAACTTAGTCTCCCCGCCAGTGCTTTGTGCATCTCCTGGTCCCTTTTCATTTGGATTTTGAGGTTGGAGGATCACTCTCTGTAATTCCTGCTGCATACATACAATTGGATTTTAAGAACTTTGTATTTGTGATATCACAAGTAAGTTCAAAAACGTTTCAATAAGGGTGTTGTTTGTTTGGTAGAGGGCATGCACCTGTATTTATTTGTACTTTAATTACATTTTTACATTTTCTTGTGGTTGTGGTAGGGTGCCTGGAGTTGCAGTAGGGGCCTAAGTATTTTTTTTGCATTTAACTTTTTATATTTTGTAAGGGAAAAAGGTTACAGAGTTCAGTCAATTTTCTTCATGTTTGTGAAATTTGCACTATTTATTTATTTTACTATGTGGCCTAGTCTTTCCTTGGCCCATCAAACTAGTTCTAGTCACTGAGAACATGAAACAACTGTTTCTGGGTATGTCATGTTTTAAACATCATTTAGGCTAGGGATAATCTAGTATTCAATTAAAATTGGGGGTTTCTTTTATTATTATTTCATTTTTTTCTGCAAAAAGTGTATTATAGTGGGGTAATATTTGATATTTTGGAAGGATGTGTGTTGTAAAATTCGTATATCTCACTTAAATTTCATTTTTGGCATTGCTGAATTAATGGTAGTGTTTTCTTCATTAGTAACCTTTTATTGCTTGGTCTGGCCAATGTGTGTCTGTGTTTGCCATAGGACACCATTTATCTTAGTTCTCTGTGCCATGCAGCCAGGCACAATTTTGTTTAGTCAGTGTCCATAGGACTGCATGTGTTATTTGTTGCCCATATCTCCCTGCTTGTTTAACTATGTGGCCGGAGACCATTTTGTGTAGCCAGCGAGAGTGCTTTTGCTATAAGCCTGCATGTGTTGTTTGTTGTTCATGCCTCCTTGCTTGTTGTTGTTGTTTGACCATGAGTTTGATGGCCATTTTGTGTAGCCAGTCAGGGTGCTTTTGCCATAGGCCTGCAGGTGTCCATTTTGTGCAGTCAGCCTGTGTGTTAAATAACATCCTTTGTTCCAGTTTTCCAGTTTCTATTTAATTTGTTTATTTATTTATTATTTTTATTGTTTTTTAATTTAAATATTTTCTTAAAAAATGATTCTTTCCTTTTTTTTACATTTTTTCTTCACCACCAGCCTGCCATAAGTGCCTTCCACACACCAGCATTAATTGTCTGAGGATTGTCATTACTCATTTTCCCCTGGACACCTGCCTGCCATTGGCTCACACTAGCACACATTGTTTTACGATATTCCACTTTCCTCTGGAACCCCTGCATATCATAGGCTCACAACAGCATTTTGGGGTCGATTCCGATCCGGTAAAATGCGCTCCGAATCGTCGTACGGAGCGTTTTTTGCCCGTACGAATCGTACCCGTAAACGTCCCGTACGTACGACGAAGTACGATCCGTACCAGGAGCCGAACTCCGTACGAGTCGTACAGGACTCCGTACGAATCGAATCTCCGTACGAGTCTCACTCGGAACCCGCTGTACGCGACATCACTACGGTTCGCGGCTGGTTTTTACGACCCAGCAAGTACGATTCGTGTCGGGTACGCACCGTACGACCCTTTTCCTACGGGAGCTGAAAACAGTCGTAAACGCAGAGTTCGCGCCGAAAAAGGTACGGGACGCCCCCCCCCAGGTACGGCACATACCCCGCATGATCGCAGGGGTACGCGCCGTACCCCTGTGATCATGCGGGGTACGTGCCGTACACCCAGCGTACATGGGGTATGCACCGTACCCCATGTACGGTGGGTGTACGGCACGTACCCCATGTGCGCTGGGTGTACGGCACGTACCCCGCATGATCGCAGGGGTACGGCGCGTACCCCTGCGATCATGGGGGGTACGTGCCGTACGGTGTGTAGGTGATCATGCGCTTTTCCGTACGAATCGACGTGTTCCGTACGAATCGCGTCCTGGTCGGACGATCGGGATCGGAATCGTCCGGTCGTACGGCGTCCGTACGAGTCGTACGGAAACGGCTCCGGATACGATTCGTACGGACGGGGATTTTACCGGATCGGAATCGACCCCTTTGTTTAAGGATTCTTCCATTTTCCCCTGGACCCCCCTGCATTCCACAGATGTTTCCCCTTAGATGCAATACAGCAAACAGTTACATCTGTATGTTGGTATCCTGATTGAAATAGTATATTATGGTGGGGTGGTTTGACTTTGGAATGGGACATTATTGTTGTTAATTATTTAGGATTATAACCTGATTAATGTATATTGTCTGTATTATAAATAATTGAAAATGCCACATTTCACTGAATGCTTTTCTTGCTTGTTTAATTTTAGGTGCAAAAGAGACATCACCCACAGTACTGCCAGACAGAAGGCCAGCACAAAGTGACATGACCACAACTCGTGAGTCCTCCTCTCTTCTGCTAAGCGCCCACTGAGAGCTTGAAGATGGCCCCAAATAAAGGTGCTGCCAAGAAAAAAGGCCAGTGAGGAAAAGAAGAACAGGCTGCCACCAATGGCTTTCTGTCCCTCCCCTTTTTAAAACAGTTCATGTGCCTGCCACACAATCCTCTGAGCGGCAAGCAGCAGGGAGCAGCACTCCAGTATCACCTAAACCTAAGCTCAATCCCTCATCTTTCAGGGAGGCAGCCACTGCAGTCACGTTGAAGAGCAGTGAGTCTGAATTAGATTTGTCTCAGCCCTAAACTAGCACCTAATCATCACAGGAAACTGGGCAAAATGGATAACAGGAGCCTCAGCCAGCTATAGCAGATATTCCTTAAGCAGGAACAGAACAGGAGGCTGAGCTTCATGCCAAGCAGGATGTACCTCTTCATGAATGATTACCTTGCTGATCTCAGCAAGATAAAAATGGGTACTCTACCTTCTTCTCAAAGCCCACTTCTGATGATCTGGACATTGATTAGACCCTGGCTTAGTCAGATACCCACCACGAGAGATGAGGGAAAAGGAAAGTTCCTGAAAGCCTTGCGATGATGGAAGGAGATGAAGAGGACGAGCCAGTCATTGCCATGGAAGCTGGTTCAGAGGACACCAACATTACCCCTCCTATTCAACCTTGTCAGGGATGTGACACTGGTACCACCACCACCACCACCTTCCATGCTTATAAGGCCCCCCTGAGACTTGCATCCACCACTTTCTCAGTCAAAGTATGCACTGCAGAGAGACAATCGTTGACATACCCCCTACCTCTTCTAGTTCTTTGCGCATTGGCAGTGAAAACAGTGGCCTACTAAAAAAGAACTCCACCCCAGTTTGGTACGTCTTTAGGATCAGCAAGCAGGAGTACAACTTGCAGTATGCTCCATTTGCCACATGAGTGTACATTGAGGTAAGCCTGGTTAAAACTATAATACTGGAAGCCAGGTGACCCATTTGAAAAAACATTGGGCAATCCGGTGGAAGGAGCATCTTTAACAATTGCTGTAGTTGGTGAGGGTGATGAGTGAGGGAATACGCTCTGATCACAGTGGGACATGATGAGGAAGAAGATGGCAGGAGCTTTACACAAAGCAACCCTGTCCCCAGCAGTGCACCAATTTCACACACATCAGCAACCTTAAAATGGCACAAGAGTCAGATGGAGACGCAAAAGTATACAGCCTCAAGATTCACATTGAGTCTACCACCTTCTGGGTCCTCTCCGGAAGTCACATGCGTCAGTGGCAAAACAAATGAAAAATTGCCAGGCTACTATTACGGGCCTGTTTAGGCAGGAAGAGCCCAACAAACGCACCCACCCAAGAGCACATTTGTACAATGGGAATCTTGCTAAAATATTAGTGGTGGACCTCCTCCCTTTTTGTTTTGTGGACAGAGTGGGATTATTAGAATTTGTGGTGGCCATCTGCCTAAAATGGAAGATTCCCATCCAAACCTATTTTGCCAGGGTTGCTCTCCCTGCACTACTTCACAGTGTGCTGCAATTGGTTGGTCAAGCTTTACAGCAGAGTGCTGTTCACACCACCCACCGGATGACAGACGAGTAGGCCACTTGTCATGCAACTGATTGCATGTGTATCACTGCATACTGGATCACTTTTGTGGGGGTTAGGCAACAGCTATCTACAGTTCTCAAAGCTGAAGAAATTGTAAGGGTGTTCAGTGGCATTCAACAGTAGTGATGTTTGCCTGTAGAAAACTATAGAGCTACAAACATCTTGGAAGACTTTAACAGCACAGTGTTTGAATGACTGTGACCCAGAGGTCTTAGAATTTGATTTTTTACCATGGATTTTACCATGGTCGTCAGCGTGGTGGCCCAAAGAACTTGGCACTGCTCCCAAACCATTGGAACAGGTTAAGAATTTGCGGGTCAAACTGGACGAGACTCTATCCTTTGAACACCACACTAGAGGGATAGCAGGGAAATGCTATGGGATCCTCAAGACCCTCTCGCAAGACCCTGGACCTGCTTCCTGCAGTCAATAGAAAAACGCTAATTCATACCCTGGTGACGCCCCATCTCAACTATAGTAACGCTTTGTATCTAGGTCTGAGTAAGAAGGGTCTTCACAGGCTCCAGTGCATTCAAAACGCAGCAGCTAGCCTGGCTCTTAACCTCCCTAGAAGATCTTCAGGGAAACAAGCCTTGACGCACCTCCACTGGCTCCCCATGCGAGAGCGCATTATATTTAAAAGTATGTGTATAACCCATCGCATTGCCTATGATAGAGGTCCCGTATATCTTAAAAAACTGCTTACCAAGTACTACCCTAACCGCTATCTACGATCTCAGGGCCGTATGCTCTTTAAGGTGCCCAGAATCCAGCGGGCACGGATGGGTGGTAGGTCCTTTAAATACTTGGCCAGCAAACAGTGGAATGACCTCCCCATTGAGCTCCGGATGGAGCCATCTGAGGGAAATTTTAGACGCAAACTGAAAACTCATCTCTTTCCAAAACTCTGAGGTTCTGCGCCCTTTCCTTCAGCGGTCTTTCTCCGGGGCTTTGTACTGGCAATTAGTTTTAAGCGCGGGGACACACTGTGTCTAGTGTAACCAGGCGCTATATAAGTGGCATTATTATTATTATTATTATGGACAATGGCAGTAATATAGTTAAGACCATGGCAGTGTTTGGTTCACTGCATCAACCTGATTGTGCAGAACTTTCTAAAAAAAGAAGACATAGTCATCAACATAATGACCACCTGCAAAAGAATCTGCACTCATTTCGTCATACTTTTAAAGCCTGAAAGCAGTTGAGGATCATTCAGCATGCTGATACAGTACCAGTTTAAGCTCTCATACAGGTGGTACTAACACGTTGGAATTTGACCTAATATATGTTGCAAAACCAGTTTGAGCAGTACAAACTGATCACTGACTGACATTTAACGAGGTGGGAATGCAACTGGGAAAGCATGATAATGGAGGTAGACAAATGGGGCGTAGACAAATGCCTGACACAGATGCTACTTCTTTTTGAGGTTTACACATTGAAAGTCAGCAAGAAGGACTTTACAATGAGCCAAACTATCTCATTGTTGCATCTTTCTGTCTGTCGATACAGCCCGTATTCACTCCATGGTTTTGTCATAATCAAGCCAGACAACCATGAAGAAGAAAAAAATCAACATTGGGTCCCGCATAAAAATAATAGCTAATACCACTTAACTGCCGAGCATTAGAGACACTCGGTATGCAAACCGACATTTCGATAAAGACCTTTATTTTGACGGTGCCTTCATAAGAACACCATGGGTCCGAGCCATGCGGTGTTCTCTTATAATACAAACCTCATGTCAATCACTCTCGCTGGGTACTTTTCAATGTGCTTTATTTTCGTTTGACTAGGAAGCAATGACATATTTTTGTCTTTTTGCTTCTTTCTATCAGAGCGGTGCTTCCCTCGAGTCCTGAGCCGTTGCCAGGCGGGATGGAGCAATGTGCTTTAACAATAAGGGTAAGACGAAGCACAATTTGCTACATGAAAATATTACATCCAAGTATTTCGTGCTGATAAAAATATATATCCAATGTGGTATTGTATTAAAACCAATGGTTTACAGTTAAATCTGGTTAATGTGGATTTTTCACACATTATTATGTCTATATGTATGTGGTCATTTTACATGTGTTTGTCTGTGTCTGTTTCTTTTTGCAGTGACATACATAACATCTGCGAGTAAAGAACATACCTAGAAAAACAGGTGATCTTTTTCCATGTTGCAGTTTCGTTAATATGTAGTCACTCTTTTAACCTTTCACTACACTCCTTGCAGTAGCATTTTCTCTAATATTCCGGTCCTGATGAAAGCAATGGACTCCTTAGTCCCTTGGAATTGCTGAAACATGTTGACCATATTTCCATCTAGGTAGACATTTGTTGAATCTACTTATGCTGCTCTTTTAATGTTGGTGGAGCGAGCATAGAACAGAATAAAGTTAGTCTCATTCAGGCTCCCTCACCCAATTTTAGTTTTCACTCACTTATCACACTTTTTTACACTAGCACTGCAAATCAGTCACCCTCATTTTATATTGATAGGTAGTTTGTGACACTCTAAACCACTTTGGCCACTACCAGGTGCTTAAGAGGTTATACCATCTGACCTTCCATCTTAACCAGTAGTGTACCTATTTTGTGGTTAACAGGAATCCCAAATGATGAAGGGCGGTTCCGAGTGGTGACTGATGGGTATCCTGTTAGTAATCGCAGGTATCCATCAATGTATCTCCACATTCATTAGATGAGTTGACAGTGACTTTTGTTAGTTTAATGAACCGCACATAGATTCTGTTAGACCCTTTGACACTTTTGTGTTTTATGCATACAGATTAATATCTCCTGGAGCCCTAACCAAAAAGATAGAAAAGAAAGATAAGAAAAGGAGAGAAGCAGTTTTTCTGGAATGTTAAGTAAGAAGTAAGTTAGGATACGCATTAGGCATACTAGGTAGAATAGGAGGTGCATTCATCTCTCTCTTTGGTGTTCATCAGGATTTCTCTGAGTTTCAGTCTGCAGAACGGACAAAGCAAGAGAAGTACGGAGAACAGTTCCAAAGCAGTCTATTCTATAATTTGTTATTTTATCCACTCCCCCTTCCCCCTTTGGGGTCTTTGAGGGTCTAATTACAATAACAGACTCTGGGGCATCCTTGAGTGGGACTTGGGGAAAAAGCAACCATCTGTTCCTGTGCAAGTCATGGTAAGAGTTTACTTATAGTCTTGACACCAACACCAGCAACAAGAACACCAGCCACAACAACAATAGCCACAGAAGACACAAACCCAACCTCTGCAATTGCTGGGTTTTAAGTGTCAGGGCTTAAGTAAAGTGCAGCAGTGGAGGCAAAAGAGGTTGAGCAAGTGACAGCACAAATGACCATTCAGAGGATGTTCCAAGATTACCTGGATGACCCAAAATAGATCTATGTGGATCAAAACCCATTACGTTGGTCTATTTGTATGGGAATATGTGCCAATGGCCAGTGCGGCTTGTCTAATATCCAGTGTGTTTAATGATTGTATGTTCAGTGCAGCTAGCATAGTTGTCACAGTTAGAAGTACCAGTCTCTTGCCTCAAAACGTGGAGAGACTGACCATGATTAAAAAGCACCAACACTTCATATCACACTATTACACTGTTACTGAAACACCACAGGAGACGGTGGATGAGGGTGATTTGTAAGATTCAAGTGCTTTAGCTGACTAACTTCTGGGTGAGTTCCCCGCGTTTGACGTACCAGACTGAGTAGGCCATCACAGAACTTGCTGATTAACGTTGAACTGCTTTGCCAAAATCTAAAAATAAAGTGTCAAATGTTAACATTGCCAAGCAAAAACAGACCTACTCTGTGTTGTTCCCACTCTGTTAGTGGGGTATTGTTTGGGTATAAGTAAAGTAAGTAATCTAGCAAATAAATAATTATATGGCAAGGGACTTCAAATTCAGCATGGAAATCTCTAGGGGTGTAACGTAGGTGTACAGTTTTGTTACTATTTAAAGGGAAGCTTTTTGTCAATTAAGGCGGCTCTAAAAATAGTGCAAAGACAAAAGGCATGAATAAACAATCTCCATTAATTTTTGTTAACAAATAAAACCCACCCACATCAGGCCAACCCTCTCCAAAAACAAATGGTGGACCAGCAGGAGTAGCTATACCAAGAAAAAAAAAGAAATTATACAGTTGCAAAAAAATGCTCAGTGCAAACACTTGTTTATATAGGGGCTCTGTATGAGAACATTGCTGGGCCATTCGAAGTTTTTATGTGATTAGTCACAGGGTCAATTTTGCCCTACACATGCATCACATAAAGCCCTTACTGAAAGAAATTAATCCCTAATACCACCAGAAAAAATTGTTTTTTTTGTTTAAAGAATTCCATAGTAGAAACGAAACAGGCACTTTGTGAGCAGAAAGAAAAAAATGCCTCTCATTAATGAGTAAGGCATACATGCAGCACAATTAATAGTATTCTATTCTTATTGTGCAACATTAATGAAGGCATGCTAGTGTCAGGTCTGGTACTCCCTGTAGTCTGCAGCAGGGGCGATCTATGATCTTACTTTAATTCCAATGGCCCTGCTCTTCTCTGGCTGCCTTTCAATTCTACCCTCACTCCAAAGAGGCAGATGAATAATCATACTATGTCACACACATCACATATAAACCCGCTCTCCTGTAAGTAGATAGTGGAAAAATGATGCACTACAGTATAGGGAAGGGAACAAGATATACATTTTATTTAGCATGTTTGTCACAGAGTATCCAATTCGCCAAACGCTAAATGAAGCACTTAATCCCACTTTAATCTAGGGGTGGGTGGAATTTGCGTAATCGCACTACGCAAAACTCCGCAAAATGGTAAAAAATCTCAGCGAGCACGCAAAAGTTCCGTGAACACGCAGAATTGCATTATCCGCCTGTTCGCGATGTCTTTTTCCTGTTCGCGAACGCTGTTTGCGTGCTCGGAAAGAAATATCTTGCGAACATGCATTTTGAAAGCGCGAACAAGCAAAAAATTCCACGAAGCAGCGGATCGCAGAATTTTGGCCAATTTCACGCTCTCCGCGGAATGCTAAATTACCCGAATTCCACAAATTCCTCGAGCGGAACAGAATTTACCGCCCAGGCCTACTTCAATCCCTTGTAACGCTCTCCACCACAAATTATTTTCAACAAATT
The DNA here is from genome assembly GCF_964261635.1 of Lissotriton helveticus. NCBI lineage: Eukaryota > Metazoa > Chordata > Amphibia > Caudata > Salamandridae > Lissotriton > Lissotriton helveticus. The sequence goes on from NC_136069.1 coordinate 858,127,336, forward strand.
CCTTCACTTGGCAGTAAGGAAAGTTGCCCTACTACGAGGTTAGTTAGAGGGATTAAGCTAGGTAGAGGTTTGGCTATAGATTAGTGGAGTGTCAATGATCATCATTTGCTAAACGTTTGCTCAGTCAGTCACTGTAGTTGACAAATGATGAAGGGGGATAATTTTAACAGACGTAAATCTGGCACAGAAGCTGTGGAAATAAAATTGACAATTGTGCCCCACATTTCCTTGTTTCTGCCTGACAGCCATTTTTCTCAGACAAACACCCATTTTGTGTGTGACATGCTCTCAGCAAACTTGTCTGAAAACTGTCCTTCACATCCCCATTGAATCTTGCACAACCCTCTGCTCCTTGTGGTCGAGCCAATTCCAAGAAGCCTGTCTGTGTGCCCTCCCCCAGTTGTGCCAGAGACTCAGTCACATCCTGTCCATTATTGGTAACTCAGCCTGTCACACCAACTGCCCTGTGACCACCCCCAACTGAAAGAGGAAGCACGAGGTTAGGCCCTGAAACCACACCAACTAATAGAGGAAGCACAAGGTTGTACACTGTGAACACACACATTTCTGCGGTTCTGCCAATTCTGGGAACCAGCAGCAGATAGTTCCTGTTCTTAACTGTAAGACACCCTACACCTGGCATCTTAGTTCATTGACCACCCCTTCCTGTGTTTCAGCCAATTCCCAGACCCAGCAGATAGTTCCTGTTTTAAGAAATAGTTACTGCAAGCCAGAGAGCAGATGGTCTCTGTTTTACACAAGATAGTTCCTCTTTTTGACATGAAGCACGAGCACAAACCCCAAGTGAGGAAGCCTCCCCCTTCCAACTGTCAGACTATTTCACATCGCAAGTCCCCTCACGAAGCCTAAGACACGTCCCCATTTCTTCACAATCTGCCCCTCTTGCTGATTTTTGTTCCTCTATCTGCCATGACAAGTTTGTTCCTCTATTTTGCCTCATGACCAAGACTGTATAAATGTCCTGCTGTTGAAAATAAAACACCCACTTCAAGAGAGGGACTTGAGAGATTGCTCCTGTGCCCGCTTGGCGCTGGAAGCGCTCCCCTTAACTCGAGTTATTGGTCTCCTCCTCCTTCATTTGAGCACCACGGACTCCTCGCTTTGCATTGACAAGAAATTATGATTTATTAAGCATAGAAATTCAGAAATGAGGTAATAAGTAAATTTAATTTATCACATTAATTGGCGCCCGGAACAGGGACATTCCCTTTCCCCCACGCGCCGGCGATATTGGACCCGGTACTGTCCCCTCCTGACCGTTGACGGACTTCAAAAGTGCACAACGCGGGGAATTCCCGCTAACTCCCTCGAGGCGAAGAGGGGGACCGACTGCGGCCCAGCATCCACATGAGGCGGTGAGGAAATAGCGGAACGTCCTGAACCAAAGCCCAACCTGCGAAGCAGACGAGTCCGAGGTTCTACAAATCCCACCTTGAAACTGCGCGCCGCGTTTTTTCCAAAATCTTCAAGAGGCCTTCCAGTTATTTTTCGGTGAGTACTGCTGAAAAGTATAAAGACGAACCCACAGCTTTTGTGGGGGCGGTAAAGATATGCATTTTGTTGGTTTCTCACCTATCTTTGGTGAGGACTACTAAAACTAGTATAAAAGACGGACTCACTACCTTGTGGGCACGGTAAAGATACATGTTTTTGTGTGTTTCTCACTTATTTTGTGAGGACTACTAAACTAGTATAAAAGACGGACTCACCTCTTTCGTGGGTACGGTAAAGATATTTGTTCTGTTTGTGTTTTTCTCACTTCTAAAATCTTTGAAAGTCTTGCCATCATGCCTATTTTCTCGAAAATACGTAAGATGGCAACCATAAGGAGTATGCTTGAGAAGGAAATTCCCCTTCCTCCTCGGGATACTCCAGGACACTTCATGTATGCAAAACATGGTGTCGGTGCACTTATTTATTGTGATTTATGGGTAGATTATACTAAAGACCTAGAACACAGATGTAGATGGCCTGAAAATGGTACTGTTGACATGGAATGTATTATAAAATTAGAGGAACAGTTATGGAAGAAAAAGAGAGTCCGCCAGTCACAGAGTGACTCAGTAGAGTTATGGAGAAAAGAAGCCCATAGGAGGCAACAGAAGGAATTGCATAAAGTTGAAAAGGGTAAGAGAATGTCAGAGCAGGCCAAGAAAGAACAGTTACAAGAAATAGGGAAAGAAGTAGTTAGTGAAAGGAATAAAAGGGAACAATCAGCCATTTCTACTGGTTTTTATCCTGTATTGCCATCTGCACCTGAAAACCTTAACATTGCATCAGCACAGCCTACAGCCCCACTACCAGAGGATACTTTCACCAATTTTCTCTTAGATACTCCACCTCCATATGAGGTTCCAGTAATTCAACACCCTCTGCCTTCTCTCAATATAAGATATATGACAATGATCTCATAGCCCAGCTTTTTCTAGCATTACCACGCTCACATCAAAGATTAGCAAGTCTCTACATGGTACAACATCTCATCACACTCAATGACACTCATTTTAAACATTATCCAAGACTCGAAGATTTTCTGTCTGACTGCGCTGATAACATGTTCCTCCACAATAGTTCAGTTTTTCTCAACACATTTATAGATTTTAGACAGAAATACCAGAAAGTTACTGGATATAGATCTTTCAATAATACGTGTGGATCAACTAATAGACTCTCTCAAACACGCCAGTTCCCCATGAGAGAGGTCCACCCCTGAGCTGACACAAATGGAGCGCTACAACGCGTCTTCATTTATGTACCCTTGACAAAACTTGAGTTACTAAGGATGAAAGAGATGGTTCCCTCCCACTCAAAGGATCCTGCTGGATTCTTTAAGGAATTAGGAGATGTATTAATGATGGGAACATATACTCTTTCTGATATCACAGCAATTCTGAAATTATTGTTGCCATCAGGTATATATGACAAACTAAGAGAAAAAGATTGGGAAGTAGCAGGTGAACACATTAGATGGACTGAACTTCAGAATGACGAAAATACTAGAGTAGCAGGTCAAGGTATAGGAGACAGACTAAAAGCACTTCCTGGCACTATTTTAAAGGTGCTACCACAGTTACTAACAGTGAAAAAGGAGGACTGGGATGCCATTTCCTCCTGCAAACAGAAACATGGTGAAGACATTAGAGATTATTACACCAGACTTGAAAAGTGTTTTTCGGTAAATAGCGGCCTTACGCCGACAAGTGAAGCTTTCCCGCATCTGTTTGTTTCCAAATTAGTAGATAACGCCTTGCCAGCCATTAAGGACAGAGTACTAAAAGTAGAAAGTACCTGGCAAGCACATACACCTCCACAGGTGTTACAAATGCTACAATATCACCAGAATCGCATTAGGGATGAAGAAGAAAATGATAAGAAACGCATGAAAGATACAAAGATGAAAGCATTAGTAGCCCAAACTGCACCCCAGCGTCAACAGACACCAAGTAGCCAGACAAATATAAAAAGCACTTGTAATTATTGCAAGAAGATGGGACACTTCGTTAAAGACTGCCCTGTCTTAAAGCACAATTTGGCTACTGGTAAGACACAGCCACGCCCATATCAGCCAAAACAGAATGGTTCCCTAGACAGTTCAACACCTTCAGTTCCACTGACAACACAAATGGCCCAAATGAATATTATAGACAGCGCCTACACTGAATATTACCCAGATTTCTCATGATGTTGCCCAGAGAGAGAAGATGACAAACTGCCCCTAATCCCCATTCCAGTAGATCAGACAGGTCCATTTATAGAGGTCCGACTTCTTGGGGAGGATAGGAAATTTCTACTAGACACTGGGGCCAGTAAAACAACAATAAGCCATCAAGAGGTCCCAGAGGCTCCTCTCTCGGGTTCAAAAAGTATTTCTCTGGGTTTCTCGGGACAACCTGTGACAAACGTCACATCAAAGCCACTGCCCTTGCAGGTTGGTCCCCTCACGACAACTACAGATCTTATATTGACAAAATCATGCCCAGAAAACTTGCTTTGTATAAAAACATTGAAAGAATTAGGAGCTGTCATTGTTTGCTCACCTACAGATGTCAGACTATTTCTGCGAGATTTCAAGGGCCACTACACAAGTAGAGAATTAGATGAGCGTTTGAAAGATTTGCCACACACCCTGTGGGCCACTGATTCCACCACAGTAGGATGTATGGAAATAACACCTCACAAGGTTACACTGAAAGAGGGAGCCCAACTACCACGCATAAGGCAATACAAAATTCCACCTCAGGCTGAACAAGCATTAATGTTGATTATTCAGGTCCTAATACAGTCAGGTGTGATTAAGGAAACAACTTCTAACATTTGCAATTCCCCTGTTTTACCAGTCCATAAAAAAGTGGAACCAGGAACACCACCTGTCTACAGACTAGTGGTGGATTTGAGAGAGCTAAATAAATGTGTCGTTCCACAACACACTGTGGTTCCAGACATCTCCACCCTACTTGTTTACAGCAAGTGGCATACTTAGGGCACTTGCTGTCAAAGGAGGGTAGGCAGCTTACACAGGAACGCATCCAGTTCATACTACAAATACCACAATCGACAACACAGAAACAAGTTCTAGCCTTTGTTGGTCTCACCTCATATTGTAGACAGTGGATCCCACAATTTGCACTCATTTCCAAACCGTTAGTGCAGCTGACAACACTCGAAGCTGGCGCTACTCCACAATTACCCTGGACAGATAAACACACGCAAGCCTTTCAGTCTCTTAAAAAAGCTATGTGTCAAGCCCCAGTGCTGGCAACACCTAATTACACCAAAGATTTTACATTATTTGGAACAGAAAACTCAGGTACAGCACTATCAGTTCTGACCCAACTTCAAGCAGACAAACATAAACCATGTGGTTATTTTTCAAGCACATTAGATCCAGTAGCACAAGCATTGCCTGCATGTCTAAAATCAGTAGCAGCTACTGCACAAGCTATTAGACAAAGCGATTCTATTGTATTGGGACATCATCTGATAGTTCAGGTCCCACACGCTGTAGAACTTCTGTTAAACAGAACACAAACACAGCATCTGACAATAGCCAGACTCACCGGATATGAGATGACACTTTTTCAGCCACACATTGAGATTAGACGCTGCAACATTTTAAACCCAGCAACACTGTTGCCACTGACCTCTCCTACTGAAGAAATTCACGATTGTATTGACATAATTGATTTAGTGACCAAACCAAGACTAGATTTACAAGATACTCCCCTTGCTAAGGCAGAAATGACACTCTTTGTTGATGGTTCATGTATGAGACTCCCCACAGGAGAATTAGCAGCAGCCTATGCCGTCACAAATGGTACAGACACTTTAGAAGCACACAAGATAGAGATACTGTCGGCACAGGCAGCAGAACTCATAGCCCTAACACGAGCATGTCACTTAGCAAAAGGAAAGTCAGTTAACATCTACACTGATTCACAATATGCCTTTGGAGTTGTACACAACTTCCGTACATTGTGGAGAGAGAGAGGATTTCTCACATCACATGGGTCCAGAATACAGCACGCTACACTCGTCACTGCCCTCTTAGAGGCCAGTCAGTTACCAGAGAAAATCGCAGTGCTAAAATGTAAAGCGCACACAAAAGGAACAGATGAAATATCAAAAGGAAATGATTCTGCAGACAGTGCAGCCAAGTTAGCAGCAAACACAGAATTAAGTATACCACACCGCCAATATACAATACGAGACCCCTTTTCTGACATCCAGGATGTCCAAAGTCACGCCACACCACAGGAACTGCTAGAATGGAAGGAAAAAGGAGGGGTCCTTACAGATCAAGGCTGGATGACACCTGAAAGAGCAGTATGGTTTCTACCAGATGCCATGGTATGGTAAACACCATACATGGACCAGCGCATCTGGGAGAAAAAGCAATGTTAGACAGCATACAGAATATATGGCACAACAAACATTTGAGAACTGCAGCCAAACAAAAAGTTAAAACGTGCATGATTTGTAATCAGTTCAACCCAGGAAAAGGCACAAAGGTGGAACAGGGAGGATTCCAACCCCCTGACCATCAATTTGAAGTTCTCCAGATGGACTATATTCAGATGGAGAGATGTAGAGGTCACAAGTATGTACTAGTTGTAGTGTGTGCTCTGACCAGATGGACAGAAGCCTATCCCGTCCCAGATGACACTGCAACGACAACTGCTAAACAATTAGTTAGAGAGTTTTTCCCGAGGTATGGGTTGCCCCGTGTCATCTACTCAGATAACGGCCAACCTTTTTCCTCTGAACTCATGAAGCAAGTGTCTCTTCTGTTAGGGTACACTTGGAAGTTTCACTGTGTAAGACATCCTCAGGCAGCAGGTCTAGTAGAAAGACACAACCAAACTTTGAAGACAAAATTGGCCAAGATGTGCACTGACAAAGGCGTGGACTGGATGGTAGCCTTACCGGTTGCCCTCTTTTACATGCGTATGGTAGCCCATTCCAGAACTGGCTTATCTCCATATGAAGTGGTCTTTGGCAGACCACCAAATATGTGGGGTACGCCAAGGCCTAAAAGAATAACTGATGTTGACAGTACTATGCTGACTGACTACCTGGCTTCCTTGATGTCTGCACTCCAATCTTGTCGTTCTCAGGTTGCTGCCACCTTCCCTGACAAAACCAACCCGGAAGAACACGCCATCCGACCCGGGGACTGGGTCCTCGTGAGGAACTTCGACCGGACCAGCCCCCTCCAGCCCAGGTGGAAGAAGCCAAGACTCGTACTACTAACAACACGGACAGCAGTGAAGGTCGAGGGCAGGAAGGGCTGGCTCCACGCAAGCCACTGCCGGAAACATTTTGGACAAAAAGACACTGTTGCTGATGGCCCTGCCAATCCCACTGACATTGTGACTGAACAATCTTTATTGCCTTTGGAACTAACCCCACAACAGGATTACAAATCAAAGTTAAGGTCTGCCATTCGGACTCTGGCTAATTAAGTCCATTGGGCGTCGGTCCAGTGGTGAAGCGGTTGGAGCATGGGAATGGATTTTAACACCTTGACTATGTGGGAGAAAGAAAAAATGAACTCTAGAAAAAGACATAATGGTCCTATTATATGTTTGACAGTATTATTTTTCCTCATGGCAGTTATGACGTGTCTTGGTTGGATTCTCCACACTGTTTTTCCTCCAACACAACACACCTCTCATACACCCAACAGCACTCAGGAACACACCTATCACGACCTACCCCCTCATGAACAAGCCCATAGACTAGCCTTGCGAAACAATACCTTCATACAGATGCTACACCACACTCAGCAGGCCAGTAATAGCAACAATTGTTGGATATGTGGCCGCATCCCACCTCATCAGAAAAAGGGAGGGATGCCTCTTTTTCCTTTCCCATTCTCTTATAATGGAACTTGTGAAGCCTGGTTTGCCCTAATAACAGCTGACGATACTACCCCCACCTCCTGCCCTGACGGAAATATTTCATGCAAGAATGGGTGGCCTTGGGGGGATTTAAACAAGGTACTCAATACTGCCTGTTACCCTAATAAGGAGGGAGATCCTCAGGCGACAGGTACAGTCATAGAAAGTGAAGAATACAAGCAAGGGAACATAACCATGTCCTACAAGATGTTAAATACCAAACCTAAAAAGAATGCTGGTCCCCCTTCCATCTCGGTCTCACCAGTAAAAGGACACCTGTGCATCCAGAAAAATAGCTCTGTTCCATTAGGACACAGTGACTGTCATACCACTATAAGTTTTGAAGACAGAGGAAAGTCCTCATTCCTAGCATCTCGCCATACTCATTTCATCTGTGGCCAAACGGCCTATGTGCAGCTGCCCTTGAACTGGGGGGGAACTTGCTATATAGCATTCCTGTTACCCCCTGTCTTTGTGGCCCCATCCACTTACCACCGAGACCTCCTAGTGCCCCATGTCAGACATAAAAGAACGATCGATACCTCCTTGGTTGACCAAACGGAAACCTCATGGGAACAGTATACAGATTTTAACAAAGGGTTCTTCTTCTTTGTTGGCCCTGTACAGAACAGCAAGCTTATACGCAGGTTGACAAGGACCTTAGAGGCTGTTGTAAACCAGACGGCGTCTGCCCTTGGGAGCTTAACCCAGGAGCAGTCTGCCATACGATTGGTTACTCTCCAAAATCGCCTTGTCCTTGACATCATCTTGGCTGACAGAGGCGGAGCCTGTAAAATTATAGGCTCTAGCTGCTGTATATTTATTCCTGATAATTCCCCATCTGTATACAAGGCCATAACAAAATTACACAAGATAGCCGTAAGTTTACATCAAGAACCTGGCACTTGGACGTGGTCTGACTGGTTCTGGAAGATAATATCGTCCTGGGGATGGCAACTGCTGTCAGCAGCAGGTATAATATTCCTGATAATAACTGGATGCTGCCTTTGCATCCAATGTGGTCCTGCCCTGTGCGGTCTATGCGCTGAAAAATGCATTCCTAAACCACTTGTCCAGCAGAGAGAAAGGGAAAGAATCATGTTACAAGAATATATAAATGATCTCATGCAAATTGAGATATAATGTAGGTACACTCTGGGGCAAGGAGGGAATGTGGAAATAAAATTGACAATTGTGCCCCATCATTTCCCTGTTTCTGCCTGACAGCCATTTTTCTCAGACAAACACCCATTTTGTGTGTGACATGCTCTCAGCAAACTTGTCTGAAAACTGTCCTTCACATCCCCATTGAATCTTGCACAACCCTCTGCTCCTTGTGGTCAAGCCAATTCCAAGAAGCCTGTCTGTGTGCCCTCCCCCAGTTGTGCCAGAGACTCAGCCAAATCCTGTCCATTGTTGGTAACTCAGCCTGTCACACCAACTGCCCTGTGACCACCCCCAACTGAAAGAGGAAGCACGAGGTTAGGCCCTGAAACCACACCAACTAATAGAGGAAGCACAAGGTTGTACACTGTGAACACACACATTTCTGTGGTTCTGCCAATTCTGGGAACCAGCAGCAGATAGTTCCTGTTCTTAACTGTAAGACACCCTGCACCTGGCATCTTAGTTCATTGACCACCCCTTCCTGTGTTTCAGCCAATTCCCAGAACCAGCAGATAGTTCCTGTTTTAAGAAATAGTTACTGCAAGCCAGAGAGCAGATGGTCTCTGTTTTACACAAGATAGTTCCTCTTTTTGACATGAAGCACGAGCACAAACCCCAAGTGAGGAAGCCTCCCCCTTCCAACTGTCAGACTATTTCACATCGCAAGTCCCCTCACGAAGCCTAAGACACGCCCCCATTTCTTCACAATCTGCCCCTCTTGCTGATTTTTGTTCCTCTATCTGCCATGACATGTTTGTTCCTCTATTTTGCCTCATGACCAAGACTGTATAAATGTCCTGCTGTTGAAAATAAAACACCCACTTCAAGAGAGGGACTTGAGAGATTGCTCCTGTGCCCGCTTGGCGCTGGAAGCGCTCCCCTTAACTCGAGTTATTGGTCTCCTCCTCCTTCATTTGAGCACCACGGACTCCTCGCTTTGCATTGACAAGAAATTATGATTTATTAAGCATAGAAATTCAGAAATGAGGTAATAAGTAAATTTAATTTACCACAAAGCCATTAAATATATATACATATATCACCTGGCCAGAAAAATGTGGCACCTGCCAATAATGGATTTCTTATTTTCAGGGAGGAGAGCAGAGGTCTCTGCAAAACACATATCTCCATGGAATGGCAGGCCATACTCATAGCATTCGAAACATGTGACATAGTTGCAGTAGAATAGACAAAGGTGGCTTGAAGCCCCGAATAAGCTGACGAACGGCTACGGTATCCGGGTTTGGGAGAACCCCACACACCCTCTCTGCCCCTCCCCCCTTCCCCCTCCTTCCCACCCCATCCCAACCCCCAATCCCCTTACCCTTTCCCCCCATATGGTATACGCACTATAAGGTGTAGAAGTCGTTGAATACTGATGTACTTAACACTGACGAACAAGGTGTTGTAAACAGGAGGAGAGAGAAATAACACTGTAATTTGTAGGATTGTCCCAGTACAGTGTGAACTAACCGGATGATCTGATTAAAAGTGCGAAGGGAGTTATGGGAGGGGGGATTAATTACTGCAAGGGATAAATTGTTTTGAAAAAGAATACTGCACTGACATACATATTTACAATACATATGCATAACTAGTTGATTATACTGTACCAACCTGTTACTGTGAAATGTAATATAATAATGCAGTAAATAAAAAGATTTTTTTTTTTAAATGGATTTCCTATTTTTTTGGTATGCTGAAGCAGAACTTAGAAAAGTATAATGTTGTGAAGTACTAGTATGAAATGTCTGGCGTGGGCACTGGGAAGCACACCTTATTTTCAGTTTGTAATGCATTGAAAACTTTGTAATGGCACATGAACTGAAGCATACTCTCATTGCACAGCCATCACTGCAGTGCCAAATTGAACTATGCTGCAGTTAGGTCACAGGTATTTAAACACCATGGGCAAGGAGGTGATGAATGATTTGTGTGATATCTGCTTCGCTTAACAAGTATAGTATACTTAATATGTCAATAAGCAAGCAATTTGATTTAGCACCACGACCTGTCACTGCCACTCCTGGGACTCCTTTCCCTTCAACCACCTCCTGGGCCTCCTCCGTCGGAGCCCCGGCACTGGTGGTCTGTGTGGCAGATACCAAATAACACATTTTAGATACTAGAAATTGCCTCTTAAGTAATAATTATTATTTTTAAATAAACAGCAATACCTCACTACAGTTCAGTTAGCAGTATGTTCTATCAAAACTACCACTTTGGGAGGTTTGTTGGTTGTCATGTTACAAAAGCTAGGTGGTCAAGCCAACAAAAAATGTTTGGTAAGGGAGGGACAGAGCAATGATGACTCTGAGTCATTGAAATACAATGAAGGGGTGTAATGGTCACTAAAGGACATATGATCTTGGTTGCAAATGCAGTGGGATCTCATGCTTTCCTGCCATGGAAACTGATGGTATACTGTATAAATGAATGATGACACAACATTGGGGGGTCTATGGCCATGGCCACTCTCTCATTTTGACTGTTTAAGCATGAGCAAAAAAGCCTTCTCAACAAACTGAATAATAGCTTACTTGGGTATGCATTCTTCACAGTACCAAAAATCAGTTCTCTTAGTCTAACAGTACCACATAACATATACGGGGAGGGGGAAAAGTTACTAAAAAAGCAGAAGAAAGCTACAGACAGGTGGTAATCAGCTACAGAAAAATTAAATTAAGAAATAAAAGGATAAGGCAGGGATAACAAGAATTTAACAAACATGAGATTGAGGAACTGACAAAAGGACACAGTTTAAAAAAATGAACAAGACAACATTATTCTAGTAATGGGGAGAGATGCAAGTTAGGGAAATAATAATACTAGGACTTACTGGGACAAGCAGAACCATTGGCTGTGGCCGCTGCACTGGTTGTGGTGGTGCCACCTGCCATGGTACCCATGGTGGCAGCCCCTTTACCCTGCTATGATGCCTTTGTGCCCTTGAGTGCTGATGTAAGAAATAAAGAAGATACAAAACTAGATTAGTGGTGAAGTTAATCTCCCAAAACATATGACTGGCAGGCAGTAGCTGTATTTTTTTTAATATGTTTTTATTAATAGAAGAAAAACAAGAGAAAATAGTACACATATCGGGTATCATACAATAGGACACATTACAACAGTGGACTGGCAAATAGACTAATAAGGTACAGAGGAGTTCAAGACACCAACATTAGTAAGTACATGGCAGGAGAAAGGACCTCACAATCCGCAACCCCGCTAAGCTGAAGCCATCAGAGTCTGTCCACCCACAAATCAGGATAATTAAGACCAAAGTAGACACCCGAATATGAGAAAAATATCAGCTCAGGATGAACAACCCGCCTCTTGTATAAGAAAGAAAGGAAAGAAAGGAAAGCAAAAACGGCCATAGAAACTAAATAAAAACAAAACAAAAGAACCCCCCCATCCCCCCACCCTGCATCCCTGCAGATGTCTACGGCCTGACCCCACTAGCAGTGTGCCTGTCGCCCCACTAACTAAGTCCTAAAAGTAGGAAAAGAGTGGAGGAGGAGATGTCATAGAGGCTCCCGGGCTCCCCTTCCCCTCGCCAGAAACAGTACGACCCCTACATTCAATCAAAACATTATAAAAGGTAGAAATTAGTAGCCAAACAAATCGGGGAAGTTATAAAAACCGCCCGACTCCCGCATCGTTATAGGCAGCATGTCCCGTTATCCAAGGAAGACTTTATATCAAACCCAGACAGTCAAACTCATCCCTGGCCCTTCCGATCCTTCATTCGAGCGCCCTCCGCTAGAACCGCCATATTCACAGGAGAGTCAAAGCGTTCAGAAAAGTCAAAATCATTACATTCGGAGCGAGTCCAAAGTGTTAGTTCTCGAAATCCACCAATTACAAGGAGATACTCTTCCACCGACAGTAATCCTCGAGAACGTAGTAGAACCAAATGGGAGAAGAAAAATGGGAAGTCAATCCGATTAGTACTGAAAGCGTTCTCCAGGAGTGAAAGATCGGCTGTGTCTATCTTGGGCGGTATCGCTATTGAATAAGTTGAGTTTTCAGTAGGTCCGAGCTCGCAAGCTATTGTTCGGAAGCAGACAAAAGACGCCAGTTCTGGATTTCGCACGGGGCCCTCTTTCTCGAGTAAAACCAAGTAGCTGTATTTTTTATTGAATCAGATCGCCTATTGCCTATTCCTAATTTCCTAAACTTCATTTTGAACTTCTAATGCATTACAACAAATGATCTTTGCTTCTCTGCCCCCCTTTCATGGGCCAACTCAGTTTCTCTTTTCATTGCATACTAAACATTACTGGGAGATTGCGACTGTATGAGCTAAATAAAGAAAGGCACAGAGAATGCAAACTTTCTGATATACTACTATCTTAGTGACAGGACAGAGGAGTATGCATCACTGCTTAAATAATCAGCCCAAGTGAGCGCCGAGGAGTACGGGTAGGTAGAGCCAAGCACCCAGCTAACTCAAGCTGGATCAGATCGGAGTGTAAATTAACTTACTGATGAGTGTGAGCTGCATGTTATTTGAAGAACAAATATTAGCATTTTTAGGAAACACAAAATAATTACGCACCAAGGTCCGCTACCTCAACACACAGCTGGTCCTGATGCCGATCTATTAGGTCTGCCCAATGGTCTGTAAGCTGCTGTCTCGAATGTTCCACCCCAGTAGCGGCATTGTTGTATTCCAACCCTAAGCAGCCAACACTCCCACAGGGAGTATCCTACCTCAGTCCTTATGCCAGCATGAAGGGGAGTTGGCGCTGCACAAAACAAAAAGCGCAGCCATCACCACCTCAGTAAAAATTGGGTAAGGCTGCAACCCTGACCGGAGCCGGTGACCACAAGGTGTGCTACCACACTGGTACTATCGTTTGCTGCCTGTTCTACCATGGGCCTTGTAAAAACAAAAGACGTCGAAAAAAGCCAAGCAGAAAGGAACTAAAGAAAGTGAAACACAAGAAAGAAAGAGAAAAATCACGAAAAAAACCAAAAAGTAAAAAAAGACAAACATGGAAAATACACACACAGAAAGACACACACTGATAAAAAATATATAATAATGAGGGATGGATGAGTGGGATAAGAGGAGGATTGGCACAGATAAAATTAGATTGAGGAAGGCCCAACACTATGCACAGAACAGCATAGAAAGCAGGTAAAACAAAATTGCAGTGCCCATGCGCACCATGGTGTGCAGTTCGCAATGATTTTTCAGTGCAGACCGTGATCCTGGCCAGAAAAAGCAGTGCTAATGGGCAGATAAGCATTCTTCTACTTGTTTGTGGAGTTCCACAGAATCGCATTGAGGTTTTTGAAACTCTGTGGAGTTCATAGTGCAATATTCCGCGAGTTCTGCCCAGGCCTAGTTTATTCCTCTTTCCCATGTGCCCAGACTGGCTATGGGCATACTTTGCAGGAAGACTTTCTAAGAGTGTACCAATGAAAGCTAATAGAATAGAAAGTAGTTTTGATAACAAAATACAGCAAATTATGGGTTGAAATGGGCAAAATGTAAATACTCCAGCACAATGGGCATACTACTGGGAATTTTGTGTCATGTAAATATACCACCCTTCACTAAAATAGTTTCCCCTGCTCTATTTTTTTTTGGATAAATGAATCCTCTCGTCAAACACTGATGTGAGGACACATTTCTTTCTAAAATAAAGCAATAACTGATGGCTTAGCATTTCACGTGATACTTCCAAGATTTCACAAAATTATGCAAAAGACCATATGCAAAAGCCCATATGCAAATTCTTCATACCTCTAATTCTGGGTTGTATTATATTCATTCACAGAAGTATGTTTTCATAATATTTCCTCTTTACAATGTAGGTAAAAAAATATATACCCTTTATGAATCTTAACCACAAAGATCTTTCAAGTGATATGCCACTCACTAGTCCTTACTAAAAACGCATTCCCTTAGTTGTGGAATATGTAAGGATGTGCCCTCTGTAATGGAAACATTGTATTAATTTTAAATGAAAGTGGGGAAGCTTTCAGGATCACAGAGGAACATAACCTAAATGAAGTATGCTTTCAAGATATTGTATTAACTGAAAAAGCAATCTGATTAATACAGATAAAATTAAAATTAAAATACTATTGAGAATCTGGACCTGCCACCACAATGCCTGCAGGAGGTAGATATGTGACTAGAGATCGGCATGGTTAAATTCTTCAGGTAAGGGAGACAACTGTATTTGTGATAGGAGACTGTGTGAAATCATGTGTCTCTGCATATTATCTTTAGGTGGCTCAATTCTGTGGCTCTTTCCTAACAATAATAAATATTGTAATATCAAACAATTTTACTGGCATAAATGAACACAGCTTATAGTTACATTTTATATTTTGCCATGCCATATTTCTCCATTATGTCTCCAGTACTGTCTCCCTGCACCAATCTGCACACAGTGCCATTCTCCCCCAGGTACTCATAGTTTTATCTCTACCATCATGTCTCCATTGTTTACCTCCCCTCAGCAGGTCTTTCAGTTCCATTCACTTCATTAAATCCTCAAATGCGATCTGCCACATCAGGAATTCTGATATCCATTTACATCACATTGCCCCTGCCTACTTTCAACATCAAACCCCATGTCATGCCTCCATCCACCAAATCACTGGTAATGGTGCCCCATTGGATCTTCATTGTCATTTACAACTTTTCATGTCCTGGATTCTTCCTTTTTCCATGACAGTTTAGGTGATGCGCTTCATCCAGTCAGGTACTCTGATGGCATTGGTGCCACATAAGACTGTGTTCTCCTACTACTTAAGGTGCACAATCTCCACCCACCAAATCAGGTGCCCAGTGCCAACTTCCAATCCAGGTCAGCAATGTCTTCTTAATCAGCCTTCAGGTATTATTTCCGATCATCACACTGTTATGCAACATGCACATCAAGTCCCCAGTGGCCATTTGTCAGAGTAGACATGAATGGGCCAAACTACATTCTGAGGTTACCACCAACGCATTCCTCTTATCCTGAACTGTAAACCATTTATCCTATGACAGAAAACTCAGAGGGCTCATTATACACTCTCTCTTCATGATAACATCTGGTAGACAAGCATAGAACTTAACTTACCAGGATTAATTGTTCATGGCATATATGGCAAACTGGGGCATTCAATCTTGGAGGCCCTGACCAATGCTGCATGTGTGATATCACTGAGCTGCATACATTTACTTTGCAGTGTCATTTCAGGGTCCAGTTTGAGATATTGTATACAAGAGAGTGATTCCTTTGAGTCTGTGCCTTGTTATTTCTTGTGTTTTCATTGGCTTTCCTCTGGTCACGTCAGTTGGTGGCTAGCTATTCCGCTCCCTGCTCTTTGGTATTGTCCTCCTTTCCAATTCAATTTATGTACCTCTTTAGTTTCTTTACAAGCTTTTTGGTTTCCTGCTCTCACTATGCTTTGTTTCTTACTCACCTTCTCCTCCTGCAGGATCAGCACTGGTTCTTATTTATGCTTGTTCTGGCATTTGACTTCCAAGAGGCAGATGAGCTGTGCTAATTATTAATTACTGAGACACTTATAACCTGACTTAATGATAGTGAGTTATTACACTCGCTGTGTGATCATCTTTTTCTTTGAAGGTGTTGTCTGCATCTTTGATAAACTTAACATTGAGACTTCTGGGTCCATGAGTCAGTACAATCTCCTGCAACCAAGGGAGTGTTTCTCTTTCTCCTCTACATCTTTCCCTGGCTTCTGAGGTAACACAGTGTCTTCTGGTGTCAGTTTAAGGTAAGGTATATACTGGCTTTGGGTCAACAGGTACTGTGGTAGATCACCAACAACATTCACAACACAAGGTCCACAGTTTTCCAATCTCAAGACGGTCGCAGGCACCCATATCAGATGCAAGACTACCCCTTCCCTATCTTGTCCACAAGGACACTGTCCTTCCATTAGTGTTTCCAGTGCCCCATTAACCAATCAGGTCTACCAATGACACTCCCCATTATATTTTTGGAGATCGATACGTCACTTGCAGATACCACACCTATGCTCCAACATGGTAACTGTAATAAGGATATGAGCCTATTAAAAATGCAGTCTAATTTGGTTGAGGTTAATACCCCTTTATTTATAGGAGGGGACTTTAATGTCCTTCTTGACCCCCAACAGGACCGTTCCAACTATAGCCGCCATATTGTAGCTCCGAGATCCCGACGTGCCATGAAAAACATGATGCACCAGCTTAGCCTAATCGATGCCTGGAGGGTCAAGAAGAGGAGTGGGCCGGGCTTTACATATTTTAGTAAAAAGCATGGTCATGCATCTAGACTAGACTATGTTCTCGTGGATAGATTATGTCTAGACAGATTAGTAGAGATAGAAATATTGCCAAGTATATTATCTGACCATGCCCCTGTGATGTTTATTCTTTCAAAAGGGGTGGCTACTAGAGCGACCACTCCCAGGTGGACTTTAAAACGTGCAGCCCTAAAGGACCCAGATATGGTTACCATGGTTTCTACATCCACTATCAACTATTTCTCTGATAATTGGGGATCAGCGCCAACTGAAATAGTATTGGACACGTATAAGGCCTATATTCGAGGCCAGTTCCACAGCCTGATCTGTTCTAATAACAGGGAACAGAAACTGAAGTTTAAAATCCCATAAGGCAAAATCTCTAGTCTGGGGAGTTTAAGGCAAAAATCACATGTGGATAACTTACCGAAGATCCAGGTACATCTAGAATGCCTTCGATCTGAATATCGAGGGTTGTTGGACCAGAAGGTCAAAGCACAGTGGGCCGCGTACTTTATGGAAAACTATGAGTACGGAGAAAAAGCAGGGGCAATCCTGGCCAGTAAGATCAGGGCAGACCGGGTGAGAAATAACATCAACAAATCAATTATCGATGATCAGGGCACTGTGTCTTGCAAACAAGAGGACATGAAAGAATGCCTCCTACCATGTTCTCTGAATTATACAAGGAAGAACAGTCTCCAAGTGCTACAAATGCACTTCGGTGGCTAGAGAGCAAGGCCCTACCTAAATTGACTGATGAAGGGCGCGAGATCTTGAATGGACCATTTACGAATGAAGAAGTTAGTCTTCACATAAAAAAGATAAAAAATAACAAAGCAGCCGGCCCTGACGCCCTCCCTGGTGAGGTATATAAAGTATTTCAGCATGCTTTACTCCCAAGACTCTGTGAACTTTTTAACTACGTATACAGCCTGGAGGGTAGGGCACCACCATCTTGGAAGGAGTCTACAATTGTTCTTATGCTAAAACCAGGGAAGGACCCTCTTAAGGCGGACTCTTTTCGGCCAATCTCCCTGTTAAATGCGGATTATAAAATCTTTACCAATATTTTGGCGGGGAGATTGGCCAAACTGGTTCCCCTACTCATTAATTCCGACCAAAAGGGCTTTATGCCTGGTAGGCACATCCATGAGTTGACTTCGCAGTTGATTGGCAGCATTGATTTGGCAGTGGCACGGTCGGAACCCCTGGCAGTGGCTGCATATGATGCTGCTAGGGCCTTCGACCGTGTCAACTGGGGCTATCTATGGGATGCTCTGAACGTTATGGGGTTTGGGACAATCTTCCCCCATGTACTGAGAGGCTGCTATGAAGGTGCTTCGGCTAACATTTTGTTGAACGGTCTATTGACATCTCGTTTCAACATCAGTAGGGGGACAAGGCAGGGGTGTCCTATTTCGTCCCTCCTGTTCAATCTCTACATTGAGCCCCTGGCATAAGCGTTGAGGTTGGACGATCAGATAACACCGTTCAAAGTGGATGATTACAGCTGTAAGCTTGCATTATACACGGACGATCTGATGGTCTACACAAGCAATCCGGCAGAGGTATTCCCCAAAGTAGAGGAGATAATGTCTGATTTTGGTCAACACTCAGGCTACCTTATCAACACTTTAAAAACTGAAACAATGTGTTGGTGGATTAACAACTGGCAAAGAGTCCAAAGTAGTCAGTATAGATATCTGGGCATATTAATAACTCCTGACCTAATCAATATACCCCAGATCAATATAAAGAGGGTGACCAAGGATATTGATCAGCTGTTTCTGAGATGGCAGAACCTCCCTCTGACGATATATGGCCGAGTCAATCTGGTTAAAATGGTGATTTTGCCCAAGTTAACATACCTTTTTAATACGATACCCTTGCCTTTTTCAGATAAAATGCTTGGTAGAATTCAGGGACAAATTGAAGTTTCATCTGGGCCAATAAGAACTCCAGGCTATCGTGGAAGAAACTGAAAAGAAGACTGTTAAAGGGGGGTCTTGCTCTTCCAGATGTCCTGGGGTATGCTCTTGCTTTCCAGCTAAAAAACATCCGCAGTCTCCTCTCTAACCCAGACGAATCCAACTGGGGAAAGATTTTAGGGATCATGGCTCGTCAGGAAGGAGGAGGGCCCGGTTTTTTGTATAAGTTTGGGGCTCCAAAGTTCTATAAAAAGGTACGTCTTAAGGTTCTGAAACTGGCACTTTTAGTTTGGACTAGAGTAAAGGCAAGATGGGGCATAAAATATTATTCTGACTTAGCCCCAATTTGGGAATCCCCTGGCTTACCAATATGCCTTAAAGATAGTCTTTCTATTCCTATCAGGAGGGCAGGAATAACAGTGTGGTCTGACCTGGTAATATCGGAAGGGGTTCTTCCTTGGGAGGTGCTGAGGTTGAGGATTGGAGACTCCTTCTCCAGATTCAAATACATACAACTTTGTTCCTGGTTCTCTGTAGAGAAGGTCAACATTTGCGGTAATTGGGACATTGAATCTGCCCTTTTAACACCGGGGTATAGGAAAAAAGAAGTGGGTTATTGGTATAGAAGTATGCTTGAGGTTGAGGAAGGGCATACACCATCGTTGCATATTGTTTGGAACTCATCTCCCTTAGAGGTTGCTTCAAGTACATTATACGAAACATCTCTCCAATATCTCTACAGATTCGTTAGGTCTGCCTCTCTCAAGAAAAAACATTTCTGTGCCTTTAATAGGCTGTATTACACCCCCAAAAAGATAGCTAAGTTTGCCTTATCGCCATGCTGTTGCCCTAGATATGGATCACTAGAGGCGGACAATATCCATATATTCTATGAATGTCCCAGCCTAGACCTTTTCTGGGCCAATGTAGAGGGCATTATAAGGTTAAAATTAATTTGAACACAGTTAGAATTTTTTTTGGGTTAGACACGGATCTTGTTTGTAGGTTTAGGGAGACACAGGTGGCTTTATTTTTTAACCTTGTCCTTGTTGCTCGTAGAGAGATTTGTAAGATCTGAAAAGACCCGAGCCCCCCCCCCCTGTACGAGAGTTGGCTTAGAGCTGTATTGAGAATCGCACGTTTGGAAGTTGGTATGACACAAAATGTAAATAGTACGGTGTGGGAACCCCTGATAGAGTGGTGAAAAGAAATGAGGTTGGTCTAAAGCCTCAGGGTCCTATGATTACACCACGCCCTGAACAAATGGGCGGGCCGGGCCGGCCTAAGGCATAAGCAACAACCTCAGCCCGAGGCGCCCAGGATAGAATTAGGGCTGTCAGTGTTTATTTGTGTTTGCCAACGGTGAAATGAGGACCCCAAAAAATATATTTAAAAAAAATAAAAATAAATAAGGATAAGAGCCACAGTTGACCACTTTTGGTTATGGGTCTTGCAATAAATATAAGATACACCTGCAAAAATATAGTACATAGTTGAAGTTACCTTTGTATAGCATGATCATCAGCTCACAATCATTTAAAAAATGAGACACAGCATAGTGCTGTAGCCATCACAAAAATGCATTTTATGTAAAAAAAAATGGAGGCTTCATTAATCAAATGTATCTCTATTTGAAAAGGCTTCAGACATAGGTTTCTTAGTTTGGACTTAAAAACTCCCCATTATTTCATGAGCAGTAGAATAAGCATAGGTATAGAATATTTTAAATACTTTTAGGCAATTCCATTACTTTGAGTCTACCCTTCCTTATTACTGTCATGACTGGGTAAGGTGAGTCGGTCTCTCCTAGACAGGCCTCCCATTGTCATATTACTCCTCTTGCCTAATACAAAATAATTATGGTAGCCTCATTTTCCTGAATGTTGCTACCAGCACAAACTACCCAAAAGGCACATCACAGCCCTCCTCGTCAGACTGACTCACTTACCTTATGAAATGTATTTAGAAAGACTGGCCTCGGAGTCACAGAACTAAAGCTATAACTGGATGTGGAATACCAGAGCAACCACTGAGATGGGGTTCCACACCATCTCAAAATTGGCACCAAAGAGATCACGCAGACTTCAAACAGATGAGGCAACTGTGGAGAATATTTAATTCAGTACAATGTTGCAGAGACAACCACATTGTACCCACTTTGGTATTGCACAAAGAATCGTATTTCTAAATCTACCCTTCCTACTGGTGATTGTATCTGAAAAGGTGTAACTAAAATAGTTTGCATTAACAAAACAATACATTCCTGTTTTGCAGCTGAGACAAAATGTCCACAGAGAGACTGAAGTGAGGTAGTTTCCATGCCAGAGCACTAGTAGGAGAGTGCTTGTCTCAGACAATGAGCAATTCTAGAATTTAATGGGTGTTGTTTTTATAACCTATGAGTTAATGCTGTAGGAACTGTCTCCCCTTGGACTGCGAGTGCAAAGCCAGGGCATGCGCCTGCCACTGTTCAACCACAAACATGCAGTGTGTGTTCTGTCAGAGCGTGTACACTACTTCCATAATACATCAAAGCACACCTCCACGATCTGCAGCCTCGCGGCGCTATGAACTATCCGATCCCTTGTGTGTATCTGGCATCATGTTTACCATTAAAACCAGCAACTCAAAATGATTGTCACTAGTCACGCGAATAAAATGTAGAAACCTTAAATGAAGGAAAGAACTGATGTTTAGTAGCTAATTGATTGACTTGGGAGCAAGATGTAAGCAGTTCTAATCCTTGGTTTTCGGACACCAAGGGCCTCATTTATGAAGGCCTTGCGCCACTGGTGCGTCACTTTTTCCCATTTTAAAAGTGGCGCACCGGCGGCGCAAGACCTTCATAAATAAGGCCCCAAGTTTTGTGACCTTGGGCTAGCAACGTTTTCACGCGCATTCTTTTTGCGTTGCATTATGCAGTTTGTTTACTGCTACAACGATACTTAACCCCTTCCGCGCTCATGACGAGCTGAGCTCGTCATGAGTTACACCGCTTGTACGCTCATGACGAGCTGAGCTCGTCATGTAACGCGGCTTTTCGCAAAACGCAGCGCGCAGCGGGAAAACCGCTAGCGCGCATGCGGTTAAACATCTACTGGCCAAAAAAAATGTCATATGAGTCAAGGCATTTTGCCATTGGATTCACCTAGAGCCTCAGACTGGGTGGTAACAGAAAAAGCTTTGATAACTGGGGAAACAGCTAAATGCGCCTATAATATTGTCAAACATATTATGCCTAGGAGAAAGCAAATCGACTGGTAGATTCCCCAGCACATTTAGCACGACCTCCGCAAATCCTAGCGTTTTCCATTACCACATATCTCTCAACCAGGGGCTGCGTTACGTGATCCAGTGGAAATAATTAACCCAGTCCTGGTTTTTCATGTGCTTTTATATGTTATTTTGGGCAGTTTTATATAGCGCAAACTCGACATGAAGGTATTGGAGTGCTTTAGATGAGCATCAGTTACATTACACAATGACACATTCATTTTTTGGTAGGAACGGGATTAACCCCTTCGACGCTGATGACGAGCTGAGCTCGTCATGAGTTACGCCTCTCGTACGCTCATGACGAGCTCAGCTCGTCATGTAACGCGCGTTTTTAAAAACCGACGCGTACAGCGGGAAAAGCCGCCGCGCGCATGCGGTTAAGGGATTTGCCCAGAATCACAGGATGTTGAGCTGACGCCCAAATTCGAGTCTGGTTCTCCAGCTCCAAAGTTGTTAGCTCTGGCCGTTACGCCACCTCCTCTCCCTGTAGTCCTGATAATTACATTATACAACCAGGAGTAGTACTACCAAATTGCAAAGAATTAACACTGGCTGGACAAGTAGCTCACACACCAAACTGAGATTCTTCAGCCCCTTGGACTTAAACAGCTTCAACAATCACAGACACTTTTTATCTTTTTGGCACTCATTTAATTGTCGTTGCTAGTCTGCCTTAAAACATGCAGGGGATTCTGACAATCAACTGAGTTTAGGGAGAGTAATTAGAGGCAGTGAAAATGAGTGGAAATCTGAAATGATGTTGCATACTGTGATCTTCAGCATGGAGGGTGCTCTTCTCAAGGATAGTGCCCGGCGCGACCACTATCGAATCCAGGCTCTAGGGGCCTTATTTATAAAGGCCTTGCGCCGCCGGTGCGTCACTTTTTCCCATTTTAAAAGTGGCGCACCTGCGGCGCAATGCCTTCATAAATAAGGCCCTAGGAAAGTAGCAAATGAGCGTGTTGGAAAAAATATCCGAGGATGTCCTTACTCAGCCAGAAAACCAGCTGCGAGCCTTCAATGAAGGGGCAGGACATTTCATCTGAGTGGCATATAAAACAATCATTTGAAATGAAATAGTGGTCGTATTTGAGCTATTGGCATTGTAAATAACAATGCCTTTTATTTATGTGTTTTGAAAACCTGCAAGTGGTCCGTAAACAGGACCTTTGTAGCTATAGTCATTGCTTAAGATAAGCAAGAATGGCAGTAACTGCGCCTCTTTTACTGCCAGCTTTGCTTCTCTTAAGCAACGACTATAAGTACAAAGTGTGTGTTTACGCACCGCTTGCAGGTTTTCAAAACACATTTATAAAAGGCATTGTCATTTATAATGCCAATAGCTCAAACTCTCGCAAATGCAAGACCTATTGTATTGCAAATGCGTGTTTTAAATTTGCAGTTCCGCTGAATGTGTATCTATATGCACAGCAATCCTTTCAAAACCAGAATAAAAGGTTGGCACACTAACCATTTTGCGCACCACTTGCCATTTCTGTTTATTTACATTTCAACACAATGGCTAGGTCGAAGTAGTTTGGGAAATGCCGTAATCACAGCATGGACACATGAATAAAGATCAGTATTACATATGTAAAGCATGTCACACACAAACTAAGAACAAACTTGCAAATACAAAGTACATTATGTGTTTGTGGAACCAAAATTGTTTCCACCATCCCTACTAAAGTGCAAGTGCGATTAAAGGGGAATTTTGCAAGCTCATTCATTATTGCCCATACTCTGGGGCATATTACCAAGCAATAGCGATAATTATCGCTATTGCTTGGTTAGAGACAAAAATTTACCGCTAAGCTGCGGCGATTTTTATCGCAGATAAACCTTGGTATTACCAAGGTTTATCGCAAATGCGATAAAAAACGGCCGCAATGCATGAATATCGCTGAAAAGTCAGCGATATTCATGCATTACCGAGCTAATGCTCTTAGCCATGTTATCCACCTCCCATTGGATAACATGGCTAAGAACTGCTCAGGGCAGGTGTTAGCTTTAGGAGATATTCGCGCTTAGCGCGAATATCTCCAAAAGTTGGTAATAGGAGATAGCGATGTTAGCGACTGTTTCCAGTCGCTAACATCTTGGCACGCCCACTTTGCATGTCATTAGTGATAAATATCACTGACATGCAAAGTGGGACCCGAGATGGTCGCTATCTCCTACTAGCTGTCGCTAACTGGTGTTAGCGACAGCTAGGTAATAGGGAGATAATTTTATCTCCGCTTTTTTGGCTTTTAAAGCCAAAAAAGCGGAGATAAACCCCCTTGATAATATGCCCCTCTGTTGTTTAGCAGTGCCGATCTTAAGACATACACTCCAACGGCATCCCTCCCAAACGTTAGTCATTGTTCTAGCCAATTAACAATGACATATTTGATTACTTACTGCCCTAGTTGCCATTCCCATGTATCATATCTGTTATTATGCACAATTAATTACATTAGAAATGTTTAAATGTTTTCAATATTTTTCACAGATACATGTGGGGACAAGGGCATGATGTTGTTGTAGTATGGACAATGAATTCTAAATGTCCTGATTGCCACCCATTGCATTCTGAATGCTTCTATGGCAAAACCAAACACAAAACAATTTAAAATCATGTTCGGTGAACAATTTAAAAGTGTAGTTCTTATGGGAGATACCACTGCCAAAATGAGGACGAATGATGTTCATAAGCTTTTGTTCTAGACACTTTTCTTGATGCCTGCACTGAAATAGAAACTAACAATTATAAACCAAATATATTTAGCAATCTCCTATCAACATTCGGACTGACAGTCTCCAATGATATATCAAAGATCGAGTCGAACATGGATGACAAAGATGTACATTTATTAGTGGAATCCTCCATTTCTCTGCAGAATTGGAAACCACAAACTAATTGAACAAAAGAAAATTAACACTATTACCTGGCTCTTCTCTCTACTTGACTCTCCACATCTTTGACAACATTCTTAGTATTAGTGGAATTGACAGAAATGCATATGATAGCCTCATTATCCAAGGACTCTATAATGCATCTGTCACTGTTGCTTTTGAGCCAAGAAAAAGAAAAGAAGAAGATTGTTCTGTTGTCATGCAAACATACTATAGGAAATTGGGTTACTATTTGGGGGGCAAAACCTTACTCAAGCAGCAGCCACAATCCCTGTTAGGCTGAAGGCACAAGCAACCCCAACTGAAGCTTATGTAAAGTTTATGAAGCACTGCAAACAGTAATAACGTGAAAACACAACAGAAGACAAATCCCACACTAATTTAGACAAATAGAGTAAGATGTAATAAATTATTTCACATCAAAATGACAAAAATCCAATCATTATAACCGGAGATATGTAATTTTAAGGTTTTAGGTAAGTATAACGCCTACAAGCACAAAGCAGCACAAAGCAGCACAAAGCAGCACTCGCGGCTATCTGATTGTGCGAGACTGGGTGAAAGTCATAAATTCAGGCTGACCTCGGTGGAGCACATACTAGATAAAGGGACCAGGTCAATCCTGTGAAAAGAGTTACCTTCAAAAGTCTAGCACAAATAATTATGTTTGCGGTGGAGGGAGCCACAAGGAACAGGGAGAGCATTGTAGGTGGTTATCTATGTAGTACGAAGAGCAGGCCAGGAGTTGCAGTTCACTGTTGCTGTACCGGAAAGATCCTGTTGGGCGTTGCAGAAGGTCATTGGTAGAGATTCGTGTTGGTGTTAGATGCTGTAGCAATGTTGTAGCGTGAAGTGCAGATCTTGCATTGCCAATAGTCAGATTCACTGGAGCCTCGCATTGACGGGCGGCATAGGTGGTAAGATCTTGGTGTGAACAGGCCTGTTTGTGGTCTTGAAGAGCAAAGAACTTCAGGATTTCTCCTTATCATGGCGAGGGAGCTTAATGTATTCCACACCAATCTAATTGTCCAAGTCCTGAGTGGCACCTAATGGAGATCAGAATCTCACCACAGCAGAGGCCAGCAGTGTACAGGCAGATCCAGTTGCAAGTTCGGTCAGCAGGTCAGCTGGGCAGATGCAGTGAGGCCTGTTGAGCTTGTTATGTCCCTGTAGCTCAGAACAGGAGGTCATTTAGCTGACCCTTGAAGTCCCTTGAAGTCCCTTCAGCCTGGGATTAAGGGGTGCAGGTGCAGTCTTCCTCCTAAGCAAGCAGGGAAACAAGCAGCATAGTAGCAGGGCAGCAGAGTAGTAGTAAATCAGGCAATAGAGCAGCACAGCAGTCCTTCTTCTTTAGTTGTCCACAGGTCCAGAGGTGTTCTGAAAAGTAGGGTCGGAGGGTCCAAAAGTAATACTTGGTGCCAGCTTTGAAGTAGGAGAAGATTCTGCAGTTTTCCACCCCTAGAGGTGTTTTGAATCTGCTGCCTCCCTGTCCTGGCCTCAGGTCGGCTAGGAGCACAAAAGACTAATGGCAAACCCTTTGTCAGTGTGATGAGGCAGAGGCTTTGCGATGTGCAATTGTTGTAGGTGCCAGCTCTATCGCCCCATCAAGGCAGAGATGGTCCATCCTGCCAACACCTATTACCCTTGGTTTAACTGTCTGAGAGTAATACACAACAACCAACTGCCAGCTACACCTAGTCATGTGACCCCATTATTTAGGCACCAAATGGTTGGGACAAGAAAATGCCAATTTTCTAAAAGTAGCATTTTCCAGAATTGTAACTTAAAATCTAACTTCACCATTATGGAGGGTTTTAAATTCCCATTCTCTGGACACCAAACTCAAAATTCCTACCTGTGAGAAGTTAGCCTGGTATATGATGTCCACTATTCTAGTGGGCACCTTGCACCAGTCTAATCAATCGACCCTTATTGATGGTAGGTTATAAAGTCAACCTTATAGAAAGCTATCCTAGGGATAGCTGTGAAGAGTAGCCTTCAGGCTAAGACTTGGAGACGAGTTAAGCACGTTGTTTTACCATTTATAATCTCTTGAGTACCAAGCAAAAGCACACCACCCAAGGTATATATCAAATATATATGTATTTATTCTAAACACAACCCCTCTGGACTCTTTATAAGGTCAGAGGTAAAAGTACAACACAAGGAACTTAATTAGCATATGATAAGTTGCACAGTATACGTTTTTCCCTAGGGTCTTCACAAACCATATACTAAAATAGTGGTATAAGAGCCACATGAGGAATGAAAGCAGGCCTAGGGCCTGTGGAATCGCTGGGGCTACTCAGAACTACCAAAGGTTAGGATGTAGGAGGCCCACGGGAGACGTGTGCAGTGTCTAAACACACCTGCGGGTTACCATTGACTTTCTATGGGAAACAAACAAGTTACAATTTTAAAGATTAAGGGTACAAGGAGGGGAACTGCGATGGAACCCTTTTAGACTAGGACACTTGGAGAGTCAATACCCACAGGAGCACCAGAGTACTCGTGTTACCTCACCCAGGGACGCCAAGTGCCTTTTCGTGTCGGGTTTTGTATTCGATTAGAGAGCTGCGAAGAAGTGCTGCAGGCGACCAGAGGAAAAGTGTCCGGGTGGATCCAAAGGGTGGATTAGAGATGTGAAGAACCTGAAAGCAAAGGAGACAGAGACTGGGCCACTAGCCATGTGACCAGGGCAGTGATAGAAAGATGCCACCAGATGTCAGGTGATTTCAGGTGAAAAGGTGAAGTTTGTCTCTTCAGCCACAAGGTCCAGGAGGTGTCAATGACAACCAGAATCTGTATTCGAGCTGTCCCACAAAGGATCTAGTTGACTGTGGTGTCTGTATCTGCATTGAACCTAACAAGACTTAGCAAATGCAACCCATGCAGGATGCCAAGATTGGCTTCGGTGCAGACCAGCAAGATCTGTGGAACTTCTCCTTTGCAGGTAAGTTGGAGCAAGCCTGGTGCAACCAGGAAAGCAAGTTGAAACAAAGGTTGGTCTTCTTGGGGGCCCACTAGCCAACGGACTAGGAACCAAGAAGACGCATCAAGCTGAAATGGACAAAGTGGGCCCACTGGACACTCGTGCAGTGTGGTCCTCTGAGCTTTGGTGCAAAAGGTGCTCAAGGCTGCGGCTTCAAGCACCCCAATGCACAACTTCAGAGTACCTCGGGTAGTTGATGCAGGTAGCAAAACGCAGGATGTCCAGAAGTTCCGGTCCCACATCTCTCGTGTCCACCATGGGTCTCAGCTTTGCTGGGAGTGAAATTCGGGTCAGAGATGTCTGGAAGTCTATGTCATGTATCACAGATCCTTCAGGGTCTGGCGGGAGCCTAAAAAATGCAGACCAGCAAAGATGCTGTTGGTACCTGTTTGAACAGGGTGGTCACTCCTTGACCACAAGGGAGATTTATTCCATCTTCCAGTCGAAATGGAATGTCGAAGGCCCAGGATATATGTTGCAGAGTTTCATCCAGGGAAATCTAAAGTTGTAGGGACTGGGGTTCTATACTTATGGTAAGTTTAGGGGTTGGACTAACTCTAAGGTCCGTCCTATGGATGGACCTGGGGTGGGGGTGGTAACACCATTTCCCCTTTCTCCAGTTTTGCGCCAGAGCTGAGGCTGAGTACCCCAGCAACCGGTTTGAACTGGGAAATGCATGGAGCACCTTGTGTGCCCCAGGCAGTGTCTGGAAAGCATTCACTGAATGCAGCCCTCCCTGCCCCAATACACTAAGAGCGTGTCTGGAGAGGTGCCAGCACCTCCCTGGACAGGAAACCTATCGTCCAGGCCTCCCCTGCCGGAGTTTCGTCCAACAGCAGGAGGGCAGACTTGTGTCTGTGGCAGCAGCATGCATTTTGTGATGCTGAGGCTCTGTTTAACGTTAACCGGGTAAACCAGTAACTACATGTCTTCTCCCTCTAGAAGGGTGGAATGCTACCCCCACCACCAGAACTGGTGGGAGGATAGTATTCCAAAGTGTTTGACACCTTACATGACATGTTTTGATAAAGTCAAACCAAAGTTAGCATTAACCGCAAGGATTATAATTTATTTATTTAAGAGTATATGGTATGGCTATATCATAGAACAGCTACAAGGAGATGGTTCCGAGAGAGGCTCAGCTCATGCTAGGGCACCCCCTCACTTAAAACCAAGCACTCTACCTCCAGGATTGTCGAGGACTGCCTTAGGAGTGGCTTATAGGTGTATATGTGTCTATATATGTATATAGATATAGGTATACTATAACTAAGTAAGGGGTGATTAAACAACTTTACCCAGGCTGCAAGAACAGACCTGTGGAGCCAGTCTGGAAGGGAAACGAGGGGTGGCACAATACATGCTGCAGCCCCTGGTAGGCCTAGGGTTCACCTATGTCCTGGGTACCTAGGGTACACTATACAGGGGCTCACAATGGTGACCTGTACCCAATCTGGTATGTACCTAAAGTACATGGTATCAATTTAGAGAGAGAACAGCTGGGCTGTGGGCCTGATTAGCAGGTCCACAGCCCCACTAAAGTTCAAAAACCAGAGAAACACAGCAAACAGTGGGGGTAACCATAGGAAGCAGACCCTACTTTTCTACACTAACTGCCGCCAATTATATGTTATCACTTATTAAATGTAATAGGTTAACCCAATGTTATCCTATCAAGAGTTAGGCCTCAGTGTACTAAAAAAGAAAAATGAGTACTTTTTTACTACCAGGACTGTAAAAGTTAAAAATACATATCCAACTCTTTATGTGCACTTCATGTGCTGTGTAGGCCCTACCCTAGGGGTGTCATTTATGTATTTAAAAGGAAGCTTTGGGCCTGGTAGAAAGTTGGTTTTGCCAGGTCGAGATTGCAGCTTAAACTGCTCACTCAGGCTGCAATGGAGGGCCAGAGACATGTTTATGTTATAATGTTAATGTTATAATGAGTTTTGTATAGCGCTCAGCTACTCCGAGGAGCGTCCCAGCGCTTTGAACACACAGCGGTGCAGAGCAGAAGAAAGCAGACAAAAACCTACTGAAAAAAAAGCCAAGACTGAAGGTCCTTCCTAAATGCCAATAGATTTCCATTCATCCTAAGAGACAGAGGTAGGGCATTCCACAGCTGTGGTGCCAGGCATTTAAAGGAGCGGCCGCCGCAACGGGCACGCCTGAAAGCTGGAATGAAGGCCAAGGAGGATGATCTAAGTGACCTGGATGGCTGATAAAACTTCATCCGTTTGCTGATGTATTTAGCACCCGTGCCGTGAAGTGCTTTAAAGGCCAGAGTAAGCGCTTTAAAAACGATGCGCTTTCTGATAGGAAGCCTGTGAAGAGTTTTTAGAAGGTCACTAGCACTAGATCTCCGCTGAAGGCCAAAGATGGCACGCGCGGCAGAGTTTTGGACAATTTGCAGGCACGTTTGGAGAAATCCCGGAAGACCAAGGTACAGCACATTGGCGTAATCTAAACGAGAGCCTATCAATGCCTGCACAGTAATTCTTCTGTGGTACAGAGATAATAGGGGCAGGAATTTCCTAAGCATTTTTAGGAGACCAAAGCATTTGCCCACTAGGCCCAGTACCTGAGGTTTCAGGGTGAGGCCATTATCGACCTGAACGCCTACATTTTTGGCCACCGAAAGGCTACTTAAGTCGGTGCAGTAAATGTGTTGCAGGCTCATAGTAATATTTAATTTAAGGCCCTGGCTACATGTAATATTGTTTTAATTCTTTCTTATAAGTAAATTAAATGTACCAATTGGGGTTAAGCCAATTTTACAATGTTTAAAGGAGATAGTACGGGCACTTTAGCACTGGGTAGCAGAGGTAAAGTGCACAGAGTCTTAAAAGCCAACAAAATTGTTTTCAGAAAACAGTAGGGTCAAGGCAAAAAGGTTGGGGCTGACCCTGCAAAAAGGACCACGTCCAACATGTATGTAACATTGGAGTTCAGAGTCTCTAACAAATTTCCTGAAAGACTTGAAGGGCCTAAGAGAAAATGTGGGATGATGGCAAATTTTTGATTTGGGGTGTCTCCTCGCACATTCTGCCTCTGCTTTTAGGGATTGAAAATAAATTCTGTCTATGACAAAATCTGAAGCACTAACTGGTCCAAGGAATATGAGCCCGTCCAAATCTGGTGATTTTCATATTTTTTGAGTTGTTGTATTGTGTGTTTGAACTGCCATATGAGATCCCCGAATCAGATGAGAAAATGAAAAAGTGCTCCCCCCAAAAAAATACTCTCACTTTCCTCCAATTTGATACCTCTCTTGTCTGAATATTTAAGTATTTACCATGGGGATTCCGAATTCCAAACTCCAAGTGCAGCCCTCAAACCCTCTTGCTGGCATGCATGCCAAAGACTAAGGTATCTGGTAGGCAAGAGATGTCTCCTTCAATTGTTTGATCGGATAGAACACAACAAGAGAATAATTTTATCTTGTGACTGGAATTCTTTTCTTGAAGTGTAATAATGCTGAAATCCTGAAGAGAAATATATACACATGCCTATAAAGATGATGTCTTTGATCCAGCGTGGCTCTTAAACAACCCTCCAATCTATCACAAAACACTCAGGAGCTATCATACTTCTCTCGTCGGTGGGGCCCATAGCACCGCAAGTCACTCATTCACACAATCACACTGCTCCCAAGATCAGTGAAAACAAGAGGACGAGCTGCTGGACAGCGGAGTACCCTATTCATCTACAATTTTAAATTCTATACATTATATACATATGCATTTTTTTATGGATGTGTCCATTGTCCTTAGGTTCATAAGAAATAACATCAAGGCACCCCACTGTTTTGGTCGATGGACCAGCTAGTAGAAGTTAGTTGATGGAAAATCCAGACCAGCTTAATTTACTATGTCTCATTTATCTTTATTTCTCTTATTAATTCAATTATTTTTGTCATGACTTTAAATATAAATTTCTAACTTTTATTCATAGATTTTATTAAAACATTTCTATAAGATGTATTCGAAAAGAAAAATGATTTCAATAAATTTGACATTTATTAGTAAACAAATTAGAAATAAGAAATTTGAATGTCATATTACCGATCTTCTTCGGAAGAAGGAAAAGAACAGGAATAAACGACACACGCTCCCAAATCTGCCTGTCTATCTTTCTCGATGTCTACCTTCCATCAGGACTCCGCATTCAATTCTATATCCCATCAAACGTTAAAGTCAGGAAAAATGTCAAAGTCTTTTGCACCCAAAAATCATTCAGTCCGACAGCATGTCGTGGTGCAAAAAGTAAATTCAGGAACAGCTTTTTTTCTCTCTTTTGTGCTGGTTCTTTTATACCCTTTTTCACTAACTATCGAACTAAAATTTGAAATTTTAGGGTCCATACTCATTCCTCATTGGTCCATTAGAGGGGTGGTGAAGATCACCTCATCTCCTCATTTGTTTGAATATTTTTATTGTTACAAAATGCAGACATCAAGCCATTAGACAATGCTTGTACAGTGACTAGGCAACTCAACTGAGCATGTTTCATGTCCGTTCTCTTGGACATGCATATTGTGAAAGAAACAACAGTCATATCTGACTTAATAACAGATCAAAGTAGTCTACTTGGCAATAGTTACAGATACAGTCCATATTACAACGGATAACAGAAGCAACAGTGGTCGCTTGTCCACAGGAACTATTAACTGCTTCTACATATCTCTTCTCCGGAGTGGCATCGTGAGAGCACTTGTTACATCATACAGGTAATAGCAACTTTTCACGCATATACCCTTGGTATTATACATATTCAAATCTTACTCCTAGACTCAATAAAACAATGAGTGACAATATTTAACAAATCATAGAGACATAGAAACAGGAGACCAAGTGCCCGCAAATGAACAGAGTATACGTGTATATGCACCACTCTAAGGATAGGCGGTTTGGGGCGGTGGAAGCAAGTGTGTCCGGTATTATGCCATTGCAAGGGTTGATCGGAATTTCCTATAGGGAATGTGTCGGGGGGCGGGGGGCCAGCGCGGAGCAGAGGGGGGGTTCGAGGGGGGGGCAGAGCAAGAGCGAGGGCAGAGGGGAGGTCAGCGCGGGGGGGGAGAGAGAGAAGGGGCTCTGGGGAGGAGCAAGGTGGGGTTCGTGGGGAAGTCGCTGGCGACAGAGTGATCAACGTCAGTTGGGCATCTAAGTAATGCCCAGTTGCTGACACGATTGGTGATGTGCGGACAGGGCGGCGTCCCAATCCTGTGCTATAGGGTACATGCGGAGCCCCGCCGTTTCTTCTCTATGTAGCGCCACACTCTCCGCCCTGGCCCAGTTATTAAAGGAATTGCGCCAGTCTACCGCTCGGGGGGGCATTATTCTTCCAGTGCTTGGTAATGAGGCGCTTCGCTGTTATCAGTCCCAGGTCCCAGAATCGATCCTGAACTTTCGTTTGTTTAGTTCGCCAAAATAGTCCCAGAAGACAGGCTTCCCATGTGTGTGGCAGGGAGCCCCCCGTCGCTGCCGACAATGAGGTCGATACCGCTACCCAGTAGCTACAGAGGGGAGGGCACCCCCAGAGGACATGCAACAGATTTGCATCCAATAGTCCAAACCTGGGGCATGCCGAGGTGATGAGGCCGAAATAGCGATTTAGCTTATCCGGAGTCAGATATGCCCGGTGCACTATATAATATTGGATTAACCTAAACCGTGAGTTTTGCGGAACATTGCCTGCCCCAGCTAGTATCATTGCCCACTGCTTATCGGACCAGTCGTGACCCCTATCCGCCTTCCACTTGTCTCTCAGTTTTTGGGACAAAAATTGCGTGTGGTAGTGCAGCGCTTGGGCAAGCCAGTGCACTACATGGGAACCGTTTCCCATCACATGCAGATATTGCACCAGTAGGTGCGTGGGCAGCTCCTCAGAGAGGTCACCCCAGGCCCTCGTCAGTGTGTAAAGGAGTTTTGCGTGGACCAAGAATTGTCCTGGCGGCAAGTCAGTGTTAGCTGCCAGGATTTCGAAGGAGAGAAGAGCACCCTCCTCGTACAGATCTCCCAAGCCCTCCAGGTCCACTGACGTCCAGCAGTTCAGTGCAGTCTCCGTTAGTGTTCCTCCCTCCCAGGGCGTACCCAAGAGTGGCAGATTTGGGGCTTAGGGCTTTATAGAAGTCGTGAGTTTAAGGCTCCTCACAAAGCATTTCCTCGCCACCGCTAAGTGTATTTGGTCGGGGCAGCGGCCCTTCGCTAAGGGATGGAACAGCGCATGTATCTGTGGCACAGTCATCACTGAATCCATTGTGGCCAGATCGTTTAAGTTCCTGCCACTTAGCCAGTAAGTGACCCATTGCAGTTGTGCCGCTAAATAATACAGTTCCTGGTTAGGGACTGCCAATCCACCAGCTTCCGCATAGAGGGTTTTCAACGCTACCCGAGGGCGCCCCTTGTTCCAAATTAGGCGTCTGGTTAGGGTTTCAAGTTCTCGAAAGATACGGGTTGGGACGTACACTGGTAGATTCGCATAATAGTATAGCAGTTTCGGGAGTACAATCATTTTCGTGAGTGTGACTCTGGCTGGGACATTTAGCGGGAGAGAGTTCCAGAATGTGACCTGAGCCGACAGTGCCGAGATGGCCCTGACCAGGTTGCCCTCTAGTAAGTCAAGCTGGTCGCGGTAAATTCGGATCCCCAAATATCGGAAGACAGTCGGGTACCATTTGAGCCTCTCCCCCATTACCTCAACATCGCACTCTGGCATGTCAGCTGCAAACGAATACACTCCGGATTTCACCCAACTCACGCGCAAACCCGACATGTCACCGAACGTTCTGAAGATGTCGGTGAGATTGCGCGGTATGCAAGTTAAGTCTCTGACATAGATCAACAAATCGTCAGCATACAGGGACACCGAATGCACCCCGTCTGCCAGTTGGATACCCCAATCTTCTCCGGAAACTCGGAGCTGCTCCGCCAGAGGTTCCATCATAAGCGCAAATATCAGTGGGGACACGGGGCAACCCTGTCTGGTGCCTCTGCGAATCCGCACTCTATCAGAGATCAGCCTCCCCGTGCGAATTCGTACCTCAGGTGCGTTGTACAGCAGCTCCACCATTTAAATATATACACCACCGAGACCAAATTTCTCTAACACCCGCAATAAATAGGGCCACTCCATCGAATCAAACGCCTTATCCAGGTCGAGTATCACGCAACCCGAGCGGGGCCATCTAGATGCAGCATATCATTGAACCCGGAACAGCCATCGGATGTTATAGGCTGTGCTACGAGTCGTTCTGGTCTGCATGTACCAGGGTAGGGACCAAGGGTGCCAACCTCTGAGCCAGCGCTGCCGCAAGGATTTTATAATCCGTGTTGAGCAGTGCAAGTGGTCTATACGATCCTAGGTCAAGTGCATCCCTGCCCGGCTTCAGTAGAGAGATCACATTAGCCTCATTCAGAGATGGTGGAAGCATGGCATCTTCTATAGCTGCCCCATACATCCGAAGCAATTCGGGAATTAGAATGGTAGAGTAGGCTTTATAAAACTCCGCCGGTAGTCCATCTGGACCCGGTGTTTTGTCATTGGAGAGAGAAAATTTCCTCCGTAAGCGTCACTCGTAATTCCCCCCCTTGAGCGTCGGTGGCCGAAGGCAGGGGCAATAGTGATAGATACTCCACTATGTCATCGTCGGTAACCCGCAAGCGGGAGCTGTACAAAGATGTATGGCTCTCTGTGTATAGACTTCCATGCCCCCAGGTGTACGGACGGAGAGGACCAGGGCCGTTTGGGCGTCGCGTCGTATCAACTAAGATGGTGTGGTGAGTATGTGCCGAATGCGCGGCATAATTGAGATTCTTCAACCTATCCAGTAGCCGAGCGTGTTCTTCCCTGGCCGTCACCAGTGGCGTTTCATCACCTCCCACCGCCCCCTGCTCGCGCTCCATTAGGACAGTCTCCACTTTCATCAGGTCTTTCTCAACCTGCTTGCGCAGTCCCGCCTGCATGCCTAGGCAATTACCCCGGGTGACTACTTTGAAGGCGTCCCACTCCACTCGCGGGGAAGACGCGGTATCGCTGTTCTCCTCAAAATACTGCAAAATGCGCCCCGATAAAGCCTCCCGGTACTGTGCGTCTAGTAAGACGTCCGGCTGAAGTCGCCACGTGGGCACCGGCGGGTGTGGGCGTTCCCACTCGAAGTCTAGGGTGTGAGGGTTGTGGTCAGAGTGTGTGCGGCCTAGATAGCATGTGTCAGTGACGTGTGGTAACAGGTCCCTGGTTAGCATAAATCTATCTAATCGGACATGCAAGGTGTGGGCGCCGGAAAAATATGAGTACATACGCGTTCCAGGATTTCGGACCCGCCACGCATCTAGCAAGTCCCACTGTGTTGCCCAGTCTAGGAGCGTCTTTGATGCCCCGCCCGCCGGTGTAGTGACTGCAGGAGGAAGCGAGCGATCTAGTGTGGCGTCTAGCACGCTGTTGTAGTCCCCCCCAGCAGGAGTGGCACATCGGACCAGGGTGCTATTGTTTTCGACAATTGTGTTAGAAATTTCCCCAAATCAGAGTTTGGTGCATATATAGAGGCCACTACTATCGGTTGCCCATCTAATCTGCCCCGACCAAACACATATCGTCCCTCAGGATCTATGGTACTGTGTGTTATTGCAAATGGAACCCCATGGCGTATCCAAATCAGGGTCCCGCGTGCGAACGCAGAAAATCCTGTTGCATATAGCTGCCCCCTCCATCTACGGCGAAGTGTGAGCGCTTCTGCGCCAGTCAGATGGGTCTCCTGTAGGAGGGCAATCTGAACCTGGTGACGCCTGAGATAGGAATATACCAGATATCTGCGCGAGGGCGTATGCATGCCACGCACATTCCAGGTACAGAATTTAACCGCAGGCATGATATCTTTTGAAGTCCTCATCGCCCTCCACCCGCCCAAACCCCCTGCCTGTCCCAGCCACCCGGTCACACAGGCACACATTAGTCTCAGTATATATGTCCCATCCTTCCGCGCCATCTCGGAAGTGCACTGTCGGGTAAAGAAGTGTAGGCACTAGTCTCATAAACAACATAACCATAACCATAATTCCAAAAGGTCGACAACGGAACATGTTGTCGTCCAAACGCTCTAGTGAGCTCAAATTGTAATTAAGTTCAATGGGGGGAGTTGCTGAGTTTATCAGATCTGTTTCGCTTAGTGTTTCATGATACCAGGTGAGGAGTGGTTTCTCCCCACCGCAGGCAGTGACTACATGGCTGCCAGTTGCCAACGTCAGTGTTTAGTTTCTGGCTCGTCTGTGACTGTCTGGTCAGGATGTCCTCCTACAGGAGCCACGTCCATGTACTCTCAGCAGGCCACTCACCTCTAGGGGTCCGGCCACCCCACCATTATTGTATGTCTGTCCACCTGTTGCTTGTATGGGCTCTGCCCTCTGCCGCAACCCGGTGCCTTCCCAAGTCTCAGGGTAGGTGACAGAGGCAGACACTGCAACAATTAAGTGGCTGTGAAACCTGCAGCGCTTGGTGTCTCAGTGGGGATGACGGATCGGTTGCAAACGTTGAGTTGGAACTTGTGGCCACAGTTAGATGATCAAGTCGGCCGTCTGCGGCGTGACATCGGGTAGTCCGTCCGATACTTGAGTGTCTGGTAGGCCGTAAAGATATTCATCGTCACTTCCCCGGTTATCGGGGCTGTTGCTAATTGCTAGGCCCGGATATTGCGAGCCACTTATCTCTGCCACCATGTGAAGGGCTTCCTGTTGTTCACTCTGCATGAGGTCGGGATCGGGTCCCATTTCCATCTCTGTTTGTGGTGATTTCGCCGGCGATGTTCTCCTGTGCCTGCGTCGTCGGGTTCCACGATCCCTGCGTGGTTTAGGTGGCATCTCCCTGGGTTCCGCGTCCACTCCTGACTAGAGTCAGGCCTCGGCTTCCTCTGGTGTGTCGAAGAAGTGCGTTTTATCCTGGGTTGCCACGCGCAAGCTAGCCGGAAATAGCAACGAGTACTTGAAGGCCAGGCGTCTGAGTCTCTGCTTTACTGCCATGAAGGAATGTCGCTGCCGCTGTACATGAATCGTATAATCAGGGAAGAACATGATTTTTGTGTTGTCTATCCTGATATCCGACAGTTTCCTGGCTTTGCGTAATATGGCGTCACGGTCTCGGTAGTTCAAGATTCGCAGGAGCATAGGTCTAGGCTTAGATCCTGCCGACGGAGGGCGGGATGGCACACGGTGGGCTCTCTCCACTACAAAGTGTTGCGACAGGGTGCCCTCCGGTAACAGCTCCCGAAGCCAGTCTTCCATATGCTCCGCCGTGTCCCTGCGTTCCCAGCGCTCCGGCAGGCCCACTATGCGCACGTTATTTCTTCTCGCGCGTCCTTCCGCATCCTCTGCCTTGTCTTCTAAAAACTCCACCCTGTTGAGAAGGTCACGCACTTGTTTGTCGACTTGCGTAACTTTGGGCGATATATCTGCTACAGTGGTTTCCAGGGTAGTAGTCCTCTCAGCCAGTTTCTTGTGGTCGGCACGGAGATGCGTCAAATCGATAGCCACACCGTCGATCTTTGTCTCCAATGAAGTGCGGGTTAGCTGCATAGACTCTTCCAATCTCTCCATTGCCGCCAGCATCGTATCAAGTTTGGAGGCAGTATGATCTAATTCGACCTGCTTCGCCATCTTCCCCTTATTCTGTGTACCACCGGCTCCCGTTCTCATTCTGGTCCCTCCTGACATGGGGGATGCAGCAGGAGCCTGGACACAGCAAGAGTTGGGTGAAGGGGCACCGGGGTGTGCTGTCAGGGCAATCCCGTTGCTGGGTAGCGTTCCGTCGGTCACCTCCGCCCCTCAGGGCCCCTCAGTGCAGCTCACCAGGTCCTGGGATGAACTGTGTGATGCCCAGTTTGTTCCGGATCCCACCGTTCGGGGCCACCGGTTGGTGCAGAAAATGTCCAGTGTCTAGGGGCTAAGCGCCCGGAGTTACGGCTATGCAGTCCTATGTAGGGGGTAGGTGCACTCCTGCCCCAACGAGGCTGTTGTGGGATCTATTTAGAGGGCTCAGCGACGTGTCCGCAGTATACGCTGCTTCAGTTTGGAGGGCGGCGTCCCCAGTATCGGATAGTAGGCACACTCACCGCCAGTGGCGCCTGCCTAGAAGTGGCTGTCCCCAGGTTAAGGAATGCCTCGCCGTGTGGCGCTCACCGCTCGGGAGTCAGAGGGTCGGCTGCGTTGTAGGCGGATTAGAGGCAATGAGCCCTAGCACCCAGCGACAAGATAGTAGCATGTTCCTCACAGTCCCCCAGTCGCAGGTCCCAGCTGCTCCGTGCCTCCAATGCCAGGTTCGTAAGCTTCAGCGGACTCTCCCGTCCCCGCTCGCCGCGCTTCTCCTCAGATGGGCGCCGCCATTTTGAAAGTCTCTGGGCGCGTTGCGGTGAGGGCCCTTCCCCGTGTATTTTCGACCCAGAGAACAGAGACCCCCAGGTCGGCGCAGCCGCAGGTGGAGATCAACGCCGTGTCCCTAGTTGGCTTGTCCCGCCTGTATAAGCGAGGAGCGCCGCGCTGCAGGAAACCGTTGCAGCTCCGTGTGAGCGCCGGGCTCTCAGTTTCAAGTGGGGCCGAGCAGCAGCCGGGATCGGGCTCAGTCTGTCTCTGCTCACCTTCCGTCAGCTGGGTCAGTGCCTGTCACGCGGGTCAGTCGAGGGTGGGAAGCGGTGCCGCGTCCCTGGCCCGCCCGAACCGGCGTCTCAAAACAGGGGGCGACTGGTGCCAAGGTCGGATGCGGCCCAGCGCGCGAGCCGGATCCCCGGCCTTTATTAATCGTGGCTGCCGACCGGAAGTGAGCTCAGTCCGGGTGCTGCAGGAGGACTCACGGAGGATTGGGACGCCGTGCTGTCAAATCGCCTCAACTTTTCCCAGGGGGTAGATATACCTTACAGGTACCTCCGTCGACAGTCTGGCATCATTTGCATGCGTTTATCTGGATAATTGGCCTGCGGCGGGGGAGCTTCTCATGGAGCTCTACCCTGAGACGTCCGCTCTCATTGCGTGGTCAGCCACGCCCCCATCACCTCATCTCCTCATTGTCCAAATTTTGCAAAGTCACTTCCACGTTTCTCATGTGGTCATAATGGTTCATTTTTCGATGCTCATCATCCTATCCTTTATGTCGATACTTCACTCAATTTTCCCAGGCTCACAAACTCGAGCATCTCTTTAGCATCAATCCACTTTTCCAGACCACGCTGACCTTGACACCTGTAGCCCAGGCACAGGCCGCTCATACATCTCTTGAGCACAGTCACGCATGCGTAGAGCCATACTCTTTCGGAGTCTCGCAAATCCGCCATTGTATTTTAGGCCGCACGGGACTCAATGGGAACTAATACAGAAACAAACACAACAAACGTTGGATTTTGAAGTAAAGCCCTTCTGTTTACCTCCCACCATTACAAGTTTTACCCTGTTAGAGGTTACCTAGCAGAAAACTACAAAAAATGCATTGTTTACTTACCAAATTTGTTTGTTTTGCCACAAAAATACTCACAATAAGCATACATGCATAGCTCTGCTTAATTAAAAGCATATTTGCCATGTATTCGTACGATAATTTCACATGATTAATATATTACGCTGTGCAACATAAGCAAATTAGTATCCTACATGTACTTTTTCTGCGTGTGCTTTTCTTTTTGTTGATTAGTTTAACATTCCACTTGATTAATACATGTTATGGTAGGTTAACTTCACAACATTTTTTGTCACTTCCCTGCTCCATCAATTCCCCCCTTTGGTGATTATTATCACCACCCAACACCAAAAGATTTTTAGACAATTTTCAAATAAACATGTTTCAGGTTCTTTTCATTTAGTTAGCTTTAAACTCTTGTATCTTCTATTTTCCGTCTATCAAATTGTATATTTTCTCTTTGTACTCTTCCAATTCTATTTCTTCTCTCTCACGTTCTCTTTCTTCACTTTCTTCAATTTTATTTCTTATAGAATTTTCAATGTTTTTCCTTCTTCTACAGTTGCAAACTAGTCTTAGTATTAATATCACAATTATCACTACAGTCAGTGGAATTAGCACTTTCCCTATTATGGATCTACCTATTTCAAGAAACCATTTCTTTACAGCTGAAAAACTCTTACCACGTTTCTCAAGAATACCGTCAACCTCCAGAGGAGCAATTTCTTCATGTAGTTCAGTAATATTTGTAATATACTTTTGAATATTTTGACACTTGTCTGGGATATAAGCATAACAGTGCTGTACCTTTAAAATTCCACAGACGACTCCTTCTTTTGCCAATATTATGTCAAGAGCAAGTCGATTTTGCATCACCATACCTCTCATAGCTACCATTTCAGTATTTACCATTAAAAATCCTCCTTCCGTATCTGTTTATAAACGATCTACTATCGTTGACAATTTTTAAAATTTGTTTGCATTAAAAGATATACCCACTGCTGGTATCTATGTTCCAAACACATCACCTATTATTTCTAATACATTTTCCCTTCTTCTACGTGTTAAGGGTTTACCTATTTCATGAATTCCATTAGTTCCTCTATCTACATGAAATATTTTATGAAAAACCAAACCTACATAACAGTATCCATACCAGTGGTCCGGTAATCTATAAAAAGCCTTATTACCACACAAAAAGTAAATTCCAGGAAAAACAGGATCATGTCCACCTTTAAATTCCCACCCCCCTTTTTTAATATATATGTCTTCACATTGACTTGCGCCCACAAAATAATTGTCATATATATACATATATACATAATTTCCCTATTTGTGGTGTATCTATATTAATTGCCGCATTCACATTATTTCCCTCAATATTTTCATCTTCAAAGGTCCACATTGATGATTTTGCCTTATTTGTAGCCGATTTTCTTTTATTTTGGATTCTCCTTTCCTCTACCATGTCCAACGAAGGCTTTCTCTTCACTGCGCATTTTAATTGTCAAATTGTGTTTAAACACATAATCAAAAGTTAGTTCTTGTGTCTCTAGAAAATATTCACCAAAAAGTCTAGCCTGCTTGATTTTGTTCAATTCTTGTAACATTTTCAATGTTGCAAAAGTGTCATCAGAATTAGAATAATAATATTACAATTTACCTGTTTTGTAAAATAAACTAGATAAAACAGTACAAGTAATCCCATACGTCAAAGGAGATGATGGTAAGTCACACCCTCTGATACAGATGCAGGTAATTTCATACTGACGTAGCAGTCCCTTGCATCCTAGTTTTCACATATTCATAAGAAGTTTAGAAAAAGTGTTTTTCAAAAAGTCACTAATGGAATTACCTCTATGTAAGTCAGTATTATATACATGTTTCACATCACTCTTTAACCCATGAACCTTTTCTTTTGTACTCCCATTTGTCTTAACATGTTCAAATTCAGGTCTAAAAGGAATCACAATTGCTAATATAAGCCATATTACCATTAATAACCCTGTACATATTAACCACATTCTACACCATTTTCGAAAAATAGCACATTTTGACTTTTGTACATCATTAGTAGGCATTTCTTTTTCAATAAATCAAACACAATATCTCATTTACAGTCTTTTCATCATCACTACAGTGTCTTTATATCCTTGGCACTTGGAAAAGTGTCTTTAACTCCTTTGCACTTGCAAAAGTATCTTTAACTCCTTTGCACTTGGAAAAGTGTCTTTAATATCAATGTTCAAATTCTTTTCTTTATTTCTTTTTCTTTTGTCCTTTTTTGGTTCCCAGTTTTACACAATTATTTGTCTTTTATCAATCTTTTACTCATTTTGATGACTCAGATTTTCTTGACTAC
Organism: Lissotriton helveticus; assembly: GCF_964261635.1. Classification (NCBI taxonomy): domain Eukaryota; kingdom Metazoa; phylum Chordata; class Amphibia; order Caudata; family Salamandridae; genus Lissotriton; species Lissotriton helveticus. The sequence continues at coordinate 858,170,083 of NC_136069.1, forward strand.
TTTTGACTTCCTCTATTGAGAACAATGCAACATATGTCCACTCAGGCGATTTATACTTTTGATTTGGTATTCTTACTCTTTTTGGCCTTTGCAGGTTCCTTTATTTTCTTTTAACAAATCCTTTTGACTTGTTATCTCATTTACTTTTACTTCTTTATTTCTGGTTTTATTATTCAATTTGAACTTTAGTCCATCATTTCCTTTAGGCCAATTGTCTCCTTTATGTGTTTTTTTTATTTTCAGGCACTATTGTTCCACGTTCCAATTCCCAAGCTCATTTTCGTGAACTTCTCCTTAACAATGTTTCATCATCACTGTCTTCAGACTCAGTTTCAGACGTTTCATCACTTTCTTTTATTCTGAACTTTATGATGTCTGATTCATCCACTGAATCTGTGCTCTCTCTTATCAGTTCAGTCACTTTGTTAGGAAATTCTCAATAGCTGGTACTTGGAATCTCATCCTTTTCATGAGTTCCTTCCTTTTCACCAGTTTCAAGATTCGCGTTCCTTCTTTCAGAGCTTTTAACTTGTCCTTTAGAACTGATACCTTTTCAAGTTTTCTCTTTACTTTGATCAGTGTCCAAATTGGTACTGGGGTTTTCCAGATGTCGACTTCAAAATATGGTACTTCAATTATTTCACTTTCTCCTTCAGATGCTGAACTAGTTTCTGAGATTTCCAGATGTCGACGTACAAGTCGAGCTTCAAGATCTGGATTTTGGTCTTGTTCACCATCAGAGTCAGTACTACTCTGTCTCCTCCAATTTCTGATTTACAGGTCCAGGGACTTGAATAGTGTGGCTGGCAAGAACCCGTCTCTTTACTCTAGCACACTTGACTGCAGTGGTGCTAACTAGGATGACTTGCCTCAGCCAGTCCCAGCGAGGAACTAGACAGTTTCTTCTCCTGTGCACCTTTGTCCAAACCCGATCTCCAGGAACTAGATCATGAGCTGGATGTTACTTTTTTGTATTTGCATCAATCTCAACCTGGTGGAATACAGAAGTTACCATGTCAGACAGGTTTTTGCAGTAATCCTGTATGATATCACCATTTATAGCTAATAGTTTATCAACTGGTACAAATGCTTGTCTCATTACTCTTCCCATTAGTATTTCATGAGGACTCAATCCTGTCTTTCTATCGGGTGTGCTTCTCAAGGTCATCAGAACAAGTGGTAAAGCATCAGGCCATTTCAGTCCAGTGGCCAAACACATTTTCCCAATTCTGTTTTTTAATGTTCCATTTACTTGTTCAACTACACCAGAAGCCTCTGGTCTGTAAGCACAATGCAATTTCTGATGAATGTACAGTGCTTGGCAAATCATGTGTATTAACTCGTTCTGGAAATGCTTGCCTCTATCTGACTCAATCGTTACTGGGAAACCAAATGTCGGGATGATTTCTCTTAACAAGAGCTTTGCAACAGTCACTCCAATGGACTCTAATGGAACTGAAAAGAACGCGTTACACAAATCGATAACTGTATACCATTCTGAATCATGTGGAATCTGATATAATATCACAGCTGGGTTTGGTACAATTGGACAACATGGGACAACAATTTTATTTACCTTTCTCAAATCCTGCACTATTCTGAACATTCTGTTTGGCTTTTTCAGTCCCATTATAAGTGAATTACATGGACTGCTCATTATTTCTCTCAGAATTCCTTGCTCAATCATTTTGTCAATAGGAGTTATTCCTTCAATTATTTCTGGAATCAATTTATACTGTGGAATATTTGGATAAATAGCTCCCTCTTTCACATAAATTTTAACAGGACTTACATCTTTCATTAGCCCTATCTCTTCTCCTGAAAAATCCCATACTTCTTCTCTGACTTTTTCTTTTAATTCATTAGGTATCTTCTCTCTATCAAACACAGGAAACATTCCATTCCGTTCTGAATCTATCATTGACATGATCATTCTATACAACCTGTCATCATCTGTAGTTTGAACTTCAATGCCATCTGGTAAACAATAAATAGCACAGTTCATTCTGTAAAGTATATCCTGCCCAAGCAAATTAACAGGTCACATACCACAAATCAATGCATCTCTTTAAAATCACCAATTTCAACTTCTACTGATTCGCTAGGGGGTGTTTTAATCTGCCTATTCACTCCTACAACTTGGATGTACTCACCTGAGAGAGGAAGGTTTTGAATTTCTACTGATCTAATGGTAGAACGGGTAGCACCTGTATCCATTCACAAAAGGACCAGATCGATCTATCGCCAGAGTTGCGACACGCACGCACTCCACTTCCTCTCCTAGGCACCGTCAACAACTCTCATCTGACTCATTTCCATCCGACCTCAACCAATACTGCGGGATTGCATTCACACGTGGTGATCTTGTTACCTGTTCTCCTCCGTAGAATCCTGTCTCTGTACTGTATTTCTGCAGATTTACACTGTGTGGGAGTGGTGGTTGTGGCCCCTGACTCTGCTGGTTAACTACCTGTTGCTGTGGCGATGATTTACCTCATTCTGCACCTGTGGATTCAATGATTTAGTTTCGGAATTAACCTTTTGAGGAGGTAACTTACACTCGTTCTTCCAATGCCCTACCTTGACGCAGTTGTGACATGCCACTTCTTCTTTGCCTGATCTAAATTTAATTGTCCCTTTCCTTTGTTTAGATTACCTTTCAATTTTGCTTGACTTTCATCATTATTTTGGTTGCCAAATTGAGCTCCCTGTTGTTCGGCTACTTTCACTTGTGCCCACATAGCTTTCTCTTTAAGCCTTCTTTGTTTGGCATCAAGTTAATCACTACAATATTTTGCATATCTTAAAACTTCATCTACTGAACTGGATTGCCAGCACATCATGTAGGACCTGGAGAGCCTGTTTTAGCATCCCTTGGATATTCTGTTTTGGCCAGTCAACAGTAATTTTACATTCTGACCATAAATCTGCTGGTACAACTATGTCAAATAAACTATCTAAATCTTCCCATAACACTTTTGAAACTTTTACAAATCTATCTACTCGTCTGTATCATTCTACAGATTTTTCTCGCAATCTGGGAAAATCATTAGTAAATGACAACATATCCTGTCTAGACCTCCCGGTATATCTCTCATGGAAAATTCATTCACTACAGGTTCCTTTTCTTTCACCGGAAAAGCTGATGACATTTTGTCACTACTTTCTTCCCTTTTCTTTACCCATTTGCTTCTCCATTGTTCCACATGTCCTCATTTCCTTAGTCTAGAAAACAGCAAAGGGCCTTGACTCGGACTGAGTAAGGCTGAGCCAAATAACTATAGAACAACACAAATGCCAATGCTGAGTATAACTCCTGGAAATCTTTTTCAAATGACTTTATGTATAAAACATAATAGTCTGCTTTTTAAATTGCACCATCCAATGGTTTATTCAACTTTTTTTGCCTTCAATATTTTTGTAAAAAACGTGATTTTTTTGTGCATGGAAATACATAGGAAGCACTTGAAACATTATATACAGACAAAATATATACATTTCAATCCAAACTACCCTCAATCAACACACTGGCACAACATTCCTTTTCTGCAAATTTGGCCAAAACAAACAATCCTCATTCAAACATCAAACAACCATCCTACATAAAGGTCCCAATGTCAACAAAACAAGAGACTAAAACAGATTTTCAAATACAACAATTTCCTTAGGTTTGTGTATTTTACAACATGATCCAAACCAGAGTTTTGCCCTCCTTTTTACAAAATTATTTTATGTGACCTGGGACCAGGTAGACGCGTTTCGAACCCGAGAATGAATGGGGTTCTCCTCAGGACCAACAAACTCTACAGAAAAAACAAGACAAACAACATTTTAGGCATTTCTGATCTTTTCTAACACGGCCCACACCAAAGTCAGCGCCCCTCAATATCACCCTCCCTATCTTTAATCTTCAGGGTCAGCGACCCTCTTGCGTAACTCAAGTGTGTCAGTCTCTAAAACCACACATGCAAAAAGGAGACAGAAAAGAACATAAATCACGCCTTAACACGACACTGTCAGTAATTGTATCTGTCCTCCTATCGGGGTTTCATATAAAACTTACCCACAGTTTTCTTGTATCCTGTCTGGGTAGGCAACAGTATACCCTGAAATTCAAATGCGACTAATGAACGATTCTTCTTCACAGCCAGTAGATAAATGTACACTCAGTAAAAAGAAGCTGCAACTTACCGTTGTGTTTACTGCTGCCTCCGACCTCAGCAGCTGACGCTGCGCGATATTTTGTTGCAGGCGCTGGATAACTAAGGGAGGAGATGGAGAAGAAAACGGGTGAGCGAACACTCCTCGTCTCCGTGTACCATTGAAGTTTAAAGACACGAATTCAAAGGCGGGCGAACCCGATACACTTGCAGAGGCTTAACGAGTTTTCGGGCGCGTCCTCTCAGTCAATGCCAGTCTATTACTTCCCCAAGTTTTGGGGCATACTAAATCCCTCCCTGTGATTCGCCAATAAATCGCTTCCTGCAAGTCACCTGACTGGGGAAATTAGCTGAATCGCCCGGGACTTGGGAAATGTAGTTTTTGAATGAACCCAACTTTATTGGGACCGCCGACATTCTAAATTTATCGACTGATATCCAATTAAGTGCACCCTTTCTGATTGTGAAGGCTTCCTGAGTGATCAAAACCGTGTTCCAGCAAGATTCGAGAAGGAACGGTCCCGGCAAGTATTCCCCTATAAATATCTCCAAACGGTCCCTGGATGTAATGGTGACCTGGGACATGTAGTTGTGAAATTAGATGATGACTGTCAATACAAAATTCAACCTGACACTCCTGACTTGGCCTTGACCCAAACAGAACCGCTTTGCCCGATGGTGTCCTATCACTGGGTGAACCAATGCCCGTCATCCTATCATACATGTACACGTTAGTCCCATAGGTGTATAGTGTATAATTCAGAGCTAATCTTGTAGATTCAGAATCGAATAGTACAAAACAAGCCCAATTGACTGCATGAGTATTTTAAGTATTAGGCTTAAATATTTCTGAAATCTCATTTAAGCCATTGATAGCTGTGTTGAACTTCATGATTAATAATGCCTCACGTTGACTCAATTTTGCGTCAAGATCTCCTCCACGTGGGTCTTTCTCAATATTTGATATCACTGTCCATCTCAAGTCCACTTCTTTATGATCTTTTGTGGCCCAGTGATTCACCAATGGTGCATTCGCCACCATTCTTCGTATTCTTGATTTGTGCTGGGTAATTCTCTGTCGCACTTCCTGGCTAGTCTTCCCTATATATAACTTTGGACATGGACAAAGAATGCCATAAATTACATTCCTAGTTTTGCAGTTTGTAAACGCTTCATGTTTCTAGTAGGTGCCTTCAAATGAAAAGACTGAGTCTTCAATCGTTTGTTCGAACAAGTGCAGGTCCCCCACTTGTGATGAATAATTATTTTTTTTGGGTCAACCTACCTGAAGTATTTAGATTATCTATATCCTTCTCAGTATAGTCTACTCTATAGGATTTTTTTAACATTTAAATTTTTGCAAATTCTATTCCTAATTCATTTGCTGTTTCTTCCAATCTGTCATGCAGATTCTTAGCCCTCCATGTAATGCTTTTACACATAAACATGAGTTCATCATCTTCATAAGTTTTTAGTCTTTCTGTTCCAATGGTTCCAATAATCAATTCTTCCATGTCTATTTTTAACTTGACCACATCCAAAAGTTTAGGTTCCTGGTCTCTTAATTGCAAAGTTTTGACCCAATCAATCAATTCCTCTGCTGTTGGCCATATCGGAGTTTTTGTCAGATCAATTTTATCTATGCTTCTTTCGGATGTTACATATTCTGATTCTGCACCCATAGGAATCCTATACACTGTAATTTGATTTATAGTTAATTCAAGTGATGTCATACAACTAGTATTCCTAACTTCAGTTAAATCTGGGTAAACCTTTTCTCTCACTTTTTGTAAACTCACGTTCAAAAGGATTGTTAACATTGGTTCTTTTATCCTTTGATTTTCGAAAACAGGAATTACAAGACCTATTGTTACTGGCACAGTCACAGCTTCTATGTTTTTAGTAAGTTCTTGTATTTTCTCAGTTAATTCAATTGTGAATCGCATTAATTCAGAGGTACTTGGATTTTCCTCAGGTTTCTGTTCTCTTTTATCTGGAATACTTCTAATTTCAGAATATTGTTTTGGAGTACCAGTAAATCTAGTCTCCATTGGCGGAGCATTTGATGTCACTACTACAGAGTGTGGCTGATATGGAGGGGGTCTTCTATTTAAAATCTCCTCCATCACCTCATCCTCTGTGTCACTGATCCCACAACGCTTTCTCTCCGTTTCCGCATTTTTCTATTTCTCCGTACATTTCCGTCCTACAACTTCATCAACTGTTCTCACCAGATACATTCCATCTCACATGTCAGCATTTTTCCATCCTCTCATTCTACTCTCATGAGTTGTTCCCCATAAACCTCTCACATTACACCTTTGTTCTCTAAGACCTTCAAATCTTTCTCGCTCTAACTCATGCATCTCATCTTCCCATTCTGTCAATACCTCAAATTGAGTACGTCTAGGTCTTGGTTCAAGCTTTGTCATCTTTTCCCTCAAATTTCATAAAACCGATGTACTAAATGAACCTTCTTCTGGAAATGCCAATACTCCATCGTTTTTAGTACACTTTGCCCAATTCTCTAACCAAATACAAGTGTGATAGCCATAATTTTTCATCATATATGATGCAGGCGTTTTAGGTGGAGGAAGCAATTTTCCCTCTCTAGTGACTATTTCCTTGTCCTTTTTAAACATGTTCTTAATTTTCTTAAACCATGTAGGTTTTTTCTTTCTCCTCTGTAATAAAATTCCATTTTCCATAGATTTCTTGCTATAAAACAACCATATGCTCTTCCTCAAACTGCTTCTCTATACCAACCTATCACAGCGCAATTCACACTAGCGCACCAATCATAATAGAATACTTTGCAGTCACTTCGACCTATGCTTGTGCAGTTCTTACTAACGCACCAATGAGCACTCAAAACATTTTAGTCACGCGGACCTATCCCAGCGCGACACTTTTGATGTCAGCCCTACTCCGGCTTCTGCTGACCCCTCCTTTACAAAATTTATCGGCAAAATATTTCTGTATTTTACTTAAATCAGTTAGTTACGACTTAAAACATTTCCATTCGTCTGTTTCGCTAAAACCAAAGTGATAGTTTACTCAAGCTCACAAGAATTCTGTATTTCCAATAGACAGTGCTTACCTCTGCTCTACCACAGTTTGGGCAACGAGGAGTGATACCCCCAATACTACGCTTAGGCTCATGAGGCCTTCCGAATTTTGAACTTAAGTAAGCCTGTACCATCGCTGAAAACCAATCTTTTTATTCCCATTCATATCAGGGAGATTACATGTATGTATGTGCGAATGTGTTTGGAACTGTGTGTCCCCCTATAAGTGTCTTTCTCTCACAAGGTACCAGATCCACAGTGGAGTTCTGTATACTTACCTTTGTTACAAAAGAAATTCTCTTTTCCTCATGTTCCTGGACATCCGACTAGCATGTTTATTATGTTCCTGGACATCCGACTAGTTTACTTATTATGTCTTTCTCTTACAGATTTTTCAAACGCCAATTGGGCGCAACGAGCATACCTTCACTTAAAACATTGATAGGTATATTACACATTGTATTTTTAATATATTTTTTGAACACTTTCACATTCCATGTGAGTAAGGTGAGGATCATAGTGCATATCCTCGTCCTGAAGAAGGAGCCTTGTGCTCCGAAACATGTTGACACTGTTGTTGGTTGATATACCCTAGTACGTATTTTTTCAACCAGTCTTTGCACTTTTTTACTAATACCAGCTAAGGACGGAATAACAATATTTTCTTTTTATCCTTAGTGCCAGGTATTTTTTATCCACTTTTTCACCTCACCTCACTCACATCACTCAATACACACCCTCACATAGCTCACTGTCAAGTGCTCCTACGTAGTCGTTTTGTCGTAGCACGCCGCATCCCGTAGAGGGGTGCGAAGGCCCCAATGATGAAGCATGACACCAAGGGGCCTGTTGGTGTGTGAGGGGCATTTAAAAAACACGGTGTGCTCCCCATCCTTTTAGGGACCACTGTAAACCACCTTGTGGATTCTATTTTGTTTATTCATGACGCCTAGGGAGACTGGATCCACTTCTCTCTCTCTCCCCCCTGTTGTTATTTTTACATTCACCTTTACACAATATTCTAAGAAGTAATCCTTAATGAATATTCGACGTTGCAATGCATGTGATACATCGCATGCCATTACAACGCAGTTGTTACAAGGACCACGTTGGTACATCACATACCATTACAGCACAAGTTGTCACAACGACTTGCTGTAGCGGGTGCTGGATGTTGGAAGAGTATAAATTATTATTCCAACTCCAGTCTGTGCAACAGTAGGAAAGGTGTTGGATTTTAAATCCAACACCTCCTGCCCACTACAGCAAGTCATTGTAACGGCCGACGGCAAGTCATTGTAATGACTTGCGTTGTAATGGTTTGCGATGTAACAACGCGGTTGTTGTAACAAAAGCGTTGTAATGGAATGCGTTATATCGCATTCGTTGTAAACGATGTCTTCCATCCTTAACGCACACTGATACAAATGTTACATTTTAGATATGTTGAAAGATCACAAAAATATTTTGGGTCAGCAAACAATCATTAACATAAAAGATTTCAATATATTTTGGGTGTTTCAAACTAAATGTAATTTGACATGAAAACATAGTCTCATGTACAAAACACTTTCAGAATTGCCATGACAAAATAATGTTTTCCACAGAACAAAAAAATTACACTTGCTACAAAGGGTCATGGGCCCCAAAATGATTTTAAAACAGGAACGGCCAGGAAGGGGCATTCCCTCCTAATCAGCAGTCAAAACAGTATGTATGAAGGTTTTGTGACAGCAGTTGTGGTGCAAATCATTGATCAGCTAACGATACCCTGTTGATTAAGCACCTTATTTATTGAGGTCTTGTGCTGCCGTTGTGTCACTTTTTTGTGATACTACGGCAGTGTAAACAATGCACAACACTGCACCCTATTTACAAAGCTTTGTAAAGCTCTATGCTAGATTATACTGGTGTCAGGTATTTTGTATGCAGGGTGGGCATTGCCACATAAAAAAAAGCCTCGTAGGCGTGGTGCAGTGAATTCTATGAGATTTCACCTCGCCACTCCTATGATTTGACTGCATCACAATCCTTAAGCCTGCTTCAAGCAGATGTAAGGAGTGATGCAGGGCCTTCTACATGGAGCTCGCCCTAAGTGTAAAGACGCATTGCTGTAGTTGTGTCAATTTACCGACACACTCCAGCAATGCATCACTACTGCGCCACTAGATACGCAGGATTACTGCCGTATCTGTGCAATCCTTGCTACATGGAGCGCTGTTGTGTAAATACAGCACATCCATGGTGTCGCAAGGATGGCACAACAAAAAGTGTTGCATCGCTGTTTTTCCACAGGGACGCAACACTTTTTTTATAAATGAGGCCCTGGGTGTCTATTTCACGAAAGTGAATCTGTCATATAGGAACCGTCACTTATGGCCTTGGAGTGGTGCAGAGAGAGGCATAAGGGCCACTAAGTGCCTTCTACGATGTCATTCCTGAGAAGAAAAATATTTTCCGAGGGTGGGCACCTTTTCATTTAAGCAACACAGGACCCTTTTAATAAAAGACAGCTATCCTTTCTGGAAGGTGAAGACAAGAATGGGGGTGTGCTGCCTCTTGCAGGCTACCGCCTTGCATTTCAAGGCATTCTCATGAGGCTCCATAATAAGACCTGCCTAATAAATATTCATTAGACAGAATGTATGCGACCTTCTGTAAATCCACATTGTATAATGTGACTAATTAGTACATCTCGATAGACAGAATAAGGCTGGATAAAGAATGCCAGGGTAATTGTATTCCAACATTATCCACCTTGAAGGTTTTTAGAATGTGCCAGAGCAACCACTAATAAATTATGATTTAGGTTTCTCTAAACAGTTTCACTCCATTTCACCATGAAAAACCAACTGAGATCCCCAGCATAATATCAAGGGCTCACAATATTATGGTAGACGCTCATCCCAACATAATATTGTCGTTGAGGCTAAGCCTGATGTCAAAGCTTGACACAAAATATGGGTATTTCCAAGAGGGATCCTAGCATATCCAAGAAATATAGTGTCAAAACAGTATTATTTGATCTCAGTGTACTATGTGTGTTTTGATAATTAGTATATCAGTCACAACAAATATTGCTGGGCAAGTTGCCAAAAGTTGGTGTACAATTTTGCATCAATATTTTGCTACCTGACTGAAGATACCTCAGGTCCCAGGTTTTCACACAGACACACAAACAAATAGGGTAACATTGTAAGGCAGTCAGTAAAACCAAAACAGAAAGTCATATTTTTCAGCAACTGTTGAAGGGGTTAAGGAAAGGCATACGTGTATAAACTGCAAGAAATACGGCCACCGGGGAAATTTCGAATGAATCTTTTAAATAATAAATATTCTAATGACTTAAATAGAAGTCCCAGCACAGCTGCGCATATGCTGCTTCAGGCATTTTTTTGCAGAATCAGCGACATCCTAGGTTTCAGTGGCACAACATTACCATATAGTACTTCCCCCGTGATAGCATCTGAATTGTCGGGGGTGCCCAGAAAACAAAACAATTAAGCTGGCAGAAGTCCTATATGGAAGACTTTTCCGATGTTAAACAACAAAAAATGTTTAGTGAAAGGAAATGCCTCTTCCCAAAAGGACTTTCAGGAAAATAAACTTTTGGGTAATTAAAGCAGAGGACTGATTTTGATGCACTGCACTTTTCTTGCAACATCAATGTATATACTAATCACATTGAGTTCATGCGAATTCATATCTAAGACATATTTCCTCATTTGAAAGGCATCGAACAAAATCAATAATAAAAATGAAGCATTCTAAGACTAGGTCTTACTCATTCACAATGCTTAAATAAAACAGCTCAAACCGAAGACATTAGGTACAACTTCTCCAACTGAAGATACCGTGATATCTCATTTTACGTAAAAGTAAATACATCATTATCAACTAACTATGATCAGCATTGAGCTAGTGAGATTTCAGCGTACACAACATACAAAAAATACTACTAAAAGAAGTTGGACTAGAGAACAGTGGGAAATATACCACCTTCCCTCCATTCCTCGTCACTGTCCTTACTAAATGAGCGAACATATTGAGACAGGCAGTCTCAAAGTCCTCCTAAATTCCTTGCTTACTGCAGAAGAGGGAGTGCAATATTTCGTAATAGTGCATGAAATTAGAGATAATTACTGAAAATGCAAGTCCGTCAGTTTGCTATATAATTATTGGCGCAAAGACATAGCACCACAAATATTAGCAATTTGGGTTCTGTTGCTCCCATGTGTTCTCGGCAAAGTTTTCCAGAAAATGATGCTTTCTTTGTAGAGATGTTCTGCTAATGGCATGTAATTACGCGAAGTGACCTGGCGACATAATTTCAGGAAATTCAAGTGGTTCTCAAAATTACGCAAATTAAGCCAGCATAATTCACATTTTGCCTAGGCCTAGCTGTAAAAATAACAATTGATGGACAGATTGCAGAACAATGTCATACATTCACCCCAGTACAGAGATCTGGACCTAAATACATCGTTTTTTTTGCTCACCATGCCATTCCAGTTTGGACCCAGCCATATGCAAATCAGTCTTGACCATGTACAGAGATCTGGGTCCACACTGGAATGGCATGGTGAGCAAAAAACACAATGGATTTAGGCCCAGATCTCTGTACTGGGGTGACTGTATGATATTGCTCGGCATTCTGTCCATCAATTGTTCTTTTTGCATTTGTCACCCCGAAAGGGACGGGTATTCCCAGACGTGGGTCCCATTCTCTCCATGCTACTGAAGTCAAGCTATCCTGGCTGATGAGTGCTGAAAGCCCGAAACCGGTCCTAGGATGCTTATTTCCAGTTCAGGGAGGACCTAGCCTGGCAGATCGGGCTGGACTGTTTCCATTCGGCGCAGGGTCAAGACTGATTTGAATATATGCTTGGAATGGCATAGTGAGCAAAAAAACGATGGATTTAGGCCCAGATCTCTGTACTGGGGTGAATGTATGATATTGTTCTGCATTCTGTCCATCAATTCATCTTTTTGCATAGGCCTAGCTGTAGGCTGAAAAAAATACAAATAATGTACAAAAGCAAGACTATTGATAGGCACTGACTTTCTTTACGCCTGTATTTGCCATTCTTTCTTTGTTTAGCATAAACTTGTCTCCTTACCAATGGTTTTTCTGCAGTCAGGCATATAGGCATTTTTTACAGAGGCCATGCCACAAATATCAAGCAGCCTTTTATGTCATGAACACTTGTTTCCGTATTAAAAAAAACCTCAGGCATAGACAAAACAGAGCAACACTAGCACCTGGCACCAACTAGTGGTTACAGCCATGTTAGCTGCAACAAATAAATAGGGTACATTTTCTTTAAAAGAGATGCATTGTGCAGGAGGAGCTTAGGGCATTAAAAAAGTGTTGGGCTTATGGAATAATTACCCAATCCCCCTCTTTCTAATAGCTCTGCTTTTTTTGAGTTACAACACAATTAATGAAAGCAGCAGTTCTGAAGACCCCGGCGCAGGGAGTGGGAAGCTTTAGGTATTAGAACGACAAAGAATAGCAATCAGAATAAATACAATTAACAGGAAGGGCCTTGTGAAGATGTAGACCACCATCAATTAGTTGGGAAGAAATATTTATTTCAGTAGTTAATACAAAGGTCTAACGAGCACAGAGGATCAGCACCAACTGAAGCTGATGTTCTAATCCACTGTCCCAAAACATTTCAGTACAGAATACAACTTTATAGAGGAAATAACAATCCAAACACTCTATGCCATAAGTAATAGAAAGGAGGGACCATACAAATGTGAAATGCAGCAATACATAGAACACCACATATTTCCCCTTTAATAAAAAATACAGTTGCTAACTACGAAGTTTGTTTGGCACTCTTCTAACCCAAGAGCTCCCACCTATCAAAGCCCCGGTAAAAGCATAGGAAACCCAGGCGTTGTGCGGACCACAGGGGCGATGCCTTGGTAAGTCTGTCGGCCCACCCCAACCGTCTATTGGCTCTGTGCCAGATATCTACCATATGTGACATAGGCCCAATGTATCTAGATTTAGTGGATTTGCTATAAAGGGCCCCCAGATAACCTTCACAACCCGTTTGGTCTTTATCCAATAGGAAGGCTGGATTCAGAGGTGAACCGTGTATCCAGTGGTTGATCACCACAAGCTGGGAGGCCCAGTAGTAAAGACGGAGGTTAGGGAGGGCTATTCGGTCATCGTACCAGCCCTGAAACAGCTTACAGAGGGCTATCCGAGCCGCGCCGCCATCCCAGAGCAGGGTTCTGAGTTCGCCTTCTACCGCCCTGAAATAGGAGTCCGGGACAGGGAAGGGGCAATTTTGTAGGACATATAGGAAGCGTGGAAGCACTAACATTTTAAACAACGCTGCACGGCCCGGGAGAGAAAGCGGAAGTGATCGCCAATGGGCAACGTCACTACGGAGTCTACGGAGTGGGCCTAGCAAGTTGCGATCGTAGAACACCGTGTGATCGGGAGTGATGAAAACGCCAAGGTAAGTAAAACCATCCGTAGCCAACGTGATCGTGAACCCCCTGGGCAGGCGTGCAGGCGGGCCGTGTAACATGTACAGCACGATCTGGTCCAGTTTATGGCGTAGCCCGAGTATTTCCCGAAGTTAGTGAGAACGTGGAACAGGCTGTTGATGGAGGACTGCGGGGACGACACATATATCAGGATGTCATCAGTGTAGAGAGAGAGATCTTGTCTGTAGATTCATCACTCCACTTCAGTCCTCTGATGGAGACATCGGTGCGAACCCAATGAGCCAGAGGCTCCAGGGTGAGGGCAAACAGCAAGGGGGAAAGGGGACATCCCTGCCTGGTGCCCCGATGGAGCGGAAATCTCCGGGACGTGAAATTATTGACCCTGACTTGGCCAAGGAGGTCCGTATACAAAAGATGCACCCAACCAATAAATTTGGGTTCGAAGCCAAAGCGGCGAAGGACCTCAAACAAGTACGGCCATTCGATCGAGTCGAATGCCATTGCTGCGTCGAGGGATAAGATAGCGGCATCGTGAGTCATGGTGGATTGACGACTCAACATGTTTTGCATTTAAATCTGATTTTTAATTGTATTTTGATTGTGATATTTTGTAATGCTAATTTGATTATTATTGATGATAGTTGATTAATTGTATTTGTGAATCAACTTTTTACTATTGTCTTTTATCCATTTTGTCAATAAATCCTGAGTTACTGAATTTATGTTTTAAAGAAATTCTCTCTCATGTCACTTACTCGTTGAGCACTAAAAATGAATTGCCTAGGTTGTTAAATTTCATGTACTGATGCACTCGTCGACATCCTATCCTTAGAAACTTGGGAATTGTCAATCAGAAATCTAGACAAAAAAACTGCTTTGACATTTTTACCCCCGGCTATGTGGAGTACAGTAAAGTTAAATTCCAGGAGCTTGGTGGACAGTCTAGCTAGTCTGGCCATAGATTTTTTGATTCTGGTAGAGACAATGTCCACCAAAGGTTTATGTTCTGTTCTTAGCCAAAACGTCCTCCCCCAGACATAGGATTTAAATGTCTCAATGCCCACACACACAGGCTAGCATCTCTTTCTCTATCACCGAGTACCTTAATTCAACATCTTTCATCCTCCTGGATGCAAAACCTACAGTGACCTCTCTTCCACCATCCATCTGAGATAGTAACACACCCATGCCATAAGCACTGGAATCAACAGTAATGAAAGTGTCCTGACTCTCTTCATAGGCTTGAAGAGCAGGAGCCGAAAGAATGCATGCTTTAATAAGAACAAAATGACCTTGACATGTGGCTGTCCAAATAAATTCGAAACCTTTTGTTAGAAGATTTCTAAAGCACTCAGTAAGGTTGGAAAAGTTCTTAATAAATTTAGAATAGAACTCGCACATACCGAGAAAAGAGCGCATCTGGTCTTTATCCTTGGGATGTGCAGCTTTCATAATACCTTCCACAATGCTGGGTTTGGGTTTAACACCATTTTGGCGAGCATGTGGCCTAAATATTCAACCTCATTCACAGAAAAAATACATTTGTCCTCTCTGAGAGTGACACCATTGCTCTGGAGAGTTTGTAAAACAAGATTTAAGGTTTGGTTATGTTCACATTATGTGTTTGTGTATACTAAAATGTCATCTTGAAAGCCTACCACATTGGGAAAATGTTGGAAGATCATAGACATAACCTTCTGGAACACAGAAGCAGCTGAGGCCAGTCCCAGTGGCATACAGCAGAATTGAAATGCACCATCAGGTGTTACAAAAGCTGTAAGATGGTGGGAATGTTCTTCAAGAACAACCTGATGGTAAGCTGAGCTTAAATGTAATTTGAAGAACCATTTGGACTGACCCGCAGCAGTGATAAGATCATCAATACGAGGCAACGGAATGTTTTTCACCCAAAATGGCTTTGTTGACCGATCTTAAGTCAATACATAAACAAAGCTCTCCAGAGCTCTTCTTGGCTACAACAATCGGAGATAACCAGAGAGTGGCATCAACACGTTCTATAATACCATCATCCATCATTTTGTTGAGCATCATAGAGAGGTCACTTCTTATACTGAAAGGAAAATTCCTTAATTTATACTTGACTGGAGATGCACCTTCTTTAACTTTAATAGAATGCACAAAGTCTTTGATTTCACCAATCCTATTTTCAAAAACTTGAGGATAAATGTCTTTCCATTGATGAGAATCAGAAATGGAGTTAACTAAAGATACAGGATTCTTCTGACCAGGTCTAATGATCATTCCAAATTCAACCTGATGCCACCACCTTAAAACATTTATACCCTTAAGAGCAGCATAAACCTTACCATGGATAGATTTGTTCTGGAAAGTAATGTCGGCCCAAAAATTTTCCGCAAGATCAATCCTGGTACCCTCAAAGGCAGTGGCAATGACTTCAGGAGGAAGTAACACCATATTGGACCAAGATTGCTTATACTTGTCCAAAGAAATAATAGTAATCCTTGCACCCGAATCAATGAGTAGAGAAATATTATGAGTTTGGATGGATACCTCGACCAACGAATCTCCTATTTTCTTCTCAGAATGTACATTATTTATATTCAAATATTCAACTGTGACAACAGATCAAGTTAATTCATCACATCTTCTATCTAAATCATCAGGAACTTCAATGGGTGCAGAATCATGAACGCTCCTGATAGGAAAAGGTTTGCCACCTCTGCACACCTTGCCAAAATGGCCAGTTTCTTTTACATTTGTAACATTGATGAGTGATGGCAGGACAATTTTTAAAATTATAATGATGCTAGGGTGATCCACATCTATAACATTGAAATCCAGAGGAAGGACGTACGGAAAACTTGTTCTTGTCAGGAATGTCCTTACCCTTTTTTTTTTGGGGCATCACTAAGAGATTGACGGGTGGTGGAAAAGGACCTGGTGGCAGCTACCGTTGAACAAGGATTGGACTCCAATTGTTTGGCATCCAATTCAGAACGTTCAATACTCTTAGCGATGTCAATAGTCTCATCCAATGAAGGATTTTTGCAGGGAAGAAGTTTCTGCTGAATCCTCTTGGAATAACATCTGCAAACAATTTGATCGCTTATTAGTTGAGAAGTGAAGTCATCAAAACCACAGTAACTAGCTAGAACCTTTAAAGCAGTAACATAAGTGTCAATAGACTCACTGGGAGATTGGACATGAGTAAAACATGTGTGTCTGTGAACTACTACGTTGAATCTACCCTCAAAATAAGCACTGAGTTGTTTGAGTGCTAGTTGGTATTCATCCATGTCACCACTATCATGGCCAGTATAATTGGGTAAATGATCATACACATTTTTTCCTTCAACACCTAAATAATAATAAAGCAGACTATGTTTCCTATCAGGCTTGAACTTGGTACCATCAATAGCACCCAGATAAGCATTGAAGGAACGAAACCACAACCGCCACTTTAAAGGAGGTTCCCCATGATCATGTAAAAAATAACTGGGAGGAGTAACAGTTTGCATAATGCACACAGAGAAAAGAAAGAGAAAGAAAAAAAAATAAGATAGAGAATAATAACCGAAATGAGTCAAATGGTAAAGAAAAAAATAAGATACCCGCAGGAAGACAAGAGATAAAGGTGGTGAAGGATACAAGTGGAATACAAGGTAGGAATTAAAAAATAGTGTAGTAAAAGAGTAAAAGGGTAAGTCAAAATAACAAAAGTGAAATATGAATAGTAAATATAAGCATGGAAACAATTACTCAAAGTAGTGGTGAAAGTATAAAGTTGTTAGCATACACCAGGAAGTGAGTGGATCACTGAATCCACTGACTGTGTAGGTTGGCGTGCTAGTTCTCTGTAGATACAAACAGGAAGTGAAGTCACAGTCACTGTAGGATGCTTAGAGGAAATCCGAGAATCAAAAAGAGAGGAAGCATGACGCAGAACGCAATGCTTTAAGCTGAGCGGACTCACGGAGATCACCAATTGTCCAAAAGATGAGTAGACACTGAATAGTAGCAGTGACAGTAGCAGCGTAGTGCCAGATCAGTATCCCAAGGCACTATAAGGAAGAGAACAAAAGTATCTAAATGCTTGGTTGCGGAGCACCGGAGCGGTTTCCCACGGCTGGAAGAGTGTAGTGCCAGATCGATATCTAACGGCACTATAATGAAGAGAACAGAAGACTATGACTGCTTGGCTGCGCAGCGCTGGAGCGGTATCCCACGGCTAGAAGAACTGAGGGAAATGGTTGAATAGGTTGGTTACCTGGACAACCAAGGTTTATTGCATCAAATGGCGTGTCCATGGAAACCAGAGTGCAGGAAGGCGCGCATGGAGGAATCTAAGCACGCTCAGCTGGTTGCACATGTTGAACACTGCTCACACAAGCTTCAAATAATGCGAGTCTCAAATGGACAACAGACAGGCAGAATTTACCAACAGGTTTCCCTATTAAAAAATAATGCACAAATTCAGGGTCTTTGGAATGTGCGAGAAAACGCACGTAGGGAGAAACACAAAAAGACCCATTAAATCAGAGCATGGGACAGTGCTCACATAAAAAATTAAGTTCAAAGGCAAACTGAAGAGCGGACATACACAAGCACAAGTGCCTTAAGAGTTGAAATAGTTTAATGCTCGAAGCGCTGAGCCGTCAACAAGCAGGATTAAATGGAAGAGGAGATCCTAAAAAAAAACGATCTCTGGGCCCGTTTAGGGACAAATGTAAAGGACAGTACCACAATGGAACAAGAAGAGAAAGACCAATTCAGGAAAGCGTAGTCATAGCAGGACAAATCCAGGTCTTGCCGCAGGACAGGTCAGGTCCTGATCCCAAAGTCAGTCGCCAAATGTGAAGATGTAGACCACCATCAATTAGTTGAGAAGAAAGGTTTATTTCAGTAGTTAATACAAAGATGTAAAGGGCCCAGAGGATGAGCACCAGCTGAAGCTGATGTTCTAATCCACTGTCCCCAAACATTCCAGTTCAGAATAACACTTTATAGAGGGACATAACTATCCCAACACTCTATGCCATAAGTAATAGAAAGGAGGGACCATACAAATGTAAAATGCAGCAATATATAGAACACCACAGGCCTTATTACGAGTTTGGTGGGCCTCCAACGATGGAGGCACTACACCGTCCGCTGGAGGAATGTACAAGCTGTGGTGCCCTCGCCAGCCAGATTACAAGTGTAATCCTGATTAGACAGGTAGTGCAGGGGCGGTCTGACGTCAGCAGTCTGTTAGGCTTATAGGAGTTCCTAACACGCAGACCACCGCTGTGAGAGAGCAGGCTGTAAGTTCCTACATGGTTAGGTATACATGCCACACTGTTCAAGAACTGGGGGTGCAATATCAGGATGTGTGCCCCTCTGTATGCACCCCCAGGCCAGGAGTGCCAATGGCCTTGTTAGGGCCCCCTTAGTTGTCTCTCCGCCACCCTTTTCATGGCGGGCTCCCCGCCTGAAAGTGTCAGTGCTTGGTGGTGCTGCAGCAGCACCAGCAGCATAATGTGGCTCCAGACCGATGTGCGACCACTGCATGATCCTAGTTCCCCAGCGGATGCATCGGGCCTGAGGCAGTCTGACCGCCACTCTTCTAATACTGGGGGAGGGCCTGCAGTGTGACAGTGGTCGTACCATGAGTACAGAGGTCCTATGGACCACTTTACTTATAATAAGCTCCTAAGTAATTATGGCATTCTCCATTAAAATTTAAATGACTTGCTCCCAGCTCCATTTTGTTTATTTACATTCTCTTTCATTGCAGCATTACCTAACAGTGCCAGCACGCTTTACATCAAGTCAACAATTAGAAGAAGAGAGTTAGCCCTCTACAAGTAACTATAAATAAATCAAAAATAAAATAAAAAGCAAACATAGAATTTTAAAAGGGGAACTCATGCAAATCAGAACTTGATTCATTCAAGGTGTGCTAATGAAGAGAAATTAAGGTGACAAGTTCTGAAGTTCCAGAAGGAAAGAAAACATTGTTAGAGATGAATCAAAAGGCTAGAACAGGACTGAAAAGTAACCAATGGAGCTTAATGGTGGAGATAAGTCAGAGGTTTTTGGAAGGCAACTGCATGAGGCAGACAACCAAAGTATACAAAAGACTGAAAAATAGATATAGTCAAAAAGAGTGTTGATGAGGAAGAAGAAAAAAGTTAGTAGACGAGAAAAGAGGCAACAAAAGCCTGATGAGAAATCTAGCAAGACTAAAGTTTGTTAGCTTTGAAAAAGGTGCATACAACATTTTTTCCAGAAGGCTAGACAACCCCTGGTACATCTAATTGCTTCAGGTAATGAGATCGAGAATGTAGATTCTACCAGGGAGAATTAATGGTTTGCAGTGCAATGATGAAGGAAGTTCTTGAATTATTAATCTCTCTCCATCATAGATTTTAAATGAGTCGTGAAGAAATCTTGGCTGTTATTAAACTTTCAATTTAGATCTGGATTTCAAGGGAGTAACAGTGATATGATCACATTTCTTAATTTCAGAAACCATTCTGTCAGCTGAGTGTACAATTGCTTTAAGAGGTTCAAACATGTCTTTTAAGTTAACCAATCAGTATTGATTTGCCACAGTCAATACAAGGCACCACAAGTGAGTGGCCTGCCAAAGTAAAATTGGATGTTTGAAGGAAGGACTTCCATTTTTTTAAGAAGTATAGAATAGCTCTTGCAGCAGCAACTGTGGGGGTCAAATGTGACAACAAGTTAAGCAGACTATCTAATCATATGCCAAACGACTTCACTTCACTAACAAGGTGGGAAAGACACCAATGGAATGCAGTATGAAAAACCAGTTGCTGTGTGATGTTGCTTGATCAGTGGGGAAGAAAAATTCTGTTTTTCCGGGAAATGAAAGTCAGAAAGTTCTGGGACATCCAATAATGAAGATTCTTATGACAGACATTTAAACTTTCTATATTATACAACAAGAATATCCCCAAATAAATCTCTATATCATCAACATATATATGAACGGGGATATTATTTTCTTTAAGCCACATAGTTAGTGGTTCCATATAAATGTTGAATAGAGAAGAAGCTAAGATAGATCCTTGAGTGCCACCATAGACAATTGAGACAGAAGTAAAGTAGAATTTTCCCATCTTTACTAGATAACTTACACTTATGTGGAATATGGACTACCATTGGAGTACAGCATCTTTGATGTCCATGCAAAGGTCAAGCAAGCAGGTTATTTCAGAATGGTCAATGGTATCAAAACCTGCAGTTAGATCGATGAGAAGTATTAAACTACCTCCCCTTTTGTCTATGATAAAATGAACATCATCTAATATTTTAAAAATAGATATGCCTGTGCAGTGAGATTGGCAAAAAACAGACTGTCTGCATTTATGTAGTTTGTTATCCTATAGAAAAGCTGTTAGTTGACTATAAATAAATGTTGTGATCACGTTAGCCAGTCAGAGAAGGATTGTGATCATATGAAGCTCCAATGCAGCCCCAATGCAGTCCATGGGGCAGAATTTCACCTGGTCCATGGAAAACGCTATTTTAACAGATGCCCAATATGGGTTCCGCCCAGGTAGAGGCACAGAGGACCAATGTCTAAATCTTCACTTGTTAATCTCTAAATATTCTACGGCTAAAAAGGGGTCAATTTTTGTTGCTTTTATGGACCTGTCCACGGCATTTGATTTAGTTAACAGAGTTCGGCTGTGGAACATGCTGTTAAAACTGGGTCTTGATCCGCCTCTTGTGTACTACCTTGCTGAACTTCACAAAGACTTAAAGGC
The DNA here is from genome assembly GCF_964261635.1 of Lissotriton helveticus. Classification (NCBI taxonomy): domain Eukaryota; kingdom Metazoa; phylum Chordata; class Amphibia; order Caudata; family Salamandridae; genus Lissotriton; species Lissotriton helveticus. Next base: position 858,191,545 of record NC_136069.1, read on the forward strand.
CTCGATTAGAATGGACCAAGAAGGTAACCGCACAGCCTGGTTTAAATCGTGCAGGGGTGTTCGGCAGGGTTGCATCCTTGCTCCCTTGCTGTTCACTCTTTATATAAACTCATTGGAGAAAAACCTTTTAACTGTCACTTTGGACACACCGCGTGCAGGGGATACTCGCATTCCCGTTCTCCTGTACGCGGATGATGCCGCCTTGATAGCCCGGACACACTTAGGACTACAGAGACTTTTAAATGCTTTTAGTGAATTATGTCTTCTCTTGACTTAGTGGTAAACAACTCCAAATCTCATGTTATGGCTTTTGGGGTTGCGAAAAATAATACTAAACCCTTCTACTGTAACGGTGAAGTTATCACTAATGTCAAAATTTTTACTTATCTTGGTGTAATTTATGATATAAAGGGCAGCTGGGTTCCCCAAATTACAGCCAAAACTAAAGCGGTTAAGAGCTCGGCAAACGCAATTTTAAGTTTCTCCAGGAGACTTGGTGGGAAGCCTACTGGTGCATTATTGAGCCTGTATAGAGCAAAAACTGTGGCAATAGCCAGGTATGGTTCAGGCTTGTGGGGCTATGTTAATAGTGAAACCATTCAAAGGGAGGAGAATAAGTTCCTTCGATCCATACTAGGGCTCCCTCAATCGACAGCTACGTTTTCTATACATCAGGAGCTTGGCCTAGGGTACATTACCGATATTCTTGCAATGGCACCTATTCTTTTATGGATTAGGACCTGGACTAATGTAAACCTAGGTCTAAATCACAAAATATTGATGGACTGTCTACATTTGGACAGATTTAAAGATATTCCTTGGCTGTCTTACATTCATAAGTGTTCTTTGGAACTCGGTCGCCCCGAGATCTTCTCCGTCCCTTTGGGTCTAAAAAAATCTGACCTTGAGTGGGTTAAGCTTAACTTCTCCAAACTGAAAAATTTGGAGAGAGAGGAATGTCAACTCACAAAGCCCACGGTCAGAGCCCACTTTCTGACCATTACTTGCCTGGCTATACAACCGTATCTTGCCATAGTTAACATCCCTTTTCATAGGTGGCTTCTGATAAAATTTCGTTTTGACCAGATTTATATGGTTCTTTGTGACAGCCAAGGCTGGTTTAAGCAGGAGGATGCACCTGTGTGCAACTGTGACAATTTTTCTCAGCAAGACAACATGCACCTAATGCTGTTCTGCCATTTTTATATTACGCCAAGACAGAAATACCTGGTGCCTTTATTGAAGGACAAAGCATTCCACCAGGCAAAACCAGCCCTCCTATATCTCCAAATGTTGGATTCACCTCTAGTCATGTTTAGCGTGGCTAATTATCTTGTTGCTGCTGCTAGGATTAGGAGGAGGCAACTGTAAATATAGTAGGTGGTTCGCTTTATAGGATGGAATATGTTTTCTTAACTGTTTTTTAATTGTTTTTTAATTGTTTTTTAATTGTGTACATCATTGCTATAACTATTTTTAAATTGTATATATTTTTGCTAATACTTTATGCATTGTTCTATGAATCTGAATTGCTCTTCTATATTGATTGTAGTATGCTTTTATGATTTTTAACTAAATCGAATAAAGTGGTTTTTGACTTGACTTTGACTTGACCTCAGAATTAAGTCACCACAGATACATGTTAAATAAGTGTCCCCTTTATTGCATAATTTCCTACTCATCAAGGCACACATCTCATACATATTGTAATTTCTGGGTGTATAACTCACTGTTCGGGATATTCATTTTTTTTTAATTGACGTATACACACTTTTCTGTATATGTATGCTTATATTACAATTTATAAAGTGGACAGCTAACGAGTGATGGAGTTCAATCAACTGTTTAGTATGTTGGAGAAGCTGAGAAACTTCATTACCAAAGAAAGATGATTGCAGGTTCAAAACGAATACTGGCTGTTACCCAAGGATTTTCTGGTTAATGGATGGCCTTCAAAGATGGATACTATGAAAGACTGGTGGGATTTTTGGAAAATAAAGGAAGAAGTGACCTACATACTGTGATGGGAACTCAGCATTTTGTGGCATTGAGAGGAACGAGAAGAGGTTTGTTTAAGCTGCTACACAAGGGTCACCTGGAGAGTACCTTGACCCAAAAAAAAAGGTTATTTAACCCTTTCCATGCCCTGGATGGCCGGGAGCCGTCCTGAGCTACGGTGGGCATGTGCTCAGGACAGCTCCTGGTCATCCTAGCACCCACCCATGGGGGAAGCACTGGCGCTCCCCTCTGGGCTGCCGATCTTTGTGCCCCCAGCGGGGATTGGCAGAGAAAGCCCTTCCCCTGCCTTCCCCCACCCCCTTTCCGCGTCATCAATGATGTCAGTGCGCGAGGTGCGCTGACGTCATTGAGGAATTCCCAATGAGCTGGAAGCAATTTGTTTCCAGTGCATCGGTGAACAAGGAGATGAGTTTCTACTCTGGGCGGGTGGTGGGTACTTTTTAAAAGTTTTTTTTTCAGGGAGCGGCCCCTTGGGGAAGAGTTGCTCCCCTTGGGGGCATTGTTTTTGCCTGTCTGCCTACTGAGGGGCATATCTCGCCATATTTATTTTTATAGTGGCTCACTAGACCACCAGGGATTATTTTGTGGGGAGTGGCCCCTTGGACAAGGGTCACTCCCCCTTGGGGGAATTTTTTTTGTCTGTCTGCGTCCCCCTAGGGGGGCAGATCTCACCATTTTGAAAAATGTCCAATAATTCTCATGCTAGTATGAGTATTCCCAATTTCGGAAATGTGAAAAATATCTACTGCTTCGAAACTCTATGGGGCATATTACCAACAACTAGCGATAATTATCGCTATGTTGGTTTAGCGGCGATATTTTTATCGCCGAGCTGCGGCGATTTTTATCGCTTAGGAACCTTGCTATTATCAAGGTTTATCTCCTAAGTGATGAAAATCGGCCGAAATGCATGAATATCGCTGAAAAGTCAGCGATATTCATGCATTACCGAGCTAATGCTCTTAGCCATGTTATCCACCTACCATTGGATAACATGGCTAAGAACTGCTCAGGGGCTTAGCGCGAATATCTCCAAAAGTAGGTAATAGGAGATAGCGATGTTAATGACTGTTTCCAGTCGCTAACATCTCGGCACGCCCACTTTGCATGTCATTAGTGATAAATATCACTGACATGCAAAGCGGGGCCCAAGATGTCGCTATCTCCTACTAGCTGTCGCTAACTGGTGTTAGCGACAGCTAGTTAATAGGGAGATCATTTTATCTCCGCTTTCTTGGCTTTTAAAGCCAAAAAAGCGGAGATAAACCCCCTTGATAATATGCCCCTATATTTCGTTACCATTTCAGAAATACATAGGTGTCTCTCATACCGATTTTTCCATGTATACATTTTCCCAGAATAATTGCTATATACCTGGTACTTAATAAAAAACCATTGTAAGTCGCTGCTCAGGTTTTTGGCTCTGGGTTCGTCGGGTCCTTGGTGAACCTACAAGTCCTATATATCTCCACAACCAGTAAGGTCCCTCGGATGTAACAGTATATTGCTTTCAAAGAGCTGTCATAATTAGAAGAAGTTACAGGTGATAACGTTCACACAAAAGGCTGCTTTTTTTAACTAATTTTCAATTTTTCCTATATTTAACTGTTAGTTTCTACAAAGAAACCTTGAAGGATATACACAAATGACCCCTTGCTGAATTCAGAATTTTGTCTATGCTACTAAAATGTATAGCTTTTCAGGATCCATTATTGCTTGTATACCCATTTCTACCATTAACTGGAAGGAGTTTGAAAGCACAAAAACATAGCAAAAATAGGCTATGTCCCAGAAAAAGGCCAAAACTGTGTAAAAAAATGTTGGTTTTCTGACAAAAGTCTGTCATTCCCTAAACGCTGGGAAAATGGTGATTTGAGCCCCATAAACCCTTTTTTGATATCATTTGCAAGGAAAATCCCAGCACTTTTTTTCCCATTTTTCCCCCAAAAACCAAAATGTAGCTGTATTTAGGCTAATTTCTGGGTCCCCTTCACCACTGGCGTAACGAAAAGTGAGGGGGCCTCCCTGCACGGTACTTAGGGGGGCCCCCTCCGGGCTCAATCAGGAGATCTCCGGCCAGAATGCAATGCCGAGGGGGCCCCTTGGAGCTAGGGCCCACCCCCGCACCGCGTGAGCTGCGGGGGCCTGTGTTACGCCCATGCCCTCCAGGGGAATCCACCAACCCTGGGTACCTTTAGAATCCACATGATGTTGTAAGAAAAAGAAGCAAATTTGGAGTGATGTGGTCAAAAGGTTACAGGGGCCTAAGAGCGAACTACCCCAAACAGCCAAAAAAAAGGCTTAGCACATGGGGGGAAAAGGCCTAGCAGCAAAGGGGTTAAAGGTGGATGAGTAGATTTGTGTGTATAAATTGGCATGAGAGTTATCATGCCTATGGTACTCATAGTTAGTATTAACACATTTGATGAAAATGGGAAAAGACGGGTGTGGATTTAAATGCTCTGAAAAATGAGTTACTGAGTAGGAAATTATATGATCCAAGTATATTGTAATTATTTTTGAAAGATGGATTCATCAAGACTATTATATTCTTAAGTAAAAACTTTAGTACAGAAGGGTTGCTGCCAACTTACTCATAACAAAGACGTGCAATTTGTGTCAGAACTCGTGAACATATTTGTGAGGACATATGGTATAAAACATAACAAAACTACAAATTGTTAGACCCAGTCAAATGGAATAGTTAAACATCGTAATAGCATCAAGAAAAGAAATTCACATGGTATTGATTAACTGGCTCTATAGCTTTATAATCTTAGGAAGTGTTACTTATTTAAACATTAGCAAACAGTTTATCGTCTAGTTGCGAGACACAACTGTTAAATGTTTGTTTGTTGGATTAGGAAAAATGAAGGGATAAGAGAATAAAAGGTTAGATGCATTTTATGGTAGGAATATCAGAATGAATATTGGTTGTGATGGTGTGAAGTTCAGATTGACATGGACACAGAAGGATGGAATATGCAAATGTAGACATGTTGCGGGAAAGAAATAGGCACATTTTTGATCTGTAGAATGGTTAGAATATATTGTATGTGATTGTTTAGTGAATAAGGGTACTGGAGGATAAAGGTGCAGAAATAGTTTGCATGATAAGGAATCTGTATTGTGAGAGGAAGTTGATTTAGAAAATGTGGTAAAGGAAGAGCAATGATTCAAAGAGAAAGAGGAGCAGGGAATGAAATTTAAGAATACTATCTTAAAATGTGAAATTCAGAACAAAGCAATCAGAGAAAAACATAACTCTGATTTACTGAAGGTAATATTTGCAGTATTGTTGCATTCCATGTTGATTTAATATGTGCCTGATGATTACTGTTGTCAGTTTATTGTATTTGTGTACTTCAAGATGTAGTTAGGTTTCAGTTGGGTATCTTGTAAATTGTCTATGGTGTCTTGTGCTATTCTGCTATGTTTTTGTGAGCAAGGGGAACATTGTAATAAGCTTGGGAAATAATTTTGATAATAGAATGGTCTATATGTATATTATAACTTTTGAATGTTAGAATCACTGTTTTTTTACTAGTAAGTTGATATTTGACAGACATGGCATATGGCTGTGCTATTTGTCAATGAGATAAAATGTTGTTTGATAACCATAGAAGTCTTTCTTCACCTGTCCCTTCCTACAATTTTCTCTATGTTTGGCTACTAAATATGTGGCCATTTCTGTTGTTTACTGATGATATTCTCCATAAAGAGATGGGAAGTTAACTGAACCACAAGAGTGATGGGCCATATCTGATGAGTGATTCTCTTCCAGTTCCTTGGTCAGAGCCACCATAAAATTTTCATCCTGCGATAGCAGATTTTACCAAGGAAAAATTACTATCTTGCACTTGCCCCGCAATATATTACCATCTATTTACTCTGCAGATTTTACCCAAAAAATGATCTTGCTTAAAACAATCAAAGGTTAATAAAATTGCAGCGCCACTTACACTTACATGTGTATATAAATAAAATCCCATGAGTATAATGTGTTTATCTGTTTATTTATGTATACAAATTGCTTAATATTTAGAAATGTGAGATGTCTCTATATATTTATACATTCATTTTTTATTTACTGGGGGTAAAATACCCTTTTACCACTGCCCGTACCTCAACTCTATGACTCATCCCAAACCTTGCAGACTACTATGAACTCTGAAACACCCTTTCCAAACTCTTCCCTCTTTTATCCAATTCATCCAACTAACAGGTACACATGTACATCACTCCCAATAACAACTCACATCTTTCCTTTACTAATCTACCTCAATTCAAATGATCTCTCCCGTTTAAAACAATATTGTAAATGCATGAGCTCTTAATGAGAACTAACACACTTACCAAAACTAATCCACAATGGAACAAAAAGAAAAATGCTTTTCACTACTCTATTAGCTTCATACTTCTAAACCTGTTTTCCGAAGTAGCTTGCAACTCGTCGCTAAGCACTTCAGTGTCTTCAGGGATAGAGAGCACTATGTATTAATAATAATAATAATAATAATAATAAAATCGACATTTGTAGAGCGCAAACTGCTACCTCAACCAGAGGTGTCCAATGGCGCTTAAGCGGAACAGATGTGCAGGCAGAAAGGGAACTCCTTACGATACCTATTCCTTCTGATCTAGGCTAAAAAGCCAAGTTTTCAGTGCTCTCCTGAAAAGTGGCTCAGATTCTATCGATCTCAGGAAGTTTGGCAAGGCATTCCATAGTTTAGCGGCCTTAACCGTGAGGGATCTGACTCCAATACATGCTTTCCTGAACCGCGGAACACACAGGTTTTGGGTATTAGATCTCAGTAGTATATTCTATTTATAGATGCATAAGCACTGTTTCAGATAGCTCAGGCATTTACCATGTTGGGAGCGGAAAGCAAATGTCAGAGCCTTAAATTCAGTTCTCCTGACCACGAGCAGCCAGTGGAGCTTCTTAATGTGCTGGGAGATATGCTGACGGAATGATACTTGCCTAATCATTCTCACCACCCCATTTGCACCATTTGCAGTCTTTTAATCAAATATGCAGGTAAACCAGAATAGAGAACGTTCCCGTAATCCAATGTAGCCGTCACTGTGGCATGTATTACAACTCCGCGACAGTCCTCTGGTAGTAGATGAATCAATTTTTGTAGGCTTTTCAGTTTGCCAAAAAAGGTAGAAGACACCCACTTAAGCTGAGTTGAAAATGAGAGGTTCGTCTCCCACTTTACCCCATATTTTTAGCAGAGTCTGCTGTGGTGGGAGGTGGCCCCATTTCCTGCGGCCACCATAGGTCCGCGGGCGGCTGGAGGGAATTTCCAAAAAATAGTACCTCCGTTTTCTCTGAATTTAGCTTCAATTTGTTATTGTTCATCCATAGGGAAATATCTTTCAAACATCGCGTAAAGCTCTTAAAGGCATTGACCGATTGTTCTTCAAATGAAAACACCAGCTGGGTGTCGATGGCGTATTATATCACCTTCAAACCCCAGTTGGCTATGAGTGAGAACAGCGGGGCCAGATAAATATTAAATAAGAGAGGGCTGAGTGCTGACCCCTGGGGGACTCCACCCCATATCTGCTTGGGTTTGGATTTGTGTGATTGCAGGGCAATCTGTTGCATCCCGTATAACAACTTACAATTATAATTACAATTACTTGGTTTAGTGTGAGGTGCACATACTTCAGGTATTACAAAACATAAACCAATAGTAGTAACATTATGTTTTACCCCTTTCACCTACAGTATATGACCCTGGGTGATTGACTCTATTTTCTCATACCTGAATGAGGTTTAGTGCCCTAATTAAGAGCTGCATTGTACTATGACGAATTCGAATTTGAACCTTGAAATGAATATGTAGTTAGGTCAGTTCCTAATACATTCATTCATGCTAACAAAATAACTTTGCCCACATGCATGAGGGGCTAGATGTTCAAAAGACTGGTCACAAAATACTTATCGCAAATTGCAACCATTTTTTTCGCAACCAATAGGATATTTTATAAACCGTCCTATGTACTAATAGGCCTGCTCGTAATATTCAGAAACATAGTGGGTCATAGTTCGGCCTTACCTCATCAATAGGCAGATCCGAAATGCAATTCACTGTGTTTAGAACACATCACTGGTATGGTGGCCTTCTTGGGTCAGGAGAGCTTCTGCTTGTGATTGCTTTTAATAAAGTAAGCTTTTTTAATGCAGTCTACTGTCCTTACAGGAAATAGGCCTGGATTTAAAGACAAATGTTTACATTTTTTAATAGCTTGAGATTTGGTAGCCTCATTACATTAAGAAGATTTGCTCTTCCTCCAAAACGAAACTCAAACAATTCAGCTAAGGAAAGATAAAAAGGTGAATTTAGAGCTTTTTCTGATGGTATTTCCATCAACTATTTGGCTGTTCTAGTTCTTCTGACATCTTACACAGTGATGGCAGATATTTCTCCAAAGTGGCTCTCTCTGCTGTAGAATGAAACACTTTGGGGTTAAGGAAACTGTCAGAGGCCTTAGTAGCATGGTGGAATTTCCAACACCTTATGAGGGCACTGAAATTGTAACCCCAAAGTGAGGATTGATTTTTAGTGGCGTATATCTGATCTCTGTACTAGGCGTGAGCATACTGGTGTGATTCACTCTAGCGTAATTACTCCTAAATACAGCACAATTACTTGAAATTATGCATAATTATGTGTGTAGCATAATCTTGCCTTTAGCATGATTTTCTTAACACAAAATGCATCCATGCACCCAATATGGGTCCAAGGTTGCATTTTCGGATAGGAAAATAGTAGTAAATCCTACAAGACACAAACAGCATTAGCCTATAGCCGCTCGTCTCTCTTAGATCATTGTTCCCGTGCTCCTGTGGTAGGATTGTTGGGCCAAATTACTCTTAAATTCTCAAGATGGCATAATTGCATCATTTTCACATCACAGGGGTAATGCGTAATACCTGAAATTACTCCAATAACTCTGGCATAATAAAAATATCACCCAAGCCTACTCTCTACCGAGAGTGTTTTCAGCATGTTAGTGTAACCATAGTTATTGGTTTGTGAAATATCACCATTCTTTCCATGATTCCTTTCACTGAAGTAACATTGGTACAAATCCTAGAGCATCAGCTTCTGTATATCAAGTTGACACACCAACATCAACTTTAGTTAATAGCGGATCTGAAATTTGTGGAAACGCTCTCCCGCCACTGGCCACCCCGAAATCAGGATATGAATGCTGCAGATGGTCACACAGACACCCTTGCTCTACCAGATTTTTTTTCCAAAGGATTTTAGGAGAACATGAATCTAATCTATGAAGACTGACTTGAAACTGTGGGCCAGACGTATGCACCTTTTTTTGGCTCGCAAATGGGCTGATTCTCAGAATCGGCCTGTTTGCATACGGAACAAAGGGTTTTCAAATGTATCAAACCCAAATTGTGATTTGGTATTAGGAAGGGAGTGTTTAGGGCATACCTAATTGCATCAGTATGTATGAATGTTTTGTGACCTTGAATGAGGTCGCAAAACATTTGCATTTTACCACCTACTTCAAGTAGGTGGTAACCCATTTGCAAAGGTACCCCTCCCCCTTTGTAAATGTTTGTAAAATCATTTTTTAAGATCAGGCCGTGGTCCCACAGACCACTGCCTGCACTTAAATAACGAAAAGAATACTTTTCATTTATCTTTTTTAAATGCAACCTGTTTTCCTTTAAGGAAAACGGGCTGCACGAAAAAAAATGATTGCTTTATTCAAGGGCAATCACAGACTTGGTGGTCTGCTGACTCCAGCAGCCCACCATCCCCGTGATTTTAGCAATTCATAGGGGGTCGCAAATTGCGACCTACCTCAATATTATTCATGAGGTAGGTCTTTTGCGCCCCCCTAGGAATTACAGAAAGAGTTAAACACAATTTCATGCATTCTGTTTTGAAATTTCCTAATTGCGAATCGGAAAGATTCGCAATTAGGAAATCGCAAAACAGGACCTTCAATAAATCTGGCCCCAAATGACAACATTCAAATCTGTATTTGTAAGTTGTGCTATAAAATTCAGAAGTCATTGATCTTCTTTAACTGATTGTTCTGAATCACCCCAGAAAATGTGGCAGTAAAGTCAATAAAGAAGTTGTACAGAGTAGAAGGTTGCTTCTTTGTTTACACTCTTCATGCCAGATAGGACAGAGTGATATTAATATGTGAAGTAAAACTACGAGTCAGGGTCTTGGGGTTAGAATAATTTTTCTACTGGCATAAAACAAAGGACTCATTAAGCTTTCCTATTAAACCATATTCCAAAAATGTATTGGCTCACCCATCTGAGCTAGGAGTTTAGGCTACCATAAAGGTTTTGTCGATTTTCAGGCTTTTGCCTACAATAGTTATAGTAAGGTCCATCATATCGACCTTTTCATCTCCTCTTTCAACACATGACCCACAGTATGCATGACATATTAGCTGGCATAGCACCAATCTCTGATTCTTTAATGTCATCTCGTACTATCCTGCAGAAACCAAAATTAAGAAGTGATAAAAAATATTCCTCGTATATGTGCCAAATATTTCTCAAAGTGTTCGCTAGCTTGGTAAACTTTTCCCTTAATGAAAATTATCTTATTTCCTGTCGGTCCGAATATATAAAAGTACAGCCATTAGGTTGCTCTAATGGCAATCTAAAAATATATGAAGTTTCCCTAATTGTGTCTACCTTTGTTTATCTATAGTGTCCATTTATTAGAAAGTTTGAAGATAGGTCAGTGATCAGTTCATTTCCGTCTCTGAACAGTTTAATGAAGTAAATTAATCAATCAATCAATCAAAATATATATAAAGCGCACTACATACCCGCTAGGTTTCAAGGCGCTGGGGGGGTGCTGCTACTGGTCGAAGAGCCAGGTCTTGAGGAGTCTTCTGAAGGTGAGTAGGTCTTGGGTCTGTCGTAGGTTGGTGGGGAGAGTGTTCCAGGTCTTGGCGGCGAAGTAGGAGAAGGATCTGCCGCCGGATGTCTTTCGTTGGATGCGGGGGACGATGGCAAGGGCGAGGCTTGTGGAGTGGAGCTGTTGGGTGGGGGTGTAGAAGCTGAGTCTGTTGTTCAGGTAGGCAGGTCCGGTGTTGTGGAGTGCTTTGTGTGCGTGGGTGAGGAGGTTGAATGTGATCCTCTTGTCTACGGGGAGCCAGTGAAGGTCTCTCAGGTGGGGGGAGATGTGGCTGTGGCGGGGTACGTTGAGGATCAGTCGGGCGGAGGCATTTTGGATGCGTTGGAGTCGTTGTAGGTGTTTGGCCGGGATACCTGTGTAGAGTGCGTTGCCATAGTCTAGCCTGCTGCTGACGAGGGCCTGTGTCACAGTTTTTCTTGTTTCGGTCGGGATCCACTTATAGATCCTGTGGAGCATGCGGAGGATGTTGTAGCAGGAGGAGGAGATTGCGTTGACCTGTTTTGACATGGAGAGGGAGGAGTCGAGGATGAAGCCCAGATTGCGTGCGTGGTCAGTCGGTGTTGGCGGGGTTCCCAGTGAGGTTGGCCACCATGAGTCATCCCAGGCGGAGGAGGTGGGTCCGAGGATGAGGACCTCCGTCTTGTCTGAGTTCAGTTTCAAATGGCTGCTTCTCACCATTCAGAGACAGATTTCATTCCATCGTGAATGTTGGTTTTGGCGGTGCATGGGTCCTTGGTTAGGGATAGGATGAGCTGGGTGTCGTCGGCGTAGGAGATGATGTTGAGGTCGTGTTGGCGGGCCATTTGTGTGAGGGTGGCCATGTAGATATTGAATAGCGTTGGGCTGAGGGATGAGCCCTGGGGTACGCCGCAGATGATGTTGGTAGCTTCAGATCGGAAGGGAGGGTGGCGGACTCTCCGGTTTCTGCCGGAGAGGAAGGATGTGATCCATTTGAGGGCCTTTTCTTGTATTCCGGCTTCGAGGAGGCGTGTTCTTAGAGTATGATGGCAGACCATGTCGAAGGCGGCTGACAGGTCCAGGAGGACGAGGGCTGATGTTTCGCCGTTGTCCAGTTGGCGTCTGATGTCGTCTGTGGTGGCGAGGAGGGCGGTCTCGGTGCTGTGGTTTCGTCTGAAGCCAGACTGGGAGGGGTCCAGGATGTCATTGTCTTCGAGGTGGCGGGTCAGTTGTGTGTTGATGATTTTCTTGATGACCTTCGCCGGGAACGGGAGTAAGGAGATGGGTCAGAAATTCTTGAGGTCCTGTGGGTCTGCCTTGGGCTTCTTGAGGCGGGCATTGATTTCGGCGTGCTTCCAGCTTTCTGGGAATGTCGCTGTTTCGAAGGAGATGTTGATGAACTTCCGTAGTTGGGGGGCGATGGCTGCGTCGGCTTTGTTGTACCCGTGGTGAGGGCACGGGTCTGATGGTGATCCTGAATGGATGGAGTTCATGATCTTGCGTGTCTCTATGTCATTGACGTTGGTCCAGGAGGTCAGGCGGTTGGCGCGGGTGGTGTTTGCAGGGGTGGGGTCTGGCATGGTCAGGGCGGTCGTGGGGTTGAAGCTGTCGTGGATATCAGTGATCTTCCGGTGGAAGAAGGTGGTCAGTAAGTTGCAGAGTTCTTGAGATGGTGGGATGTCGTTGAAGTTGCCGCTGGGGTTGGAGAGTTCTTTCACGATTCTGAAGAGCTCTTTGCTGTCATGTGCGTTGTTATCCATGTGTTCTTTGAAGGAGGAACTCTTGGCTAGTCTGATGAGTTGGTGGTGTCTGCAGGTGGCGTACTTGGGGGCGGCAAGGCTGTCAGGTGTGCGTTCGTTGAGCCATTTCTTCTTAAGTTTCCGGCAGTTGCACTTGGAGGTCTGGAGTTCTTCGGTGAACCAGGTGGCTTTCTTGGTGGTCGGTCCAGTGGAGTTCGGTGGTGTGGTTGAAGGTGACGTGGGTGCTTGTGGAGAAGATGGGGTCAAGCGTGTGACCAGCTGCGTGGGTGGGTGCGGTGACGAGTTGTCTGAGGCCGACGTTCGCGAGGTTGTCGATCAGAGTGGTGGAGTTGGCGTCGTTGTTGTTCTCGAGGTGGAAGTTTAGGTCCCCGAGGAGGATGTAGTCCGTGGAGGTGAGTGCGTGGGTGCTGGCAATGTCGGCGATCGAGTCGCTGAAAGGTTCACGTGGTCCGGGGGTCTGTAGACGAGCGTTACTCTGAGGGTGGTGTTGGGGGTCGGTGTGTATTCGGAAGTGCAGGTGTTCGGCGGTCTTGAGGGTGTCGTCCGTGTGGGTGTAGACATTGAGGCTGGACTTGTGGGCGATGGCTATTCCTCCTCCGGTTCCGTTGGTGCGATCCCTGCGGGTGATCTTGTAGCCCTCCGGGATGGCTATGGCGATGTCGGGCGCCGAGGAGTCGTTCCACCAGGTTTCGGTCAGGAAGGCTATGTCCGGGGCGGCGGTGTCGAGCAAGTCCCAGAGCTCAATGGCGTGCTTGCGTGTGGAGCGGGTGTTGAGGAGTATGCAGTGGAGATGGTTGGTTCTGGTCTTTGGGGGTTTGGTGGTTCTGTTGCAGGTGGAGCTGCAGGTGTGGCAGGAGAAGGGTCCGTGGGTGTTCCTCGGTGAGGACTGGAAGCATGCTGTGGTTCGGCAAGGATTGAGGGCATTGAGGTCGCTGGCAGTGTAGTGGCGTCTGGAGGTGCGGGGGTCCTGCGGACCGGGGGGGTGGCGCTTGGCGCGGTCCAGGCGCGGACGGGCTCAGACGGGCTTGCCTCTGGCGCGCCTCCGCGTGCAGTCGCGCAGCGACCGCTATTAAGAAGGGTAGGTGGGAGGGAGGAGCAGCTGGGAGGCAGGAGGCAGGGACGAATGGGGGCTCAAGGGGGGCGGGGCCGCAGGAAGGCAGCGGCGGGGAAAGGGGACGGATAATCAGCAGGAAGCAGCGAGGGCGGGGAGGGGAAACACGAGGAAAGCTGGGTGTCACTGTGCGCGTGGGGAGCGATCCAGTGGCCACATTAAAGCTATCATCAATGCCTATTTTAGCCTATAAGTTAGCATTAAGGATACTCTAGGTATTGTCGTTGTGATATAATTTGTGAACTCACAAACGTTTTACTGACAGCCGTGGTCAAGTTTAGAGTTTCATTTGACCTTTGATGGATCTCCGCTATGCACAAGAAATGCATTACTAGATTTTTAAAATGTCATTTATTTATTGTTCCATAATTACAGTGATTATGTTAATTAGGCTCAGTTAAGACTATGAAAAAGAAATATTTCCTTAGAGGATGCTCTTTTTATTTCAGGCTGGAGACAGCATTAGCTGCGTGGCGGAGCTTATGCCATTTAGAAAAAATTATACATAGAGAAGGGCTTCATCCGTTGCTTGTGGAAAGTATCAGACAGCAGTGGATGGAGTATATTTCCGTTGTTGTCATGCTGCTATTAAGGTGGACATGAGGTGTATTAGTCCACCTAATGAGTGCTTCCATTGGCATATATGGAGGATGAAACCTCCAGTCATATCAATGGGGTAACATGTTTTCAATTACTCTCACTTCAGGGCATCAGAGCTGTACATCTCTCAGCACAACTGGCTGGACCTACCATACTCTAAGCTAGAAAAAGAAACCATTGGCTGTTATCCCACATGGCTGAAATCCATGCGATGGCAAACTCTTCAAACACTAGAACACTCCTCAACCACCACAATTCCACATCAATGGGAAAGTCACGCAGCGCAGCAAGACACCTTGCTACGCTGCACTGCGTGACAGGGAAAGGCCAGGAATGGACTGTATTTAAGACAATACGGTGCATTCCTGTCCTTGCACTGGTGCCCTTTTCGCAACCTTGCCCCAATGCAGGCACCATTGCACCATGGTGCACGAGTGCCTTTGTTGCATGCAAGATTGTTTTTGTCCAGGAAGGGTCACCTTTCTGCACAAAAACAATCCTGGGAGGTGTATTCCTCTTTCTACAAGTTCTGCAGAATGAAGAAATGGGAAGAAATCAAGATATTTCTACGCGTAACGCCTACCATGGTAAGATGTACAATTTCGGTGCATCCCCAGGTTTTTAAGTTCTTGTAAATCTGGAGATGCATCAATATTCATGTGAGTTGTGTTGGAACACACATGCAACACCCATGGAAAGCCTTCCCAGGGCACAATAATGCGCAGCGTTGTGTTACTCCAGAGTTGTTAAGTCACTCAGATTTTGCGTGGCTTCCAAAATCTGACATAGAGGTTTGTGCCACACATGTGCAACGTTGTCTGGTGCAAACTCGTGGCAGCCCTCTAATAAATAAAAAAAACAAGTGTTTGCCCCTTATGCCTCCAAGAAATTACTATTGTCCAACAAAAAGTCCAGCACTCTAATTGAGATGTCTTAAAAAAAAGCTAAATAAAAAATGCAGCTTGCTTATGTCTCGGTACAATAGGAAGAGAGGTTTTGGGTGTACTGTCTATGAAAATCTTGGTAACTCTGCAAATGCACCCTTGATCTTGGGTTCTTAATGCATCAGTGTGACGCGGGTTAATAATTTGACAAATCTGTCTACCTGAGTACAGCATATTTTATGGAAGAATGCCTGGTGTTACAAATGGGTTCATGAATAACTTATTCATGAATTATTTGAGCAATTACGTTTAGTGTTAATTAAGCAATTATTTGTATATGCCTACATAGAAAATCCAAACCCTGGTTAAACCTCCAATATAACAATATACACAAACGTACAAATGTAAGTGTGGAATTGAGCAACCAAATCGATCTATCGTAATTTGACATGGGTCTGTCTCTCTTTGAGCACTGACCTGACAGTGCTGCAGTCTGTAAGGCATAACCTTTTCTAATACACAGAGGCTCGCAATGTGTCAATATCCCTCAGACGTTTGATTATTTACGTCAAACCTGTTACAAAATATAGATAATGGGCTGTCCTCTCAGACCCCTCAGCAAATGGCATATTTATGTCAGCCTTCTCCAGCCAATACTTCGATTAGTTCAGAAGAGGAAACCTGTCGCATCTAATGCTATTGACTTTGGTTATCACACCATATGAAGTGGCTCCATTCTGCTGCTTGTGGGAGTATTTTGGATCCAAAACGTATATTCAGTCACCCCATACTGCTATTCCCTTCAAAAAGCAACCTTTAGTTTTATTTTCCTAAATGCAGGAGGCGTTTTCAATGCTTTTGTCAGTAATGAAGTACTTGTTTCTTCATCACATCGGGACAGCATTTTTTAGGTCAGACTTTTAGCTATGTATATTATAGTAATAGTTCATTAGCCAAGATGTCGATTATGTCTACTGTGACTTGTAAAGTATAAAAACAATAACATTAAAGGTTGATAGCAAAAAGACACAAACAAACTTTTCTCATAGTTCATTTTCCCAAGGGATTGTGCTTGCTTCAACAAATACCTTTCACAAAACATCACAGAGCTGTGAATATACACAATAAAAATATAATTTAAGAATCAGTGACTGGGAATGCATATACATATTAGGGCCTTCATCTGCTTCTTCCAAAACATAGAATTTGTTAGGATAATTACTAAAACCCTCGTAGTCCAACCCAGGCATATTTATTTAGACCAGAGAATGTAAGCACATATTGAAAAAAATCTTTATGTTCACATTTATATATTTTCCCACACCCTGTCTATGGACTGCTGCGCTCAAAACAAAGCAAAAGACACACAGATGATGGATGGAATAGAGAGCAAAGCAAACATTCTCCCCCAGTCAATAGATCTCGGTTAAATCCATCCTTCTTTTGCTCACCATGCCACCGCGATTTAGACCCAGGCATATGCAAATCAGTCTTGACCTTGTGTCTCATGGGAACAGTCCAGACTGAACTGTCATGCCAGGTCCTCCCTGGACCGGAAACAAGCATCCTGGGACTGGTTTTGGGCATCACCGCTCATCAGCCAGGCTAGACTGAATCCTGTGACACAGTGAGCCTGGTTCCCACATCTGGGCATACCTAACGCACTTAGGGCAACAAAGCTAAAGACACACTGAAGATGGACGGAATGCAGAGCAAATCAAACATTCTCCTCAGTCAATAGATCTGGGTAAATCCATTGTTCTTTTGCTCACCATGCCACCCCAGTTTAGATCCAGCCATATGCAAACCAGTCTTGACCATGTGCCTCATGGGAACAGTCCAAACCAAACTGCCAAGCCAGGTCCTCCCTGGGCCGGAAACAAGCATCCTGGGAGCGGCTTCGGGCATCACCTTTCATCAGCCAGGCTAGCTTGAATCCAGTGACACAGTGAGCCCGGGACCTATGTCAGGGCATACCCCGCACTCTTAGGGCAGGAAAGCAAAACACTCACAGATGATGGAAGGAAGGCAGAGCAAATCAATAACTTCCCACCAGTCATTAGAGCTGGGTTAAATCCATAACAAAAGCACTCTGGAGTGTTTGTAATTGTTCTATTCCACTTTCAACAAAAAGGGCAATGAAGGAGGTCTGCTCTGATGATAGTTTGCTGGTATCCTGAGATTGAGACAGCTTTGGTGGACACCCTTGGGGTCTCTAGTAACAGCCTAATGTACTGTAGAATGGTTTAACGAGGACTTGTGCCTGACTTCAAGGGAAAACTCTGGTAATGGCTTGGAGTACTGCACCTTTGTGAAAGACTTTTAACATATATTTGCTTTACTAAAGAGGAACATAAGGTACCTCATTTTTTTAAGAACCTCCAGACTAGTGTCCTTGCTCACATACATAGAACAAGCCACTTCCAGCCGGACTATTGACATATTATACATGTTGACATCATCTTGATTGCTAGTAATTTAGGACCAAAATATATTGTCATGTACTCAGTTAGGTGTGCCCCCTTGAACACCTTGGAGACAAATGACTAAATATGCTGTTGAATGCACACAGCAAAGGAACTTTAAACGAACTAGTGACTAATAATACCACACCTATAAACATTAGGATGTCGTCATGTGCTTCATCCAGAATATACAGGAAAATCAACCAGAGCTGTGATAATTATTATCTACATTATGACCCTGCAGAGCCGTATTTATGTATCCCAGAGTAAACAAGAACCGCTCAATAGACTCATAGAAGTGAATATTCCAGTTAACATGTTGAAGCTGGTTAAGATACTGTGGCCTGATACAACGAGGACTTGTCTCTTTCAAGCAGACTCTTCAAGCACTTGTTCCTGGCTCAGGAGTGACATCTAATACGGGTTTGATGTACATTTGTGAACGATTCTTCAAACAAGTATGCTTAATTCAAAAAGGGCATCAAGTAACTGCTAAGGAATTGCATCTTTGTAAAGAATTCAGGGGCATATTATCAAGGGGGTTTATCTCCGCTTTTTTGGCTGTAAAAGCCAAGAACGCGGAGATAAATTTATCTCCCTATTACCTAGCTGTCGCTAACACCAGTTAGCGACAGCTAGTAGGAGATTGCGACCATCTTGGGCCCCGCTTTGCATGTCAGTGATATTTATCACTAATGACATGCAAAGTGGGCGTGCCAAGATGTTAGCGACTGGAAACAGTCGCTAACATCGCTATCTCCTATTACCAACTTTTGGAGATATTCGCGCTAAGCGCGAATATCTCCAAAAGCTAACACCTGCCCCTGAGCAGTTCTTAGCCATGTTATCCAATGGTAGGTGGATAACATGGCTAAGAGCATTAGCTCGGTAATGCATGAATATCGCTGACTTTTCAGCGATATTCATGCATTTCGGCCGATTTTTATCGCTTAGGAGATAAATCTTGATAATATCAAGGCTCCTAAGCGATAAAAATCGCCGCAGCTCGGCGATAAAAATATCGCCGCTAAACCAACATAGCGATAATTATCGCTAGTTGTTGGTAATATGCCCCTCAGGGACATGCGTGTCACTGAAGAGAGGCATTCCGTAAAACTTGCATTGGACCACAGGCACTGGCAAACCACTATGGCTGACGTTAATTCACCAAAGATCCACAGGTATCCATGATATGATAATGTATGCATAAAAAGGCATGCACACATGCTGTTTGTAGCCGTTTGCATATTAAAGCCAGAATTTTGGGATTTGCAAATGCTTGTTATGAGTTGAAAGAAATATAATGCTTCATGGTTTGTGGTAGTATGCTAGTATGCAGAACATCGTTTAAAATCCTTACTAATAGGGTGTATAAATAGTATTAGGCATTTTCTCTGGCTCTAGGCAAATACATGTGGGTTTGTTCATAACATGCTTTTTACATCCAGTAACATGCTTTGTGGATCAACAACGTCTTTGGAAATTTTCATCACCTCCAGCTCAACTACAGTCTCCTCACACCCATAATAAATAACACAATAATCAGCCTTATAGTCAGCAGTGGACATTTTCAAAGCTCACAAGGCTAATGGTTGATTTTTCAGACCACAAACATGAAATTAGAGGGACGCATTTTGAACAAACCAATGTCTGGGAAAAACTAAAAGGGAGATTGTGAGAAAATGTGTTATTGTTGAGTGGGGTGTTAATCGGCTCAAGCATCAATCCCTGTCAGGGTGAACCACAAAAGTCACAAAATTAACCTGTGCTTAACCCTCTGGTAGCTTGGCACAAAAACAGTCAGACTTAACTTAGAGGCAACGTAAAGTATTTATGTAGCACTCAAACATTAATTGAGTGAAAACAAAACACAAAAAAATCCCACAGCAATTTAGAAAAATAGAGTACATTTTTATTAATTATTTGACACCATGTCCTTTATTATCCTGAGCATTTGCTTACCAGTCTCCCTTTTGTGATAGGCAATGATTTAATTCCTGCTATATGGTACCTAGCAGTCTTACAATTATCTGTTGCAACTTTTTTCCCCACTCAGTTGATGTACTGGGTCAGATCAATGGTCAAGACCATTGGTCCTGATGTGAGTGTCTGATGATGCGGTACTTTTTGGTGATGATGTTGGTTAGATTTGTTGCATGTATTCCTCCCATCACATGATGTTAAGTTGGTGTAATGCCTGAAGTGGCAAGGGCAAATCCAGGCATGGGTCATGTGCTCACTTTGGCACTGTAACCAAGCTCCAACCAACTGACGAGCCCCAATTCGAGTGAAACCAGTCTTGGGTTGCTTGTGTTCCAGTTCAGTGAGGACCTGGCCCAGCAGTTTAGGCTGGATTGTTCCTATTGGAGCAGGCTTGAGACTAGTTTGCATATGATTAGGTCCAAACTAAGGTGGCAAGGTTGGCAAAAGAATGCTGGTTTGGAGTGCTCCCCTGAGCGATTGCCAGCGGTTAGACTTAATGCACACATTCCGTCCATCGCAGTTTGTATATTTGAATGTACTGCCCTGAGTGGCAAGGGCATGCCCAGACATGGGTCCTACGCTCACTGTATCATTCGAACCAAGTTACATCTGACGGACAAGCCCCAAATAGTACGAAAACAGTCTTGGGTTGCTTGTGTACCAGTTCAGGGAGGACATGGCCTGGTGGTTTGGGCTGGACTGTTCCTATTGGACCAGGGGCGAGACTAATTTGCAAATGATTGGGTTCAAACAGGTGGCAATATGGGCAAAACAATAATGGGTTGATGTGCTACCTTGAGCGAATGTTAGTGGTTAGACTTATTGCAAGCATTGCTCCAATCACCTTTTGTATGTTCGATATAACACCCTAAGTGCACAAGTATAACCAGACATGCATTCTGAGCTCTCTGTATCATTGGCACGAAGTTACACCTGACTGATGAGCCTCGGTATCTGTTCTTATCAGTTTGAAAACACATTTATGTGGAAGTAAATTTGATTTTTTCTGAAATTACGACTTGCACCTTGAGGCAAATAAATTTGCAATGCAAATTCCGTGATTGGCCCCACTGTCTTTTAATTACGCAGGAGGCGAGATACCAGTGTGCGGGTTTCTGGTTTGCTCTCTAGGAGCACAAAATAAGGCCCGCCTAAGGACCTGCGGTCAGCTTTTAGAGCACAGAAATGTTGCCCTCCCTGTAATCTCTCTTTTCCTGGCATTTGGGTAGACTTCTGCTTGAGGATTAACAACCCTCTTAACACCCTTCACTGGCCTGTACAGCACCCAGTCCTCTGGTGAGGGGATTTATGCTTGGGTAGTAACACCTATAACCCTTACTTTAGTTCTTGGGGGTGAACTGGACAGTGTTTCTTGCACTGCAGACTATTGTGGTCTGCTGGGAGACACCCCAGGTAACCACCCGGTAGACCCCAGGTGACAACAGTAACCAATGGTAAACCCACTTAGTACCAGTAAGCCCGAAGTCCACCAAAATGGAAGACGCAATGGACACTGTAGCCCCAGTGACCACCCCAGAAGGAATCCCCCCCACTGGATACCCTGAAGATCAACCCCCTGGGAAGGGCAGCAAGGTAGCAAGTAAGGCTGTACCCAAAGAAGCAAGCACCAGGAAGGGACTAGGCAAGGTACTGCCCCCGAATCCTTCAATGGGTTCAACATCCCTGACTGGCATGCCAAGGTCATGTGTGGGGAGGTAAAGGACAAGGAAGGACCCAGACTGGAAATGGACTTGTTCTTGAACAAGGTCCTCAAACCAGTAGGTGTCCTAGTGACGGAGGTGCTAAGCTTCCAGGCTTCTGCGTCAGGGATGATCTTTCTCCTTAGCTTCACCACCCAGGCCCTCTTTAGGAAGTACTGGGATTTCTTCCAGGGGAAGAAGAAGGAGGAAGACTACAGCACCTTCAACCTGATGACAGAATGAGCACTGGCATCAACAGAGAAGAGGGTAACGGTTGAGATGACCAACCCCCACATCCTGGACAGAGACATCGCGTCACTTCTCCAGAGACACAGCACCATCATGAATGGACCACCAAAGTCAGAAACAGCAACAGCATATGGAACATGACCTTATTTTATTGTTTTCATTTTATTTTAGTGTTTTATAGAGCACAAACTTGACCGTTTAGGGTATCGGAGAGCTTTACAGGAACAAAATAGTATACAATAGGTTTCAAGTAACAAAAGTACACAATAGTATAGGAAGGGGGCAGGGTGCTGGGTACATAAGGGATAGAGGGTATGTATGTACATTATACATATTACTTGTGGCAATAGTCTCAAAAGTGATCAATAGGGTAAGAGGTGGCGGGGTGCTGGGCACATAAGGGATATAGGGTACGTAGGTACATTTTGCATTATACATTTACTTGTGGCGATCATCTCAGATGTCTGGGGGGTTGAGGGGGTTGAGGCAAAAATTAAGCAAGGAATTTGCCCATAAGGAAGGTTTTGGCATCCTTTTTGAAGCGTGCCAGTGAGGGGATTCTTCTGATGGCGGGCGGGAGAGAGTTCCATACTCTTGGTGCGGCCCCAGAAAAGGACTGATTGTAGGTTTTTTTCCGCAGGCGCGCAGGTTGGAGAAAGAGATCTCTGGTGGACCTGGAGTTTCTGGTTCCTCCAGATAACACGAGTTTCTGTGCAAGATATGCAGGGGAGTTTGAGTATAGAGCCTTTTGCGTGATGTATGCCAGTTTGGGTTGAATTCTGGCCTTGAGAGGAAGCCAATTCAGAGCTTTTAGATGAGGTGAAATGTGATCGAATTTCCTTGTTCCAGAAAGAAGCCTGGCGGCCACGTTGAGGCAGGATTTTAAAGGTGCCAGGGAGATCTTGGGTAGCCCAGGGAGGGAAGAACAGCCATATTCCAGTCTAAAGATGACTAGTGCCTGGACTGCCATTTTTAGGTCGGGAGCGTCGAGGAAGGGTTTCAGTTTCCAGAGGTAGGTCAGGTGGAATCTGGCTGCTTTGGCCATCAAGTTGATGTGGTCTTGCATGTTCAAGTTGCAGTCAAGGGTTATGCCCAAAGATTTGGCCGAGTCAACAATGGTCGGTGAGCAGTTTAGGGCTGTGATAGCCTTAATCCATGTCTGAATCTCAGGGTTAGTTTTTGGTGGGGGAACAACTTACAACCATCAACTTCCACAAAGACCCTCCAGGGAGAGACGGAATGAGACAACCACTAGCAAACTTCTACCTAGGAGCCGACAAAGGGAAGATCAGGTACCCGGGACAACCCTTCACCTGCAGGAAGTGCGAGGCCATGGGTCACATAGGAAGAGACTGCTTGAAGAAGGTCTGCAGGATCTGCATATGGAGCGGGCACGTCACAACCAGATGCACCAGCAAGAAGATGTGACACTTCTCTGGAGGAGAAGAACACACATACTATCAGTGCCCTAATTTCAGACAAACCGACAACCTACGCTGCGGCAGAGCCAAGGTGAAGGACAACCTGCAGGCTGCAAGGAAAGAAGCAGACAAGACACCAGAGCCAAACAGGAAGGCCGCACATCAGGGACCAGCCTGAAGATTTCATCACGCTAAGGACTAGACCCAGCACAAGCCAAAGAGGACCGCATGTCAGAGCTGACTACAGCGGAGGAACCACCACCCCTGATAGAGGGGGAACAAGTAACAGGAGGCCAGCGCCCCAATGGAGACCCCAAGAAAGGAGCACCAAAGGCTCAACCAAAGAAAGCCCAGAGGGACCAGGTCCCAGAGCCAGAAGCACCAGCCAAGAAAGGAGAAGAAGAGGAGCAGGCCCCGGGCAAGGCAAAGTGAAAGAAGAACAAAAACGAGGGGAAGCAGCCCCAGCCAGATGACAGCAGCAGTGGCAAAGATGACAAGGTGATGGTGGAGGAATGGACAAAAGTCAGATCACAGAGGCTGTGAGACAAAGACAAGAAGGAGAAGGAAGAGAAAGAAGAAAGGAGGAGGCAGATAAGGTCAGGAGGAAAGACAGGAATTGCACCGCCACCAACTGACTACAAAGCTGACCCAGATACCAGTGAGGAGGAGCATAAGGGAGACCAGACCCCCCTCCAGGCCAACAGGAAGAGGTTGAGGCCTAGGAAGGAAGAATACTACACACAGAAAAAGATCATCAAGGCCCAGGAGGACAAGACAGAGGACGGATACATCACTGTGAATTCTGAACGGAGGACAGTGTCATAGAGGAGGAAGGAAACAACAACCCGAGAGACCCCGTGGGAGCTGCACTGGAGGACCCAAAGAAGCTGCACCAAAAGGTCAGGGAGGAACTGGAATCTGGAGCAGTGGAGGAAGAAGAGAACAAAGAGGAAACCCATTCAATGGTTTCCTCTTTGTTGTCCCAGACGCCACTGTGGAGAGCTCCATCGAGAACCCAGAGGAGACAGAACCAGAGACAGGAGGCCTTCAGGTGCTTCAGCACTCAGCAGTTTAGTAGCCCTCCCTAGAGAAAGGGTCACAAACCAGACACTGACTGCTAGGGCTGAGTCAATGGCTATGTAATTTTTCACCTAAACGTCAGGAGCGTGGCACGGTGTGCTTTCTGTCCACCTAGAACAGAGATATCTGCTTTCTGCAGGAAAGCAGGATTCCGTATGCCCAGTCGTACAGCCAGCTCAAACGGCAGTAGAAGCATAGGCCATCATTCTGGTCCGGAGGAAGTGATTATAAATCGTCTTGAGTGGCCATTCTGATCAAGGGAAGGAATTTCACAGTGGACAAGGTCACAGAATAGGTCAACGACAGATCGCTGGTCATGGTTGGCTCATGGGACGGTGTGCTCGTTAGGCTCACCAATGCCCATGCACCCCCAGAGAAGAATGAGCGTCTCAAGATGTTCAGGGTGCTCAAGATGAAACTTGTGACCTACAGGACCATTCTGATACATGGTGATTTCAACTGCATAGTAGAGATGGATGGATGCACTGGGTCAGGCTTTGCAGGGATAGATATGCCGCCCAGGTTGTTGGTGGAGTTGATAGGTGAGGCGTCCCTCTGGGATGTCATTGGGAGCATGGGGCTGACACCAGGAATTTTTCCTGGAGCAGGCCGGATGGATCTGTGCATTCAGGGATCAACATCCTATTCACCTACCCAATGGTAAAGCCTGAGCGATGCATGGTTGCCTTCCACTTCACTGACCACAGAGCAGTCAGTTTTGAGGGGGAACATACAGGGAAGTTCCTCCTCGGCCCAGGATCGTGGAAGTTGAACTGCTCATTGCTGGAAAACGAGGAGTTAGTGGGGAGCCTCAGAGCAGTGTATGTAGAGTGGAGGGACATGAGGGACTTCTTTCACTACACCAGCTAGTGGTGGAAATGGGTGAAGGACAGGTTCCAGAGTTTCTTCCAGTATGCAAGCAGAGCTGCTGCACAGGAATAGAAGTGGTTGTTCAGAAAACTGCAGGGCAAACTGCAGCAACTGTAAGAACTCGAACTCTGCGGATCGGGCGCGGATGGCGAACTGGAGGAAACCCAAGAGGGCTCACAGAGCACTTTAGGGCGGAATCCAGGAATATTATCTTCTGGACCAGAATCGAGAACCTCGAGAAGGACGAGAAATGCAACTCGTTCCTCTTTAAGAAACTTCACTTAGCCTACACACTGCTGGTAGAGCTTCGGGACTTAGAAAGCAACCTCCAAAGTGAGAAAGAGTAAGTCATGAGATTCGTAACTGACTTATATGGCGATATTTACTTACCAAAGTCATCTGAGAGATCCCAGGCAGATAGTTTCCTGGAGGGTATTTTGAAGACCCTGTGTCCAGAAGAGAGAGAAAGCCTGAACATGCCCTTTGCCCTGGAAGAGCTCCCCGGGCCACTACGGCCTCCAAGAGGGGCAAGACCCTGGAAATGACGGTTTCCTAGTGGAAATTTATGTTGAATTGTGGGACCTTATGGGGCCTGACTTGCTGGACCTCTACGAGTAAATGTTGGGCAAGGCCAGTATGCCGAAAACCCTGCTCAAAGGCATGATAAAACTTTGTACAGACAGAAGCAAGAGAGAAGCTCTCAAGAACCGGAGGTCCATCTCTCTCCTTAATGTGGACTACAATTCTCACGAAGGTGATGGCCAACCACCTAAAGAAAGTGATAGCATAGATAGTTCACCCTGACCAGTCCTGTATGATACCGGGTCAATAAATCAGTGACAGTCTTGCCCTGCTCCGGGACACAAACAAGTATATCGATGGGCCGTAAGGCTCCGACGGCCTTGGTCAGCCAGGATCAGGAAAAGGCTTTCAACCACGTTTCCAATGAGTACATGGAACTGACACTAAGAGCACTGAGACTGAGGGATTTCTTATGTGATGTGGTGACCCCAATTTATAGAGATATCTCTAGCACTGCATTAGTAAATGGCTGAAACACAGACCCCTTCCCTGTCCTGTTGGGGGTGAGGCAAGGCTGCCCGCTCTCCCCTCTTCTGTTACCTTCTCGCCGAACACATGCAACAGAACAAGAACATCAGAGGAGTGAAAGCGCCAGGAAGCAATGGAAAAGGCGAAGTGTGGTGCTCCCTCGACATGGACAACATCTCAGTCTTGTTCGCTGACGGATCATCTTTGAAAGAGCTGGAGAGGACTTGTATCAAGTTTGGAAAGGCGTCAGAGCAAAAATCGACAGCGCCAATTCAGAAACCCTACTCTTCGGCCACTGGAACCCCACTCGAGACCCACTGCAATTCTCCATCAAGCAGGACTTTCTGAATTACCTTGGAGTCTGGTTCAGTGGAGAATGTGCGGCAGAGAAGAGTTGGGAAGAGAGACTGGCATAGACGAGGCAGAACCTGGGACTCTGGAGCCTACGGAAGCTGACGATTGAAGGGAAGTCTTTGGTCCTGCAGAACAAGAGACCCTGCCAGTACTTCAGTATGCTGCTCAAGTGTGGCCTTTGCCGACCCGTACGGCCAAGGACATAGTGAGAATGATTTTCTACTTCATCTGGAGCTCAAAGTTGGACAGAGTGTAGAGGGCGGTGATGTTCAATACCCATGACTAGGAAACCAAGGAAGTGCCAGACATTGCCACCATCTAGAGGGGAAATCTTGGTGTTGCACTGCGTGAGGAGCACCCTGAGGACCGTAGATGAGAGCCATGCCAGCTTTCTAATGGCATTCTTCTTCCTGCTGCAAACGTGAAGGTGCCTTTGGATGGGCAGAGTGGGTGAGCGCGTCACATACATCTGGATGACCCTGTGGTTCTACAAAGAAGTGGAGAAGTTCATCAAGGAGGTTGGGCTGGAGGCTGCCGCCCTGGCCACGTGGATCACGAAGACTGCCCAATGCCAAGTTTGTGCAAAGGACATCAGTAAACAGATTGGCACCCTCCCCTCTGTCACATCCAGGCGCCTGACCAAAAAGCACAAGGACATTGCCTGGATGGCCATCCAAGGAGGACTTCCAGTGAGAGCCTTCATGCATGCAAGAGGACTCAACCACAACAAGTCCTGCTGCTCATGTCTGGGGAATATCTGGCTGGGTAGTTTGGCCTGGACTGTGGAAGCAGGGTTGAGACTGATTTGGGTATGGTTGAATCCAAACTGGATCCAAACTGAGGTGGCATGGTGGGAGTTAGAAAGATGGATTGGAGTGCCACTACGAGTGATTGGCAGTTGTTGGACTTACTGCAAGTATTCCTTCCATCATATTTTGTGTGTTTGACACTCATAATGAGGGCTAGCAGCACACTTTATTCGCTGGGCTTGGCACCATGAAATGCACAATGCTCTTCAAGCTATACAGTAGATTAAGCATATACCACTTCAAAAGCACATCCAACTCAAGATAAATAAATCTGATACAGCTTTTACAATTAATCACTTTACAGATTATACTGTGGTAACACGTAAGTAGGAAGACTGCAAGAATGTTAAGTTTGATTTGCTTGAGAATTTTTGTCACTCACAAGCTGACACCACCTTTCATAAAGTTGTTAATCATTTCTAAGAGGGTTGTGAGCATCACCTTACATTTCTGTATTTACATACGGTGTAAAAAGCACTAACAGAGCCTCTTCCTGACTCTCACAGTTAAAGGGCCTTAAAGTAGTTCTTTTCAGGAGATCCTGCTTGCTTGTTGGAATTTCCCTCCTGAAATGGGAGAGTGAAACCTGTCCTGGAGACACAGAAACATTTGTTCATCTAGAAGAGAATCAGCAAATCCATTGTAACTGGACATTTGGATGCTCAGTTGACTGGAAATTCTGAGGATCTTATATAATAAGGTTAAAGTTATCTGCAACACATTTCCAGCTGTCCATGCTCCCACTGGCCAACTTAAGGTGAAGGACTAGCTCGATGGTCTGGAATCATCTAGAAAACCCCCTTCTTGTTATACCGCTTCATTTGGCAACCCCACGGCTCATCTTCTAACTTCTTCGGAAAGGATTCCCCCATCTGGGAATGACTTTCTGACCTCTTTTTCCCCTTTAACCTGGGCGTTTGTTCAGACCTTGCTCAGCCAAATTTAATCATTGTCCCCATTGGATCCTTGCCCTCCTAGGATTCTTCACTTTGTCCCTGATATTACCTCTAGGCATCTCAGCAACATCTTCAATTTGATGTTCAAGGTTTGCTATTTCCCAAAAGGGTGCAAAATAGGCTCCGTCCTTCCTCCTATCAAAAAACCTAATTTGGATGTCAATGAGCCAAATACCTATAGACCCATTTCACATCTTCCTTTCCCTGCTAAAATTGCTTTGAAGGCTATTAACTCTGAACTCTCCTTTGTCATTAGCAAAATTAGGCTTCTGGGTGCCACTCAGTTTGGCTTCAGAAGTCAACACAGCCATGAATTAGCTCTTATCACTGCTTCAGAGGAAATCTGACAAACCCTTGATGCAGGAGGCAATGCTGATTTTATTTTATTAGACCTCTCTGCAGCATTTGATGCGGTTAACCATGGGCTGCTTATCGACCGCCTCTCTGCTACTGGAATAAGGGGTAATGTTAAATCCTTCCTCTCAGATCATAAGCAGTTTGTTGTGCTGAACTCCCCATCCTTCTCTCTTGCATGTGGGGTACCATAGGGCTCTTCATTGAGCACTAACCTTCTCATCCTTTATGTGACCCCCTTAGCCAGCATGATCAAATCCTTTGGCTTCACAGTAGTATCCTACACCGACAACACCCAGATTGTGGTGTCAGTGACCAGCAATCCAAATGATGCAGCTACCCTATTTCATGACTGCATGCTACAAATTGGGAACTGGATGGCCAATAACTGTCTAAAATTGAATTTGAGAAAGACAAAGGTTCTGTTATTAGGTAGAAATACATCCTTTTGATCTCCTAGGTGGTGGCCTCAGTAGTTTTGGGGGCTTCCCTCCCCCGTCCCCAAAGTAAAACACTTAGGAGTTTACTTTGAAAATAAACCCTCCTTTGAAGGCCATATAAACTCTGTAATCATCTCCTTTTTTCATGCTAAACACACTCAGGAAACTCCTTCTTGTTATCCCACCCATGCGATTTGCAGAAATCTCTGATCTCTACACTTATCATGTCTAAAATTGACTACTGCAACATGATCTTGACCAACATCCAGAAAAGATTCTTATATAAGCTGCAGATTCTACATAACGCTGCTGCTCAGATACTTCTGGGCATCTCCAAATACCAATTAGTGTTTCATGCCCTCTCTCAGCTTCTTTGGCTTCCCATCAATAAAAATATAGAATTCAAAGCCCTTTGTATCGCTTTTAAAGTGCTGCACAACTCGGGAACTGATTATCTCACAGCACTTTCAACCTGTGTACCCCAAAAAGATCTCATCGCTCCTCTTTTGCGTTTACTCTTAATTCAGATCAACCAAATGGGGTGGTAGGAGCTTTGTAACTTGTGTGGAACTCCATGACCTCAGATCTCAAGAAAAATATAGGCCTGCACTCTTTCCATAAGGCAATTAAAACGTGTCTTTTCAACTGTAAGTTATCTTAACTTCGGTGTCTTCACTGTCCTTCTTCAGATTATCTTCTTCACGAACTTAGTGCCTAGACACCCGTGGGTAGTAGAGCGCTTTATACATTTATTTTTCATTTCTTTTCATCTCTCAACTTAATTTCACAGCATGGTCAGTGTCCAGAACGACCATTCTGAAAGTGTGAAAACTTTTGGAGTATCATGGAATAAGCAGCAGACCTTTTCTTAACATTTGAGACATACAACACAAGTTTGCCTTTTTGGAGCTTGGTATGGCCAAAGGGTCCAGCTTTGCCACACTGAAGATTTTTTACCAAGCTTGAATGTCAAACATATGACAAGGACAAACTGCCAACTCTTCTGCAAATGAACTCCTTCATCCAGTTGCAGTTTATCAACAGCTGGCATTGAAGGATGCCTAGGACCTTGTCAACTGCCCCGACTTGGCTTACATCAATTCTGGGTCCCATTGTTCCATGGGGAACAGTTTTGTCATTGATAAGTCTTAATCATATATAATTTTCTTAATTTTGGTGACTCTTATCTCAAACAACTGTTATATTTTTAAATAAATTGGTTTCGAAATGTTAAATTAAATATTTTGTAGCCTTAATCATGTGTTAGTGTTGCTGTACATATACAACGTGAAACATTGTCTGAGATGGCCTTACTGCTTTTGCCAAACTACCAAGTTAGAAACCAATAGGAACAATAATGTTTTTGTGTTTGTTGGACCTCAGCCATAGCCCATATTAAGGCTGCAGCTCAAAGTCTAACTATCCAATTTTCAGCAATTGTATTTGATCCTAACGAGACAGCTGTGACTTTTTATTACTCCCCAGTTCCAAGTAGTCACTGTTGATGAGGTTATTTTTTTTTACAGTTTTCTACTTGACTCTAAAGTATTGTAGGAAACTTAGCCTTGTTATTATAGGCTTTATTTTAGTTTTAAGAAAAGTCCCAACACATTAAAGGTGTAAGTGGATAAAAGTGTGTATTACTCTAAAAAATCCTATTAAATCGGAATGAACCAGAACACATTGACACACAAACACACACACACACACACACACACACATATATATATAAAGATATATATATATATATATATATCTATCTATATATATATATATATATATATATATATATATATATATATATATATATATATATATATATGTGAAACAAAAGAGGCGGCATATGTGTGGAATATAAATACTGCAACATGGAAGCTCGCACGGCTAAAAGAGCTTCAAAAGTGACAACAATGTTTAAAACTGGGGCCAAATCAGATGAAACACCAGCGGCTTCGAAAACGCCCACAGTAACAGATACGACCTTAAAACAACAAATAAACGCTTTGGAGAAACTTTACAGAAAGGAAATAAATAAAAGCTGCGAAGCAATAGCGCTTGAGAAATATGTGGAAATAAAGCGCATTCCTCGAGGATTGAGGATTTTCACTATGCCCACGCATCCAGAAGTGAAAAAAGACTTAATTGATGAATGGATTGAAAATAACACACAATGTTCCTTAAATATGATGCGCATTCTGATTAAACATGCGCGAATTGATGTAGATGAAATCACACAAAAAATCAAAGAATTGAAAAAAAACTATCAGATGAAAGCAATCAAGAAGAAGTTACAAAGCTACGCCAAGAGATGGAAGCACGACTAGATTCCTATGAAAAGGAAATTGAAGACCGTAAAGAGCGTAAATTCCAAAGGGATGAGCAAGATTATATTCATGGGAGGATTCTTACATTCGCCAGACATATGACAATTTAAAAAAGAACTACCCCATGCATAAATTGGTGTCCAGTGCTAGTGAATCAGATATAAGTGAAAATGAATCAGTACAAAGTGCTTACCAGACAAAAAACTGGTCTGTTTTAGAGGAAGTCGGATTGATAAATCTGGAGAAAAGCATTGCAAGAGGAGGAGGAAGGGCAAGGGGAATGCAATCCTATTCCAACAAAGGATACAGAGGAAGAGGAAGGGGAACACAGAACCAAACAACTCCCCTACCAGCAACAGAAAAACCCGCAGGTCCAAGCGGAGAAAGAAGACAGTACCCCTTACGCAATCGCAATCTGAAACAAACCTAATTGTGAATCTCTCAGAGTATCAACTAACTGAAACAGAACGCACTGTTCTCAATAAAGGGTTATCATTCTGCCCTGAATCACACTTTGACTACACTGAGACACGGATAGACTTTTACAAGTTCATTAGGAAACTCAAGCTAATGAAGGTACATGCTGGCAAACCAATAGAACCTGAAAATATATTGCATGAAAACACAGATAACATCGTGTTTACCACAATTGCGGAATTACCTGATCTCAGACATAGCTTTGAAACACTGTTTGATCTGAAAGGCAGTTCACTATCAGATTCAGAAATCTTGGAAGAATTAAATATTCAAACAAATGAGAGACCAAGCACTGGATTAGGACAAAAATCGAGATATTATCCTATCCTATCACCGGGAAACAAAATAGATCCGTTTTCAGATGCAATAACAAAGGAATTGGATAATCTTTCAAAAGTAAAAAATAATTCACGTGAAAATCTCTCAAAGGCAGAACGTAATGCTATAAAAACTTTGAAGGAGAACAACACAATTACAATAAAACCTGCGGATAAAGGGGGCAATATTGTGTTAATGCAAACAACAGACTATACCGCAGAAGCAGCGAGACAGTTGAATCAAGAAAATAACTACAAGAAACTAGAGACGAATCCATATGCAAAAATGAAAAAAGAATTGCAGGAACATCTAGAGATGTGGTATGAAAAAGGTCTGATCAATGAATAAGAAAAAAAGTACCTAACAATTGATCACCCAATAACACCATGTATATATTTCTTACCCAAGATTCATAAAACTCTAGTAAACCCTCCAGGCAGACCAATTGTCTCCTCCTGCGGCTCACTATATGAAAACATCTCTAATTATGCTGACACATTTTT
Organism: Lissotriton helveticus; assembly: GCF_964261635.1. NCBI lineage: Eukaryota > Metazoa > Chordata > Amphibia > Caudata > Salamandridae > Lissotriton > Lissotriton helveticus. The sequence goes on from NC_136069.1 coordinate 858,224,166, forward strand.
GGCTCCTATTGCCCAAAGTCTGCCTTCTTACTTAAAAGATACCGGGGATTTTTTAAGAATTCTGATGAATGTAAACTGGAACTCCGACTATCTTTTAGCTACAATTGACGTGGTCTCACTTTACACGTCGATTCGCCATGAGGTCGGAATGGAAGCATGTGAATATTATCTCAAACAACGCAGTATCACACAATTAGACCACACAAGAATGCTGCTAAAGATGGTGGATCTTTGTTTGAAGAACAACATATTTCTTTTCAATAAACAACTGTATAAACAAGAATGTGGTACTGCCATGGGCATTTCTCTATCTCCCAACTATGCCAACATTACCATGGGCTGGTGGGAGAAGAATATAGCATGGAACCAAGAAAATCAATCGGATCTGGATCGATTAATACTTTGGGTTCGCTATATAGATGACCTGTTTATCATCTGGAATGGCACAGACTCTCAGTTCCAGAAATATTTCAGAAAGCTGAATGAAAATAATCTAGGTCTGCAGTTCACATGCACAACAAGTAAAAAGGAAATAGATTTTCTAGACACCAAAATATATGTGTCTAATGGAAAATTGGAATCCACACTATTTCGAAAAAAAACTGCAACAAATAGTGTGCTGCATGGGACAAGTTTCCATCCCAAATCCCTTTTAAAGAGTATACCATATGGGGAATTCACGCGGTTAAAGAGAAACTGCTCCATACCAGAGGATGCAGAAAAGAGCAAACAAAGATTCAAAGAAAGAGGATATGAGGAACGTGTTCTGAAAAAATGCAAGAAAAAAATAGATCAGAAAACAAGGACACAGACATTGATTGAACAACCCAAGATCAAAACAGCAAAAAATGCACCACCCAGATTTATAACAACTTTCAGTAAGGAGAGTGGGAATATTGCCCGGATAATGAAAAAATACTGGCATCTCTTATCAGGGGATCCTGATATTGGAGCAACAATTGGCGGAGTACCATCTATCACATACAAGAAAAATACCTCTTTGAAAGATTTACTAGTGAAAAGTTACTTTCAGACGAAACCTAAATCAGACTGGTTGCAAGACCAGCAGAAAGGCTTTCAACCATGCAACACATGTAAAGCGTGCAAAATTGGGGAGAACGTGAAAGTAATTCAAGAACCAGATGGTAAACTAATGAAAATAGACCAGCACATCACATGTACGTCTAAAAATGTGGTATACATTGTGGAATGCAAGTGTGGTATGAAATACATCGGATGCACCACATGTATGTTGAAAAAGAGGATCTTGGAGCATATAAGAGCAGTAAAAAACTCGAATATGCAATATGCTACCGCCAAACATCTAAGTACATGCCAGAATGGCGATTGGAGGCAAATGCATTTCTACGGAGCAAAAATGCTGGACAAAATGGAAAGAGGAGGTGATGCAATCCGAAAGCTCCATCAGATGGAGTCACGGATGATAATCAGATTTAGAACAAAACACCCCAGAGGCATGAACTTTGGGGAAGACCTCCACATTCATCTAGAATAAATACTTACAAAGAAAACCATGATAATAAGGGTACTATACCCTATACTTTGACATTGAAAAATATAAATTTGCATGCCACAGTGAATAACTAGTCACAACATACTAATGGTATAACTGAGAAACACACACATTGTCTTTCTTTTGTTTTTATATTATTTTGAAATGTTGTAACTACAATTCCCAGAATGCTTCCTAATTGGCACAAATGGGATAGTACAAAAAGTGACACTGTGGAAGGACTAACCGACCGTGAGCAAGGCCAGTTGTGGCTGAAACGCGTTGGTGGGGTGAAGCAGTAATTAAATAAGGCTGAAAAGTACCCTGGCTGTGCCGCCTCTTTTGTTTCACAAAATTCGTTTTGGGTCAGGATCCGACCCCTGGGCAGAGCACACACTGCGGAGCGCTCTTGTGCGGCTAAGGATCACTTTGTGCAATGATATATATATATATATATATATATATATATATATATATATATATATATATATATATATATATTAGCTACTGCAACATTCTATTTGGAATAACTTTGGCGTCGGTTGACGAATCTTCACAAAATTTTCAAAACTCGTGGCCCGCTCCGGTCCGCTCCTATCCTAAAAGTCTCAGGGTGATCCGTGAAGCAGGGGCAGAGAAAAAGGGGGGTTCCAAAACATGTTTTCCCCATGCAATTTTCCATAGGGACCTTTAGTCACAGCTACAGCCCGAACTGCTGAACGGAATTACACCAAGTTTGGCAGAAACGTAGACCTTGGTTCAGAGTCGTGCCTTTTGCCTAAATGGTGTAAATCCACTTAGTAGTTCCTGAGAAAATCAAAATCACATATATATCTATAGCTGCCCTGGATCCGCACACCCTGAGCGCACCCTGAGCGCACCCTCCCAAAAATGAGCTGCATGTTAATTGGCTAACAACTGTCTGTCAACACTCCAAACCTGAAAGTGTTGGCAGCTATTTTGTGCCTCGATAGAAGCAAGGCTGAATAACTCTGTGGAACAAGTATGTAAAACTTATAAAGGGGTCAGGGAAGAAATACCCTGACCCTCTAGATCTTTTTAAGGGGTCCCATAAGGACCCCCAGGGTCGTAATTTGTATTTATTTATTTTAAACTGCAAAATACGCGCAGGGTGCGCGGATCCTGCCGTAAAAATACAAAAGAAAATGAAGCACGGGCTTTAATATTTAGCCCCCTGGGTGCCCAAATCCCTGGGGCAAAAGTTTAAAATGTTATGGGGGGCCCAGAGGGGCTCCCCAGCCCTGGGGGACTGCCACCCCCGGGGCTACAACATAAATGGGTGGGATGGACTCAAACTCCATCCCCCCAGCAAAATAGATGGGTGGGGGGCTCAAAGGCCCCCCAGACCTGGGGCTTTCTCAAAAAAGGTTGAGGGGGGCTCAAAGGCCCCCCAGCCCTGGGGACCGCCAACCCAGGGGCTTTTTATGTTGTCCGAAGGGGGCCACATGGCCCCCCTCCTGGAGCCCATGAGGGCCCTGGGGACCGCCACCCCCAGGGCCAGCTCCTCCAGTGTTCTGGGGTGCCCACCACCAGGACACTGGTGTTTCTTATGGCAGGGTGAGAGCCGGGGCTCCCACCCGGTCATAGCAAACTTGGTTTGGATTTTGAAAGAGAGAGCAGGGAAACCTGCCTTCTCTTTCAAAATGCAAACCATTTTGCTTTTCCACATGGGGAGCTGCATGTTAGCAGGTCCCCGTGTAGAAAAGCAATGCTGTCTCCAGAAGTATGTGGGGAGCTGGCTGGGACTGTGGGGGCATTAGAGCTCCCCCCACAGTCTCCAATGTTTTATATGAGTCGCGGGGGATAGGGTCCCCAGGGAAATTAGAAATTAGTGATAGGTGCTATTTATTTTTTGTACGGTAAAATTAGGTGTCGCGCATCCAGCGCAGCGCTCAGCGTGGCCCCCTGGGGTGCACGAATTCTAATGTGCAGGGTGCGTTACTCCAGTGCATTGGCTGCACAATTTCTCTTTGGTTGGGAGCGTGACTCCAAGCAAAAACAAAAAAAATGTTTCAGATATACATCAAGCTTATGTGTTTAGATCTTGGGTGGCTCTAAAAAGAGCTGTTGTGTTTATTGACAGATTTTGGTACCTACAAGTAAGTACCAATGCAGATTCTAAAGTTCATGAGGAAGACTCTGTTATCCTCATCTGTAAAATGTACACCATCTCTCCTAAAGATGCCATCCATATTGAAACGCAGATTGCTGTCGTAAATGGACCCCATCCTATAATCTCGGAGAAAAGCAGAAACAGATTTATTGACATGTTTCCTAGCTTTCTCAATCTGTGGACAAAATTGATTGGACCAGTTCCATTTCTGCCTATGGCATATGTTAGAATAGACAAAGGCAGTTTGGTGGAAAAGTGACATCAATTCTCCAAAGGTGTCCTTCATAAGCATTTCCAGACCTACCCCAGTCAAAGTGCCTAGGTCATTGCCAACACAGTGCACAATTATGAGGTCAGGGTGTTGGAGATGTAAGAAGGATTTAACCAATGGCATCAATTGGTGCCACGTTAACCCTCTCCCTCAAATCCATTTAATGTCTACATTTGCCAATGCTAGGTCTTTGTCAATGTCTCTATCTTCTGCATACCTTTGGCTCCACAAAATATAGCTGTGTCCCACAATCCATACTCTAAGCATCTTGAAAGGAGGTCTAAATGCACTCAAATGGTATCTGTAAATGAAATGGCAGTTTGAAAAGTAAGATTTTCTAAAATGGCGATTCAGATGCAGTTTTGAAAAAAGAAGAGAATTGATTGGTTGTTTGAGAACATTCTAGACTGAAAACTAGGGTGCATGTTTCTGTTTTTTCAAAGCATGTTTCTTATTGGTTAACAAAAACTGTTTGAAAGGAACATTACATAGGATACGCTGATATATTGAAAAGTCAAGCACACTTGCTGTTTTGATTAGCAACATTGTGTGCTGAACTTGTGACTTGTGTGCTCAGTTGAGTGTTCCATGAACTGCCACTCAAATCAAATCAAAATATCTTTATTCGGTTTTCAGTATGAAAGCCACAAAAGTACAAATTTACACAGTAAAAACACCAAAAGTTAAAAGAAAAAGTTAAAAGTTCATGAATTATTGTAATTAAGGACTCTTATACTGAACAGTATATTTACTAGGGTCCATGTTAAGACAGGTTCTCGGATTACTCAAAGGTTCGTGCGATGTTTGAGGCACATTCTAAGATAGTGTGCCACAGATTTTGATACTAGGCGATTCTCCAAGAACTGCAATGCCAGGAATGCTGGACGACATCTTCTGACCTTCATTACTTTTAGAACTGGTAAAATCCATCTCTTACGGAATGGGGAATAAAAAGTACAAAAGAAAAGAACGTGGATTGTGGACTGAGGAGAGTTGGAGTCGCAGGGGCACGCTGTTGTGTTATGTGTCCAGTTGTTCTGAGTGGGAAATGAAACCATGATATGGAAAAGATTGAACCTGAAACGGGTGAGCAGTAACTTTTCGAATTGAGTCAGGTCTTGCTGCAGATATGATTGAATAGATGGTACAGTTTGTATCATGAGGCAGTGTTGTACTGATGGCTTGCCTATTTCTGTCATCAGCCTTAGTTGGTTTAAGTGAGACAGACATGTCTTTTTTAGCTCTTTTTTTGCTATGTCTGTTACTGACTGTGGGTCATTAAAGAACCTCAGGAGGCCGATATCTGTAAGAAAAGTTTTTACATAGTGTAGCCACTTTATCTTTTCCATGTGCTCTAGGTTCATGCAGTCCTCAATAATTTCTCTGGTGAGTGTGCATTCGTCCGTAGCCCATATTCTACGCCATAGCATTATGGGTTGGATCTTGATAAGGTCGGAGATATGTTCCACTCCCAGATCTAGGTGGCATCCGAAGGTGGTCGTGCTTTTGCGGACTGCTAATAAAAATTTGAAAAAGGTGTTTTCGGTTTTTTGAATTTGGTCAACATTAGCTATTCCCCAGACTCCTGCTCCGAAAATCGCCGTACTATTGCATTTAGCATTATAGATCTTTAACATCTCTGCCAGGGGTTTTTTTCCTAGGCGAAGAGAGAAGGCTTTTAGAGCGCCCACTGTTCGTATGAGCGATAGCTTGCGGGAATTAATTGCGTCTTTCCATTTGAACTCCTCATCGATGGTGATGCCAAGATATGGATAGGTTTTTGTTGTTTCAAGCGGTAAATTGTCCACAAAGATTGTTTTCACCCTTTTCCCCTTACTGCCGGCATGCATCACAAAGGTTTTCTTTATGTTAACTTTCAGGTTAAGATTGGTCATGAAAGTGCAGTAATTGTTTAAAGCTCTTTGTAGCTGAATTGGAGTTCGAGCGAGGATCACCGCATCGTCGGCGTATAACAGTGCCGGAATTGGTCGCCGACCTGCTGTTGGAAAGTCTTTTGTTCCCTGTAGCATTGCTGCCTCTAAGCCGTTAGTGTAGAGCGTGAATAGGAAGGGGGCCAATACACACCCCTGCCTGACCCCCTTCTGTATTGGGAAGCTATCCGTGAGTTGACCTTCCAGCCCATATCTTACCTTGCCTGTGGCGTCAGAATATAGCTCACGTAAAAAGTCCACTATTGCAGGGTCAATCCCCATTTCCAGCATTATTAGCCAAAGTTTTGAATGTACCACACAGTCAAACGCCGCCGTAAGGTCAACGTAGACCATGTGGAGACTGTTTTTTTTTTACAGTTGTATATTTTGCGGCCAATAGGGTTAAGTTCAGAACTTGGTCCACGGTGCTCAGGCCTGACCTAAACCCGTATTGAAGGTCTGAAAGGAGCCCTTGTTCCTTGGATCACTCCTGGAGACGATCAAGAAGTATCCTTCCAGCCATCTTTCCCACTGAGTCCAGGAGCGAAATGGGTCGGTAGCAGGAAGGACTGTCTCTATTGCCTTTCTTAAAAATAGGGACCAAGATTGATGTTGACCATGAGTTAGGGAGATTGATTTCTATGGCTGCGTTCAGTACTTTTGTTAATAGTGGGGACCAGAGGTCAGGAAGAAATTTGTAAAGGTCCATTGGGACGGAATCTGGACCTGGTGCTTTACCATTTTTTGCCAGGTTAATAGCTTTCTGTATCTCGTTGATGGTAAAGTGTATGTCTAACGGATATTTCACCGATGGAAGGTCAGGTCAAGGAGTTAGATCTCCAGTTTTAGCCACTCCAAAGACCCCTGAAAAATACAACACCCAGTCCTCCGCGCTTATTGCAATATCCAAGGATGGGCCCTCCTTGTTCCCAGCTAAGAATGGAGTTTTGACTATTCTCCAGAATGCTAGGTGATCTTTTTGCAAGCTACTGTCTAAAAGCTGAGTCCAGAGGTTGAGTTGTATCTCTTTTTTCCGTTGTTTTAGTGCGTGCGCGTATGATTTCCTTAAGTTGACTATCTCTTCCCTGTTTCGTTCTTTCTTTGCTAGGGCTTTCTTTAGATTAGAATAGGCTATGTGCACTTAGTATTAAACCATCCTTTTCTTAGTGTGTTGTTTTGTTTTCTGGGTTTGATTAATTCATTTCCTATGGTCTTCACTATTTTGTCGTAGTCGGTCAGGATTTCTTTCGCAGTGGCAGAAGGATTTAAACAGTTATCGATTAGTGTCCTGCATTTTTCAACTATTCTTTTTGTGGTCAGTTCTTGATCTAAAATACCCCATTTTAGGGTAAAGCCGTTCAGCCTGTTTAGCGTAAGTTTTTCTTGATGCAGTAAGGCAAAATTATCCTTTGCTGGGTTCTTATAGCAGACAGGTTCTAAGTATATTAATTTGAGGGGATAGTGGTCGCTGAGTACATTATTAATCACTTCAAAATGCTTTATGCGTTCTGCATTAAGGGTAGAAACCAGGATGTAATCAATTAGTGTTTGAGCGCCTATACCGTGAAAAGTTGACGTAAATGGGATTGTCGGTGACATTATCATGTTCGCGAACCCCAAATCCAGCTCAAACATAACAGCTTGTATATTTGTTCCTTCCTCCGTATGTTGAAAATGAGTTAAGGGGTTATCCTGTTCATCGGTAATCCCACAGGTGGGTGCGTTACTTTTGTCGCAGATGTGTAAGTTGAAGTCTCCACCCCAGATTATTAAGTGTGTGACGTTAGCATATTTAATTTTTTGCTTATTTGTTATTTCAGTAATTTCGCTTAGTGTTTTGAGTAAGTCCGCCGAGCTCATATTATTGTAAAAGTTTATTATTGTGTAGGAAATTTGATTAGTTGCTTTAATATTAATTACTTGGTAGTTCTGATGAAGAGCTATGGGCGTTGTTTCCTGGCAGGGCCAAAGGTTCGAGATGTATGTTGTTAAACCCCCTTTGCTTCTCCCTGAGTGCGATTTTGTAGCTTGCGAAAAGTATGTTCTGAATCCCACCAGGTGGACTGGATCGTTCAGCCATGTCTCCTGAAGACATATTAGATCGTTTGTCTAGGCCAGGTCCAAAAAGGCTTTCTCTTTGTACTTGGTTGCGAGACCCGCCACGTTCCAGAATAGCAGGTTCCTCTCGACATTGGTTGTATTGGCGTTAGGATGGGTCGTAGGAGGAGGGGATAGCTCATATGCCGTTAAATTTGGTTCGTCTCCAAACTGGGCCATTTCAGGCGGTCGCTTTTTTAAGGGAGATAGTGACGGTATCTGCGGACCAATGACCAGATTGACGTGATGTTGCCTGGTTTCAAACTGGCGGCCTCCATTTGGAATTGTGGGTTTTAGGATGGTGTCTTTTGTTCTTCGTTATAATGGGCTTTGAGCCATTCCTAGAGTATTTGGTTTAGAGATACCAGGTGATGAGGGTAGTAACATGCTAGTTTTGTACATTTGGCTTGGCTTGTGAGACTGTGATGGTGGTCAGTCGACCATATCTAGGCAGCTAAAATGATTAAAGGTCGGAATTCCCGACCATGGTTCGTTGTACGTATGTTGATAAGATCTTCTGCCAAAATTATTCCAGTCATCTCGTTCTCTGTGGTCATTTCCCCAATCCCCCTGAGGGTGGGACCTTTGGTTATTTCCTTGTCCCCTATTAACCTGATGCCAATTTCTTGGTCCTTGCTCGGGTTGACTCCAGGACCAGTTTGAAGGCCAACTAGGGTCCTCAAAGCGATGATTTTGTCGGGGGTAGAAAAAGGATAGGCGTTTAACGTTTATTCCTTTGTTATTTTCTAAAGTGTCCCAGAGCAAATGTAATCGACTGCACGTGGATTTTCGAAGTTTACGATTATGCAGTCCCCGGAGGTTGTTTTTGGCTGATGACCTATCCAGGAAACCCTTCTTACCGTGGTTATTCTGGTGTTGTTATTAGAGTGGTTGGGCCTGTTGATGTTTAACCAGTATCGTGCTTTGTTAAGTAGAGACCAGGTGGGTTCGTCCGTGTCTCTGCTTAATTCGGGGACACCCGTTAATATGGCTACGAAGGGAGCTGCTTCCGGGGGGAGATTTACTACCTTTGGCCATCTCTTATTAGATCGTCCAGGTTTACTGTTATGAGACTGTGGTTGATCAAGTCTGGGAGTGTTTGCAGTGGAGGAAATTTTTGTCTGATTAGCATTTGTTGAAATGGAATCTGTAATTGGTTGGTTTTGAGTGCTGGAGATGGGTTTTGTGTTGTTTTGGTCAAGCTTTGTTTTCGCGGAATTGATCTGGGTAGTTGATTTATTTTCTGATTCTTTCACCATTTTCGTTGTGGTATTAATAGTGTTAGTAGAAATTGGTTTATTGGCTGGTTGTATTGATAGGTTAGTTGCGTTTCTTTCTCCTTGGTTGGTGGCGGCGCCTAGAGAAACGGGAAGATCGTTTTTCCTTAGGTTGGTGGTTGTTTTAGCTGAGGCGATTAATATAGCCACTTGTTTTTCAATTATTTCAAGACTCTTTTGTAAGGGTTGTAGTTGATGTTTTATTATTTCCGAAATTTTGTTTAACAAAAATGTATCTACTTTGGAGTGACTTGTACTTTTTACCATGCGAGGAACCGATTTTTCTTGTCGATTCGGTTTGGTGGTGAGACTGTTCGCATGGTCTTCAACTATGAGGACATCAGAAAAAATGTTCTTAGAGGGTTCTATAATGTCGGTGTTCTGTTGAGTTTGTTGGCTAGAGGGTAAAACTGTATCCAGGTTTGTGACAATTATATGTTCTGAACTATGAGATCGTGATTGTAAGTGGTTCTGTTTTTTAGGGATTGCTCCTTCCCTTATGCCTTTAAGTTCGGACTGTGTTAAGTCGGTGTTCATTGGTTGTAAGCTTGCAAAGATATCGGGGGTCAGTTCGAGATCCTCGGAAGATTGTGAGTTAGACAGTTGTGAGGTTACTGATAGGTCAACAGTATTTGGTAATGCGTGGATTTCAACATTTGTGTCCATGGTTGATTTGTTTAAGGATACCACATTTGGGGTTTGGGCCTGTGCCAAAATACCCATCGATGAGCGCCGTGCTTGGTCTAGCTCATATGAGACACGGCGGTCAATCAGCAATACTGTTTGGTCAATGGTTTCATTTACTTTATGTAAAAATTGTTCGATGGGACCCACAGTAGTTGTTATGTTTTTTTTCATGGTCTTACTTCTGGTGCTTCTTGTGGACATTGTGTTTTAGATGGCCAGGTACAACGGAGTATGTGGAACTAGAATTAGTAGTGTTTCGTTAGGAGGAGTGCTATACAGTTATTTTCTTTACCTCTTAGGGAGCTTTTACTCAAATGTTACCTTTCATTAGATGTTAGGGGGGTGCGCCCGGCCCGGTCTCCTCCGGTCTGTGACGGACTAGGACGGGCCCACCCTTGGCCCAGGCTTCGCCCCAGGCTCCGACCCGCGCGCGTCCCGCGATGCGCGTTTGTGGTCCTGGTTAAAAAACTATCAGGTGAGAGGGGGCGGGGCACTGGGAGGGGGCGCGGCTCACACGGGAAGAGGCAACAGCTGATGGAGCTGAGCGCTGAGCCTCGCAGTCCCGGAGCCGCGCCTCGCGCCTCCTCTGCGGCCACGCAGATGGTGTTACTCCTCTTCACCAGGGGCTGGAGCAATGAACAGACAGCAACCTACTCCTGTAGCGTCAGGAACAATGACAGGCAAGAAACCTCACTACGAGCGGCACCCGCGTAGAGGGGCCGCAAGAGGTTATGAGCAGTTCGGCAGTTATGAGCAGTTCGGTGGGGGCAGGCACTGGGAGGGGGCGCGGCTCACACGGGAAGAGGCAACAGCTGATGGAGCTGAGCGCTGAGCCTCGCAGTCCTGGAGCCGCGCCTCGCGCCTCCTCTGCGGCCACGCAGATGGTGTTACTCCTCTTCACCAGGGGCTGGAGCAATGAACAGACAGCAAGCTACTCCTGTAGCGTCAGGAACAATGACAGGCAAGAAACCTCACTACCATGAACTGTTACTGTGGTAACAGGCAGAAGGCAGATTGGGGGTAGGGTTCAAACATATATCAATTGGAAAGGGTTGAAATGTGTACCCAGTAGAAATGTGTGTTTGCTTTTGAATTAATGTGCGAAGCAATGTGATTTGATATTTACATGTATATGTGTGCAGAATGAGAGGGAAAGTTTGACATTCTTTGGTTTTCCTGAAAGCAGTACAACACAGAGATTCTGTATACGAAAATCTGGTGAGTGACGGACATACTTCTTAATCTACAAAACACTTTGAAAGGTGAGTTATTAATTTGTGAGGGGATGTATGTGGTGCATTTTGTTTAAAATAAGAGTAACGTGGTTCCCCTTCTAGAGTGCAGGGTGTAATTTTTCTTGTCTAGAATCACATTGTGAGTCTGTGTGCATTTGGGAACCATTGTGAGAGAAGCATTTGGGTACTTCGTGTGTTTGCAGAGACATAACTGCTTAAAAACCTATCCTGTTCTCAAGTTTTTGTAGAATTAGAAACCAGTCATTTTTTATGTATTTGCAAAATGAGTCAGGCTTCCACACTAAAGTGTAGTACAAAAATATGTGGATTGTGTGCAGTCACCTTACCTCTTCCAGAGAAGTCCAAGGGATAGTGTTCCTTGTCTAGAATCACACTGTGAGTCTGTGTGCATTTAGGAACTATTGTGAGAAAAGCATTTGGGTATTTCATGTGTTTGCAGACAAATAACTGTTCAAAAACCTATCCTGTTCTCACGTTTTGGTAGAATTAGAAACCAGTCATTGCCTATGTATTTGCAAAATGAGGGAGGCTTCTACACTAATGTGCAGTAGTAAAATATGTGGATTGTGTGCAGCCACCTTACCTCTTCCAGACTACTAAATGTGTTTTGGTAAATCCCCAGAATGTATCCATACACTCCAGCAAACACCCTGTTACTGCTCTTGCAATCCCATAGTGACCCATTCAGCACCATGTACTAATCTATTCACTCAAGTAAAACTCAACCAATTATAAATTCACCCAGTAACTCTCCTTGTACTACTCAAATCATTCAGTCACTATTCATGTACTCATGCAGCGAGCCAGGCCTTAGGACATGGATTGATTTAAACTCCTATGCACTATGCATGTGGTGGTCTAATCACCTTTTCACTTGTGTTTCAGGCCTACAATTCCCCAGTCAGTATCCATACACTCCAGCAAACACCCTGTCACTGCTCTTGTAATCCCATAGTGACCCTTTCAGCATCATGTACTAATCCATTCACTAAAGTAAAACGTAACCAATTATAAATTCACCCAGTGTCTCTCCTTGTTGTACTGTAATGTTTGAATCAGTACATAAGTACTCATACAATGATGCAGGGCCTTGGTACTTGGACTGGTACAAACTCCTATGCACAATGCATGTACTCCACTAACCACCTACACACTTATGTTTCAGGCCTACAATTCCCCAGTCAGTTTACATACACTGCTTCAAACACCTATTTACTGCCCTTGTACTCCTCTAGTGACCCTTTCTGCACCATTTATTAATCTGTTCACTGCAGTAAACCTCAACCAATCATAAATTCACCCAGTATTTCTCCTTGTACTACTCTAATCATTCAGTCAGTATCCATGTACTCATGCAGTGAGCCAGGCCTTAGGACATGAATTGCTTTAAACTTGTATGCGCAAAGCATGTAGTGGTCTAACCACCTTTTCACTTGTGGTTCAGGCCTACAATTCCACAGTCAGTATCAATATACTCCACCAAATACCCTGTCACTGCTCTTGCCATCCCATAGTGACCCTTTCAGCACTATGTACTAATGTATTCATTGCAGTAAAACACAACCCATTATACATTCACCCAATGTCTCTATTTGTACTACCCTACCTTCAGTCAGTATCCATGTACTCATGCAGTGAGCTAGGCCTTAGGACATGGACTGCTTCAAACTCCTATGTAATATGTATGTAGTGCTCTAACCACCTACACATTTGTATTTCAGGCCTACAATTCCCCAGTCAGTTTACATACACTGCTTCAAACACCCTGTTATTGCCCTTGCACCCCTCCAATGACCCTTTCTGCACCATGTATTAATCTGTTCACTGTAGTAAAACTCAACCAATTATAAATTCACTCAGTGTCTCTCCTTGTACTACTGTAATCATTCAGTCAGTATTCATATACGTATGCAGCGAGGCAGGATTTAGGACATGGATTGCTTTAAACTCCTATGCACTATGCATGTAGTGGTCTAACCACCTTTTCACTTGTGTTTCAGGCCTACAATTCCCCAGTCAGTATCCATACACTCCAGCAAACACCCTGTCACTGTTCTTGCAATCTCATAGTGACCCTTTCAGCACCATGTACTAATTCATTCACTGAAGAAAAACTTAACCAATTATAAATTTACCCAGTGTTTCTCCTTGTAGTACTGTAATATTTGAATCAATACATACGTACTCATGCAGTGATGCAGGGCCTTAGCACTTGGACTGGTACAAACTCCGATGCACAATGCATGTACTCCTCTAACCACCTACACACTTTTGTTTCAGGCCTACAATTCCCCAGTCAGTTTACATATACTGCTTCAAACACCCTGCTACTGCCCTTGCACTCCTCTAGTGACCCTTTCTGCACCATGTATTAATCTGTTCACTGTAGTAAAACGGAACCAATTATAAATCCACTCAGTGTCTCTCCTTGTACTACTCTAATTATTCAGTCAGTGTCCATGTACTGATGCAGTGAGCCAGGCCTTAGGACATGGATTGCTTTAAAGTCCTATGCACTAATCACGTAGTGCTCTACCCATCTTTTCCCTTCTGTTTCAGGCCTACAATTCCCCAGTCAGTATCCACACACTGCTGCAAACAACCTGTTACTGCCCTTGCGCTCCTGTACTGACCCTTTCAGCACCATGTACTTATCAATTCACTAAAGTAAAACTCAACCAATTATAAATTCAACCAGTGTCTCTCCTTCTACTACTCTAATCATTCAGTCACTATCCATGCACTCATGCAGGAAGCCAGGCCTTAGGACATGGACTGCTTTAAAGTCCTATGCACTAAGCATGTAGTGCTCTAACCACCTTCACGCTTGTGTTTTAGGCATACAATTTCCCGGTCAGTATCCATACACTGCAGCAAACACCCTGTCACTACACTTACATTCCCATAGTGACCCTTTCAACAGCATGTACTAAACATTCACACTGGTACAAATCCTTGTTCATTACACATGCAGACGTGTAATCCCCTAAACAGTTATCTTTACACCTTGAACTACAATTTTATTTAGTGATTACAAAAGAAAGTGGTTAAATGGTTTTTATATAGAATGTGTTTGTATAGTAATAGAAAAGTATAATTGATAAATTCATTAAAATACATGTATTTATGTTTATTTTTTACAGATATTGTTTATTATCATTAAAATAAAGTTATCATGCCTGAAAAATCAAGAAAGTGAAAAGGACAGAAAAAGGACAATTATTTGATAACCAACATCATGTGGCTAAAAAGAAGAAGTCTTCAAATAGGGTGCGGAATGTGGAAACTAATGACAATGATTGGACTGGGCAAAAGAAAATCAATAACAGGAAAGGAAAAAAAGAAAAATTACATGCAAAAGATTTGAAGTATGATAAAAGAAGGCAACATCAGTACAAAGAAATACTTTAAAAAAAGTAATTCTGGTTCTTAATTTGCTGAAAGATATGAAAAAATATATAAAAAGAGCACTATTTTATAAAAAGAAGAAGCATATTGAATCCATTGTTGAAAAGGCTTTTGAAGTAAAAAGGAAATTATTTATTTTAGTTTTAAACATAATTTGATCACTAGATAAACCAATCCATTTAATGAAGGCCAAAAGTAAGAGTAAAGAGTACTTAACAGAACTAATTTTTGTGATTTTTTGGGGGGGGAATGGAAATACAGTTCAAGTTCTGAGCCTTTCTTCAATGAAGAGAGTTATTTTCAGACCAATGATTTGTTGCATGCAGTTGATACCAGTGGTCGAGCTTATGAGGTTAGAAATGGTTGTCAAATTGAGAAAGAGAAAATGGTTCCCAGAAATGCAGAAGAAGTGATAGCTGATGAAATTCTAGGCAGACGTCCTAAAGCCCCAGTGTACACTTGGGATTGCAGTAGTATTTGTAGTGTACGACAAGAATCTATTGATATTTTACGCGATTTCTTACAAGCATATAGTACAAAATCTGTTAAACAAAAGATTAAGATATTGCAAGGACTAGACCCTTGCAGAGTGAGAAACAATACTGGTTTGCAAGGTCATTCTCTGGCTTGTCTTTCTAGGAAAGTATGTCAAGGTGTTTTTCACACATTTCAGGATGTTAGCAGTACATCATACTCAAATGCGGAAAATAGTCAGAAGATTTTATTATGCAAAAAGTCCAACACTAATGTTAAATGAGTTGAACAGTGCTCTTTTGAGTGGATCAGTATCAGATGTGAAGAAGGTTTGTGATGAAATTGAGTTATGTTACTTTGGTCCTGAACAAGAGAGTGCAGAAACTGATACATTAATAGAAGAAAATGTTGAAGAGATGTTGAACATAGTAGTACAAAACATTTTGAAAATCAAATTACAAAGTTTAAGGTGATTTCAGGTGAAAAGCCAAATTATTCTTGTATTTGTTGCTGGCAAACTCACTATAAAAATCAGACTAGGACTATTGATCTGTATTTAAAAAGTGAAAGAGTAAATAATGATAAGTGGAAGGAATTTGCAACTTATTTGTTGTTAGAGAATTGTTTTGATTTGGGTTCTGATCAGCGTATTTGTAAATATTGTTACAATAAATTAGATGAGAATAAAATGCCTGCTGGAGCTGTCCAATCTAGAGTTGGTAACTATTCCTCCAGAATTGATAGATTTAAATATATATGAGTCTATTCTCATTCAATGTGTATACCCATTTCAGGCTATTATTCGTATGAAGCCCAAAACCGATAAATTGCCTCCTTCAGATTTACTGAGTGGATTAAAAGGATGAGTTGTATATTTACCTCTAGATTAGATTTAAAGAAACATTTTGAAACTATTGGTGTAGAGTGTTTTGAAAATTAACCACTAGTCATTCTAGTTAATGGCGTGCCTGCTAAGAGTAAGAAAATCTGGCAGGAGTTAGTGGATGTTAGAAAAGTGCAAAAGGCGACTTTGTATTTGATAAAAAACAATGAGTACTATAGAAATGTGTATATGGGAGAAGAAGAAATACTTTTAGCAGAAGATACTGAAACGTCAAGTGGACAAATTGAAAAAGAGAACATGTCCAGAAGTGAAGAAATCTATGAATATGCATCCACTTCATTCAAAAGAAGTGAAGGGGAATACTATTGAGTTATTCCAAATGAAAAAAGCAAAGGGAAGTCCCATGAGTGTATGGGAAGAACGCTTGGAAGCTCGTTGTTTATCGCAGTTGTTCCCAACAGGAAAAGGAGGACAATATGATCAATGACCTGTGCAGATTCCTGCATCTGAATATCAGACAACAAGATTGTATGCAGAAGATCCAGGATTTCGACAATGTATCCCATATATATTTCATCTTTTGTTTGAAAGTGACTTGTCTGGACTTTCATATGCAGTCAATCACATATTGAAAACAGGAGTACATCTGCAACATTTTTCTTCAAAGGATTTTATGGATAAAGTGCACCAGAGAGATGATCATTTAGAATCTCAGCTGATTAATCTTATGGCATGTCAGCGTGGGACTAATGAATATTGGTACCCTTGTCATGGAGAACTTAAATGTATGCTAAGGAACTTAGGAACTCCTACATGGTTTATTACCCTAAGCTGTGCTGAGTACGCTTGGGATGATTTACTTGAATTTCTTCGATAGGCAAATTCCAATACAAAAAGTATTCAGTCAGTCAGTCAGAATAACTTTATTTCGCCAACACAATGTAGGCATAAAAAGAATACTAAAAAGAAACATTTGCAGTGTTTCAGAACGTTATGGTATGGTTAAAATATATGAAAAGTATTGAATACAAGACACCAGGAAAATTGTGCTCTTTGGATCCTGTTAATGTATGCAGGTATTTCAATCACAGATTTGAAGCTATGATGTCTTTTATATGCTATTAAAAAAATCATCCTCTTGGAGAAGTTGTGGATTTCTTTTGGAGATATGAGTATCAAGCAAGAGGTGCTCCTCATATACATATGCTGTTATGGATCAAGGATGCCCTCAAATTCGGAACAGATTCGGATGATACTGTTTTGTATTTTATTAAGGAACTAGCAGCCCGTCCCGACATTGTCCGGGTATGAAATAGAATGTGTGTAATGTGTGTATTTGGCAAGTGAAATTTATTTCAAAATCTTGCGGTAGACAACATTTTTTGTTTCATTAGAATAGGGACGGAGAAGGCCCAGCTGCAGCCCTGGTTGATGTTAGCAGGCGCGTGTAATTGGTGTAGTGATCCGCCGCCTGAGCCCGGCTACAGCCCTGGTTGATGTTAGTAGGCGCGTGTAATGTCGTTGAATGAGAGAGTTATCAGCCGCGGGTAAATCCGTTTAATGAGAGAGTTGAGTGACAGCGAGGAGGAGAGGCTGCAGTAATTGTCCCCGCATGTACGTGTTCCCCCGCTTGAGGCCCAGCTGCAGCCCTGGTTGATGGTATCAGCCACGTGTAATTAGTGTACTGATCCGCCACCTGAGCCCGGCTAGAGCCCTGATTGATGGTAGGAGGTGTGTGTAATTTCGTTGAATGAGAGAGTTCAGTAACAGCGCGCAGGAGAGGCTACAGTAACGCGACTTACCAGGCATCCAGGTGTACGCATTTGTCACGCCCCCAGCACACGGCCACAGCAGACAATCTTCTGATTAATGTACGACCCACATGGCATGAAGGTCGGAATGTAGCACACGCCCCCAGCCTTTTTCACGCCCCCAGCGTGCCCCTTGATGCGGCGCAATTGCGTTCACATGGCATGAAGGCTGGACACACGCTCCCAGCGTTTCTCACACCCCCAGCATCCCCCTTGATGCTGTGCAGCAACGTAATTAGCGCTTGTATGTACGACTCAAATGGCATTAAGGGCGGACACACGCCCCCAGCATTTGTCACGCCCCCAGCGTTTGTCATGCCTTCTGCAAACACCCACAGCCCATGATGTGATGGCCGTACCACACGCCCCCAGCGTTAGTCATGCCCCCAGCCCACGCCCACAGCACAACGCAGACACGCCCACGAGGGACTACTTTGCTGGCACGGTTCTTTTACCTTTAAAATGTATAGAGGAGTTGGCCTAACGTCTAAGGCGCTCGACCTCGGACCTGGGGATCTGGGTTCGAGTCTTGGTAACGGCGCCAAACATCCTGTGATTCTGGGCAAATCACTTAATCTCCCCGTGCCTAACAAAAATGAATGTGTTTCCTCATGTAACGTAACTGGTGCTATGTAAAGCTCTCTGATACCTGATTCAGTTCGGGTCAAGTTTGCGCTATATAAACTCGGCAAAAAAAATATATATATGGTGGCCGTCTGCATAGCCTATGTCCTTCTGCTGCAACTGCCCTTTCCAACACTGTATTGGGTGTTGTGATTGGTGCTGTGGTTACTGAGATTACCCGCCTCAAAGGTTTGGGCTCTCTCTTTATATTATTAGTATGGATATGCTACATGTGCTATACCCAAAAGCACAGAAGAAAACAATTTAAGACAACAAGTCCTACGATTCCAAAGCTATCGAAGTGTAAAATACTGTTGACGAAAGTACAAGTCTAAGGATAAGTTCTTTTTTTTTTTTTTTTTAATATAATTTTTATTTTTCATCAGCATCAGAATTACAGATTCATAAGGCATTGCCAGAGAAACAAAAAAAATAACTTACAATTCAGAAAACATTATCATCAGGTTCGAAACAAATAAAACATTTTTCAAAAATACAAAAAAAGCTATAGACTGGGAAAAGTGAGTTATAAAAAGGGAAAGATTCATCCCAAGAACAAAAGAAAGCCATCATCATGAAATATCATACAGTCTAAATTACGTTAAACTTTCCCCCCATTTCATCTTATATCTCACCCAGCCTCTTTTTCCATTCAATTATAGGTGCCCATATCCTCCGTCCAGCTTCTTTTTTTCCCTCCCCCTTTTTTCATATAGGGCCATTTCTAAGATATATATGGCCAATACCCGAGAGATCCATTGCTGTAATGTTGGGGGGTTAGGATCCTTCCAAAGAGTGGCTATGCATAGTCTACTGAGTGTCATAGCTAAATACAAAAACTCATGGTGAAGAACATCTACACCCTCCCTTGCTACACCCAAAATCATAACTTCATCAGTCAAAGTTAGATGGATCCCCAGAGAATCCGCAAAAAATTGTTCCAAAGATTTTTTATATATATCTAGAGAGGGGCATGATGCAAACATATGAATTGTATCTGCTTGCGTGGATTGGCATCTCGGACAGATGCCCCCGCTTTTTCCCCCCCACTGCGCTATTCTATGAGGAGTGTAGTAAAGTTCAAACATAGTCTTGTATTGTTGAGATTGTAAGTTTGCCACTCTTAGAACCGAATTTGACAGTTTTAATGACTTCTCTGCCTCGTTTCCTGTTAGACCTAGTTTGGCTCTCCACTTCTCGTACGTTCTACCACAATCATCCTCTTTATATTTACAAATTTCCCCGTATAGTTGTGAGAAAGAGGATCCCCCTTCAGCCCTTACACATTCCAACAATTCGATTCTTTGAAAGTTCATGTCTCCCCCCTGTTTCTTTAGCAAAGCTGACCTCACTTGTAGGTACTTAAAGAAGTCTCCACGCCCTAGGTTATATAAGCGTTGCGCCTGCTCAAAAGAGATCAGACCGGTTACCCCTATAAGGTCCCCAATAGTTTTAACCCCTAATGCATCCCAGCTCCTCATAACTGGGTTGTGAAATACCTCCGGCAGCGATGGGTTCCCATATAGAGGGGTATAATAATTCATTCTCCCTAGTTTTAATTTTCTCCTAATCCCAGACCAGACTAACCTTACGGCCACCAAAGTCTTGAACCTTACTTTTTTGTGGTAGCTCCTCTCCTCATATGTAAGTAACCATTGATTAGGATCTTTCACTACAAGTTCGTATACGTCTGGGACACCATCTCTACCTCTCCATCTGTCTGTAACACTCCCCCCGAGCATACCTCTGATGTATTGCAGGACCGTTGCCCAATAGTATGCCTTAAAGTCCGGTAACGCGAGCCCACCTCTCTCTCTTGGAAGTGACAACATTTTTTGACTGCGGCGTGTTTTGCCCTTAGCCCAGATGAATCTATTTGTCACCTTCTCTAACTCCCTGAACCAGTTATTGTTAAAAATTAGCGGTATGGTCCTAAATAAGTAAAGCACCTTTGGCATAAACACCATTTTAATAACATTGCAACGACCAATTGTTGTTAGGTGTAGGTTGTTCAGTTTGTCAAAATTAGTTTTAGCCTTATCTATAATAGGGCTTAAGTTCTTCGACACCACTTTAGAAAGGTCTGAGGTTATACGAACCCCTAGATAGACTGCTGTCTCTACTACTCTTGGATCGGCTAGAGATATTTTCTGATTTATTACCACTTGGGTCTTGTTTCCATTTAGTTTGTACCCAGACAGTCTTCCAAATGCAGCCGCTTCCTGTTCTATTTCTCTTAGGGCTGACACTGGTTCGCTTGATGTTATGGCCAGGTCATCCGCATATCCAAGGATTTTAGTTTCATGCCTGTTCAGTTCTATGGGCAAGATGTTTCTGTTCTGCTCTATCCTCCTAATGAATGAATCTATATATAGAGCGAAAAGTAGCGGGGAGCAGGGACACCCTTGCCTAGTTCCTCGTCCAATATCTAATATACCGCTCAGCTCTCCCATGGTTCTAACCCTTATTCTCGGATTGTGGTATAAGGCTTTCAGAGCCCCCACATAGCCCTCCCCCAGATTCAACTTCTCCAGAGCAGCCCAGAGAAATCCCCACGAGACCCTATCAAACGCTTTCTCAGCATCTAAAAGGATCAGCGCCATAGGGTCTCGTGAGGATGCCGTGCCATCAAATAACGTAAGCACTCTTCTAACATGCTCCGCTGTTCCTCTCCCAGGAATAAACCCGTGCTGCCATGGGGAGACGATCTTACCAATTACAGCTCCTAGCCTATTTGCCAGCATCTTTGAGTAGATTTTCACATCGCTGTTCATTAAACTTATCGGCCTATAAGACCCGGGATTGGTTGCGGGCTTATCTTTTTTCAGAAAGACTATCATAGTTGCCTCTCCCCATGACTCCGGGGGTATCGCACCCTCTTGTATATTTACAACCATCTCATATAGTTCTTCTTCTATCTCGGCTAAGAATGTTTTGTAAAACTCCAAGGGTATAGAATCTGGGCCTACCGCTTAGGTCATAGATTGCCCTTTGCATTTCTGTTTTGCTAAATGCCTTCTCCAAGGTTCCCCTATCCTCTGTCGTTAGCTTCTCTAACCTGACACTCCCAAGATACCTCTCTATATCCTCGCTAGGCACTATATAGTCGGTTTCATATAGCCTCTGATAGTAGTCCCGAAAGCTAGCACATATAGTCTCGGGTGTTGTTGCGGCGCTTCCGTTCTCAGTCCTAATCTCAGAGATATCCCCCTTGGTAGCAGCCTGCCTAGTTCGAACAGCTAGCATGCGGCCTATCTGCTCACTATACTCGTATTGATCCTTTCTCCATGCCAAATACTTCCCTGCTGCCTTAGATGCAAATAACTTCCCAATCACTGCCTTAGCCACAGCCAGCTCATATGTTATTCTAACAATATCCTGATTCGCCCTGATTGCGCTACTAAGTTCATTTTCAAGTCTAGCAACTGCCCTTATTCTCGTTTCTACTTCCTCCCTCTCTGCCTTATTCCGCCTAATTGAGTACCTAATTGTCTCCCCCCTTACACCTGCTTTCAGCGTATCCCACACTACTGCAGGGGGAGCAGAGCCTTTATTTAACACCAAAAAATTTCTCATCCATTCTTTCATTAGGGCGGTATAATCCGAATCCTGTAACAGGGCTCTCTCAAATGTCCAATTTGTAACCTTCTTTTGTTGGGCAGCAGTTGTTATATCTAAGATGAGCGGGTTGTGGTCGGACATTACCCGGGGTAGTATGCTAATCTTTGCAATAGATGCTACTGCTGGTGATACCAGAAAGTAATCTAGCCTTGCTAAAGCCTTATGGGGGCAGAATAATATGTACTACCGCTCCCTAAGTTATTTTGCAGCTCCCATATATCTACTAGACCGTTATCACACATCAATTGAATCAGTGCCCTGTGGCTTCTCTTCTTCCGACCGGAGAATTTCCCCGGGTCGTTCTTCCACAAACCATTCAGGCCATTGACATTTAAGTCCCCACAAACTATTAATGGCAGAGGCCAGTTGGCTATTTGTGCATTAACAGAGTGCATAACTTCCGGGTCGTCTACAGTGGGAGCATACAATGAGCATAGTGTGAAGTTAAAGCCCTGCACCTGACACTCCACCAAAACCCATCTGCCATAGCGGTCAGATTTTTGCCTTTTTACAATCACACCTCCATGCCTTGCTAAAATCGCCACCCCTCGTGTTCTTGTTCCTTGAGTCGTGTATGATACTAATTGATATCCCAGCTGTTCTAGAAGCCCCTTTTGAGAAGCCTCTATATGTGTTTCTTGCAAGCAGATCAGCTCGGCCTGCAATACTCTTAAATATTCCCTCATAGCTCTTCGTTTTTTACCATCATTTAGTCCACAAACATTCAACGAAACTGTGGAAAAGTAAATTTTGCCATGTTCTGTGTCCCTACGTGTTCCCCATCTTATGCTATATGTGCATGATTAATATGCATATGTATTCCCCATGATCGATTAAAGACGCAATTACAGTTGTGTCCATCTCTAGTATGCCAGTTTCCAGTTCTCGTGAAAGCTACGAGTATCAGGCCTATGTAAAGTTACGTTGCCACGTTTCTCAGTGTGCACGTTATTTCATTGTAAAATCCCCGTTTCTAGGCCTCAAAAGGGCCCGGACTCAGATTCAGCTCCTGTCTCCTGAACCCTCTCCGAGGAGCGATACAGCCCCCACCTGTATCCCTGACCCTTCACTTACTTCCTGCCTCACAGTGCCCGGCTCGGCCTGGCTCTGCCTGCCAGTCTGCCAAGAGTATGTTATGATTCTAGTTATCAGTCCAGCCCTCCTTCTCTGCATTCCTAAGTTACTGAATCGCTTCAATAGTTTCCGTCATGGTCTAGCCTTTACGTCTCCATTTGAGAGAAATACTGTATTTATGGTCATTTAATATTCCTCAACACACACTACATGTAGAATAATGCATGCACCAGTCTTAGTGTCTGTTAGCCTTTACCCTGATAACTTTTGGATTCTATCAACATGTTCTCTAAACATCAGATACTAGATAGTGTTTAGGTACATGTCGCTCTGACTCTCCAGACTTTCGTCTCTCCTTCTAGCTCAGAAGTCATAGCCCCCAGCTTCTCCCTAGTTACACGTCATTGCCAGCTTGAGCGCACCACTAGGTTAGAGGTCCCGGCTCCTTAGGTAGCCCCCTCCATGTTTCCGCCCCATCTATGACATATTCTGTTACGTTTACATCACATGTCTATGTTCACGCCTCCTGTTACACCCACTTTCATCCTTATCTTTCGCGACTGTTGCTAACTCCACCCACTGTCACACCTACTGTATGTACTGTAATGCAATTGTTTTAGTATATATACTTGTGTATTGTTATTAAAAGCCAGCGCGCTCATTCCAGATCCTGCCCGACAGCTGTCGGGGCCCCCCCCTGTTGGCTAGCCATCCCAGATCTTGCCCGTGCAGGTTGTCCTGTTCCTGTCCTTTATGCTGTATTAAACCTGCAAACTCCTACTACCTCGAATCTTGACTCTTATTTATTGAGCTATCTGTTATTGTTATATCCAGTCAAAAATAGAGGTATTATTTATTTATTTACCACATAATGGCGCCCGAACAGGGACTTGCCCTTTCCCCACGCGCCGGAGAAGCCACGCAAGCCCCCTGATCCTCTGCAGCCGTGACGGAACCATACCGTGCACGTGCAGATATTTCTGCTTCAAGTATCCCTCAGGCCCACGGAGGAGACGGAGGTTGCGGTCCAGCATCCAGACGAGGCGGTGGAGGAACGCGGCGAGTCCCGACCAGAGCCCAAGCCGAGAGTCCAAGGTCCGAGGTATCCGGAGGCCCACCCGTAACAGAAGTCCGAAGTCCGTCCGTCGTCGTAGCAGTCCAGTCCAGTCCGAGGCCTTCCGTTCTTGCTGCCCGGTGAGTACCGTTGCTGGGGTAGTATCTAGACAGGGTCAATTGCATTGTCTCTGGTCCGTGGGTTTGGGTACACAGATCCAACACGAAGTGTCCACTTAGGTGGATGCGGGTCCTGACGTGTCTCTTTATGAGACCGGTAAGTTTCGTACTGTTTCAGCAGTGCATCTAGTTTCTGTTCTAGTCCGTTCTGTTCTCGAGAAATTCATGTATTCTGTTTTCAGTATTCCAGGTAGTATTTTGTCAAAACTGTTATTTTAAATGTCATTCATGTATTTCAATGTTGTGGTATGAAAGTGGTGTAATTATTGTGTTCATTGTGTATTGTATTGTGTCTAGACTCCAGCCCAGTCATGCCATTGTTTTCCAAGTTACGTCAGTTAAAAACTAGAAAAGGTCTGTTAGAAGAAGCAGTTCCTGTCCCGCCTAGGGACAGTCCAGGTTATTTTATGTATCAAAAGCATGGCATAAGTGCCATATTATATCTAGATTTATGGGTGGAATACACCAAACAGTTAGAAGAAAAGTATAGATGGCCCGTATCGGGTACATGGGATGCCGAGTGCATCATGCGAGTAGAAGAAGTATTATGGAAAAAGAAAGCCAGACAGTCACAGAAAGATGCCATCGAGTTATGGCGCAAAGAATCTCATAAAAGAACCGAAAAAGAAATCAGAAAGTCAGAATTAAGTAGGGAATCCTTAGAAAGAGCCCAAGAAAGGGAACTAATCGAAATAGGTGAACGAGTTAAAACCGAACAGTCAGACAGACAGAGGAATGCCCTCATTAAGGGTATGTATCCTCTTCTTGCCGAGGGCTTGCCAAAAGCAACCCCGGAGGCATCCAGTAATTTTCCGCCACCCTTAGTTCCGACCAAGCTACGTCACAAACAGACCGCAGCTGATATTTTTATCTCATCCTATTTGGACGACACAGTCCCAGAATATGCAAATCCTGTTCCACCAGCTCCTGTAAATAATGTAATTCATGATCCTCCAGTCACCGGGGCACCTGTTACAACACCTGTCACGGTACCCCCGGTCCAGCCCGTAGTACAAATTCCCGCCACATCAGTCACTCTGCCAGCACGAAGAGTATCAGTCGACGATTCCAGTTTAGGGGCCGCGGGAGGAGGTCCTCCTGGTACCCCGCCGCCAAGTAGACGTTTAGGAGCAGTCGAGTTACATGAACGTGCGTTACAGCGTACGCCCAAATATAAGTCCATTGCAGAAATCAGGCGACTTCTTACTGAATGCTGTTATGATCCAGTCCCAGGCGAGGATAGTATGGTTATATATTCCGTACGTATAAGACAGGTGTCCGAGTATTTGGTCACCCTACCGAATATGAAAGAAGATCTAGACAGAATGTATCGTTTCATTCGTACAGGACAAGATCCAGAAAGTATCGGTGAAGTCATGTCTCTCAGGAAAGCTGAGATCCAGTTCATGTTATTAAAGTTTCTGATCAATTGTTTAATAAGGGAACAAGATTCCCCGACTAAAGATCCGACCGAAATGAGAATTCTGACAAAGTGGAGTGATAATATAGCCGAGGGTAAGCACAAGACACTCAATAGTATAGAGAGTATGTACAAGAAAATACGTAAAGAAATAATAAGGTTACACGAACAACGCAAAGAAGCACAAGTAAGCGAGAAAGAAAATGACTCTTCTACTGAAGAGGTAGACGACGAGAATACCGCCAGAATAGCGTATGTAGGTAAATCTAGAATTCCAGACCGACATTTACGCCTAGAACACAAGAAAACTGTTCATCTTCCAGCACCAGAACAAGGCTCTCTAGAACAAGTATTTCAAGCTACCGATCAAATTTTGAAATCACGAATCGGTTATAGTGAGTTAAGTACTATGCATGAACAAGAACTAGCCCGATCAGCAGTCCGATGGATTACTGATTCTACCACTTTTCCAGACGAAATAGTGGCACAAATGTTTCTGAAACTGCCCCCAGCCGAGCAGCGACTGGTGGGTATGTATATGATCCAGCACCTCATTACACTGTATGAGGGTCAACATTCTGATCCAGGTCCGTTACATGATATCCTGAACGAGTTACTCCAGTATAGATGGAAAGGTTTAGGTACCGATTTAATTAGTGTCATTCTAGAACAGCGCCACAAGTATAGAACGTTTCTGAACCCGCATTTTGTTCATGTCTCACCTCCAGAAAGTAAACCGTTTTACATAGATAGACAGCATCCGTTACGAGAAGTACACCCAGTTAGGACACCAGATGGTGAAATGCAACGAGTATTTGTTTACACCCCAGTTACCAAGATGGAACTCTTAGAGATGAAGAAATTAATTCCCTGTCACGACAAAGATCCAGCAGGGTTCCACCGAGAATTAAAAGACATGCTCCATATGGGAGAATACACGTATCCAGATATTATTAAAATGTTAAAAGTCCTGTTGCCTGCGGGCATATACGAAAAACTCAAGGAAAAGGATTGGGAGGTGGGAGAGAAAAAGATCGATTGGACAGCTCTAGAAGCTGAAGATAAGATACGAGTACCAGGTACCGGTCTTGGAGACAAATGTAAAGAATTACCAGAATTATTAATACAAGTTTTACCTAGATTATTAGCCACTAAAAAGGAAGACTGGGATGCAATCTCAGCCTGTAAACAGAAACAAGACGAAGACACTAGTGATTTTTATTCCAGATTTGAGAAATGCTTTATCATAAACAGTGGTTTGAAGACGAGTAGCGAGTCATACCCTCATCTTTTTGTTAGTAAATTAGTCGAGAATTCAAGTCCACAAGTTAAAAATCGAGTTTTGAAAGTCGAAAGTACTTGGCAAGCTAGTACCCCGTCCCAGATGTTACAGATGCTCCAGTATCACCAGAATAGAATCAGAGAAGAGCAAGAACACGAGAGAAGACGTATGAAAGACACGAAAATGAAAGTACTAGTTGCACAATCTGTTCCACAGGACAGTCAGAAGAGGGGTCCGAATCAAGCCAGTCATCCTGCAGCTCCCGTTAAAGGGACATGCAATTATTGTAAACAGCCAGGTCATTTTATAAACGAGTGTGCAGTTCTGAAACACAATATAGCCACTGGTAAAACTAAAGAAAGACCACGTCCGCCTAGACAAGAACAAGTTTCACAGACTTCTCAGCCACAGAATGCACAACAGACAGTTCCAGCACCGCAGCCTATTGCTGCAACACAGCATGTTACACAGCAGATGTACCAGTATGCACAGACAGAGTATCCAGAGTATCAAGCGTATTCATGAAACAGCCTAGAGAGGGAGGTAGGCTTGCCTCTCATCGAGATTCCTGTAGATCAAGAAGGTCCCTACGTACACAGTCAAGTATTAGGGAAAGACAGAAAGTTTCTGATTGATACAGGGGCAAGTAGGACTACCATTAGTCACGACGAGGTTCCAGGGGCTCCGCTCTCAGGCTCTAGAAATGTTTCCCTTGGATTTTCAGGAAAGCCAATTGTTAACGAGATTTCCAAACCAGTTACTCTGGAAGTAGGTCCATTGTCCCGAACTACTGATCTATTGCTTACGAAGTCCTGTCCAGAAAATGTGTTAGGCATTAAGACACTGAAAGAATTAGGTGCAGTCATTTGCTGTTCCCCAGAGGGAATACGTTTGTTTTTACGTGACTTCAAGGGTCACTATGTATTACGAGATTTTGATCCGAGATTGTCTAATGTTCCGCAGCATCTATGGGCGCAAGGTCCAACTGATGTTGGTTTTATGCAAATCACACCCCATCGTGTGACTCTCAAGCAAGGAATAGTCTTGCCACGAATCAGACAGTACAGATTGCCACCTGAGGCTGTAGCAGCCTTATCCAAAATTATTGACGAGCTTATGGCTCAAGGAGTAGTTGTAGAAACTGACTCCAATGTATGTAATTCTCCTATCATTCCAGTCATGAAACGTACTGATCCAAATGCACCTCCCGTATATCGATTAGTGATTGATCTTCGAGAACTCAATAAATGTATCTTTCCCCAGTACCCAGTTGTTCCAGATATCTCATCTCTATTGACAGCCATTGATTCTGAGGCTACATTTTTCACAGTCATAGACCTCAAAAACGCATTTTTCAGTGTCCCCATTCATCCAGACAGCCAGTACCTTTTCGGTTTTTGTTTAAATGGAAGGAGCTATAAATTCACACAAGCTCCTCAAGGTTTCACAGAAAGTCCTAGTATTTACAGTCAAGCACTTAAGAGAAAACTAGACAATATTCACATGCCAACTGACACTGCCCTGCTCCAATATGTCGATGATCTACTGATCACAGCCCGTTCTGAACGTGCTTGCGAGCGAGCATCACTTACAGTCCTGTATTTTTTAGCCGAGATGGGGCACAAGGTGTCCCCTTCAAAGCTTCAATTCTGTGTCCAGCAAGTGATCTACTTAGGCCACTTACTGTCCAAGTGGGGTAGGCAGTTGACACCTGACCGTATCCAGTTAATAGCGAGTCTTCCACAGCCCAAGACACAGAAGGAAGTACGTGCCTTTATCGGCCTCACTTCTTATTGTAGACAATGGATTCCTCAGTATGCATTTCTAGCCAAGCCACTGATACAGTTAACGTCACAGGAGGCAGCCGTATCGACTGTCCTCCCTTGGACATCTGAACATACACTTAGTTTCAATGAGTTAAAGAAAGCTTTATGCCAAGCTCTTGTTCTAGCTACACCGAACTACAGTAAGCCTTTACACTTTTTGTCACAGAACGTGATGGTACTGCATTATCTGTTCTTACACAAGATCAAGCAGGACAATACAAGCCCTGTGCTTATTTTTCGAGCACACTAGATCCAGTAGCCCAGGCTCTGCCTGCGTGCCTCAAGTCAGTTGCAGCCACAGCACTAGCTATCAGACAAAGTGATTCCATAGTATTAGGACATTCCCTGACAGTACAAGTTCCACACTCCGTGGAAGTTCTTTTAAACCGAACACAGACCCAGCACTTGACTATTGCACGTTTAACAGGTTATGAACTGACACTGTTCCAGCCACACATAGAAATCAGACGCTGCAACGTTCTAAATCCTGCTACACTGTTACCGTCAGTTACTTCAAATCCTGTCACACATGATTGTGTGGAAGTTGTTAACACTATGACTAAACCAAGACAAGATCTGACAGATATTCCATTACCAGATCCCGACCTGACACTTTATGTGGATGGTTCATGTATGAGAACAAGTACAGGAGAACTAGTAGCCGCGTATGCAGTGACTACTGACACTGAAGTTATTGAAACACACCGTATTGACACCCTGTCTGTCTGCTCAAGCAGCAGAGCTAGTTGCTCTGACACAAGCCTGCATACACGCCAAGAACCTGACAGTTAATATTTACACAGATTCACGCTACGCATTCGGAGTTGTACACGACTTTGGAGTGCTCTGGCAGGAGAGAGGTTTCATGACTTCTCATGGAACCAAGATTCAGCATGGTCTCCTTATTCAAGCTCTGTTAGATGCCATACATTTACCGACATCTATTGCTATCATGAAGTGCAAAGCACATACGAAAGTTACTGACATTATTTCTCAAGGTAATGATCTAGCAGACCGAACAGCCAAGCTTACAGCTCAGTCACCAGACATACCAGTTAACAAGACACCGACATCCACTCTAGAACAGACTACTTGTATGACAGTTAAGGACCCTACTCAAGATGTCATAGATATCCAGTCACATGCTACCCCCGAGGAAATTAAGAAATGGTCCGAACAAGGAGGGGTCCAGACAGATCAGGGATGGTTGACGAAGGGAAAAGCCACATGGTTTCTCCCCGACTCAATGGTTCAAGTCATTATCAATACCGCACATAGTCCTGCACATTTAGGAGAAAAAGCCATGATAGACAGTATCCAGAACATCTGGTTTAACAAGCATTTACGAGCTGCAGCCAAGCAGAAAGTCCGTACCTGTATGATATGTTGCCAGTTCAATCCAGGTAAAAGTGTCCCGGTGGAACAAGGTGGATTCCAGCCCCCTGACCACCCTTTTGAAGTCCTCCAGATGGATTATATTCAGATGGAGCGATGTCGAGGTTTCAAGTATGTCCTTGTAGTTGTATGCGCTTTGTCCAGGTGGACAGAAGCATATCCAGTCCCAGATTACACAGCCGCGACCACTGCCAAGCAGTTGGTTCGTGAATATTTCCCCCGTTATGGACTCCCAAGGGTCGTATATTCTGATAACGGCCAGCCATTCTCATCTGAACTAATGAAGCACGATTCCCTGTTGTTAGGGTACCAGTGGAAGTTCCATTGTGTACGCCATCCAGAAGCAGCCGGTCTCGTAGAGAGACATAATCAAACCTTGAAAATCCGTATTGCTAAAATCTGTCAAGAAAAAGGTGTAGACTGGTTAGTTGCCCTGCCAGTCGCTTTGTTTTATATGCGCATGGTCGCACACTCCAGATCAGGTCTGTCCCCGTATGAGGTCGTATTCGGCCGCCCCCCGAATGTATGGGGTACACCTAGACCCCGAAGTATTACAGATGTTCCCAGTAATATGCTGACAGATTACCTAGCTTCCTTGATGTCTGCCCTACACTCTTGTCGTTCACAGGTTGCCGCCGCATTTCCAGACAATACTGAGGTGAAACCGCATGAAATCGTTCCAGGAAGTCTAGTGCTTGTCCGGAATTTTGATCGTTCAAGTCCGCTGGAGCCTCGCTGGAAGGAACCGAAGCAAGTCCTTCTGACCACCCGTACGGCCGTGAAGTTGGAGGGCCGTAAGGGGTGGATCCATCTGTCTCACGTCAAGAAATTTCATGGACTAAAACCTAAAACTTTTGCCAAGGATTGCATTTTACCTAAAGACTGCCAAAATACTATTCTCAAGGACTGTCCCGCAAATGACATTGATACCAAGCCTCCCCTGTTAGAGGAAACTCCGCAGCAGGAGTATAAAAGTAAGCTCCGGTCTAGTAAAATAAGTCAGCCAGTTTAATTGTCTAAGTCCTCCCCTAGGTGAAACGGTTAGACAGGTATCTGACATGTATGAAATAGACCCCCATAGTGAGAGAGTTAGTCAAAACTCAATCCGATGTATCGTTTTTCTAAGTTTCATATTATTTTTCAGCCTGATGGTTACCTGCACGAGTTATGCATTTCATTTATGTTTTCCAATTTCTCATGTAAATAAGTTTTCTAATGCTACAGTAGAGCACACGTTTAGTGATCTACCTCCTCACGAACTATCCTATCGTCTTGCTATGCGCAACAATTCATTTATCCGTATGTTACATTATTCACACCAGACCAGCAATGCCACAAATTGTTGGGTGTGTGGTCGACTCCCCCCTTTCCAGACACCGAAGGGAGTTCTGCCACTGTTTCCTTATCCGTTTTCACATAACGGTTCATGTGGAGCCTGGTCCATGTTAACATCATCCTCAACTGATATGTCCCTTCTGAACAGTACATGTTTTCCAGACAAGCAAGGTCTTCCCCACAGAACAGGGTTAGATCTAGAAAATGAAGTTTATAATTTAGGAAATTATTCTTCGAAATTCATGGTCCTGAATGTTCAGTCTGATCCTACTCCAGACTTACCTGCTATTTCAGTACTACCAGTCAAAGGCGAATTATGTGTCAGAAATAATGGTTCCGTACATGTAGGACATAGTGATTGTACTACTATTGTCGAGTATAGTGACAGTGGGAAATCTATTTTCAAAGCTTCACGTCATTCTTATTTTGTTTGTGGTCAGACCGCATATGTTCGTCTGCCCCTCGATTGGGATGGAACCTGTTACATTGCCTTCCTACTGCCACCAGTTTTTCTAGCCCCATCTGATTATCATAGAAACACACATCTAGTACACATTAGACATAGAAGGGAGATTGAATCCCCGATTGTCGATCAAACTGAAACTGCTCTAGAACAGTATACAGATTTCAATAGAGGTTTCTTCTTCTTTATAGGACCTATCCAGAATAGTAAGTTAATACGTAGATTAACCAGAACCCTTGAAGCAGTAGTAAATGAGACTGCTTCTGCCCTAGGTAACTTAACCGAAGAGCAATCTGCTATGAGATTTGTCGTGCTCCAAAATCGTCTCGTTCTTGACGTCATACTGGCCGATAGAGGAGGAGCATGTAGAGTCATCGGATCTAGTTGCTGCATTTTCATTTCAAATAACTCGCCGTCTGTTTATTCAGCTATAACCAGACTTCATAAAATTGCCCATCAGTTACACCAGAATCCAGGCACCTGGACATGGTCCGGTTGGCTCTGGGATATCATATCTGCCTGGGGATGGAAAGTGTTGTCATTTCTAGGTATTGCAGTAGCGATCATATTCAGTTGCTGCCTCTGTATACAATGTGGCCCTGCGATTTGCGGCATTTGTGCTACCTCTTGTATTCCTAGTCCCAAGTCCCGTCCTAAATCCCGTTCCAAGAAAATTCGAGACGAGCAAATGATACTGTATGAAATGATAGATGGTATCATGAATATTGATGTTTCCTGATGGAAACGTAGTGACAAGGAGGGAATGTGGAAAAGTAAATTTTGCCATGTTCTGTGTCCCTACGTGTTCCCATCTTATGCTATATGTGCATGATTAATATGCATATGTATTCCCCATGATCGATTAAAGACGCAATTACAGTTGTGTCCATCTCTAGTATGCCAGTTTCCAGTTCTCGTGAAAGCTACGAGTATCAGGCCTATGTAAAGTTACATTGCCACGTTTCTCAGTGTGCACGTTATTTCATTGTAAAATCCCCGTTTCTAGGCCTCAAAAGGGCCCGGACTCAGATTCAGCTCCTGTCTCCTGAACCCTCTCCGAGGAGCGATACAGCCCCCACCTGTATCCCTGACCCTTCACTTACTTCCTGCCTCACAGTGCCCGGCTCGGCCTGGCTCTGCCTGCCAGTCTGCCAAGAGTATGTTATGATTCTAGTTATCAGTCCAGCCCTCCTTCTCTGCATTCCTAAGTTACTGAATCGCTTCAATAGTTTCCGTCATGGTCTAGCCTTTACGTCTCCATTTGAGAGAAATACTGTATTTATGGTCATTTAATATTCCTCAACACACACTACATGTAGAATAATGCATGCACCAGTCTTAGTGTCTGTTAGCCTTTACCCTGATAACTTTTGGATTCTATCAACATGTTCTCTAAACATCAGATACTAGATAGTGTTTAGGTACATGTCGCTCTGACTCTCCAGACTTTCGTCTCTCCTTCTAGCTCAGAAGTCATAGCCCCCAGCTTCTCCCTAGTTACACGTCATTGCCAGCTTGCGCGCACCACTAGGTTAGAGGTCCCGGCTCCTTAGGTAGCCCCCTCCATGTTTCCGCCCCATCTATGACATATTCTGTTATGTTTACATCACATGTCTATGTTCACGCCTCCTGTTACACCCACTTTCATCCTTATCTTTCGCGACTGTTGCTAACTCCACCCACTGTCACACCTACTGTATGTACTGTAATGCAATTGTTTTAGTATATATACTTGTGTATTGTTATTAAAAGCCAGCGCGCTCATTCCAGATCCTGCCCGACAGCTGTCGGGGCCCCCCCCCTGTTGGCTAGCCATCCCAGATCTTGCCCGTGCAGGTTGTCCTGTTCCTGTCCTTTATGCTGTATTAAACCTGCAAACTCCTACTACCTCGAATCTTGACTCTTATTTATTGAGCTATCTGTTATTGTTATATCCAGTCAAAAATAGAGGTATTATTTATTTATTTACCACATCCGCATAGGCATTTCTGTTTCATTTTTACTCTCCCCATTCTGTTTTTGTTGCACTGGCTTCTTTAATTTCTTCTATATCCTGATGTGATGAAGTTTCCACCCCCCCCTGTTCCCTCCCCGACCCTCCCTTATCCTCCCCTCACCCCTCTCGCTTTTTGCACCTCCCCCCCTACCGGTCCCCCTCCCTCAGTCCCCCCCCTTTCCCCCTTACTATCCTATGAGGCTTGCTGGGTCCCCGAGTACCCAGGTGTGGGCGTCAGAGTAGTCAGATTGCGCCACAGTGCGCCCCGCAGGCAGGCCCTTTAGGCTTTGGTCGTATCAGACGGGTGGGGTCAATGATGTAATCAGATATTTACCCTAAACCATTATTTGAACAATGATATTTATACCAAATTTCAAATGCATTTGTTTTTAAATCCCCCCCAGCCCTTTCAGATTGCTCCCCATGCTTTTGTGTTCAAAGACAAGTTGCTGATTTGCGTTTATATTCCTGAATTCACTTTCTCAGTCACTGAGATTTCTCTTAGGTAGGCTTCGGCTTGGATTTCACTTGAGAAGCTTCTTGTTGATCCCCTGTATAGTATTTTTAGCCGGGCTGGGTTTTGCAGGAATGCTGTTGCTCCGATTTTTTCAAAAGGTGTGATTAATTGTCTCATTCTCCACCTTCTCTCAACAGTTACGTGGGCGAAGTCTGGTCTGGTGAAGAACTTAAAGTCTTTATGTTCCCTCTGCTTTGTGGGCCTAGCCAGATCATAGAGGGCTTCTCTTAGGAGGAAGTTCCCAAAGTAAACCAACATTGCCCGAGGATGTTGGCGTGGCTTTTGGGAGTGTTTGGGTAGCGTCAAAGGGAATCGATGGACGCGCTGAATTTCTCTGTCCATGTCCCAAGTACCAAGTTCCGGGAAGGCTGATTTCAGTAAATTGATCATAGAACCCCTTGGGTTATTCCCCTCAAAACCTTGAGGTATTCCAAGGAACCTCAGATTGTTTCTTCTTGATCTATTTTCGTGATCTTCAGCTTTCATCATGAGGTCCTTTATAATTCCATCGTGATCTTTCTCCTGTTTTTGCAGCTTAATTACGTCTGTTTCCAAATTTTCTGCACGTGCTTCCACTGAGGCCATTCTATCCGAAATCTCAGTACAGATGTTGCCAACTTTTTTAATTGCCCCTTGTAACTTCTCAATAGCAACGTGATTCCTTTGGGTTTCTTTTTTAATGTCCTTATGGAAATTTTTAATAGAGCTCAGCACCTCGCTCAGCAAAGGCTCTACAGTCGTTGCTGAGCTATGTCCATTTCCGGTTTGCTTTTGGTTTTTTCTTTCTGGCTCAGCTAAGGTGTGCTCATGAACATACTCTGTTTCTCCCGGCAGCTTTGAGGTCGGGCTTTTTCGTGTAAGTTTAGGTCTTGTTGTGGCATAGTCATTGTTACTGCCGGGGTCTGTGGTCTCATCATTAATTAAGTTAGCTCTTCTCCTTTTGTCTCTCGCCCTCTTTTTTTCCAGTTTTTTCCTTGAGTTCAAGATTTGAAAAGTTTCACTACGTTTTCTGGATTCATTAGAGTCTAGAATCTCGGAGGCTATTGCTTCTAGAATTTGTTCATAATTTGTTTCGCTTGTTTCACTTGTTTTACTTGAGGTGGACATCCCTGTTTCGTATATGTCTGAATCTGAGTCCACTTCGGAGAGTACAGTATTACCAAGCTGTGGGGTAGGTTCAGGGTGAGATGTTTGCCCGCATGATGAGGCAGAAGTTTGTTTTTGAGCTATATTTTTCCCCTCCATGCTAATTCGCTCCACAAATGCGTTAGAGTCGCCCCCACAGGAACCATTCGCGTTAACTACTTGGTTGCTTTTTTGTTTTTTAATTACTGCAGACTCGCTTAGCCCTTCCTTCGATAGCAGGGTAAAAATATTAGATATCCGCGGCTGAGAAGAGGCTGGGAGTCCAGTATTTTTAGTGGCAGCTTTCAAATTTTTAATTGTTTGCAGCCTCTGTGCCTTTTTAGCCATTAATTCCAGATTGACTTTGTCCGCTGTGTCGTTCCCCATCTCTTTGTCGTTCTCTTTCTGTTTTTGTTTCGCCTTTTCTTTATCCCTGTCCTTGTCCTTTTCAGTATTTTTGCTTTTATTTTTATTTTTATTTTTGTCACTCTCGTCACATATAGCTTTCTCCACATTATTCTCCTTGGCTTTAGATCCTCTGGTTTCAGGTCGTCTTTGTATGTCCTTGTATTTCTGAGGGCTGAGGCTTTTTATGCTCTGTGTGTTCTTTACGTCTTTCCTGTTCCCCAGGTCTTCTGGGCTCTCTGTGTTCTCTAGGTCTAGGTCTAGGTCTGGGTCTGAGTCTCCAAGATTCTGCACCTGCATCTGTATCTCATGCATATCTAGGATTGCTGATGCTCCCTCCTCTCTTTTTTCTCCTCCTTCTCCTCCTTCTCCTCTTTCTTGACTTGGCAGCAATGGGCTTTGTGCCACTGTTCCGTTGATTCCAGCCATATCCTTTATCTGCGTTTGTTCAGGTGCCGGCAATCGAACCTGACCGTGTGGCTGATTTTGACCTTTTGTTTTTCCGAAGGGATCTGGAGCCCCCCCTTTATTTGGTTTTTTATTTATTAGCACTTTTAGCGCAGCCCAGGCTCTTTTTTTATGCACAGTAAAAGATCTGCGATGAAATTTAAGTAAGCTTGGTGCTTGAAACCCTGTAGTATTATAAGCTTGCTTGATTATGTAGCTTTTTAGTCGCAGTTCAATTTTGATCACAAATTTAGGAGGGATATCTGTACTGTCTGTACTGTCTGAGTCTAGTAGCACGCAAAGCTCCCTCCACTCCACTGCTTGCGCCACTGTTCCTGTAACTGTATCTGTAGCTATACAATGTTCACGACCTCGTTCCTGCTGCTGTAGATGCTCCTGTTGCCGATTATCTGTCTTCTTCATTTATTTCTTTCTTTTATTTCTTTCATTATTTATTTATTTTTCCCCCCTTTCGCCATAACGTTCCGCTATCCTTTGGTTTCTTAATCTCCTCTCCTTAGTTTTCTTTTCCCCTCCGCAGGGTGATTAACTATTGGCTAGCGCATCTGGGTCCCCCTGACAACGCAGCACACGCGATTTAAAAGCGTGGCTTGCAGGTCTGCAGATGACGTCCAATAATGAGCGGTGGGAGCCTGGGGGAAGAGAGGCGGAGGAAGGAAGGTGATCTGGCGTGAGAGCGAGTGCAGAGGGAAAGAACCAAGGTGAGCCGAGAGCAAAGGCGATGGAGGAAATAAGGACGGACAAGTGCACCAAAATCTCAGCTCAAAGTTCACATGTAGCTGATGTCGAGTGTTTTAATCGGGCTCAATTTTGCTAATCACTGTTCACTATATACAGCGCCCAACTCCAGCTCCCTTCTCTCTTTTCATGCGTCCTTAATTAAAGTTCCAATCAGTCCAGGACAGTTACGCACAAACCCCCGGCAAAGGGGGAAGGAGAGACAAACTATCTCCTGTCAGCCCGAATTCAGATTCTGAACTTTTATACACCGTGCCTGGTAACAGCCAACGTCATTCACTTTCACTTTAATGGCACAGCTCAATTCAGACTCAATTCGATACTCACGGTTCAGAGGTATGAGTGTGCAGAGGTGTGCTCGGAAAAGATGTGTTCAGAGGGCTGATGGAGCATGATGGAGGAATGTCGGTATCGATCGCAAATCATTCTTCCGCATATTCTCAGCTTTTACGTGATGATAGCTCTTTCGACTGCAGCCCTCTTAACAAAGCATCTCAGAGGTTGTCGAGGTCTTCCCAAGACCATAATCTTTCTCACCTTTGCACCACTTCTACTACTCCTTTACACTGGCTTTCCCCTGCTCTCAGTTCACCGCTTTCGCAGTCTCCTTGCAACCCTTGCAGTCCTTGCTCTTCTCTTTTGTCGCAATAGCAGCCATCAATCCTTAACGCTTCCTCTTTCTTCTCCTCTCGGATCACCAAGTCAAAAGGGTTTTTTCCCCTCTGCAGTTTTCAGTTTTTTTTTTCCTCACCCAGCTTTCTCAGCCTTTTATTTTCAGTCCGAGAAAGTTTCGTTCAAGTTCAAGTTCGTTCAGTTCAGCTTCATCAATTCTAAACGACTATTACGTTTGGTACAGCATACTCTATCTCTTCTCATATAGCATTCATATGGGGAGATCAAAATCAAGATTAGAAGAGACCAGACCCACGGAGCGGTGCAGGTGCGTCCTCTCACTCCGGCGCCATCTTGCCCCCCCGTCTAAGGATAAGTTCTATACCAAATGTTGATTTGCATTTCCACGTCCTGTAATATCCAAAGGAAGAGTGAACAGTTTTATGTCAGCTATGTGACATACCATCACAAGAAAGTCTCCAAAAAATACCTACAATTTGAGAAGAAACGAAGAATCAAAATACATAAATGATTACAATCTGGTTATTCTGTCCATGTGGAATGCTAACATGCTTCAGTACGTTGTGGACAATTCCATTGCTGTTGCTCGATACGTAACATCCTACATTACAAAATCAGAAAAGATGGAATTGAAAGAAATGTGGGAAGAGATTTCTCACGAGAAGAGTCTATGTAAGAAATTATACAGTTTCAGTTTGAAGATGTTATCCCAGCGGTAAATCGGAGCATATGAATGCTCAGATCGGTTATTATCTGCAAGTCTATACTCCAAATCTAGAAGAATCATTTGGGTTAGTCTAGGTCTTGCTGCAATGCAAAATCAAATACTTAAATCTGTACAGAAATTGAATACTTAGCAGAAAAAGATCCAGAAAGTACAGATATTTTGAAAACGAATATGTTGGACACATATTACCCAAACAGAAATCATCATCTTGAGAACATGTGTCTCTATGAAGTGCTGCAAACCTTCACTTTTAAACGGAATACTACAGAGAACATCAATGATGGAAAATATGGAGTGATTGGTTCCGAAGGATGTTTGGTGAAACAAACGAAAGGAAATTTGATTAATCACAGGAAACTGAGGTGCGACACTGCTGATAAAAGGGAATTTTACAATTTAGCCCTTTTGTAACTGTTCAAACCGTGGCGTTCAGAATTGGAATTACTTGGAGATTTTCAGAGCTATGAAGATTCCTTCAATGCTTGTAAAGATACCATAGAATGCACTTTTTTGCAAATTATGTGAAAATGTTGAATGATGAAATCGATCAAGAAGCTACTATTGCAGCTGAGATTGCTAGAGACAGTTCTCAAGAGAGTCAAAGTTGTGCTCCGCAGAGTAAAGATCCTCTAGGACAACCAGTTGTAGAAAATGAAGCAGCAATCGCCATGAATGAGGTGGAAACAGCAATGCAACAAGCTCAAGAAGATATAATGGACTTAGCAAACTTGGAAGAACAACTAAATGTTGAACAGAAAGAAATATATCAGAAAGTGAGACAACAGATTGACCATGGATTCCTTCATGAAAAGAAAGAATGCGCATGCACATCATTTCAACCTATCCAAATGTATGCGAGTGGACAAGTTGGAACAGAAAAAAGTTTCCTAATTAAAGTAATCACCAGTTATCTACGGAAAACAACTGAGTCACATTTGTCTTGTGTTGTAACTGCTCCAACTGGGTTGGCGGCACACAACATTAAAGGAATTACATTACATTGTTTACTTATGCTACCTGTGGAGCATGAAAACAAATTGGAATAGCACAAGCTATCTGGAGAAGCTTGTTGTGAAGTTTCAAGAGTACTAAAGAAAATAAAACCTCTGATTATTGATGAGGTAAGCTTGGTCTCAAACTTAATGCTTGCTTTTGTGCATTTAAGAATGCAGCAAATTCTTAAAACAGAGTATAATGTGTTATTTGGAGGAAAACATGTCATAGTTTTTGGAGATCTATTGCAACTTACTCCCGTAAAAGGACAACTAGTATTTAAAACACTTGCGCATGAAGACACCAGAACGTCTTTGGGTAGCGTTTGAAACGTTAACATTTTGAATACAAGGAACTCATTACAAATATGCGACAGGCAAATGATGTTGATTATGGAACTATTCTTCAAGATATAAGAACTGAAGTACTGACAGAACATGGCAAACAAGTTTTTCGGAGTCGATTACATTCCAATTTGTTTCCAAATGAAAATATAGTTCCTGAAAAAATATATATGACAATTGCAGAAAACAAATCTATAATCTGCTAAATGCCAACACTGCGTGAGTGTTCTATATTCAATTAACAACTTTTGAAGCTGGAAAATGAAGAAATAATAAAAATTGAAGCCATCGATGAAATACAGCATGAAGGAATCACTATTATTTTGACAGAAAAACTGAAAACAAAATTGATTCTTCAGAAAAATCGATATGCAAAACTGCTGGTTTAGAAAAGAATCTATATGCAGGTATAAACTGTTGGGTAATTTTAAGGCGAAACTTGGATGTAGAAAAAGGTTTCGTTAATGGAGCAATGGGCAAAGTTGTGGATTTTGTTAATTATCAGATTAAAGATAGAATTGAATTTTTAAAAATTAAATTTGATCAGATTGGAGAAGTATATCAAATTGGTTATTGTTAAGTTTGTTCATATGCAGTGACTATTCATAAATCTCAAGGTTTAAGTGTAGATAGTGCTTTGGTGAACATTGGAAGTACCGTGTTTAAAATGGGTACGGCATATGTTGCTTTGTCCCGAGTCAGAATTTTATCTGGTTTGTTTTTGATTGATATTAATGACACAAAGGTTACTGCAGATGCAAACTGTGTAAAAGAGTACAATAGGTTAAGAAGAGTGTATGCTCCCAATTTAGGTCAATATCCTGTATTTGAAAAGCATGTGGTAGGTCGAAAAAGAATGTATGAGAATATCTGTAGTGAAGGTATAGAGAAGGAAAAAAACAAAATGATGTTGTGATTGCAAGCAAAAAGAAAAAGGATAGTCTTGAAGAGATTGTTGGTTATCAGTTTGAAAATAGTTCAGGTGTCAACTGCAATGCTAATGTAGTGGTCAATATTGTTTTTTTCTTGAAAGTGTACAACAGCAAATTATGGATAATCGGGAAAAAAGATTTTGTTCTTTGTTGCATTGTATTTATGAAAAATTGAGAACTGATAAAAGTAAAATAGAAAGCGTTTGTGATATTCGTAATTTTTTGGATGTATGTTCTGGTTCCACACAATTTACGCAGAATATACAACAAGATGCTCAGGAATTTCTAATGTATATGCTATTGGAAAATGAAGGAATAGAAATTAAAAATCTTTTTGACCTTTGTTATAAATGGGAACATCATTGTGAAAATTGTATGTATACATGTAGCAATAATATAGATACTGAAAGATTTATATATTTGACATTACCAGACTGTAAATCAGTATCTTTCAAAAACTAGTTAAAGCAGCAAAAACATGGAGTGTAGCCAATGCAAATCAGAAATGTTATCAACTTTATTTATACAAAGATATAGACAATATATAATTTTAATGATGCAACATTGTACAGCTGATGGAAGAAAATTGGACACTTTAATAAAATATTTTGTAGCAAGTCAACTATCAACATCAGTAGCAATTATTTTCCATGATGGTCCTTCCACAACATCTGGACATTACACAGCCTATGTCCAGCCTTTATCACATCTAAAATGTGATGAAGGCTGGACATATTGTAATGATGCTCAGTTGGTTTTGAACACCTTGCGTGCTGGTGACGGAACCGCTCCGTCACCAGCCATGGACGCGCTGTGCTGGTGACGGAGTGGTTCCATCACGGCCCGGCCGCCGCGCCTGCACGGCGTCAATTTCGCGCCTGCGCGGTGCGTTCTTTTGAGCGGGCGGGGCGTGACGGAACCACTCCGTCACAAGCACAGCGCCCCCGTGGTTCGTGATGGAGTGGTTCCGTCGAGCATGGCGGCGCCACGCAGCCCCCCTCCCCCCCAGTGCCACGGCGGAATTACCGGCGCGGCCAAGGGGTTAAACAACGTTTGCCAAGCAAATTACCAAATTCTTACCTAATATTTTTGAAGCCAAAGTTTTAAGAACATAATTCAGCCTCTGAGAAATTTAATAATATGTATTAATACGATTACTATTGGACATTTTCAATATAAAGGAATTGAAGAATACCATTTGGCCAAGAGAAAAGGTTTATGTTTTAAATACGGACTTTTTCTTGCACATTCTCTCAGCGTATATTTTTAAAATACAACATTTACAGTGTATATAAATGTAAGTTGGAAACTTAGGAGTAAGCATTTGATATATGGCGGGTAATAAACCTCCTTTCGTGGAATATTGCTGGGCTAAAGAGGAAGCTAGAAATCCCAGAGTGGCACACACTCATTGAGCAGTTCGATGTTTGCCTGTTCCAGGAGTCATGGAGTCTTGTTCCCCTACATAAATCGGGGTATACTACCCACTTTGTGCCCGCAGTAAGTAAGGGAAAGGGTAGACCATCGGGCGGTCTCATAGTTTGGATAAAAATAGATCTGAACTGGGTGGTCACAAGCCATATTGTGGAGTGTAATGATATACTCCACCTTTCAGTAAGAGGACGGGAGGATGTTATCAGGCTTGACCTTTTTAATGTTTATGCGAGAGGGACACAGGGTGACTCTCCCTCTTTGACCTTAACAGCCCTGGATTCGGCCTTAGCCAATTGCCCCTGTTTAGCTAAAATTCTTGTGGGGGGCGATTTTAATTGTACATTTGAACCCCTTCTCGGAGACGACCCATTAGGAATTGAAGAGGAGGATTCAAAATGGCTTATCCCAACTCTTTCCCTGCCCCCTATTAGGAAGTGGTCACCTAGGGCCATACAAATTAATGCACTGACAAGGGACCACAAATTAAGAGCCCTTAATGGTAGGACCATATCTGATCAGTCAGGGGCATTGACCTTTAATAGACTCTCAGGGCCGTCCCGAATCGATTACATCCTAATGGATGTTGGATTCTGGCCGGACCTGATTGATATGGAGGTTGTCCCAAGCCAGGACAGTGACCACAATCCTTTGTGTTGTAAGTTTAATTGGGGTGCTTTGAATGACAGGCGAGCAATTGTCACCCCAAAATCAACATCCCATTTAATAATAACCGTAGATTGAAATGGGATAAGGCTAAGCTTAAAGAGGGCGATATAGGAAACATCAAAGCGTTGGTTGAGGGTTTGTCTTCCAACTTAGAAATCTGGGTTGGTGAAAATCGGACCGTCAATTGTGAACACCCCTCCCTTAACTCTGCCTATAAAACTATAATAGATCAAATTGGCCAATTTTTTATTCTGAAGGGGAAAAGTAATAGGGCTCCTGCTATACCCTCCACTCTTTGTAAATCATGGTATAATGATCACTGTAAGAATAAAAGGAAGAAATTGACAAAAGCTCTGCTTTCGGGGGACCCCTTACTGGTTAGAGCGGCCAGGAGGGATTATCTGAAAGCATTATCATTGGCCAAACGGGAGTGGGAGGAACAGCATTGGCAGGATCTTTCCAATGCTGTGAGCAGTAGGAACCCGAACCTTTTTTGGGAATTGGTTAATAGAACAAGGCAGAGCAAATCGCAACCATTGGCTGATCATATAACTTGCCAGCAATGGTTTATTCATTTTTCATCCCTATATGGAGACTCAGAGGAAACAACTAGTCTTGGGGTGAATAGCCTGGGTGATGGGGACACCACAGATGACAATGCCCTTTTATTCTCAGCCGCAGAAGTAGTGTTGGCGATTAGTAACCTAACCCCTAAGAAAGCCGCAGGGCAGGATGGGATCCCTGGAGATCTGTTGATGGTGGAGCCAGAGGCCTGGGCCAAACTAATTGCGGTAATAATGAATCTGATCACGAGGGGACACC
This sequence comes from Lissotriton helveticus, assembly GCF_964261635.1. Classification (NCBI taxonomy): domain Eukaryota; kingdom Metazoa; phylum Chordata; class Amphibia; order Caudata; family Salamandridae; genus Lissotriton; species Lissotriton helveticus. Next base: position 858,267,942 of record NC_136069.1, read on the forward strand.
AGGTTCCAGATTCCTGGAAAGGGGCTGAGGTAGTGACTGTGTATAAGAAGGGGGCTAGAGATGACCCTGCGATCTACAGACCCATCAGTTTGTTAGATACAATCCAGAAAGTGGTCGGCAGGGTCATCATTTCAAGAGTAGGCGACTGGATAGAGGAGGCTAGTATCCTCTCCCACTTACAAGCGGGGTTCAGAAGGAAGGTAGGCACGATGGACCAGGTCTTTCGTCTTTTTGCGATCTATTGGAAGGCGGTTACCATCATGAAAGGCAGTCTGTACATGGCCTTCATCGATCTCAAAACTGCATTTGACCTGGTCCCTCGTTCCAAACTTTGGGAAATTCTAGGAGAGATGGGTTTTCCCAGTGGTCTTCTGAGCCTAATCGTAAAGCTGCACGAGGGGAACTATGCGAGGGTTAGATGGGGATCCCAGGGGCAACTAACAGATAGGATCCCAGTGCGGAGAGGAGTACGGCAGGGCTGTGTCATGGCTCCGACTCTCTTCTCCCTATTCGTAAACGGAGTGGTTGACCATCTAAAGGGGGAGGAGTCGGATGCCCCATCCCTGGCGGGGGAGAGAATCCCCACACTTCTCTTCGCTGATGACACCCTATTAATTTCCAAATCCCCGGTGGGCTTACAAAAACTCTTGAATCGGTTTAGCTCCTTCTGCACCATCCGAGGCTTAACTATCAATACATCGAAAACCAAACTGATGGCTTTTGCACCCTCTAAAAGATTTAAAAATAACTTTTTGCTTAATAACGCCCCCCTCGAGCTGGTTGAGTCTTTTGACTATCTTGGTGTCCGGATTAACAGCCGCATGACCTGGAAGGATCATCTTTCCAAAATGTTATTAAACCATCGAAGAGTATCCGGGGTGACGCTGAAGGAGATCCGTGAATCTACCAGTAAACCGGTCTCCCCAGCTATGACCATCTATGAGGGTCAGATTCTTCCTGCAGCACTTTATGGCTCCGAACTCTGGGGGTTTGAAGGGGTTTTGGACTTGATGAGAGCGGAAAACAAATTTTTTAGGAAAGTGGTAGCTCTTCTCGCTTCCACCCCAATGATCCCACTAAGATTAGATCTAGGCAGAAAAACAGTAAAGGACTTGGTGAGGCTACGTCCGTTGCTATTCTGGTCCCGCCTAAGAAGAACTGAGGAGCTCGCTAAGTATGCAGAAGGGCTGGATGAACTATTATTACTGGACACTTGTAAAAAAATAGGATGGCTAAATAAACTGAAAGAATTGGCCTTCAGCTTGGGTCTAAAAGAGGCATGGGAGTTGCAATTACCACCACCCAAAGATGTTATAAAAAAACTATACTGGGATTGGGTACAGAGTAACGCTACGAGGCTTACGAATGTGGGCTCACTTACTGACCAATTTTTGTCAATTAAGTGTGTGCGAAAATTAGAACCCTTTCTCGACCTAATAACTAAACCATTGGATCGAGCGCTTTACCTAAAATTGCGATATGGGACGCTCCCGGTTCATGACTTTACGGTGAGATGGTCGAATACAGATGCCCGCTCGCGTGCATGCCCTGGCTGTGCGGCCCCTAAGGAATCGGTGGCTCACTTGTTTTTTGCCTGCCCAGCGTATAAAGGGGCGCGGAAATTCTGGTTGAAAGCCGTCTGCAGGGAATTAGGGCTGAGGTGCCATAGCCAGGCACTACGTGTCCTCTCTACAGATTCTTCATCTGCCAGTATGATCTGTGGGGTGGCTAAATTTTTGGGAAGTGCATGGATGACACGTTCCCGCCTACTGAAATTACACTCCGGAGGTTCCATAAGCTGAGGACGAATTTATTGTAGTAGATTGACGATTGAGGTGTCCACGCTTTTACTGTATTTTATAATCTTTTATTGGTACTTTGAAATGTTCATGTATATGTATTCTTTTATGGTGAAAAATTACCGAATAAAGATATTCAACAACAGCATTTGATATATATCTCATTTGAGATGTCATCAGTTATGTCATCAGTGATGTCACTGACCATGTCATGAATGATGTACTATGTCACAACATCAGCAGTGGATTGCGGGCGCGCGAGGTATAGTTAGTACAACTAACTATAACGGAGGAATTTCAATAGTTTTGTACGAGTGAAATGTCCAGCTAACTATAACACCCCTAAAACCTATGGTTTTTTCATTGAATATATATATATATATATATATATACATATATATATATATATATATATATATGTATATATATATATACACAAGGGACACTGCCAGCAGGCAGCTCGTGACTTCACGAGGAGGCTTGTTTCATTGAATTCAGCCCATGACCCGGCTGAGCTGTGCCATGGAGGTTAGAATGTCTGTGGGGACTCGAGGAGGCCTGGGGAAATAATTTGCACCGAAGACAGTGCGCCCTGATCTGCAGCACATAATTTAATTAAAACCCTTCCTTGTTCTATCTACCAAGGGACATTGCATTCTGGGAGCTGTAGGATTTTCCGATCTGCAGAAGGTGAACTATCACTTGATAGGGGAGGCGTGATCTTCCAATCATGGGAGGACTGCGGACTTATTTAAAGCAGAGGCGTGGGGCTGCTTCAGTGTGGCGGTGGCATCTGAGGAAGACAAGTATGTCGAAATGCATTATGCTTACTCCGCTTTCCAATTAAAGGCTTTCTCCTCTGACCCCATGTGGCCTCTTCCTTCTTGCTTCGCTGGAGGTTCTGTCTCATATATATATATATATATATATATATATATATATATATATATACACATATATATTGCTGTTCACCACACACCAGTGCGTGGCACTCTCAGGCGGGTGCTGACTGTGCGAGGTGTAAAGATTTATTAAAACCTAAACAACAAGTGAAATCTAAAAATGGTGGTTTCCGACTTATAACTACCTACTCTCGAAATGCAGGCCAGATAAAGCAAATCCTGAATAAGAATTGGAACATCTTATTATCTGATAATACAATCAAAGCAGACTTACCCCCCAATCCATTGATCACGTTTAGGAAAGCGAGATCACTAAAAAATCATCTGGTCTCTAGTCATTTTATAGCCCCTGAAAAAAGCCCTAATCTACCTGTTCTTAAGGGTTTTTACCCTTGTGGCCGCTGCAAGGCATGCAGGTTTAGTAAGCGGACGCTTACTTATAAAATACCTGGTGTTAGTATCCCTAAAAGAATCAACAAATTTCTAACATGCTCCACGCCATATGCTATTTACTGCTTAACTTGTCCCTGTGGCCTCAATTATATTGGGAGTACCACGAACGCAGTGAAACTTAGGGTGCTAGAGCATATGCGTGCGATTGCCAAAAAGGATGACACCTACCCAGTGGCCAGGCACTTTGCAAGATTGCACAACAGCAACAGGGATCTGTTAGCTTATACCTGCATAGACAGTGTGCCTACAAGTATTAGAGGAGGGGACCGTCTACTTAGATTGAGACGTCTGGAATCCAGATATATCATTGACTTACAGACCAAGCATCCGCTAGGCCTCAATATGCATGAAGAATTAGCTGTTCATTTAGGTTAACAACTCTAGATGCATATAATTTTGTATTTTCTTACTTTTCCTTGACTGTGATTTTATATGAACTGTTTTAAGTCTGATGACATTCTAATGAATTTAGGAACACATGCTTAATTTTGCAAGCCCATCCAGGGCGTTATAAGTATAATATTTGGAATACATGTTTGTGTGATGTGCCTTTTTATGAAATTAATTTTCACAGGATAGGCGCGGATGATACCGCCTTGGTGTTTGAATGCCCATTTAGGGCCTGATAAATGAATCATAATCGACTGCATACCAATGGTTTAGGCGTTTAATTTGAAGCATTATTGTTTCTTATTTGCTTGCATTACACGACTATTTACTCCACTCTAAGATGGCGACCAAACATTTGTTTGTACAGTCCTATGTTTATTTCAATGAATTGTAATTGATTGTGCATGTGATTTCCTTTTTAAATGGACGCGCGCCTCGGCTCTCTGCACAACTTGACGAAGCCCTAAGGTGAAACGCGTCGTTGCTGTTGGTTTCCTTATTAAATCTTTGTGAAACCTCCCCTGAGTGTGCTACCTTCCTTTTGGATTGATGTTCCTGGGATTTTGGAGCGTACATTTTGATTTCGGGCACACCCCCGACTTGGTGTGCACCCACTCGAGCAGTGCAACTGGCTGGTGTTTGTAGCTTCTGGATTCATTACCGGCTGCACCGAGTTTGCCTCAATAACCACGCATTGCCATATATCGAAGAACGCTGCGGTTGTCTACTTGAACGGCCCTAATTGACGTTTCTTCGTTTTTCCGGTAAGGCGCAGTGTGCGTATGTGAAAGACTTTGTTGCTTTTAAACACTGCGGGCAAAAAACTCAGAGTGAAAGGGGACTATACAGCATTATTGTACGGTAGTCGCGGACGCACTACCTTCAATATGTTTAGCGAAGCAGAGAGACGAGAGGCGGAACAAGGAATGTTTAAAAATAGGAAAAAGCCTGATAGCTCACAAAAGGCTGGCGGGAGTAATACCAATGGGGCCAACACATCATTACAAACAAAACTGGTCTCTCTAGAACGATTGTATGAAAGAGAAATCAGGAAGTGGTGGGAGGCAACCTCATTACAGAACTATATCGAGGTTGACCGTGTCCCCAGAGGGTTACGCATATATACGATCCCGGCGTACGAAAATCCAGACCCCAAACTGCTAGACGCATGGGCTGAGCATACTGCCGCTTCATGCAAAGGGAGTCTGCAAATTCTAGTACGTTTTGCGTGGAGTGATCGCGAAAAGGCTTTGACACAGATCAAGGAAATTGAAGAGGATTTATTGAAAGAAGAAGACCAGGAAAGTCTGGGGGATAAACGTGAACAACTCAAAAAGCGTTTGAAAAGATATGAACAAAAAATCAAACAAAGAAAAGAAGAAAAATTTGAAAGGGATGAGAACGATTACCGACTGGGAAGAGTATTAACCTTCGCTAAGAAGTATGATAACACCCGAAGGCAAATAAAGAACAAGAAAAAAATGGGCGCCCCGATAACTGTCGAATCGGTAACATCAGAGTCCGATGCCAACCCCGATGACTTGGTGAGTGAAGATGGCAGTGAAGAGGCTTCCCCTTTTCAAGTGGAATACGAGATAATGCGCAACAACCAACTGGAGGGTGGAAGAGGAAAGCCCCCGGACAATCGAGGACAAAGAGGAAGACGCGGCGGGGGGGCCGTTGGAAGAAATCCTTTAAGTTCTCCTCCTGTGACTCGCAGCATGAAGAAGTTCTTCAAGAAAAAGAACTGATAAATATTCCAGTGCCTACCAATTCCCAGGACAAGTTAACCATTATTAATCTAACTGAGAAAGTGTTAACGAATGAAGAAAATTCGACACTTCAATTAGGTTTATCGTTCTGTCCTCAGAGAAACTTTGAATTTGCACAAACGCGTATTGACATTTTTAAATTTGTAAGAAAATTAAAACTATACAAATTTTTCAAACTCAAACCGCCCAGTGAGCACCATAAAGCCACCCTTGTGATGGAGGATACTGAACTTTTTTGCAATGAGCTGCAAGGCCTTAGAGTAATGGAAGGCCTTCGTTTGGAAAGTAGCACTATTGGTGATGGTGAGGTAACCAACACTCAAATGCTTGACAATTGGGATGTACAGCAAAAGGGTGGAGCCAGTGAATTCAAACCGGCCTCCACTTTTATGCCAATGATGGGTGCAGATGCAATTGACACGTTTTCAGATGCTGTGTTGAGGGATCTCACAAGATTGCGCACCACTTGTAAATATGCTTCCAATAAAGATAACAATTTTTCAAAGACACAGCAGCTTGCACTTACTACTCTTTGTGAAAATTCGGGCTTGATAATCAAGCCCTCTGATAAAGGAGGGAACATTGTTATACTCACAGCCTCTCAATATGAAACAGAGGCTCTTCGTCTGTTGGGAGACATTAATACCTATGCCATCATCAATGAAAAAACGTATAATTTGAGTGTGAACAACTATCATGAGATGATTTTAAAATGGCATAATGCTAATATGCTTAATACAGATGAATATTTGTTCTTAAGGTGTTTGAGTCCTGTGATCCCTACCTTTTATTATTTACCGAAAGTTCACAAGAATTTGTTGAATCCTCCCGGTAGGCCGATTGTTGCCTCGAACGGCAGTTTGACCGAAAATCTTTCCATTTATGTAGATTCTTTCCTGTCTCCCTTGGTAATGTCCCTCAAATCGTATTTAAGAGATACTAAACATTTTCTTAATTGTGTTGAAGAAATTGTCTGGAAAGACTCATATTGTATGCTGGTGCTTGACATCGCCAGTCTATACACGTGTATAGTACATGGGGATGGCCTCAAAGCAATGGCGAGCTTCTTGGAGAAACGTCCCATAAGATTTTACGAGCATAATAAGATGCTGCTGGAATTTATGATGTTTAGTCTTAACAACAACATTTTCTTATTTGCTAAACAATTATACCAACAAATATCCGGTGTCGCGATGGGAGCCTGCTCCGCCCCCAGTTTCGCGAATCTTTTCGTGGGATGGTGGGAGGAGCAGGCGTCCTGGAGCGAAAAATATCCTGAGTGGGGCAGTCGTATAATCAGATGGTATCGTTATATAGACGATTTGTTCATCATACTAGACTGTTCGCAAGAGGCTGCCAAAGGCTTTGTAGATGCCCTGAATGACAATGATATTAATCTGAAGTTTTCTGGTCAAATTAGCAACATGTCTGTGGATTATCTCGATCTTACTGTATACATAGACAATCAAGGATGTATACAGACGAAACTGTTTAGAAAAGAAACGGCGGGCAATTCCACATTGTTCGCCACAAGTAATCATCCCCGTCCATTGGTTGAGAGTATTCCTTATGGGGAGTTACTTAGAATACGGAGGAACAATTCCAATGAAGATGAGTATGAGAGAGCGGCTTTTTCAAGCATGCAGAGGTTTAAAACGAGGGGTTATAGCGACAGTGTGCTAAGGAAGGCCTATGAGAGGGTTAAAAAGATGAATCGTAAAGATTTATTAAAACCTAAACAACAAGTGAAATCTAAAAATGGTGGTTTCCGACTTATAACTACCTACTCTCGAAATGCAGGCCAGATAAAGCAAATCCTGAGAAAGAATTGGAACATCTTATTATCTGATAATACAATCAAAGCAGACTTACCCCCCAATCCATTGATCACGTTTAGGAAAGCGAGATCACTAAAAAATCATCTGGTCTCTAGTCATTTTATAGCCCCTGAAAAAAGCCCTAATCTACCTGTTCTTAAGGGTTTTTACCCTTGTGGCCGCTGCAAGGCATGCAGGTTTAGTAAGCGGACGCTTACTTATAAAATACCTGGTGTTAGTATCCCTAAAAGAATCAACAAATTTCTAACATGCTCCACGCCATATGCTATTTACTGCTTAACTTGTCCCTGTGGCCTCAATTATATTGGGAGTACCACGAACGCAGTGAAACTTAGGGTGCTAGAGCATATGCGTGCGATTGCCAAAAAGGATGACACCTACCCAGTGGCCAGGCACTTTGCAAGATTGCACAACAGCAACAGGGATCTGTTAGCTTATACCTGCATAGACAGTGTGCCTACAAGTATTAGAGGAGGGGACCGTCTACTTAGATTGAGACGTCTGGAATCCAGATATATCATTGACTTACAGACCAAGCATCCGCTAGGCCTCAATATGCATGAAGAATTAGCTGTTCATTTAGGTTAACAACTCTAGATGCATATAATTTTGTATTTTCTTACTTTTCCTTGACTGTGATTTTATATGAACTGTTTTAAGTCTGATGACATTCTAATGAATTTAGGAACACATGCTTAATTTTGCAAGCCCATCCAGGGCGTTATAAGTATAATATTTGGAATACATGTTTGTGTGATGTGCCTTTTTATGAAATTAATTTTCACAGGATAGGCGCGGATGATACCGCCTTGGTGTTTGAATGCCCATTTAGGGCCTGATAAATGAATCATAATCGACTGCATACCAATGGTTTAGGCGTTTAATTTGAAGCATTATTGTTTCTTATTTGCTTGCATTACACGACTATTTACTCCACTCTAAGATGGCGACCAAACATTTGTTTGTACAGTCCTATGTTTATTTCAATGAATTGTAATTGATTGTGCATGTGATTTCCTTTTTAAATGGACGCGCGCCTCGGCTCTCTGCACAACTTGACGAAGCCCTAAGGTGAAACGCGTCGTTGCTGTTGGTTTCCTTATTAAATCTTTGTGAAACCTCCCCTGAGTGTGCTACCTTCCTTTTGGATTGATGTTCCTGGGATTTTGGAGCGTACATATATATATATATATATATATATATATATATATATACACATATATATTGCTGTTCACCACACACCAGTGCGTGGCACTCTCAGGCGGGTGCTGACTGTGCGAGGGTGCACTCGCATATCAATTGCCGCTCTCCACTCCAAAGTAGATTGTCATCCACAGGAATAAAGCACTCACGGGGGCCGTTTGAATCAGTTTATTGCGAAACAAACACAGCAACCAGCAAACAGACGCGTTTCGGTCGTAACCTTCTTCTATGTTTACCGAAGCATCACACAAATCATTATTTAACTAGTGTGCATGGAAATCAACAAAGGACAATCAGTGACTCGAATGGAGTAAACAAGCATGAGCACCATCTTGACATGCCTATAACATCGTGTTACAATATGGATGTCAATGGATTAACGTGTAGTGCTTAATAAATAAAAAGCATCCACAGGTCCATCGATGATAATCACTCACTCGTGATGTAATCAATCAAGCCCACAAATGGGCATAACCACAGGAACAAAAGTGTTCCAGACTTCCAAATGCACATCCCCTGGCAATAAAACAACATTCTTTGAAGCGTGTACATTATAGATATCATATAATCAATTCTAATATTCTAGGGAAAGCAAATATACAGAAATTAGACTACTAATGAATAGATCTAATAACATTATCGACATACTCAGTTCGCATTTCAATATTAGGAGACAAAGTTGATAACAGGTTTCGGTTTATTACCACTTATTCTAAAAATACGTCTTTTCTCAAAAAAACATTGAGGAAAAGCTGGCATATCTTACAGACTGATGAGTGGTTGGCTGCAGATCTTCCTTCCAATCCATTAATCGCGTTTAGGAAGGCAAGATCTATAAAAAATGAGTTGGTTCAGAGCCATCTGACAGATATTCCTAAACCCCCATTTGGTGCGATGCAAGGTTTTTTCCCTTGCGGGAAATGTAAGGCCTGCAAATCGAGCAAAAGGGTTCTTACCTATGATATTCCGAAGGTAGGTCTGCGGAGGAAGATCAACAAGTCTCTCACCTGCACCACACCTTACAGTGTTTACTGTCTCTACTGTCCCTGCGGCCTACGGTATGTAGGGAGTACATGTTGCACGTCATTTTAACCAAGTGCACCATCGCAACAGGGATCTTCTGGGCTATTTTGTCCTGGATCATGTCCCCAACAATCCCAGGGGGGGTGATAGACTCACTAAGCTCCGCAGACTAGAGTCAAGGTATATCATTGACTTACAAACAAAGGTGCCGGGGGGACTGAACATGCATGAAGAACTTGCAGTCCATTTAGGTGAATAATTTTCTGTCTGTATAGAATGCAATTGGACTTAGGGATTTGGTCCCATATAGTTTATTATCAACTTTGTCTCCTAATATTGAAATGCGAACTGAGTATGTCGATAATGTTATTAGGTCTATTCATTAGTAGTCTAATTTCTGTATATTTGTTTTCCCTAGAATATTAGGATTGATTATATGATATCTATAATGTACACGCTTCAAAGAATGTTGTTTTATTGCCAGGGGATGTTCATTTGGAAGTCTGGAACACTTTTGTTCCTGTGGTTATGCCCATTTGTGGGCTTGATTGATTACATCACGAGTGAGTGACTATCATCGATGGACCTGTGGATGCTTTTTATTTATTAAGCACTACACGTTAATCCATTGACATCTATATTGTAACACGATGGTATAGGCATGTCAAGATGGCGCTCATGCTTGTTTACTCCATTCGAGTCACTGATTGTCCTTTGTTGATTTCCATGCACACTGGTTAAATAATGATTTGTGTGATGCTTCGGAAAACATAGAAGAAGGTTACGACCGAAACGCGTCTGTTTGCTGGTTGCTGTGTTTGTTTCGCAATAAACTGATTCAAACGGCCCCCGTGAGTGCTTTATTCCTGTGGATGACAATCTACTTTGGAGTGGAGAGCGGCAATATATATATATATATGTATATATAAATATATAACACATGAGGGAAGGGAAAACTTAGAGTATACCTTAGGTACATGTTAGCATGGAGTTCAATAGAGACCAATCAGGATATTAACAAAGAGAAGAGTGTGCTGTGAATGCCTATATTGCCTTGGTGGGTGGTGTCTGCCCCCTTACAGATGGAAACTAGAGTGAATATGTGGAAGCACTGGCAGCTTGGATATGCCTCTATTGTCAGCATATGGCCCCATCCTCAATATATGGAGAGTTCATCTGAACAGACAGCGGATCGCCTGCTGCTCCATGCCTGTTTTCTGTACCCTCTGCTGTGCAGGAGAGCACAACATCTTTGCAATGATGCACATATTTTATTTTTAATTGATCTCATGCCCTGGATATATAGTCAGCTTACACAATGCTGTAGTTTGTAGGTGTACAGCTGACACTTTGTGCCTCTTTCTAAAATCTAAATTCACATTTGTGTCATTGTAGGTCACTTTTTCCCACAACAAACTAATAAAGAAAACACTGACAGACTATTTCAAAAACAGTGAATCACAACAAATGTCCATGTTTTCACTGGCTGATCACTCCTTCAAAATCACCATGTACCAATGCAACCTTTTATGCTATGGTTGGACACTATCACTTACCTTTGTGTCTCTTTCATCATTCACTCTCTCAATACTATACAACTTTTGTAACAATAATGCTGGTGAATCTTGTTTTGAAGCTTTGAATTTAGATTCTCAGATCACCATACCACATGAATATCAGCCAAGAAGGCTTCACCTTGTTTGTATCCTGGATCACCGCATTGGAATAACATCTGACGCCTGAGCTGCCACTTCCTTGAACACAGTCATTCTTACTGCATAGTCCATTTTGTTTCCAGCATTATTTTTATGGATTTCAATTCTCTGACTATTATTTTAACTCATCAATCAACCAATCATGAAAAGTTCATTTATGACATAGAAACATATTACATTCCTTTTGATTAATTAAATTGGGTCCAGAGATAGAATTTGGCGCACAGGGTACTTTGTCACAAAAATGATGGAGTACCCCTTCCTCCAAAGCCCTTGGTCTGCCTGCTCAATTCTGAGTCAGGAAGACTGTCAGTTTTCCAATGACACTGCCCTTAGAAAACTTAATCCAACCATCTGACAGTGTATGCTCCATCAAAATAAAGCAATCAGACTGTCCTTCCTTTTTAGGATTGACAAGGTGATGTTTTTTATATGATTGTAACCACCAGGAAAAACCTGGAGGTCACGGACATAAAATAAAAATTATGACCACCTCACCTCACCCAGCAAAAAAGTCCTCAGGTATGGGAGATCATTATTCAATTGTCAAAATTGACAAAATCCCGCATTGGGCCAATTTTCTAGTTTTAAAATTGCATTCTGGGTCACATATATGTATAAACATTTGAAGTTTATTTAAAAAAATGTAAATTCTATTAACTTGTCAATTTTTATACAGTTAGGATTGATTGATTAAAGTTAAAAATAAATGTAATATTAATATTTTATAAATGAATTGTAACTATTGTAACTAAGTTATATGCATTTTGTTTTTAAATAATAGGCTAAAAACTGTGAATGACACCTAGGACATTTTTCTAGACTATCTAAACCATTGATAGAAGATTGCAACAGCGTTTGTAGAAAACAAATATGTTTTATTACACTGCAAACAATTTTGAAATATTTTACAACTTTTTTATTTACCAAATACCACAGCTTTGAAGGAAAGTTTATATTTGAATATGTTGCTTCTACATAATTTGACAATATATGAATAAGATATATAATTGTTAAAGATCTTGATTGTTTGTGATATAGTTTTGTGGACTTGTATTCTGCAGAATCTAGTTTTTGTAGAATGTGCCCAAGCAAATCTCCTACTTTACACGTTTACTATATTTCAAGATATTGGCAACACTTTAACCTTATAATATTTTAAATGGAATTTCCCTTATTTCACATAATACTTTCTTGACTACTAATTCCAACAGACATAGTCCAGTCTAGAGGATATTAGAAACTAAGGGCCTGATTATGATGATGGTGGGAAGGCCACCGACAATCATCATAATACTGATCACCGCCCACCTCATTAGGATGGCAGACAGATGGTTGGAGGTCGGAGAGACCGACCGCGTGGATCTGATGTTCCCTCGGAGCCCACTGGCCCGTCGTAGGGACTTGTATCCCTTCAACAGTGGTGGTGCCTACCAGGCACCACCATACGGATTACAATGTCCCATCCCACCAACCGTTTATTGGTGGTTTACCTGCCTTAAAAAGGAAGGTGAAAAGGGACATTGGGGGCCTGTAGCGGGACCCCCTTCCTCCCTGGCCCTCTGACATGGCCACCCAACATATCCCTGCACCATGTGGCAGTCACCACATGGTGCCTGCCACATAGTGCAGGGATATGCAAAAGGTGCATACTTTGTACTGTTGCATGTGATGCAGCACCCACCACAATACAAAATATACACTTTGTGATTGCCTAGAAGGTGGTCGTATCATGAATCAGGTTGCGGGACCGTCGACAGCTTGTCCGGCTATCCCGTTTCCCAACAGGATAGTGGTCGGATGTAAGTCTGACCACCATCCTCATCAGGCTGTAAGGGAATGGAGCAGTGATTGAGCCTGTAAACTAAACACTACAACATGTCTCCCCAATCAGTCCTGTCAATGTGCATGTATGTAAATACTTCTTATTGCTTGTGCCAGGAGGCAGCCAAAGGGGCTGATTCACAGAAATAATCTGAGACAAAATCCTAAACTAACTACTTTTGGTATTCACAGAAGGCATTTAGTAATAGTAAAGTTAGGATCTTGTCTTAAATTAGGATTTTTTATTGAGTTAGGATTTTGTCTTAAATTAGGCTTTTGTCTTAAGTTAGGATTTTGTCCTAAGTTAGGATTTTGTCTTAAGTTAAACTTAAGTTAAACTTAAGTTTGTCTTAAGTTTTGGTCTTAAGACAAAATCAAATTCTTATTTTCTGAACTCTTCTGTTATTCGATGTTTCTGATACAAACGTTGACAACATTTGCATCACTGTATCCTGGCTTACCTCCCATTTATAGCCCATTGATGACCAGCTAGTTCAATAAAGCTACAATATAATTGAAGGAAACAGGTAACATAAGATGGTGGGAAGGGGTTCTTAGCCAATAAATAGACACTCACTACTAAACCTTTACCTATTTTGGGTTACATCTATGGATGTCTCAGAATCACCATCACGTAATCTCACACCAGCACCATCAACTTCCACACCATCAATCACCTTACGTACCATCTATCACTCACTGAAGTACAAAGCACAGCTTTTTTTAACCTGTTCATTGTCTATGTGATTCTAGTGTTGGTTGTGGAAGTCTACATTTTGAAAACCTAACTCAATTTCATTATCTTCTCCAGTTCTCAGCAGTAATAACACTAGACAAAGGCAAGCTGCTGGACTTCCTATTTGTGGACACCAATGCTGCAAAGGTCTACCTCCTATCTCAATTGACTATTATAATCCAGTTCCTGTTCTCTTTCCTCATTCTTAATATAAATCCCTTTACACCTAAAAGCAATTTTGAAACCATTCGGTAACCACGCCCTTGCTCTCAAAATAATTCCACTAAATATATCAATCTCTAGGTCAAAAAATCTAATAGCATCCCAACATTAGTCAATTAAGTGATCTACCTGCAATGAAGGAAAATAGATAATAGACTCGGTCATTCATCATTCACAAGATCAATATGTGTCAAAAGAAGATTGCTTAGAAGAACTAAAATCATTTGGCTAAAACCAAATCTACCTCACTGTTCTTTCAACTAAAGATGATGGGGGAGGAATACAAAAACACAGTAAAAGCTGACAAATCCAACTTCATACAGGAACAAACCAACATCTCACTCAATCGCATGCAGTTCCTCATCTGACACATCAAATTCAGAACTTCACAATGTAAAGGAACCACACTTTTAATCATGCACTCCAAATGTGAGGCAATCTTCCACTTTCTAAATACAAAATATCACACATTAGAAATCAAATGAAAACTGATTCCTACAAATTCAAGTCCCTTCAATGAAAACAACAAACACTTGGGAAACTTCCCTACCCATCTAAAATGAAGACCTGTCCAACTTCATCAGGTATTTCAAACCAAGAAACCACTACCTGTATTAATTACCTGCCAATAATATACTAGCAAATTTCCAACTTCTTCAGTTATATTGATTTGCTTTGATCACTGATTCCCTTAAAAGGATGCACTATCTGATGCACTAACAAATGCTAAATCACTCCTATTCTTAAAAATCCCAGACAACCTCAACATAGATTTGCAAGCCATCTTTAATACAGTTTCAAATCTGCAATGGTTGAAGAGAGAAATAGAGAAGACCATTATTAACCAACTGAACTAATTAATTGTCGAGGATAAGCTTTTGATCATCAATCAGGCTTACTGCTTGGCATGCTGAAGATTGTAAATGAAGTGCATCACATCTTGGATAAAAGAAACAGCTCCTTTCTCACCCTTCTAAACTTCTTAGTGGCTTTTCATTGGAGGACTGCAGGTGAAAGCAAATGGTAAAACACAGCATGGCTTTCAGAAGTCTGGTCCTGAGTTGGTTCTCCTCTTTTTTATTTAACAGACAAAAACTGTTACATTAGTGAAATTTTGTCTCAGGAGTGACCACAATTCTTCCTTGAACGCTACTTCATACTTTGATCTGTCTGCATTCTGAGCTCTTGAGAAAAATCCTAGAGAAATCAGGATTGTCTCACCATCAAAATGCCAATGACATTCACCTGAATCAGAAACCATTGACAATGCAGCATTCCACTATTCTGCATACCTGCTTAAAAAAGTCTCCAGAACAGGAAGTCAGATAACTTCCTGCTCCCTACATTTAAAAAAATAAAATGTGTTCCCTTTTCATCCTCACTAATGAATTCCTTAAACATGTATGGTTTCTTTATTTCTCCATGTTTGCAGTAGAAACCTTTGGTTTTAACTTTAAGACAACCCCATCTCTCTTACCGCAAGTCAAGAGAGGAAAAATCCACCAAACCAGCCATCTTGGCCCACATCCTGAAAGGTGTCAGGGAAGCAGTGCCGCAGCCAAAAATGCTGTGTAGCATTGCGTGAGAGGGAGAGAGCAGGAGCGTGCCATATTCACAGAGATAGGTTTCTCTAATCCCCTCTCACTAGAGCCAGTTCTGATTTCATCTGCCCTGCCCTAGGCACCCACCATAGGTCTGATGGGGCCAGACTCCACAATCTAGATTTTACTTAGGAACTCTTGGCCTAAGGTCTTTATTGCCTGCTATAGAAGAGTAGAGGGGCGAAAAACAAGTTACCAATTATACATTTCCCCTCTCTGTCTGACTGAAGGACCACAGACTCTGGATTTAGGATTGTTAATTTATTACAAAGCCAGAAATAACAAGATATGGACACACCTCAAAATTAGAGTATACAAATACATGAATACTTACACATAGCCGAATCTATGAATATAGTTAATTTGGCAAAATAGGCACATGTCAATGAATTCCAGAATCAGAACACAAATGAGTATAGACACTGCGTCCAAATCCCTTTTCATTTGTATTTCTGAAATAAAGAATAAAATGTGCCTACTTTACTTCTAAAGTAGCATCCCTTCGTAATTTCCCAGAAGAATTTCCCTCAAATGTATCAGCACGTATTGCCTTCCAAGAAGTGCACTCACATTAAATGGGTCAAGTAGCGTGAAGCTACGGAGCTTATTCTAAGATGCTCCCTTTCCTCAGTCAAAAGCAGAAGTCCTACCAATCTGGTCCTGTGCCTAATACAAAAGGTAAAGTTACACCCCTAACTAGTCACATGGTGCTCTATTCCGTGAACAACTCTTTTGTGTAACCTTCTATCAAGTTCCAATTAATTTGGGCCTTCGCCGACGACCTTGGTTCCCAGGTTTCACCAGGCACGAAATGTGTACTCCCATCCCTCTGTTCAAGTTCTTCAAAGCATTCCTCTTCTCCCACGTATCTTCTTAAATCTAAAATAACGAGGTTGAATTCCTGCAGTAGGGAGGAAAGGAAACTTTCTACACAAGCATAAATATTAATTAACTCCTAACTGGTGAACAAATGTCTACTCATGTTAGTATATAGAGTTTAGCGTCAAGAAGTACAGGTAGTGGCATGAGAACACCTATGTATCACACATGTAACGACGTCCCTAGATGCAAAGGAATACAATGCAGCATTTCATGCTCCTTTGGTTAGTTTCCCATAAAAGCCAAAGCAAACACCAATTAGTGTTGGTTTGTTAATACCCCAAAAAGATTTAACGCCAGGTTAGCATTAAAACAGTAATGCCAACTCAAAGCTAAACCTTTGTGAATCTGGGCACTTATCTGCACAAACAAACACAAATATGCTATTTATTAGACCCAGGAGAAATTTCAATTACACTGGCCGAATTCACATAATTTTGTTGTGCTTGTTCAGTGAAATTCTTGTAGGTACGCCATTATGCCACATCATGTAAATAATAGCATCAGAGCACAGCGATGATGCGAATGACCAGAACGTGAGTGGCCTTTTTTCACAGCACTTTTGCTATTTTGGTGATTTTTTTTGCGCAAAATTTACCTTTGCAACTGAAAAGTCATGAGTCAGTTTTACATTTCATGTAATTACAAATTAATTTGCATAATTTTCCCCAAATTTCTCTAATTACAAAACAGAAAACTATGTGATTTTTGCACACCTTACTATTTATAGCCTTGTAATTTCCAGACTAGAATTCAGAAATACAGTCTTAGTGGGCACCTCTCAATCATTCATTGCACCTTACAAGGTAGTATTCATTTAGCAGCTAAGTTAATCACCAAGAAATTACAATATCACCGTTTGGAGAGCACCACTGGTTACCTCTACATATGAGGATCCAAATCATTCTTTGCTTTAAAAGCTTCCTCACCTCAACGATCCCACTGTTGGGCTCGTTTCCTCTCTCATAAGAAAACAGAGCCTTCCCCCTAGCCTTCAGGAAGCATCTAAAGCATCACTTCTAGAACGTATTGCTATGCCTCACTCACAATCTACACATTGTTTCGGTTCATTATTTACATATGGATTCCGTAGGGAGCTTCTAGTATAAAAAATTAACCACTAAATGAATGCAAATATGGCACGTAATTTTTCAAACAGATTATTATAGGGCATTCTGCCATATACAAAACCATTATCATCTCAAACAATACATAAAGGTTATTCAACAGCATATGATTATTGTAAAAAGTATCAATTAACAGATGAGTCATTCTTAAACGCCGACCTCTGTCAGCGCTCGATGTGCTCTGTTCTCAATCATGGGGCTCTATTTTGGACACTATGGGTCTAATTCTGCTCTAGATTTGCCTGGGTTCTCCCCTCACCTCTAGAGGCAACAATCCGTTTCGGCTACCAATTGTTGGTGCTAGACCCCACGGTCTAAATTTTACTTAGGAACCCTTGGCCGATGGTCTTTATTGCCTGCTATAGAAGTGTAGAGGGGAGAAAAACAAGTTACCCATTATACATTTCCCCTCTCCATCTGACTAAAGGACAATGGACTCTGGATTTAGGGTTTGTTAATTTATTACAAAGCCAGAAATAACAGGATATAGACACACCTCAAAATTAGAGTGGAAAGATACATGAATACTAATACAGAGCCCAATCTAAAAAATATAGTTCGTTTCTCACAATAGGCACAGAACAATGAATGAAAAACAACAAATTAGGAAGGGTCAAGGGGATTTATATTTATAGACCCTCCATATTCAAACACCCCTACTTAGACTAAGAACTAACAAGAAAAATTGGAGGGTCTATGAGACAAGAGGCTGAGTCTGTAAGGTCCCTATTGAGATACCACACTGTTGGATTGCACAAGACCAGTCCAAGTGGTCACACGACACTAGCTGTGTAGTCGATATCCTATCCGACCACCCACTTGGCGGAGCCTCGTCATATAGGACAACTAGAACCAGGGTAGTGCGTCAAGGCCCAGATGAATTGGCCATACAACCCACAATTCTGGTTCAAACGGTGAAAGTGTCCATGCCACTACATGGTACTGGTCATGTGCAGTGCAAACAAAAAAGTGAATAAGTGATGTTTAAAATGGCGTTCCAGGCAAAAAAAATTCTTTATTGATATTCACCAGGACGTCAGGTTAAAAACAGGTGTAGAACAGTGTGAAAAAATCACTGTTTGCTTAGCTATGTTGTGAAAGCGGCCGCATCATAGCTAAGTTGTCCTATATGACGAGGCTCCGCCAAGTGGGTGGTCGGATAGGATATCGACTACACAGCTAGTGTCGTGTGACCACTTGGACTGGTCTTGTGCAATCCAACAGTGTGGTATCTCAATAGGGACCTTACAGACTCAGCCTCTTGTCTCATAGACCCTCCAATTTTTCTTGTTAGTTCACAGAACAATGAATCCCAGAATCAGAACACAACTGAGTACAGACACTGCGTCCAAATCACTTTTCATTTGTATTTCCAAAATAAAGAATAAGCTGACCCTACTTTAATTCTAAAGTGGCATCCCTTCCTAATTTCCCAGAAGAATTTTTCTCAAAGGTGTCAGCAGGTGTTGACTCACTAAGAGGTGCACTCATGTTAAATGGTTCAAGTAGCATAAAGGTACAGAGCACATTCTAAGGTACTTCCTTTCCTCAGTCAAAAGCAGAAGTCCTACCAATCTGTCCCTGTACCTGCTACAAAAAGGTAAAATTACACCCCTCACTGGTCACATGGTACTCTATTCCGTGAACACCTCTTTTGTGTACCTTTCCACCAACTTCCAATTAATTTGGGCCTTTGCCGACGACCTTGGTTCCCAGGTTTCACAAGGCATGAAAGGTGTCCTCTTTTCTCTCTGTTCAAGTTCTTGAAAGACATTCCTCTACTCCCACGTATCTTCCTACTCTAAAATAACAAGGTTGAATTCCTTCACTGCAATAGTGGTGAAAGGAAACGTTCTACTCATGCATAAATTTGAATTAACTCCCAACTGGTGAGCTAGCGAGGAGAAACAAAACTTAAGAAGAACCAAAGTTAGGACTACAAGTGGCTAACCTAAGAACGTCCTTTAATGTGCAACTGTTACACTAGCCTCAATACAAATCATTTGTAAACAATGAATACATTTATTTGACCTAATATTCATGATGCACATGCATGATTACATGCTTTCTCTAAAAACATGCGAAATCCTGATCATTCTTGTATTTGACATTACAATTTTCAGTCTATTAATATAACGATATAAGCATCATTCTAATAAAACGACACAGCTAAACAACAAAATATATGCAAGTGCAGTTCGTACATGAAAATAATGCACCCCTACAATTTTAAGAGCCCCAAGCGTTCTATCAGGTTCATAGTGCTAGGGTATGTGCCTGAGTCTACCATAGGTTTTGTACAAGAAGGGTTTATTTCCTCTACAAAATACTATGGCTAGACACACCTTAAAGCTTTTCCTACTTTTTATGTGTGCTGCACAGTGCAGCACACATGCAAAGTCAGAAAAAATGAAGAAATAATAACATTTCTCCTTTTAACACCTGCTTTCCAGTGGTGTTCATTTTTTATTCTAAACTATGTCTACTCATGTTAGAATATGAAGTTATCTGAAAAAGTAAGGTTGGTGGCATGGGAACGTCTATGTACCACACACGTCACATCCCCTAGATTCAAAGTAATACAATGCAGCATTTCACTCAGCTTTATATTACTTTCCCATAATAACCAATCCTAACATCAATTAGAGATGGTTTGTTAATCCCCAAAAAGATTTAGCAACAGATTAGCGTTTGACCCAGGAGAAATTTCAATTACACTGGCATTCTTCATATAATTGTATTGCGCTTGTTAAGTGAAATTCCTGAAGGTATGCCATTATGCCACATCATGTAAATAATAGCATCAGGGCGCAGCAATGATGCAGATGATCAGAACGTGAGTGGCACTTTCATTATTTCGGTGATATTTCTTCAGCGCAAAATGTACCTTTGCATCTGAAATAGACACGAGAAAACATTTTGTCCTAAAAGAATTCGCTAAATGACAGTTTTACATTTTGTGTAATTACAAATACATTTGCATCATTTTCCACAAATTTCTCTAATTGCACAAATGCAAATTATGTGAATTTTGCACACCATACTATTAGAGCCTTGGAATTTCCAGACTAGAATTCAGAAATACAGTCTTACTGGGGATCTCTCAATCATTCATTGCACTTACAAGTTATTATTTCATTAAGTAGCTATGTCGACCGCCAACAAATTACAACATCATCCTCTATATTTGGAGAGCACCACTGGTGACCTCGAAATGTGAGGATCTAATTCAATCTTTGCTTTAAAAGCCTTCTTCACCTGAACAATCTCCCGTTGGGCTTTTTTCATATCTCCTGTGTGCAATTGTCTGTCACTCATAAGAAAACAGAGCCTACCCCCTGGCCTTCAGGAAGCATCTAAAACATCACTTCTAGAACGTATTGCAGTTCCTCACTCAAAATCTACACATTGTTTCAGTTCATTGTTCACATATAGTTTTCGTTGGGAGCTACTAATATAAAAAATGAACCACTAAATGATTGCAAATATAGCACGTAATTTTTCAATCAGATTAATCTAAGGCATTCTGCCATATAAAAAGCCAATATCGTCTCAAACAATACATAAAGTTTATTCAACAGCGTATGATTGTACAGTTGTAAAAGGAATCAAATAACAGATGAGTTATTCTTGAACATATAATATTCTCAGCCCTTCTGTCACAGTAAAAAACATTGTTATTTCAATAATACATAATCTAAAAAAGTGTATTCAACAGTGCGTAATTATACAGTTGCAAAAAGGATGGGAGCACTCAGTTGTCTTCAATGGAGCCTTCACCATTCCAATGTTCTATTAACAAATGAGTTGTTCTTGAATATAGGATATTTTCACACCCAAAACCTGTTTCACAGCATTTACATGCCACTTCTTCAGGGCAGAAATTATAAAAGTTCATTGTTTGTTATCCTCTGCTGCCCCGCACTACCTCTTGTGCATTATCCATAGCCATTTCAGAACCCTTTTTTTATTTCTGCATATACTCCTCTTCTTCATTCCATATTTTGGACTGATTCTGCGCCATTTCAATTGTAGCTGGCAGTCTTAAGTGAGACGAGTCCCTCAATTGTTATTTTGTGCTACTGAAATTAACGAAAGACTGTACTAACTACAACAGCGTTAACCTCTGGCTGCTCCTAGTATCGACCTTAAAGTTAGGGGGGTGTATAACTTTTCTACCTAAACTAAAGTCTTAAGGCGGTCTCCTCGTTAAAGAAGCAACAATTTTAAGAAAAGTGCCACATTGTTCCTAAAATAATTTCGAAGTTTACTTTACAAAGAAGTCAAAACATAACTTCTTGTTTTGCTACAACAGAATCCAAGGTGCATTCAATTAAAGCTCTAATTCATCTTGAGAATAGATTTGTACAAGCAGATTGGAACGTAGGGCAGTGGTAACTAGTCGTTAATATTCGTAACAGCCCGAAAGGAAATCGTTTATGAGGGAACTACATTTTGGTACCTTTATCACCAATGTTGATGCCAGAACTCTGAGTGGTCAATTAGCACTCTCTTCACAAAGGCCTTTTGATGAAGCCAATAGTGAAACCTCAGAAGGAGAAGTCTGTTACTTTAGGAGATTGTCCAAAACCACATTTGGTGGGCAAGAAGTCTTCAATTGAAGCCTCTAAGATCTTACAATAACATCTTACCATATCTTCAGGTCCCCTAGGACTAGAAATTATACACTGCCAACCAGGTCTTCACCATCACAGCACACATGATTTGAAATATCCTTTTCTTACTTGCAAATGGTCCTAATGCCACCTATTTTGATAGACAATATTTGTCTATATTACATTTTGTGATAACTTTGCTGCTGCATATATTGATCTCATTGTTATGTTTCAAATAAAAGGAATACAAAGTAAAGCGGTGGCTGTCACATTATAGTGAGGAGGTGACATGCATAAATCACTATTGGGATTTTAGAGGGTCGGGGAATGCGCGAACCAGCTAGCAAAGAGGCTCTACACGGTGCCAAGCCGTTGTCATGTGCACGATGTGCCATTTAGGAACTTTTACTTTTCACTGGTGATGGATGACATATTACAAATAAGTTCAAAGAAGATTAAATCTACCCATGGAGACATTTTGGGGTCCATTAGGATGGCGATCGGGCTTTGCCCGCCCGCCACCCTATCAGCAAACGGGACCACCCGCCTTAAGGGCGGGGGTCCCGGGGGTGCCATTAGGATGTACCCGCCACAGTGGCGGGCACATCCTGTATTCTCAGCATTGTGGCGGGCGGTGCTCTCTGCACCGCCCGCCACAATGCTGACAATACATCACAGCATTTACATTTCCAAAGCAGCAGGCACCGCACGGTGCCTGCCGCTTTGGAAATGTAAATGAAGTGGGGGTACCACAGGTACCCCCCCGTGTGCACCCCCCACTCACCTTCACTCTGGGGGCCCGCAGGGGGCCCGCAGAGTGAAGACCGCCTGCATTTCCGCGGCGGCATTGCCGCCACGGAAAGGCATTGCACTTTTGCCATTGTAATATGGCTGGCGGTGTCTAATAGACACCGCCACCATATTCAACATATTCCGCCCCGGCCGCAAGGCGACCGGGGCAGAAAACAGGCGGGTGGTGTTTCCCACCGCTGCGGTCCCCTCCGCCATCGTAATATGGCGGGGAGGAATGCAGGGAAGGATGTCGGGCAGAGGCAGTCCGCCCGACATCCTAATGGACCCCTTTGTGTGCAAAATAGAATTTCCACATGTTCCCGGAATCTGTTCTATGCACAAAAGTTTGCAATTAACATACCACTTGGCAGTTTGAATTGGTGAACCACAGTAAAATATAGATATTCAGTAGGTGCTTAATTTATCGCATTTTGGTGTAGGGCAGCGGAGCAAGGCACCTTGATGCGCTGCCTTACACCAAAGCAAAAGGACAGGAATGCACTTAAGCAATGCAGTGTCCTTTCTGCCTTTACTGGCGCCATTTTGGCAGTGGACGCCAAAGGTATAACAAAAAAATATGACATTTAAAATATATTCCTTGAATAAATATTGTGGGCAAGATATCATCAGGACAGAGATATCTAGACTCATAATACTTCCTACACTTATATCATCTAGTGGGTAAATGTCACAATATTAACTAAAGAAATATCGTGCTATTCGAATATCGCAGTAAAAATATGAACAAACAAAATATTGTGGAGGTAAGTATAAACTGCTTGATATAGATTTACTATCATTAGCTTCACATCTATGTACGTTCAACATATACATATCTGTAATGTACATAAATGTAAAATTACTCATGGTAAACCTTCTATGTGAAATAACGCCTGGTAAACCTCTACTTATCTAAGTCTACTTGTAGATATTTTGGTCGTCAATATTTTTTCTACAATACTTTTGTGGCATGATATTTAAAACTTGATATTCTGGTACCATGATTAGGGTAATTATTAGTTAAGAATACATGCTAGGTTCAGGGGCTAGTATTAGGTTGAGTGCAAGGATTAGGTTTAGGCCTAGGTTTAGATTCGGCATAAGTTTAGGTACAGGTTTACTGTTAGGTTGAGGCATGAGGCTAGCGCAAGATTAGGGCATGGGTTTAGGCTGTGGCTGGGGTTAAGACAAAACAGATATATTTGTTATGAGTGGCATATTTTAACATGATATTGTTTGAAATTTTGTCATTTGCGTGCACAAAAAACGTTATGTGGGGTGACATACGTGTAGACTATATAATGGTAAAACAAATAGCCTATACTAAGAATTAGTCCTAGCAGAATTTCAATTACATCAGAGTAGCCAGAGTGATTTCTTTAATTCTACATTATGCTTTAATGCGGAGTTACAGATAAATAAGCAATAACTTTTTGAGTAATTTGGGGGGAAACAACCTACCACATGAACACATTTAGCAAGCACAAGCTGCTGCTCGCTATTATTAATCTGCTGCATTTAGTGCTGTTTCTTAGTGCAAAATGCGTCCCCCTGTCCAATTTGGATGCAAGAATGCACTTGGCACTAAAAAGCTAGCACTAAATGTTGGGGGAATTTTTTTTTAATGCCAAGAGCACATTCAGTGAGCACGAGTGGCTGCTCACGCTCTCTATTTGTGTTCTGTTACATTTAGCACAATTTCTTAGCACAAATAAATCCTCACATCCATTTTGGATGTAAGTGGCCATTTTTGCACAAAGAAAGAAAGGTAAACACGGAATTGCTCTTCTTGCATAATGCCATGTAATCTTGCAGAATTCCTTGGTCATACCCCATGATTACTCTCCACTGAGTTACCAGAGTTATGCCCACACCTACTAAGAATAAAATATTTTTGTGTGCAATGTATTGGCAACAATATTTTTGTTGTTGATATTGTGGTACAGAACTGCGGAAATGTTCAAAGCTTGTTTTAATGTTTTCCTCCATTATTTCTTGTAAATGTTTGTGAGATAGTGAGCCTTCTGTGACTGTTCTCTGCTATCCCAAATGAGAAAGGGGGCTCTACGATTACCTCCGTTGACTGAGCTGTTCAAATTCCCCAAAATATAATTTTGAGGCAGCTTCCACTGAATCAGTTTTTGTCTGAAATGTTATTCATTTGATATGGAGGGAGAGCATGTGATTCAGATTATGATGATAGGTCACTCTAATAATTTTTCAAAGGTCATATTCCGAACATCTACTAATACCCACTACTTTCATTTAATTTATGCTGCAACATTCCAATGTGTGTCCTTCTGTTTCTCCATGTTTTATTGGGAACATTCTGCTCATAGAGGGTGGAATGTCCTAATAGCCTTACAGCCCTTCTGCCTCAGGCTATATCGGTTCCTAAAAACCTTGCCTGTGACTCGGGTTTAGGGC
The DNA here is from genome assembly GCF_964261635.1 of Lissotriton helveticus. Lineage (NCBI taxonomy): Eukaryota > Metazoa > Chordata > Amphibia > Caudata > Salamandridae > Lissotriton > Lissotriton helveticus. The sequence continues at coordinate 858,293,261 of NC_136069.1, forward strand.
CTTTAACAACTGGCATAGCCCCCGAAAGGTGGCCATAATGATATATTACCTTCCCATTTCCTTGATGCACAGAATAGAATTTGGTAGATTTCTGACTCCCCACATAATAACGGTACCGCCAGAAAACAAGGTCCGCTTTTAGGAGTTTGCAGCCATATTGCTAGATCTTCGTGCACCTGCAATTTCTTCGAGCCAAACCAATGGCTCATGCTATAATTCTAACAATGATACATATCTTGCCATTTTAGGTGTATTGATCTTAGCAATATATTACTACTTCTTTTTTTAATAATATTATTCTCCTGTCAATGGATGGAGAACAGTCTGACAATCATCATTTGTTGCTGTTCTAGTTATCAATCACACAAATGGTGGTGGTAGGTGGAATGCTTGCAAATAGTCCAACCACTGGCAATTGCTCAGGGTAGCATTCCAAGCTATCGTTCTTTGCCCACTGCTCCACTCTAGACAATGTCTTAGGCCTTACATGATGCTGAATTATAGGATAAACTTTCACAAAGAGGGTAAAGAAAATAGTCTAAAGATCATGATTCCCAACAGCTATCAGCTACATAGTACCAAAAGAAAACTAGATCCTGCTCAGCCCAAAGTATGGCATTTTTAGGGAGATTTTATTTTCCTGTAACTTTTTACATGGAAATTAAATGTCTAACAAACATTTTTTCCTACTACAGAAACGACATAATAATGGTGACGTGGTCAAAATTTAATGGGCTATGGCATAATATGACAATAGGATATATGCTTGTAATGCTTACAATTGTAGCTTTAGTTGTCCCGATAGTCATTTTTACAAATAAATCCCCAGTTACACCTGGGATTCTTGGGAAAATCAAGGCACTGATGACAAGATTTTTCTAATTCTATCATGCAAAACCAGATGATTTTTCTTTTTAATTCTCTTCTTCTGCCTTGTTCTGCCTCTCCGTTTCCTAGGTGCACACTTCTCTGGCTGGGCACTTACCTCTGACTCTACGTAAGAGAAATGGAAGCTGTCAGGAGACAGGTGGAGACAAAGGTGATATAAAGAGAAGTGAGGCAGATAGACGGTTGAGAGAGAGGCAGAGGGATGAGTTATAAAGAGACATATAAGGAGACAGAGAAGTGAGGTAAACAGGGATGAGCTTGAGAAAGAAGTGAGGTGAGTAAGTTGTAGGAGAGATACTGGGAGGTAAAATGGAAGCTCAGCAGTGAGGGACAGGGTGAAGGGCAAGGCAGAAAGAAGGTGCAGAGAGGTAGAAGTAGGTACAAAAAGTGGTAAAGACAAAGGGGAGGATACGATAGACCAGTAGAGAAGTGGAAAGAGTTGTGTATAACAAGAGAGATGAGACAGACAGTGGTAGGGCATAGAGAATAGTAATAGGATTTAGGTACATGGTGATGTAGAGAGACAGGCTGACAAAGATAAAGAGAGAAGTTGAGGGAGACGTGGTGAGGTGAAATAAGGAGTGAAATATGAGACAGGGAGAGGTAGAGAGTCACAAAGATAACAGCTTTTCAAAGATATGAAGAAACATAGAAGTGAGGTAGAGAGAATGGGCAGAGAAATGATGTTTGGTCAGGTGGAGAGAGATGAGATACAAGATATAGAGGTAGAGAGAGATTTTACATTGAGCTAGAAGATGGAAAGGAAGAGACGGAGACAAGGTAGACAAGACAGCATTGGGGAACCAGAACATCCCTGGCAAAAATGCACTAACGAGCCCCAATCTCTTCATCTCCTCTGACAGTCTCTCTCATTCTATCTGTTCTCCCTCTCTCCTTCTTTCTTCTCTTTCTTCTCTGATCGATTTCTCTCTACCTTCAACCTTCTTTACTCTCTTTCTCCCTCTCTTAAAGCCTGCCTTGCCATGTCTGCTTCAGATGCTGGGGAACGTGATAGAGGCACCAGAATCGCCCCTGACCTATACACCAGCCTTCAGGGGCTCCAGTCCAGTACAGAAATGCCTAGTGAAATATGAGACCTTTTCGGCCCTAAAGGTAGACAGCAGGCAGTAAGAGTAAGTAAGTGGTTGGTAGACAAACATAAAAAGAGAGGTAAAGTGAGAATGAGTTTACACCACAAGATATAAGTGACAGAGAAAGAGAGTGGGAAAGAAAAGTAGAGAGTGGTCTGCCATGGATAAGTAGAGACACAGATGTAGAAGTAGTTAGAAAGAGTTTGGGATACAAAAGAGAATGAATCAATAGTCATCTACTGCCCCAACACTTTATCAGAGGTCTCCTCAGTAGTGGGTGCCCATGGCAATCGCTCACTTTACCTTTGCCTTAAAACGCTGGGGCAGACTTTCAAGCTTCTTGCACCACTGGTGCATCACTTTTTGTGATATACCGGTGGCGCATTTAACTGCTCCATAGGCCACCCTACGTGACTTTTTCTGTCCTTGTAAATATGGCCCCTTTGCACACAGCACTTTGCGTGAAAGGGTTGTTCCATCGGTGGTGCTGTGGGTGTTCCCACGCAACACCCATGGAAGCAGACGGATCTATGACAAAATATAGAAAGGCAAAATATCGATCTACAAAAATATGGAAGCAATAATATCGATGTCAACAATATTGACATCCTATCTACAAAAAGGTAAGTACAAAAATATTGAGAAAAGAAATATCGATGTCAAAAATATCGATTTTTAAAAAAAATATCGTTTTTTTAAATAAAAAAATATGTAAAATTAATTAAAAAATACTTACAAATATAATAAACATAGTACAAAATATATTTTATTATTCAAAATTAATAAGTAATATACATATTGTAATGAAAAACTATTCAAACTAATATATATAATATATAATATATATACTTAATAATCAGTTGTAATATTTATTGTAATGACTTATAAATAATTACAAATATTATATATTACAAATGTATCTATACACATAAAATAATAACATAAATAAAAATTAAATAATTATGCACAACAAATTAAAAAAATAAATGTATTTTTAATATTTTTTAAATTAATTATATACTACATTAACTAAAAAAAATACAAAAAATATTCAGTAACAGAGGGAATAAAATACTATTCCAACTCCCAAAAAAACAACAGTAAGGAAAATGTTGGATAGCGTAGGGGTAAACATTACTATTCTCACTCCAGAAAGTGCAACAGTAGGGAAAGTGTTGGATAGCGTAGGGGTAAAAATTACTATTCCCACTCCAGAGAGTGCAGCAGTAGGGAAAGTGTTGGATAGCATAGGGGTAAAAATTACTATTCTTACTCCAGAGAGTGCAACAGTAGGGAAAGTGTTGGATAGTGTAGGAGTAACAATTCCTATTCGAACTCCAGTAAGTGCAACAGAAGGGAAAGTGTTGGATAGCGCAGATGTAAAAATTACTATTCCCACTCCAGAAAGTGCAACAGTAGGGAAAGTGTTGGATAGCGTAGGGGTAAAAATTACTATTCCCACTCCAGAGAGTGCAACAGTAGGGAAAGTGTTGGATAGCATAGAAGTTAAAAATAACATACTTATAAATAAACTAATATTTTAAAATATTAAAAAAAATATTAATGAAAATAAATCTAAACTATTTACAAATACCAATAAATAATTATTAAAAAAAGAATTACCAATTAATAATTAATATACAATAAATTAATTATCAATACCCTCCTATAAATGTAATACCTACTTAATGATATATCAATTACTTTACACACTATAAAAAACACAACAAACACCAATAATAACATAATACACTTAACATATTTATCAATTAATCAATCAATTAAAATGAATTACCAATTAATAAAAATGAATTACCAATTAATAATTAATTAACAATAATATATTAGCAAAAACGATTAATAAAAATAAATTATTACTTAGTTACATTTTTATGACTTCCCACCCTATTCCCCTATAAACCCACAACCCACTACAGAACATAATTATCAATTAATCAATTAATTAAAAAATATTACCAATTAATAAAAAAATTACCAATTAATTAAAATTATTTTAGAATTCCTAAAAAATTAAGAAATAATTTAATATAATTAAATATTTAAACTAATACATATAATATGTAATATATATATACTTAATAATCAGTTCTAATGTTTATTGTAATAACTTATAAATAATTACAAATAGTATATATTACAAATGTATCTATACACATAAAATAATAACATAAATAAAAATTAAATAATTATGCAAAACAAATTTTAAAAAATAAATGTATTTTTAATATTTTATAATATTAATTATATACTACATTAAAAAAAAATATTCAGCAACAGAGGGAATAAAATACTATTCCAACTCCCAAAAAAACAACAGTAAGGAAAATGCTGGATAGCGTAGGGGTAAAAATTACTATTCCAACTCCAGTTAGTGCAACAGTAGGGAAAGTTTTGGATAGCGTAGGGGTAAAAATTACTATTCCAACTCCGGAGAGTGCAACAGTAGGGAAAGTGTTGGATAGCGTAGGGGTAAAAATTACTATTCCAACTCCAGAGAGTGCAACAGTAGGGAAAGTGTTAGATAGCGTAGGGGTAAAAATTACTATTCCTACTCCAGAGAGTGCAACAGTATGGAAAGTGTTGGATAGCATAGAAGTTAAAAATAACATACTTATAAATAAACTAATATTTTAAAATAATAAAATAAATTATGAAAATAAATCTAAACTATTTACAAATACCAATAAATAATTATTAAAAAAAGAATGACCAATTAATAATTAATATACAATAAATTAATTATCAAATCCAACTATAAATGTAATACCTACTTAATTATATATCAATTAGTTTAAACACTATAAACGCACAACAAACACCAATAATAAAATAATACACTTAACATAATTATCAATTAATCAATTAATTAAAATGAATTACCAATTGATAAAAATGAATTACCAATTAATAATTAATTAACAATAATATATTAGCAAAAACGATTAATAAAAAAAGTATTACTTAATTACATTTTTATTACTTCCCACCCTATTCCCCTATAAACCCACAACCCACTACAGAACATAATTATCAATTAATCAATTAATTAAAATAAACTACTAATTAATAAAAAATAATTACCAATTAATTAAAATTATTTTCGAATTCCTAAAAAATTAAAAAATAATTTAGTATAATTAAATTACTTCCCACCCTATTCCCCTATAAACCCACAATCCGCTACAGAACATGAATATCAAGTAATCAATTAATTAAAATAAATTACCAATTAATAAAAATGAATTACCAATTAATTAAAATTAATTTATAATTCCTAAAAAATTAAAAAATATTTTAGTATAATTAAATTACTTCTCACCCTATTCCCCTAAAAACCCACAACCCGCTACGGTACTAAAATACAACATTTACTTAAACTACATTTAAAAAAACATAATACATATTAAATACATAATACTATACATCAAAATCATATAAAAATCGAATTACTTACATCGATATTAACAAAATCCATATTACTTACCTCCGAAATTCTGTCCCTTCGATATTAAAAAAATCGATATTACTTACCTTCTATATTCTGTCCCTTCGATATTAAAACATCGATATTATGGTAGGTCGATATTAAAAAAATCTATATTTTGTCTGCCCATCGAAGCAGACACATTTCAAGATTTAACAGGAACCGTAAATCTGGAAATGCGTGTGAATGCTACACTTCCGAATGGGAGGCGTAGGGAGGCGCAACAAGGAGAAATGTATTCATTTCTCCTCATTTTCTTTTCCTCTTTCTATGTGTGCTCCATTCTGCAGCACACATAGAAAGACAAAATCACCTCCAATGATTGTTTATGTAAAGGAAGGGTTCCCTTCCTGCACATAAACAATCATTGAAACAATGACGTTTTCCAATTCTATGTGTGCTATTGCTGCACACATGGAAGTTAAAAAACGGCATTTCAGATTGTTTTTGTGCAGGAAGGGAACCCTTCCTGAACAAAAACAATTTCCCCACGATGCAGGCATCCTTGCACCAAGGGTGCCGGCACCAGTGCATGGCAGCAGTGTTGCGCCAGCGCAGGGGGAAGCACAGAGCTGCAACATATTGTTGCATCTCTGTGCTATGTTGCATCCCTGTGCTTTCTTTGAAAGTGACTCAGTGTGGCGCAGCCAAATGGCTTGCGTTCCGCACTGAGCCACTTTCTTGTAAATCTGCCTCACAGTGTCTGAATTGACCCATATCTTTGTATTTATATAGACTGATTGGTCTGCTAGTCAGTGATTGATATTATTTCATGGCTTGTACACAGAGATAGTTACTTTGGGCATTTTTATCACTATTTTACTCTTTTTTTAGTCTCACCTACAAACTGTTTGTAGTTAAAGACATATTGTCTTCAATACATCATGAATAGAGTGGGTTTGTCTATGTCAGCTGCCATGTCCCTAGTCAATGGCTTTCCTCCCTATTCTTTATTTGCCCTGCCCTTGGACCTTGTCTACTTTGTTATGTTTCTCAATCTACTGTTGGTATTAAGGCACTGCTTTATATGTGCCTCACTCTCTTCCCCTTTCCTAGGACACCAAGGAAAACTCTGACCTTGACAGAGAGAATAGAGGAGGCTGAGTCTGCTGTATTGTCAATTCTGTTTCTGTATGATTTATGAATCAATAACCTGCTATTAAACAACTTTCACTCTGTGGCCGAGAGCTGCCTTAAATGGATGCAGCAAAGCAGGGGGTGGCTGTAGAAAGAGTAGTAGCCTCAAAGTAGCTGACTACGCAGGAGAACTCGAATTAGGCAAAACATTCCAAGGCATTGCTGATAATGGCAACACACTATCAGACATTAAAACTACTCACATGGAACATTAAAGGGATGGGGTCCATGACTAAGCGCCACAACATACACAATTACCTCAGGAGGTGAGGACTGCAAATAGCCCTTCTGCAGGAGACACACCTACTCCAACCAGAAGTGGAAAGACTGGGTAGGCGGTGGAGGGGACAGGTATACTCTACATCCTTTTTGGCATATGCCCGTGGGCCGTTAATCTGGATTAGAGCAAGAGTGCCCTTTGAACTAACAAGGACTACTATTGACAAAGAGGGCAGATATGTCTTCCTCCTGGCGAGATTGTGGGGGCGGGAGGTTACGTTGGGTTGTGTGTATGCCCCTAACCAAGGCCAGATAGCCTAAATGGCTGAACTTTCCACCCAAGTGGCGGCTATGATGATGAGCTCAGTACTAATAGGGGGGATTTGAATGGGGTGCCGGACGTGGACTTAGACCGCTCTCACCCTCCCCTTCCTGGGACCCAGACACGCTGAGTGGTAACTGGGATCCGAGATTGGCTGTCCCACTAGGGTTTGCAAGATATTTGGAGGATCCAGCATGGGAATCCACAAGAGTATTCCTTTTATTTGCCAATTCACCAACTCCACTGGATGCTTTTTGGTGCTCCCCGTCCATTGGTGCTTCTATTGAACATATGGAATGCCTACGATGGACTCTGTCTGACTATAGCCCGTTACTGTTGATTTATTGGCCACATAGAGCATGACCCCCAATACCTATGTAGCACCTTGACCTGAAGTCCCTAGAAGACAAGTAGTTTGCAGAGGCTCTGCACGCCCTTGTCGCCGTTTATTTTACTGCTAATGATCGCTCTTCATCCTCTGCTCTGACAGAGTGGGAAGCGTTTAAGGTGGTGGTGTGGGGACACTGTATTGGGTGTAGTGTAGGGGTACATAGGGAACTTAACCACAAGTTCTTGGCCACAGAGGGAGAACTATGGGTGCTTGAAAATCTTCAGGGATGGGACAGGCAGGCTCATTTGTGCCTACTGGAAAAACACACACAACACATCAACATCTTAGAACGGCTCTGGTCCTTTGATTATAGGACATATATGGACAGGGTCCAGGGGGAGGAGGGCCGAGCTGGTTGTCTCCTATCCTGGTTGATTCGGTCAGAAATACATGGAGTCCCGATCATGTGCGTACGGACGACTGCCGGATTAATTCTTTACGACCCAGGGGAAATCAATGCCTTGTTTAGGGGTTACTACAAGACCCTTTATGCAGTCCCCTCTGGGCCACCTGATATTACTGTTGATACCTTCTTGACCCCACTAGACCTCCGAGCATTAGATGTGGAAGCACGCGAAGAGTTGGGTGGGCCGGACACCTTGGAGGAAGTGCAGGGAGTTACTACTGCTATGGCTAATGGGAAAACACCAGGTCCCAATGGTATCCCAGGTGAGTTTTATAAGAAATATGGGCTGACCTGGCTCCAAGACTGGTGACCTATATGCGGATTCGCTTCAATTGGGCCAATTGCCGGATGCCACACGAGATGCGCTGGTAATCCCAATCCCTAAAACTACATCCCCAGATGCTGAGGTGGTGGATTATAGAGCCCTCTCCATGTTAAACACTGATTTTAAGATGCTTAGCAAAGTATTGGTGCTCTGGTTTCTCCCACACATGCAGGACCTAATCCACCCGGACCAGAATGGGTTTATCACATCCCGTAACACCTCATATAACCTCCGTCAGTTGTACTTCGTGTAGTACCACCCAGAGGCGCGGACCTCTCAAGAGCCTGCAATTCTCTCTATTGACCTAGTAAAGGCCTTCGACACCGTGGGGTGGGATTACCTGCTGGCTGTTATGAGGCACCTGGAAATGGGCAACGATTGGATAGCGTGACTACCGTACACTTGCCCTACTGCCAGGGTCAAGACCAGCCGAACCATTTCCCCGCATTATCTGGGTGTACGAGGCACCCAACAGGGTTGCCTCCTGTCGCCACTCCTCTTTGTAATGGCCAGAGAACCGTTGGCCGAATTATTTTGACTTTGAGGGAAAGGCTTGAGGCTGACCATAGCAGAATGGCCGCATATCATCTGTCTTTATGCTGATGATCTACTAGTCTACCTATGTGACGCTGTTTGGGGAGTAGAAATGGCCTTGCAATGTTTGAATACATTTGGGGTAATGTCAGGTTTATGAGTCAACATGCACAAAACATACTTGTTCCTGCTGACTGGTCTGCTGGCGCGCCCCCTGAAAGAGCCCACAGCTGTTAGCTGGGCATCCGACATGTTCAAATACTTAGGTGTTAAGAACTTCCACTCTGAGGTTTTGAGGGAGGGAAACCTGGGCAGGGCACTGCGGTCACTTCTGTCTAACGTACAATTTTGGGGTACACTACGCCTCCCCATAATGGCCAGAATATCATTGGCGAAAATGGTAATGCTCCCCCGAGTATTATATTGCTACATGCTTGTGCTGATTCCTGCGGCTTGGTTACGCAACTTTGACTCCTTGATTAGAGACCTAATCTGGGGAGAGGGTAGGTGTAGAGTGTCACTCAAGATATTGAGATGCCCTATAGAAGCAGGAGGCTTCGGCACTCCTGATTTTGATCTGTACCAAGTTGCTGCTCAACTGCAATGGCTGGCCCAATGGCTGGGCGAGAGGGCACACTGATGGGACCTTCCTAATGGAATCGAACAAGAGTCCCAATTTGTTGCTGACAAAGATCGTGGAGCCTGCAACGAAGGTTCCTTAGACCTCAGTAATGCAGACCACAGTGTTGCAGTGTTGGCGGCATTGCCTCAGAAGAATACTTGACCCAAATACTCACCAGAGTTACCACTGGTGGGATTTTCCCCATGGCGACCCACAACAGATCATTACTGCGGAACAACTGGCACTTTGGACGGCGGCGGGCCTTAAAAACATGGGGGATTGCTAGCATGAGAAACATCTGCTCCCTTTCTCGGAATCTGCGAGGGCTGTGACTTGCCCCCGGGCAAGTTCCTAACTTATGAGGCACTACGACACACGTTTGCGCAACTCTGGGGTCAGAATGGAGAGGAGCCGGAGACACATGAGGGTCGATTCCGATTCGGGAAAAAAAAACGTCCGTACGATTTGTATCCGGAGCCCTCTCCATACGAATCGTACCCTTCCGTCCAATTCGCGAAGTACGATCCGTATTCCGTGAATCCGTCCGAATCGTCGCGATCCGTACATATTGCAAGGCTGAAACCGTGAACCGTATGACTCATACACATACCGTACGGCTCGTACAAATGCCGTACGACCCGACGAGTACGATCCGGACTGGGGTATGAGGACGCGATTCTTACGGTCCACGTCAGGTAAGGGCGAGTCGTACGGAAAAGCACACAAACACATACACACCGTATGGTCCGTACCCCCCATAATCGCAGGGGTACGCACCGTACCCCTGCGATCATGGGGTGTCCGAGCCTACCCCCATTGTACGATCGGTGTAGGAGCCGTACCCCCATTGTACGATCGGTGTACGAGCCGTACCCCCATTGTACGATCGGTGTACGAGCCGTACCCCCATTGTATGATCGGTGTACGAGCCGTACCCCCATTGTACGATCGGTGTACGAGCCGTACCCCCATTGTACGATCGGTGTATGAGCCATACCCCCATTGTACGATCGGTGTACGAGCCCTACCCCAATTGTACGATCGGTGTACAAGCCGTACCCCATGTACGATCGGTGTACGAGCCGTACCCCCATTGTACGATCGGTGTACGAGCCATACCCCCATTGTATGATGGGTGTACGAGCCGTACCCATGTACGATCGGTGTACGAGCCGTACCCCCATTGTACAATCGGTGTATGAGCCGTACCCCATGTACGATCGGTGTACGAGCCGTACACCCATCGTACAATGGGGGTACGGCTCGTACACCGATCGTACAATGGGGGTACGGCTCATACACCGATCGTACATGGGGTATGGCTCGTACACCCATCGTACAATGGGGGTACGGCTCGTACATCGATCGTACAATGGGGGTAATGGGTACGGCTCGTACACCGATCGTACAATGGGGGTACGGCTCGTACACCGATCGTACAATGGGGGTACGGCTCGTACACCGATCTTACATGGGGTTCAGCTCATACACCGATCGTACAATGGGGGTACGACTCGTACACCGATCGTACAATGGGAGTACGGCTCGTACATCGATCGTACAATGGGGTAGGCTCGGACACCCCATGATCACAGGGGTACGGTACGTACCCCTGCGATCATGGGGGGTACGCACCGTACCAGGGGGCCGTTCCATACCTGTTTCGGCAGAAACTCTGCTTTTACGGCTGTTTTCAGCTCCTGTAGAAGAAGGGTCGTACGGTGCGTACCCGACACGTATCGTACTTGCTGGGTCGTAAAAACCATTCGCGAACGGTACAGATGTCGCGTACAGTGGGTTCCGAGAGAGAATCGTACGGAGATTAAAGTCGTACGGTGTCTTGTACGACACGTACGGAGTAGGGCTCCTGGTACGAATCGTACTTCGTCGTACGTACGGGACGTTTACAGGTACGATTAGTACGGGGAAAAAACGCTCCGTACGACGATTCGGAGCGCTTTTTACTGGATCGGAATCGACCCCATGGTGTGTTGTACTCGCTAATTACATTAAATGTTTTTTTTCTGTGCTACGTGAGGCCTCACTGACTCCCCTGCTACGGCTGCGCAAAAAATGGGATAGAAATTTGGGACTGGTTCTCACAGATGCAGAGTGGAGCAGGATCTTAGAATCCCCTAAGAAAGTAGTGCAGAGCACGAGATTGAAATACATTCAATTCAACTATGTACACATGACTTACTTGACACCCCATAGAATCTTTGTGACCTTTGGAAGAGAGTGGAAGCACTTCCCGAGATGCACTCTAGAAGATCTAGATTTCCTGCATATGACTTAGGAGTGTAAGGTCACACAAGTATTTTGGCAGGAAGTCCTCTCCAAACTTAATACCACACTGGGGCAGGCGCTTGGCCATGTCGCGGATGTCTGTTTACTTGGACTCTTTCCTAGATCACCTAAACGGAAGGCGGGAATTAGGTTTATAGACCTAGGGCTGGTGTTGGCTAGGAGGCGTGTAGCAATCACATGGAAGGCACCCATGGGGCCGCAAGTGCATATCTGGCAAAGGGAAGTGTCTACCTGGGCTGGCGCGGAATGAAGAGCACTGCATAGGGAGTAATTGAGAGGAATACGCCAACGCCCTATGGCGGACAAATGGAGGGACATTTTGCACGCTTGGGATTACCTAGCTAGCACAGATGGAGAAAGCGAATCTCCCCAACTCTAATACAGAATACTGCAGTGTCCACGCTCCAGACCACTGGACTATACGGCTGAGACTCTTACGAACCCCCCCCCCTTATATGATAGGACAGGATCCCGAGGATCGGCTGTCAGAGGGCCCTAGGCAGAGACGAAGTTAGGTGTTAATGGAGCCCTGTACCACACTGGTGCAAAGTGTTGCTTTCTTTCTTTTCTTTTCTTCTTTTCTGCTCCCCCCCACCCGCATAGGTCCATTTACCCTCTTTAACGCTCTCCTGGGTGACCAACGACACGCACAACATTTTATTCATGAATGGAGCTTCATGGAGCCTCGACAGGCAACTTGTTACCATGTTTTATTACCCTGACAGCAGTTCTGTAAATAAGATCCTGATGCGGCATAGACACCACGTACCCTGATATAGTTAACCTAAGTGGCAGACATGTCAAGATATCCACTGAGGCCATATAGAATTGGGAGATGTTACCAGGAAAATATAATATTGTAATGGTTGAAATGTGTACTGTTAACTAGAACGAAATACGATGGTTATACCTTAACTTGAAGACACACTTAGGACATTGAGTGTTTAGAAACTGTACTAAACTCTGTAATACTCCACTTGGAAGAGACTGTAAAAGATTTATGTCAAAACATTAATGTCCATTGCTAACTGTATACCGAAATGCCAATGAAAAAATGTTAAACAAAATAGAAAAGGTACCTAGGAGATCAAGTAACTAGGGGAGCTTCAGAGGAGCTTGTGGGTGTTTGAGTCTCTCACAGGCATCTTGTGAAAATGTCATTTCTTGTCAAATAATTTGGTGACGGTTTGGGTTTAAATAGAGGGAGGGTAGCATTAATATATTTTGCATATTTAAGTCCAAATGCAATGTTGTGTAGTTTAAATATGGATGTATTGTCTGAGAGCTTGTGGATCTGATAGTAAGGGGTGAGAGAGTATGGCATAATTCCCCAATTCCCATAAATTCCCCGATGTGTTCTCGAATGGGAAGCATATTTTTAAAACAGCACTTTTCCCTTAAATGCACATGGTTGCTTTAAAGAAAATGATTTCCCATTTGTGAAAGCAGATACCAAGATGGTGGCCTGCTATCCTTGGAAGCTCATAATCTCTGCATGCACAGTATTATTACATAAGTTGCTTTGCATATTGCATATGGTGAAAGGATTTTACTGCTGAGGTTATATTTCAGCAACTCGACCTAGAACTGAGTCATTTACTCAATACATGCAGAGAGTACACTATTTATCCTGACATTGAGAATGCTATTACTCAGCTGTCTCCACAATAAATTGCGGAAGAATCTACAGAGGAAGAATGCGTGTGACAGCGTTTCATCGTTTTCAGCAAGTTTGTCGTATTTTAAAGGAGAATGAGAACTTACTGTTGCAAGGTTTACCCAATTATTGTACCAAAGGTGCTACCGTGGCAATTTGGAGAAAGAAATGTGGCGTGACAGCGTTTCATCATTTATGACAATTGTGTGGTCTTTTAATTTTAATTTTGTGGCATCACAGTGTCAGAGGTGATGAAGCATGATGAAGTAAGTTCCTCTCATCGACACTCATTCTAGTCTGGCATCGAATAGTCAGACAATCCCTCTCTCAGACTGAACTCTTTGCATTACCGATTTAACGGGTGCTAATTACTTGCTGTGTAGTTTCTATCAGCAGCTGTTTCCGGATCGTCAGAAGCTGGACGCTGTTCCTCTTCCCTGCCACATCACCATTTTGATATGCCTATTTAGAGGAAAATTGTTAAAAAAAATTCTCAAGAAACTTCTCCATTGAATGTGGACAAACATCAAATGCTGATAGCATTTGTAGTAATGTTAAATCATTCACGATTGTTGTGAGTGAGTTTCTCTTATACGTTCTAAGCAAGGTGATGAATGCTGTAGTGTCTTGCCTGACACAGGGAGACACGGACACACGATGTTGTTGAGGAGCTTCTTTATTGCTTGCCCTACCTCGTCCTGGTACATCGGCTAACTGCCGTTCCTAGTCTCTGGCTCCTCCCTTTCCGCCCGCCATCAGCCTTCCTCGGGCCAGTCCTAGTGCCCTTAAGTATGTCCATCATTACATCTCCCCCCTCTGTAAACAAAACAAAAGGATATATAAAAAAAAACACCTCATTCTATCTACGTCGCTGATGATCGCCACTCAGATTTCTTCAATGAGGCGCGATGGTTTTCTCGTGATCCGTTTGGAGCGGGACTGAGGATCAGGGATGTCTTGCTCACGTTCATCAGCAATCTCCATCAGTGCTTGACTGCGGTTTGGTGGTGATTCTGGCTCTCTTTTCTCAGCTCGCGGTTCAGTCAGTAGTTCTCTTACGTTAGGGCTGCACTTCTTAAAGTGCGTCACGATCCTGGTGATTCATCTTCCGTCGGTTTCCGCGGTAATCATGGTCCCTTTTTGTTGCACCACTTTTAGAGTAGTCTCGTGATATTTGCAGTCCGTCTTTCGGTGCTGTTCTTGCCGCGCCAGCACCCAGTCTCCTTCTCGAATGTCTGTATGTGAGGCATGTCGACGTTCGTCCGCATAGTCCTTCATCTTTTCTTTCTTCAGCTTGTCTGTGGCCGCGATTTCCTCATGGTCAGAGTCGGGATATTGTTCAAACGCTGGGATGCTCATCATTGGTAATCTAGTGCGCACTGAGCGGCCTAGCATGAGGGTGGCAGGACATTTGCCTGTGGTGGAGTGTGTCGTGTTTCGGTAGGCTCTTAGCACCTCGTTTAGTGCTGTCTGAGTATTCTTTCGGGTGAGCTCCGCCTGCTGAATGGCTTTCTTGACCGTGGCCATGAAACGTTCAACCATTCCGTTCGCTTGAGGCCATAGTGGTGTGATCTTCCGGTGTTTGAGCAAATTCAGCAAAGTCGTGGCTGTTGAATGGGGGCCCATTGTCAGATTTCACCACGTGAGGAATGCCTCACGCAGCAAATACTTCCTCTAGAATTCGTATGGCACTGGAGGCTTTTGTCGATGTGCACAGATGTGCAATGGGGAACCTGGAATATTAGTCCATGATGACCAGGACATATTGGCCCGACTTGATTGGCCCAAAGAAGTCAATGGCAACGTGCTGCCAGACACCCTCCAGCAGTGGAGACATTTGTAACGGTGCAGGTGGATCTGGACGGCTCACTAGCTGACATTGTGGACAATCCATCAGTGTTGTTTCCACCATTATATCCAGTGTTGGGAACCAGACTCTCTCGCGGAGTGCTCTTTTCGTTGCTACTATGCCCCGGTGTCCTTCATGTGCTAGATTGATTACCCCTTGTCTTAGTTGTCGTGGGATCACAATTCTAGTGTCTCTTAGGATGAGCCCATTTGTCGCTATTGACAGTTCTTCGTGGACGTGTTTGAATGCTGCCATCTCTTGGTCGTTTTGTCCATTTGGATGTGAATGTCGCCAGCTATTCGTTTGTATCCGGCGTTTCACTTCTTGTAGGGTGACGTCAGACTGGGTTGCCTCACAGATGGCTTTCAGCGGAACTGCAGGAGGTCTGGCCTGATCTACCACGAAGTGGATGTATTCGTCTGCAATCGATTGTTCCGATTCGCTGGTCTTGGTGGGGGTGTCTGGACTTGTAGTCGGCAGGGTTTGCAGCTTTCCCTGGTTTGTGTATGATGGTGTAGGTATACTCTTGTAGCCTGAGACCCCATCTCTCTATTCGTGGTGGCATTTTTGGTAGAGGATTTCCGAAAACTGTGATCAGAGCTTGGTGATCAGTGACTAGAGTGAAATGTTTTCCGAAGATGAATATGTGGAAATGTTCACAAGCCCATACAACAGCTAAAATTTACTTTTCTGGCTGGGAGTATGCTGTCTCCGTGTCCGTTAGACTCCTACTGGCATATGCTACAATGTGTCTTTGGTCCTCATCTCTGACATATTGCGCTAGGATGGCCCCTAGGCCTACGGGGCTGGCATCCACTGTTATTTCTGTCTTCTTTTTTGGGTTGAAGTACGGAATGTTTTTAGCCGACTCCACAGCTGCCTTGATCTCTCTGAACGCCCGTTCACATTGGGTGGGCCACTGAAACGGCTGCCCTTGTTTGGTGAGCATTCTCAGGGGGTGACTTAATGTGGCGTAGTCTGGTATGTATCTGGAGCAGTAGCTAGCCATGCCCAGGAATGAGCGTACGTCACCGACGTCGTCTGGGCTCGGTGTGTCATTGAGCGCTGCTACTTTTAGGGGGTCTGGTTTCATGCCATTTCCGGAGAAGACGTGGCCAAAAAATTTCAGTGTTGTCTTATGCAATTCACACTTGTCCTGATTGAGTGTGAGGTTGGCTTCTGTCAGTGCATGACAGACCCTATCTAGCGCTTTGTCGTGTTCTTGATTGGTTGCTCCATAGACCAGGATGTCATCGCTGTAGTTCAGTACATGAGGAACATGGTGAATTGTTCTCCTGATCGCTTCTTGAAAAATGTCTGCTGCTGAGAACACCCCAAACCTTAGTCTTTTGTATTTGAATATCCCTAGATGTGTTGAGAATGTCGTGATGTATCTGGACCTCTCATGTAACTCTAATTGGTGATACCGTTTGTTAAGGTCTAGTTTTGAGAATATCTTGGCTCCGTTGAGTGACGTGATCATGTCACTGATGTGAGGGCCTGGGTGCCTCTCCCTCTCTATCGCCGTGTTAGGTGCTCTCATGTCCACACATAGACGGACTCTGTTTGTCTCTCCTTTCTTTGGGACCACTACGACTGGGGAGACCCATGGGGTTGGCCCCTCAGTCCTTTCTATGATGTCAGCCTCAAGTAAGTCTTGGAGCTCTTTCTCCACGGCTTCCTGCAGATGAAATGGGATTTTCCAATGGTGTTGTGCCACAGGTGTGATTTGTTCATTGATGTGTAGTCTGATTTGGCAGTTTTTCATCTTCCCAAGGCCTTGGAAGAGTTTCGGGAACTTCTTGATGATGTCTGTTTTGTCTGGTTTGTCATCCACTTTGTACAGAATTTTTACCAGCTTCAGTCGTTCCACGGTGGCCAGACTTAGTAGGCAGTCTGCCTCACGCCCTTCGATTACGTGAATGTAGGCTTGTATCGTGCAATCTTGGTACGATAGATCAGTTGCGAATTTCCCAAGACAGGGGAGCGGTTTCTTTGACATCCACGTGTACACTCGTACATGGGCTTTGACCAGCTTGGGAGGTGGCTTCATTCTTTGATATTCTGCCACTGGTAGGTAGTTTAGTGACATACCACTGTCCAGCACAAACTTGGTGTGATGAGAGCCGATTCGAATGTCTAGCAGCGGGTACTCTTTTAACCGATCAGGATCGGCTACAAAATATACATATTCGTCCCAGTCTTGTGATATAGGTGATAGTGATCTTGACTCTCTTGAAGACGATCGTCGAGATTGATGTGCTTTGCAGGAGTGACAGCTGGATCATGACGACCCAGTGGATGAGTCTCGCCTATCCTGTACTGCTCGGACATGGTGACTACTGCTCAAGGGGCGATATTGCCTGTTGTGTTCTCGTTGGTCGTCCTTGTGTGACGTCCCACACATGCTTTCGAAGTGATTGTCTCTACCACACTTCCAACATCGTTGGCCTAGGGCCGGGCATGCGTCTGCATGTGGAAAGTCATAGCCGCATCTGTAACATTTTCGTTGCCTTTCAGACCTTGTCTTGGTGCGACTTGCGCTTCCGCGTCGACGACTTGAAGGGTGGTATTGCTTCTTCGATCTGGAAGAGCGCGCTTGAGGTGGGGACCGTCCGTGCACTTGTCGAGACTGCATCCTGAACGCCTGTTACCGTTTCTCATTCTTCCCGGCTTCCATCTTCTTCGCGTGCTCGTCTGCTTGATCGTCAACTCTTGTCATCTCCTCGATCTCCTCTAGCGGGTAGCTTTTCTTGAGCAGCTTGGGTCTCAAGAGCTCTGACAGGCAGCCTTCTATGATCCTCAGTCGGAGGGCATCCTCGATGGAGAACTTGTCAAAGTCACAATAACTTGCTAGGCGTCTCAAGCGTGTGACAAATGCACTCATCTGCTCGCCTTTCTCTTGCGATGCCAGGTTGAATGTGTAGCGCTCATAGTCCACATTCTTTTTGTGTAGGAACTTGCGGTTGAGTGCTTCACAGACCTTGTTATATGAGCCGGTTGACTCAGTAGGCAACTCTTCTATGATATGGCCTACTTCTTTGCCTACAAGATTCTTGAGAGCGACCAGTTGCTGTCCAGCGTCAGTTATCTAGGACCCAGTCATGAAGTCTGTGAAGTCTTCTAGCCATTCTTGCCACCGCAAGCCTATACCCCCACCAGATTCAAGAGTGAGGGGCTCTGGAGGGAGTAGGAATGAGACTCCCAACATGCTCACGGGAGCGGGGTCAGCCATCGCACCCTCCTGTTATTTCAAACGTGTCAAATGGGTCACCAAGATCCTTTTCTTTGCACTCACCAGTGCTTGTTTACTGTTCCTCTTGCACTCGCCTGTGCTTGTTTACTGGTTCACTTGCACTCGCCGGTGCTTGTTTACTGTTCCTTTTGTACTCGCCAGTGCTTGTTTATTTTCTTTGCACTCGCCAGTGCTTGTTTGCTGTTCCGCTTGCACTCGCCAGTGCTTGTTTACTGTTTCACTTGCACTCGCCAGTGCTTGTTTATTCTTTTGATTGCACTCGCCAGTGCTTGTTTACTGTTCCATTTCCCCTCGCCAGTGCTCGTTTACTGTCTCATTTGCACACACCAGTGCTTGTTTACTCTTTCAGGCCCTTCGCCTCACTCCAAAATGGCCGCCAAGGATCCCTGACAGGGGATTGGACAGAATTGCCTGACCTCAAAATGGCCGCCGCGAGAATCTCGTGTACAGCGAGATTTGGCTTGTTTTTTACCGGAGACACCCATGCACTGATTTCTCACTCGCTCCTTCACTCACCGATCGTTGCTTTTGGCTGACACTCTCTCTTCAGCCTGAACACCAGGTGCGGCGGCTCTTTTCTTTTCTTTGGCATCTGCTTCTTTAGTTTATTGCCGGGGTGGGCTACCGGCGAGGCAGGAAGCAGCCCCCAGGACGTGCCACATGCACACGCGCCGCGGCGGGGCGAGCTCCGGTCGGGTCACGCAGTCACCTGATGGCTGGGGTGGGCTCCCAGCGCGCGAGGACGCTCGCACTGTGACTCGATCGCCACGCAGTCACCGGCCCACAGTTTTAGGTGCTTCCCCACTCCCAGGGAATGTGCACCGAGTTAGCCACACATGTAGGAGTCCTTAACACCTTTGTTGGCAGTTGTAGTTTCTTGCCTGACACAGGGAGACACGGACACACGATGTTGTTGAGGAGCTTCTTTATTGCTTGCCCTACCTCGTCCTGGTACATCGGCTAAATGCCGTTCCTAGTCCCTGGCTCCTCCCTTTCCGCCCACCACCAGCCTTCCTCGGGCCGTTCCTAGTGCCCTTATGTATGTCCATCATTACAAATGCTATTCCTAACACTATAATTTAATCATTTGTGGATATTTGCTAGAGGTTTAGAATAGTATATAAGTGATTCATGGCACTGTTGTACGTATTGTATTCTATCTTTTTTTATGCTCTCTAATTTCATGCTATTCTCTGTCATCATGGCTGATGCAAGTATGAATCAAATAACCCCATTTCTATTAGATGCATGCAAACCTATATTGTCCTGGAAAAGATAAATACAATTATTCAAGTCTTATTTACTTGCTATTGGAGGTGATACATTTTCATCAGTCAGGAAACAACATATATTATTACACAATCTTGGTATCGAAGACAGGGAAGTTTTTGAAAGCCTTCCTTAATTTGATGACATTGATGATGGTCTTGGTATACTTCTGTGTAAATGTATACCATTAACAAGTTAGGCAACAGTTTGGAGAAAAGATACATCTTGTACTTGAGAGTCCTAGGTTTTTTTGATAAGTCTCATGGTAATAATGAGAAAGTAGCTATTTGCATTGCTGTGCTAAGAGGTTTAGCTGATACTTGTGACTTTGGTGATTTAACTGAATCTCTTATTAGAGATTAGTTGGTGCACTGCATAAACAATTTTAAGATTCAGGAGATACTATTAGTTTGGAACGCTAATTTAAAAGATGTCATAAATATAGCAAAAGTGTAGAACACGCAGCAGATTGTATCAAGAAGATAAAGGTGTCTAATTTACAGACAGCGAAGGAAGTCAGCGATCAGGATACAGTTTCAAAAGTCAAAAAAGGGAACAACTAAAAGAGATTTACAAAAAAAAGACAAGAGTATAAAATGAAATGTTTCAGTTGTGGAAGTGCAGGGCATTTAGCTAACAGTATGAATTGTTCAGCAAGAACTGCAGTATGTAGGAAGTGTAATCGCAGAGGTTACTTTGCCTGAGTTTGTGGGGATCTTGGCAGTAAAGTGGTCAGCAGTGTTGGAGATAATGACACAGATCCTAAAATGTTTGATTCCCAAATAAAGTACAAAAGAGAGATGTAACATTACCTTGCCTTGAAATTGATTTAGTGGGTCAGAAATCAAAGTGTACCCAGACTCATGTTCACCTCTCACTTTTACCCATAGAGACACTTTCTATGCTAGTTTTGATAGAAATACATACATTATTAGAAACCTGATGATGCACTGGTAGGTTACCATGAGGATCCCGTTCCCCTTGAAGGAATTGCAACTGGAAATTAATTTTATATATATATATATATATATATATATATATATATATATATATATATATATATATATATATATATATATATATATATATATATATATATATATATTACCTACTGGCGATAGCCAGTAGGATATATAGTTAGGATTGTTTTCCATAGGGAAATCGCAACATTCTATTGGGAATAACTTTGGCGCCGTTTGAGGAATCTTCCTGAATATTTCCTTAACTTTGCCTCGCGGCGCTCCGGTCCTCCCCGGAAAGTTTGGGGGGGATTCGTCAAGCGGGGGCCGAGATAAAAGGGGGGTCCCAAAACGTGTTTTCCCCATGTTAATTTCCATAGGGCGGTCAAACTCACTTTTAGCTCGAACGGCTGAATGGATTGTCACCAAACTTGGCAATATTGTAGGGACTGATAGCCCGATGTGCCTTTGCTATGTCTCAAGATATGTGCTCCAGAGGATTTTGAGTAATTTGGGTTCAAAAAAATATATATATCTATAGCAGCTTACCCGTGAGCTTACCCGTGCGCTTACGGTACGCGCACGTACGCGTACCGTACGCGTACCGTACGCGTACCTCTAGTGCGCGAGCTGCATTCTGATTGGCTGCCAATGTCTATCAACACTCCAAAACAGAAACTGTTGGCAGCCATCTTGTGCCTCGGTAGACTGAGGCACAGGAAAGCAGAAAAACAAACGTGTAGAACTCAAAATGGGGGCAGGGTAGAAGCACCCTGACCCCCTAGGCCTGCTCAGGCCTTGGGGGTCCTTGTGGGACCCCCTGAGCAGGCCTAGGGGGTCAGGGTGCTTCTACTCTGGCCCCTTTGCGAGTTTCACACCTTTGTTTCACTGCTTTCTTGTGCCTTGGTTCTAACAAGGCACAAGATGGCTGCCAACACTTTCTGGTTTTGAGTGTTGACAGACAGTGGCAGCCAATCAGCATGCCTTCCCGAGAAAGCTGCATGGTCATTGGCTGTCAACACTTCGAACCAGGAGGTGTTGGCATCCATCTTGTGCTAGTGTTGACAGACAGTGACAGTCAATCAGCATGCCTTCCCGAGAAAGTTGTATGCTCATTGGCTGTCAACACTTCTAACCAGGAAGTGTTGGCATCCATCTTGGGTCTTAGTAGACTGAGGCACAAGAAAGCAGAAAAACAAATGTGTAGAACAAAAAAAGGGGGCAGGGTAGAAACACCCTGACCCCCTAGGGCTGCTCAGGTGGTCCCACTAGGATATTAATATATTTAAACGTTATCCGCTAATAGAATTAGCATTTAAAAAACCTTGCAAATTCACTGAAAAAATTATAGGTTTAAGGCCTTTTATAGTTAGAAATTAGCATTTAAAAAAACCTTTGAAATTCACTGAAAGAACCATAGGTTTCAGGCCTTATAGAGTTAGGAATTAGCATTAAAAAAACTTTTGAATATATAAAAACGTTATCCGCTAATAGAATTAGAATTTAAAAACCTTGTGAATTCAATGAAAAAACCATAGGTTTCAGGCCTGATATAGTTAGGAATTAGCATTTAAAAAACCTTTGAAATTCACTGAAAAAACCATAGGTTTCAGGCCTGATATAGTTAGGAATTAGCATTTTAAAAACCTTGCAAATTCACTGAAAAAACCATAGGTTTCAGGCCTTATATAGTTAGGAATTAGCATTTAAAAAACCTTGCAAATTCACTGAAAAAACCAAAGGTTTCAGGCCTTATATAGTTAGGAATTAGCATTTAAAAAACCTTGCAAATTCACTGAAAAAACCATAGGTTTCAGGCCTTATATAGTTAGGAATTAGCATTTAAAAAACCTTTGAAATTCACTGAAAAAACCATAGGTTTCAGGAGTTATATAGTTAGGAATTAGCTTTTACAAAACCTTTGAAATTCACTCAAAAAACTATAAGTTTTAGTGGTGTTAAAGTTAGCTGAACATTTTACTCATACACAACCATTGAAATTGCTCCTATATAGTTAGTTGTACTAACTATATTTCGCGCTACCGCAATCCACTGCTGATGATGTCACATATTAGATCATTCATGACATGGTCAGTGACATCACTGATGACATCTTAAATGACATCACTGATGACATCACTGATGACATCATCCATGTGACAATCACATACACCTTTTCATACACTATTACAATTTTCATCACTCTTTGTAAAATACAGAGTATCATATTTAAATCCATTGTCACAGTAATACAAGTATCTAAAAATCCACTCAGTGATTCATAGATGTATACACACATCTAATCACTTACCTATGGATTCACTCATACATGCTGTCAATGAACAATAGAACACTATCAAAAATACTTATACATCTATATCGACATTAAACAACAGCACGCATCCTATTCACATATGAAGTCATCCTACTCACTTATGCAAACAATGGACCATACTTACATATTTACTTAGCAAAACACTTATACAAACACCACTTCTTCTATTCATTTAGATAGTAAGTCATACTTAGTGAATTATAAAATCATTATTACAAGTATACAGTTATCCATACAGTCACTCACACAATCATTGTGTCTTATGTATACTTATTTATATACAACAACTGACACATACACTGCCTTTTATTTTTCTAGTTTGTTGGACCTGTACCTTTGAGAAATATATTTGCTCATCACCACACCCATAAAGAGATTCCCTCACCCAAACTGTTAGAACATGTAGTTTTAACTTCATATATCTACTGAATCAACTATTCACACATCTTTGGACAGTCACACACCCCCCACCGAACCACACACACTTTCACACTCCCATACAAATACTCAGTTAACTAATCAATAACTAATATAGACTTTCACATAGCTAGTAACCAACTGTAGAATCAGTTTACACAACAACTGACAAAGTGATAAAGATATTCACACAGTTTAGTCACTATCCACTATATTTAGTGAGACATTATACATTGGTCAAGTAAACAGTCAAATACACTGCTACTAAATCCTCCATCCAAATATTTATTTATATATATCCACTCATTCTTCAATGCAAATTGCTATATATATAATGCATATTTAAATAACGAAGCAAACCAAATTCACTGGATGATGTCATCAGTGATGTTATCAGTGATGTCATTTGAGATGTCATCAGTGATGTCACTGACCATATCATGAATGATCTAATATGTGACATCATCAGCAGCGGATTGCGGGTGCGCGAAATATAGTTAGTACAACTAACTATATAGGAGCAATTTCAATGGTTTTGTATGAGTAAAATGTCCAGCTAACTTTAACCCCACTACAACTTCTAGTTTTTTGAGTGAATTTCAAAGGTTTTGTAAAAGCTAATTCCTAACTATATAACTTCTGAAACCTATGTTATAGTTAGGACCTAGTTTCCACAGGAAATCAGCAACATTCTATTGGAAATAATTTTGGTGCGGGTTGATGAATCTTCGTGAATTTCTCAAAGAAGATGGCCCGCTCCGCTCCGCTCCTTCCCTGAAAGTTTTGGGGGGATTCGTCAAGTGGGAGCTGAGAAAAAATGGGGGTGCCAAAACGTGTTTTCCCCATGTTATTTTCCATAGGACGATTAGACACGGCTACAGCCCGAACGGCTGAATGGAATTACAAGAAATTTGGCAAAATGGTAGAGTCTGATTCGTAGATCACGCTTTTGCTCAAATGGTGTAAATCCATCCAGTAGTTCCTGCGTGCGGAATTGTGATTTGCTGTTAGACGTCTGTCAACATTCCAATCGGTGGAAACCTGATAGTGTTGGCCACCATTTTGTGTCTCCGAGGCAGAAGAGAGCCTGAAATAAAAAATGGAGAACGTGAAAAAAGGGCAGGGTAGAGACTCCCTGACCCCCTAGGCCTTCTCAGGGGGTCCCTGAAGGACCCCGAAGGCCCCCCCAATTTTTGTTTTTTAAATCGTAGGGTGCGAGCACGTTGCAGGTACCCCGAGGCAGAAGAGAGTCAAAAACAAAAATGGAGAACGTGAAAAAGGGGCAGGGTAGAGACTCATTGACCCCCTAGGCCTTCTCAGGGGGTCTCTGAAGGACCCAGAAGGGCAACAAAAACATTTAAAAATAAAGAAAACGCGAGGTTTGCGCACGTTGCTTGCACCCTCGAGGCAGAAGAGAGTAAAAAACAAAAGTGGAGAACGTGAAAAGGGGGCAGGGTAGAGACTCTCTGACCCCCTAGACCTTCTCAGGGGGTCCCTGAAGGACCCCAAAGTGCAAAAAAAAAAATTTTAAAAAAGAGAAATCGTGAGTTGCGCGCACGTTGCGCGCACGTCAGAAAAAAAAACCCCAAAAAATACAGTTAAATAACAAGTTTGAGTGTTTAGATGTTGGTTGGCCCTAAAAACAGCCGTTGTGTTCATTGAGTGTTTTTTGTACCTACAAGTAAGTACCGATGCAGAGTCTAAAGGTCAAAAGGAAGATTTTGTTCCCCTCATCTTTGAAATGTACACTGTCTCCACTATAAATGCCTTGCATGTTGCAACGTAAGTTGTTGTGGTATATAGAACCCATACCATAGTCTCTGAGGAAAGCAGAAACAGACTTATTCACATGTTTCCTTGCTTTTTCAATCTGTGGACAATATTGGTTAGACCAGTTCAGTTTTTGCCTTTGGGATATATTAGAATATACAAAGGCAGTTTGTGGAAAAAGTGACATCAATTGCCCAAAGGTGTTCTTTAAAAGCATTTCCAGACCTACCCCAGTCAAAGTGCCTATGTCATTGCCACCACAATGCACAATTATGAGGTCAGGGTGTGGGAGATGCAAAAAGGATTTTACTAATGGCATCAATTGGTGACATCTCAATCCTCTCTGGCCAATCCACATAATATCCACATTTGGCAAATCAAGGTTGAGAAAGCATCCATTTGCTGCATACCTTTCACTCCAGAAAATATAGCTGTGTCCTACAATCCACACTCTAAGAATCTTGAAGGGAGATCTGGTTGTACTCAGATGGGCTTTGGAAATGAAATGGCAGTTTGAAAAGTAGGTGTTAGAAAAAAATGTGGATGAGATTCAGTGCTCTTGAAAAAAAAATGATTGGTGGCTTCTGAAAATTCAACATTGAAAACTAGGGTGCATGCTACTGTTTTTTTTAGGAGAAATGCTAATGGTTGAGAGAAAGTGATTGAAAGGAACATTGCACAGGATTCACTGCTGTATTGAAAAGTCAAACACCCTTGCTGGTTTGCTTTGCAGATGAACTTTTCACCTGTGTGTTCAGTTAGGTGTTCTATGGAGTGTTACCATGGTAACAGGCAGAGAGAGCAGTGGGGGAAGGTTGAATATTATGTGAGATTGAAAGTTTTTCAATGTAGAACCGATTAAAATGTTAGTTTGGTTTTGAATTTGTGTGGGAAGATATTTGATTGGTTATATACAAGAATATGTGTGTAAAATGAGAGGGAAGCTATGTCATTCTGTGGTTGCAGTGACTGGTGCACAATTCAGAGATTCTGCTTAACAAAATCTGGTGTGTGATTGACACTGTTCTAAAACTACAAAAGCATTTTTAAAGGTGAGTTGGTAATTTGTAAGGGGATCTATGTTGTGCAGTTTAAGTTAAATTGAAAAATGTATTCTAATGTGGAAGCAGGAGTTTATTTGTATAGAGTCTGATTTTGAATTTGTCTGCTTTGGGAAAAAACATTGTGAAAGGAACATTTCGTATGTTGATGTGTTTGAGGAGATATTTTTTGCAGTACAGTGCTGTTATTACACATGTAAAGTTTGTACTTGTATATCAGGGTTAGAATTCTCAGATAGTCTCCTTGCAGTCTAGTAAACATTTTGGGTGTGCTGCACAAATGCCATAAAAAATCTTTCAGTAGCAGATAGTAATCATTTTACTGAATTGCAAAGGATACTGTCATGTGTCTAAGATCACAGTGTGAGTCAGAATTCATTTCAGAAAAACGTGGCAGAATAATTTGCTTAGTTGATGTGTTTAAAAATATGGCAATACGTCTAGTCATGGAGTGAGTCAGGCCTTAGGACATTTAGTGCAATAAAGTCCAAAGCAGCATGTGTGTCAGGCCTCTTAATTCCCAAATAGTCTCCATGCTGTGTAATAAAGATCCTTGGTGGGCTGAAGAAATTGCATACCAACTCTCTTTGTAGCATGTAGAAATCATTTCAGTGAATTCTCATTTCTACAATCTCAGTCCCACCTTGAGCCCCTACACTGCCTGAACACCACTGCACTGTCCTAAAATCTGAAACAGTACTCCCAGCAAGACTCTCTTTCACTCTAGTAGTCTTTTTACGGAATTGCAAGGCATTCTGTCATGTGTCTAAGATCACAGTGTGAGTCAGACTTCATTTCACAAAATTGTGGCAGAATAATTTGCTTAGTTGATGTGTTTAAACATATGGCAATACATGTAGTCATGGAGTGAGTCAGGCCTTAGGACATTTAGTGGTATTAAGTCCAAAGCAATATGTGTGTCAGGCCTCTTAATTCCCAAATAGTCTCCACGCTGTGTAATAAAGATCCTGGGTGTGCTGTAGAAATTGCATACCAACTCTCTCTGTAGCATGTAGAAATCATTTCAGTGAATTCTCATTTTTACATTCTCAGTCCCACCTTGAGCCCCTACACTGCCTGAACACAACTACACTGTCCTAAAATCTGAAACAGCACTCCCAGCAAGACTCTCTTTCACTTTAGTAATCATTTTACTGAATTGCAAGGCATACTGTCATGTGTCTAAGATCACAGTGTGAGTCAGAATTCATTTCAGAAAAATGTAGCAGAATAATTTGCTTAGTTGATGTGTTTAAAAATATGGCAATACATGTAGTCATGGAGTGAGTCAGGCCTTAGGACATTTAGTGCTATAAAGTCCAAAGCAGCATGTGTGTCAGGCCTCTTAATTCCCAAATAGTGTCCATGCTGTGTAAAAAAGATCCTGGGTGTGCTGTAGAAATTGCATACCAACTCTCTCTGTAGCATGTAGAAATTATTTCAGTGAATTCTCATTTCTACATTCTCAGTTACACCTTGAGCCCCTACACTGCCTGAACACCACTGCACTGTCCTACAATCTGAAACAGCACTCCCAGCAAAACTCTCTTTCGCTGTAGTTCTGTTATATGTTATAAAGGAATTTATATCGCGCACTGCTACTCAGGAGTGTCCTGGCGCGGGGGGAACAGTAACATAGGAGGCAACAAGGGCTAGATGGATTGCTTAAACAAATGAGTTTTGAGATGCTTTTTAAAGGTGGATAGTTCCTTGGTGTGCCGCAGATCATCCGGCAGAGCATTCCACAAAGTGGCTGCCTTGACCGCAAAGGACTGACCCCCAAGGCGCGCTCTCTGAAATCTGGGGATCACCAACCGTCTTTGCGAACCAGAGCAGAGGGATCGACTGGGAGTGTAAAAGGCAAACCTGGAACTGATATAGGCAGGACCCAGCCCATGAAGTGCCTTGTGAGTCATGGTAAGAGCTTTAAAGTGCACTCGCTGAGCAACAGGCAACCAATGCAGGTTGCTTAGATGCTTGCGAACGCTCATACACCTCGGGATGTTAAATAAGAGCCTAACTGCATATAGTAGCCTAACTGTATATGTAGTAATCATTTTACGGAATTGCAAGGCATACTGTCATGTGTCTAAGATCACAGTGTGAGTCAGAATTCATTTCAGAAAAATGTAGCAGAATAATTTGCTTAGTTGATGTGTTTAAAAATATGGCAATACATGTAGTCATGGAGTGAGTCAGGCCTTAGGACATTTAGTGCTATAAAGTCCAAAGCAGCATGTGTGTCAGGCCTCTTAATTCCCAAATAGTGTCCATGCTGTGTAAAAAAGATCCTGGGTGTGCTGTAGAAATTGCATACCAACTCTCTCTGTAGCATGTAGAAATTATTTCAGTGAATTCTCATTTCTACATTCTCAGTTACACCTTGAGCCCCTACACTGCCTGAACACCACTGCACTGTCCTACAATCTGAAACAGCACTCCCAGCAAAACTCTCTTTCGCTGTAGTTCTGTTATATGTTATAAAGGAATTTATATCGCGCACTGCTACTCAGGAGTGTCCTGGCGCGGGGGGAACAATAACATAGGAGGCAACAAGGGCTAGATGGATTGCTTAAACAAATGAGTTTTGAGATGCTTTTTAAAGGTGGATAGTTCCTTGGTGTGCCGCAGATCATCCGGCAGAGCATTCCACAAAGTGGCTGCCTTGACCGCAAAGGACTGACCCCCAAGGCGCGCTCTCTGAAATCTGGGGATCACCAACCGTCTTTGCGAACCAGAGCAGAGGGATCGACTGGGAGTGTAAAAGGCAAACCTGGAACTGATATAGGCAGGACCCAGCCCATGAAGTGCCTTGTGAGTCATGGTAAGAGCTTTAAAGTGCACTCGCTGAGCAACAGGCAACCAATGCAGGTTGCTTAGATGCTTGCGAACGCTCATACACCTCGGGATGTTAAATAAGAGCCTAACTGCATATAGTAGCCTAACTGTATATGTAGTAATCATTTTACGGAATTGCAAGGCATACTGTCATGTGTCTAAGATCACAGTGTGAGTCAGAATTCATTTCAGAAAAATGTGGCAGAATAATACGTTTGTTTTACGTAAACATCGCAAAATACCTATAGGGCACAAAGATTATAGGATGAACTAGCTGCTTAGATTCACATTTTTTTTCAACTGCTGTGCCAGTTGAAGTAGTTATCCAATGTAAATACTTATGCTAGTGATATAGGGGCAGATGTATCAAGATACCATTTTGTGATTCTCAAATAGCGATTTTTAAGGAATCGCTATTTGAGAAGTGCAAAATGGTATGTATGTAGAAATGCGCTATTTTTTAGCGATTTATTAAAATTCCTTAATTGCGATTAGCAAATTGCTAATCGCAATTAAGGAATACTTTCCTATTCATTTCTATGGGCCAGGAGGCCCATAGGAATGAATGTGAAATCATTCTCAATTTGCGTTTAGCAATTTGCTAATCGCAAATTGAGAATAATTTCAAGGGTGCAGGGGTGTCTTAAGGACACCCTGCTGCACCCCTGAATTTGACATGTGTGCGCATATGGCGCACATACATGCCCTAAGGGCATGTATGAGCGCCATATGGCACCTTTAGAATTTTAAAAAAGTGCATTTTGAAAAGAATTTGCCAATTACCACCAACTACAAGTTGGTGGTAATTTGCGAATTCTTAGTCAAAAATCGCAACACTGAAATGCTTAATACATTTCAAATAAGAAATCGCAATTTGCCATTTCTTAAAAGCCTCGCAATATTAAGGAATCGCAAAATTTGCGATTCCTTAATATTGCGAGGCTTTTTGCATGATACATTCCAAATCCCGTTTTTTTGGTCGCAAACGCTGCTATTTTGCGAATCGCAGCGTTTGCGACAAAAAAAACGGATGATACATCTGCCCCATAGTTCCTATAATGTTATCGTAGGTTTTTTTTCTTTCTATGGGAAGGAGAAGTGTTGTTTCCTGTGGCTTATTATATAACATGTACGTTATACTGAACATATGGATATATGCATAGGTATATATTTCTAGTGCTAAATTCTGTGTTCCCCCATTGTTCCTCTCCTTTCTCTCACCCATTTCGACTATCCAGGATCTGAAAGGACAGTTAAGGTATTTGCATTTACCTGCTGAAAGGATCGAATATGGATGTTGCTCCAGAATAAAACCTGGTGTTCATTAAATTATTGTTTATTTTGATTTAGACCATGCACACCCTTGGTGGAAACTCCAATGGTGTGGGTGTTATTAGTTTTTAGGTTTCTCAATGAAAATGCAGTTTGTGTACGGAAAACCAAACATTTAAATGTTTGGGGGTGGCCATCAAAACAGACCAAGGCCATCCACTAAATATTTGTACCTTGAGGGAAAACACTGTGAATTAGGTTTTTCTTGCAGTGCAGAGGCGAACTCTAGTCCAATGGTCATCTCTAAATAGGATGAACTACCATCCATAAGGGTGACAGACATTAAGGGGCATATTAACAACAGAATGGCGAAGCTGTGGCTAATGCCACGCTCCACCATTCTGAAAATGCAGGGATGCACGGTATTCACAAGAATACGAGGCAACCCTGCTTTTCCCCGTGCACTGGCACTAAATCTAGCTGCCTCACACCAACGCAGGCACCCTTGCACCATAGTGCAAGGATGTCTGTGTTGCAGGAAATTATTGTGTATGTGCAGGAAGGTGTCCCTCCCTGCACATAAATATTCCAAGAAGGCGATTTGCAACTCCTATGTGTGCTGCATTGTGCAGCACACATAGAAGTTGCAAATCATATTTTTTTTTATAATTGTTTATGCACAGGAAGGGACACCTTCCTGCACATAAACAATAAATCATAGTGATGCTCTATTTCTATCTGTGCTGCACAATGCAGTACACATAGAAAAAGCAAAAACAAGGATAAATGAATAATTTTTCCTTGTTTTGCCGAGGTAAAACCAGGTTTTCCTTGGGCTTAATGGGTGTTACAGCGGAACGCCCACTGCAATACCAATTACCGCCCCTTTAACACTACAGGTGGCGTGAAAGGGAGCCTTATTTACAAGGCTATCAAGGAAATGGACCAACGCTCTTTCTTGTTTGGATTTGTAAATCAAGTATATCAAGGAAGAAAAGTGTTAACAATTGTTTCAAAGAAGTGTTGAATTGAGAACATGCACTTCTTGTAACATTGTTATTTATTCTGTACACTTTTTTAATGGTTCTGAAGTATTAAATACTGAAAATTTTCATATACACCCTCTTTGCATCCGTTTTCTATGTTTTGATCACACATTGTGACAGATTTATAGTGAATGATTAATTGTTGTTGCATTCTTGCACAATTGACCCAAATTCAGAGTGGTCACCAAATATCATTATCAGCTCAAAATTAACATAAATAGAAAATCCCTTGAAGGTACTTTTACCCTCCTATACTTATTTACAAGGCAACATTTAGCCACTTTAAATGGCTTAATGCCGCCTTGTCAAGAAGCTGACAGGTTTATCTCCACAGGAACATCATAAAAAGTGACGTTCCTGTGGCCACAGGAGATTGTAAATATGCCCCTAAGTCTCCCACCACTCTGACAGATAGCACTCCGACTGCCAGGTTCTAAAATTGTCTCTTTATGTTTAGAGTCAATCTAATCTTGACTAGGTTGATTTTTAACCCAATGGACATTTTTTGCAATTCCTGTAAAATTTTCAATGCACAAAAGACACAATTATCCTAAATCCCTAGTGTTATACATTTGTTTGGCATGGCCAGAAGGCATTACCAAGCTAATGGTTGAATTTCTTTAATATAGTTAGCCATATACTATTGCGAACTCATAGACGTTTTAAGGCATGAGCAAAGTGGGCTCTGGCAAGTGGGCTCTAGCCCAGGGCCCTAGCCTTTCAGGGGGCCCCTTGAGAGAGTCTTGCCCTGGTGATCGTGAATAATTCTTAAACAGATTATTGTCAATAGCTTTTGCCTTTCATTTATTTTTGATGTGGGTAATGTGTGAGAGTCTATTACAGAAATTTTTTAGAAAAATGTTGTGTTTATGTTTCATGTAACAAATGAAACAAACAAGGACCCCCTGAACCGTGAATAAAATGATTCCTAGGACAGGGAAATAATATATGTAAAGTAACAATCCCAGGCAATCAACATGATCAATAGTACATCGATAGCACAAAAAGTACAGAAAAATATGCAATATATAAAGAAAATAGGCAAAGGAATATATAACCCCAAAGTGCAAATGTATCCAATTTTTAATTGGTTTAAAATCAAATCACATAATTCATTACAATATTTCATTATAATACATAAAATTACTTTATATTGGACAATCATAAAATACTTAAAAGGAACAAGTGGCAGGTAAATCACAATTTTGTATCCGATGCGCGTTTCGGCGTACAACAAACGCCTTCTTCAGGAATAGCCACAGTATTCTAAGAAAAACATTTTAAAAAGATACATCAAATTAGCACCAATGCATCATTTCTATAAATAAAACACATCCTAAGTTGGTAATCAACCTTCAATAATTAATAAACAATTCTATTGGCCATATGCACTTCGGTGAGACAACACCTAAATTCTATCTAATATCATATATACAATAACACGTGTTTGAGTGCCTATCATTATAGCAAGAATGTAAAGCGAAGAAGTTGAGAACATGAGATTCAGCTCTAGTGAGGCAGTCACATATCACAATCCCTAACTCAATTCTATAATGAAAAAGTAACAATGCTAGCACTTTACCCTTCAAGGAAAGGGGAAAGGAAGGGGAAACAGAGAGGAAAAGAGGAAAAGGATACAATCCTAATGTTTCACAGGAAACACTTAGGGCTCATATGACTTGCACTATCACCTTAGAGAGTAGAGCCCGTAACGATATTCTTTATATTGAAAGAGCAGCCTTCAATGATCAGAAGAGGTCTGCAATCTATTCACATTGTTCTAAAAAAAAAATATATATATAAATTATTAATGATAGAACACAGTTAGAACTAAACTGTCAGGAATTAAGTAGGCCTGACGTTGTGAAAGGAAGCTGGTGTTTTATACCTGGATAACATGTAAACCACGGTATGTAACCTTTACAACGAAACTTTTACAACGACCTACCATTACAACGCAACTTTTACAACGCAAACTATTACAACGCAATGCTCTGGGGGGCGCTCTAGGATAGGGAATAGGTTAATTTACTATCCAATAACCTTCCCTACTATCCACGGGGACTGGAGTTGGAATAGTAAATTAAACTATTCACTATCCAGCACTCCAAAGCGCTATGCGTTGTAATGGTATGCGTGGTAAAAACCACGTTGTAAAGGTAGGCATTGTAAAAGTATGCGTTGTAACGTCATACATCCACAACCCACAGTTCTAAATATTCGTGTGGAAGGGCACTGAGTCATGGAAGTCTCGATACAGACGGTCAAAGCTCAGAATATCTATGAAGAACCGCACAATATGAGATAAATAACTTATTTTGCTAGGGTCCTAACAGTAGGATCTTCTAATTAGAAATAGACGTATTATATCTATACCTATAATTATCCGAGCGTGCTCATAAATTCGTACTTCGGTTAATCAATGAAATCCGGTCAGAACAACCGCAAGGAACAGCTAGCGTCTTCTTCTGCTTGATAGAATAATTTATCGGGGATATTCTTACCCTCTTAACCTGTTAAAATTGTAACAGGGAATTAGAGTGATTATCAGGCATACATGTAATACCTAAAGGGAAGAAAATAGTATTGCGTCTTATCTTTAACTAATCAATTACATGATATAGCTGCGAAGGTGTCAGTTTAGCTGGGGGTCGCGTAACTAGTCATTCAAAAGAATTTCTTATACATAAAGGGCGTCCGTAGGTGCTGTTCAACAAAGCCTAAAAGAATCGTAATAATGAATCATAAAAAATAGATTCAATCTTTAGGTAACAGCCAGCGTATATTATATTGACCTTTATGTATAAATATATATACATATATATATACCTGATATAGCTTTATGAACATTAGCACAATTAAAATCTTAAGTGATAAGAAGGCTGATAGTTCCGTAACTAAGTACTCCTAGCACGTGTTGTGCGGGAGAGACGCGTTGCCTGCAAGAGAGATATAAAGCGAGATTCAGACGTCTCATTCCTTCTCTGAAAAATGCCTCTAGAAGCAATATGAAACTCTTAGCAGAAATTAACTGAGTTACGAGGTACTGATGAAAAAAACAAACTGCCGGCGTTACGGGGCATCGATGAACAAACAGCACCCACTGACGCATATATATAGAGAAGGCACCGTAACGTAACCCAAGCGTGCCTTGTGACCTTAGTTAGCAGGTCATGTGACCTAGCTGATAGAAAACGACTAGAGCGTAACATACACTCTGGAGAACGCGAGCACTGTATACTTACGATCGACCTCTCTCGAGCATATAAGACAAATCTGTGAAATATGTAATAGGTCTAATAGCATCTGATTTCTATAGAAAACTTTAATGATTGATATTAATGAAGAAAGTTCTAAGTTGTTATCCAGATATGGAGAAACAATAATGAACACTGATGAAAGACTATAATAGTCAGATGTGAAAGGGGGAGGAAGGAAATATACTTATAGAATGCACCAGAAAAGGCCTTCCTATATGGCATAAATGTCTAGATACATATTATTATGATGGAAACAGTAAATGTAAAATAAACATTGATACTTGGAAGTGAACTAATATAATTGGAAACTAATGGAGTAATCAATACAGCATCTGAAACTACAGATGGTACAGAAAATTAACAAAGCTGTTATCTACATTAACCATAAATCCAATTAGAATTAGATCAGGGCATTTTCCCAAGGTATTTCGCTGTTAAGGCCTTTTCCAAAAGTGTTAAGTGAAAAAACGTGAGGTTTTTTGGATTTTTTCACTTAACACTTTTAATGTAGATAACAGCTCTGTTAATTTTCTGTTCTTTTTAAGTATTTTATGATTGTCCACTATAAAAGAATTTTATGTATTACAATGAAATAGTGTAATGAATTATGTGATTTGATTTTATACTAATTAAAAATTGGATACATTTGCACTTTGGGGTTATATATTCCTTTGCCTATTTTCTTTACATCTTGCATATTTTTCTGTACTTATTGTGCTATCTATGTATTATTGATCATGTTGATTGCCTAGGATTGTTACTTTACATATATGTTTCATGCAACATCCATAAAAAAAAATCAAAACAGTGCCTTACATATGAGAAATGGGAGGGGGTTCACAGAGATTATTTGCAATAATATTAGTGAGCGGCTGCTGTTTTACAATATTGAAATCACACATCACCATTCCTTAAAATTAGATGTAAACACATTTAGAATGTGGCCCAGTGTGTCTGTGCACTGGCAGTGAACTGCCCAAAGAGGGTAGGGAAGAGTTGAAACTGGATCATAAATTCAAATTTGTTCCAAACAAGGGCCCCAAAATATATTTGACCCATGGCCCCTGTCCCTATGTGCACCGGAGAGAAAATGTATGGGTCTGCTTTGGTTTAAAAAAGACTGTTAAATGTTCTAGGGCGTTTTCCTGTTTTGTCTATTTATCATTCTGTCACTCCTTAGCAGAATAATTGTGGTTTGTTTGGCTTCACCCCGTGTAAAAATAAAACAACCTTGATCTTTTACAATCTTTTAAATGTATTCCATTTTAAATGATGGGAGGGCTGAGCTATTAGGCCAGTGATGCAATACAATAAGGATAGCTGATTACAGATTTCATAAATTGAGTTCATGTGTAGGAATTTGCAGTGTAAAACAAGTTAGATATTATGAAGGGAAATTAAGCAGAGAAATGTATCCAGAAAAAGTTTTAAGATTCAAGAACTAGAAAAGCTATATACTGGAAATATTATAGGAACTAGGTTTCATAGCACCTTCCTGGCAAAATAGCGGGAACTAGGCTTGAAGATTAAACCAATGAACAGCTGCCTGTGTGAAATGGAAAGTTAGACTGGATGAGGGACCATGTCTTACTCTTGGATAAACCAGCATATGAGGAAGAGTTCCATGTTTTGGAGCGAAGTCACACACATCTGTGTGAACATAATGATGGGTTAACATGCAGTACAATATTATGAATGGAAATGTAGTTTAGTACACTAATGACAGAGACACATTGCACCTATAGGCACAGTGTTTTGTTTCATATTCAGTTTGGGGTAACAATGTAAGAGCTAGTTTCTTTAAATGTTGTGAATCTGTGCTATGAGTAATACTCCTCAAAGCAGCATCAGTTGAACTTTAGACACATCTCTGAACTAGGCACATGGGACAGATTTGTTTGCTGTTTATTTGTAAAGCAATGTTAAAGGAGACATCCTTTGCCTTGGTACATGCAGATATATTTCTGCTAATCCTATCACTTACTTAATAGTAGAAGCTCTTTTGTTATGATGCCGGCATACAAATGCAAATGGTATTTGTCTCCGTCAGCATTTGTGGCTATGGTGCTCGCTATATGAGGTATGGCGCTTTTACTTTTGGGACTCCCAGGAGCAGTTGCCCACAGCCCTTGATTATCCTGATTTTGTGTAATCCAAATCCTAACAACAAAAAGGGTTAATATCTTCAGCGCAACAATCAGGCAGGACTGACATTGACATAGAGCAGCCAAACCCAATTTAACTTCTGTCAGTGTCTTAGTGTGCTCTGTTTCAAGATGTCCAGTCTGGGCTATGTGCCAAGCAGAGCATCATGTAAAAATTTTCAATCTTACTTTCTTGACGCTACGCTTTGGGCAGCCCCGCAAGAGTCAAAAAGTTTAGCGGTACAATGGATAAAATCTTTAAAAAGAATTACCAAACAAATTTTATAAACTGGACTATGAGCAGTCTTATTATTTGTGCACATGACAACAAATGAAAGATTGTTTATCCAAGATTGGCAGTGGTATTGCTGACCTACACTTCACACTCTTATGATTTTCTCACGGCAATAAGGACATCACCAGGCCAGATTGTAAATTCAAAGCAAACAAGCTAACTATATTTGAACAGTCTGACAATGAAACCAGCTATTGAACTAGATATTGCCTCAGAACATTGCAACATGATATCAAACATGGTAGAAGATATGGCAGAATGCCCGTTCTGGTCTTTACATTAGTACCAGGTACTTTCACCATTTTTAACGATGTTCTGAGATTTAGGGGATTTACACTTGGAAACATTGTTTCAACAGGTCATTTACATTAGAATATTAAACACTTACTACTGAGAAATTTGAATGGAACACTTTGAATCCCATCAATGCTAATTCAGCATACCATACTTCCATGATGAATGTATTGAGTACCACTAAATTGGGTGTTAGAAATGGGGTCTCTAGTAGGCAGAGGTGTGCTCCCTGCCCTGGTAAAGACCACTACTCTAGTCAGGGTAAGTCAGTAGCACAACCTAAATTAACCTGTGTTCACCCTCCGGTAGCTTGGCAAAAGCAGTCAGGCATAACTTAAGACGCAATGTGTAAAGTATTTTTGCAACAAATTAATTGCAGTAACACAGTGAAAACACCAAAAAAAGACTCCATACCCATTTAGAAAAATAACGGATATTTATCTGATTAAAGTAAGACCAAAATGACAAAAATCCAATAATACTTGTTACCTCTTTTTCTTGCCCTCCAACGTTTTCAGTTTTCCAGCCGTTGCTGACCTCTGCAGCTCCTCCCCCTCCAGTGCACCGTTTTCCAACCTCCCAGCTGTCCAGCCCTTCCCACTCACACTACTTAATGGCAGTCACCTCGCAGTGGGCAAGGCAAAGTCAAGCCCGTCTGCATCCGTCCGTGACCCGAACACACCCAGTGCCAGGGACCCTGGTCCTCTGACCTACTACCGCTATGATGCCAGCATCCTCCACAATCTCAACCCTGGATGCAACAACAACTGCCAGCTCTTGACATCGACCAATGCCCACGACCCGCACTCTTGCCTTCACTGCTGCCTCACTTTCACCCACCTCAGTACCCCACCTCCCTCACCCAACCTACCGACCTTCACTGCACCCAAGCCGCTTAAGTGCATCCTCCTCAATGTATGGTCCCTCCACAAACATACCGACATTGCTGTACGGATAGAGACCTGGACGAGCTCTAGCTCAGCTCCAGACATTGCTACTGCCATCCCCTATGGCTACAATATCATCCGCAAGGACCATCCCATCCAGCAAGGGAGAGGCATCACCATCATCCACAAAAGCTCTTTCTGCCTCACCACCCACTCAGATGAACTAATGACCCACATGGAACACCTCCTCTTCCAGATCCAGACCAACCCGAAAACCATCCTCCGCGGCACCCTCGTCTACAGACCACCTGCTCCCCGTGCCTCGTTCACCGACATCATTATCAACCTCATCGCACCCTAGGTCCTCACGTCCACCAACTACATCCTACTCTGAGATTTCATCTTCCACCCGGACAACCAAAATGATCTCAACACCTCCTCCCTCCTCGAAAAAATCACCAACGTGGGACTTAAACAGCTAGTTACCTCTCTCATGCACACAGCAGGACACACATTCGACCCTGTCTTCACAGCAGGAAACAGCATCTCCTACAGCTACAGCACCAAACTCCCCTCAACAGACCACCACTGCTTCCACTTCTCTTTCAACAATCCCACTGTACACCAGCGCACCCACCATTTACCCCGCAGAAGCTGGAACAGAGTCACAGAAGATCAACTCACTACCTTCCCCAAAAACATATCACCACTGACATCCTCAGACGTCAACACCTTAGCATGCAACCTCCACCAATGAATCACAAAGTGCTCTGACACCCCTGCCCCCTCAAGAAATCCACTGGGTAACATGACAAAAAAGCACGCTGGTTCACGCAGTGCTTCAAGAGTCCAGACGCACCTGTAGAAGGCTTAAGAAGACATGGAGGAACAACCAAACCCCAGAAGCCCACGCCGTCTGCAAAACAGCCACGACCGCACACCACCACCTCATTAAAACCACAAGGAAGTAGGCCCTCCAAGACAGAATCACCAACAATGTCCACAGTAGCAAAGAACTATTCAGCATCATCAAGGAATTTGCCAAACCCAACAGCAAGGCAACAGATGTCTCACCCTCACCAAGACCTCTGCAACAGATTTCTACCACAAGATCAAGACTATCTATAACAATTTCAACACCCAGGGCAACCCCACCACGCAGCAACCACCACAACCAACTTTGACCCCCGACCGACTCTGCAGATCTGGTCCACACTCACCATGAACAACATCATAACAACCATCCACTCCAGAGCACTTTCGGAACCCTGCCTGCACAGCATCTTCCACCTCCACTATCGCACCCGGGCTATGCCGAACCATCAACTGCTCCCATGAGACTGCCACCTTCCCGGACAACTGGAAACCTGTCATAATCAAGCCCCTCCTGAAGAAACCATCTGTGGACCCGAAGGAACTCAAGAACTTCAAGCCCATCTCGCTGCTCCCCTTCACAGCCAAAGTCATCGTAAAATCAACCAATGCCCAGCTTGCCGACTTTATTGAAACCAACCACGTCCTGGACAGCTCCCAATCCAGATACCGAAGCAATCAAAGCACTGAGACTGCCCTCCTCGCTGTCACTCACAACATCCGCTCCCTCCCTGACCAGGGCGAAACAACAAACCTCGTCCTACTGGGCCTCTTGGTGGCCTTCGACACCGTCTCCCACAGAACACTAGTCACAAGACTTCATGACGCTGTAAACCAAGGCATGGCCCTCAACTCGATCAACTCCTTTCTCACTGGCAGAACACAACGGGCTAGACTCCCACCATACCTCGTGAAACCAACAAAGAACCAGTTGGTACCCCAGGGCTCCTACCTGAGCCCCACCTTCTTCAATGCGTATATGGCCCTCTTCACAGCCATCATCAGGAACCACAGGCTCAACACCCAGCTAATTCTCTCCCTCACCAAAGAGCCCACTGTCATCAGGAACAATTTCCACGAAGGAATGAAAGCCATTGCTGCGTGGATGAAGGACATCTGTCCGAAGCTCAACTCAGACAATACAGAAGTCCTTATCCTGGGATCCTCCCCCTCTGCTTGGAATGACTCCTGGTGGACCTCTGCTCTGGGAAGTCCCATAAACCCTTGACGAAACCTTGGTATTGTATGGGACTCCTCACTCACAATGGACCACCAGATAAACACTGTCTCCTTGGCCTGCTTCAACACACTTCGCCTGCTTTGAAAGAACTTCCGTTAGATCTCCACCGAATCCAGGAAGATAGCCAACCATGTCCTCATGAGCAGCAGACGCAACTACACTCTATTCAAGTGTCTCCCAGAAACTCCTCTGAGAATGTTCAGAATGCCACAGCAAGACAACATGCCCCGTGGCAGCCACATCACTCAACACCACTGCAACCTCCACTGACTCCCAGTCTACAGAAGAACAAACTCCTCACTCATTCATACAAGGCCCTTAACAATGCCAAACATGCATACCTGAATCACCGCCTCATATTTCAAGTACCCAACAGACACCTCAACTTCGGGCAGCTTTCCACGGCTACCATCCCAAGAACCCACAAGATCAGAACCAGAGGAATGTCCTTCTCCTACCTCGCCTCCAAAAACATGGAACACCATGCCCATCAACCTCAGGAAATAACCCTCACTGACGCAGTTAAGGAATGACTTCAAGACTTGGCTCTTTGAATGAATTCAGCACTTATTATAATCTCCGGCACCCCCCGCCCACAGGGCCTTAAGACCCTCATGAGTGAGTAGCCACATTTTACAAGCCTTGATTGAAGCAGCAGGAATTAACAGCAGAGCAAGTTGTAAAGTGGCAGTCTCTCCTGATAGCACAGCACACAGCAAGCAGTGACCAACACAACAAGTTAGCAAAGTGACAGTCCCTTCTGGAAGCACAGCTTCTCTTCTTGGCAGAGTCTCCTCCAGACCAAAATGTGAGCTGATTTGGGGGTGTCAGGGTTCTAGTACTTATACCCAAATGTGCCATTGAAATGAGAGAGACAAAAGGGGGTGGTGATGGACGGAGCATCTGAACCAATCAAACACTCACACCCAGTCAAAAGATCAGGGTTTGATCCATCACCGTTCTTTAGCCCACTCTGCCACCCTAGTTCAGAAATGGCTATATGCAAATCAGTCTGACCCTGTGCCTCATGGGAATAGTCCAGCCCGAACTGCCAAGCCATGCCTTCCCTGGACCGGACACAAGCTTCCGAGGACCGGTTTCTGGCATTCCAGCCGTCTTCAGCCCGGCTTGCTTGAATCCAGTGGCAAAGCTCAGCCGGGCTGAAGACGGCTGGAATGCCAGAAACCGGTCCTCGGAAGCTTGTTTCCGGTCCAGGGAAGGCATGGCTTGGCAGTTCGGGATGGACTGTTCCCATGAGGCACAGGGTCAGACTGATTTGCATATAGCCATGTCTGAACTGGGGTGGCAGAGTGGGCTAAAGAACAGTGATGGATAAAACCCAGATCTTTTGACTGGGTGTGAGTGCTTGATTGGTTCAGATGCTCCGTCCATCACCTCCCCCTTTTGTACCGCTTTGGCTGCCATAAGTGTGGCAGGGTATGCTCAGACGTGAGTCTCTTGCTCACTTTGCCACTGGATTCAAGCAAGAACGGGCTGAAGATGGCTGGAATGCCGGAAACCGGTCCTCGGAAGCTTGTTTCCGTTCCAGGGAAGGCATGGCTTGGCAGTTCGGGATGGACTGTTCCCATGAGGCACAGGGTCAGACTGATTTGCATATAGTCATGTCTGAACTGGGGTGGCAGAGTGGGCTAAAGAACGGTGATGGATCAAACCCAGATCTTTTGACTGGGTGTGAGTGCTTGATTGGTTCAGATGCTCTGTCCATCACCACCCCCTTTGTACCTCTTTGGCCGCCATAAGTGTGGCAGGGTATGCTCAGACGTGAGTCCCTTGCTCACTTTGCCTCTGGATTCAAGCAAGCCGGGCTGAAGACGGCTGGAATGCCAGAAACCGGTCCACGGAAGCTTGTTTCGGGTCCAGGGAAGGCGTGGCTTGGCAGTTCGGGATGGACTGTTCCCATGAGGCACAGGGTCAGACTGATTTTCATATAGCCATGTCTGAACTGGGGTGGCAGAGTGGGATAAAGAACGGTGATGGATCAAACCCAGATCTTTTGACTGGGTGTGAGTGCTTGATTGGTTCAGATGCTCCGTCCATCACCACCCCCTTTTGTACCGCTTTGACCGCCATATGTGTTGCAGGGTATGCTCAGACGTGAGTCCCTTTCTCACTTTGCCCCTGGATTCAAGCAAGCCGGGCTGAAGACGGCTGGAATGCCAGAAACCGGTCCTCGGAAGCTTGTTTCCAGTCCAGGGAAGGCATGGCTTGGCAGTTCAGGATGGACTGTTCCCATGAGGCACAGGGTCAGACTGATTTGCATATAGCCATGTCTGAACTGGGGTGGCAGAGTGGGCTAAAGAACGGTGATGGATCAAACCCAGATCTTTTGACTGGGTGTGAGTGCTTGATTGGTTCAGATGCTCCGTCCATCACCACCCCCTTTTGTACCGCTTTGACCGCCATAAGTGTGGCAGGGTGTGCTCAGACGTGAGTCCCTTGCTCACTTTGCCACTGGATTCAAGCAAGCCGGGCTGAAGACGGCTGGAATGCCAGAAACCGGTCCTTGGAATCTTGTTTCCGGTCCAGGGAAGGCATGGCTTGGCAGTTCGGGATGGACTGTTCCCATGGGCACAGGGTCAGACTGATTTGCATATAGCCATGTCTGAACTAGGGTGGCAGAGTGGGCTAAAGAACAGTGATGGATCAAACCCAGATCTTTTGACTGGGTGTGAGTGCTTGATTGGGTCAGATGCTCCGTCCATCACCACCCCCTTTTGTACCGCATTGAAATGAGGGAGACATCAAAGAGGCCCTTAAACCTGACAAGGTACCTGCTCTTTCTTCCCTGGCACCAGACGCACTACAGATGAGTACGCAGCTCTTTGTGTGGCGACAGACACAGCCCTATTCATGTGATAGAGTCTGCTCCTCCCTCCCAATCTACCTCAAGAAGGCCCATCAGCCTGGTGACGGGCAATCCGTATGCAGACGTCACACCCCAGTTCCCTTTATGTGACTGTCTAGAGGGAATGCGCAAAGCCGAGCTGCCACCCTAACTCAGACATGTATTCAGAGACAGGAAGAGGCACAGGATGGTTGAAGTACAAAAATGTCAACTTTCTATATGTCGCACAACAACACACATGCCAATACTGATAACAGTTATTCTTGACTCCGCATGATAACACATGACAGTGACACTTGATGTGACCATTAGTTTTCATTTTATTTATTTTTATTTCAATTTTTGCATAGGTTTTTTTCTCTAATTAACCATCAGTTTTCAAAACAGAAAATCATCATACAAAAATCCACAGAGGAACACAACAATGTAGTGAATCAAATTACAAATTACTCAACAATACAAAATACATTGTTAGACACAACATTGACAACAAATTTGACACCACAAAAAACAAATAAGATAAGCTCTAGTTCTGTAATTGGTAATCCAGTTTCTCATTTATGAAACAGGATAAAATCAAACTGAGCCCTGTAGGTTAACGTTTGACTGCTTGCAAAAAAAAATCCTTTTGCCAGGGCAAAACCA
Organism: Lissotriton helveticus; assembly: GCF_964261635.1. Classification (NCBI taxonomy): domain Eukaryota; kingdom Metazoa; phylum Chordata; class Amphibia; order Caudata; family Salamandridae; genus Lissotriton; species Lissotriton helveticus. The sequence goes on from NC_136069.1 coordinate 858,337,241, forward strand.
AACAGTGAACTATTGTGGCTCACAAAAATCCTTTCTAAATACATATTTTTAAACAAATTTGGCGTCTTGAGCCAACATAGTAAACTTTTCTGTAGCACTCTTGTTTGGTGAAACCCAGTCAACACTGGACGTGTTTCGAACCTAATGATATGTTTTAACGGGGTCCTCAGGACACAGAATTCATAGGGAGCTGAAAAATTACACTGATATTAACACTCATATCTGAACATTTATACAATCACGCTTATTCTACACCATGCACACCTGAGTTACCTCTTTTTTTTAAATCAGAAGAACTCTTCTGTTATTTTCTCCTTGACCTGACTCAGCCTCGATAATATTTGTGTTCCAACACTAAAAAGAGGAACAAGCAAAACAAGGATCAAGTCTGTACTACATGGAACAACTAGGATTTTCCAAGCATGAGACAAATTGTTCAGTCTACAACCATGAGAGAGAGAAGCACTCACTTCGTTCAAGAGACGCGCTTGCACCCCGTAAAGTCTGTTATTCCATAGGTGCATATGCGAGTCCACTGTGATTTCTTTTTATCTAAAAACAGGAAGAAACGTGGAGTTCAACATTCAATGGTTCAAGGGATTTAGCTGTTAACGGGCCAAATGCAATATTTTATTTATTTATTTATTTAATGTGATTTTATATAGCGCGAACATTACCCAAAGGTGTCAGAGCGCTTTACTTAAGAACCAGTTGCGATACATAATGACTTAGGATTTCATGAGTTTCATAAAAGATACAAACCGAAAAAATTGCAAATGTACAAGTTGTAAAGTCTCACAAGGAAGAGATACAAACAGAAAAAATTGCAAATGTACAAGTTGTAAAGTCACTCAAGGAAGAGATACAAATGGATAAACGCTAAGAGTCACATATGAATGGTAGAGAGTACAAAGGTCTACTACATATACTACTGGTTAGAGTTGTCTCTATATACATATATATTCAAGTAGTAGATTTTCCCAGGTCAAGACCCAAAAAACCAGGAGAGCAGAGTTCCATTAAGTGAGGTCGGAGGGGGGACGCAGTCACAGCACCAAGGGAGGGCAGTAGAATGTCTGCTGTTTCGCAAGATGGTGGACCAAGGACAAGAGCGACAACACGAGACGGTCCCAAAATGGCGGGGCGCACATGTGTTTCCAGTCCAAAAGTTACGAGTGCCAATTCCAAAGAAAACCAGGGAGCCAAACCAACGGAGGAAGAACAAGAAGAGGAAAGAAGCCAGACACACAAAAGGGGGGTAGGCGGTCTCCGAAGAACAGCCGTGCTGACCATGTGCACAGGTCCCGGGCAGCGGTGGCAACAGTGTCCAATCCATTCCCCAGGTTGGAGGGAGATCAACACAGGCTCCAGGGCAGCAGTCTAGAGAACAGGATGCCCCAGAGTCTGAGCCAGAGGGGGCACCTCACTGGCAGGGATGGAAACAGACAAGCTCAGAAAATCCTGGAGAGCAGCGCCACAGTTCCCACCCCCGCTAAAGCCTCCAGCGAGGCAGGTGGGCCAGCGGTAGCGAAAAGCATCGGCCGTAGAATGAGGAGGGTTAGGAGGAGAAAGCCCCAGCCCGGCTCATCCGCGGCCATCCAGAGAAAGCACAGAGGCATCGGCAACGTCGCGACAGGACCCGCCGAACGCCCGTCACCAGGTGAACCCAGAGAAGAGTCGGGGAGGAGGAAGACAGGCAGCAGTAATGAGAGGGGAATTGTGCCCGGTGCCCGGCTGGGCAGGTGTCGGCCATGGCGATACACCGAAGGTCAGTCTCCCCCACAGCTTACCGGGCGGCTCCACAGGGCAACAGCCATGCCTGCTCAGACTCCACAGGCTTCACAGGCAGTTCTTGAAAGAAACTCTTAGAACATGGAGAATTATTTTCCACCAGCTGCAAGTCATGTGTGTGCCACTGCTAGTGCCCCCACTCACCGTCTTGTCTCGCAGTGCGTGACAGCAGACAGTGGAGAGAGACCTCAGACATCCAGCGCATCGCTCACCCCTCGAGAAGCACATCGTCAGACGTTTCATGGGTGCCTGCATGTATCTACTGAATTTTCTTTTGACTTGAGAGGGAGACACAGAATTACACTCTCAGCGGTTCTAAAAGTCAATGCTGTTCACGAGTAAAACACTGTGTTGAAAGATGTTCCACACATACCTTACTGAGGAATCGGCATCACACGGGGCACACAAGACGATGGCTTCTTGTACTTGTGAAATGCTGATGTCTGACCGGTAGATTTTAAGCATGAACCTCCGGTGTCTCAAGGCCATACGTACGTAATTGTGCAAGATACCAGGATTTCTGGGAGATGTAGTCACATTGTGGCAATTGTCAAAATCATCTTTAATAAAAGGGGGTTGTGTTTTTATGATAGTTGTTATTAGTAGAATGAGCGGATCATCTATCACACTGTAGGAGTTTGGATTGGTATTTTCGGCTAGCCCATCGTGTTTTTACAAAACATGTAGTTCGGAAATTTCTTTTGATCCATCGGCTATGTGTTAAAATATAACATCATCATGGTCTGTCTGCCTAACCTCCAAGGGACATCTGGGAGATGTGGTCACGTTGTTGAAAAGGCCGAAAACATTGTTAAAGAATTTCAAGGTTTTCAGCTTTTCGTCACAGTTTTGAGTTTTAACTCAAAATTGGCCCGTCATAGTATTACAAATTGTAAAGTTCTGACGTTTCATTTAGTCCGTTGACTGCTGTGTTGAATTTAACAATTAACATGGCCTCTCTCTGAGTTAATCGTCTATCCAGGCCTCCTCCACTGGGGTTTATTTCAACTCTTGATGTTCCAATCCGCCGTAGCTCATTCTCTGCATGATTTTAGCCAATCCAATGGCTAACTAATGGGGCAGTGAGTATCTTTTTGCAAATTCTTTATTTATGTTATGTTATCTGCTGTCTCTCTTCTTGGTTTGTTTTCCCAATGTACAATTTTGTGCAAGGGCACAGTATTCCATATACCACCTTTTTTGTTTTGCAGTTGGAAAAAGAATCATGTTTTCAATTAATATTGGTGTATGTGAACAATGATCCTTCAATGGTTAGATTGCAGCATACACATGTGCTACACCTATGACGGCCAACAATGGGAGGTAGATGCGATTGTTCTCATAAGGTATTTTTTATCCATGTCTTGGGTAATGTTGCACGTATCACCTGGTTGCCAATACTACTTTCTTTTTTTTAGTGCAAAAAGAGGTTTGGTAAATGATAAGTTGATGACTTTATTCAGTTTATTTGTCCAACGACAAAATCTAGTCACACAAGCAAGAAGCTCAATTTTGGGTTGCTCTTTTTTGTGTAGAAGTTCTTCACATGGTGTCCATCACACTCTCTTCATGGCATGTTTCAAACGTGTTTTAGGATACCGTCTTAATTTTTCAATCAGATTTGTTGCATGAAAGGTGTAGTCCGTTTTATATGAATAATTCCATTTAATCTATAAAAATGATCGAAATAGTAAATTTGTTGTGGAGACTTCGTGGATTGTGGTTTAGTATAGTGCAATGCTTTTTTCCTGTCTGTAGGTTTTATGTGGAGTGTGGTCATTAATATGCCTTCGGAGGCATAAATCTCAACGTCCAGAAATGTAATTCTCCAGGGATTGTGATTTAAACTGAATTTTATATCTGCCGTTCTTTCGTTCAGCCAACCGTGAAATTCAATATGGTTGTCAACTTGACCTGACCATATTAGAAATATATTGGGTATATACTGGACCCAATTTGAGATATATTGGTGGAAGGGATTGTTACTGTATATATAGTTCTCCTCACATTTGGCATGAACAATACTGCTAGCTCTGGCACAAAATGACAACCCATTGCAGTCCCTTTGGTCTGAAAATAAAACTCATCTCCAAATTTGAAATAGTTTGTTTGAAGTGCAAAGCTTGCTAACTACATGATAAATTGAGTAGGAACACTTTCTGGTTTTGGCCTTGTGTCTAGGAAAGTTTCAATGGCCCATCTTCTTGGGGGATGTGGGTGTACAATGACACTAAATCCAGTGTGACCAATATGGGGGGGCATGGCCAAGCCAGCCAAGATGGCGTACGCACTTCCTTAGTGCTCTGTTCAGCTGCCCACGTAACATCGATAAAACCCTGCCTAAAACTGACTAATCACTAGCGGGAAGAGCCTTGGCGAATGCGGTTACCTGCTGGGCTTCGGCAGAACCTTCACATATGATCAACCGGACATAAATATTGCAAAACGGCCCCAGCCCGAATATTCCCAGCCCTAAAATGGCGGCGCCCAGTGCGATACTCTATGACCGAGCGGTAGCCCGCAGAAGCCTCCTGCACCCACAGCGGGGACGCCCGCGATGCCAATGGTAGCCGGCGGTACCCCAATGAGACCGGTGAGGGGGACAGCATAAAAGCAGACATCGGGACTCAGCTTGCACCTGGAGCCGGAGACGCGCAAAATGGCGGCGCCCATCGGCCGATGACACGAAACCGGACTGTAGCCCGTGCCAAGTCTTGAGCCCTTTACGAGAGAAGCCGTGCTGTGGGTGAGAATTCATCGCGCCCCGAGTGGGGCCCGGAGGTGCGGTTACCCAACAACGGACATCGGAGATCAGGGCCCACCTTCCGCTGGAGGTGTAGACACAACATGGCGGCGCACATCGGCTGCGCGTGGTGAGGCCTGGGGAGCGGGGAAGGAAGTGAGACCCCCCAACCAGCCAACATCTACGGTGAGTGCCCCTGGAGAGCTGCTGGGACATTGAAATGCCTGCGTGAGTGGAGGGGGAGGGTATGTGACCGGCGACCCTGACCCCCCCTCTGCGGCAAAAGGCGCTAGGAATTGAGGCGGCAGGTCCCGGGGGTAAACACAGAGTGACACTCGTTGGGGAACAGAAACGGAGGGCCGGGGAGGGTGCAGGATCCCCCATCCTGAGGTGGAGCACACCCCAGCAACCCCTATGCTCAGGACCATGCAAAGCTGCGCCCAGTATACCCACAGGAGGCAAGACACCCGAGGTACAACAGAGGCCTGAGAATCATACGAGCCGCCTAGTCAGGGGGAGTGCGACCCCCCCTCGGGATTTTGTACATTGGACCAGCAATGTGGTACCAATTCGCAACTTGACACCGGAGGACAACAGTGGGCACTCACCAGGGGGAACCAGAGGGCCATACAGAAAAGTGACTGGGCGGAGACCGGGGTGTGCGGATGAGACTCTTACCTAAGGCAACAGGGAGTAAGAGCAAACAGCACTCGCAGGAAATCGATAGCCCTGGAGTACGCCTCTGAGTATAGCGACGTGACCTGGGAATATTCAGCAGGGCCGCAAAAATGACACGGCAGATGAGCGAGAGGTGCACATGATCCACCAGACCTGACAAAGTGGCGGTGCATGTTGGCTGACCCCGGAGGTAGCGAAGCGGCCCAGAGGCCTGACCATGCAGGGCGAGCCCACTGAAGGCCCTGACCGGCAGAGATAACAGATGGGCACGCACCTCCCATTCAGAGGGGACCGACAAGCAACAATAGACCCCGCCGCAGGGTGCAAGGTTTGCACAAAGGCAGCGGGCACGAGAGGGCCCCCGCAGACTCCTCGGCCTCCCTTCTCACCGCGGGACCCCAGGGGATGCGGAGGTTCCGGGTCGCACCCCGACACTGATGCCAGCGGGTGCTACCGGCTACATGATCATCGGCGGAGTCCCACATATCACACAGGATCGGGAGCCGCGCTCGGCGGAGAGAAAAGAGACGGACCGTGCCCCCACGGGCAAGTCCTTCATGGCCAGCACATACGGCGTGCGCCATAGGGATCCCTTACCTCACCAAAGTGGACATGGGGAGACCACAACGTAAATTGACCACGACGCCGGTGCAGGCACCCAGGAAGCAGCCCTCCCCAGGACCGTCAGGGAGACAGCAGAACGGGGAACCACCGCAAGCGGAGAATATGTCAACAAAACTGGACAAATTATTAGCAGCTATTGAACACTCCCGGATGTCTATCGAAAACAAATTTGGTGAGCTGGCCACGGACCTCAACCTCCTGATAGACGATCACAGAAAATTGGCTGAAAAGGTGCACCAAGGGGAAAAAGTGTACCATGAAATGGGGCCACAGATACAGACACACCAGGAGGCCATCAAGGAGCTACAGACCAAAATGAATTACCTGGAGCGCAAGACAGACGATTTGGAGGTACGGTCTCGCCGGAGCAACATACGAATCCTGAACTTGCCGAAAGGAGTGGAGGGGACGGACCCCATACAATACATAGAAACGTGGATAAAGACATTCAACCAAGCCCAAGACCTATCGCCATTCTTTTCTGTAGAGAGGGCGCACAGGGTCCCAGCCCGTAAACCGCCTGCGGGCTCACCGACTAGGCCGTTCTTGCTCAAACTGCTGTATTATCAAGACCGGGATGCGGTACTGCGAGCGGCCAGGCAAGCGAGAACACTCAGAGTTGAGGACAAGCACGTCATGCTGTTCCCGGACTATTCCCAGGCAGTACAACATCAACGGGCCACATTCCTCGCGGTGAAACAAACCCCGCGCCAAAACAAAGTGCAGTACGCACTCCTCTTCCCGGCCCGTCTTAAGATTATCCACGGAGGATCTACACACTTTTTCACGGACCCAGCAGACACGAGATATTGGTTGGAACAACATAATGATGAACTACCGGAACGCAGACCCACGCCTCATAATAGACTCCCCGACAAAAGAAGACGGCACACTAAACGGATCACCCTCACGCAACTGGGTCGACCGTCGGTCCCCGGCATCAGGAACTCCACAGATCTAGAACAAATAATAGCGGATCGCAGAAGGGCCTTGCAGGCGGCGGCGGGTGCCCGACCCAAGAGAAACAGTTCGGAGGGGGAACATGGCCCACATCTCTTCACATCAGAAGAAGAGGAACTCAGCGACACTCGCACTTCTAGAGAAGGCTCAGTCACACCACCAATGGTGACCCCGCAAATGGCTGATACGCTAATATGAGATATACCAGGAATGCGACATGGCAAGATCAAGACACCCCATGAAGAAGGACATACCCAAGCCACCATGAACCAGAGATGTAAGGTAATGACAGGAGCGGGCACACACACAGATACATTATGACGTGGGTAGCCAGGGCGCTAACCACCAGTGGCAACGTTAAAACACCCCCTGCACGAAACGGACTAGAGACAGTACGAGATGTACAGTTTGGACTTATTGTGCCAAGCAATAGGCCCCTTATGTTGGGACTGTTTCCCTGAAGTTGTGTTTAAGTTCCCCCTTTCCCATCACCTTCCCGATACTCATGTGGGAGTGAACAACTGGAACATTCTTAGTTATATGAAGGGTGGTTGCGCGGGTGGAGGAGATATCACCTGTATGGAGGGACAGAATCGAAAAGTAACTCACACAAGTAACTACAAATATGACGAAAACCCCTAACACAGACGTTACATTTATTACACTTAATGTGAGGGGACTCCATACAGCCAGTAAACGCTACTCGGTATATGCATATTTAAAGAGGCAGCAGGCACACAGCCCTTTTACAAGAGGCCCATCTAACAACACTGGAGGCGGAACGATTGCAGCGGAAGTGGAGAGGCACCATCTGTGCCACTGGGTACTCAGCGTTTGCCAGGGGGACATTAATTTGGATCAAACCAGGCACCCTTTTCAGAGAACAAGCGAGGGTGGTAGACAAGGAGGGGCGGTATGTGCTAATAGAGGGATTACTGGATGGGCAACCGATCCTAATAGGCAGTATATATGCCCCTAATGTAGAACAAGATGTGTTCTGGAACCACCTCACAAAATCACTAGCTCAGTATACACACACCCCCTGGATATTGGGTGGAGATTACAATTGTGTGTTAGACAGTGGTCTGGACCGTTCCCACCCCCCACCAGCATGTTCACCAATCCACAGGCAAACTGAACTTTTCAATATATGGGTAAAACACTGGGCATTGGTAGATGCATGGAGGGCACCCCACCCCATCACCAAACTGTACTCATTCCATTCCATACCTCATAATCTACGGGTGCGCCTTGATAGATTCCTATGCTCAGCACCTTTATACCCCAAAGTACAACACACAGACTACCTAGGAAGGGTGCTCTCAGACCACGACGCCCACTCGCTAACCCTCAGGTGGAGACCGCTGCACCCCCAAGTACCCACATGGAAACTGCCACGAGAATGCATCACGGACCAGACCTTTACACATGACCACGGGAAACATTTACAGGAACACTTCACAGTGAATGCGGGTACAGCGACTTAGCGACTCCTAGAGTGGGATGCACACAAGGTAGTGGCGAGGGGTCACTGTATACAGCAAGTAGTGGGTGTACGCAACACACTAGAGACAGCACTACAAGACTCAGAAAACACCTTAGCGACCCTGTTGAAAAAAGAGGACCATGGAGAAGCCACCCCGGCACAAGTAGCCGAAGCCAAAACAAGATACGTGGAAACGCTGAGGGACCTCCGCAAATATAATTTTAGAGCATACACTGCCAGGGTACACCGGGAGGGCAACAGGGGAGGGACGCTTCTAGCCTGGCTTGCTAGACAAGACCCCGACGTGAAGCCAGTCACAGAAGTGAGAGATCAGACGGGACGACTCCAGACCTCCCTACCCGCAATAATGCAAGTCTTCCACGCATATTATTCTGGTATCTACCAGGCCCGAGACAGGTAGACCCTTAAGCCATTGACAGATTTTTTGATGCATTAACACTCCCCCAGATCTCACAAGCGGACTAGAAACTATTAGAGAAAAAGATCCGGCCTGAGGACGTCAAGCACGCGATAGGAGCTTTGGCCCGGAACAAGGCCCCAGGGTTGGATGGCTTCCCCCTTGAATATTATAGCACTTTTTCGGCCCACTTAGTCCCACGACTAGTCATTATGTATAATGATGCATTAGACAGAGGAGATCTGCCAGGGTCCCTAAGGGAATCGATAATAGTCACATTTCTAAACCCACATAGAGACTCTACAACCCCATCCTCCTACAGACCAATCACGCTACTCAATGCGGATTGCAAAATACTGGGTAAAATACTGGCAGAGAGATATACTCAAATCCTGATCCCACTAGTACACCCAGACCAATGTGGCTTTGTCCCAAACCGCACCACGTCACAAAATATACGCAGACTGCTTCACATTCAGGACCCAACGGGGGAGCGGTTTCCCAACGCGCATGCCTATTCCTAGATCTAGAAAAAGCATTTGACACCCTATTATGGCCATATCTATTCGTGGTCCTCCGGAGAAACAATGTCGGCCAGGTCTCATAGCATACACAAAGCTCCTATACACGCGCCTCACATCTCAAATCCGAATGGGTAAATATATCTCCCCAGAGTTTAAAATGGAAAGGGGAACTAGGCAGGGATGCCCTCTGTCACTCCTCCTGGCAATACGCCTAAGACGGGAGGGAGACGAGTGGGGCATATCACTAGCAGATACTATGCACTGTGTGTCCTTGTATGCGGACTACCTACTAATCTTTGTCCGAGACGCCACTAAAGATCTAACGGCCATATGGAACACTTTAGGAGACTTTGCGGAGGTCTCGGGCCTCAAGGTCAACTGGGAGAAATCCTCGCTTTAGCCGATGAGCCCCCAGTTGGCCCCATTCAAGGCCCAGATTGGCGCCCAATCTCTCATATGGAATGCAGAGGCCCCTAGGTATCTGGGAGTACGGCTGTACCACACCCCAGAAGATTTATATGAGGGGAACCATCCTAAGGCATTGGCAGGGCTTAGTTCGGCAGTGGGTTTCTAGAAAACGTTACCGCTGGCCCCTATCGGCCGAGTGGCGTTGGCAAAAATGATAATGGTCCCCCGGCTATTGTATTATTTCACTAATCTCCCCATAATCCCACCAAGACCATTCTTTAAAGAGTTAAATAGTCTGCTCACCGAGCTCATATGGGGTGGAGGACGGCGACGGGTTGCGTTGTCAACGCTCTATCTACCCACAACGGAGGGGGGCTTGGGAGCACCAGCGTTCAAAGCTTATTTTTTAGCGGCGCAACTCCAGTGGCTATCGTATTGGACGGCGGGGCGACACAGAGGAGAGACTATCACCAGGGACGGCCATATGCCACAGCCGGCAGTCCACAGACTGCTACTGCCAGGTACTAAACGTATACGCACAAGGCCACTACAGTTGTCCATAGCCCGCACCTGTATGATGAGAATACATAGGATGTCTAAAACGAAACCACCGTATTCGCCCCTGTTGCCGTTGGTGGGTTTTCCTAAAGGGGACGTGTACTACACAGCATGGGCCCTCCAGGTATGGACAGATCTGGCAGTTACAGAGGTGGAATCATTCTTTGAAGAGGGACAGTTGAAGACATATGACCAGATGATGGAACAGTATGACCTCCCACCGGGGCAATTTCTATTACATAGGCAGATACTGGATAGCAGCCAGAGGCACTGGAACCCAAACACAGGGAAACTCCAACGCACCCAGTAATTCACACGATTCTCCATATGGGAGTAGTGCGGCATCTGGTCACTTGGCTGTATAGAGCAATACGCGAGCTGATCCTCCTGTCCCTTCAGCCCCTACGTCAGAAGTGGGAAATGAACATAGGACGGGTAGTCCATGACAAAAAATGGAGCGCAGCTCTGGAGTACCCAAAAAAAGTCTCCAGAAATGCGCGATTCAGGAACATACAGTTCAATATCCTCCATAGGGCCTACCGTACACCGTACACCGTACCGCCTCCACCAATTCTTACCTGATACACATTTTGAGTGCCCCCGCTGCCAAACCCCAGCAGCAGACTTTAGACACATGTTCTGGGACTGCCTCATGCTTAGTGTTTTCTGGAGCAGGGTTCATCAGACACTCACAGAAGTCACCAGTATCACAACCATGTCCACATGGGAGGCATGTGCGCTCGGGATTTTCCGCAGGCGGAAAACCGAAAAAACACAATATAGATTCATGTCCCTTGCCATCCTCTTGGCGAAAAGAGGAATAGCCATGTACTGGAGGTCCCCTACAGGACCCCCGGAGGCGGCCTGGATAGGCGCCATGACTAAATGGGGAAAGGCTGAGGAAGCGACACTCCGGGAGGAAGAATTGAAGGGAATCCGCAAACACCCCATCTCTTTAGACTGGGCACAATTGATGCATGCTTTTACACAAGCAACGAACCCACCGGAGACACCCGCGACCTCACAACCCATGACCCAACAGGCCGACCCGACCCACTCTACCTCAGAAGCACCGCAACGAAACCGATCACCCCGGGCCCATGCGCGAACGGTACCCCCACAGAGCGGTCACCCCCCTGATGGAGTGAGGACCACCACAGAAATCTGAGTTAATCAGTCCCCTCCACCCTCCACCCTGCGCACACTGCCAGATATCCACACCTAGTTTGACACAAATATCCAGGGATATAAGCAATCCGACCTGAACACAGTCCGAAACTTCCCACTCCCCATTAGCCCCTCCCTCCCTATGGTTGGCCCCAACGGTTAATAAAAGTTTACTAGTTTACACTGGAGAGGTACATCCACCAGTGAATACCTGGAAATGCATTTAGACACGATCGACACGACAACATAAAGAGAGACACAACATGACAACTTTGTCAGGTACACCTGGAGAGACGGAAACTACATAAGTTGAGACGCAGAGTCACTGCTGCACTGAGAAGGGTGTATCTACCTTACCCAACGAATTCTCATTATACTGTGCACAACACGGACGCTGCAGCAACATGTTGTTTGTACATGTGGACCAATAACCTTACTAACAGATGATCAGTACTATATGCATGTAGGGAATTATGTATGTGGTTCAACTTGTTAATATATTTTTCGTAACGCTGCACTACTGTATTGTACTAAAAATGTCGAAATTGAATGCAAAAACCCAATAAAAAAATGTAAACAAAAAAAATCTAGTGTGACCAATATTTGCTCACCAACTGTGAACTCCTTTGTTTCTATTTTGTTTATAAAATCCATTGTGTCTCTAAGGTATAATGGTACATCTTCTAGGAATGGGTTTAGAAAGAAATCATCGTATTTTGATATATCAGTTCCAGAATTGACTCGCATCCTGACAGAATAGGACGATCTGGTGGAATTTACTCACTTTTGTGCACCTTTGGTAGTATATGAATATCAGTGGAATTGTAGGATGTTTCTTAGTCAAAAAGTCAAATTCCTTTGGTCCAATAAAACCTTGGGCAAATCCTTGCTTCAAGATTAATGAAAATACTCCTTGAATCTCTAAGTTTGGCACTTTAGTAAAAAAATTTGTTTCTAAATAGTGAGTCCAGAGATACCAAGCTCCAATTTTCTATCTGCTCCCAATGGGAAATTACCCTTAAAAGATTAATCCCCATGCTAAAATATGGGAGAGATAGGCATTACAGTAGTGAAAAATGAATGTAGCAATTTTTCACTACCAGGACTTGTGACACTCAAAAGTACACGTCCTACCTTTTAAATACACTTCACCAGTACTTAGTTTGTGCTGGTGGTTTCCGGTGCTTAACACCAGCACTTACTTCCTAAAGACGGGTCTACATGCAAAGTTGGCTCCCCGGTGAAGAGCTGATATCTCACAGTAAATACATGCCTTAATGGATTAATTGTTGCTGGATTAGGGATTTCCTGCATACACAGGAAAATTCTTCTCATCTGTGTGGGAAAACCACCACTGGTGGGTCACTGATTGGACTGGGTTTGGTCCTGTGTTCATAAAATGTTTTAAATTGGAGGCCTTATCATAAGGCACAAACCACCAGAAACTGTCTGGGTCCCTGCTGCAACATAACAGGTCGATCAATAATAGCAGTGTTAGTAGAGCACTGCCAATGACTGCTTGCACAATAGATTATTAGCCTGTCTGTCCCTCCTTGGCATTGAATAGTCAAGTGTGTCTCAAGTTGGACCAATGTAGATCAGTGTCACCACTTGTCTCCAACCCCAGCATACTGCACAGCCGCATCACTAGTCAGTTGACAGAAGAAGCAAGCAGCGTGTTGCACAGCAGCAGGTCTCAGATTCATTAAATTGAAAAGGCAATAAGTAATAATTTCAGAACATAATAGTAGAGTGAAGCAAGTAATGGAGCATCAAATGTACTCATACCACTTTTAGCTGGTCCCAGAGACAGATAAGGAGCCGCCGAGCCGCCCGCTCTGTCTAAAATTGTGACTTCACAAATTAAACTTGTTTGGATTAGTAGTCAGAATCTGCATGATCAGCCCTCTGGCCGTGTAAGGCACACATCAGCACCCTATGCTCCTCGTCTGAAGCATGGATTAGTTCACAGAGGCTAGGGGTGTGGGGCTTTATAGGAATACCAAAGGGGATGATGGATGGAGCGTTTGAGCAAATCAAACACTCACCCCCAGTCAACTGATCAGGGTTTAATCCATCATCATTGTTTAGCTCACTCCACCACCCCAGTTCATATGCAAATCAGTCTGACCCTGTGCCTCATGTAAACAGTGCAGCCCGAACTGCCAAGCCAAATCTTCCCTGGACCATAAGCAAGCATCCTGGGACCAGTTTCAGGTTCATAATCCTCATCAGCCAGGCTATCTTGAATCTAGTGTCAGGGTGAGCAAGGGACCCACGTCTGGGTATACCCTGCAAACTCAGGGCGAACAAAGCGATACCAAAGGGGATGATGGATGGAGCGTTTGAGCAAATCAAACACTCACCCCCAGTCAACTGATCTGGGTTTAATCCATCATCATTCTTTAGCTCACTCCACCACCCCAGTTCAGACATGGCTACATGCAAATCAGTCTGACCCTGTGCCTCATGGGAACAGTCCAGCCCGAACTGCCAAGCCATGTGTTAGACTAGGCATCTTTTGGCGAGTTTCCCCTGACTTTTGCTTTCTGACCTCCCAGTTTTGACTCTGTTTTTGCTGGTGTAAGGACTCTGCGCACTTTTCTCACTGCTGTCCAGTGGTAAAGTTCAAGTGCTCCTGTATAAAATGTGTTATGGATTGGTATTTCCATGTTTGGCTTACTTAATATATGTGTCAGACCCTGGTAAAGTGCACTGCGAGTGCCAGGGCCGATAGATCAAATACTGTTGGTGGGCTGCAGCACTGGATTGTGCCACCCACGTAAACAGCCCTTAAAGTGTATCTTTGGCCTGCCACTGCAGAGCCTGTGCGCAGCCTGGGGCTGCAATGTCGTCTTGGCAAGTGCATACACTTGCAAGTCCCTAAACCTTCCCTTTCCTACATGTGAGTCACCCCTAAGGTAGGCCCAAGGTACCCACATGGGCAGGGTGCATTGTAGGTAAAAGGCAGTACATGCCCTGGTGTGTGTGGCATGGTAGTGAATTACAGCCTACTTCGTTTTTCACTATTGCAAGGCTACCTGTTCTCCATAGGCCAGACTGGGCAGAGTGATCATTATATTTTATGATCCTAACTGACTCAGAGAATACAGTAGGGATTTGAGTTTAGTATGCCTGAACTCAGAATGATAAAAATACATCTTTTAGTGAAGTTGGTTTTAACATTCTGTGTTTGAAAATACCCCTTTTAGAAAGTGGGTATTTTATGACCTAACCATCCAGCTTGCCTCTGCTAGCTTGTGTATTTGCTGTCTGGTTTGTGAGTGACAGGGCTGGGAGAGACAGGGAGATGCAGCCGGGCTGAATTGGCACATCTACACCTAGGTGGGTGGGAGGAGTAGTGCCTAGGTGTGCATAGGGCTGAACTCACCTTCCACCATGCTGGCTCCACCTCATGTGGTGTGTCTGAGGGCCCTTGCTCACACTGACAATAAAAGAAGATGCCCCCTGGCAGAACGCCCCCCAAACTGGTTTGGACTGGGTCGAGGACCCTCTGCCTTCAGAGTACAAAGGATTTGCTGATATAAATATTGGGACCCAAACCCCAAGGCTTTAGATCTTGCTGGAATCAAGGAACCTGCCAAGAAGAAGAGCTGGAAGAGATGCCAGGAGGAGTACTGCCCCTTTGCTGTGCTGTTACTTTGTTGGGTTGGCCTGCAGCTGCTGCTTCTGCCTTGGGCAGTGAAAGGACTGGTCTGAACATTCTCTACTTGTGCTGAGTATCTCCAAGGGCCTGAAAATGTGCTGGCCTTCTTTTAAGAAGTCCCACGGACTACAAAGACTTCACCAACCTCTGGGTACCGCCTCTGGAACCATTGATCCAGTTGCCACAGAGGAGAGGGAACACCGACCGACCCTGTCATCCGACTCCGACACTGGTCTTGTGTCCTGAAGGCCCTGCAACGAAGCACCTTCTTGCCCTGCACTGCCCGCCTCGATCTCACCGATGTCGTCCTGGACGATCGCCACTGACTCGTTGCTCGCACCGCATCGATGGGCACCACATCCTGCATCGCCTCGCTTCACTTTGCTGACCTGGGCTCACCGACACGGTCACTGCTGGCTCGACACACGTGACCGCCTCGTCACACACAGCTGTCCAGTACCGATTCCCGCCAACCGGCTCTGTCGCTGCATCACAACTTGCCAGCACCGCATCGACTACCGTCTCGCCCTGCACCGCCTGCCTTGGTCTCACAGACTCCGCCTGGACGATTGTCACTGAGCTGTTGCTCGCACCGCATCGAGGGACACCACACCGTGCATCGCTGCCACTTTGTATTGCCACCATGACGGATGACAAGACCGACTCACACCTCCGTGTGAGCCGCACTAAGAAAGGTACTGTAAACGAGTCTGTCTCGCTGTTGCTGGCATGTTCCTTTCGCGGTCAGCTAGAACTGTGAGACTCTGTTGTTTTCAGCATTACGGTAGACTCGGACTGAGTTACCGACTCATACAAACTGTGTTCTCAATGTAACTTTGCAATTTAGAGACATTTTGCAACACAACTATTTTTAAAAGTACTGTACTGTGGATTTTTTTATCGTATTTGGTCTTGTTTGAGTATATACAAATATTGGATATTTTTCTAAACTTGTGTGGTGTCCGTTTGTAGTGATTACACTATATTACTGTTGGTTATGTGCAAATGCTTTACACACTGCCTCTGAGATAAGCCTGACTGCTCATGCCAATCTACCAAAGGGGTGAGCGGCGGTTATCGTAGGAGTGTAATTCTCTTATCCTGACTAGAGTGGTGGTTTCTGCCTTGCTTTGGTGCAAGCCTTAGCCAACCAGAAATCCCAGTTCTAACTTTGGTTGTCAGCGATGAGTATAGGACTTGTGTTTGTACTTGACTTACAGTGATTGGTGTACACTACTACCATATCTCAGACCATTACGTACAACGTACAGATTCTTTTTATTTTTTGGCCTATTTTTGATCTTGCAACTTTAGCTTGCTACTTCAACATGCCTGAATCTAGAGCATCGTCAGTTGCATCAATGGAAATTGCCTTTGAGGAGGATAGGTTGGAATCCTACAACGTAAAGGAATTTAAAACCATTTGCAAAAACCTGAAAGTGCAGGTCAGAGGCCTCACAAGGAAGGAGGAGCTACACAAGGCGCTGAGGGCCTGGGTAGCAGCCAGACATGCCAGTGGGCAATCTGGTGACCTCACTGGAGAGGCAGAGGATCCTCTACCAATGATGGATGTGCTCTTGGGAGGGGGAGAACCTTCCTGGCAAGGCAGCAGTATCTTGTCCCCAGAGGAGCTGGAGGACAGACGGGAAGCAAGAAAGTTTGAATTGGAGAAACCCAGAATAGAAAGTGAGAGGGAAGAGAAAAGAATAGCCATGGAGGAAAGAAAGAAGATGATACTGGATCATGAGAGGATGATCAAGAAGCTGTAGCTAAAGAGTAGAAACAGCTCAGATGGTGGCAGCAACTCTTCAGCACAGAGAGACAGGATTGTACACATCCCCAAGAATGTAGGTGAAGAGTACAAGAAGGGTGATGACATTCAAAGGTGGTTCCAAGGGTACAAGTCATCTATTCATATGAATGGGGTCCCTGAGAGGAACTGGGGAGCGGGGTTGTGGCCTCTCTTTCCTGAGGAAGCTAGGGATACCCTGATAGCTTTGGGTAAGGGGCAGGACCTCACCTATGCTGACATGAAAGATGCTCTCCTCACCAGGTATGGGCTCATTCCTGAGAAGTACAGGGATCAGTTTAGGTCCAGTAAGAAGTCTGAGACCAAGACTTGGTTGGAATGTGTGGATATGTTCTGTAGGTTGCTGGATGGCTGGGTGAAGGGCAGTAATGTAACTGATTTTCAGGGGCTCTACAATTTGATTGCATGGGAGCACTTGTCTAGTCTATGTTTTGCAGATCAACACCAGCACCTAGTGGACAGTAAGCTAACTGACCCCAGGAAGCTTGCTATGGAAGCGGACCGCTGGGTGAGTACCAGGGTCCACAAGAAAGCTTTGGGGGAGACTCAGCCAAAGGTGGTCAGGGTCCCTAGCAGAAGAGTGGGAGGGACAAGGGTAAAAGTCAAGAGTTCTCTAAAGGGCCCCAAACTAGTACCCAGGGTAAAGGTTCCCAGCCCCCAGGTGATAAGAAGAAAGGGGTCTCCACAGGAAAGCCTGCTGAGACCGGCCCACGCATGTGTTATGCATATGATCAGGTGATTCACATGAAGGGGGCCCCCATGTGCCCAAAGCGGACACAGCCACCCACCGGTGGACCAACCAAGGTGTTGGCGAGTGTAGCGCTTGGGTAGGAGGGGTGCCCACTGGAGAATGGGGATCCCGAAGAGATGACCCTCGTCTCACTAGGAGACAGTGAGATGGTCCCAGGAGACCAGGTACCCCGTAACACATAGAAATATATCACCTGGGTGACCATAGATGGGAAAAGGGTAGAGGCTCTCAGAGATACTGGAGCCAATGTGACCTCAGTTCGGTGTCACCTGGTCCCTGAGAAGCTGATAATTCCAGGGGCATTCCACCAAGTAGTTGTGGTAGACAATTCAGAGTACCAGTGTAAGATAGCACAGGTTCCTTTCAAATGGGTGGGGGGGGGGTCTCAGGTCCCTTGAGGATAGTTGTGGGCCCTTCCATGCCAGTTGATTGTCTGCTAGGAAATGACCTGGAACACTCCTTATGGAAGGATGTTGAATTCAGGTCTCACTTGGAGATGCTTGGGTTGCCAGAGTGGGCATGCATGTCTACTCGGTCAATAGCAGCCAGAGAGGGTGATCGAGAGAACTTAAAGCCTGAAACAGTGGCCCAAGTCCCTGCCAAGAGAAAGGGCAGGAGGCATGGGAAAACGGCCCCCGAAGTTCCCACGGACCAGGAGGAGGCAGACCTGGAGGGGGACGCCCTGGTGTCTACAGGGGAACAGGTAGTCGAACAGGGAGACATATCTGAGCTGACCCATTGGCAGCAAGAAGGGGGTCCCGCCAGGGAGGTGTTCTGCCACGAGCAGAATGAGTGCCCTACTCTGGAGGGTCAGCGCCAGCAGGCTGCAGACCAGGCAGCTGGTAATCAGTCCGGGTCACATCTGATCTACTGGGAGAATGGTCTTCTATACAGGGAGCCTAAGGTTGCTGAGCCTGGGTCAGCCTGTGTGCTGGTGGTACCCCAGCGCTTCAGGACCTTCCTACTGGGTCTGGCTCATGACCTGCCTTTGGCAGGACATTTGGGGCAGGACAAGACCTTTGACAGGCTTGTCACCCACTACTTTTGGCCCCTAATGCGAAGGCAGTCTGATGCGCACTGTTGGTCTTGTCAAACTTGCCAGGCAAGTGGTAAGAGTGGGAGGAAGGACAAATCTCCTTGCCAAACTTTTCCTTTTTTTGGGACACCCTTTGAAAGGGTAGGGATAGATATTGTGGGGCCACTGGATCCCAAGACAGCCATGGGCAACAGGCACATCCTGGTCTTGGTGGACCATGCCACCCGGTACCCCGATGCAATCCCTCTCAGGACAACGATGGCGCCTGTGGTGGGCCGGGCGTTAATGGGGATCTTTTTCCGCATGGGATTCCCCAGAGA
Organism: Lissotriton helveticus; assembly: GCF_964261635.1. Classification (NCBI taxonomy): domain Eukaryota; kingdom Metazoa; phylum Chordata; class Amphibia; order Caudata; family Salamandridae; genus Lissotriton; species Lissotriton helveticus. The sequence goes on from NC_136069.1 coordinate 858,356,182, forward strand.
GGTGGTTTCTGACAGGGGTACCAATTTCATATGTAAGTATATGACATCCTTGTAGAAGGAGTGTGGTGTAACCTACAAGTTCACCACTCATTCCCACATCCAAGGAAACGGTCTGGTGGAGAGATTCAACCAGACCCTGAAAGGCATGATCAACGGTCTAACCGAACCCATGAGGCGTAAGTGGGACGTCCTCTTACCATGCCTACTCTTTACATACAGGGAGGTGCCTCAGAAGTCTCTTGGGTACAGCCCCTTGAGCTCCTGTTCGGCCAACCTGTCAGAGGACCGTTTGGTGAAGGAGGGTTGGGAGGCAGCTACCAGTAAAACTCCCTAGGATGTGTTTAGTTACATGCTGGCCTTCCGAAACCAGGCTGCCGGCTTCAGGAAACTCGCTCAGGCGAACCTAGAAGCAAGCCAGGAAGAAATGAAAAGGTGGTATGACTAGAAGGCCACTCTGGTTGAATTTCAACCTGGGCAAAAAGTGTGGGCCATGGCCCCAGTGGAGCCCTGTGCCTTGCAGGACAAGTGGACTGGGCCATATGAGGTGGTGGAGCACAAAAGTCACGTCACATACCTGGTGAATTTGCAGTCTCCAAGGAACCCTTTGAGGGTCTTTCACCTGAACCGCCTCAAGCCCAACTTTGAGATGTCCGAAGTGAGTATGCTCTTGGCGACAGATGATGGGGTGCGCCTCTCCCTGACCTACTGTCGACTAAGGAGCATGATGGGTCAGTAGAGGGTGTGATCCTTTCCCCTACACTGACTCAAGAGCAGCAGGGGGACTGTCGCCAGTTGTTGGGACAGTACGCCTCACTGTTCTCTCTGACCCCAGTGTTACTCACTGGTGTACCCATGACGTGGACACTGGTGACAGCCTTCCAATAAAGCACAAGATTTACCAGTTGACTGATCGGGTCAAGGCCAGCATCAAGGAGGAGGTCTCTAAGATGTTGGCGCTAGGGGTGCTTGAGCCCTTGCACAGTCCTTGGGCCAGCCCAGTGGTCTTGGTCCCAAAGGCTGATGCACCCGGTGCCCCTCCAGAACTGCATTTTTGTGTGGACTACCATGGGCTCAATGCCGTCACCAGGACTGACGCGCACCCCATCCCCAGAGCTGATGAGCTCATTGATCGGTTGGGAGCTGACCGGTTCCTCAGAACGTTTGATTTGACGTCTGGGTACTGGCAGATTGCCTTAACCGATGGGGCCAAGGAGAGATCAGCGTTCTCAACCCCAAAAGGTCATTTCCAGTTTCGGGTGTTGCCCATTAGGTTGAAGAATGCGCCTGCCACCTTTCAGAGGTTGGTCAATCAGGTGTTGGTGGGCTGGAGGATTTCAGTGCCGCCTACCTGGATGACATTGCTGTGTTCAGTTCCAGCTGGGAAGAACATGTACAGCACCTCGAGAAAGTGTTGAGGGCTCTGCAAGGTGCAGACCTCACGATCAAGGCTAGTAAGTGCCAGATCGGGCAGGGTTCGGTGGTATACTTTGGACACCAGGTAGGAAGCAGCCCGGTGGTGCCCCTAAGTTATGTTATGTTAGTTGTGTTTGTATAGCGCATGGCTGCCCTAGCAACAGGGCGTCCCAGCGCTTGCAGACAAGTCAACCAGAGGGGTGCTATGGAGTATACAGTGAAGTGAGCCAGATTGGCAAGCTGAGCTGGGTAGTTTGTGCTAAATGGAGGCGAACAGCCAGGTTTTTATTTTTTTCCGGAAGAGCCAGTGATCTTGCGTGGCGCCTGCCTCAGGGGGGATGGAATACCAAAGGGCTAGAGCTAGGAATTGGAAGGATCGTCCGCCTGCTCTGCTCTTGCGTGCCCTAAAGTTGAGAGCGAGGTGTAGGTTGGCAGAGCGAAGGGCACGTGGGGGACGTAGAAAGAGCAGAGACCCTGAAATATTTGGGGGGCTTGGCCATATAGGATCTTGTGAGTTAGACAGAGTGTTTTAAACTGGACTCTCTGTTTCACCGGCAACCAGTGAAGGCGGCGAAGGATGTGAGAAGTGTGACAGCGTCTGGGGAGGGCAAGAAGAGTGCGAGCTGCAGCGTTTTGAGCCATTTGGAGTCTATTCATGGTCGTTAGGTTGGTACCATGACACATAGTGATCTTTACCTCCTATGACCCTAACTGACTCAGAGAACATGGTAGGAATTCGAGTTTAGTATGCCTGAACTCAGATTGATAAAATACATACTTTAGTGAAGTTGGTTTTAACATTCTGTGTTTGAAAATACCCCTTTTAGAAAATGGGTATTTTTGGACTTAAAAATCCAGCCTGCCTCTGCCTCTGCTAGCTAGTATCGCAGGGTATGCCCAGACGTGGGTCCCTTGTTCACTTTGCCACTGAATTCAGGCTAGCCTGGCTGATGACAGCTGATTAGCCAGAAACTGGTCCCAGGATGCTTGTTTCCGGTCCAGGGAAGACATGGCTTGGCAGTTCGGGCTGGACTGTTCCCATGAGGCACAGGGTCAGACTGATTTGCATATGGCCATGTCTGAACTGGGGTGGTGGAGTGAGCTAAATAATGATGATGGATTAAGCCCAGTTCAGTTGACTGAGGTGAGTGCTTGCATTGTTCAACACTCCGTCCATCATTCCCTTTAGAGTGCTTTGTTCACCCTAAGTTGGCAGGGTATGCCCAGACATGGGTCCCTTGCTCCCTTTGCCACTGGATTTAAGCTAGCATGGCTGCTGACAGCTGATTAGCCAGAAACTGGTCGCAGGATGCTTGTTTCCGGTCCAGGGAAGACACGGCTTGGCAGTTAAGGCTGGACTGTTACCCTGAGGCACAGGGTCCGCCTGATTTGCATATGGCCATGTCTGAACTGGGGTGGTGGAGTGAGTTAAAGAATGATGATGGATTAAACCCAGATCAGTTGACTGGGGGTGAGTGCTTGCATTGTTCAACACTCCGTCCATCATCCCCTTTAGTTTTGCTTTGTTCGCCCTAAGTTGGCAGGGTATGCCCAGACGTGGGTCCCTTGCTCACTTTGCCACTGGACTCAAGCTAGCCTGGCTGATGACGGCTGATTAGCCAGATACCTGTACCAGGATGCTTGTTTCCGGTTCAGGGAAGACATGGCTTGGCAGTTCGGGCTGGACTGTTCCCATGAGGCACAGGGTCAGACTGATTTGCATATGGCCATGTCTGAACTGGGGTGGTGGAGTGAGCTAAAGAATGATGATGGATTAAACCCAGATCAGTTGACTGGGGGTGAGTGCTTGCATTTTTCAACACTCCGTCCATCATCCCCTTTAGTTTTGCTTTGTTCGCCCTAAGTTGGCAGGGTATGCCCAGACGTGGGTCCCTTGCTCCCTTTGCCACTGGATTCAAGCTACCCTGGCTGCTAACGGCTGATTAGCCAGAAACCGGTACCAGGATGATTGTTTCCTGTCCAGGGAAGACACGGCTTGGCAGTTCAGGCTGGACTGTTCCCCAAGACACAGGGTCAGATTGATTTGCATATGGCCCTGTCTGAACTGGGGTGGTGGAGTGAGTTAAAGAAAGATTATGGATTAAACCCAGATCAGTTGACTGGGGGTGAGTGCCTGCATTGTTCAACACTCCGTCCATCCTCTTCTTTGGTTTTGCTTTGTTTGCCCTAAGTTGGCAGGGATTGCAGTTCGGGCTGGACTGTTCCCATGAGGCACAGGGTAAGACTGATTTGCATATGGCCATGTCTGAACTGGGGTGGCGGAGTGAGTCAAAGAAGAATGATGGATTTAACCCAGATCAGTTTACTGGGGGTGAGTGCTTGCATTGTTCAACACTCCTTCCATCATCCCCTTTGGTTTTGCTTTGGGCTTTATAGGATGACATTGTGTTTTTATTATCCACCGGTCACGATCAGCCCAAGTCTTGAGCAAAAAAATAATAGTTGTGTATATTTGCGGCAAATGAGGGGAGCTATCGGCAAGATTTTTAATAATCTACTGGTAGACCCAAATGCCTTACATGAAATTTGACCTGTGTACATGAGCAAATACAGTGCAGTCATTTTTCCCAAAGCTGCTGGGAGGGCACAGACTTTTCAACCAAATACTGCAGTGTGGGACCTCATGTATGAGTGTCGTGTATTTCTATAGGTTCTGAATCGATCCCCCTATTCCTGACCCTATTCTGGTTAAACTAACTATCAAGTTAACTAACAGTCAGCCCATGAGGCAAGAAATCCCCCATGATGCAGATACCGTTATCTGACGCAGTCACACTACGGCACAGGAACGTGTTATCTGATTAGGTCATAACGCTTGAGATCTAATTAGACAAGCGACATTCCTCCAGCCCCTGATAAGGCATACGACGTTCTCATAACAAATCAAACCTATGACAACCTGGATAATCCGTGCGGCCATTGTTTTGATTTCACAGAGAACTTTTGCAAAAGAATGTGCTAACGAGCAAGTCGTATGACATCTTTATTGACGTACCTATGTCCATCCTTACGTCAATCTCGGCACCTTTAAGGTATAAATATTGCCGACCTTGCCCTATGCAAACACACGCGTGGTGACAAGACGGAGCAGCCATACTTGCCGAAGCCGAGAGCAGAAGCAGACCCCGCTGGCAGCAGCCCCGCCTTCCTGACGCGCTGAGAGACGCGCTGCTATCTCAAGCCGAGAGACCCAGCACCGGCGTTTCTGGGCAGCCCTCGCAGGCAGCCTGGAATATCGAGAGCAGAGAAAGAGATACCATTCCTCATCCATCCTAAATTCCAGGTACAGAACTGAATAACCCCTCACAGAGAATTCTTTAGTTATTCACTTGGCAAAAACAAACTTAACTTAAACTGTAACTTTCTATTCCCGCCCACGCATTAGACTTAGGTCAGGTACACGGGGTAGGCGTATTTAGAAACACCAGTTGAGTACGTTTAGTCAAATGTATATGTGTATGTAAATATATTTTAATCATTTTTAAACATCATATGGCTCAGAAACCATATCAATGTTTTTACAGTATTATTTTATACTATTGCTTCTAATGTATGCACTTTACTTAACTATAAGTATTGCAATAATATCGATCCATTTCTCTTGTATGAGAAAAGAGACTGATCAATAAATAACATCTTTTATTGAACACGCCCGTCTCTTCCTTTTCTCTACATTCTGATGAGACTAAGAATGCACGTACTGACTGAGTAAAATAATTGCCTTGTGCTCACACGACTCTTGAGATTGACTCTTGATTAGGGGAGAGCAAAGTTGTCATGTTCTATGGTTGTCAGAAACTAAATCCCTTCTTGTCTAATCAGGGAAGTTAATCCTTCCTTGAACATTCGAGAAAGTTTCTAGCGAACTCTGAGCTTAGCTGGCAAACCCAAAAATTAAGTCTAGCATCGACAGTAGTAGACCTAGTTAACGTCTGGCCTTTACTGCTGTAGGTACTATTCCAATGCGCAGAGCCTATTGGGAAGATAGGAGCTACACTACATGGCGCCCAACGTGGGGCGCCATGTAGTGTAGCTCCTATCTTCCCAATAGGCTCTGCGCATTGGAATATACCTGTCGTGTATTTCTATAGGTTCTGAATCGATCCCCCTATTCCTGACCCTATTCTGGTTAAACTAACTATCAAGTTAACTAACAGTCAGCCCATGAGGCAAGAAATCCCCCATGATGCAGATACCGTTATCTGACGCAGTCACACTACGGCACAGGAACGTGTTATCTGATTAGGTCATAACGCTTGAGATCTAATTAGACAAGCGACATTCCTCCAGCCCCTGATAAGGCATACGACGTTCTCATAACAAATCAAACCTATGACAACCTGGATAATCCGTGCGGCCATTGTTTTGATTTCACCGTGAACTTTTGCAAAAGAATGTGCTAACGAGCAAGTCGTATGACATCTTTATTGACGTACCTATGTCCATCCTTACGTCAATCTCGGCACCTTTAAGGTATAAATATTGCCGACCTTGCCCTATGCAAACACACGCGTGGTGACAAGACGGAGCAGCCATACTTGCCGAAGCCGAGAGCAGAAGCAGACCCCGCTGGCAGCAGCCCCGCCTTCCTGACGCGCTGAGAGACGCGCTGCTATCTCAAGCCGAGAGACCCAGCACCGGCGTTTCTGGGCAGCCCTCGCAGGCAGCCTGGAATATCGAGAGCAGAGAAAGAGATACCATTCCTCATCCATCCTAAATTCCAGGTACAGAACTGAATAACCCCTCACAGAGAATTCTTTAGTTATTCACTTGGCAAAAACAAACTTAACTTAAACTGTAACTTTCTATTCCCGCCCACGCATTAGACTTAGGTCAGGTACACGGGGTAGGCGTATTTAGAAACACCAGTTGAGTACGTTTAGTCAAATGTATATGTGTATTTAAATATATTTTAATCATTTTTAAACATCATATGGCTCAGAAACCATATCAATGTTTTTACAGTATTATTTTATACTATTGCTTCTAATGTATGCACTTTACTTAACTATAAGTATTGCAATAATATCGATCCATTTCTCTTGTACGAGAAAAGAGACTGATCAATAAATAACATCTTTTATTGAACACGCCCGTCTCTTCCTTTTCTCTACATTCTGATGAGACTAAGAATGCACGTACTGACTGAGTAAAATAATTGCCTTGTGCTCACACGACTCTTGAGATTGACTCTTGATTAGGGGAGAGCAAAGTTGTCATGTTCTATGGTTGTCAGAAACTAAATCCCTTCTTGTCTAATCAGGGAAGTTAATCCTTCCTTGAACATTCGAGAAAGTTTCTAGCGAACTCTGAGCTTAGCTGGGAAACCCAAAAATTAAGTCTAGCATCGACAGTAGTAGACCTAGTTAACGTCTGGCCTAGGCCTTTACTGCTGTAGGTACTATTCCAATGCGCAGAGCCTATTGGGAAGATAGGAGCTACACTACATGGCGCCCAACGTGTTTGGAAAGGGCGATAAAACTAACGTAAGACATTTAGAGTAACTCAGTCGTGCTTTCTCACTCAGACCCCTTTTCCCGAATACTCCAAAGACGTCTGGAGTGGGTGAAAGGTTATATCCTCCAAAACCTCGCAGGAGGGAACTCCTATGTATGGTTCTTGGTCAAGTCAACGTTGAAGGATAAAACAGTTCCGAAATATTGTGCATCTAATCTTTGTTCCATAAAGAAACCTGATCTGCAAACAAACATAATACCATCCTGACAGTAAAATGTCAGAAAGTGATGAAGAAAGAGAGGCAGTTAGATTAGCAACTGAACTCGCAGATGCTGATGCTACCATGCAAGCAGCAGACGCGGATATAATACTCATTCCGGTCATTAAAAGGAGATCTATAACCTTAAAACTTATAGAAAATGGACTGACACCTAGAGGTGGCACAGTCATATTCGTAATCGAGGCACACGAATATCGGCAGACAGAGGTATACTATTCATGGATACATTTTCCAGCAGCAAATGCTGTAACAAAGTACTTCCACTATTACAAAGTAGAGGAACCTCCTGAAACGTACACTCCTTTCGAGGAGGTGGAAGTACCACTCAAATTCCAAGAGCATTTGCTCTTATTTGATGGCGCCCTAAAACATAACAATCACATTACAAGGCTCGGTCCTTTAGGAAGACCAGGAGCAACGTGGCCGGTCTTAGCCGGATACACACCACATCCAGACATCGAAAGAATGCCTGCAGCAGAGCTATTAATACAGCTAAAACAACTACTAAAAATTCATAGACAATTAGTTCAGTATGTAATGCGGACTTCAACAATTCAGCCAGCGATTAAACTTCCACAGCTGACCCCTCACCAGGGGAACACAAACAAAATTACACCACCCCATTAGAAAAACACAGGATTCTGACTATATGTCTCCCAATGGGAATCGCACCACACATTGAGGACTGTGACACTTGGGGTACAGTCTTTGCTTCCATCTACACAAAAACGCACGGTGTCCCATCCATTTCGGTGATACCAGATGTGCTAAAACAAATTCAAGATGAATACGGTCCAGAACCTGCTTTAACTCTTGGTATGAAATTACTAAAAGACTTCAAACAGGTTTCGGCTATATTACTAGCCAACATAAAAGGTGAAGCAGCAAACGTGGCGATCCGCCAGAGGTTAAAAGAGACAGATATAGCAGACCAACCAGCTGAAATTGCCAGAATCATAGAAAAATCCTATGAAGAACTAGGCAGAGATAGTCTAGGTGGAATACCAGTAAAACCGCAACTGACTACAAGTCCAGAAAAAATATTTTTTAATAATAATAATTCACCAAAAAAGAACTGGGATGGAAACAAACAATCCAATCCTAAAGAAAAGAAATTCCAGTCCAGAGGAAGGTCTCCTAGGCGAAGAGAGAAATCTCCAAACCAAAGACAGAGGTCACCGCAGAGTGACCCCTCTGGGAATAGATATAACCTTAGAAATAGGGATAATATTAAAAAACCTGATAGATATCAAGACATTGATACACGTCCCTCTCAATCTTTTCAGAATTCCTCGCAGAAATCGGAAAGAAGAGGACGATCAGAAGAGCACGCCAAGTCCAAAGACAAGGAACCTGCTCAACTTAAAAAGAAATTACAATTTCCAAAAAAGAAGGTAGCCAGTATCAAGGTAGTTAAAAATGCCGAGAATACTGAGGACACAACTGAAAAACGGAGAATGGGCTCAGACAATGCTAGACAGCGCAGCAGAGGTGAGCATAGCTCGCAAAGTCCTTATGAATCATCTGGAGACAGTGGACACGAATGAATACCTTCAAGTGGAAACTGCAGACACCAGAGTTAGCAAGCCCCACAAGATATACGAGATAACATTACGTATAGAGGGAGATAAGACTAGGAAAATAAGGGGACTATTTTGGGATAACCTCTCCAAAGGCTATGACATCCTTCTAGCTGAAAAAGACTGGCCACCAGAGTTTGTCAGGGAGTGCCCTCATGGCGAAGAAGTAATTATGCCTGCCTTCTCGAATCAAATACCGATTCATAAAAAATACACACTTGCTAGAAAGTGGGCAGTGGCCTTAGCACCTGCTTTATATAAAAATCATGTAGGATGGGATGAGGATTCTCCTCCTCACAAAATCCAGTTAAAATCACAACCAACTGCACAAAGGCAGTACCCAATTAAGCAAGAAGCTAAAAAACAAGTAAATGAAATACTAGATCAGCTAGAATACCAGGGGATGATTGAAACTTGCACCTCACAAATGAACAATCCTTTGTTTCCGGTCTCCAAACCAGACAATTCGTACCGTCTAGTTTTGGATTACCGACACCTTAACACATGTTGCAAAACCTTTGCAGTGCAAAACTCACACAGTGCTGCACTAATGAATAACATAGTGCGCAAAAAATACAAAACAACCTTGGACATCTCCAATGGATTCTTTTGTCAAAACATAGCACCAGAGAGCAGATCTTTAACTGCATTCTCAGTAAATGGCACTCAAAAACAATTCTGTCGGTTAGCCCAGGGGTACAAGAACAGCCCGGGGGTATTCTCAGCGAGAGTAACAGAATTACTACAACTATATGATGATGAAGCATTATCTTATGTTGATGACATTTACTTAACAGATGATGACTTGGAGACTCACTTGAAAAGGGTGAACACCATAATACTTGGGTTCGCTGCAGAGGGTTACAAATTCAACTTCAAAAAGTCCAGAATTGCCCATCTGACGGTCCTATTCTTAGGATATGAGTTATCAAGTGAAGGTAAAAGCCTGGCAGACAATTTCCTAGAGAAATGTGCCGTAATCCAAGCTCCTAAAACACTAAAAAACCTACAGTCAATTCTAGGCTTCCTAAATTTCGGAAGAACATACATTGCAAATTACGCAGAAAGGGTCAAACCCCTTTACGATCTAATTAAACCAGACTTTAAAAGATCAAGTTGGACTCAAAAACACACAGAAATTTTGAGATCCTTACAAACAGACATGCTAATTAAAACAAAATTAGAAACACGTGATAACACACGCAATCTTGTGATCCGAGTCATCCCAGGGAGATGCGGATTCACATACCTGACTTCTAATGAAGGAGAAAAGGTACCAATTGCATTCAAATCACACTTGTACACTAAGGCTGAAATGAAATTTAGCCCGACGGAAAAAATTCTTACAGCAACACAGACAGCTATAGCAAAAGAACGAGCCCTGGCACAAGGTAAACAAATAATAATCGTGACACCAATACCAGCCTTAGAGGCGGTAACAAAGGCAAGCATTCCAAATGCTAAAGCACTCCATCCGAGATGGATACAATGGGCTAATTCTCTTGCTGCAACAGACGTGGTGTACGAATTTGATCCTTACTTAAAAACACAAGAATTTCTCCAATATGAATTTGAATGTCCTCCGCCAACCGAAATTCTGCCTCTAGACCAATACGGCTGTATAATATATACAGACGGATCAGCACAACCCGCAGTAGGGGGTAAACAAGCTTACAGTGCTGCGTGCGCGATTGTTAAAGGTCGTTGGCACGAAGGGAAATTTAAACCAACCCTCACTAAAACCCAATCTCTAGGAGATTGCACAGCTCAGCGAGCTGAATTACTAGCATTCAAGATGGCGCTTGAAAATACCGATCGAGAATTCCCCACACTCATAGTGTGCGATTCGTATTATTGCGTTCAATCTTATAATGAATACTTGCAGATCTGGCTTCAAAACGGTTTCAAGGATGCAAAAGGTGGCACAATCAAGCATAAAATGCTATGGGAACAAGTAGCTCTTTTACAAAAAGAACTACCAAAGACTCACGTGATACATACACTGAGTCATCAACGTGATGGCGTTCACGTTGCAGGGAATTCATTGGCTGATGAGGCCGCGAAGGCAGCTGTGCAAACGGCTTCCGTAGCTGCCGTCACCCGGTCAAAAACAAAAATAGACAGCGAAATATTACAAGCTGTCAGCGCTTCAGAAAAGGATTCGATAGAACCACTCCCTAAAGGCTTTCCAGTAAAATATTCATACATAACTGATGCAAACAATGTTCCTTTTGCTCGAATCCCTGGAGTGGGGAATAGGGCAATTCCAAACATGGAACATAGGTTAGGACTAATAATAGCGGCACACGAAGGGCTTGCTTCTACCCATGCTGGCGTCTCAGCCACTGTATCATTATTAAAACAGAGATACTGGTGGCCACAAATGAGAAGACAAACAAGGAACTATGTTCTAGCATGTGAAATATGTCAAAAAATGAAAGTATCAACTGTGAGACGTCCAGCACAGACGCCCCTTCTAATCTCGGATAAACCATTAGCCTGTGTTTATCTAGACCACTGCGGTCCCTTACAAAGGGATGGTAACTATAAATATATCTTGGTCGCAGTGGACTCATGCATGAGATTCATATGGATGTGGCCCCAGCGAACGGCTGACGCCAGAACTGTTATAAAAGATTTGCGGGTCTTTATCGGCACATACGCAATTGGCATTCTGCATTCGGACAATGGTCCTGCTTTTAGCTCTAGGGCTTATAAGGAGGCCATGGTCAGCATGGGCGTGCAATTGCGGTACTCTTGTCCATTTCACCCTGAGGGGAACGGAATTGTTGAAAGAAAAAACCGTGACATAAAGCAATCTATAACGGCAAAGGTATTAGGTTCGGGAGCTGGGTGGGTCAAACATCTAATAAGTGTCCAACGTAGTCTAAATAACTTGCCAAGAAATTCTCTGAAGGGATTCAGTCCGTACGAATTATTATTCGGAACTAGGATGTTGATCTCTGACCTTGATAGTCAGACTTCAGTGGTAATAGAAAAAACCTTTGATGTCAAAGACCGTTTGGCTATTTTGCAGGACTTAAACAAAACAAGAAAAGACCTGAGCAACATACAGTTGAAACAACAGCCAACAACCACTGAAGAATCACCACCTGTCCCAGCAAGACCTGTCTGGATTCCAAAAGTCGGGGATCTAGTCAGGGAGAAGATCGCGGTAAAGAAGGAATTTGGGCCTTCTTACAGAAAAGCAGTTCCTGTCTTGTCTGTCAACGGGACAAGATCAGTTATACTACCGCCACTTGCTGGAAAAAAGGAGAACCGAGTTGTATCCATCGACCTGGTAAAACCACAACATGTGGCCGATAACAAACAGTAGGCCAAGTGGACTCCCAATAAGTAGCAGAACACCAAGGTTTGCTACCAGTACAGAGGTCCTATGAAAGAGGCTCATCACATTCGAAACGCCTACAGAAGAACAACAAGGACTATGCAACAATGCAATAGAACTAAGACCTCTGAAAACCCAAATAAAAACATTTAGCAGAGACACACCTATCTATACTGAAGTACCAAGTGACAATGCAAAAAACTAAAATCCTGAACCAATTGGAACAATTGACGGAACTGCATCTGGTTACTTCATCAACTTCGATGATTCCTCTGAAGGCTTCAGTGAACCAAAGACACAGCCATCATCAAAATCCTTTAAAGACAAAGCTAAGGAACCTTTGAAACAACTGAAAGAAACATATCTGGTTTCTCCATGGATTGAATTTTGGGTGGGTTTTGGTGCATTTATCCTCATACTTTGGCTCATCATGGTATTTACTTTGGGACGCTTCATTGAGGGAAAATATGCTAAAATGGACACAGCAAGTCAGAACATCAACTTGGTCCTCAAACCACACACATCTTCACACGTCGAGAAAAGAGAACTTTCTCCAGAACTTTCTTCAGCCAACTTCACAGCCAATCCGATACCTGGTGGGGTAGCCTGGGACAACACTGACTATGAAATTTATGGTCCGGTCGAGATCCTGAAATATCCACACCAAATCAAGATCTCTTTGAGTGACTTTGCAAAACCAAACTCATTTGCTGATGATTGGGACTTTGAAAGTATTAACAATATGATGTCTGACTTAGTAATGTCTGCTAAATTTACAAAACATGATTATTTGCAAGGTTCTACAAATTATGATAGTATGTATTGCTATAACCATTATGGTAACCATTTCTTGCATAAATCTGCACAACCTAGAAATGTTTTAAATTATAATCAATGGGAACATTGTGCTACACCTCCAAAAGGGAGCTCTAGAACCGTTTATGACAAATATTCATATTTTTCAGGTTTTAACATAACTAATGCTGAAACATTTTATTACAAATTGTCAAACAAGACAGGGATGAAAACCATGACAACCAACACAAAATTGATATATTCAGATTCATTCTTTTTTTTTTTTTTGTTTTTTTTTTTTTTTTTTTTTGTCCTCATACGCCACTTCCCACCTCTTCGTATCTTATAGCGCCCATTGGTGGTATTCAAGCTCAACTGTGAGAGGTTGATTCCTACTGCTTATGCTACAGACCTACAAACTTGAAAGAAGTTTGATGAAAGTGGAGTGTCACAGCCGAATCTGTTGCAGGGAAGCATATAGGTTTCATTAAACCTCCAAGAGCATCCGAAGTGACTTAATCATCGAACGTTAAATGTTATTCTCTCCCATCTTTGAAATCAACAACTATAACTCCCAATTCCCTCACCCGTAGTGATTTAAAAATAAGTTCCAAAATTGGTGCTTCCTATTGTTTTGCCCAGCCATATCCAGCTTAGCTATTGCTCTCATAGCTCTAATCCACATTAATACTGTCGGAGGTTCTGACGCAATCCAAAGTTTACATATTTCTCTTCGAGCAATCAAGATAGCATAGAAAAACAGCTTCGTATTATCATCAAGGCCCTTACCTTGTATATCCAATCTGCCCGAGATGATCTGTTCAGGGCTTACCGTAATTTCTAGCTCCAATATTTTTGAGAGCATTTCACTTACGGCTGCCCAAAACTCTTGAATCTCTGAGCATGTCACGAACATGTGAATGTCGTCTTCATTTGGGCTTTTACACTTTGGACATAACACCATGCCCCCATCTTTGAATTTCGCAAGTCTCTTTGGGGTCCAGTATGCCCTGTGGAGAGTGAACAAGTGATTCCTCCTTAAATTTGCAGGTTTCACCACTTTATATAGAATCAACATATCTACTTGCCATTGTTCTTCTGTTGCGATCCTCGGCAAGCACTCTCCCCACAGGAACTCTGGAAGTAAAAAGGGACCGTCCTCCATTTCAACTATTTCCCAATACCACATTGCCACTTCTTTCTTCATCCGAATGTTTGAGACCAGCTTTTCTTCAAACTCATTGTGTCGTCCCATTAACTTTCCCTTACCTGTTACCCAGCTTTGTATCTGCAGATATTTAAATTTTGCAAAATTGCGACCCCAGAGTTGCTCGCAAACTGCCCATGGTATCAAGGCACCTTCACAAAGCAGCTCCCCCCAGACCTGTGGGCCTTCTGATTTTAACGCCCTTGCTAAAGCATCTTTCGTCCAACTTGGGGCCCCCGGGCCCTCCCAAATTGGTGCAGCCATGCTAAAATATGGGATTTTTGTCACGCGCCTAATACGATACCATGCCGTGGCTAGGTCTCTTAATACCTTCAGTCTGACTTTTTTGAAGTATTTTGGATCTGCAAATCCATATAGGAAGCCACGCTTGTAGCAATTTTCTACTTTCAGCATGGCCGTAAAAAGCTCCCCTATTGATGAGTCATTGGGAGTTCCAAAAAGCATTCTACAGTTCTTGAGCAAAAAAGCCCAAGAATAAAATTGAAAGTCTGGGGCTGCTAAGCCTCCCTTAGCATATCTTCTTCGAATTTTTTTCCAAGATAGCCTTGACCCCTTGGAGCCCCAAATAAATGAACCAATTTCGCTCTGTAGCTTTGCTAGACCTTCTTTTTCAAACATAAGGGGAACAGAATCAAATAAAAAAGTCAATTTCGGAAGCACCATCATTTTAACCAGATTAACCCGACCAATCATAGACAGTGATATTGAGCTCCAGTTTCTCAATAGTGCTGTAATATCCTTCCTTGTTTTGGCCAGGTTTACTAATGTTAGCTGTTTTATATCCTGAGTAATTTGTACCCCCAAATATCTCATCTGCTTTTTTGCGATCCCAGGGTCTATTGCCATGTTCCAAGCCATAATTTCAGTCTTGTCCGAATTTAATCGATATCCTGAGACTTCTCCAAACTTTTTTGTAAGGTTTTCAATTTCCCCCAATGATTTTGTCAAATTCGATGTTAAAACTACGATATCATCCGCATATAACCCTATCTTCTTTGACCACCCTTGGAACTTGAAAGCAGGAATATTCTCTGACTCTCTTATTTTGCAGGCCAATGGTTCAATATAAAGATCGAACAAGAGTGGGGACAGGGGGCATCCCTGCCTGGTTCCTCGCGCAATTCTAATAGATTTTGTGAGTGTTCCATTAACCAAGACCCTAGAACTCGGCGTATGATATAGTTGTGATATCGCTTGAAGAAAATTTTTCCCTAACTGGAGATGTTCAAGTAAAATTTTCAAAAACTCCCAATTTACACGGTCGAAAGCCTTGGCAGCATCCAAGGCCACCACCGCCAGGGGAAGCCCCTGCTCAACCGCAACATCTATACTACCTATCAGGGAAAATGTTAATTCATTTAAGTGTCTACCTTTCACAAATCCCTTTTGATCTTCATGAATAAAGTACGGGATCACTTTACCCAACCTATCTGCCAAGATCTTGGTGAACATTTTGTAATCACTGTTCAAGAGTGAAATGGGTCTATATGAATCCATATTTGTAGGAGATTTACCAGGTTTGGGTATAATGATTATATTTGCCTGATCCCATGATGCCGGAATCTTCAAGTTTCCAGAGAACACCTCATTTAACACCTTTGTTAATAATGGTGCCAGTCCTTGCATCAGAGTCTTGTATACCTCTACAGGGAGGCCATCGGGACCAGGTGCTTTGCCTTTTTTTGCCTTCCTAATCCCTTCCTCTATTTCTTCTTTCCTGATCTCTCTATTCAAAATCTTTCGGTGTTCTTCTGTAGCAGATTTTAGAACTTTAGCCCACTTATTGATCTCCTGCTTGTCTGGTTGTAACTCTTCACTATATACTTCCGAAAAATAGTTATGAAATGCTTCCACAATCTCATTAGTGTTTGAGGCTACTTTTCCTTCTGCACCCACCTTAACCTCTTTTATCATATTTTTGACCAGATCCTTCCTAACCTTCCAAGCTAGAAGTTTGCCTGCGTTTTCCCCGTATTCAAAGTGATCCAGCTTAGCAGCCTCCCATCTTTCTTTTACCCTTTTATTGATTACATCAGTCAACTGTTCCTTTAACCCTTCCAACTCTTGAAGGATCTCCCCCACAGGAGCGCCCCCTGAATTTATAATCCTAATTTCATTTTTTCGGATGTTCTGTTCCAGAGTCCTTATTTCCTGGTGGTATGCCCTCCTTCTCTTAGCCCCCAGAGCTCCCAACCTGCCTCGAAGGAAGGCCTTAGTTGTCTCCCAAACAATATCTAATTTGGCTGATCCTGTGTTATGCTCTATAAATACCTCGAGCTCCTGTTGAAGGGACTGCATTGCTTCCTGATCATACAAAACTGTACGGTCCAGCCTCCAGACTGAATCCACCACACAGGACACATTTTCCAGTTCTAAGGAAACCGCTGAATGATCAGACAAATGAACCCCTATATGTAACACCTCCTTCACATAGTCAATTAATCTTGCATCTAACAGGAAAAAGTCTATTCTGGATCTATGATTATATTTTTTGTTATAATATGTATATCCAAGCCCAGACCCGGCCCGCCTCCTCCAAATATCACAAAGCCCAAATTGTTCTATTATGTTTTTAACACTGGCCGCCATTTTACAATTTCCCTGGGCTCTGCTGTTAACGGATCTATCAAGCTTAGCATCCAATACAGTGTTAAAATCTCCAGCAAAAACTATATATCCTGAAAGCCCAGACATCTCATGTGTAAGTTCTAGCAGCGGAGTAACATCGTCTTGATTAGGGCCGTAGTACCCAATAATATTGTATAAAGAACCCAGTATCTTTAAAGTCACTATCAACCATCGCCCTTTCTCATCAGCTATGCTGTTCATTACCTGACAATCCAGCCCATATCTAATTATCACTAGTATTCCTTTAGTTACCCTAGTTTGTGGTGAGCTGAAAAAGTGCCTTATCCACCGCAGTCGACCCAAAAATTGTTTACACTCCTCCCCAGTTAAATGAGTCTCTTGAAGGATCATTATATTAGCTGGAGTGTCCCTTAAGTACTTCAAGATCCTGTCTCTTCTTGCTTTAACCCTTAAACCATTTACATTCCATGACACCCATCTCACTATTTGTGTTTTTACCCTCGCACTTTTACCCTCCACCATCGTAAACTAATCTCCAAATCCTTACCCTCAGGGTGGTCCTTGGCATCTGAGAACATTTATGTTTTTCTCCCCCCCTTCTTCCTATCCTTCCCCCCCCAGCTCTAAGCCCTAACCAACTCCCCGCTCTCCATTCCCCCCCCCCTCCCTGGGAAAACCCTTCCAGCTTTCTAAGGCCCAAACCTAGGCCCTTTAAGTGCCGGTCACCAGCAGACGTGCTACCCTTGCTTCTATGCAAAAACCTTTTTTTTTTGTTTTTTTATATTTTTTATTTTTTTATTTTTTGTTATTCTATTCTAATTACACATTTACAAGCTACACAAGCCATAAGCCCGAACTACACCAGTTAACTATACACCCCCACCTTGGCAGTACTCCAAAAAATTATCTACATCTTCTACAAATCTAAAGGAGTACATTTTGTTGTTCCACATTACTTTTAAAAAAGCAGGGAATTTTAACTGCACAGTCGCCCCCAATTTCCTTAGGGGTTCAATTCGCTTCCCCAGCTCCCACTGTCTATTTGCAGTGACTACCGATAAGTCAGATCTAATCTCAATCTTTACTTCTCCTGCCATAAGAGAGCCCTTTTTCAATGCCATAGCAAGAATCTTTTCTTTTAGACTATACGTTAGAAAGTTAATCAACACCCTTCTAGGCTTAGAGCGGTTTGGCTTCAGTCTGAAGGGATCACGATGGATCCTCTGTATGTCAGCAGCAATCTCCTCTTCAGACTCCTCCAACTGCAGCTCCGATTTTAATAAATGAACTACAAAACCTTTTAAATCCTCCCCCTCTTTTCCTTCTGGTAGCTTCAAAACCTTCAGGTTATTTCTTCGCTGCATATTTTCCAACCTCTCTAACCGCTCTTCGTATACTCTTTCTCTGCTTTTAATCTCCTCGAGCTCTTTACAGTTATCTTCCACTGCTTCCTGCATCTCCTTGACCTCTTGTTCCAGTTTTCCTGTCCGTGTATTTAACTCATCAAACTTAGCCTCCAGTACACCCACTGCCTCCCTAATACCATCTTGCTTACTTTTAGATTCCTCAAACCCCCGATGTACATCTAGGTCTAATTTTCTCAAAAGGGCAATAACCATACTGTCTGAGTGTAGCGCGCCATCACCTGCGGCTGCCCCCTCCTCTTCACCCCCGTCAACCTCTCCCCCATTCTGATTGACTCTTCTTTTATTATCTCCTAATTCTATCGGGCTGTCCGATGGGGCCCCTTCTGTTAGAGTTCCTAACTGACTATCAGCTTCGGATTCCATCTCTCCTGCTTCTGTGACCGCAGCCTCCTCCACTTCCAAAATTTTGTAACGGTTTGGGCTCAAGTGATCTGACCAGTCCACAGTTATTGACTCTCCTTGCTTACTACCTTTTGCAAGAACTAATATCTTAGGGACAGGTTTAAAGTAGGAGTTTAATGATGGGTGAATTAAAGATTTTTTACCAAAAGCTCCTGACTTACCTATTTGCGATTTTATTTTACTTTTTAAACTCGGATTAAAGGGGGTCTTCTGTTGTATATTGGGAGGAGTCAGGCCTCCCGTTATAGGCTTCCCTGTGCTCCTCAAAGCGTAACCTGAACTAGATTTCTGCGGGCTCTTTTTTTTCTCCTTTGGCCGTGTGTCGTGCACCCTGTAAGTTTTTGATCCCCCCACTGAGTTCTGTGGTATTTTTGCACTTAATTGCGCTCTACTTCCCTCTTGTGCAGTCCCTCTCCCCACAGCCCCTCCAGCAGAGAACTGGAGCCTTGCAGCCGCCCGCCTGCCTCTACCTCGCTCTAGCGCCGCGCTGCTCCAGCGCTCAAAACCCTTCAGTGAGGGTAGCCCCGTCAGGTCTGCTGCTCCTTTCTCGGCGTCCTCCTCAGCTGTTTCCACCGCCACTAGCGCGGTGCAGCTTGTGTTGACCTCTTCCGCGTCCTCCATAGACTGCCGCCGCCGCCTACCGTGAGCCTCTCTCGCCTCGCCGGCCGTGTCTCCTCCTTCTCTCTCACAGAGGACTCGCCCCACAGTGCCTCAGCCTCACTAGCGTCGGAGCTTTTTCGCACCCGCACCCGCGCACATATTAAATTTACCCGGCTTGGCGTGTGTAGCTAATCTGCCTTACTTGCAGCTTGCTGCATCTTTTCACCCGTTTCACTCGTTTGTAGCACGCCGCTTAGGATCGGCACTCCCGACCAGTCTCTCTATCTGGCCGCCATGTTCTCCCTAAACCCCGCCTGCCATTCAGATTCATTCTTTGAAAAAATGAATACTTTTGGATTTGATTATTGGGACAAAAATGTTGATTTGAAAAGTGTTTGGGGTACAAAAGAATGGCAAGTACAGGGTTTAGAAGCTTTGTTTAGAGCCTGCATGATCCCAGAACAAATGATATTTTTAAATGACACTGTTCAACAAACCACCTGTCTTGGCTTAGCAAAAATCAAAGATTTAAATAACCCGTCTATTCCAAAGCCAACAATGTTTAGCAATAGCTCTGATGCAGGAATAGACATAAACCATATACTTAACCAAAACAGAACACATCCTGATTGGAAACAATGGTTGATCTGGCCCACAGATACAAATAACTGTCAAGATAGATTCCTGAATAAAACACAGGGTTTCAAAATGACCAGGCCAGACCCTAGATATCCCCAAAGACATCACCCAGGGATAATAACAACCTACAGTGTGGGCAAATTATGCCTTCAATGGCTACAGACTTCCACACTGCCTGAAATTAAGCAACACCTAACTTTACTTACTGATGGTGCTGACTTGCGTGATTTCATAATGGGACCACGCAAACAGCGTCAAAAGCGTTTCATAGCAGCCTCTGTATATGCAGCATACAATGAGGCCTGGAAGGTTACTCAAATTGAAACAGCAGAAAGAATACGGGAAATTGACCGTAAAAATTTGGAAAAATCACTTTCTGTAGTGGACAATGGGTTAATGACTCTGTCCTCCAGAATTTTTTCATTGGACAGCATTGTGTCTTCAGCAATCGATATAGTATCGCAAGACTTACTGTTATTACAACATGGTCAGTCACAATTGCGTTCTATTGTACAGCTTGGCTGGACGTTACAAAATCTGCGTTCAGGCTATGTGCCTTGGCGTTTAATCAACACAACGTCACTATTCCAAATCTTTAACCTTACTGATAGACAAATCGGTATGGCGCAAAAGGGTGCTGATTATACAATCTTGAGCATTGAAAAACTAGAAAGATTACCAATGACAATGTCAGAACGACCTGTCAGTGAATGGATAATCCACGGAATAATAAATATTCCAATCTCAACCTTCAGGTTTCAATACTGCCAAAAATATATACAGGCTGGCATGTACGAGAAATTGGGAAAGGGGTACCTTAAAACAACTTGGAACCTGCCCTATTCACATGCATGTGTCAGTAATAAAGGACAGAAAGTGTTTCTTAGTGGCAACAATTGTGCTATGTCACTAAGCGGCACGCTTCTGTGTAACGGAATTAGTTTGCATGGAGCCTGTGAAGGGAATTCTTACAACCTTTCATGTCACCAGCAAGGCGCACCTGCAACAGAAATAGAACCATTCTTTCAAAGACTCTATAATGGGAGTTACATTCTTATTGTAGACCGCAGATGTTGCAGTCTTATGCCCGGGACTCCTTATCTAGTAACAACAACGGCGAAGGTCAAGTGCTGTGGACGTTCTTTATTCCCCAGCTCCTTTCCAGACAGGGAGGCAAGGGCATGGCCCAGTTTGAAAATTACTTCTATTCTAATAGACACTTTAAGCAGAATGAAAACAGTGCTTCTTCAGACGCCTACAAGGCTCACGTCATCAAAAGAAACGTATGATCTACAAGTCGCAAGGACGACTGCAGAGATACATACATTATTATCAACTAATTCCCCCGTACATTTCGCGGAAATCCTGAGCGAAATCTTAAATATTTCTGATACCACTGGGGTCTCAAAGGTATTTTAGACAGTATTTTCGATGGCATTAACACCATTCAAAGCCATACTGGGTATTTTTCCAGACTTCCCCTGATCCTGGGACTAATTGCAGGAATCCTATTCCTAGTCCTTATTTTTCGTTATGGCAACCCATGTCACAGATCAAACTCTCGCGACAATGGAAGATACGATCCTAGCCATTGGATACCGGGACCGGATATCAAAAATCCTGGGACTTTCCCGGCTTAGAGACCTAAACATAACTTGGTTTCTATCATTTCGACCAATGTGGCAAAGGTGTGTTTTACCTGTACTAAGGTGTCTGCTATGCGGAGAAGAATGCGTGTTAGACACCTGTCTGACGCTACAATCGGATGCGCCAGTGGATGCAGATACACTGTTGGTTCCTACCAAGGTTCACGCTTTGTGCTGCCCTCAAAGGCTGCCAATGCTGATGACGGCATTCCTGGAATCTTCACCACTGCGATTGAAGAGTAGTGAAGTTCAAGATGAAAGCAA
The DNA here is from genome assembly GCF_964261635.1 of Lissotriton helveticus. Taxonomy (NCBI): domain Eukaryota; kingdom Metazoa; phylum Chordata; class Amphibia; order Caudata; family Salamandridae; genus Lissotriton; species Lissotriton helveticus. The sequence continues at coordinate 858,377,872 of NC_136069.1, forward strand.
CATCGAACAGGTACGACCTTCTGTCAGCAATGCAAATCAGAATGTCAATGGAGACAATCATGCGCATGAATGCATGGTTACCCCTATTTCCGACTTAGTGGAACTTTCCCATGAAGCTGTTGACAGTTTTTTCGAAAGCCTGAATGATATGATGTTCTCTCCGGAACAGAAATAGAGACTTTTGAGTAAACTCGCACACGGCGTTCCCTGAATTCGGCCTTCAACTTTAAAAATAAAGTCACATGAACAATTACCATCCAGTTCACGGACAGCAATTTTTTCAGCATGCCCCTTAAAATATTCTTCTACATATTTTTTCCCGGGACACTGATCTTCTGCTTAAAGTAAGAAACTATTCCTAGAGAAATAAGATTTCTATTTTTAGATACTTTATATAGACTTTAGCTGCCCGCTGGTAGGTTCACAAATATTTTATTATGTGATGAAATGGTCTCGGACTTCCTTTCTGTATAGCCATATTAAGAGCCATTTCATGTGTATTTCTCATATACCAAAAAGCAATAATGCATAACAATGCGTGTTTACTTTTGCATTTAATTCATAGCTTAAGTGCATACAATATATATGACTGCAATTTTTCAGTATATTTGAAAATTTCGAAATGCATTTATGTATTTTGGGGTGGTAAGGTATACACTATACTCTATAGTATGTTGTACTATGTTATACTATGCATAGATTAGTAGATATGACCATAGTTGGCGTGGAGTGGGTGTCGTGTATTTCTATAGGTTCTGAATCGATCCCCCTATTCCTGACCCTATTCTGGTTAAACTAACTATCAAGTTAACTAACAGTCAGCCCATGAGGCAAGAAATCCCCCATGATGCAGATACCGTTATCTGACGCAGTCACACTACGGCACAGGAACGTGTTATCTGATTAGGTCATAACGCTTGAGATCTAATTAGACAAGCGACATTCCTCCAGCCCCTGATAAGGCATACGACGTTCTCATAACAAATCAAACCTATGACAACCTGGATAATCCGTGCGGCCATTGTTTTGATTTCACAGAGAACTTTTGCAAAAGAATGTGCTAACGAGCAAGTCGTATGACATCTTTATTGACGTACCTATGTCCATCCTTACGTCAATCTCGGCACCTTTAAGGTATAAATATTGCCGACCTTGCCCTATGCAAACACACGCGTGGTGACAAGACGGAGCAGCCATACTTGCCGAAGCCGAGAGCAGAAGCAGACCCCGCTGGCAGCAGCCCCGCCTTCCTGACGCGCTGAGAGACGCGCTGCTATCTCAAGCCGAGAGACCCAGCACCGGCGTTTCTGGGCAGCCCTCGCAGGCAGCCTGGAATATCGAGAGCAGAGAAAGAGATACCATTCCTCATCCATCCTAAATTCCAGGTACAGAACTGAATAACCCCTCACAGAGAATTCTTTAGTTATTCACTTGGCAAAAACAAACTTAACTTAAACTGTAACTTTCTATTCCCGCCCACGCATTAGACTTAGGTCAGGTACACGGGGTAGGCGTATTTAGAAACACCAGTTGAGTACGTTTAGTCAAATGTATATGTGTATGTAAATATATTTCAATCATTTTTAAACATCATATGGCTCAGAAACCATATCAATGTTTTTACAGTATTATTTTATACTATTGCTTCTAATGTATGCACTTTACTTAACTATAAGTATTGCAATAATATCGATCCATTTCTCTTGTACGAGAAAAGAGACTGATCAATAAATAACATCTTTTATTGAACACGCCCGTCTCTTCCTTTTCTCTACATTCTGATGAGACTAAGAATGCACGTACTGACTGAGTAAAATAATTGCCTTGTGCTCACACGACTCTTGAGATTGACTCTTGATTAGGGGAGAGCAAAGTTGTCATGTTCTATGGTTGTCAGAAACTAAATCCCTTCTTGTCTAATCAGGGAAGTTAATCCTTCCTTGAACATTCGAGAAAGTTTCTAGCGAACTCTGAGCTTAGCTGGCAAACCCAAAAATTAAGTCTAGCATCGACAGTAGTAGACCTAGTTAACGTCTGGCCTAGGCCTTTACTGCTGTAGGTACTATTCCAATGCGCAGAGCCTATTGGGAAGATAGGAGCTACACTACATGAGCCTCTGGGCCCCCAACCAACTTTGCAGCAGGGACTTCCTCACAATGGCGGCAGCTTGATTTGAAGTGTGCCACATTCTCACCAGGGAAGCGTTTTACTTTCAGGAAATGAGTCTTCTTGTGAGACGGCATTCAGACGTTTGTTGATTTAAGCCCCTATTGGCCTTTGGCACCTACGTAGAAGTGGGTGTTTCATTGCATGCCCGGTGATGGCAGTGGTGAGCCATCCACCACGTTCACAAAATCAATCATTTACCACATTAAGGGCCAGATGTAGGAAGGCAAATACCGGTCGGTAACGGCCGATTTCGGCCGTTACTGACCGGTATTTGAAGTTTGGGATGTAGGGGCATGTTAAAATACAGATTCGGTTATTTTACCGAATCGGTAAAATACCGAATCGGTATAATTACCGAATCTGTATTTTGACATGTAGGTAGCACTGTAATCAGTGCTACAGGGGTTTAAGAATTCTTAATTTACCACCAACTAGAAGTTGTGGTAAATTATGAAAACCCTTTAAAAAGCATTTATTTTGCTTTTTAAACAGTGCCATGTTGCAGACATACATGCCCTAAGGGTATGTATGTCTGCAACATGTGCACTCATGCACAATTGAGGGGTGCAACAGGGTGTCAAAGTGACACCCTGCCACCCTTCAATGTTTCCCCCAATTACCAAATCGGTATTTACCGATTCGGTAATTGACATTCATTCCTATGGGCCTCCAGGCCCATAGGAATGAATGGCAATTACCGAATCGGTAAATACCGATTCGGTAATTACCGAATCATACCGATTCGGTAATTAAATCGGTAAAATTACCTACATCCCGATTGCCAGTTCTTAAATACCGAATCGGTATGATTCGGTTTTTAAAAATCGGTAATCTGGGATTACCTATATCTGGCCCTAAAAATGCTACACATCAAATCACAGTTTTGGTGCGTTTACTACATATAAAAAATTATTTTGTCTTGAAAACATCTCAAATTAATTTTTATACATGGGATTGGTGCATGGCACAAGAGTTCGAATTTTTATAGCAGGTAGACTGCTTGCAAAATCATGTGGAAACTCTAAATAATGTCTGACTTGCTGTGACCACCGCCAAAGTGCGGCCAGAGATTGCATTCTCATATGTCAAAGAACAACCTCCATAAAAGGTGCACGTTTCATAGTCCCATAGTGAGCATGCATAAATATGTCAATGCTGTAGGTCGGTCGAGAGACATATACTTGATTATGATGCACCTCTGTTAATTTGAATTACAGTCAGGCCAGCCATAAAGGAAGGGCGCAAAGCTGTCTTCTTCATGGGTACAGCATAATGCTGTAAGACGGCTATGGAGAGTTCAGTCTCTCTCTTTCAAGACGAGCTCGTATTCCTTTCAAAAGGGAAATTAATTCTGCCTGTCACCTTTGCTATAATCTCGTCATTTAACACAAAACGTTACCCTTTGATGTCAGAAAAAACCTGCCCAGTTGGTGGCTGAATTGCACTGAAAATCGAAAAACTGGGATCACTGCCGGCTTACCTGCTCAGCCAATTTGTGTGATCCTAGGCTGATATTTCCCTTCATTGACTTTAATTTTCATCCATTTGCATAAACAAGGAGAGAGCTCAAGCTGAGAATATCTGGTTTCCTGAGATAGTCTCAGATGGGTGTCCCATGCATACCTCTTCATACTTCTCCCAGGCAAAGATGAAGGTGCGTCATGAACTTATTGTTGCTTAGATGCAACGAGTCCATCCAGAGCAGCAGACTACAGCTTTTACATACATCCAAAGGGAGTTCAGCACCACAAATTATCAGTGTCTCAATTTTTTATTACATTAGTTCAGCACAGTTACAAATCAAGCATAAATTACATATAATAGTTAAACTCCATTGAAGTTCAGCTTTTACTTTTCTTTCTTCTGCTCTGCTTTAATAGTTTACAAAAACAAGCAGAGTGAATTTATTTATTCTGGCGCTCCTTAGATAGAGAAAAGCTGGAATCTCTTTCTGCATATTTCCACTTTCAACACGTTCCAAGCTACTGCAGCTTTTTTTCTTTTTTAAAGTGACTTGTATTGAAGTATTTCTAATATCTGTTTGCAACACATATACAGCAGGTTTTTAATGTGAATAATTTTGCAGCACTAGAAATTATATTTCTATTCTTCATGTTTGCAAACCTGCTCACTCTAACAAATGAAAGAGCTACAGACCAAGGTGTTAAGTGGCTTGTGGGAAAGGTGATGGTGTGACAGATATTATATAGTCATTTTAGCCCATTTATTCCACAATTGCGCTTTAGAAGCATTTTCGATTTTAAAAAATTACTTTCGGAAGGTTCTTTTGCTGAAATTCAGATTGGGTATTACATCTGGCTTTCAACAGTGCTAGTTGAGGAAGTGAGGAGCCAATAGTGCAAGTGGGTGGAGCCAGTGGAGGAAGTAGGTAGAGCTGGGGGAAATGGGTGTGGCCTCCTAAAAAAATGTGAGCACTTGGTGCCCAATTATGTATAAAGAGCACTTTCCCTGTTTGAGCCTAAAGCACCTGAAAACAGGTGGACAAGGCGCAAACAGAGAATGTGCTCCCTAGCACTTAGAATGCGCTGCCCCTAGAGGAGCCATGAACTCACACTGCCCTGGGTGCAGTAAATGGAGCCGCTTTAAAGCAGCTGCTCCATGTTTGACAGCGCAGGTGGAAACCCGTTTGTACTTTAAAGGGAATTAGAGATCCCCTTGAAGGGGAGTGCAGTGAGTGACTGATGCCACCTGCAGGGGGATGTTGGCGGGGTCCTTAGGACCCATTCCCCCCCAGAGGACTGCTATCAGGTGGCGTACTGTCAGTGACCCTGCTGACAGCTTCTTTGTCTCTGGGCCCTTATCGGATGAAGTAGCAAAGGGATTCCCTCATTTGCATGGGGCCACACCCTCATGCAAATGAGGAGACACTCTTTTGAGAAAGCAATGGCCTTGTAAGTGCGCCAGGGCTTTCAGTATTACAGAAGGGTCTGTACAAGCATCTGTTGCCTCTTCTGTAATACCAAAGTGCCCCAAAGGCATGCAAGGCAGGTGAAATGCTAGTTGTCCCCAGGGGCACTTTGTGTGATACGCCCCAGTACTTAAAATTTGACAAGTTAAGCACCGGACTGCACCGTGCCCTTGGGGCTGCCTGGGGCCTATCTTGGGGGTGACTTACATGTAATAAAAGGGAAGGTTTGGGCCTGGCAAGTAGTTTAACTTGAAAATGGATTGGTGGATCTGCACACCCTCCTGTATCTGAATAAGAAACCTTTATGTCAAGGTAAATCTCAAAGAGTAATTTTTTGCGTGCTAACACATGTATGGGGGAGAGGGCCCACCTCCCTCCAGGGTGCTGATAAGCATAAAGAAAGAGTACTTGGAAACCAAGGACTATGTGTTGTACAGCTGTGGGGTTGCAAAACAACCTGATTCAATAGACCAATACTGTTGAATATTCTAGAGAAAGTATGTAACAAATTATACAAATAACTTTGATGCTCATAATCATTTATCTGCATGAACACGATAAATATAATCAGAAAACCTTAAAGTATAATTCACTTTATTATACATTACATTTTAAACAGCCTTATTTCCTCATTCCAACTGTTTGAATAAATGTTTATTCTGAAAAATAACACGATGTAAATTGGTAAATAAAGTCTAAACCCAATTCATTTCGGGTTCAATACAGAACCCTTCATCAGGGGATATATATACAAAAATGTAGATGCGTAATGAGAAATTCATTCCAATTCTTCTTGTGATGTTGCGTCCTGGATCTACAACATAAAATGTAGTGTCATGAGCAAAAACATGCAATTGCATGTCATTTACGCAGTAGAAACTTAGGACTTGCAAAATATCAAAGAGACCCCAATTTCAAAGAGAAAACTCATATCCATAAAAAGAGAAGAAAGAAAAATGTGTAAGATAAACGCTACCTCCCTGTCATTAGTATCTTTGGATCACATGCTCATGAGTGTTGATCAGAATCACCAGTTCAATTCCGCCTACTTAACCACTTAACTTGTCAGGTCGAAATGGCAGTTTAAAACTGCACACAAAGGCTCTGTAATGGTAGGCCTGAGCCATGTTTAAAGGGCTACTGAGTGGGTGGTACAATCAGTGCTGCAAGTCTACTTGTAGTTTTATTTACAGACCCTGGGCAAATGTAGTACACTTTACTAGAGACGTATATGTAAATTAAATATGCCAATTGCGGATAAGCCAATGCTACCATGTTTAGAGTACAGAGCATATGCACTTTCGCACTGGTTAGCAGTGGTAAACTGCCCAGAACCTGAAAGCTGGTAAAAATAAAGTCAGAAAACAGGAGGTCAGGAGGCAAAAAGTCAGGAAAACCACGCCAAGGAATCTAGGTCTAACATGAGGTAACACAAACTCTTGTTATTTAAAGTTCTTAAAATACAGAATTGTGGCATGAAGTTGTTTATGAAAAAAATGTTATTCTTATTATCATGCTCCACTCAAGCATCATTCAGAAATGCTCATGCATCTGTTCTTGATATTCAGCTCAAAAGCTGCCCACATGTAGACTGATCGCCATTTATTTTCTCCTGTAAGATGTCTATCGCTGCTCTCCTGTACACTCCTGAGGAAGGCCTTTGAACATGAAATGGCTAAATACACCCAGTAAGAAAAGCATCTGAAACATAAGGATCTCACAAAAACTGCTTCCAGCAAAAGAACAGTAGCATTAAATCTGTCCTTTAAGATGTTTGCCAGGAGTTTAGTTGCTTGTAATAACTCCATATCCTTTTTACTATACAGCATGCAATTCCAAAATAATATGCAGTATCTGCAGACAAGTTCACATGATCAGTTTAGCTCAGTTACCGAAAGACTAAATTAAAGGAAGTGCTTTATCAATTCCATGCTTGCCAAAACACATTAGATGGATTCACTAAGAAAGTAGTATGTTTTCACCTGCCGATTTACACTCCTGTGCGAGTAAGGACTTACTACTTTTTGAAACTCATAAACATTCCCAGGGTTATGAGCGGAAACCAGTGCCATGTGGATTTCCATGCTAATCCCTGGAAAGATCAGGTGACATTTACAGGAGAATCCTATTTCTCCTCTTCAGAATTCTCTGAAGCGGAGAACTCTGCACAAGGGAAGTTGGATATCTGTGCAAACGCATACTTTTTTTCATTGCAGGTAAAATATTTTTCCTTGTTGAGAAACCTCTTAACCTGTACCACTACCAAATGTGGGTATTTTCATTTCCCTTCCCAAAGTACCCTTTGCTCAAGTAAAAATATGTGCCTTTCAGGATGCAAACCCAAATGAGAGGAGTTTGTTTCCGGCTACCGTCATGGTAGCAGCTGTTGTTGCGCTGCAGCTACGTGGCTGATCGGGAGCTGACTGGAGTGAATCCATCCAGGGCATCGAGTGACCTCACCTTCACCACACAGGATCAGTGCGACAACCGACCCCTCGGCCCGTTCCGGACCCATAAAACTGAGCCTGGTAGGTCCACGGGGAGGTGTCTAAGGGGCGAGCACCTGAGGACAGATGCCAGAGTGCGGTGGCCCAGTGGAAACTGAAGGGAGGGGCTTCCACAGCCGACACGGCTCCGCTGAGGCCATTGCAGCAGGGAGAGAGACGGACAGCGAACATCCTACAGTCCCCACACCCAAGTAAGTTCACGTGGCCTGGAGGACAATCCAGAGGATACATGCCGTTGTATGTCAGATCAGGGGGCACATAGCCTGTGAACCCCCTCCCATCCAGTCCACCGTCTTGCCTCAGCTTCTTTCCTCCATAGTACAGGAGGAGCACCCCAGAGACATTCTAGACAAAAGGCATTTGCAAGCGAGGGGGGCATGCTGCACATTGCTTGACCTGGAGGGACCCTCTAGCGCTCTGAGTCTAGGAGTCTAGGAGAGGGCGAGTTGTGGGGTCTAGCAGGCCTAGGGAGACTATTCCCTACCCCGTTGAGTGCTAGCCCAACCACTAGCCGAAGCAGCCCAGCTAGGTCTGGGTGCAGCTTGCAGGTCGATTTAGTGTGCTCCCGCCTGTCTTACACTGCCCAGCTCACTTGACTTATCCTGACCAGGCAAATGAGAATAGAGATCTAGTAGTTATTTATTAAACAAGGACCACACATTAAAGCCAGACTAAAGACCCACAAGCCCTACAAGTATGTAAGCCCAGGACCAGAGACCCGAGAAAGATACCCCTCCCCAGGGCCTCTTGGTGCATCCTGATGCATTTCCCCTCGGACAAATGGGAAAAAAGGAGAAAAGACTGCAGAAATTTGAAGCGTGGTGGTCTCTCCACCAACGAGGGTTTGTTGCACGATCCTTCGCAAGATTGGATGCCCTCGCTTGAAGCTCGACTCACCCTGCGAAGCAGTTCACGCTACAGGGTGGCCAAGGCCTCAAAGCAGGACGTAATTAGGAGAGAAAAACCTTTCCTCCAAGGGTGGAAACTATCACACAGATCATTCCATCAACAATGCTCCAAGACAATGGCAAAAAGAAGGAATCAAAAAAACAAAGTGAGATCGCCACACCCTTCACAACTGATCTCCTGCTTCCAAAGCATATGGATAGCCTTGTGAAGACCAAAATTCCAATGAAAACAAGCAGCAAAAAATATTTTTACTACGGTAGCCCAGATCCACAACTCAAGAAAAGTGAAAGGAGTCATTTGCCCCACAGTGGATCAGGTCAGTTCAGCATGCAACAAATGAAATCATTTAAGCCTACACCCAGGGCAGGGCCTAGACGGGGTTCTGCTCTGCAGTAGGGAAAAAAGGAAAATCATAATAAACACAGAGGAGACAGTGGAAAGAACCATGCAGCAAAATTTGCATCAACCAGACACCACCCCCACGCAGAGCGTGAGACTTCTAGAAAATCTATCCACTTCTGCTGCTATAAATACCACCATCTATAGCGAACAGGACAACCTCCTGGCTTCTATAAGCACTACATTAGCTAATAAAGTAAGAGCTATGACATGGTAGTTACATAAATAAGTACTGTGATTCGATTTATTCCAAGCCTTGGCCATTTCAATATAAAAAATAGAGGCAAAAGTCAACATCCTGGCAGAAAGGACAACAAATGCCGGAAACACCTTGTGCTCTTGTGCTCCACCTGCAATAGCCACCAGATTGTGGAATAACTGTGTACTCTGCCAGAGGCAGTAAAACTCAATAGGTATGGATATAAAGTTGACTTTACAATCACAAGTAAAAAGTAGCTCTAGGAGGCCCAATACAAAATCCATAGAGAAGAGATCAGGCAAAACAGAGCAGAAAGCTGTCTATTAACCAGAGTCTTCCGACAAGGTAATCACACCAACATCTCCACCGCTGGGTATGACATTGCCACCAAAAGACATACTAAATAACACTTTGCCCATCACACTAGGAAACACAAATAAGGGGACAGTCCAACTTTCCCTAGAACAAGAGTCGGTCTCAGAAGCGAAGGACACATTCCTCCAAAGGAATTCTAAGAATAGAATAACTCCTAGAGAAACCCAATGGTCTGGCGCCTTATCAAAAAGAGCAAAAAAAGAAAAAAGGCCAGAAGAAAAGCTGAGAAAGAACGACTCTCAAATTCATTTCTACTTAATCAAATAATAGTGGACAAAAACTTGCCTAGCATATACTGAATGTTTAAAAATAGTAAAATAGTGAGAAGGAGAAGAGTGAACCAGAACTAGCACAAATGATTGCCCCTTTAAACATAGAAAATCTGATCCCTGTACTCACTTCACCTAAGCTCAATATGGATCCGGTAGTGGTACAACGTACAGTAACTCTCCAATAGGAGATGCAATATCAACGCACTCTGGAACAGACAGAAGCTTCGCCTAGAAATAAAAGAAACAGGAATAAAGATCCAAAATGAGTACAACCATCAGCCTGTCCATGAGACGTGGCTTGACGCCGATGTGAGGGGAAGCAGACTCCGGAGCTCTGTCTGCGGCTTGCCCTTGTTCACAACTATCCTGAGCATGCGAGGGGGCCCCTTATCCAAAAATAGGCGGCGGAACAACTGGTGCCACTGCGGAGCACCCTAGAAGCGACGGAGGTGCCACTGTTACCGAGAAAAGCTGCAGATTACTCGAATCTACTCCAGGCGTGGAGCCCACAAAATGGCGGACGGGTGCTGCTGATGCGCTTGCCTCCGGCGGAGGAGTGTGGAGAAGCCCTTTACTGCTACACAGCGATGGAGAGGGGGAAATACTATGGAGTAAGAGGGATTACACTCCTAAAATAACCCCTGCTCACTCTCTAGGTGGCGTGGCGCGAGCAGTCAAGACTTATTTCAGAGGCGTAAGTTAAGCATTTGTGACCACATACAGTAACCAAGTGACAACACTACAAATGGACAGCACACAAGGTTTTATATAAAAAATAAGTGTACTTTATATAGAGTTACCACAAGACCAATAAACGACAAAAAGAATCTACAGTACTATTAGATTTCAAGAGTTCTGGTTAAAAAGGCTAACATCAAGATTCTGTGCGAGTCGGTAGCCTGGACGGGCTACAGCATTTTTGAGAATAACAGAGTCTAGCAAATCCAGAAGACCGCGTTGGTACAGACCCACTCAAATGGTCGACAGACTCAGTCACAGTACCTTTTACTTGGGGCGGCTGGCATGGTTGTGCGAGCCTGTTCCGGTGATCGTCGCGGTGCAGAAAGGAAGCGTTGCAGGACGCGCTGTCCCTTGATGCAGTGCAGGCATCGGCCCGTTGACAGAGTCGGTGGATCCTAGACTTGCATTGCAGGGCGAGACGGTGCTTCGATGCGGTGCTTGCAGCTTGCGGTACGGCGAATGAGCTGGAGTTTGGGAGCTGGCGTCGATCAGTCCGGACAGCGGTGTGGGTCGGGCAGTGCGTCGCAAAGCTTGCGAGGCTGTGCCCAACTCCGGTGCGATCGCAGGACTCGAAATCAGCAGCAGTGACTGCGTCGGTCAGACCAGTTCGATTTGGTGTAGCGAGGCATTGCACGTCGCGGTGTCCTTCCAGTCGCGGTGCAGGCTACGGCTCTGTGACGGCATCAGGACGGAGTCGGTGAGTGCAGAGCTTGCGTTGTTCGAGGTGGACGTTGTTTGATGTGGTGCCTACAGGACAACGGGCCGGTCATGAGAGTCAGTCACAGCTCCCTGCCTCTGTAGCCACTTGTTTCCAGCAGCAATTCACAAAGCCTGGTGAAGTCCACTGGTCCTGGGACTTCGGTCAGGGGGCAAGCTCTCTTCCAAGCCCTTGGAGATCTTTGCACAAGTTGAAAGAAAAGTCCACAAAGTTCTTTCTCCTCCATCGCTGCCTATGATTGTGCGCTTGCTTCACTATCGGGACAGAGACCATATACTACAGCAGGGAGCAGAATCTCCAAATCAGTAATGCCAGGGTGATGATTTTTCCGGACTTCACCAGGGAGGTGCAAAAGCAGCGCACTTCTTTTCTTGCAGTCAAGCGGAAACTCTAACAGTTGCAGATGCCATACGCCATGTTGTTCCCCGCATGCCTACGGGTGGTAGACCGGAATGACACACACTTCTTTGCTACCCCACAGGATGCATGGCAGTGGCTGGAGGGGCGACAGTCAGGGTCCAGAAATGCTTCTCCGACGAATGTCCCAGGACGAGGGTTGTCTGCATACATGGGCTCTTTGTGGTCTTCTACATCGCCAGGGCATCAACTCGAGAGAGATAGAGCCATGCAAGCAGTTGCAGAGATTAGCTGGGGTGACGTTAGGCCAAACTCCACTGCCACTGTACGGGCAAGTCTGAGACTTCGCCTCCTACCAGCACGAAGGGGTACTCTGACACTGAACTTCCAGTGGTCACACCACAAACGGTGGACTTATTTGCATGAGAGGGCCACATGCAGCTGGGTGGGACAGGTCCATGTTCATAGTGGGGACTGGCCGCTGGGAGAGTTCCCCCTTGGGGGTGGAGGAATATTGCCACAAGCAACGAGTTGATGAAAGGGGCCCCCATATTTGATGTGGGTGGGGGGGTGGCCGGGGGAGCTCTGGGCACTATAGGGCCAGCACAAGCTTCACCACATTTTGTGAACAGTTGATTGTTGCAATAGTTTGGATGGGAGCTAGTTCAAATGTACCTGTCCTGGGGAGAGGGACTTGGGGAGTTCAAGGGGTTGAGGAGAGTTTTCCTGGAATTGAGTATTTTTTTTAAGTAGGGGGCTCTATCTATCTCTAATTGGGGCTACAAGCCACTGCGGGGAGGCTCTCACCATGAGAAATTGGGCGTCGGGTGTCGGAAGGGGCAGGGGAGGCCAGACGAAGGTGGAAAGACTGATTTGCAATATCCTCTCAGATACACTATAATCTCCCTTCCTGGAATGTCCGGGGAACGCACTCCATGCACACACGCTACAAAATCTTTTCACAACTAAATATATGGGGGTTCACATAGCAATGCTGCAGGGAACGCTTACATTGGCATCAGAGGGGGCGGCATTATACCATAGGTGGAGAGGGCAGGCATACTACACTACATACTCTGTGTTTGCCAGAGGGGTCCTGATTTGGACCAGGGCAGGTGTCTCCTTCCAACACACTGGCCATAAAGTAGACCCAGAGGGTTGATATGTGGTGGTCACGGGGCAGCTGAAGGGGCAGGATATCACACTGATTAATGGATACGGCCCGAACATGGACCAAGCAGCATTCTTTGAGTGGTTGTCGGGAGCACTGGCTCCATACATGACAGGGTCAATTATTATGGGGGGCGACTTCAACTGTATAGCAGACCCGGCCCTAGACCGTTCACACCCACCACCACGAGATGCTCCAGTACAGTTTAGGCGTTTAGAGACTGGCAAACCCATTGGGGGTTGGTGGGCATGTGGCATCAGGCACACCTACTGGAAAGGGAGTAATCTCACTTTTCCAACGTACATGACCTACACGTCCGACTGGATACCTTTTTATGCCCCCCTGACATGCACACCTGAATCCACAATGCAAAATACCTCACCCATGGTATCGGACCACAATCCTTTATTAGTTTGACTATAGTGGGGACGCAAACAACAGCCCATCCCCACTTGGCGCCTCAGGCATATGCTCCAGAAGTCCAGGTGTTCCACCAAGAGATCAAAGAGCAAATTATCACATACTTTACTTACAATGCGCACTCCACAGACTCCAGGGTGACAGAATGGGAGGCCTTTAAGGCGGTGATTAGGGGGCTGCAGGGTATTGTCCATAGGTGTACGACATACACTACTGACGGATGTAGAGTGGGCAGACCGAGTGTTGAGGGAGGTGAAACGCAGAAGACCGAACAACCTTGATCTCCGCCAGGAGCTACTCGAGGCAAAGGAGGAAGTGGCGGTGCAGGAGGAGAGACTGAGGTGCTTTGACTACCAGGCATAAATGGGCAGAACACACGCTGAGAGAGACAAGGCAGGTAGACTACTGGCATAGCTCGCTAATCCCACCTGCAGGAAGAATACAATCTTAGAATTGACGGGGCCGGGAAGGTGACATTTATACCGACAGGACGATATCAATTACAGATTCAGCGGTTACTACGAGGGACTTTATAGGAGCGCCGGGCCCCGCGGGGAGGGGGAAATCGAAGAATAATTGTCAGACCTCTCGATACATGTCCTGTCAGACGAGGACGCAGAGCTCTTAGGAGCAGAAATCTAGGAACGTGAAATTCGGGTGGCTATCAAAGCACCGGCGAGAGGAAAAACACAGGCACTGACGGGCGTATGCCGACAAACTGTCCCCTAGGTTGGCGGAGATGTATGCAGGGGCAAAGGAGAAGGGCCACTTGCCAGGTATAACCAGGGAAGCAGTGGAAATATCGCTGTTGAAGCCGGACAAGTCTCCCTTAGAGTGCGTGCGAAGCATACAGGCCATTGTCGATGCTCAACCTAGATTTTAAAATACTGAGCAAAATATTTGTGACGCGACTACTCCACTACATGATACCTCTGGTGCACCAAAACCAGTCAGGCTTTAAACCTTGCCGGAATCCAACCTTAAATATCCGCCGACTACTATTTATCATTGAACTAGGAGTGACAGTGGAACAAAGAGGAGCGGTGTTTGCCATCGATATGGAAAAGGCATTCGATAGCCTCAAATGGGGATTCCTATATGCAGTGCTAAATAAAATGGGCCGGGGCTGGGATTTGTACGCTGGGTGAAGTTAGTGTACACTGACCCGGTGTGAGGGTCCGCACTGGATGCACAATATCGGAGCAGTACCGGGTAGAGAGGGGGACGCGTCAGGGGTGCCCCCTCTCCCCACGGCTGTTTGCCCTGGCAGTGGAGCCATTAGCCTGCATGGCGAGATCTGGAGGGGCGTACTGGGGGATTCAGGAGGGCGAGCTATGGCAATAAATAGTGCTGTATGCAGATGTCCTCCTTCTATTCTTGAATAATGCGGAGGAATACCTGCCAGGAGAAAAGGCAATGATGGAGCGCTTTGGCTCGCTGTCGGGGCTACGAGTGAACTGCCTATGGTCCACATTATTCCCTTTGATGAGGGATGCGCACCCCCCTGAACTTGGGAGATCTGCGCTGGGAACCCCGCTGCTTCTATTATTTGGGAGTATACATCTATCATTCTATGGAGGATGTGAAGGAAGGCAATGTAGGAAGGACGTTGCTCTCGCTGAAAGACATTATGGCTTTCTGGGGTAGACTCCCCCTATCAGTGTTGGGACGCATCTCACTACTTAAAATGGTGGCACTTCCTCGGCTGTTATATTTCTTTGTAACACTCCCGATTTGGATATCAGTGGCCTGGTTCCGAGAACTGGACTCTTGCTTGTCGGCTTTCATATGGGGATCTGGACATAGGCGGTGTGATCTAGTGAAAATCAAAGATCATATGCCAGGTCGTACAGTAAAGGGTTTTTTATTCTTTTAATGCCTGGATTATAACGCGATGGTAGAATCACTCAGTCCTGAGTGGGGGTAAAGTCCTTGTTGAAACTGGAGTCTCTTCGTTCTGGGGCCTCAGCTGGGTGTAGAGGGGAGAGGTGGAGTTCTATTTCCCTTGTCCGTAAAGTGGGTTCCCTTTGAGAGACGTCTCTTGCCCGGGTATGCCACCAAATGAAAGAACAAACAAGAGAAACAAAATATATATTGTTTTAGAAATACGTTCTCATGTCAGTCAGACTACCCTTTGAGGGACCGGGAGTGCAGGGATCACCGTGGTTCGTGTATACTATTTAATAGTGCAGACACTCCACTCGAGTAAGGGGTGAGGGTAAATAGTGCTCGTGCGGTGAAAATCACGGGAAAGAGGGGGAAAGGGATTCGGGTACGAGGAGGGTTTCACTCGACCGAACTCTCTTGCCTCCCAATCCAAGACGAGACCTTCCTCCGTACCTGGAGCAGCCAAGTTCCTCTGGGAACGTGGCTCGATGTCGTGTGGGGTCTTTGGCTTTCCGGCTCCTCCGTCCTCTTCTCGGTCTTCGGGACTTTCTGGGTTCCATGTTCCGCCTCCTGGCTGGGTTCCGCAGGGTTGCCATCTTCTCCCCTCGAAAACGCCACCAGTCCACCTTCCGGCTTCTCCTTAGAGTCTGAGACCGCGCTGTGTTGTTCCTTCTCCTTTTTTGCCAATCGACGTATGCTGATGTCATTGTAGGGCGGTCCCTCGTCGAAGGAGCAGTCCCAGTTAAAGGGACTGGTGTTACTCCCGTCTCCCGCGGTATTTCCACGGAGTGTGTTGGAACTACTCCATACATCCTTTGTGTTGGAGGTACCACTGTCCACCACTCGTTATCGGAAACAGCTGGGGATATTGTCGTGTGCGCCCTGTCACTGGCGGGTAGCCCTCAATACGTTAAAGTGGCCCAGGTTGGAGGGAGACATGGTGGTGCCCGACATGGAGGTCTACTACCGAGCAGGACAACTGAAAGGGTTTTAAACAGTAGATGGCGGGTAGCAGGAAGTCGGAAGGGGGGTGCCACCTTTTGCCCCGGATGGGGCCAATGTATTCCAAACACTACTAAAATGGCCAGGCTGCAACAGATCTACAGCAATGAGCATAGAGTTATAAAGCGCTGTTGGGGAGATGCTTGCAGAAAACCGTAACTAAGCACCCATATTCATCGGAAATGGGGCTTCCCATGTTAGAAGCCCTTTCCCTTGGAGGACAGTGGCGGGGTTCGGACGATTGGGTTCAAGCGGGAGCGACGAAGGTTGGTGATTTTTTTTTGAGACGGGGAGCTTCTCTCCTTTGAGGACTTCAGTGCTGACTGGGACATACCACAGGGGCAATTACTACTATATGGGGTGGTCACGGGAGCAGTGAGACGACATTGGGGAATGGGGACGACGGAACTGCCTCGACATACGACCTGCGAATACATAAGCTTGGCTGGTGGGAAAATCAAGGCTGTGGCGTGCCTATACAGAGCCATAGTGTGCGACTCCATACAACCACTGGACAGACTAAGACACAAATGGAGTGACGATATTGACAGGCCGATAGATGACAAGGACTGGGACAGTATCTTAGAACGAACCACCAAAGTATCTCGAAATGCCCAGTTTAGCATGATAGGTTTTTATATACCTCACCAAGCCTATCTATCCCCTGAACGTATCAACCACTACTTTCATGGCACGGACGCTCGCTGCCTGAGGTGTCAGGCGTGGGGGGGCGACTTTTATTCATATGGTGTGAAGTTGTGCCTCCTTAACACAATTCTGGCAGGAGGTCACGCATGTGACAGTGAGGGTGACCGGCACACATACTGCTCCACTTGTTTCCACACACTGCCAAAACCAACACCACAGCTTGGTTTCAGGACCTGGCCCTTATCCTGGCAAAACGAGAAATAACAAGTAGCTGAAAGAAATCGGAGGGCCCCAACGTAAATAGATGGAAATTAGAACTGGCGAAATGGGCGGGATGCGAGGGCAGGGTCCTGCTAAGGAATGCACAGCGTGGAGTGGGTAAGCTGGAACGGCTCAGGCATGGAAGCGGCTGCTGGTGGACTTCATAAGAGATGGCGAGGCATCGGGGGCCTCTATTTCAGAGAGACCCCCACAGGTAGAGAACCCCTGGGGACCAGACTAGGACAGAACAACCCAACAGAGCCAGAGAGATGAGGGCATTGCATGGCATTGACATACACCAGAGAGGTTGAGATTGCACTGGACGGCCCCCAGAGCGGCCCCATCACACACACCCAGAGCGCAAAAGAGTCTACTAACTGAATCCAAAAGTAGAAGAGGGGAGACAGCAGTGTGGGGAGGGTGGGGGAGGGGGGACCAGTTATATGTTGGGGAGGAGGGGAGGGGGGACGCTATCAAATGTGTACTGGACTGATATCAGTTTGGGATGTGACTGTTACAACCAATGCTTGCAGAGGAGACAAAGATGGGGCAACAACGGATATATTCACCCAGGCGCGTACTGTTACTTTGTACACTGATATCCTGAAAATAGATATGTGATTTGACAGGTAAAAAGCAATAAAATGTGTTTACAAAAAAAACTATCAGCCTGCCCATACCAGGGTACCGACACACTAGCCTTCTCAGCAAGCACACAAAACATAGACCCTACAACAAGCCAAGGCCCACAGCTTCTAACTACAGCACCAAAAAGCTACATACAGAGGGTGCAGCATCCGGCAGGCCGGGCTCCGATACCAGCACTACAGGAAACTATCCACACCATAAACAACAATGATGCCCTACAAGGAGCGCCGACCCCTCTCATCAGGAATAGATTAACATCCCTTGACCACCCCAGTTTTGCTCAAGTTTCCAACTCAGGCCAACTTGGCAAATATTTAACTGGGGATCAACCAACATAGCTGGTACTCACTGCACATTACCCCTCAGAAGGGAGCCACGACGTTCTGAACCGCTCCAATTTACTAAGGCTGTTCTAAGCCATCCCAGGCCAATCAAAAATCTACTCTGAAGACATTTTGAGCTCAAAACTACACCGGACTGTAAAAATGGGAACCCTAAAAACAAACCAACTGGTCAAAGCAAAACTAAAACAAAAGCCTATTCTTGAAAAATAGGGAATTGTCATATTGGAAATTCCAGTTCCTAAATACCCAGCGCCATTACCAGTGATTAATTTATTTATTGTATAGTTAATAAAAAAACGTAACAATTTACATAGAACGACGTTCTGCAAACATTAATTTAAAAAAAATCCATAACATTTCCATAAAAATTTCCTTTCATTTCGTAAACTCAGCATAAGACGTATAAAAGCAATTCATATATCAGTATTTACATATTTCACAGTCTTTATAAGAGACGCCCATCTGTCTTATAGCCACAAGTCTGAAGAATATGAATGGCAGTTGTTCAATAGATGATATGTATAACTCAGTAAGTCTGCACCCACACCTGTTTCATCATCCTCGTTTTAATACTTTCTTCCCAAATTGAGGTTATCTCATTAAAGACTTGCTGCTTTCAATAATTTTTCATGAGCTTGCAAAAACTTTATCATTCTACAATTCATTTGAGGGTCAGTTGGATCCAGACCTCTAATGATGGCGGTTCTACACGAACGTATTCCCCTGTCCAGGAAGACTTTCTTCGGAAAAGTGACACGCTCTGGTTGCAGCTTCTTGCTATGGCATATTAAATCAATGAAGTCTTCCTTTTGGTATCCACAAAGACGGCATTCTTTTGACTCAACATGCTTCCAAAGTGGTTCGTCTGCCAAAGTAGGAAATTTGCCAAAAAGCAATCTCATTAGTTGTTTTTTAATATAGATAGAGAACGTAGTGTCTAAGTAGGCCACCGGTTTAAGAGTTTTGTAGTTGTTAATCACTGTCCAAGAATGGGAGCGATGGGAGAAGATGCCTTTATCTGTTAACAACGAATGAAATTTTGCTGCTCAATTTAGTACCAGCTTAAAAGAAGAAGACTGCATATTTTTATTCCAAAGGTCAGTAGAACATGTTGCCTCAGTGCACTGGTCAAATATTTGTTGGACTGCAATTTTGTTTGCATTTCCAGTCCCAGCCGTAAGAATTTATTTAGGTTGTTTTCCTTAGCACTTTGCTTAATTCGATACCACACCTTTATATATGTATAAAGTCTGCCCAGAGATTCATTCATTAGACCAAATTCTAATCGCATTTGCGCAGGTGAAGCGAACTTGGGAATTTGAAGAACCTTTTTGTAGATTTTGTTATTAATTGATTAAGAATTTTCGAGTCCTTTCCATGCCTGGCAGCACTGGCATATGATAAGGTTGGCATTGCTTTGCCTGAGATAATCGTCAGGAGTGGCCTCAGGGATGGTCCTTCCAACTTCTTTGCCAGTGAATTAAATGCAAATTAAGGACCCGCTCTCTGTGTCATATAATTTTTTTGATCACGTAGGCATAACTTATCATCTATGTAGTATCCCAAATACTTGTAGCTGGATACTTTTCCAAGTTGTTTGCCTTCTAGACAGATGTTGTGTTGTGAGGCTTGTCGAGTGGTAAAAAGCATTGTTTTTGTTTTAGATTAATTAAGTTCCAACTTATTTGTAGACAGAAAATCTGAGAGTTCAATTAGGAGCCTAGTCAGACCAACTTTAGTTAAGCTCAATAGCACAATGTCATCTGCATAGGCAAGATGAGAGAGTTGTAACTTGCCTAATTTTGGACAATGTGAAATGGTACTATCAAGTTTTCTAGAGAGATCTGATATAAACAGGTTAAATAGATGCGGGGCCAGTACGCACCCCTGTTTTAGGACAATAGTTGAATAAACTTTTCTTGATATTCTACCACCTTCCCCAAGTTTTACTTGAGTCCAGGTATCTGTGTAGAATAATAACAAACCCCTCAATATTCTCTCTGGTATTTTCCATGCTTTCAACTTTGCCCACAGCAGATTCCGGTCCATGCTGTCAAAAGCAGCTTTTAAATCTATGAAACACAGATGCAAGCCCTGTTTCTCGTGCTTGCATTTTTCTGCTACCATAGTAATTGATAGGATGTTCGAGATAGTTCCAATCCCTTTTCTAAAACCTGTTTGATTGATTGGGGTCAGATTACATTCCCCAGACCAGTTGACTAGATCTTCTAGAATTAATGAAGCAAAATATTTAGCTTCGACATCCTGTAGGGCAATTAGCATGTAATTAGTTGGATTTGTTCTTTCTCCTCCTTTGTAAATGGGGTTTATGATCGATCCTTGCCAACTGTCGGGTACTTGATTGTTAATCTCTACATCAGCGTAAAGTTTCTCTAAATGTGAGCTCCAGTATTCAGAAGCATGTTTATAAATCGCTTGTGGAATGCCGTTCGGACCTGGAGCCCCATCGCTTTTACCTTTGTTTATTGTGATTGCTATATCCTCTGCTGAATAAATGACATGATTTACTACTGTAACTACGTCTTGCATAGATGATTGAATCAGGTCTGTTGGTAGTGATTGACAGCCGCCTTCTTCTAATAATTTTAATTTATTTGAAGTTTCTGTTGTTGGTTGCTTGTGTTGAACATTTGAAGACTTCTGTTTGAATTTCTGCTAAAGGAAGTTGACCCTTTCCGCCTCCTGAACTTTTGACGTAAGAATGTTTTGATGCCTAGTCAATTGATTTATTGTGTGCCAAAATGTGTTTGAGTTTGGATGCCTTGTGCAGAATATCAGTTTGGTCCAAAAGCTCTCTGTTTTCCCTTTTTTGAATTCCCAAATCTTCTTTTTGTATTGTTATCTTTGTAGATGAAATGTCTCCAATGCTGTCCCTTCTGTACTTTTTGATTGTAACTTCTTTTGTGTTTTTTCTAAGTCCCTTTTTAGATCTTGCACCTCTTTCGGGAGATCTGTAATTGGATAATATCTTTTGTTCTTCACCTTTGGTGCTTTCATTTTCCTCTTTAGTTTGCATAAGAAAAGGGAGCAGGCTTGAATCTTATTCATAGGTTCATTTCCCAATTCAGCCAGGATATCCTTTATTGTTGAGAACCACTCAGTTTTATTCATATCTGTCCATTTAATACGTTTTAAATTAGTTATGTTTATTTGGCCCTCCGGTATATTAGTTGATTGGAATCTTTCCACGCAAAAATTAAATTTGATGTGTTGAAATGCGTGGTCACTCAAGGGGGTGTAGTCTATGTAAAAACAGACCAGTAATGGCATTAGTGAAAGACTTATAATTGTAAAATCGAGTATAGTTCGTGCCCTAGGGCCATTATATGTTTTTTTTGGTGGGCGGTCTTCCTCTGTCCTTCCGTTAAGCACTCACATGCCTTGATATTCAAGGTCTGTTACCAATTGCTCGCCCAGTCGATCCTTACAAATCTTCAACCCAACTTGAGATTGCTGCTGAACACACCAACATGTGTTATCTTCTGTCAAGATTTCATCTTCTTCCGGCGTGAATATCAGGTTAGAATTAAAATCTCCAGTCACTATTAAACACCATCTAGGCTCGGCACAGCGTAGGCCTGAAATTATTTTGCTTAATAGACAATAGAGCATTTTTTTGCTTTTTAATTCGGGACTTTGTTGTGTATAATAGTTAATCAAAATTATCGTTCTTTTATTGTCTGTATTTTGATCCGAGAATTTAATTAATTGTATACTAGGGTCAGGAGTTTTCAGCTGTTCGGTTTTAATTTTTAAAGCTGTAGATATGTAGACTGTCAGCCTGCCTATTGCACGGCCATATTGCTTACATTTTTCTGCTGCTACAATATAATGGATGAAGCCTTCTATCGGGAGATCTTCATGTGACCATGTCTCTTGCAGTGCAATTACATTACAATTTGCCCATTCCTTTAGAGGGAAACCCTCCTCTAGTAGTTTCCTTGCCCCAGCTATATTCCACGATAACAAATGTATACTTTCAGATTCAGCATAGTCCTTCATATCTCTCTTTTGTCAATTGCTCCTCTTATTGCTAAGCAGGCTGGGAAGCCAATTCCATTGATCTAAATTTGAGCTGAGCTCCCCATGAGTATCTGTAACTGCTCTCTCTGGGGACTGGGCTGTGTCACTCTTGCCTTTAGCGTTTTGTAATATTGAGTAGACCTGTGTTTGTGCTACCCTCTTGTCTGTTTTCCTATATTTTTGCAGTACGTGAAGTTCTTTCAAAGGGAATGGATAATGGGGAATATTGGGTGCTGATATTTGTATGCCCCAGGTTAGAAATGTGTCCGATCTTTTTAGTATAGTTTGTGCTAGCTCTGGCGTTTTCCATGTGGTTAATGTTTGTTCTTTAGTTACATCGTTATTCCCTGGAAGAAATTGGACAACTACTAGATCTATCGATTGTATGTTCCTTAATTCCGTAATTTCAGCCATAAGTTCCAAAATGTTGCATCTGTTCAGAGTATCGTGCCAACCCTGCGTTTCATATTCAGGTGTCCACATTATCTGTTGATGTATCTCATTGTGCTGTGGTGTTCCCCTTTTTATGACCTTATCATCGCGATTCTTCAAATGCGATTTACCCTGATTTGATACAGAAGCTTAATTGGCCTTGTTTCAAGCTGCATTGCTTTACTGCATTAGGTCTTGATGTTGGACTTTGGCGTGTTCTTTCACTATCTGTAGTGATGAGGAAATCGTTTTCTCTTTCTCTACTTCTGTACTAATTTCCGTAATTGTTAGAATAATTACCTTATCTATTTCTCTATTTACAGCAGGTTCAAATGTCGATTTTTGAGCATTCAGCAGGGTTTGAGGCTTTGGTAACCTTTTTAACTCAATTGATTTTAGATGCCCCTCTGTATGATTACTTCCTATACCTATTTCCCAATCTTGAGACTGCAAACTCATTGGGGTAGCTATTGTCTGCATTTTTTATTCCTCATGGCAATGGCTAACTGCGTCGTCTGCCAGTTTTGTAATCCGTGTGTTTATTTCACAAGTTCCTGTCATAACTACGGGTTTACCTGGTAGCACCATCTTCTGGAAATCTTTTGTCGGTTGTAAAGAACAAGCCTCGCTATCCGTTATTATTGAACCCTTAAGTTCCATTTCCGGAGCCTGAGTTGTGCTAATATACTTATCTCCTGTTCCTTCAATAGAAGAGACGGAGTTACGTAGAGATCTGTCCAGTCTAATTTCAGAAAGAAGTTCTACTTTCGGTCCTGCTGATTTGGATTTGGAAAAGATAGAGTATACTCTAATGCCGTGCTGGGACTCTGAGACAGGTTTTTGGTTTCTTGCTTTTCTTTCCTTCTTTCGCTGTCTCCTTGATTGTGTCGGCTTCGTTTCTTGTTGGTCAGTTGTATCGTTCGTTACTATTGCGTTGTTAGTTCCTGTGTATTCCGCGTTCCCAGCTATGGAGATTTGAGCTTCATTCATTTGCTCTAGTCTGGAATACGTATCTGCTTGTGATTGTATCTGATTTGTAGAGACTCCAGATTGTTCTGACTTAAGTGCCGGGATAATCAAACGTTTCTTCAAATTAAGTATCTGTTCTAACATTGTTGGTAATGAACTTAATTTATCTAAAATTGGCCCGCAGGTGCAGGTTGGTTCCTGTGAGGGATAAATTGTTTGTACTCTTTTAATTAGATTGCTTAAATTGTCCAGTTTTGTGTTTATCCCAGCTATGTATGAAGCAATGACATTCATTAAGTCTATTTGTATGTCCAACTTGTCTGATTGCAGTATTAAAGTTGCGATAACGGTGTGATGAAATCTGGTTGCTCAGCAGTATGGCTAATATTGAAATTTTTCCCATTTTTTGCAGATTTGCAAGATCTCTCGATTTGTTTTGATGATGTATTATCTCTGACGTCTGTTAACCTGCATTGACTACCGCCGTGGCATGTATTAAATATTTTATTCCCCACTTCTTCACTTCCTTGGGCCTCCTCCATTCTCTCCTCTATGTCTACAGAGGATTTGTTTTCCAGAGGCTCATCCATATTAACTAGCGAAAAGCATGAGTTAAGCCATAGGTGTGCGAGATCCTCAGTACTTGAATGTAAAGATTGTATGCTATTTGTTTGATCTTGCTTTGTAGCTTTTGAACTGAAACTCGTTGTGATGTCAGCGCCACTAAAAAAAGTTTTTAAAAAATCCAATAAAAAACAAGCCCCCATAGCATTTTATGAGGGACAGGGCATTGCTGCAACCACTCCCAGTCAAAAAACATACATATAGTTTGCTCCTATTCTCCATAAAGGGTTGCCATAGGAAAGTCGCCACAGGAATAACCCTCTGAGAACAGACACCAGATTAGAGCTGGGTTTCACTAACTCTGTCCAGAGAGGCAATGAACTGCTCCTAGAATTAAGACTTGTCTAGTTAGGACACAACAACATACATGGAATGTCGAAGAATTGGCAACATTATTAAATTCAGAATCTGCAAAAGCATTGCTAATGGCAACCAACATCCTTTTTTAACAAGAAACATGGTCACTCAGTCAACAAACAATCCCTGGCTTGCAAGAGGTGCATCAAATAGCAAGAAAAACAAAATTTTTGGGAGGCCATCAGCAATGTCTGTCAATTTATATCAATCTCAATCTGAAACTAACAGTAACAGAAATACCAAATCAGGACGCAATGCTTCAAGTGATTATCCTGGACAGACATAATAGACCATCTCCTCGAATTAGGATTCTTCTGATTAACATCTATTTAATAGCTTTGGCTCAGCATGAGCGATAAGACTGCATCAGCCAAGTGAAAATCTGGATCAAACCCTCTCTGACCATGTGAACCACAAAACAATACCTTGCAGGGATTTCAATTTGCAAGAACTGGGATTGACTCTCACTGGCTGCTCACTGACAAATGGCTTAAGCAAACCACTGGACAAACATAAAAAATTCACAGATTCATGTCTATTTAGACTGTAATTGAAAATTCTGATCCATCTCTCCAGTTTCTGAAAACTTACAAGGGGAAAAGCACGATTGACTACGTGTTTGCTTCAAGAAAACTTGTGTAACACCTCAAGAGTTTTCAAGTACTCGCTTTACATGAGAGCGACCATCTTGCACTTCTCATAACCGTTAATCTTAGTTTAGTTAATCGGGAAAGCCATAAGACGCTTAGCTACATTCCTAATAACAAAAATAAAGTGGGTCCGGGTCTGTTCGCAGAAATTAAAACTATGGAATAGTTCTACAGGGCAGTTCTGTCAGGTCCAAAGTGGCGAACATCTACTCGCCCACTGGAAACCTATGATTAGGAGCATCCACAAATCATTAGTCAATTCTTCAGGACATGCACGCCTTTCTCAAAAAACTTCAAATAACAACCAATCTAACTTTATCAGTTCACTGCAAATCTGCAAGATGATGAAAGCATGCCACAAGACCCATACTCATCACACCAAAGCTGCTCTGCAACAAGAACTGAGGGGTGCATGAAAACAACATAAGCAATTGATATGGTCAATAAAAAAACAGCAGATGGAAAAGGAGTGACATAACGTATACTCACTAATGACGAAATGCAATCAGGCCAGCTTATGGAGGAATACCAGAAACAAAACATGTCAGGATGCCACCAGAGCCAGTTATCAACAAACCCATTTGGATACACAGCTGAGCACCTGAGTGCACCCTTAACAGAAACCTTATATCCCATGGACAACTCAACGGAAGGTGACACAATGCTCACGACCATTAAAATCAAAGAAGTTATACGTAAAACAACAGCATCAGGTGCTCCAGACCCCAATGGGCTTCCAGGTCAACTGTTTGAGGACAATCAAGCACTGTAGTCTCAACACACTCCTCACTGTTCTGCAAATGTGTTAAACTCTGCCAAGTCCCCGGTAGCTGGAGAGGGTCAATATTGCATCTATTTTTTTTAAAAGGTGACAAACAGAACCCCTCTAACTATTGTTTGATTGCCCTTTTGGGCATAGAAGCCAAGATATATGCCTCAGTCATTTTAAAAGATCTAAAGTCATGCGCAATGAAAAATGCAATAATCCCATTTTGCCAAACAGGATTTAGAGCAAAATCCTCCTCAATGGATAACATAATTACCAGTTCTTATCTCATCCACCAGGCAAACACTCAGAAGACGTAAGCTCTCTATGAATATTTTGTTGACTACTCGAGTGCATTTGACCTGGTGGACAGGGGCATCTTATGGAGAAAACTCTAGGCGTGGGGAATTCCAAGCGACCTGCTTAATGCCATTATGACACTCTATTCATCAACTTTGGTGAGGGTCATGCTCTCAGATACGGCTCTGACAAAAAAGATCAATACCAACCAAGGCCTAAAACAAAGATGTATGCTAGCCCCAATGCTTTTTAACCTGTACACGACTGATATGTCCTCGTCAATAAACCACACCAATTTGATTCCCCAGAAACAGGAACATCCAAAAATGACGATATTACATTATGCGGATGATATAGCCCTCCTTGAGAACTCAAACAATAGGGATCCAAAGAGCCTTTAATGCCCTTTATATATATAACAAGACAAATAATATAATAGTAAACACTTCAAAAACAAAGGTGATATCATTTGGAAGGATGTGCAAGCAAATAAATGCTTGTCAATTGGTCCCCTAAAAGTAACAGGATCAAAATCGTATAACTACCTGGGCACTTGGCTTTCTGCAAACAACTGACCCAAAATAAGCCTGAGTCACATTAAAGACAAGTCTGCACTACTCACCACCAGACTTTGCCAGCTGAATGCCTCCCTTGAAAGCCCTACTTCAGCTCCAATCCAAAAAGTGCTAAGTGTCACATACCATCAACGACATCTAAAAGCCTTTAAAAGAGTGTTTAGACTGCCATATTATACGAGGGGTTAGCTGTTGAGATTAGAATTTGGTCTAGAGGGCCTAAAATTGACTAACATGGACTCTATCCTAAAATATTACCACAGATGCATTACGTCCAAGTCCAGGACATTGAAGTTTGTCCTTCAAAATATATTTAAAACCAAAAAGAGCCCTTGAGGCACACATTTAATGGCATCAGCAGACGCTCTTCAAATAGACTTAAGTGCACTAAATTCTCCATCGCTCTAGCATATAGCAGTAAAAAGTGCACTGAAGAAACAAACAAGATTCCTATAAAAAAATCTGCAGACATGGAAACTATCAAGACCATCCCACTCACACAAGCCCTGGTATCCTCGTACAACAACAAACACCAAGTTGGCTTAAAGCCACAACCATATCTTAGTTGTTAGATGGCAAAGCCTGCATCACTCAACTCTTTGATGCGAGGACGATGACATTACAAATCAAAAACTTCAATCCAAACTGGTTGTTTCTCTCCGGGAAACAACGTTTACAACGCAACCATTACATCGCACTACAGTTACATCCCAATATCCTTTACAACGCATGACACTACAACGCAGGCATTACAATGTATACCATTACAACCCATGACACTACATCGCATGTCACTACAACACAGGCATTACAGCGCATACCATTACAACGCATACCATTAGAGTTAGAATAGTAACATTTAACCCTTACACTATCCAACACTTACCCTACTGTTGCACCTCCTGGAGTTAGAATGGTAATTTTTACCCCTACCCTATCCAAAACTTACCCTACTGTTGCACCCCCTGGAGTTAGAATAGCAATTTTTACCCATATACTATCCAATACTTACCTCAAATGCAATGTAATGGTATGCGTTGTAAAGGTAATTTGCGATGTAATGGAATGCGTTGTACAGGTAGTTTTTTAAAATGCGATGTAGTGTCATGCGATGTACTGGAATGCGTTGTAGTGGATGTTGCGATGTAAAAACTGCGTTGTAAGTGCATGCGTTGTAAATGCATGTGTTGTAACATCATACATTCTCCTCTCCAACATTGTCAAGTGCAGGCTGTGTGGTTATATGTTTGAAACGTTCTCACACTTAATCTTTTGCTGCCCTCGCTACTTCATCTTAGGTGGACACTCATAAGGCTGCTTTTTATAATCCATGGCTTAAGGACTTGTAGCAATGCTAAGACCTGGATTTTTACTACTGTGGTCCCTTCGGAATTGGCAAGAATTGGCAAATACTTCAAGGCGGTACAGGATTGCTCAAAGATTTTTTCAAATCAGCGATGAACGCCGATTGACACAATGCACTCTGCACCCTGGCTTATCTGCAACAGATATTTACATGATCTGTTTTGGAATGGCTACTGATCTTAAAACTTGTATTTTATTCTCAGATACCCTTAGCTTATGATGTTACATGGTCCACAAAGACCTATCTATTTCAATGCACAGTGCACTTTGGCTTACTTGTAATTGATTTTAAACAATCACATTGTGATCAGCATAACTTTAAATAATTGTACACTACTTGCTATACTTTTCACACCTGTATGGCATGTGGCATTACAATGAACTAACTACTTCTTTATTCTTTTTCAAAATGTTCTAGATTTTTAAGGTTTTAATCAATCATACAATAAACTGATTACTTATTACGAGTTTGTGAATGCGGACAAATAGCCATGCTCATGGATGCAAATGCCTATATATGTTCTATTGTGAACTACAACAGCGGGTTTTTAAAGATCAAAATTTAGCAAATTTCAATTGGAAAATAGCGAACAGCACATTGGCACCTACTAGTGACACAACCAGGACGTGAGCCTCCCTTTCCAAGGTGTTCTCAGAGGGGAGCTTAGGCGCTTGCAACTGCTAAGAAGAGCAGATATGGCCAAATAGGAAATTGGAAGACAAAGTGCCACATGTATCAAGCATTTCGGCCCATTTGCAAACGCAAAAAATGCTTTTCACATGTACCAAACCTATTTTGAGATTCAGTAACCTGTTACCGAATCACAAAATGGGTTTGCAATTCACTTTTTGGAAGGGGCGTGTTTAGGGCGTCCCTTCCAAATAGTGAATAGTAATGGCATGCATGAATGTTTTGTGACAGCGAATGTGGTCGCAAATCATTCACATTTTCCTACCTACTTCAAGTAGGTGGTAAGCCATTCGCAAATACGAAGGTGCTCAAGGGACCCCGTCCCCTTTGAGAATGGCAGCCAAAACATTTTTTCAGAGCAGGCAGTGGTCCCACAGACCACTGCCTGCTCTTAGAAAATGAAAAGAAAACTTTTCATTTTTCTTTTTTAAATGCAACCCATTTTCCTTTAAGGAAAATGGACTGCATTTACAAAAAATGTTTGATTTATTTAAAAGCAATCACAGACATGGTGGTCTGCTGACCCCATAAGGCCACCAAACTCGTGATTTTAGCAATTCCTAGAGGGGTGCCAAATTGTGACCTACCTCATTAATCTTAATGAGGTAGGTCATTTGCGACATCTAGAAATTGCAGAAGGTGTTCACCACACTTTCATACAAGCCATTTCGTGATTTCGTAATTGTGATTCCCAAGGATTCGCAATTAGGGAAGTGCAAAACGGTCCCTACATACATCTGGCCCCTATAAGTGTAAAAGAAAGTTTCATGAAAAGATCTGGGTAGAGAATGAGTGGGCAATATCGTCACACTCTATGAAAAATCATCCATGACTGCACAGGAGGCAATGATGCATCACATGTGGCTAAAAACAGGAGTGAATAAATGGCATCGGAGTTGGAGCTTTGATGAAATTAGTAAAAGGTGGTACAAGATGATTTAAGGAAAAAGGAAAAGTCACCACTAAGAAGTGAGTGACATTAACACATTCACACCACCGACATAAGTCACCTGTATCAAACTGGTGGCCATTTGAATCCCCATACATGTGTCATGACGTATCCTGTCTTCCGAGCTATCATGCAACATCCATGTTTGCCACAAAATACTATGTCATTAATCCGTGACGGCAGTTTAATACATTGTGGAAGTGGTAGTACTGTGAACTTGACAACACAGATATTAATATTATTTAGGCATATCGTGACCTAGACCCATGTATGGATACATGTGTCACATTACCAAAAGCAACCTCCCTTTCGCTCCACACTCTCATATGACATGCATTTAACAACCACCTTCTAAGTACCTGAAACACATTAATCTTCAACTATAGCCTGAGGAATCTGAAGAAGAAGAATCAGAGCTACAGGAAGCGCACACTGCCCTTGACAGTGGAGAAACACCAACAGCTTCACTTATCTGTCAACCCTCTTGAACAGCCGCACAGTGCCTTAACACAGGCATACACACGACCAACAAAGTGGCCAGGGTGAAGACTCCCATAATCAGACTGCTATAAGGACACACCAAAATATATATTGGCCCAGAATGCTAAGCAAGGCTATACAGAGGACATGTGTGAATCAGTTGTTAGAGAACATAAAGTGAAGAATTCCAGGCATTAGAAAAACCCATGTTAGGAGTGGAAGACAAACAGCTGTTAACCATGGAGGCCCTGAGGGGTAAGGTGGAAGCACAATGTAATGTAATCAGCGATGGCTTTAGCAGCATATAAACAATCATGGACTCCCACTCAGAGACTGTTGTATGTGGGGAAATGCATGCCATTATCAAGGGATATGGGGCATCAGTGGAGAGACTGGCCATCACTAACAGTGAGCTTTCACATCACATAAATATCATCCAGAGTCAGATGGCTCATTGAAGCTGTGATGTTGCCATTGGCCTTGGTTAGGTAACAACTGCAAATGCCTTCTGGGATAAAAAGGAACTTCTGCACAGGAGAGGAAGGAGGTATCTAGAGAATCAGTATTTGAGATCCAAGTGGGGTCATAGTTGGGAGCCAAGGGGGCCTGAGGAAAGCACACAAAAAGTCACTGACAGCAAAGGACACAAAAATGAAGAAATAACTGGTCATATATCACATGTTTCCAGAGTTTATTACCCAATCATAGGACATCATTGGGTATATGCCAAATATGGTTGATGTTAAGTAGTTGCAGTCTTCCTATCGTAAACATGATATTTGTGTTACACCTGCAAACATCGTTTATATGTATTTATTTACTAGTGTTTAGGAGTGTCTTACCCTTTCCTCTACAGCCCCTGGTGCATCTTGTTGGGAAGAGCACATCTTCATCAGATTGGACATCATCTTGTACAAAGGAAAAGGCCTTTTCCGCTGGCAACATGTGGGCATTAGTGGACAATATACAACATGTGTTCTTGTGAAAAGACTCCAGTGCTGCTCCTCCACTTTTTTTTCAGCAGGCAGCAGAACCTGTTCTTTCAGAGTCCAAATATGCATTTAATATATGAAGGCGTACAACTCTGAGCAATATTGTAACTTTTTCCCTGGGTGTTGCT
This sequence comes from Lissotriton helveticus, assembly GCF_964261635.1. Taxonomy (NCBI): domain Eukaryota; kingdom Metazoa; phylum Chordata; class Amphibia; order Caudata; family Salamandridae; genus Lissotriton; species Lissotriton helveticus. The sequence continues at coordinate 858,409,150 of NC_136069.1, forward strand.
GCTTTCAGGTGTATTGTGAGGATCCAGGGATCTACGGCACAAACACTCACCTAAAAAGTAATGCAAGATTTGTCGCTGTAGTTTCTCAGCCCATCTGTGGCTTGTTGTTTTTGCATGTCAAATCATGTGTTACTCAAGAAGTAACTGTGAACATAGTCTCCTCTAGCCAGGTGGTTGTAGAGTTCACAATGGCAAATTACATAGGGTATCTTGTCAAAAGATCAGAGACAAATAAATGAACATGGAAAACTGCAATTCAATTCTGTAAAATTACAGTTAGCTTTCAGACTTGCCAAGAGATTGTTTGGGAAGTTAAATATGGATGCCAATGACGTGCAACACTGTGCCCAAGAAACTAAGAAACAATGCACAGGGTACTCAATGGGACACCTCCGACTATTTTACTATACCAAGATAATTACCTACGGTAAGGAGGGGCAGTGAGCCCTACACCTGCACAAGTGTAGGTGTTGCCTCATTTCTTTGGGTATTCCTACTTAGTACTGGATAAAAGCTAACCAATGAGGGCATGTATCACCTGCTTAATGAGATGTTTTTGTCCGAAGTCTCTTCTGCTGTTCTCACTTGCTACCATCTCATCCTCTGCTAACAGTCTCATTCTCCTCATTCTCCTCGCCATCACATATAGTGCAGCCATATTGGGATGAAAAAGGCACATCTTAGGATTTTGTTTATATTTTACATCTGGTTACCAACTGCTTCCACATGGTAGTATTTAGCAAGAACAAAACCTCTGATTTGTGCCAATACTCAATGTGTGACTGTTTTGTAGACAGTGACAGTCAATCACAATTTAATAATAGCTTTTTGTGAATTGCTAGATTGGGGTACCTATTTAGCAATTTCTTGTTTGTGTAGGCAGCAATTAAATTTGTGTGACTAGAGCTTTTGTTCAGTTTTGTACATTGTATTCATATGAAGTGCCAGTCTCAAACCAGTTTGCAACTGGTTTGTGACTCACAACATATTAATACATTGAGGCATTAGTCTAATGGTTAATAATTATTTTCCTTCACTATTCAGCATATCCTTAACACATATTGCTGCTGTACTTAGTACTGTCTTGCATAAGATTGACAATGAACTTTATTTTAACAGAGTATGCTTCATTTTTAAATACCAGCAAACCAAATGCCAGGCTCAGTGTTTCAATTCCAGCTGTATGCGACATTGGAAGTTTTTTTTTTAAATCCTTACTTTCATATTCCTTATACTTCAATCCACCATCTAGCAGCAATTCAACTGCACTACTAGTAAACATTGGTGCAACTTGCTTGACCTAGAAGCCAGTTCACAAAGATAAATCATTAACTCCTCCTTATCTAGCAGCTCCATGCCGGCCTCCCTCAAGCTCAACCAAGTCACCTCCCTCATCAAAAAAACTGACACCGACCAGAACAACCTTAACAACTACAGACCTATAACTAACTTCCCTCTCCTTGCCTAAAACATCGAAAAATGTGTGCTAGCACAACTTATTAACCACATCGAAAAATACAACCTGCACAACGCCTTCCAATCTGGGTTCAGGAAAAGCTGCAGTACAGAGACTGCAATACTGAACATCATAGATGACCTACATGGATCTCTGGATGATGACCAGGCCTGTCTCCTAGTCTTCCTGGACCTCTTGGCTGCCTTTGACACCATCAACCATGACCTCCTCCTAAACACCCTCTCTCAGCACACAGGCATCAATAGAACTGTCCTTCAGTAGTTTGCTTCTTTCCCGAACCAACACTCACAGCTAATCAAACTAAACAACTCCTCCCCAAAAGCAGCATCAGTCTCACAAGGAGTCCCTCAAGGGTCAATCCTGTCTCCTGCCCTATTCAATCTTCATATGGAACCCCTTGCAACAATCCTGAAACAAGCTAGAATTGCTTATCATCTCTATGCAGATGACACCCAACTTTACATTAAAATATTGTCAGTTAAAGACATCCAGCATCTAAACAGCAGACTCTCCATGGTTCAATCCTAGATGGCTAACAACCATCTTATGCTCAACCCCAGCAACACCAAACTCCTGTTCATTCAACCAAAAGAAAAGTAATTTCCTGTAGATATTTGGCTTGACAACCTCAATGCATTAAACTGCAAATTATCCATCTCCAACTGTTTCAAATCCCTGGGAATTACACTTGGCAAGCACCTGACCATAAAAGAGTATAGTCTAGGTCTTACGGTTCTCGCAGCTGCGGTTTGTGACACCCTCCAAAGCCTGCCGCGAGGCCCACTGCGTCCGGGGGGGCTCTCACGGCCCTGGCTGCACCAGAGATGCCCCTCTTAGCGCCCGGGGTACTCTCGGCGTCTTTTCGGCATCTATTCGGCGTTTCCGCGTTTCTCCTTCTTGCTCTTTCTAGCTCGGATTCTGCGTCTCGCCTTCCTGCTCGGTTACGCCGCAAAAGCGCCACCTGCAGATCCCTAAAAGAGTATAGTAATGCTTCAGCTAAAAGTGCCTTCTACACATTGTAAGCACCTTAAAAATAAAACTCTTCATTACCATCAAAGACCTCAAAACTGTGGTGCAATCCTTAGTCCTCTCCAACCAGGACTATTGGAACGCCACAATCTCGGGCACCACAAACACACATTTAGCCACTTTGAAAGCTACACTCCATGCAGAGGTCAGACTACTGTCGTGGGAGAGTCACTTTGACCACAACACTCCCACTCTCAAGTATCTCAACTGGCTACCAACGTAGGCAAGGTGTATACTCAAAACTGCCTGCATAACCCACAAAGCTCTCTACACAGACAAGCCAGTTTACCAAGCCGGCAAGAGAGTTCCCGTCCAAACCATGGTTTTCTTCGAGCTGAGAGTATTGAAACATGAATTCAAAATACAGGAAAGGGAATGGCCCTCTAGCGGTTATTCTTCTATGACAAAAATTACTCTTCGATCCAAACAAAAAATCTACTATACCGCCATTGCAGTGGCAAAAAGCTGCTACTAGTCTTCCCATATTGATCAAGCCAACAACAATTCTAAAGAATTATTTCGATTGTGCAAAGTTTTATGTCTCCCAGTGCCCAGGCACGTATTGCTCCAGACTCGGAGCACTAGTGCAAGACTCTCGCCAAGTTCTTTCTGGATAACATTTGCACCATACAAGCTTCTTTTTCTGCCTGTACTACAGTGCTTAGCACTTACAGCTCCTCTGACTGGCCAATCGGTAGCTGATCCTGCCAATATGCTGTCAGCCTTTGCACCAATAAATCTGGCCGGTACTCTCAAAATTCTAAAAGCCTTGATGTCGGGATCTCCTACGGATCTCTGTGCTGCCAGACTGCTGGCTGCTGCAGCGGATACCATCAACGCTGAAGTTAACCCAATTGTTAACATGTCATTGCAGGATGCAGTTGTCCCGGCCTCCTGGAAACTAACACAAATTCCCCTCCTCCTTAAGAAACCATCCCTTGACCCGCTGATTCCAGGAAATTATTGGCCAATCTCACTATTGCCAAGTTTGGCTAAGGCTTGTGAGAAGGTTCTTACAAATCAACTGACCAACTTTGTTGAGGCCTCAGGTTTGCTTCATCTGGCTCAATCCGGATTCCGGACCCCTTTTAGTACGGAATCTGCTGGAGGTGTCAAAGCCTATTCATGAGTGTCTGGATGCCGGTGGGGGAGCCGCATTGGTTATGCTAGATCTCTCTGTGGCATTTGACACTGTGCCCCATTCTCTGCTCTTGGATTGCCTTTCGGAGATCGGCCTGTCCGTTCTGCCTGGGAGTGGATTACGTCTTTCCTGGAGGACCGTTTGCAGCAGATTTGGCTGCCCCATGTGCCTCTTTGCCCCAGCAGGTGGCTACTCGGGTCCCACAGGGGTCATCCCTTAGTCCCCTTCTTTTTAACATCTATGTTACTCTGCTGATTTATTTAGCGGAGGCATTAGGGGCTAAGGTGATGCTTACGCTGACGACACCCAGCTTCTATTCTCCTGGAGCAGGGATGATATCTCTGTTCTATCAGCTCAACATTGTTTGTCCTCTGTCTTTCATTAGCTCGCTCAAGCGCAGCTAAAATGCAACGAAGAGAAGTCTGAGGTCCTCTCATATGGCACTTTCCCTGCTAACTTCAGAGAGAGGCTCTGGCCCCCTGGCTTCTCCATGCAGAGTGCAAAGGGCACTGCTGCTAAAAATCTGGGGGTCTGGTTCAATGAGAACCTGTCCTTTTCAACCCAGGTCAAGAAGCTGGTTGGGGTCTTCTTTGGCAGTTTGAAAGCTTTAAAGAAATTTCTACTTCTCCTTCTGAAACCTGCTAAAGAGACGGTTGTTCGTGCCTTGATTCTGTCCAGCTTGGACTATGCTAACGCTCTCTATGTAGGCCTAACCAGTTACCTCTTGAAGAAACTACAGGTTGTCCAAAACTCGGCGGTCAGATTGTTGCTTGGGTTGTCTAGCAAGTGTAGTGTGCAAGCTCATTTAAGCTCCTTACACTGGCTCCGGTGGAATCTCAAATAAAATGTAAAACTTTGGTTATTGCCCACAGGGCACTCTATGGTTCGGGTCCGGCCTACCTGCAGAAGAGGTTTATTTTTTATAATCCAATGAGACAGTTGCGGCCCTCTTCTCAACTTCTAGTGCAGACCCCTAGGTTTAAACGTCAAAGGCTCGGTTGGAGCTCCTTTGTGCGGAAAGCTGCTTTGGCTTGGAATGCTTTGCCCTTCGTGCTGCGCAGCATCCAAGATCCTGCAACTTTTTAAAAAAAGCTTAAAACCTTTGGGGCATATTATCAAGGACGGGCGATACATTATCGCCGCTTTTATCGGCAGGAAACTGCCGATAAAGCGGCGATAATGGGCTTGATAATATGCTCTATGAATTCCTATCGAAGCCCATGTTAGATGTCTTCACATCTAACATGGGCTTCGATAGGAATTCATAGAGTATATTATCAAGCCCATTATCGCCGCTTTATCGGCAGTTTCCTGCCGATAAAAGCGGCGATAATGTATCGCCCGTCCTTGATAATATGCCCCTTTGTCTTCTAGCACTCCCAGTTTTGTCTCCTTCCTCCAAGTACGCGCCGGGACACTCTTTGAGTATCCGGGAGCGATATAAATTCATTTAACATAACATGCAATAAACCTCTATTGGTGCGCTCCTGGGCCAGGATTGAACAGGGCACCCAGGGAAAACAAATATGCCCGCAGTTTGTGTCAGTGTGTGGTTTCAGACCCGGAATTCATCACTGCGGTATTTAGTATATCCTCCTCTACATATGAAAACATCTGAACACAACCTTGAAGCTCCTTCCTCTCAGAGAGGGGGTAATACCCCGTACCATACTTACACAAGCACTGCTCTTTAGTTGAGACCATATGCAGGACATTAGACTGCACATGTTAATTAAAACACTTTGCAACCATACAAATAGTAGATAATATGCTAAAATACTTGGGTATAGCCATGCTCACAACAGTATTTCTCACCAGTTCACACCATGGGCCTCATTTATGAGGCCTTGCGTCAGTTTTGCGCTTCCGATGTGTCACTTTTTGTGACACATCGGCAGCGTAAAACATGTCTCCTGTTGCGCACTATTTACAAAGTGACGCATCTAAGCAGATGCGTCACTTTGTAAACCCCTGCGCTACATTATACCTGCGTCAGGTATAATGTATGCAGAGGGGGCGTTCCCCTGCAAAAAGCCTCGTAATAGTGACGCAGTGAAATCTATGAGATTTCACTGCGTCACTTTTAGGACCCTGTTGCGTCAAAATCTTGCGCCTGCCTCACAGTAGGCGTAAGACTGACGCAAGCCCTTTCACATGGGGCTTACCCCATGTGAAAGGATGCATTGCTGGAGTTGCGTCACTTTTGTGACACACTCCAGCAATGCGTCACTTTTGCGCTTACAGATACTGACGTATCTGTAACTCCTTGCGCAATGATGCGTCATATTGTAAATATGACGCATCATCGGGGTCGCAATGAGGGCGCAATGAAAAGTGACGCATCGCTGTTTTCTCGCAGCGATGCGTCACTTTTCATAAATAAGGCCTCAAGTATGAACAAAACAAGACATTCAACATTGCGTTTTACACAGAACACATTGGACGAACCCAATACAGTAGAGATACATGGACAAAAAATTGCAACTTCGCTCAAAATCGCTTTACCAAAAACATTCTCTTTAAAAATGGCTGCTAGTTCTGTTCGGTATTCAGCGCTGTACTTTTCATGCACGGTTTAGGAACTGTCAGTTACAAAGTGGTGCAACCTGGGAGGTTGACCAGTGGGAGACAACAAGCTGTTCTGTTTTTTGAAAAGTATTCATTAGTTAACCACCTTAGAGTAGCAAAACTGTCAATGTTTCCTCTTGGATGCACAGTTTTTATTTTAATTACCTGGCCAATCCATAATTGCTCTCAGCACATACCTTGGAAAAACGAGAGAAGCTGTAACTGAGAAGTGTCAGCTTTTTTATGCCATCTTCCTAATCCCTTGTTTGTACAGAAACACTCCTAAGGGACAATTGAATGCATTTATTTCCAGTCATTACTGCTTTAAACATTTTCGTTTGTACACATAAAGGAACTATCAGCAAACACAATTCCAAAGTCAGGTCACATTTGCATTGCGAAAGAATGTGACCTTTATAAAGAGGTGTGTGCTGAGATCAGAAACATATGCCAGACTACATGAGTGACTAACTTCGAATAACACAAAGTTCAACACACAAAATATTGAACTCAAATATTTTACTGCAATTTTATCTAGTAATTTCTAAACAAACATTATACCATTCTCCTAAATGCTGTCGTGTTTGAGTAAGACATTCTGGTCATTTAAAACAGGGTTCGTATCCCATCCTCGTCGCCAATAATTTTGCAGTAAATGAGCCCGTCACAATTGAAATGAAACAAGTTGAACGCGCAGGAGCCTCTCCTCTGTAATCAATATTAAACTGTCAAAACATCTCATCAAAGATTCTGAATTCTGCAAACGTGGCATTCCAAACAAGTATGTTTAATGAAGATTGTTCCAGCAAGCAGAAATAAGCGTTCGATACACAGATAATATAACACATTCCTTCCTCTTCCTTTCCAAATTATTTTTCTGAGTGCATCCGCATGGACATCCTTTACAAATATAGCTGTGGGCACTATCTCTAAGAAAATATATGCAATAAAACATATTCAGTTGTTCAGTTTTGGTATTCTATTAAACAACGCATGTCACTAACCTGCAGCGTTCCAATTTGTGATGCTAATTTGTTTATAACTCAGCTGGGTATTGCAAATTATTCTTATAATTTATGTTGAAACTGTGAACTAAGTTTAAATGCATGCACATAAAAGCATCAATGTATTTACATCTAAATAGGAATATATAATGTAGATCATGGTATGGTGTTTCTCTCTTTTGTACGTATAAAAATATTTGGGTTGTATTGAAAAATCTAGTGGTATTTTTGATTGGGTGGAACTATGCCAACTCTTGTCATATTGTACTGATTTTTAAAAAGCATTCATAACGTATAACGGTATGGTCTAAAGTATATCGAATATTACAGTTTTTATTGCACAACAAATCCATTTATTGCTCATTTGAATGTGCATCCCTTGCTGGATCTTCCATAACCTTATTACAAGATGTATCCCACGTTATGTTCCCAGGCCATGCTTGCAAGGAAAATCTGCCTCCTCATCAGCCTCCTATATAACACTATATTTTATAATATCTCTACGGTAGGACCCATAAAAGAGTGATACCTATAATTTCTCCTGCTTTACTTGCTAAAGCCTTGCCTAGCCAAATGTTCTTTTCTTATTCTTTCTTCTCATGGTTCAGGTGCTGCTTTACAGGCTCTATGAAGCCACAGGCTGTCAAGTGTTTCCTGATGACAAGATTGGGCTTGACTATGGAGTCTCCCCCTAGAGACTTGGGGGCAGATTTATGAGGCTCTTGCGCCTCCTTGCGCCGCAATTGCGTCACGTAATGTGACGCAATGGTGGCGCAAACAATGCGCCCTATTTACAACGTGACGCATCTAGGAGATGCGTCACGTTGGAAACCCCTGCGCCATAAGGAGGCGTTCCTGCGCAGGGGGGGGCGTTCCTGCGCAGGAACGCCTCCTAAAAGTGGCTGAGTGAAATCTATGGGATTTCACTCAGTCACTTTCTACGTCAATTCCTTACGCCTGCTTGAAGCAGGCGTAAGGGTGACGCACCATACATTGAATAGGTGGCCCCTGTGCATTGCAGGAGTCATGTCGCACTTGCGACATGACTCCTGCAATGCGCCGCCCGTGCGGCGAGAGATGCGTCACGCATCCTCACTGCCTTGCACCATGGTGCGCCGCATCATAAATGCGGCGCACCATGGGTGGCGGAGCAGTGGCGCACTGTGGCGCATGTTAACTGGCGCATCCCTGGGGATGCGCCAGTTAACATAAATCTGCCCCTTGGCACTTATTTCTGCTTGGATTGGCAGTTGGATATAGGTGGTATTCTTCCGGTTTTTCTGGAGCAGGTCCCTGTGCTCCCAGGTGTTGCATGTGTGGTTCACAATGATTGGCGTTGTTGGAAATAACCGTTTTTTCTGCAGGGTTACCCCAAACATTTTGCCTTTCTCTTCCACTTTTTCTGACCTTGGTTTTGTTGGCCTTAGGACTCTGAGCACTTTACCACTGGTGGTCAGTGCTAAAGTGCATGTGCTTCTTCCCTAAACATGTTTTTGATTGGTGTATACCTGATTTGTATATTTAATGTTCTTGTAATTTCCTTGTTAAGTGGTAACCCCTGTACCCAGGGCCTGTAAGTTAAATGCACCTAGTGGGCTGCAGAACTGATTGTGCCGCTACCCACAGAAGTAGCCTTTCAAATCTGTTTCAGACCGGCCACTACAGGGTCTGTGTGTGCATTTTCACGGCCACTTCAACTTGGTATTTAAAACCTACTTGCAAAGCCTATAATTCCCCTTTTTAATGCATATGTCACCCTAAGGTAGGCCCTACTTAACCCTAAGGCGAGAGTGCTATTTAAGTAAAAGGTAGGATATGTACCTTTGTGTTTTGCATGTCCTGGTAGTGACAAACAGTTTATTTAATTTTTCACTACTGCAAGGCCTAGCCCTCTCATAGGGTAGCATTAGGAATTCCTTAATATTCTTTTAAACTGTGATTCCTGATCAGAGAGCAGTTGCTCATTGATGTTTTATATGTCTGGAATGGTATTGGTAAATCCTACTTATTGGTGAGATTGGATTCAATTTTACTATCTTAGAAATGCCACTTTTGGAAAGTGGACATTTCTCTGCACTTACTGCTCTGCGTGCCTGACAGCCTGTCTCCAGTACACGTCTGGTCTGGGCTGGATGACAGCTACATTTGTGCATTTCCTCTAGACAACCACAACACAGGACACTCAACTGCATCTGTATTCACATGGGTCATCCTTTGTAGAAGGGAGGCGAGGAGGTAGCACTTCACTTAAATATGTAGTGTCCTGTCTCCACACAAAGGGCTGATTTACCCCCATAACTAGGCTGGCCGAAAGGACTGGACTGAAAGGGGACCTGTGCACTTCAGAGAGTTCTTTTGAAGCCATCCCCCACATGATATGCACTTTTGGGGACAAGTATTGGGTCCCTGCCCTCACATAATCAGACACTTCATTGGACTTGTGAACCAGACACCACTGGCTCTATGTCTGTACATTGCCCGAAGACTGCTGTGCTGCCAGTAGGGACTGCCACTCTGCTAACTGTTTTGCTATGTTGGCCTGCTGCTTGCTGATTGCTTGTTGCAGGATAAACTGCCACTCTGCCACCTGCCTTGTTGTGCCTGCTTGCTGCCTGATACCTTCTACTGTGCTACCAGAATGTGTTATCCAATGGCTTCTTGGCTTGCCTCCTGTTTCATGGGACTCTGATGATCATGAGTCTGGGAGTTGGACTTGACTCACTTCAGATTGTGCCTGATTGCCCGATTGTGCTGTGCTCAAACCATGCAATGGTTGAGAGTGACGAGGCACCTTTTTTGTGCTTGCAACGGATTGTGCCAAATGTGAACTTTGTTGTGAGGGAGATTAGGTGACTTCCAGCCTTCCTAAGCCTGTTCCTGCTGCAGCCAAGCGATGTAGCTTGCTGCTTCGTGGCTTCCTCGGGCACTGCTGGGCCCAGCCTACCCTTCAGAAGGGAGACTCCCACAGCACCGCACATGCACTGACTCAGTCCAGCCCCGGACAGATGACTCCTGCACAAAGAGCCACCGCTATGAGGCCCCCAAATCAGCAATCCACCTTGCTGTAGTTGAAAGCCTGGAGAAGGTACTGTATACAAAGGTCCAGTGCAGTCCCAGGGGACGTACTAAGGATTTCCCCTGCTTGTGCATGTTGGGCACGAACGGCACCACTACATGCCAGCCGCATAACTCACGAACCTCCGTTTTGTGGGGTTGAATTCAATGCAACCCGGTGAGAGTGAACACGCATAACCTACAAAAACTAGAGTGTTCTTCCAGCACTCAAAACCATAAAACACTGTGATTTGATAGTACTTTCATACACTAATAACCCAGGAAAGGCTTATTTTTCCTGCATTTTAAAACTTGCATATCCTGCAAAGTATTCACTGTAATTTTATTATTTTGATCTCATTTTGATCAGATAATTATTCCCAATTTTTCTAAACCTTGTGTGAAGTCTTTTTGTGGTGTATTCCTTGTTTTACTGTGCGTGTGTGTGTGTTGCACGATTATTGTATACATTGCCTCTTTTGATAAGCCTGTCTGTTCTGTGTCAAGCTACCAGCACAGGTTATCTCTGTTGCTCAGTTGTGTATCTAGCTTACCCTGCCCTAGAGTGGTAAATATTGCCTGGCATGGGAGAATACCTGAGCCAACCAGGAACCCCATTTCTACTAGGCGTTTTCTTACAGATTCCACATTCAGTGGCAACTTAAAATGTTCCCACCCCTTCTCGTGACATCATATTTGACTCAGTATCCTGGCAGGAGATTGACCACCCAGTGACCCATAATACTTTGATGGTGTGATATCAGCTCGGGTGAACATCTTGGGTTGGGTTTAAGGCCAAGGTATTTACTGCCTGGGCACCATTCTTGCTTCAGTGATGTCAGCTCTGGCAGGCTGTAGAGGTACTTCCAGGTCACCATGACAGGAGTCTGCAATGTGTTGATGGTTCACTTCAGCACCCTCTTGATTCTTGTATAAATACTAAAGGTCTTTGGTGGGCCTCTTTTTCTGTGTCTTTTCATAATGTTTGCAGGATTGTAAGTCAAGCGAAAGAGCGTCTTATGAAGTGGCCTGAGCATGCTGAGTCAAGCTATTGAAGAGTTGTTGTTGCACTGCACAATGAGGCCAGGTTTTGGGATATGATGAAGGGGTTTGATAAGCAGATCCTAAAAGAATAGCTTGACTCACTTGTCTCTTCTCTGTCCTCCTTTTTCTCTTGTTCTTATGAGGATGACACTTACAGCTTCTTTACCCGAGACAAACATTACAGGCTGGTGGATAGGTAACATTTTGTGCAAGTATTGCAAACCCCGAGGAAGAAGCCAAGGCTTCCAGGTGATGGAGAATGTGAAAGTGTGGGAGATGCCCTCTTTACAGTGTCCCATTGGCTTATCCTTAAGACAAACTAGAAGATCAAGGTTGTGTAGTATGGCTTCCTGCAGGAGTAGAAGGTAATATACAAATCATGGTTCTTGGCTTCCTGAATAAGATTTACGATCTCAAGGATGAAGACCTCTAAAGTTATTCAATAACAATAGGAGAGGTAGGGAGAATGAGGCACTCTCTTAGTCCCCGGTTAGTTATACAAAAACAAGAAAAGAGAGGTCAGATCAAACACTTGATCAGTCTAAGCGTAAACTATACAGACCACAGTTCAAGGAGTCAACACAAGATTAGATTATTACATCCGATTTGGGTGATAAAGAAAGCCCTCACACACTGACCTAGTCAGTGTCATGCTTCATCATCGGGCCCCACCGACAGAGGCCGAATGCCTCTGCGGTGTGCTACGACGCCAGAAAGACTGCGGAGCAGGTTTTTGTGTATGGAGGGCGTGCTCTTGTTTACAGTGAAATATTAAAAGTGCCTAACAAAAGGGTATCGAAAAAATATATTTAATAAATGATCCCTGAGGCACAAAATAAAGAGTATTACGTGTCTGTATTTATATGCCAAGGTTCAAGGTTGGTAAAATACAGAATATACTCAATTCCTTCCAGTCAACATGTTTCAGCCATAAGGGTGGTATATTACCGTGGCATTCATCAGGACTATACCCCGGCGGTATGGGCTCTCTAATCACCCACCCTGACCTGGGGACGTGAAAGTGAAAAAATAAGAAGTGAAAAAAGTGCATAAAAATTAGTGGAAGAGTAAAATACTCGATTCCAAAAAATACTCCGTAAATTTGGAGTGTCACTGCACCTGTAAAGTGAGAAAAACACATAGACAGACAGAAGACAAACATAAACATTATTAATATGAGCCTTACTGAGTAGTCATAGTGCTCCATGAAGTGTGGCTCAAGTGGTATTTCCCAAGATAAACATAGATTTTATGCACCATCCAGATAGCCCCTAGAGGATGATAGCAGATATCTCTGGGAAGTGATGTGTTAGAGGTGTGCTATTTACAAGAAAAACGATTAAAATGGGGGATTTAAAAACGCGATTGCGTGTACTCCTTATAAAGGGATCAATGGACCTAAAAGGTCTGTGCCCCTTCAAATAGGTATTAAATGGTACATGTCTCACTTTCAAAAGGGGCGCTACTAGCACCATGGGTCTCGGGAGGGGGTCGGAGCGACCTGGCACATCCTAAGGACAGAAAAAATATGGTACATTAGCAAAGCCTATACAGGTACTTAGCTCTGGTGACAGGAGGAGCAGCAGCAAGCGTGTCGTCGTTACTCACGCCCTCAGCGCTCCCGACCCGCTGGTCAACCTAGTTGTGACCTCCAAACCGGACCCCGAAGATAGAAAAACGGGGCCGGTAGACTTGTTTTTTAGCAGAGCGGTCGCGTGTGCGCCCTGTTTCCGGGTGGGCGTGTCAAGCCGATAGAGAGGCTCGGAACGCACACGCCCACCTCGGATTGCCCCGTCTCGCTCAAAGCGAGGCTTGGGCACTTCAACGCCCTCACCAGCATGTTAGTTCGAGGCTTGGGAGTCGGCTTGGTCCCAAAAGACGGGTAGCGCAGTAGCGCTAATGTTGATTAAAATGCATTACAACACGTAGTGCAAAGCATGCTTACCATTATTACTGTGTACATAAATTTAAGTGTGTACCTAAATTACAGGGAAAGTAATATGTGATGGAAGCAATAGGTTGCACATGGGAGCGTAAGTGTTTAATCAACCATTTGAACACGCAGTGCAAATACTACCTATCGATATTACTGTATAAATGAAATTAAATACATCTATATTGGAGGCAATACATTGTACATGGGAGCATACCCTATAGGTAGGGACTAATCTGTATGTGCAAGGCTAGTCAATGGAGTGAATCATAATGCTATTTACAAGTAGGCAGAAAAAAACCGGTTTGGTTGTGATAGGTGTATAAGGAATACTCTTTTCAAGATAATACTGAGCTCCATGGAATGTCATCGTTGAGCCCATTGACATGGGTGCCCAGACGATACACCCAACGTTGCTCCTTTTCAAAAAGTCTGCTGGTAATGTTCGTTGTGCCCTTCACTTCCTCGATTACCGTCCACCTCATGTCGTTAGTAGTATGGTTGCTGTCCAAGAAGTGGCGGCTCAGCTTGGTAGTTAGTTTTTTACATCGGACGTTGCTCCGATGTTCGCAGATGCGTTGTTTTATTCTGCGCGTTGTCATCCCAACATACCGTAGCTGGCACGGGCACGTGATCAAATATACCACATTCATGGTGTTGCAGTTAGTATGTTCCCTTTGGGTCCATACCTTGCCCGCTTCAAGTGAAAGGGTTTTGGTTGCCTCTGTCAAATGACAGACACTACAATTGGAGCACGGAAAATGCCCTACAACTTTGGGCATCCCCCATGAGCTGGTGACTGTAGGTGTGGGTTTAGAGACTTTCTCTTTAGGACGGGTGTGCACCAGAGAGTCCTTGAGGCTGCGACCCCTTTTAAAAGAAAATAGCGGTTTCTCCCAATTCTCTCTAAAAGAGGTCAGAATACTCCAATGTTTGTTGATGGTTTTCTTCATCATGTTAGACAAACTGTTGTATGTTGTCACACACGTGAGGGGTATTGTATTCTGGTTGTTGACTTTCTCCTCTAGTAGTGCCTCCCTTGGTTGGTTCCTCGCTCTCTTGAAACCTTTGTTCAGGATTGGTGTCGGATACCCTCTGTCTTTTAATTTCTCAGTGAGGCTCAGGGACTGTTCTTTAAAGTCCGAGATGGAGGTGCAATTACGCCTAAGTCTCAGAAATTGCCCATAGGGGAGGTTTTCCTTCAAAGGGCGCGGGTGGAAGCTACTGAACTCGAGGAGGTTGTTTTTTGCGGTAGGCTTGTGATGTGTCTTAGTCACAAGGCCAGTTCCTTGCACAGAAATCTCAACATCCAGGAAGACGATCTCAGACCTACTCTTGGTGTTTGTGAACCGCAAATTCCGGTCTAGGGTGTTGATCCAGTTGAGAAATAGATCGAGATCAGTGTCATTCCCAGTCCATAGTAACAGAATGTCATCTATGTAGCGCTTCCACAGAAGCATTGAAGATGAAAAGGGTTGGGAGGTGGGTAGGATGTGTCTAGCTTCAAAATCAGCTACATACAACCCCGCCACGCTTGGAGCAAAAATGCTGCCCATGCTGGTACCTGAGCATTGAAGGTAGAGTTTGTCTTTGAAGGAGAAGTAATTCTCTTTCAGGGCAATTGTTGCACATTCAATGATGAAGGTTTTCGGAGTTTGAAAATCCCATTCGGTGGAGTCTAGTGATTCACCCAGGACTCTGATCGTATCGTCCTGGGGGATGCTGGTATACAGACTTTCGACGTCCAGTGTAACGAGAGTGACTGAGTTTTCAGGGAAGGTGACATCAGATAGTAGACGTAGGAGACTTTTTGTATCCTTCAGGTAAGTTGGAGTCGACTGCACCAAGGGTTTCAGGAAGTAGTCACAGAATTCGGATAAGGGCTCAAGGAGGGAACCGATACCAGAGACAATGGGGCGCCCAGGAGGTGGAAGTCTGTTTTTGTGCATTTTTGGTAGTGTGTAAAAATAAGGAATTACATGTTTAGAATTCGTCAAAAATGCCGCCTCGTTTTTTGACACATGACCCTCCTCCTCTGCACGATGGACAAGGTTTTTGATCCTGCTCGTAAGGGCTGCGGTGGGGTCTATTGTTAGTGGAGTATAGTTCCGGATGTCCCCAAGTAGTTCGTAGCATGTTTTTTCGTAGTCAACTGTGTTTTGGATCACAATACCCCCACCTTTATCAGCCGGCTTAATGGTGATCGTACTGTCATTCTGCAGTTGTTGCAACGATTGGTATTCAGCAGTGCTGAAGTTACCGAAAACCACGGGGTTTTCACAGGCCTCAAGGTCTTTAAACACAGCCTGCTCGAAAGTGGTAATCGCTGCGGGTGTGGTATGAGGCGGAGGGGTAAAGGTTGAACTTGGTCTCAAACCTGTATCCCCTTTTCTTATAGCCTCGTTCGGGTCATCCTTTCCTTCGAGAGTCACACCCGCAGCAACCAACAACCAGGAACAAGCGGGGTGTAAGCCTAGTGACCAACCTCTCCACCAGAGTACTAACACCCACTGAAGTACAGGTGCTTGAGAGAGGCCTGGGTTTTGTTCCAAAAGCCAGACCTGATAAATTTAAGCTTCACTGCGAACTCGCCAGTTTTTTCAGAAAACTGAAACTCAAAGCTTTTTTCGAAGGAAAGGATGACCCGAACGAGGCTATAAGAAAAGGGGATACAGGTTTGAGACCAAGTTCAACCTTTACCCCTCCGCCTCATACCACACCCGCAGCGATTACCACTTTCGAGCAGGCTGTGTTTAAAGACCTTGAGGCCTGTGAAAACCCCGTGGTTTTCGGTAACTTCAGCACTGCTGAATACCAATCGTTGCAACAACTGCAGAATGACAGTACGATCACCATTAAGCCGGCTGATAAAGGTGGGGGTATTGTGATCCAAAACACAGTTGACTACGAAAAAACATGCTACGAACTACTTGGGGACATCCGGAACTATACTCCACTAACAATAGACCCCACCGCAGCCCTTACGAGCAGGATCAAAAACCTTGTCCATCGTGCAGAGGAGGAGGGTCATGTGTCAAAAAACGAGGCGGCATTTTTGACGAATTCTAAACATGTAATTCCTTATTTTTACACACTACCAAAAATGCACAAAAACAGACTTCCACCTCCTGGGCGCCCCATTGTCTCTGGTATCGGTTCCCTCCTTGAGCCCTTATCCGAATTCTGTGACTACTTCCTGAAACCCTTGGTGCAGTCGACTCCAACTTACCTGAAGGATACAAAAAGTCTCCTACGTCTACTATCTGATGTCACCTTCCCTGAAAACTCAGTCACTCTCGTTACACTGGACGTCGAAAGTCTGTATACCAGCATCCCCCAGGACGATACGATCAGAGTCCTGGGTGAATCACTAGACTCCACCGAATGGGATTTTCAAACTCCGAAAACCTTCATCATTGAATGTGCAACAATTGCCCTGAAAGAGAATTACTTCTCCTTCAAAGACAAACTCTACCTTCAATGCTCAGGTACCAGCATGGGCAGCATTTTTGCTCCAAGCGTGGCGGGGTTGTATGTAGCTGATTTTGAAGCTAGACACATCCTACCCACCTCCCAACCCTTTTCATCTTCAATGCTTCTGTGGAAGCGCTACATAGATGACATTCTGTTACTATGGACTGGGAATGACACTGATCTCGATCTATTTCTCAACTGGATCAACACCCTAGACCGGAATTTGCGGTTCACAAACACCAAGAGTAGGTCTGAGATCGTCTTCCTGGATGTTGAGATTTCTGTGCAAGGAACTGGCCTTGTGACTAAGACACATCACAAGCCTACCGCAAAAAACAACCTCCTCGAGTTCAGTAGCTTCCACCCGCGCCCTTTGAAGGAAAACCTCCCCTATGGGCAATTTCTGAGACTTAGGCGTAATTGCACCTCCATCTCGGACTTTAAAGAACAGTCCCTGAGCCTCACTGAGAAATTAAAAGACAGAGGGTATCCGACACCAATCCTGAACAAAGGTTTCAAGAGAGCGAGGAACCAACCAAGGGAGGCACTACTAGAGGAGAAAGTCAACAACCAGAATACAATACCCCTCACGTGTGTGACAACATACAACAGTTTGTCTAACATGATGAAGAAAACCATCAACAAACATTGGAGTATTCTGACCTCTTTTAGAGAGAATTGGGAGAAACCGCTATTTTCTTTTAAAAGGGGTCGCAGCCTCAAGGACTCTCTGGTGCACACCCGTCCTAAAGAGAAAGTCTCTAAACCCACACCTACAGTCACCAGCTCATGGGGGATGCCCAAAGTTGTAGGGCATTTTCCGTGCTCCAATTGTAGTGTCTGTCATTTGACAGAGGCAACCAAAACCCTTTCACTTGAAGCGGGCAAGGTATGGACCCAAAGGGAACATACTAACTGCAACACCATGAATGTGGTATATTTGATCACGTGCCCGTGCCAGCTATGGTATGTTGGGATGACAACGCGCAGAATAAAACAACGCATCTGCGAACATCGGAGCAACGTCCGATGTAAAAAACTAACTACCAAGCTGAGCCGCCACTTCTTGGACAGCAACCATACTACTAACGACATGAGGTGGACGGTAATCGAGGAAGTGAAGGGCACAACGAACATTACCAGCAGACTTTTTGAAAAGGAGCAACGTTGGGTGTATCGTCTGGGCACCCATGTCAATGGGCTCAACGATGACATTCCATGGAGCTCAGTATTATCTTGAAAAGAGTATTCCTTATACACCTATCACAACCAAACCGGTTTTTTTCTGCCTACTTGTTAATAGCCATTATGATTCACTCCATTGACTAGCCTTGCACATACAGATTAGTCCCTACCTATAGGGTATGCTCCCATGTACAATGTATTGCCTCCAATATAGATGTATTTAATTTCATTTATACAGTAATATCGATAGGTAGTATTTGCACTGCGTGTTCAAATGGTTGATTAAACACTTACGCTCCCATGTGCAACCTATTGCTTCCATCACATATTACTTTCCCTGTAATTTAGGTACACACTTAAATTTATGTACACAGTAATAATGGTAAGCATGCTTTGCACTACGTGTTGTAATGCATTTTAATCAACATTAGCGCTACTGCGCTACCCGTCTTTTGGGACCAAGCCGACTCCCAAGCCTCGAACTAACATGCTGGTGAGGGCGTTGAAGTGCCCAAGCCTCGCTTTGAGCGAGACGGGGCAATCCGAGGTGGGCGTGTGCGTTCCTAGCCTCTCTATCGGCTTGACACGCCCACCCGGAAACAGGGCGCACACGCGACCGCTCTGCTTAAAAACAAGTCTACCGGCCCCGTTTTTCTATCTTCGGGGTCCGGTTTGGAGGTCACAACTAGGTTGACCAGCGGGTCGGGAGCGCTGAGGGCGTGAGTAACGACGACACGCTTGCTGCTGCTCCTCCTGTCACCAGAGCTAAGTACCTGTATAGGCTTTGCTAATGTACCATATTTTTTCTGTCCTTAGGATGTGCCAGGTCGCTCCGACCCCCTCCCGAGACCCATGGTGCTAGTAGCGCCCCTTTTGAAAGTGAGACATGTACCATTTAATACCTATTTGAAGGGGCACAGACCTTTTAGGTCCATTGATCCCTTTATAAGGAGTACACGCAATCGCGTTTTTAAATCCCCCATTTTAATCGTTTTTCTTGTAAATAGCACACCTCTAGCACATCACTTCCCAGAGATATCTGCTATCATCCTCTAGGGGCTATCTGGATGGTGCATAAAATCTATGTTTATCTTGGGAAATACCACTTGAGCCACACTTCATGGAGCACTATGACTACTCAGTAAGGCTCATATTAATAATGTTTATGTTTGTCTTCTGTCTGTCTATGTGTTTTTCTCACTTTACAGGTGCAGTGACACTCCAAATTTACGGAGTATTTTTTGGAATCGAGTATTTTACTCTTCCACTAATTTTTATGCACTTTTTTCACTTCTTATTTTTTCACTTTCACGTCCCCAGGTCAGGGTGGGTGATTAGAGAGCCCATACCGCCGGGGTATAGTCCTGATGAATGCCACGGTAATATACCACCCTTATGGCTGAAACATGTTGACTGGAAGGAATTGAGTATATTCTGTATTTTACCAACCTTGAACCTTGGCATATAAATACAGACACGTAATACTCTTTATTTTGTGCCTCAGGGATCATTTATTAAATATATTTTTTCGATACCCTTTTGTTAGGCACTTTTAATATTTCACTGTAAACAAGAGCACGCCCTCCATACACAAAAACCTGCTCCGCAGTCTTTCTGGCGTCGTAGCACACCGCAGAGGCATTCGGCCTCTGTCGGTGGGGCCCGATGATGAAGCATGACACTGACTAGGTCAGTGTGTGAGGGCTTTCTTTATCACCCAAATCGGATGTAATAATCTAATCTTGTGTTGACTCCTTGAACTGTGGTCTGTATAGTTTACGCTTAGACTGATCAAGTGTTTGATCTGACCTCTCTTTTCTTGTTTTTGTATGACCTCTAAAGTTAACCCATCCCAATCCGGATTTGGTACGAACCACACCTTGAAACTGCCTTGATCACATCCACCCACACATCAGATCCCTCCTAGACAGATGAGAAACAGCCACCCTGATCCTCCTCAACCTCTCAGCAGCCTTCAATACCATGTCCCACCACATGCTGATCAAGAGGCTTCATCAGATTGGAATCCAAGAAGATGCCTTCAAATATGATCGTACCCTTCCTCATTGGAAGAACCCAGAGAATCCATCTCCCACCTTTCACCTCCGAACACAAGAACATCATCCTCAGTGTCCCTCAAGGCTCATCCCTTAGCCTTAATCTGTTCAATGCCTACATGATCCCCCGTCCAACATTGTCAGAACCTTTGGACTAAAACCCATATCTAGACAGCACCCAACTCATCCTCTCTCTATCAGAAGAACAATTGGCCACGAGGGTCAGCTTCCGCATGTGAAAGACCAGCATAGCTGACTGGATGCAAAACAACTGCCTCAAACCCAACCCCAACACAGATTAACAGAAGTACTGATCTTCATGAACAACACCTCCCAGTGGAGAGGCTCCTGGTGATCTGCTGAATTAAGCCTCTCACCCACTTCTACAGACCATACCTGGAACCTTGGCATCATCCTGGACAGTAAACTCACCAAGAAAAGCCAGATCAATGCAGTCTACTCCACATTCTTCCTCACTCCTTGCATGGTCCGAAAGATCTCCAAATGTCTCCCAGTCAGCACCAGATGTACTGTCACTAAAGCCCTCATCGCTAGCCGCTTGGACTATGGAAATGCACTCTTCACAGGAATTATCATGCACCTCCTAAGAGACTGCAAACCATACAGAACTCAGCGGCCAGACTCATCCTCCTCCTTCCCAAATGGACCAATACCACCACTTACCTCAAGAAACTCCACTGTCTCCCAGTCCACAAGAGATGTCAATTCAAGATGCTGTCCCATGCCTACAAAGCCCTGCACAATCAAAGACCGGCATATTTCAACCATTACCTGAGCTACCACCACCCCTCCAGATACCTGCCCTCTGCCTCCCTCTCACTTGCGCACACCCCGTAGCCACTGAAGCAACATTGGAGGATGCTCCTTCTCCTACTTTGCCAGGAAGTCATGGGACTCTTTCTCCACCTCCGGACCTCACCCGCTCTTCATTTATTCAGAACAGGACTCAAGACCTGGTTGTTCAACTGATTTCACCTGAGCAGATGGCTTTCAGCACCTGGATACCTGGGCAGCTGAAGAGCTACGCTATATAAATCCTGTTTTGATTGAGTCAACTGCATCCTGTTTACTGCTTTTCAAGTATGCCAAAGTTTTACATGTGGTTTAGACAGACCTGTCATGCAAGATTTCACACTGTTATGTTAACAAGATGCCCACAGGCACTACCCTGAATTTTCTCCTGAGCTCAGATGAGTCATCACAGCCCATTCCGGTTGAACTGTCAATCTAGCTCTTGTGAGGAATTTCACACCTCTTTCACATCTCCTTCAACCCAGACAGAGGCTGGGATTTTCTGGAGGCAATATAAATTAGACTCCATTAGTTTCAGGCAGGGTAAAGATGACTTTCTGCAAGTTACGTTTCTGTAATATTTGTTCAAAATCTGACTTAATCATTGAATTAGATTTTTTCATAACTATTAAAAGTAGGGGGTAATATTATTTCCTGCTGGTCCAATTCCATGGTTAGCAGTTATAGGATTTTAATCTGTACTCTGGTTTTCTACATGGAAAAGCTATGCCTGCCACAGCAGAAATAGTGTTTTGGGCCCTGGCACTGTAGGGACATGGAAATATTAATTTTCCACTAATCCCAATTTTAAATACCCTGCTTTGTGGGCTTCAAGATCACCATAGGGGTGACACACTAATATTTAAAAGGGAGGTCTTTTCTTGTCAAAAAGGGTTATTTTGAAATGGTGTACTGCAGGGTTTACACTGCAGCAGTCAGGCTTCAAAGTGTAGATCTGTAGCCATGTTTACACTGCCACTGTAGTGGATGGCACAGTAGGTGCTGCAGTCCACAAATGGTATAAAAGTTCCAGGCCATGGGTGCATTGTATGCACCATATGCTAGGAACATACAGGCATGTTGAATGTACCAATTAGGGATAAGTCCTTGAACCATATTTAAAGGGGAGCACAAGCACTTAGAGTGTGTTGGCAGGTATTCAGCTTACTACAGATAACCATTGTAAAGCCTTGTGGGTAGTGTTGGTGTGGTCACGTTTCAGGTCAGCAGCATTTTAGATGGTTTGGAGTTTGCTTATCAGGCAGTATGTAAGCCTGATGGACAAACTATAGTTATATTCTAAACTTGAGAGTATCAATGTTGTTAAAGCCTATACTCGATGGATGTACCCCAGACAGGGAAAACATGTTTTTAGAGTTCTCATCATGCTGACCTGATATTCAAGAGAGAGTTTGCAGAAGCAGCCTGTCAGAGTCTTCAATGTTCTTGAGATCATCCCACATAGTATTTAGACCTGAATTGATGACTCTTCTGGGTGAGAATTGGGTTTGTTGGTCAAAGAGAACATTGTTTTTCTTGACAAACTCTAAAATTCGAGAGAATGCTGTTTTTCAAGCAGGTTACTAAGATATTTTCGGTCAGTATGAGCCTGTAATATATTGGTTGCTCAGGGTCCACTCCTTGCTTCTTTTTAATTGGTTGGATACAGGAGATCCCACAACACTGACAGACATAGTAAGCTGTTACACCTATCATCCTTAGGGTGTTCTTTCCCCATTTCTTTCCTTCTGCCTCCTGTGTTTGCTGATTCTTTTTAGTGGCCTTAGGACTGCCAGCCAGTGGTAAAGTGCATGTGTTCCTCCCCTAAAAAAGGTGCAATTGGTGTATATCTGATTGGCATTTTTGATTCACTAGTAAGACCCTTGTAAAGTGGTATAACAAATACCCAGGGCCTGTGAGTTAAATGCTACTAGTGGGCATGCAGCACTGATTGTGCCACCCATATAAGTAGCCTTTCAAATCTCTCTGAGGCCTGGTATTATAGTGCCTTTGTTTGCATTTTACTGCCCCATAGACTTAACATTTAAAACTATTTGCCAAGCCTTAAACTACCCTTTTACCATATATGTCACCCTTATGGTAGGCCCTAAGTAATCCTAAGGGCAGGGTGCCATGTAAGTAAAGAGCAGGACATTTTTGTGTTTAATCTTTACATGTCCTGGTAGTGACAAACCCCCAAATTAGGCCTACCCCTCTCATAAGCTAGTGTTGAGAATTCCTTAATATACATTTAAGCTGTAATTCCTGATTAGAGACGAAGAGCTTTTCCATGTTTCATATCTTTGGAATGGTAACGATAAATTCTCCTTACTAGTGAATTTGGATTTAACATTACTGTTGTAGAAATGTCACTTATAGAAAGTGGCCAATTCTCTGCACTTACTGCTCTGTTTGCCTGACAGCCTGTCTCCAATACACATCCGGAGTGGATGACAGCTAAACTTTGTGCATTCCCTCTAGACAGCTATAACACAGGAGGAATAGGTGTGCCTGAGCACCCATCTGCAAACCTCTGTATTCTGATGGCCTTGCCTGGGTAGGATGGTAAGGAGGGGGCTAACACTTCACTTGAATAAGCTGTGTTCTGTTCCCACATAATTGAAATTCGATACAGCCCACTCTGGATTGAATGATCTGTCCGAAATAAACAACTTGTAGATTCTTTGTGCCATCCAATGCATCCTCCGCTGGCGC
Organism: Lissotriton helveticus; assembly: GCF_964261635.1. Lineage (NCBI taxonomy): Eukaryota > Metazoa > Chordata > Amphibia > Caudata > Salamandridae > Lissotriton > Lissotriton helveticus. Next base: position 858,432,644 of record NC_136069.1, read on the forward strand.
TGATGTTTGTGGGCGGTTCGGTTCTTGCGTGTCTCGCTGTGTTTCAGAATGTTACTTTCAAGAAACTAAAAGGAGTGTCTCAGTGCAAGGTCTTCTCGAGCCCTTCATCTGGGTGTTCGCAATTCAATGTTGAACCTTGATGTTTAACTTCAGGACACTGTGGACTACACGTCCCAGTATTCCCGGTTACTCACGTGACCCAGTGTGGTCCCTTTAACTCGGCTTTGAGTGCGCACGGCTTTCCCAAGCTGAACGCCGCCACCGAGTGAAAGAAACAAACAGATTGCCGTGACTGCTTCCAACTAGCTGGTAAGTGCAAGTCTCTACTATCCCTGTGTGTAGCACTGCGCTACCAAACGAGACGGGTACTAAAAACTCTGGCCCTTGTTTCTTTTAGGCGAAACAATATTGCATCGATCTAACACAAGGAGACACCAAAAGAGAGACCCCTGGGGCCCAGCGCTGGCTGCCACCCTTCTGGTGAGTTTTCCAGCTGCACCCAGCACCCAGCATACAATATCTATGTGTCCCGTGTAATAATTTGAGCCTAAGGTACAACGAGCATCTCTATCTTCCCCTCAGGGTGGTACCAACGAAATCCAACCACGCGAAATACCGGGGGACCGGTGTATCACCATCCGTTGTAGAAAACACGCTATTCTCCGAAGGTAGCCCCTGTGCACATTGTTTGCATCTTTCCAACCAGGTGACACTAGATTTTTCTGATGCTTACCTCTGTCATGTTATAGAAATGCGACGTACGAGAGACCCGTGATTGCACTGTGACCTCCATTCGAGCTATTCCTACTCGAGCGACATTAAAATCATTTACCAGTGGCATACCATGTCACTTTCAGGTATTTTTTAATACTCTTTGACACAAAGAGTTATGAGTCTATTATATCTAATAGAGTTTCTTCATTGTCCACAACACTTACACCACCTTGTTTCGTTATTATTTGCAGTTTTGGCTTCTGTCCAGTCCGTGTCCTGAGGAGAACCCATACTAACGTGGTGGTTCGAAACGCGTTGACCCAGAGCCTTGGAAAATTAATAAGGGCGCCACTAGGGCTGTTGAAATCCACACTGTGTGTCCCCTAGTTGTGCAACCCCTCAATTGGTTTTTTCCTATCCTTGGCTCAAGGAAGACATGCAGGCAGTTCTCTTTAACCCGAGGCCCTCTTGTCTTTTGTACCAAACAGAAAGGACTGGTTCCTAATGAGAACGCATCGTTAGGGATATTATTATTGTTGTGTATTGCCTTGTGTTGTTTGCATCAATTGATATATAATTTTGTTAGCACTTGTACAGTTCGTGATTGCACAGTATTGCACAGTTGTTGTTTGTATGTAAATTTTTCACTGCTTGACAACTTTCTATTTGATGATATACTTTTAAAGTGATGAAATGCTTTTCTAAAAAATTTAAAAAACTGAAATAAAACAGACAACCCTCCAGTATAACTTGACTGAGTGGGAACAAAAAACCAAAAAATAAAATCTGTCTGGCATATTTGTTTGTTCTGCATATTCAAGTGGTCCACGCCAGTACAGACACAGGACCCCAACCTTTCCCTTTGTTCGTTTGTTGAGCGGGCGCTCGCTCGCAAGGTTCTCACACACAAATGTGGTGTGTAAACTTGTTCCATTGATTGGACTCAGGCCCATTGGACCCTGAGCTACCAGTATGTCTGAGAGAGATACGTTGTCCTTCAGTGAGGATCACATTCAGAAACTTCTTTCAGACTCCACACTCTTTTCATCTGTCAAATTGAGTAATACAGCAAAACAGCTTAATGTCTCAGACAAACTGATAAGATTACAAAAGAAACACGTAAGAACCGAGCTACACGGTCACTTTTTACTTGCCAGTCTCAAAGCCGGGGTTATCCCCTGGGGCTTGCAACTAAAGAACGTTCCTGTCATATTTACTGATGACCCAGTATACAGAAAGGGGTTCAGCTGCATCGGCACTAAGTGCAGCCGAGATTTGATGGTGCATACCATTGAGACGGCACAGAGAATCTGCAAAAAAGAAGAAGAGGAAATCGAGGAGCAGCTTCAAGCAATCAAAGATAATCACACGGATACAGAGGCCAAACAATTGTTGGAAAAGATAGAAAAGGAATTGGCGAGCTTTAAGGATCACACAATTAACTTCAAAACAACTAAGTTCAAAAAAGATCTGAAGAACTTCAGCCTTGAGGCGGTGTATCCGTACCTCAAAGACGATTTTTACACGCGCCAAGACTCCACCAGGTTTCTGAACACCTACCAAGGCAGATCCAGGAAAAAGTTTTCTACATTCTCCGAGACATCCTCTTCTGAATCCACTGGAGATTCGGACGCCGGCGAAGGCCCTTCTAATAGAAATACTCAAAAAAGACCTTTTTTAGGACAGGGCCAGCAACAGAAGAGAACCAGGTTCAAGCCCCAATGGGAAATGACAACCCGGAAACAACACTACAAGTCCTAACCAAATCTTCCATCATCAATCTTTCGAGTAAAGTGTTGTCTAAGGCTGAGAAGGAGGTCCTGGAACTGGGACTCTCTTTCGTACCAGGTACATTCATGGATTTCACAAAAATCAAATTAGAAATGATGGAATTTTTTAGGAAGGTTCGTCTTAGATGGTTCTTCCGGGATTCTCCTGATCAACTCCAAACTGAAGCTTCGGGACTGATGAACAAGTCCTCTTTCTGCCCCCCCAATCACAATACATCGAAAAATATCATCGCCTTCGAACGCGCAGTCATGTCATCACTCAACGTTCTTGAGAAGAAACGTTCTTATGTACCATCGAATCTCACTAAGGAACAAAAAGAAGCAATTTGTGAGTTGAAGAATCAACAGGACGCCATCATCAGACCTGCTGACAAGGGGGGTGCAGTGGTCCTCTGGTCCAAGGAGCTCTATAGAACGGAAGGAAGAAGCCACGTATACAATCGAGAGTTGTACCGTCCGATCGCACAGGATCCTACAAGCCAAATATCACAGGAGGTCAAACAATTGGTCAACGATGCCAGAGAAAAAGGAATACTGGGTCCCAAAGAAGCAGAGTATCTGATCAAGAAGTATCCCAGGGTGCCACACTTGTACTTCTTACCTAAAGTCCACAAAGACGCAAAAACACCTCCCGGCCGACCCATAGTGTCGGGGTGCGACTCCGTACTGGAGCCTATTTCTCAATTCGTGGACATCTTTCTAAAACCATTGGTAGTCCAAGTACCATCGTACCTGCGAGATACAATGGACTTTATCAACAGAGTAGAAACGCTACCTTTCGATCCTTCCCAGCAGCTGATGGTGACGATGGATGTTGCGTCATTGTATACGCAAATCCCGCAGCAAGATGGACTTGATGTCCTGGAAATATATTTGGAAAAAAGGCCAAGACCACATCGTGTCCCCACTGAGTTACTTCTAGCCTTCGCCGGGCTGGCATTGAAAAGAAACTACTTTTCATTTGAGGACGAGCTTTTCCTGCAGATCAAAGGATCAGCAATGGGTTGTCCGTTTGCTCCAGAAATGGCGATTCTGTATATGGGGCAATATGAAGAGATGTTTATTTACAACAACAATCCATACACGTCACATATTCAGCAATGGCTGAGATATATAGATGACGTCTGGTGCATCTGGAACGGATCGATTGAATTATTGGAATCGTTTCATGTCTGGCTGAATAACCGGAGCCCTGACATCAAGTTCAGCCTCACGTATGACTCGAAATCATTACCGTTTCTGGACGTCGAAGTCAAAGCTACCACTGACGGGTTGGCATGCTCTTTATACCAAAAGAAGACGGACAAAAACAACGCCCTGCACTTCAAAAGCTACCATCCTCGGAGCCTGAAGAACAACCTACCCTATGGACAATTTCTAAGGGTCAGAAGGAATTGTTCACGAATTCAAGATTTTGACATCCACGGCCAAGCTTTGGTCAAAAAACTACATGATAGGGGCTATCCCAGAAAGCTTTTGAAACATTCCATGAAGAGAGCTAGGTGGACACCAAGAGAGTATCTCCTAGAAAAAAGATCCAAGCCACCTATGCAACGGATGGTGTGTGTATCTACATTTGGACCACATACACACCCGTTGCAGAAAATCATCCGCAATGCGTGGCATCTAGTCGAGGAAGTCCTCCCGGACGTTGGATTACCTTTGTTCGCACTTAAAAAGAATCGCAGTATAGGACAGCTGATTACTTCCACAAGACCTCAGAAGAAACGTGACACTCAGAGCACCATTTTCGGTGCCAACCCCGTGAAAGGTCACAGAAAGTGCGGCACTTGTTCAGTGTGCAACCTCACAGTGGAAGGATCCCTGTTTTCTGATGGAAAGAAATTCTGGAGGCATGAAGAACACACCAATTGTAAAACCAAGTACGTGGTGTATGCCATCCGATGTCCCTGCCAAAAGGTGTACATTGGCAAAACAACTCAAGAAGTCAGACAACGGATCATTCAACATCGGTCCAGAATTAACAATAAAATTCTGACCGCTCTGCTGGTGGCCCATTTTCAGCAGCAAAATCACAAAGCGGACGAACAAAAATGGACTGTGCTTTCAGTGATCAAAGTAGGGGGAGGAGGCGATCCCGACCTCCGGTTGTCCCAGAGAGAAGCATATTTAATATTGAAATTCGATACAGCCCACTCTGGATTGAATGATCTGTCCGAAATAAACAACTTGTAGATTCTTTGTGCCATCCAATGCATCCTCCGCTGGCGCTGATGTTTGTGGGCGGTTCGGTTCTTGCGTGTCTCGCTGTGTTTCAGAATGTTACTTTCAAGAAACTAAAAGGAGTGTCTCAGTGCAAGGTCTTCTCGAGCCCTTCATCTGGGTGTTCGCAATTCAATGTTGAACCTTGATGTTTAACTTCAGGACACTGTGGACTACACGTCCCAGTATTCCCGGTTACTCACGTGACCCAGTGTGGTCCCTTTAACTCGGCTTTGAGTGCGCGCGGCTTTCCCAAGCTGAACGCCGCCACCGAGTGAAAGAAACAAACAGATTACCGTGACTGCTTCCAACTAGCTGGTAAGTGCAAGTCTCTACTATCCCTGTGTGTAGCACTGCGCTACCAAACGAGACGGGTACTAAAAACTCTGGCCCTTGTTTCTTTTAGGCGAAACAATATTGCATCGATCTAACACGAGGAGACACCAAAAGAGAGACCCCTGGGGCCCAGCGCTGGCTGCCACCCTTCCGGTGAGTTTTCCAGCTGCACCCAGCACCCAGCATACAATATCTATGTGTCCCGTGTAATAATTTGAGCCTAAGGTACAACGAGCATCTCTATCTTCCCCTCAGGGTGGTACCAACGCTATCCAACCACGCGAAATACCGGGGGACCGCTGTATCACCATCCGCTGTAGAAAACACGCTATTCCCCGAAGGTAGGCCCCTGTGCACATTGTTTGCATCTTTCCAACCAGGTGACACTAGATTTTTCTGATGCTTACCTCTGTCATGTTATAGAAATGCGACGTACGAGAGACCCGTGATTGCACTGTGACCTCCATTCGAGCTATTCCTACTCGAGCGACATTAAAATCATTTACCAGTGGCATACCATGTCACTTTCAGGTATTTTTTAATACTCTTTGACACAAAGAGTTATGAGTCTATTATATCTAATAGAGTTTCTTCATTGTCCACAACACTTACACCACCTTGTTTCGTTATTATTTGTAGTTTTGGCTTCTGTCCAGTCCGTGTCCTGAGGAGAACCCATACTAACGTGGTGGTTCGAAACGCGTTGACCCAGAGCCTTGGAAAATTAATAAGGGCGCCACTAGGGCTGTTGAAATCCACACTGTGTGTCCCCTAGTTGTGCAACCCCTCAATTGGTTTTTTCCTATCCTTGGCTCAAGGAAGACATGCAGGCAGTTCTCTTTAACCCGAGGCCCTCTTGTCTTTTGTACCAAACAGAAAGGACTGGTTCCTAATGAGAACGCATCGTTAGGGATATTATTATTGTTGTGTATTGCCTTGTGTTGTTTGCATCAATTGATATATAATTTTGTTAGCACTTGTACAGTTCGTGATTGCACAGTTGTTGTTTGTATGTAAATTTTTCACTGCTTGACAACTTTCTATTTCATGATATACTTTTAAAGTGATGAAATGCTTTTCTAACAAATTTAAAAAACTGAAATAAAACAGACAACCCTCCAGTATAACTTGACTGAGTGGGAACAAAAAACCAAAAAATAAAATCTGTCTGGCATATTTGTTTGTTCTGCATATTCGAGTGGTCCACGCCAGTACAGACACAGGACCCCAACCTTTCCCTTTGTTCGTCTGTTCCCACATAAAGCACTGAATACCTGAACAGCCTGGCAGATGGGACTGGTTTGAAAGGGATTCTTCTGCACTTCAGAGAGCTGCTTTGAAGTCACCCCCACATCAAAGGCAATTTGAGGTATAAGTACTTGGCCTCTGACCCCCTAAAATGAGATACTACTTGACTTGTAAATGAAGATCTGTCAGAATAACTGCTGTGCTGCTTAAAGGACTCAACTGGACTGCTGACCTGGAAGGCCTGCTTTTCTCTTTGTTGCCCTACTGTCTGCTGCTCTTTGACTCTGCTGAAGAAGAGCTGGACTCTGCCTTCACTCCAAGTGATCTCCAAGGGCTTGTTGGCTTGCCTCCTATTGTTTGAGACTCAGGAATATCAAAGTCTCTGCCCCTGCTACTAGTCCTGGCCCATTGATATACCACTGTGAACAAAATGTTGTCCAGATATTTTCCTTTTTGATTTGTGTTTTTGGCTCATTAGAGAAGTATTCAACTTGGGTAGACATTGCTAATCCAGGCCGAATTTTTCTAGAATATTTTTTTTAAATGGCAGAGGTGTAGCACGGATGATGTAATATTTCAGGAACCATGAGACCTACATACTTCATTTTGGTGTTGAAACATAGGTTTTGGGGGTCAAGTAGGAAATAATTTCTCAGAGCAATCCTTCTGCCATTTTTCAAAATGGTGGCTCTATAATGATGTGTTTTAGCCATCATATTCGTCATTTATTTTAATATTGTTTTTGTTTCAGGTATTAAGTGGATTCAAATTCATAAACATGAGCAAAGAAGGTCATAGCAGAGGATCTTTACCTCCTGACAGAGTGTTGCTAATTACAAAATACGAGGACTCCTTCAACAAAGAACAATCTGTCATTTGCCAAACTAATCCGAAAGAAAAGCCAACATCAACTGTGGCTGGACAGAAGAGAGTTCCAGATACTGCAGAAATACAGTAAGATGAAGTTCACAAACGATTGAAACTAATGGGTGAAGAGGATCAAGTATTATATCATTGTAATAACGTGCTAAAAAATATATATACAATGTAAATTGAATACAATGGAAATAAGGCTGGAAACAAAATGTCAACAAATAGCAGAAACCAGTGAATCACAACAAGAATCTGAGTTTTCTGAGAAAGCGACGACAATCAAATCCAATGCCAATCTACTTAGAAGATTGATGACTACCACTTTTCCAACTCCAACAACTGATCAGAAAACAAAGAATCTTCAATGCCCTATCTGTGGTTTATACAAGACAAACAAAACCTGTTTGTTAAAGACGCACTGTTCACTTGCCCCTCAGGTGCTTGACTGATATCTCATTTCAAAGTAACATTACTTGTTATGTGTCTCCATTATCATTATTAACATATACGAAACTAACATGACAAAAACAAACAGTAAAAAACAGTAAAAAACAATCTCTTGTAAGTTCTTCTTGTTTTCTTCTTTATTCTTTTTTTTCACTTCTTGTTGCTGAATATTTTCAGTATCATTCTTGGTTCATTACTTCATGAATCCTTCATATTTACACTTCTTTCCCAATGCATTTCGGTAAAATTTTCCTTCATCAGGGGAATGCTGTAATAATATATAATAAACACTGTATGTCTATCTTCCTCTGCCTTTATAGGGATATCCCCATTCCAGAGACACCAACCTCGTGTGTTTAACCATATTATCGTGGTTGTTAAAAGTGAATCAACAATTCCAAACCACCTCCCTTATCGTGCTCACTAGATATCAATGTGTCTGATACCACTGTGTACCAAAAAAACACACCTAGTATGTCAATAACCATGCCTCACTAACCTGTGTAAAATATGTCAAAGTTTGGAACGCGAATATTGAATTCTAAAGGTATGGAGGCAGAGTGGGCATTTGCAAAATGAAAAAGGTTAATAATCAGAGAGAACGAGTGAAGTAACGGTAGTGTGGGGGTCTTTTACAGCGGATGCCATTTACGACGTCTTTTGAGGCAAGAGTGGTGTTACGAAATAGAGAAAGAACATATGCTCCTGACAACGACTAAGGTAGAGAGAGCCTTTATGATATATTTAAAAGAGCACATGTGGTAATTCAAACAGAGAGAGGAATCTCATAATGGTTTTGATTATGCCATTTTTTGTTACAGGCAACTTTGACATATTTTACACAGGTTAGTGAGGCCTGGTTATTGACATACTAGGTGTGGTTTTTTGCAAAGAAGAGGAGGACAATCCCATTAATCGACAGGCTTATGCTGTTAAAATGTACTGTCTTTTGCAAATCACGTTTTATGTTTACATCACAGCAAAAAGAACCTTTTACACATGATGACTGCCAACACAATCTATGATAAGGGCAAAAGTTGAGAGTTAATCACTTCAATGAATAGGACTGGTGTAACAACAAGTTATAATGACATAGTATGGAGCAGGAACTTGTTAGCAGCTCATGCTGTAAAATCTTGTGAATCCAACAGCACACCAATTCCAAGTCACTTTACCAGGAAAGGATTTACAATTGCTGCTCTTCTTGATTTTGAAAACAGCTCTTGTTTGTGTGGAACATCCAACACACATGATAACACCAAGGTGCTTTTTTAAGACTATACCAATACAGTAGCTGTTGGAAAACAAGCTGCTACAGCTGTAGGCATAAACATTTGAAGCTGCAAACTTATAACCCAACTGCCTTGCAAACGTGTGCAAATGACTTCAAGTCATCAACTCATCCCAGTTTACCAGAAAGGTTCAAGGTGGGTGAGGACATGAATCTTCTTCTACCTGATGCTGCCATCTGCAAAGCTGATTTAACTGAATTTTATCATATTGCTTATTCGGTGCAGACTGAAGGATGAAGAAAAACCAGCTCTTCTGCATGCTGGAATTCACGCTCTGATCTGCCAGAATACCTTCCCACTAAAGAAGGTTCGGTTTTTACCACTAATGCTATCTCAAGTCAAAAACTACCCAACAGTATACACAGCTCTAAAAAATACCCAAAATGTACGTGCTCAGCTTGAAGACTAGCCTAGCCTGCCAATTTTCTGCAAGGAAGGCGTTTTCCATTTTGTAGCTAACATTTTTATGAGCAATCTAATGGAATTTGATGATCTTTATCCAATGCTGGGCATTTTTCACTTGACAAAAGTTGTGTTGTGATGTTCAGGAAGTTATCTCAGTGGATGTGGCATAGACAATGCACTTATTGAGGCTGAACTCTTTGGAAGCAAAACTGTTCAGTCAGTATTGAGCGGAACTCTTTCTGTTAGTTCGTTACAAGGCATTCTCATCATATCTGAGACTATAGGAATGCTTCCTGGAACAAGAATGACAAATTAAATTTAGCAAAACTAGTTTTAGAAGTGAACAAGGCATAGGGTGCACTCCATTCAAAATACACAATGCAAAGTCAGACAATATTTAATACAGTCAGTTCAAAATCAAAAATCCTGAAAATCAAGTTCATATAGTTTTTTCAATAATGTGAAGAAAAATCAGAACTTTGCAAGTATTCAGCAAATGTTTTACGCATGATAGCTCCAGTGGAAAACTTAGTACACGCTTGTTAGAAATGGGGATCTCTACTTGGCAGTGGTATCCACCCTCTCTAAGTAGGGACCCCTTCTTTTAGCCAGGATAAGGATTTACACACCCAGATCACCCCTGCTCAACCTGTTGGTAGCTTGGCACAAGCAGACAGGCTTATCTCAGAGGCAATATGTAAAGCATTTGTACAGAACTGGATTTGGCACCAGAGGGCAGGTCAAAACTCCTAGCATAGAAGTTTAACAATGCTGCAAGTGAAGTCTTTGTGTCCTTGAGACTTCAGAAAAGGAGGAAAGCACACAAAAGCCCTTGTACAAACTTTACAAGCAGGAAAATAGCAAAGTCCAGTCCTTTTCCTCTCCTTGGCAGAAGCAGCAACTGCTGACTAATACAGCAAAGCAACACACAGCAAAGGGGCAATATTTCTCCTTGAATACAGAAGTATTCTAAAAGTTTGGATTTTTAGGTCTTATACGTATACCCATTTTTCTCTTTAAAGTATTTGTGAGAAAGTCTCTCTTGCTCAGTAAAACCAGTTATGTGCTCCCTAATCCAGCTAAACTACAAGTGATGGGGACAGCATTGTGCAGAGCAGTTACAGACTATTCAGGTGCCCGTGACAACTCCACCCACCACTCTGTCCTAGAATAGCTCATCAGCATATGTAGGGCACACATCATCTCCCTTTGTGTGAGTGTTTAGAATGAATGCACACACAGCTCCTGTCGTTTTAAAACCAGACAATGAATCCACAAGCAGGCAGGCAGGGACACACAGGATTGTTAAACACGAAGATACCCACTTTCTAAAAGTGCATTTTAAAGCACACAATTTAAAAAAACATCTTTACTTAAAGGTGTGTTTTTAAATTATGAGTTCAGAGAGCCCAAACTCTAAATCTCTAGTCTTTCCCAAATGAAAGTTACACTTGTAAAACGTTGCAAGGCAGCTATTGAGAAGCTAGCACTTGCAATAGTAAAAAACGAAATTCATAGGGGCATATTTACCAAAAAATGTTGGAGTGTGGTAATACGCTAAATTTGGCAATGCCACACTCCCCAAAAATTTAAATGCAGGGATGTGTTGTATTCACAAGAATACGGCGAATCCCTGTGTTTTTCATTGGACTGCCGCTAAAAAAGTTTCCTAGCGCCAGCGCAGGCACCTTGCTGCCATACAGCAAGAGTGTCTGAGCTGCAGGGGCAATTGCTTATGTGCAGGAAGAGACTCTTTCCTGCACATAAACAATCAATAATGGTGATTTTCTCTTTCTTAACAGCACATATAGAAAGAGCAAAAAACAAGGAGAAATTAAATATATTTGTCCTCCTTTCGCCATTCTACTACCAGGTATTCCCGGGCCTTCGTTTTTGGCGCTGCCACAGCCTTTTAAATGTGGGGCAGCATCAAAAAGCAAGGGGTGTTGTGGTGGAAGTACCTCTAAAAACAGAGCCAATGCACAACCCTTTGCAGCAGAGGTGGAAAGGGGCTTATTTACAAGGTGTTGACAAGCCACGTTATTTGGCCTAGCGCCACCCTGTAAATATGGGGGAATGTTGCCATCGGAGCATCATAAAAAGTGATGCTCCAGTGGCAATAGAGGCTTGTAAATATGCCCCATAGTATTTCACTATCTAGACATGTAAAACCCACCAGTACATGTCCTACCTTTAACATACACTACGCTCTGGGCCTAACTTAGAGGTGCCTTACGTGTCAGAAAAGGGAAGGTTAGGGCTTGGAAGTGGATGCACTTTCCAGATCAAGATGGCAGTTAGAAACTGTGTGTACAGACACTGCAGTGGCAAGTCTGAGACACATTTGAAAGGTTACTTGTGTGGGTGGCACAATCAGTGCAGCAGGCCCACTAGTAGCAGTGTATTCACAGGCCTTGGTTATGTGCAGTGCATTTTACTGGGGACTTACCAGCAAATCAAATGTGCCAATCATAGGGAGTTCTTGCACTTTGGCACTGATCCAGAGTACCTAAACCAGCATAAACAAAATCCAGCACACAGTCAAAAATACATGAGGTTGAGACAAAAAGGCAGGAGAAGCCCTACCAAGGATGCCAGGCCAAACAATTCTGATCAGGAAGGTGATTGGGAGCTGCATGTGAAAACTGTGGAGTTCTTGATCACTGTGCTTCATGAATTCGATTTCATAAAATACCTGAAATATGGATTCTGGGAATTGGAAAGAGTAAAGAAGCTAGAGGTGGAAAAGTCATACCTCTACAGAAAATCAATCCAAAGGCATTTTGTGGTGCAAGGCAGAGAGGGAAGTTTCAATGCTGTGGCTCCAGATATGAAACTGGAACAAATGATCCAGAGATCATGGAAAACTTCCAAGGGAACTGTTGGTCAGACACATAAAAGTGAATATGCTGCTCCGTTGTAGCTAGTTTACCATAAAGTCCTTTCTATTTGGAGTGTTTTCTGAAAGATCAAAAATTGACTTTGACAGTTATCGAGAACTATCTGTAAAGAATGAAAGAGAATCAGATGAATGTCTCCAAGTGGACCTTGCCTGTATCAAAAATTCGACATCAACGCCTGTGCAACTTGATAAATTCTGGTCATCAACATCGAACAAGATGAACTTGGAGATGTTAACTCGCCAAACCATTGCTGATGCTTCAGTCAACACTGAATTTCCAATTATTGTAAGTGGAATGATTGTCAATGAGGAGTTGGTGCCTGCAGAGATATTTTTAAAGTGTACACCCATATTGTTCAAGAACTTAACAGCAAATTGGAGGAAACTCACCTTCGTGTTGTGCCAAATGTTGAGTGGGCTCTTCGAAATGGTTCGAATCAAGTCACTGTACTGTCAAATGACATAGATGTTATTATTTCTCTACTTAGATTTGTTGCAATTTTCAAGGATTTTCAGAGTATGGATATGTTATGGAACAAGAAAGAAAATACACTTGATACCGCTTTATATTCCGAACAAGAAACTTGCCCCTGAGATGCCCAGTGTTCTTATCAAGGCACATTTTCTTACGGGTTGTGACATTGTGAGCAAAACTGGAACAAGGCTTGAAGGTTTAACTGCTGAACCTGTGAAGTTTCTAAAAAGATTTGTTGAGACAGAAGAAGAGTGCTACTTTAAAGACATAGAAAAATTTCTTGTGCGTGTATGAAAAACGAGTTCTGACTGTCACACATTTGACAATCTTCGGCACAGTGAGTTTAATAGATCAATCCCACTGAGTGACCTTTCATCAATGTTGTATCCGGTGAGGACACATTAAAAAAGCATTTTCCTTGATTAAATGTGTAAATGTTTTGGATCATGCATATATGTAGAGAAAGATCTGTGTGATTTTGCTGGGGAAGATATTGATGGGATGCTAAAACCTATGACATTTCGAAAGCCTCTACATATTGAACTTACATGTACTCGTAAAACCTGTACTACAAAAAGATGTCCCTGTCAAAATGCTCTTCTCAAATATTCAACATTCTGCAAATATACAACCAGTGATTGCTGAAATAAATAAATAAAGTGAACTATGAAATCTGTCTAAAACAGGAGTGATAAACATAATTTTTATTCACATTCAGATCATAAACATTGTTTGGTGTATAAATAAAAGGATAAAAAAACATTATTGTTTGTTTCATTTCTATATATGTCTCTTCTTCCTCTATTATCACCACCATTTTGGAAACTGGTTGACGTTTTGCTCTGAGGAGTTATTTTCTGTCTCTTTAAGGCTACTTAACCCCCAAAACCTATGTTTGGACATCAAAATTAAGTAACTAGGTCTCATGGTTCCTGAAATATTACATCATCACTGCAACACATCCGCCATTTAAAAAAATGGAATCTAGAATGAGAATGACAGAAGCGACACAACTACTAATCATCACACTCCCATTAGTGTAATAATTCAAACTATTTCAATCCCCCAAAGCAATATGAATGGCTTGGGCGGAAAGCATTAGTCATTTTAAATTTGTAATAAATTATTAAATACCTGGTCTTTTGAAAGTCTCTACATTTGAGAAACTGTGCCACCATTTGGCAAACTGTCATACCTGCTGGTTTTGACAATTAAGTGCAAGTGCTGAGCACAAGAACCCACCATCCCAAATGAAGCACTGCATAGCGCTAACATAAAGAAGGTATACAATGAGTAACCCCTATTGCAAAAACAGAAGGCGCATTGTGTGCATTTGGCAAACTCCCTTTTTCATGACTGTTAAATGGGTAGCCTTTTCTTAGTTTGAGTGCTGGAATAGTAGGAAAAACTATTAGAATTACCAAAAGACTTCAAATCTCAGAAGTCTTAAGAGGAGGCCATCTTGGGTGGTTTTCCAGTATGAGTCAGGACCATGCCCTGGCTCACATGCTCAGTACTGTAAATCTCTATTGTGAACAAGAGCTACTCAGCAGTCTTGTCTGACATCACTGTAGAGACTGGTGATGCATGTGAGACAGATCCTGACTCTTGGTGACCAGGGCTTTCCTCATCAGTTCCTAGTCCAAACCAATTGCCGGTGGCAATGCTTATTCTAAGACCATCGCGTTTCTTCAGTAAAGGGTGCAAGAACATAACACTCTTCATAATGATTGGAGGCAAAGAGAAAGAAAATGGGCAATTTGTGAAAAATGCTTGTTTGACTTGTTGAATAGTAAGCAAACACAGGAGGTTAAAACAGTACATAAGAAAGGGTGGTATCATTGTTAATGTACTGACTTTCAAAGAACAAAGTGCAAAGAGATTCTATAGATGTAAAACTCTGTAAGGACAATTTGTCCATATCCTGAAGGAAATATAGCACTAGTGTAAACTATAGGCAAAGTAAAACTGCAAACTAACATACACCACCAAAGAAAGACTTTCATAAAAAATTGTGATAAAATATAAAATATTTTGATAAAACAAGAAGAATGGAACAAATTAAAGTGTGAATAATTTGTATAATTTTGTATAATAATGACAGTTGTTTTTGCTCTTTCATTTTAAATCTCAGATAGTGTGTAAATTCCCCGATTTCAACATCCCAGGCTGACTTCCAGACCAATTATTCAGGTACCTTCTTCCATAAGTCAAGAGTTGGAAGGGAGTACAAAAGTAATACACAAGCTTCCAGGTAGACATTTTTTAAAATCTTTATATGACTCCCCCCTAGCTCATCCCTTTTCCACAAACCTGTCCCCCTGCGTAGTGTATTCATCTCTCAGTGCCAGCATCTGTGATTGATCAGAGATTCGGTGCTGTGTGTAGGAGGGCCCCAGTGAGCATTGTGTCACCCCATGTGATTTGGATGGCTGCCCTGTGGCAATTTCTTGCTCAGCACCCAAAAACTGGGGTATTTTCTGTCACAAAGCCATTTTTAAGGGGGGTAACTTCATGACCATGAGGCGGTCCCACAGCAAGTTGCTGGCCAGTGGACTTACAAAGTGACAGCATGGAGACAGAAGTTGCTTGCCCTTCGCTGTGTTTTTGGTGACAACCCGCAGAGAGCTTTGGCAACTGCAGTATCTTAAGAAGGTGTAAAGTGTTTAGTACAAACACAGCAGTAAAGCACCTTGGTTCTGAAAAGCAATTAGACTGCAATTGAAGGAGTTCTTTGTGCAATTCGAGGGGGAGAGGACCTTGTGATTTTAGTGGTTATTTCTTCTCAAGCCGGCAGTCTGCAACACCTTTGATCCAGAATCTGCTAAGAAGAAAAGGAATGTAGCTATGCGGGGTCAGTAAGTGAGCTGTTGTCCAATGATGGTATATATTATACAGATGCCGTCACCCTGTGGATGAGCGTTTTTTTGTTTTGCTAATACCTTTGGCGCTGTTTAACAAATCTGCACAAAACCTTTAAAAAAAAAAAAACTTTGTTCCTTCCTGGAAAGTCTTGAGATGCTACGTCAAGTGGGGGCCAGGATAAAGAGGATCCCAAAACATTAATTTCCCATGTTAGTTCCCATTGAAAGCTTGTGTGGCAGCTACAGAAAAACCAGCTGAACAGAAAATAACATATGTGGCAAAACGTTAGACCTTTTTCTAGAAAGTTTATTTTTGGGGATTTGGCATCAATCAGTTCAGTCTTTTTTGAGAAATGTGTGTTTAACTAGATGGTTAGGGTGGGCTTGAAATGATTACAAATATAGGTATCCTTGGGTGAACATCCACTTTTAAAATACACATGTTATGTTATGTCACTTGAGCTTGATCATATAAGGGCCCATCGTAGGGGAGGAAATATAAACTCATAGACTAAGATTGAAAGAAGGGTGGTCGATAGAAAATCTACACAAAACAGATTTGGGCTTAAACATAGACACAGAATTGTATGCTGTTTTATAAGTCCTGGAAATAGCATGGCTTATTGTGTTTTCTGTTCACTTTCTTAAATTTCTTGAAAACTTTGAACCTTTAATAATATTAGTTAATTGGTCTTCACGTCAGTGCCTTACCTTTATAAATACATGACATGAGAGAAGACTGTATTTTGAGTTGATGTGAGCCAGATAAGATGTTCTTTCATGTGAATTTAGAAACTTAGAGAAGATGTATTTGATCTGACGTATTGGTGGTTAGGAATATGCCAGACATTTAAGGGGTAATTTCACACTACAGGTGAAGGGACCATTAATACATCAGGAATCTGTAGAATTATTATTATTTGCAGCTTTTTCATGATCATGCGTTCCAGTTTATTTGGATTGTGTTAATAGAACAGTGAAACCAGAATCAGACATGTACTTCTATAGCGTAATGGACAGTGCAGAGGGTGAAATATGGGGAACAAAGGGCAAGATAACAATGATGTATCTATGATAGTTCAGACCTCCCATAGAACACATGGTACATTTTGAGACAACAGCTATGAATGAATACGAATAGATTTCTGAAATATATGGACTCAATTTATAGTCATGTCTTTATAGTATACTTAGTTGAACAATCATGTGATTAAAGTCCCAGCTTATGGTAGTGGGTTAGGACATCATACATTCTATTGCACAATGGATATATGAGAAGGATTTGAGTGCATATCTTACGGAGGCCGCAGACACAACAAGAGGTCCAACGGAGACTCTGACTGAAAGTATCGGTCCACTCATCTGTCGGACTACTCCATGGGGCAAATTTGGCAACAAGCCAACTAATGCTCTAAGAGAGAATCCCCCTCACACATGTAAAGCACCTTAGCGAGTGCTACACATTTTTCAAAATTACACAATCAGTTAAAATTAAGTAATTTGCACCTACACACTTTGGTCCTGAGGAAAGCCAGTGTTAATCACAAAGGCCTGGCTGAAACATGTAGACCACACCTGGATGTAGGAGACCATAGTTAACACTCCTATAACACCCAACAGCCTTTTTTAATGCTAACAGTGAACTAGTTATTAAAATATAATTTACCCTCGGGTACTGGGATCCTTGTATAGCTTTTAAATTTTCACCTTCACGTCACTACACTGCGCACTCAGAAACATACCTGCTCCGCTGTATTCAGGTGTCGAAGCACACCCGGGACAAACTCGGTGTCACTGGGTGGGCCCGATGATGAAGCATGCCACCAACCAGGTTGGTGGGTGAGGGCTTCATGTAGCAACAAAAGGGTTTGTACCCTGTCTTGCAGTCTTGAGTCTATGTAAATTCACAAATAGGCTAGTCCTTTTTGAACACAAAAGGATTTGAGTGCCACATGTTGAATGAGGAATTAACCTCCTAAGGGGTTCGAGTCCATGTTCAGACTTGGTGTAAATATAATTTTAATATTTTTAAATGAATGTGATATTTTATCATTTAATTTTGATCATTATGTTTTATATATCAATTTCGATATAACAATACTCTGTTTAAGTTTTTATATTAGGAGCGATTCGCTGGTACCTTTAGGAAAGTATATCTATTTATAAACCTGCATGCAGGGTGCAGGAATCCCATTCTGATTATCAAAATTAAGAGTTCCAATTTCAGTGGAGATTATTTGAATACACCCCTGAGACAAAGGTATTTAAGCAGCGAATATGCTAAGGGGATTTTCTCTGAAAGGACGTTACTTTTGAGATTGAGAAGCCTGTTTGGATGTGAGCAGGTTAATAAAATAGATTTTACTGGTTTAATTTTTGAGCACTTACATTGGTACCTGAAAGGCAAACAGAGGGAGTACAGAGCGGCCGTCTTATTGTTTGCTTATAATCTTATTTTCGTTTCGCTTCATGTAATATTGACTGCAGGGTTTGGTTTTAGAAAATCGCAAGAGTGTTAATTAGCAGGTTCGTTTTTTATTGCTGGAGTTGCATTTCCACAAAGGGTATGAGAAAACATTACCAGCTAGTGGATTTTTGCATTTGCTTAGGCATGGCACTAGTTTCTTTCTCTTTTTCGTTATTTTTGCTTACGCTGGAGTGGTATGCAAACGTTGGCAAGGAGACATTAGTAGCTAAACAAAATCGGAAAAGACAGAGAATATTTATCTCCGAAAGATATTGATATTGTTAAGATTGTTATTGTATTAAGATTGTTATGGTGCATGAAAGGTGTGTGCAGTGGATATGATACATAAGGAATATTTAGAACATGCTTGAGGTTTCATCTTATTTTCATAGATGTCAGCGATAACTTAAAAAGAATAGGGCCAGCAATAGAGAACATGAGTTTTCACTTTTTTTCCTTCTGATTTCAGCTTCACAGCAGTGCAAACTTTAGAAACATAAAATTGTAATAATTTAGTTATTATCATTTTATGGTTTGTGTCTGTCTGCATTGAGGGTGGGCTGTGGGTGGTGCTGCTCTGCTCTGGGAGCAGGGAACTGTTCTCCATGCAGGCTGCAATCCAGCCTGCATGGAGAACATGCCCACCCCACTAGCCCCTGGCTGAGCACCGTGTCACGGCGCTCAGACCAATCACAATGCTGTATTGCAGCATTGTATTTGGCTTAAGGGAGGGAGCCTGGTTGCCTGCTTCCTTCTCCTGTAGGAGGCTGGAGAGCAGGAGCAGAGAAGTCGTGGGACCCAGCTTCAAGATACGTTTAATATTTTTTTATTCCCCCCTCCTCCCCCATGCACGACACCCCCTTGACACCCTGCCTACAACCCCCCTCGCAACCCCCGCCCATCCTCCCGTGAGCCATGCCGGCTGCCCCTGGTATTGGCCAAAGTTTGCTTTGGATGATTTAAATGTGAACTATTTATGTCAACTGACAACTCTTTGTCAATTGTGTTTTCATTCTATTTTTTTTTGTACAATAAATGAACAACTATCCATATTTCATCTCAACGTTAATCAATGTGATACCAAGTCAATGGCTCCCTGCAACCATAAATTGTTTATTTACAATTTCTCGGCCATATTGACTAACAGGCCTAGCAGGTGGTAGCAAGCGCAGGGTCACTGTCATCCTGTTAATCAAATTAATTGAGTAAGCTGACATCATACTTAAGTAGGGTAATAAGATCTTAGCTTATGTAAAGAAAACCCCAGAAATTCACACAAAAAAACCTTTAAAGTGATGTTACAGTTAGGTGTTGAATTAACACAAAAACTAATGTTTAAAAGCAAAAACTTTACAGTTGTAGTGTACTGAGCTATCAATACCTTGCGCCCCCATCAGGCCACCTCAGATAATACATCACTCATGAAATGCTAAATGACATAATTGATGGCATCTCTGATGACAAATCAAATTACATCCTTGAAAACATCAGTGATGACATCATCAAGTGATTGTTGCAGCATCCTATAGGTTGTGGAGACCCATGCTGGCCTTTGGAATAATGGCGTCACTGGGTCATGGTTATGGCTGCGTTTCTGGGTCTGCTCAGTGTTGAATATGACAGCTGACACCAGAGAACACCCTTTCGCTCTAGCTCCACTGATACGCAGCGAAGTGCACACAAATAAACTGGCTAAATCTCAGTCCTGTCATGATGCTCAAGTTTCCAGCCATGTTTGAAGGTAGAAACATCTTCTGGATTAATGGCTAGAGGGTAGGACCTTCAAGCTTAGGAACCAGATTCAAGTCTGATGGGAGGCTCAAACATCCTGAGATTCTGGACAAATTACTCAATCTCCCCGTGCTTAAAAAAATGAATGTCTCCCTCTGTAATGCAAATGGTGCTCATGCAAAGTCCTCTAACACCTTCTGGTCAAGTTTGCACTATATGAAAAATAGCAAAAAATACTACTAGTAAAAACTCTTTTAATCAACTTACCACTAAACCAACAGCATCATAAAGCTCAGCGGGTTGACAGCTGCCATCTTTACTCAAAGAAATGGCCAGTGAGTCATGCTCATTTGAGCCAGCCATGCTGCTGCTAGCCCACACAACATGAACCTCTGTTTTCTGCAATGGTCTGTAAGGATCAAAAGTGGTTTCTTTGAGAATGGTTGGAAAAAATATATATTTTATAAAACAATGCATCTTCATTGCAGTACATAGACAGTTCCATTAATGTGTCCGTGCAATGCAATGGAACTAATTTATAGGTGGGCTAACATCTATGCTTCCTGATCATATGTTCATAAAGAAGATTAAAGGGTCAGAGACAAAACATCTTAATTTACCGACCTGATTAACTTTTTCATGATTACACTGTAGACCAAACAAACTCTTTGTTATGATTACATGAGTTCTGCACTGTAAAATCCAGTAATAAAAAAGATGAAATAAATGGAGAATAGGGCATAGCGGGCGGAAAGATACAACTATACCCACATACCTTTGAAAATGTATGCCAATTTAAACACGAAAACGTGACCAATCATTTTCGAATATAAGTGTTTGTTTAGACTGGAAGAGGCAACATTTGATACACTTCTTTTAGTTGTGCAAGAATTTTTAAATAAATCAGTACTACACCTGGGATATCAACACACAGGAGGATAGATAGAACTTTTGGAGTTATCTTTTCAAGATGATAAAATAACTTTAAATGCTAATGCAATAAAAAGGTCAACTAATAAGGAGATAGAGGAGGAGTCATCAGCATCAGGAGAGGAAGAACCTAGAAAAATATTTTGCAATGAAATGTAAAATCACAGTTAAAAGTTTTCATACAAATGGTCCAAACAGATTTCCAAAATGTCAATACATTTGAACATGCATAACGTTGATGGCACAATGTGCCAGTAGCATTAGAACATGGCCAACATAAAGGAGAAGAGGAAGGGGAAAACTTGGAAACATGGACAGGTGTAAAGAAAATACAAGGTTTGGGTTATACGAGCAGAAGCAGAAACTGTAAATAACTTAGACCAAAATGTGTCCCAATTCGAGATAGAAAGAGAAATGGACAAGTCCGTTTCCCATGCAATTTCTATAGGAGACTTAGATCTTTCAGTAACATGAAACAACAATAGTTTGTATACAATAGCTGCTTTAGGTCTTTGTGTCTGAAATAAACTATATAACAGAGTACATGGAGTGAATGAGGGTATATCATCAGGAAAGTCAAAATAGGCAAGCTGTAATTGCAAAGCATCTGAAATTATAGTATATTCATTAAAACAAGAACTAGGTAATTGAAACCGGGACTGCAATTCACCAAAAAGAATAACAGAGTTTTGGTGGATTAATTGGTGCACATATACAATTCCCTTCTCCTTTCAACATTTGTAATAGAATGATTAACCTTTATATTTGAGAAATTCGTTATACCAGACGGTAGAGGATAAAAAACAAAATATGGATAAGGAGTTAGACCCTTGGTGAGAGTATTGTGTTATAAATTCTGGGAATATTTTAAAATCGGGTTATTAGATGTAAAAGTACAATTTGATATATACACTACATTCTGAAAAGCAAAATCTTTTAACACGGAACGCTCAAAAGCAATCCATCTAGGGATAGGACTGTCAGCAAAATCATAAGCTAAAGCAAATGATTGTTTAATTAAGAAGGCCGAATGATAAGCTTTAAAATTAGGAAAACGTACACCACCTTCAGATTTAGGACGCATAAGTTTTGCAAGGGCAATACATGGGTGTTTCGTATTCCATATAAATTGTGAACAAATAGAGTTAATTTTAGAAAAATAAGATATGGGAATGTGAATAGGTAACATAGATACTGTATATAGTACATGTGGTACAATCATCATTTTGATGGTGTCTAACCTACCCCACCATGAAAGAAATAGTGGAGACCAAGTAAGGAGGAGTGATTGGATTTTAGTGATTAATACATTAA
Source organism: Lissotriton helveticus (assembly GCF_964261635.1). NCBI lineage: Eukaryota > Metazoa > Chordata > Amphibia > Caudata > Salamandridae > Lissotriton > Lissotriton helveticus. The sequence continues at coordinate 858,454,655 of NC_136069.1, forward strand.
AGGTATACTTGATTGTGTTGGCCAGGGAAGCAGAAAATCAAATACCAAGGTATTTGATTTTAGTGGGGCACCACGCAAAATTAGTGTCGGAAAACATATACTGGTAACATAGAGGATTTAGAGGTAAAATTTCTGTCTTAGAGAGGTTTAACTTATATCCAGAAATGCTGGAATACAATCGAACCTCATCCATGAAAGGAGGCAAGGAATTAAGGGGATTAGACATATAGACCGATATATCATCAGCATAAGCCAATATTTTTGTTTCAATAGAATTATATGAGAAGCCAGAAATATGAGTATTGACTCGTATGCGTTCAAGAAAGGGATCAAGACATTAAAAAAAGAGCAAGGGAGAAAGGGGACAACCCTGTTGCATACCGCTAGATAAGGTAAATAATTTAGAGAAGCGGTTATTTACAAAAATACTAGCTCAAGGGCAGGAGTATAATAGTTTGACATAGGAAATGAATGTAGGTCCAAAGCCAAACCATTGGAGAGTTTTGAACATAAATTGCCAATTAATACGGTCAAAAGCCTTTTTGGCATCCGAAGATAACGCTGCAAGGGGGGATTTTAATTTCTTGCCATAGGAGATGATATTTGCAAACATTCTAGCATTGTCCAATGCTAACATGACCTTCACAAATCTAACTTGATCAGTCTTTATTAACAATGGAATAATATGCTCGAGATGAGATTCCAGAATCTTAGCAAAAATGTTACAATCTTAGTTAATCAATGATATAGCTCTGTAATTTTTACATAGTGAATGATCCTTATCAGGTTTGGAGATGAGGATTATTAAAGCATTTATAAACAATCCAGAGGCTCTAGCATCCTCAATAAAAGAATTAAAAAGTTGTAGAAGTTTGGGGACAAAGATAGAGGCAAAGGTAGAGTAAAATGCAATGGAAAGACCATCAGGTCCTGGCGCTTTTGATTTTTTGAGAGAGTTAATTGGCATTAGTAATCTCCTGGAACGTAAGTTTACCCTCCAATAAACGGAATTCATTAGGCAAGTACTGGGGAGAAGGGAGGCCCATGAAAAAAGTATCCAGATTTTGATTAGAGGGATGTGTGTTGTCAGTATAAAGAAATTGATAATAGTCATGAAAAACATCAGCAATATTGTCATCAGAGGGCACCAAGGTTTTAGTAGAGTCATTCAAGATGGGTCAGATATTTTTACTTTCACATTTGATTTTCAAATAATTGGCTAACAATTTACTCACCTTGTTCTGGCCTCCATGATACTTAGAGTTTACTTTAAGAAGAATATTACATGCTTCTACTGTTGCAAGTTTATTAAGTTTGGATTTGGCTTTAATCAACTTATGTAGATTATTGGGGGACTTAGACGTAAAATAAGTATGTTCCAATAATTTAAGTTGTTGCAATTGATCTGCATACTTTTTCCGATTAGTTTTCCTTTTCCTTGAAACATATGAAATAGTAAAGGCACGAAAAGAAGCCTTAAATGCATCCCAATTATTGGGAAAGGAAGTGTATAATGGGTTATTGTGCGTGAAATAGTCATAAATAAAAGTAGTGGCATCTTTAATGAAAATAGCGTCAGACAACAAAAAGTTATTCAGTTTCCAACGGCTGAATTCTGGGGAGTTAATGGATAGGTCTAAAACAGCATGAACCGGTGCATGGTCAGAAATGAAAATAGACACAATTTCCGATGAATGAAGAGATAGAAGTAAGGATTTGCTAACAAAAATATAATCATTCCTGGACCGAGTTTGATGAATATTAGAAAAAAAGTATACTCAAGAGAATCAGGGTTACAGGTTTTCCATACATCATATAATGATCCGGAGTTAATGGCCGACTGGAATGCTTTGTGGGATTTGTCAGGGTTAAATTTACATTTAGATTGTCTGTCAGAGAATGGGTCAAACCATTGATTAAAATCATCTTCAATATTAACGTTAGGGCAATCAATGGAGTATAGTAAAACTTTAATATCATTCCAAAATTTAGGATCTGATTTTACTGGGCCATAAATATTCAGCAAAACCAGAGTCTTGTTTTGTATAACAACCTTGGCCATTACCCAACGTCTATCATCATCATTTTATGTAGACAAAATTTGAACAGATAGCGACTTATGAAATAATATAGCAACACCCCCTTTTTTGCTAGAAGCAGGTGAATAAACAACTTGGCCCACCCATTGTCTGTTTAAGTAGAGCAAATCCATATCAGTACAATGTGTCTCTTGAAGAAAGGATATCTGAGAATTAAGTTTGGACAAGTGGGAGAGTACCTTTTTTCTCTTGATGGGATGTCCAAGGCCACGTACATTCCACGTTACAAACTTACACATGAAGGAGGGATGGGAGGGTATACATAAAAGTTGATACACATCAGGGTTATATCTAAAAAGGAAATGACACCTCATATGAGAACCAAAAAGGAAATACATTGCATAGAAGCAAACATACTGAAAGGCACATGCACCATATTAAATAACTGAAAGAAAAATAAATAGAAGTAGATAAACATAAAAAAGGGGGTAAACAGGAAAGAAAAAGGGAACAGACACAGAAAGAAAGGGAGATAGATTAAGGAACAAAGTCCAGATCTATGAAAAAGCGATGAAGACAGATGCATGGGGCGTAGCTGCACCAACAAGGGATGGAGCGACGTGAAGAGAAATAAAAGTGATAGAAGAACAAATAGCCATAATGGGTAAAACATATTAACAAGGCAACAAGAGTGCAGAGGATTAGAGGAAGAACCAGCAGTAGAACAAAGACGCATCAGCAATGACAAGAGATAAAGCGACAAATAAAGAGAAATAAGTGCTAGAATGAGAAACAGCCCTTCTAATCATAATAGGGAAAAAAGAAAGAAACATCAACAGGAACATTATAGATGATAAGAAGCATTAACAGGAACATTATAGATTACAAGAAGAACCAGCTGCAAAATTAGTGGAAATACTTTGGAGAAAAGTTTTCAATTTGAGAGGATCCTCAAATGAACATGTAGAACCATTGTGAGTAACCTTACACAGGCAAGGATGCAGGATACTATATTGAATATTCAGTTGTCTCATCTGGGGACGCAGAGCCGAAAATTCCTTCCTTCTTGCATTAGTAGCATTAGATAAATCCTGAGATATAAAGATGTTGTGATCTGACCACTTGAGATGACGTTTTGCTTTAGCTTTGGAGAGGACATGCAATAAATCTGTAAACTCCAAAAATAACATAATTATTCCTCTAGGTTTGGAGGCATGAGGTTGTAGACGACCAAGTCTATGGGCACGCTGAATATTTAATGCAGTCTTCAATGGAAGGTCCAAAAGTTCAGACAAAAATGTCTTCAGGAATGACAGCATATCAGGACCTTCAAGATTTTCTGGCAGACCATAAAGACATAGGTTATTCCATCTGTTTCGATTGTCCAGGTCTTCTGTATGGAGTTTTAATCATTGGATCTCTTGTTGCAGAACTAGAATTTTAGTAGAAACATTGTGTAAATCGCTGATTCGTTGCTGCATGTCCAGCACCTTAGCCTCCATACTAATCCATCAGTCCTCTATTTGTTGAAGCTTCTCATTAGTTGTGGACAAAAAAGATTTAAGACCTCTAACTTCATCAAGGATAATGTCAAGGACAGGATTTTGGGAGGATAAAATAGGTGAGGGAGGATCATTCTTGGCTCTTTTAGGCTTGGTACCAGTTAAAGAGGCTCTGACAGAAGTTGCAGTTTCACTTGCCATCTTGAAATGTTGAGGTGGGCGAGAGGTAATTTTTAGTAAAGTTTTCAATCTACCCATACGTCCAAAAAGAAAAAAAACTAGAAAGCTGGATAAGGCATCAACAAAAAAGAAATATATTTAAAAAAAGGGATAATGTCACCCTCCTGTCAGCACTCAAGCAATCGCTTTGTAAATCATTTATCAGAAGCGATACAGCAAGTAGTAAATCACCAGCCAATCTGTCATGAGGCTAAGGGGTGTGACCAAATGCAGCACACAAAAAAGGTAATATTAGCCTAGTTTAAGACTAAATAATGTTGCCATATGCTTCATGACCTCCATAAGCGAAGAGGCACTCAGATAGATTTCACTTCTCATAAGATTGGAAAATGAAGAACGTGAAGAAGCAGGAAAAGAAAAACTCAAACCACATATTAGTGCTTGCATGCAAAAAGAAAAAACATGTGGGCTGCAAGTACTGGCAAAGTCACTTTAAGGTCAACATTAATAGCGTTTGTCACTGTAAGTAAATATGTGATAAAGAACTGAGAAGTGAACTTTGCCAACTGTTATCAATATAAACGCCGGTTACCTCAGAATGAAGAGTGATGTGCAGCTGGTAACAAAATAAATGTGGTTTTCAACATATCGAACAAGACTGAATGTCAGGCAAGCACAGAGCAGTAATTAATCTGTCCCGCAAATCTTCAAAACATGGCAGTACCTGGAACTTCACATTCTGCCTTATCAGTATAGAAAATATTTCAAAAGCACTGCTGAGATTCAACCACAACAACCTTTCTGTCTAAAATGAGCCACAGGCTGCGAAGACACTGAGGAAGCCAAATTCAGCCCAGGCTTTGAAACATACTACAGAGCATTATTCGAGGCATTGTAACTTTAAAAAAAAGGTTGGTTCCTCACATTATTGCTCCGTTCTGAGAGGTTATACAACGAAGCTGCGCACTAACTTGAAGAGCGCTGGTTACCTCACATTAAAGAGAGCTACGCAGCCGATGTAAAAAATGGCGGCCGCGACACACGACAGTGCGAGAAAAGTTCTGTGTACCTGCGCTGCGTCTCCCTCAGCCACCGGAGACGTAGAAAGGGAGCCGATAATTTACCCGCATATTCACGAGCAGGAACCTGTAATTACAGCTCCAGTTGGCAGCAAAGAGTGGCTGAAAATCAATGAGGAAGCTCCGTGGAATCACAGAGCTCACGGAGGAGTCACCATCTTCTCGTGGCGTGAGACCACACCCCCAGATATCTAGTATTAACTGCAGTTATAAAGCACCAAATGCCTCTTTACAAATTGGGTAGAATGCTATACCCAGGGGAATACTACTGCGCCAAACTATAACCGCCTTGTGTTTTTTTCGCACTGGGAATTTCTGGGTGCGAGAACACCAGACCATATTTTCTCACTAGAACACAGTTATGGTTTTGTGTTTTTTTCGCACTGGGATTTTCAGGGTGCGAGGACACCAGTCCACATTTTCCCACCGGAACACAGTTATGGTTAAATCACTTTAAGCATCAGCTGCAAGTGCAGCAAGGGCCTCACAGCTGGTTCCTGCCTGACCCCTTCCTACGTTACAGGGAGAGGAAGTAATACTTCCCCTGTCACATCATATCCTCCATTACTCACTGCCATGCTCCCAACCTCCTGCAGTGCCGCTCCACTCCCATTTACCATCTGATCAGAGCAGGCTATAAATTGGACCAGTAATTGACACAGAATTTGGGATTCTGTGTGGAGTTTAACCCTAAAAAAAGGATACTTATAGTAATTCCCCATTTCATAACAGCCGGATTTGTGTGCATTGATAGCACACTAGGGGCCAGATGTAGGAAATTCCAATTTACGGACTCTTAAATACCGAATCATACCGATTCGGTATTTAAGAGTAGGTAAATAGGAAGGAGGCATATGTAGGTAAATCTTATTTTCCAATTACCGATTCGGTAAGATTCGGTATTTACCGATTCTGTAGATACCGAATCGGTATTTCACATTGATTCCTATGGGCCTTGAAGCCCAGAGGAATCAATGGGAAATACAGATTCGGTATTTACCGAATCGGTAAATACCAAATCCTGCAAGGGTGCAGGGGGTGTCACTTTGACACCCTCTAGCACCCCAAGTACAGGCTTGTATGACATGTGGCACACATACATGCCCTAAGGGCATGTCTTTGTGTCGCATTGCACAGGTGTGCATGCACAGATGTGCATGCACACCTGAATTCTGTATTTTACCACACAATAGGATTGTGTGGTAAAATACTGACTCTTAAGGGCCTGTGGCACTCTTAGGAGTTTCAGCTACATATGGATTTACAGAATCGGTATATTTACCGATTCGGTAAAATACCGAAGTGGTAAATTTACCGAATCGGTAAATATACCGATTCTGTAAATAACGACCCACCTACATCTCAAAAGCCAAATACCAGTCGGTAACGGCCGGTATTTGGCTACCTACATCTGGCCCTTAGTCTCCCCATGTAGAAATCTGTATGAATTATAATCAGAGCAAGGTTGTGTATTTTTCTGTATGAAAGTTTAGGAGCAATGTGTTCTTGGGCTATTAGGGGCAACCATTCTCGCTCTGTTTACTACTATAGTACCCCGTGGGGTATATGTACAAGAAAGTGGCACAAAGAGGCATTAGCCTTCTCGGCTTAACGCCTCTCTCTGCCACTTCTGAAATGCATGGCTGCACCATATTTACAAGAATGTGGTGCAGCATTGCATTTCCTCCTGTGATTTAGCGCCAATGCAGGTACCCTTGTACCATAGTGCAAGGGCGTCTGCGTGAAAGGAAGGATTGTTTATGTGTTTGAAGGTGTCCCTTCCTGTACATAAACAATCATAAAATTCCATTTTGTCACTGTCATGTGTGCTGCAGCACACATGAAAGTCACAAAATGGCTTTTTTTTAAAGTATTTTTTATGTACAGGAAGGGGGACCTTCCTGTTTAAAAGAATCCATGGCATTTTGCTTTTTCAATGTGTGCTGCACAAGGCAGGACACATGGACAAAGCAAAAACAAAGAGAAATAATGCATTACTCCTCGTTTCACCAACTTAAGACCAGGTTTTTCCTGTTCTTAATTTTGGAGCTGCCTCCTTTGTACACCACCCTTGTACATAGTGGGCAGCATCAAAATGAATGGGTGTTGCAGTGGAAAGCCCACCCCAACACCCAACACCCACTGCCCACCCCTTTCACGGTACCCATAGCCGGAAAGGGGGCCTTATTTACAAGGCAGCGTTAAGCCACTGCCTTGTAAATAAGGCTAAGATTCTATTGCCACCACAATGTCGGAAAAAGTGACATTGTGGTGTCGATAGGAGCTTGTACATAGCCCCCATGTGTCTGCTCATACCTTTATTCCTCATAACGAAGAGCTCCACGTATTGCAAACCTGGCGCCATACCCTGTGGTATCGTTTTGTTTTTTGTGAAAGGATTTTCAATAATCCAACAAAAAAATTCAATTGTGATTTTCATTTTCTGTTTCACATTATATCCGGAAGTATTTCCAAAATATCCAGCTGTTACCCTCATATCATGCTTGTTATTGCACAAAGTGCTCTCTTTGAAACGATTTTTTTTGTTCTTCAGATCAAATCTTGTTTTATCTTTGCTTCCAATCTAAGACATACCTTGTGTGATATATGCAGTACTTCATCTGGCCCAGGCACTGCTTGCATTTCTTCCTCCGAAAAATGTTTGGTCTGAACATGAAAACCTAGCCAGTTGTTCATATCAGGTCAATTGTCTAATTTGTTTCATGGTTCTGGTTAGCTAAGGCTTGCGCCAAAGCCAGGCAGAGACCACCACTCTAGTCAGGGCAAGGGGGTTACACGCCAAAGATAACCCCTGTTCACCCCCTTGGTAGCTTGGCACGAGCAGTCAGGCTTATCCTGGAGGCCATGTGTAAAGCACTTGCACACGCACACAGCAACAACATCCCAGGCACACTGCAAAAGGAACACCACACAAGGTTATATCAAAAATAGCCTTTGTATTCTCATAACACATTAGAATAGAAAACACATAATATACACGGTGTCACCTGGCACTAGGTCATATTTACAAGGGGTTATATACACCTGACAGGGCCCACTGGACCACTGTCAGAACCTCACAAAAAGTAAAACAGATCATAAATGTACAACCAGTAGCCACTGGTAATCCCTGTACTTAGCATCAGCCTGTAACATAAACTACATTACGCATAGTATGACATCCGGCGCAAATTCAATTCTGTGCCAATCTCACCAGCATAAATACATTATGCAATCCTCTCACAAGTCTAAACACATTAGACCCTAACCTCCTAAGCATAACTGACATTAGGGGAATAAATCACACAGTGAAACACAATCTCACTAGCATCAACCATAATATGCAAAACAACCTCATTATTATAAAAACCACATTTAGAGGTATAACACAGGGTGCATAAATCATATTACATGAATTGCATTCCTAGCACCAAAATCATTTTAGCACATAAATCACATTAGTGCCTGGCACCCTATCAACCTCATAGTCCCCCTGGCTAACTGGCCTTCTCAAAGTGTCTCAAATGCCCTGTGTCCAGAATGTCAGGACGCTGCCAATGCAGCAGAACAGAACGCGCGCCCTTGCACTGGGGCACAGGAGTGCATCTCACTCCTATCTCTCAACACATGCCCCAAAGAACTTTGCCTAAACGTTGCAGCTGGCACTAAGTGCTGCGCAGCTGTGAATACCTAATTTGCGGCACTGGCAAAGACTGTGCCCTGCAAACAAATATGCCCCAAAATGTTGCAACTGCCTGCGCTCTCGCAGGACAGCTGGGATCAGCCATAAAATCACGGGCACCATATGCCTCTGGACCCCCACTGGGGCCCTACACAAAGATCATGCCCCACGTTGGAGGGCGGGCACTGGCAATGTGCCCCGCAATGCCCCCAAGTCACAGTTGCCCCTTGAAGGTGGGGACCACTGTATAAATGGCCAAAACGGAAGGGGAAAGGCATAGGTCCCTCTGGGCCCTTATTAAATAATTATGCCCATACCCCACATTGGAGTGGCCCGCTGTCAGGTGGGGCCGCTCAGAAGATAGGCACCGGTACCTTGATCTCACTCACCAGGCTCTCTCTCGACTGGGGGGGGAGGTCTCCTCTTTGTGCAGCATCAGGAGGGGCTCTCCTCTTCATGCAGGAGCCCCGTACTGCCATCGGCGGACTCGGCCGCACCACCTTCCTTTACCCGAACCCCCTCCTGGGACCCTGGACTTCAACGCGGGGCCTGCAAGGCTCCGGGCAGCTTTTTCCGGCAGGCAGGACTTCCTCTCCTGGCCCCACCCACATCCCAGGCAAGGTTGCCTGACTTCCGGGTCGCGCTGATAACGGCCCGGAGAGGACGTTAACCACAGCTCGGGCAGCGGCGGCAATTTTCGATGTCAGCGGCAGTGAGGGGTAGGCTCCCTCGTAATTCCAAATAAAGGCAGAAGCGGGGTGGGCACCCACATTGGAGATCAAATAAGCAAGGTGGGCACCAGCATTGTAAATAAAGAAATTAGCAGCATAAAAGCGGGGTGGGCATCCACGAAAAAACGATAAATGTGGGGTGGGCACTCATCGTTGTAGACATCACGGGGAAATCCCTATAGTGGGGATTCCCTCCTAAATGGGCTCAGAAGTCAGCAAAAGTCATGAAGGTCCTTGGGGATAAGAAGGAAAAAGCAAAAGGGTTTCCAAAAAGTCCTTTAGGCATCAGGGTGCAATGCAGGGCCCATGGAGGCAAGCCCTCATGGCAGCCCCCCGCCCGGGCCCCAGCAGCAGCACGCCCCAGCAGGAACAGCACAACATTAACTGAACATTTTTATGGGGACACATCCCCTATATATATCTATTAGCAACTCCCTTTGTGTAAAGGTGCAGGGCATGGGGGAACCAGATTCAACTGGTTCAGGGGAGCTTTGGAGCACTTTGTTTTGCTCAGCTCCTCTCTCCTTTGTCAGGTGGGGCTCGGGGATCAGATGCACCACAGGGGGCAGAACCAGCATTTTGAAGGGAAGGCGCAGCCCTATTCAGGTCCCAGGTGCAACTCCTCCCTCCCATCTGCAAACAGATCTCTCTATTCACCACTGGGCAGACTCCCCCTGTCTCCTGGAGCCACCCACACCTCTCAGCTCCTGTCAATCACAAGCTAGACATGCAATTCATATTAGGCAGGCAGACACACAGTACACAGACATGCCAACTTCCAAAAGTGGGATTTTGCTACTAGTCACCATAAGCCTGCGCACACCATTGCGCAGCATTTATTCTCCCGAGTTCATACATACTAAACTCGCCCCTGCACTCCTCTCATACCAAGAATTATCATGGACACACATATCCCCCATGCATTCCTATGGGAGGGCAGGCCAATCTCACCACACCCAATCAGAGCGCGCACGCACTTTACACTGGGCCACAGTGCTAAAGTGTGCAGAGGCCAAAAATCACTACCTCTATGTCAGAGCGTAAGGCAAAAAGTTCAGGAGTGAACCTGCCAAAAGGGCAAAGTCCAACAATTCTCACTGTGCAGATAAATTGTGATCCAAGTTACATAGATGTTTAGAATTTTTTTAAACACTTACTACCCCTCCATTATCATCACCACCTGTAGCTGATACATTAAGATGCTGCAATGACATAGCAGAATTATTTCATATAAAGATTCAATCCATTTACTTAGCATTCCCCTCAGCAACCACCTCCCATAATCTCCCTTTGATGGAGAATAGGGGGAGCCGGCTAATAACCGAACTGGAGGTCTATCCGCCCTTTGATTTGGAATCTCTTAAAAACTACTGAAATAAATTAAAATCAGGCTCCCCAAGAGATATGGCCCACCTACTGTTCTCAATCAAGTTTCTCAAACAGTTGTCCCTACGATTCTAAAACACGTTCATCTATCTTTGAGTTCAGGGATGGTTCCATCCTCATGGAAGCAAGCCATGGTGAAAGCACTACTTAAATAAGCAGGAGCTGATACGGAAGTGTTCTCTAATTATCGCCCTATTTCACTGCTTCCAGGGATTGCGAAAATTGCTGAGAAACATGTAAATTCCATCCTGTCCACATATCTGGAAGAGAATGACTGTTTTCACTCAACACAAACAGGATTTAGACCCCATCAGGGCACAGAGACAGCTTTGATTGCTGTCACTGAGGAAGCAAGAAAAATGATGGACTCTGGAGGTTTGACAGCGATCGTCCTCCTAGACCTGAGTGCAGCCTTCCATACTGTGAACCATCAACTGATGATCTCTAGGATTAGGGAGGCAGGGATATCGGGAGCTGCACTGAGGTGGTTGGAGTCTTTTTTAGACGGCTGCTCATTTCAGGTCTTCGAGGACATTGAGGTGTGGGGTGCCACAGGGCTCATCTTTAAACCCCACCCTTTTTAACATTTATTTGAGCCCCCTGGCCAAAATTATTGAGTCCTTTGGCATGCAAATCGTCAGATATACTGACGATATCCAATTGATAGTATCCTTTAATCAACCTGGAAACAGTCCAAATAATCTAGCTAACTGCCTTGAAACAATTTCAGCCTGGATGGAGCACTCCTTTCTTCAACTAAACGGCGCAAAAACAGAATTGATGTATCTGGGTAAACCTCTCCCAGTTGGCTCCTCTCCCTTCTGGCCTAGTTGCTTGGGCAGCATACCAACGCCCAAAGGCCAAATAAAAAGTGTGGGAGTCTGGCTGGACAGTAAACTAAACATGAAGGTCCAAGCTCAGAAGGTAGCAGGATGCTGCTTTGGATTATTAAGGATTAATAGTCCAAGCCCTAATTCTCTCCCGCTTGGACTAGGCAAATTCCCTGAATGTTGGATGCCCACGATCCACAAGAATGAGACTCCAGATAGTTCAGAACTGTGCAGCCAGACTGCTTTTACATATTCCCTGCAGAGAATCAGCCCGAGCAGCTATAAAGCTTCTCTGCACTGGCTGCCAGTTGCAGAGAGGATTCAGTTCAAAGCCCTCTGTGTCACCCATAAGAATATGGCCGCCAAAAGTCCGCCAATCTTACAGTCACTCATTGTCCCATATCACCCCAGTAGAGCTCTTCGTTCTGCAAACAAACGCTTGGCTACTGTCCCTAGACTTTGCAGGACCAGAAGAGGAGGCTGATAATGCTCCTATATGGCCTCCAGAAGCTAGAACACCCTTCCTGATTATTTTCGGTTGAAAGGAGACCATCTGTCTTTTCGCCGAAAGCTGAAGACGTTCCTATTTCCAGCTAGTTAAGAAGCGCACCTGCAGGCTCGGTTCCTAGCACTGGGAGGCCTTATGGTAGCCATGCGCATTATAAATGCTATTTTCATTTCATTTTATTTGAAACAAAATTATGAAATGGCTTGCATTGCTTCTAGATTTTTGGGGAGTAGGGACGTAAGGGCCAGATGTAGGAGCCTAAATACCGGTCGGTAACGGCCGATTTCGGCCGTTACCGACCGGTATTTAAGATTTGGCATGTAGGGGCATTTTTTTTACAGAATCGGTAAATTTACGGATTCGGTATATTTACCGATTCTGTAAAATACCGAATCGGTATTTTTACCGATTCGGTAAATCCCAGATGTAGGTGGGACTCTTCTGAGTCCCAAAGGCCCTACAAATTCGGTATTTTACCACCCAATCCAATTGGGTGTTAAAATACCGAATCCAGGTGTGCATGCACATGTGTGCATGCACACCTAGCCATGTGACAGACAGACATGCCCTTAGGGCATGTCTGTGTGCCTAATGGTTCACATGCCCGTCTTTTGGGGTGCTAGAGGGTGTCAAAGTGACACCCCCTGCACCCTTGCTAAAATCGGTATTTACCGATTCTGTAATTACAGAATCGGTATTTCCCATTGATTCCTATGGGCTTCAAAGCCCATAGGAATTAATGGGAAATACCGAATCTGTAATTACAGAATCGGTAAATACCGAATCTTAACAATTCGGTATTTACAGAATCTGTAATACCTACATCTCCCCCCTTCATATTTACCGACTCTTAAATACCGAATCGGTAAAATTCGGTATTTAAGAGTCGGTAAATATGAATTACCTACATCTGGCCCATAGTGTTTCAAAGAAATTACCAACACCCAATTTATGCTAAAGTGTTCGGAATGCGTTGACTACATTTACCATGGATCCAAATTTATGGGGCCTCTGCACCCCTCCTAAACATATACATTTAGTATTTTGAAATGCAGTTTGATTGGTATAATAATGCTAATAATGGCTCCTCGCCTGACTTAAGCATCTTAGTTGAGAGCCTATAAGTATAACCGACAAGTGCTTAATTTGAGCCAGTGGATGACGTTGCTCAGCATGCCACTTAATTGTCAACACCAGCACTGAGTCTGCCACGTGGTGGCACTGCATGTCTAATTTGAAGAAGAGCACAACAGTTGTTTATTAATGGAATACACATTTAAAATTAGACAAACAGGGATGTGATGGTTAGTAGTTTAAAACTTATTTTTTTAGAATTTTATATAGCATAAACTTGACCCAAAGATATTAAGTATCACAGCGCTTTACATGAGCACCAGTTTCGTTACAGATGGACACATTAATGTCTTGTTAGGCACAGGGAGATTAAGTGATTATCCCTGAATCACAGGATCTTGAGCGTAGTTGCTGAGACTGGAACCTGGTTCCCCAGCTTCCAGGCCGACCGCTCTAGCCATAAGGTCACATCCTCTCCCATAGTTGAGTTAGTGCTGTCATTGTCAAGGCTGACATGGGCAATTAGCAGCGCAAGCTGCAGTGGCCTCCTGACAAGGGCACTGCCACTTATTTTTTTACAAATTAAGCCCTGAAGCTAATGGACAACATCTAGTATTATTGACCAGCTGCAGTTTCTGCTAATAACACATGCTAATGCTAATGTTTTTTGGCCCGCTTATCCTTTACGTGTAATTACCACTCATTCTTATTGAAACAGCAATCGTCTAGTCTGTGAAACTGGAGGACAAATGAATCATTGAATTGTGTCACCCTTGTAAAATGCAAGGGGGCACAAGGGTGATGCAACTACTAAATCAGATTATCAAGTCATGCAAGGCCAACTTGCGTTACTTAATAAATCTAGAGTAACGCAACAAAGAGCAAATAGCTGTGTTGCGTTACTCTGCCCCAGGGAGGCGTTTCATGGTTGGAGCTTGGGTGTTCCCACTCATTCAGCCATGGGTTTTGTCTTATTGCAAGATTTACCATTACTGGTAGACTTGGAAATGCATCAAAAAGCTACGCCTCCCCAGGTGAGGGGTAACAAAGAGAAATATCTTTATTTCTCCTCATTTTTACCTCTTTCTATGCATGCTGAGTTCTGAAGCACCCATGGAAAGAGGAAAATGCCTCAGAGGACTGTTTTTGTGCAGGATTAGGTGCCTTCCTACACAAAACAGTCCTGTCTGCAACGCAGGCACTCTTACAACACAGAGCAAAGGTGCCTGCGTTGCCACTAGGCGACCCATTGTGCACCAGCACAAGGAAAGGACAGGAATGCACCATTTCATGTTTAATATGGTGTATTCCTGACCTTTCATGCAGCACTGTGCAGCAAGGTGGCTTACTGCACCACGCTGCATGAAATAATTATAAATCTGCCCCTGTATTGAAATAGAAGAATACAGAATAATTTTTATTGTTGAATTAATAAAAATCCTTACAATTAGAAGAGGAACGATTAACCAATATACACATGACAGATTACGTTAAAATACGGACACAAGAATTATTGTCAAAATTAAAAAAGAGTTAAAACTACGTTGGTTCCCCTCACTAACAATGTAGGAGAATGGTCTCAGACAATGTATTGAATGTTCATGCACGGACCTGTAGCTGCTTTCCAATCTCAATCATAAATTTAAGACCCCCTACAAGTCAGGATTGGTGATGAAGCTCCCAGCCAAGTTATAACAGCCTGGCGACATGTTCTTATATTCAATTTGTTTAGTATGTCCCATAAAAAATGTCTTCTAGCTACCATAAGTATTGGGCACACACGAAATAAGTGAATTAACAATTCATTTTGATAACCGCATAGTCTGCATTTTGGGCAGTCGTCTTGGGATTTCCAGGAGGGTCTTAAGTCCTTGGACTCGTGAAGGCCCATGCGGAGGTCAATGAGGATCTTTTTTAAGTGTTGGCTAAAATATGTGGCCAAGTATGCCTGGGGTTGTTGGAGTGAATAGGAAGAAATAACTGTCCAGGCGTGGCGTTGATGGGTCAATGTTTGTTTGTCTTCCAGCAATGACTTCAATTTTGCATTTGAGTTGGCAATTGTGCAAAAACTAGCCTGGTCAATTTTTTTGTTCCATTCTTCAAGCAGTCCGAGATCCGAAAGGCAAATGTGCAGGTGAATGACCCAGGGCTGGGTAGAGTCAATTTTGATTGCTTGCCAACAGAGATTATTTAGTGAGTGAGGCTCAGCGGCGTGAAGTTTGTGGCAAAATTTGACGAACCTTGATTTAGACCTAAAGATTTGATTCTGGAGACCAAATTATAATCGCACCTGAGCTGGCGAGGCGCATTTCGGTAGTTTAAAAACCACTTTGTAAATTATAATTTGTAAGGTGTTTAGTAAGCCGGCCTCCCCTCCAAGCCAGGTGACCAGACCGTACGATAGAGCTGGTAAGATCTGAGCGGCCATTACTTTCAGAAGATGGGTGTAATTTGGGCCGCCCAGTTTTTGTAGGAGTCGCCTGTATCCATAAATTAACGTCTGGGATTTGGCTTTTAGCACCGCAGAATGTTCTTTTATAAATTGTTTTTGCCTAAGGTGATCCCCAGATAGCGATAGTGAGGCTGTATTGAAATAGATTGAGCAACTTTCTCATGTGACTTGAACATGAGGACACACCATGTACGTGTTTGAAGCAGAAGACTGACAAGCAGAATTTGTTCAATTTTCATGAAAATTACTTATATTATTCTCGAAACAAGTTATGCAATTTTGCCCACCATTAGGGTCTGATTTGTGCAACGATTGAGTCGCCCTTGCATCGCGCACGGTGAAGCAAGAGCAACACAATAATTATGTCAGATTTACCAAGGCATTGCAAGTCACTGGCTTGCGATACTCTGTGCCAGGAAGGCATTACATGGGTGGAGAGTGGGTGTTCACATATATCCACCCATACTTTCTGGTGCACTCCCAGATTTACTAAAAGGAGTAAACCTGAAAATGTGTCAGAATATAGTACCTTACCGATAGAAGCACGATGAGGAGAAATATCTCTTCAAGTGTGCCATATCTACTAAGACCTGGTGCATTCCTGCTCTCCCACTGTGCTGGCACACTATTTGCTGCTTAGTGCCAATGCAGGCCCTGTGGCACAAGGGTGCCTGTGCTAGCACTAGGCAGGACAAAGTGCACCAGCGCAGTGAGAGGAAGGAATGCATCATATCTTAGTAGATATGGCGTACTCCTGCCTCTCCATTTGATGTAGCACAGTGCAACAAGTTGTTTTGCTGTGTTTCACTGTGTCAAATTTGAGTAAATCTGCCCCATATTATATACCTACAAGAAAGGATCCATTCCTTGCAAATCTGTAGGCATTTCAATGAATATGTTATACATACTGAACAGGAATCAAATATGGTAAACTAAGAATTCTTGATTTGTTATCCTTTTCAGTATGAGGCTTACCTGTTCTCTATAACAAAAACCTACTTCTCCATTCCTTCTCTCTAAATCTTGGCTTAGGTTCTGTCTAATAACCTACTTGCATATTTCAGGTACAACGTACACAGTAGGCGCCATCTTATTGTGCGCTAAATTCTTAGTCTAATTTGCAATTCTAATATATATCTAGTAAAGAGTAGCACAGAGCCAGAGCAGATGACTCCTTTGATGGAACCACCAGTCTAAAACTAAACCCTCCATGTCAAGAAGGCAACATATTGATCCGCTCTCACCAGCTGGCCTGCATGCACAATGATACTTTTTAAGGATTTCTTCATGTATACAAGTGCATTAACAAAGCATTTTTTCCCGGGGCAATGCCAACAGTTAATCACCCACCCTCCCAGTCATGGGACCGAGCCACAGGTGAGAGCCTATAATAAGGGTAGGGCAATTAACAGTTGATATTTCCCTGCAGGTAAGGGAGACTTTTCCTGTCAGCACCTTCAACTCATATAACTAGTGCAGAAGATGCAGGAGCTGCCTCTAAAGAGCAGCAACATCACAGAGAGGACCAAAGAAAACATGCACTATTCCCTTAGGTGTACCCAGGGGGAGCTCCTCCACTACAGTGGAAGAGCGTCGTCCCACTGCTTTCTCACAGTGTGACAATCAGAAATATAAAATGGTAATAACTTTCAGTTATTACCATTTTATGTTTGGGTGTAGGTGGGTTGGCGGGGCTGCTTTGCAAACAGGGCAGGGGAGGAGTGGTGTGCCTGCTCACTCCAGAGTGCACAAAGACTGTTAGGTTGGATCCCTGGGTCGCCCAAGCCAGTCATGTGCACTCTGCCCTTCTCTATGCATGCTGCAGTGCAGCCTGCATGGAGAAAATGGCCTCCCTATAAGCCCCTGGGTTGGGGGCGTCCTGACCAATCACAACGCTGCTTGCAGCATTGTGATTGATTAGGGGAGGGGGGGCCGGTTGGCTGCTTCTGCTTCCTGTTCCTGCAGGAGGCAGGAGAGCAGGAGCAGAGAAGACGCAGGACCAGGCCGGCGGAAAGGTAAATGTAATTATTATTCTATTAAATTATTAAATTACCCTCCTCCGTGCAACCTCCCTGCATGACCCCCTCCCTGCGCTTCCCCGCGCCCTCGCACTTGCTAGCCATGCTGGCCGCGACTGGATGTACCTAATACTTACTTTCCACAGAAGATGATCTTTCAGTGACGGTTGTCTGAGTTTCATCCCTTGCTATGCTGAAGAAGGGAGCAATCAACAAAAGAAAAGTAGATAAAGAAAACAACAAGTCATGTTTTCTTCCACTCTATTGCAATCAAAGTTACATTTGCCTTCCCGAAAGTACAGGGTGGTCCCTGGGAAATCGTCTTTGAAACAGCAGCTGTTGTCGGGAGGAGGCAGCTTTTCCCAGCGTGGTCCCATAAGGAGACGACTACACAATGTTCTCTCAGCAGGCCCACAACAATAGTTACAGTTCATAAAGGAAGCATTCTACTGATGTGCGGGCAGGCTCCCAAGAATCCACTGCAGGAGTGTCTTGAGTATACATACGCAATAAATTCATGAATGTAAGTAGAGAAATACTAACATGCCTTAAAGCAAATTCGAGTTAGGACTTTGATAAGAAATGCATCATAGCTAGGAGAGGGAACTCCCAGGTGAATGCTGAGTGGTGGTTTGTTCATTCAGACGGATGGCATTGGTATTCACTTAAAAAAAATAATTTAAAAAACAGCGTTTAAATTCCCATTTGAGTGCACCGAAGAATAATTAAGTTAACTGATCTTCTCATGAATGCTCTTTGCTGACTAAATTTAAAAGAAAAATATTTTCACAAATTTATGTTTCAAAATGCAACAACAAAAAAAAGAAGTTGTAAATAGGAGATGAACTTCACTGCCTAAAGAAGCGCTTTTTGTAATTAATAGCAAATAAAGTAAACCAGCCTGTGAAATAGTGTCAGCTGACGTAAAAAGTCAATCTCTTTAATCTATTTTTCTGCTGAAATATGAAGACTTTTTAGGACAAATGTTGAAAAATAAAAGTATTAGACTGGAATTTAATTTGCAGACTTGAATACAAAAGGTAACAAGTTAATAGCTCTCTGCAGCGTTTATTAGAACTTCTAGATGTTTTTTGTGAGAAATTGGATAGTTGGTTGGGGGAGGTGGAAAAAAAGCAATATAATATCTACTAAATGTGGGTGATTTCGCAGATATGCTTCATCTTCTGCATGTTGCGAAAGGTTATACACTTAAAGACTATAGAGGTTATAGATAATTAGGCCTACATGTACCTCGCTGAATACATTTCAGTATGAAACCCGTTTAGCAAATTGTCACATTTATTGAATGATGTCATCAGTGATATCATAAAGGATGTCATTTGAGATGTCATCAG
Source organism: Lissotriton helveticus (assembly GCF_964261635.1). Classification (NCBI taxonomy): domain Eukaryota; kingdom Metazoa; phylum Chordata; class Amphibia; order Caudata; family Salamandridae; genus Lissotriton; species Lissotriton helveticus. Next base: position 858,473,491 of record NC_136069.1, read on the forward strand.
TGATGTCATCAATAGTGTAATTTAGCACCTAGCTAGAACATCACCTTTACCTTTGTTTTTTCAGTGAATTTCATTTTTTTTTAAGAGAGGTAAGAGCAATTACCATACCTAAATATAAAATCTCTGTAAGAAATGGGATTATTGATAGAGGCAGTGTGATAATCCTATTCAAGCAACAATCACAATCCTTGTCAGGTGAATCACAAGAAGTCACTAAATTAACCTTTGGCTAACCCTCTGGTGACCTGGCACAAAGGCAGTCAGGCTTAACGTAGATAAAATGTGTCAAGTATTTATGCAGCACTTAAAGTAAGAACACAACAAAAGAAAAATCCCACACCAATTTACAAACATAGAGTACAATTCAGCACATCATTTTACACCAAAATGACAAAAATCCAATCAGTAGAAACAAAGATATGCAATTCTAAAGATTTAAGGAAAGTATAGTGCCTAAAAGCACAAAGCATTACTTGCGGTCATTTTGTAGTGTGAGTCCAGGTGAAAGCTATAACTTCAGGAGGACCGCGATGGAGCATGAGCCAGACAAAGGGACCAGGTTAGTCCCGCTGGAAAAGTTACCTCTAAAGTCCAGCACAAAGAGTTCCATTCACAGTGGAGGAGTTATTGATAAACAGGGACAGCATCACTTATAGTCGTCACTGTAGGCGTAGAGCAGACTGGGCATCATAGACAGTCATCACTACAACAAGAAGATCCTGTTGGGTGCCATGACTAGTCATTACTGGAGGTTCCCATTGGCAGTCACCATGGGCTGTCGATGCTGTAGGTCAAAGTGCAGATCTGAAGTTGCCAGTCATTGCAGGCTGTTGCTGTAGCGTCAAGAGTCGGGATCATCAGAGCTTTGCGTTGATGGTCAGTGTGAGCCGCAAGGTCTTGGCATGAACTGGCCAGTTTGCAGTTGCAAAGAGATCAAAACCTTCAGGATTTGTCCCTCTCTTCTAGGAGGAGCTCGACTGACATCACATCAAGGGTTCAGGACCTGGGAGGCACCTTTCGAAGATCGGGACCTCGCTTCAGCAGAGGCTAGAGGGGCTCAGTCATGTCCAGTTGCAGGTCTATGTAGGTCCATTGCAGCAGATCAACCTGGCAGTTGCAGAGAGGCCCCTGGAGCTTGTTGTGTCTGAGTACTTCATAACAGGAGGTCAGTCAGCTGACTTGTGTAGTCACTTCATCCTGGGATTGAAGGGAACAGGCCAGTCTTACTTCTCATACAGCTGGGGAGGCTTCAAACAGCAGGGCTGCCCTTCTGACAGCAGGGCAGTCCTGTAATATTCACAGGTCCAGGGGCGTACTGAAGAGCGGGTCTGAGGGTTCTCATTGTATGCCTGGTGCCTATTGTGAAGTGGAAGAAACTTCTGGAGCCTTACCCTTACAGAAGTGTTTGGAATTTCCTGCCACCCTGCCCATTTGCAAGGACAATAGGCTAGTGTGAAGTCCTTTGTGTATGAGCTGCGGCAGTGTCTCCGATATGCAAATGTCAGATTTGGCCAATGAGAGCCCTGCCTCTCTCATCAAGTCAGGATGGGTGATCCTGCCACCACTCAGACTGTCTACTGTGTAGCTATCTGGGAGGAATACACAAAGGTCATATGCCAACTACACCTAGTTATGTGACCCACAAACCGGGCTGCGAGCACCAAATAGGGCTATAAAATGCCAACTTTCTAAAAGGGGCACTTTCAGAATTGGGACTTAAAATACAACTTTTCAAATAAAGAGGGTTTTAATTTACAATTTATCAGGCACCAACCATGACTTTCTACCTACTCCCAAACAAAACTTTTCACTAATTAATTAAATGTCATAGGGTAACACAATGTTATCCTAAGGGAGAGGTAGGACTTGCAATAGTAAAAAATTAATTTGAGAGTTTTTCACTACGGGACATGTAAAATTTAAAAGTACATTCCCAACTTTTTAAACACCATGCACCTTCTTTTATGGGCAGTTCTGGTCCTACCCTAGGGGTGATGTATCAGTGGCGTAACACAGGCCCCCGCAGCCGCAGTGGTGCGGAAGCCCCTGAGCTGCAGGGGCTCCACTGTGCACAGTACTCAGGCCTGAGATCTCCAGAGTAAATCCAGAGCGTGGGCCCCACCATGTACCTTGCAGGGGGCCCCCTCAACTTTCATTATGCCATTGTGACGTATATGTATTACAATGGAAGGTTTCGGCCTGACAAAAGGTTTATTTTTTCAGTTCGAAATGACACTGCCCAAAAAGTCTGCAATTGCAGTCCTGAGATAGGTTTTAAAGTGCCACTTAAGTGAATGGCACAGTAAGTACTACATGCCTGCCATAGTACTGCCTGTACTAATCTATAGGCACTGAATACATGTAGTACCACTTTCCTAAGGACTTACAAGTAAATTAAATTTGCCAATAGGGTGCAAGCCAACTTTCACTATGTTCAAATGAGAGACAGCACAGGAACCTTAGCACTTGTTAGCAGTGGTGAAGTGCACACAGTCCTAAAATGCAACAAAAACTGGCTCAAAAACAGGAGGGGTGAAGGCAAAAAGCTTGGGGGTGACTCCACAGAGAAGGTCAGGTACAACATGACCCTTCTCCAGGACTAGACTATTCAATGCCCTGATGGGTTTCCCTGCTCGGGCAAAAGAACATGGGCCATGGCCCTCTACTGCAGAGCCACTTGCCTATGCTACTGCCCTCCGAAATCAGTTGCATTCCTCTGTGTACACACTCTGGAGCCACTTAACTGACCCATTGGGAATGCTTCTCCTCATCTGTGGCTTCCAGGCTGGTCAGGACTCGATTTGATGTGTGAGCCCTGGTAGACCGCAGTTGCAGCCGGAAGCAAAGGACAAAACAGGGTCACATACACATGGCGTCAATGACCCCAAGGCCATTGTCTCAGAGGCCATCTAATATCTCAGAAGAGAGGGTCACTGACTTGAGCTGCACAGATTTAGTGGCCCTGGATGCACTGCGGCCAGCACAGGCACGGGTGGTGACTTGCGGTGCACTGAGGTAGGGCCACGTGGACTGAGCGGGTCCTCATTGATGTCCGAGGTGAATGTGGCAGAGGGTTGTGGGGGACAGTGAAAGATGCCCTCCAGGGCATGATGCAGAGGGCAGAAGTCGTCCAGAAGCAACCCATTGAGGAGTGGAATGCTACAGCCTCGATTTCAACACCAATCCTGTATCTGCTACATTACCATGAAGACAACTTCTTAGTCCATAGACTCAGATGGCACCAAAGTTCAACCAGAGAGTGTCCATGATTGTCAGGGAACAGACTTAGTTGCACCGGGGTTCAGAGGGGTGGCAGTCTGCCATGATGCCTGTACAATGATATGAACTTGGCCATTGCTAAATCAAGTCTCAGTTCCAAATGTGTGTCCCACTCCAGTGCTGTGTGGCCCAGGGGCAGTTGTCAGCGTGGCCTTGTTGGGGCTCCGAGCTGCATGATCGTTGGCTCCATGGCATCCGTTGTTCTTCTGGTGTGGCTCTGGGCTAGGCTCCCTTTTGTGGTGCAGGCTTCCGTCCGACTTTGCACCAGGTCAGAGCAGGTGTTAATTTCCTGCTGCTAACGCGCCTTATTGCATTTATTGGAATCCTATTGTCTATCTGGCTGGTCGTTGAGAATGTTGTGGAGTGGTGTTGTCGCTGCTTTTTGCACGGGAACGCCTACTCTGCATCTCATTAGCGTTAGTTGCCGTGGTCATCTGTGGCCATGTTTTTTGCAACTGCTATCGCAGGTAAACCTGTGATATGGGCTGTTAGCGCCAGCTTGTGAATGGGGCGATATATTTATCGTCACTTTGGCTGCGATAAAGTGCTGTTAACTTGGCAATAACTCCTTGAGAATATGCCCCATACAGTCACTTATGTACACCAGCACCCACATATTCTGCTTTTCACATATGCAGTTACTCAGCCATATACTACTGAGTATAATGGCCCTAAAAACCTAAAACTACCCTTACCAACCCAATTCCCATACCCCCTTAACCCCAAAAATACACTCACCACCACTTACTCCATACCCAACCTGAACCACAAAATTTCCCTTGGCACCCCAAAACCCATGCCCACCCTAAACCCCAAAAATACCTTACCACCCCTTGACTCATACTCACCCTGAACCCTAAAAATACACTGCGCACCTAAACCCCATACTCACCCTGAACCCTAAAATGACTCTTGCCACCCCAAAACCCATACCCACCCTGAACCCCCAAATTACCCTTGGCACCCCAAAACCCTTATCCACCCTGAACCCAACAAATTATCCTTGGTACGCCAAACCCCATACCCATCCTGAAACCTAAAATTACCCTTGGCACCCCCAAACCCATACCCACCCTGAACCCCAAAATTACCATTGGCAGCCCAAAACACATGCCCTCCCTGAACCCTAAAATTACCCTTGGTATCCCAAAACCCATACCCACCCTGAACTCTAAAATGACCCTCCCACCTCAGAAGCCAAACCCACCAGAATCCAAAAATCACCCATCACACCCCAAAACCCACATCTACCCTGAACCCAAAAATTATCCTTGGCACACCAAACGCATACCCATTCTGAACCACAACATGAAACTTGGCACCCCCAAAACCCATGCCCACCTTGAAACCTATAATTACCCATGGCAATCCAAATCCAATAACTCCTTGATCCCCCAAATTACCCTTGGCACCCCAAAACCCATACCCACCCTAAACCCTAAAATTTCTCTTGGCACCCCAAAACTCATACCCACCATGAACCCTAAATGTAACAGACGATCATTTTAACACCGGTCCTTGATAATATGCCCCTATATTCGCCGCTTTTTAAACTTTTTACAGTAGTAAATGTGTTTTGGTAAAATGCATGGTCTTATAATTGTTGGGGTAATATCACACTGTGTATCTGTGTACATTAAGGAATTATTGGGCATATTATCAAGGACGGGTGTCAAAATTATCGCCGTTTTATCGGCAGGAAACTGCCGATAAAACGGCGATAATGGGCTTGATAATACGCCCTTGTTAATTCCCATAGAAGCCCATGTTCTGATGTTAACATGGGCTTCTATGGGAATTACCAAGGGCGTATTATCAAGCCCATTATCGCCGTTTTATCGGCAGTTTCCTGTCGATAAAACGGCGATAATTTTAACACAGGTCCTTGAAAATATGCCCCTGAATTCACCCCTTTTTGCATATTTTCTACACTCTCTTGTCATACTCCCTCCTCTCTCGTCTTACTCCTTCCTCTCTCATTATACTACCTTCTTTTTCTAATACTTGGTATTTGGGCTCCTACATCTGGCCCCAAGAGTAGTGTGGACAAAGTCAAAAATGGCATTAGTGTATCTGCAATGAAAAAAAAAAGAGGAATAAAGAGAACAATCATGGAAAGTCAACTGTAGAAAAAATAGTGTATAGTAAAAGGAGGAAAAATCAATTTATGGAAATTAGGAAAAAAATGTTTTATAATAGAGTTGTGTTAAATTTAATTAAATAAATTAAGGGATGTAAAAACAGCATTTTATAAGAAGAAGAAAGGCATATAAAATGTAGTTGAGAAAGCTTTCGAATTGAAAACAAAATTGTTTATTTTAGTAATCAATAGAATTCGATCACTAGATAAGCCAATCCATTTAATGAAGGCCAAAAGTAAGTGGAGAAGAGTAATTAACAGAAGTAATTTTTGTGAGTTTTTTTGGGGTGAATGGAAACATAGTTCAAGTTCTGAGGCTTTTTTTAGTGAAGAAAGTTATCTTCAGAGTAATGATTTGTTGCATGCAGTTGACACTAGTGGTCGTGCTTATGAGTATAGAAATGGTTGTCCTATTTAGAAAGAGAAAATAGTTCCTAGAAATGCAGAAGAGGTGTTAGCTGATTAAGTTTTAGGGAGACGTTCTGAAGCTCCAGTGTACACTTAGAACTGTAGTAGTATTTGTAGGCAAGAATCTATTGATTTTTTGCGCAATTGCTTACATAACTATACTAAGAAAAGTGTTAAACTAAAGATGAAGATGTTGCAAGGACTAGACCCTTGCACAGTGAGAGAAAATACTGGTTTGCAAGGTCATTCTCTGGCTTGTGTTTCTGAAAAAGTATGTCGAAGTGGTTTTTCACCATTTCAGGATGTTAGCAGTACATCATTCTGAAATGAGGAAATTAGTGAGAAGATTGTATTATGCAAAAAGTACAGCTCTACTGTTAAAAAAGGTGAACAGAGCTCTTTTGCATGGACCTGTATCAAATGTGAAGAACGTTTGTGATGATTTTGAGGTTAGTTATTTTGGTCCAGAGGAAGACAGTGCAGAAATTGAGATATTAATAGAAGGAAATGTAGAAGAGAATGTACAACATTGTAGTACAGAACATTTTGAGCAAGAAATTACAAAGTTTAAGGTGATTTCAGGTGAAAGGCCAAATTATTGTTGTGTCTGTTGTCGACGAACTCATTATAAAAATCAGACCAGGACTGTTGATTTGTATTTAAAAAGTGAAAAGGAAAATAATAATGAGTTGAAGGATTTTGCAACTTATTTGTTGGTAGAGAATTGTTTTAATTTGGGTTCTGATCAGCATATTTGTAAATATTGTTATAACAAATTGGATGAGAACAAAATGCCTGCTAGAGCTGTGCATAATAATTTTGAGTTGGTAAATATTCCTTCTGACCTGATGGATTTAAATACCAATGAGTTTATTCTTATTCAATGTGTGCATCCATTTCAGGCTATTGTTCGTATGGAGCCTAAGACAGGAACATTGCCTCCTTCTGATTTACAGAGAGGATTAAAGGGAAGAGTTGTATATTTGCCTCTAGATTTAAAAAAATATATTGAAACAATTGGTGTAGAAAATGTAGAGGATGAACCTTTAGTTATTCTTGTTAATGGCGTTACTACTAAGAGTAAGAAAATCTGGCAAGAATTAGTGAATGTTAGGAAAGTGAAAAAGGCAACGTTGTTTGTGGTAAAAAATAATCAATATTACAGAAATGTGTATGTGAGAGAAGAAGAAATAACTGTAGAAGAAGATAGTGACTTGCCATCTGGACAAATTGAAAAAGTGGATGTGTCCAGAACTGAAGAAATCTAGGAACCTTACAGTGTTCATCCACTGCATTCTAAAGAAGTGATGGGGAATACTATAGAGTTATTCCAAATTAAAGAAGCAAAAGGAAGTCCCATTAGTGTATGGGAAAAAAGCTTAGAATCTCGTCATTTCCCTCAGTTGTTTCGCACAGGAAAAGGAGGCCGATATGATGACCGACCTGTGCAGATTCCTGCATCTGAATACCGGACATCAAGATTATATGCAATGTATTCTGTATTTGTTTCATGTTTTATTTGAGAGTGATTTGTCTGGACTTTCTTATGCAGTAAACCATATATTGAAAACAGGTGTACATCTGCAAAAAGTTTAGGCAAAGGAATGTATGGATAAAGTACTGCAGAAAGATAATGTTTTGGATTCTCAGCTGATTAATCTCATGGCATGTCAGCGTGGTACTAATGAGTACTGGTACCGTCGTCATGGAGAACTGAAATGTATGCTAAGGAACTTAGGAACTCCTACATGGTTCCTTACTCTAAGCTGTGCTGAATATGCTTGGGATGATTTACTTCAATTTCTTCGAGAGGCAAATCCAAAAATACTAAATATTGAATACAAGACACGTGGAGAATTGTGCTCTTTTAAACCAGTTAATGTATGCAGGTATTTCAATCATAGATTTGAAGCTATGGTGTCTTTTATCACCAATAAAAAAATCCTCCTCTTGGAGAGGTTCTGGACTTCTTTTGGAGAAAGGAGTATCAAGCAAGAGGTGCTCCTCACATACACATGCTAATATGGATCAAAGATGCTTCCAAATTTGGAACAGACTCAGATGATACTGTGTTGTCTTTTATTGAAGAATATGCTACATGTGATATTCCCAAAAGTACACAAGATAAGGACTTAAGACAACAAGTTTTACGATTCCAAAGTGATAGTTCGAGGGAAATACTGTCGTCGAAAGTACAAATCTATGGACAAATTCCACACCAAATGCCATTTTGGATTTCCACTTCCAATATTATCGAAAGGAAGAGTGAACAGTTTTATGTCATCTTTGTGACATACTATCACAAGAAAGTCTCCAAAAAATACCTACAACTTAAGAAGAAATGAAGAGTCAAAATACATAAATGACTATAACCCAGTCATTTTGTCTATGTAGAATGCTAATATGGATATTCAATATGTTGCAGACAATTCCATTGCTGTTGCTCGATATGAAATATCATACATAACAAAATTAGAAAAGTTGGAATTGAAGAAAGTGTGGGAAGAGATTTTCCACGAGAAGAGTCTAAGTAAGAAATTATATACTTACAGTTTGAAGTTGCTATCTCGTCGAGAAATTGGAGCATATGAATGCTCGGATCACTTATCATCTGCAAGTCTATACTCCAAATCTAGAAGAATCATTTGGGTGAGTCTAGGTCTTGCTGCAACATGAAACCGAGTTCTTAAATCTGTACAAGAAATTGAATATTTAGCTGAAAAAGAGCCAGAAAGTACAGATATTGTGAAAACAAATATGTTGGATACATATTATCCAAATAGAAGTCATCATCTTGAGAACATTTGTCTCCATGAAGTGCTGCAAAATTATATTTTTAAACGGAATATTACAGAAAACATCAATAATGGTATATATGCCGTGATTGGTTCTGAAGGATGTCTGGTGAAACAAATAAAAGGACATTTGATTAATCACCATAAACGAAGTTGCGAAAAACACCTGACAAAAGGAAATTTTAACATTTTAGCTCTTTTGCAACTTTTCAAGCCATGGCGTTCAGATTTGGAATTACTTGGAGATTTCGAGAGCTATGAAGATTCCTTCAATGCAACTAAAGGTACTATGGAATGTCCTATTTTTGATAATTATGTGAAAATGTTGAATGACGAAATTGAGCAAGAAGCTAGAATTGCAGCTGAGATTGGTAGAAGCAGTTCTCAAGAGAGTCAAACTTCTGCTTGGTTGAGTCAGGACCCACTAGGAGAACCACTTTTTCAAAATGAAGCAGCAACTGCTATGGAAGAGGTGGAAACAGCAATGGATCAAGCTCAAGAAGATGTAACAAACTGAGGAAACTTAGAAGAACAACTAAATCTTGAGCAGAAAGAAATATATGAGCAAGTGAGAGAACAGATTGACCATGGATTACTTCATGAGAAGAAAGAGTGCTCTTGCTCATCATTTGAACCTATCCAAATGTATGTGAGTGGACAAGCTGGAACAGGCAAAGGTTTTTAATTAAAGTAATCACAACTTTTCTACAGAAAACAACTGAGTCGCATTTGTCTTGTGTTGTCACTGCTCCAACTGGATTAGCAGCCCACAATATTAAAGGAATTGCTTTACATCGTTTATTAATGCTACCAGTAGAGCATGAAAACAAATTAAAATACCACAAGCTATGTGAAGCTTGTTGTGAAGTTTCAAGAGTCTTGAGGAAAATGAAACTTCTCATTATTGATGAGGTAAGTATGGTATCAAACTTAATGCTTGCTTTTGTGCATTTAAGAATGCAGTAAATTCTTAAAACAGAGTATGACGTATTATTTGGAGGAAAACACGTCATAGTTTTTGGAGATGTTCTACAACTTAATCCTGTAAAAGGACAACCAGTGTTTAAAACACTGTCGCATGAAGATACCAGAAAGTCTTTGGGGAGCATTGGAAATGTAAACATTTGGTCATATTTTGAGTATAAGGAACTTATTACAAATATGCGACAGGCAAATGATGCTGATTATGGAACTATTCTTCAAGATATAAGAATTTGAAAAATGACTGAACATGGCAAACAAGCTTAGAGAGACGATTACTTTCCAATTTGTTTCCAAATGAAAATATTGTCCCAAAGAAAATCTAAACGAGAATTGCAGAAAACAAATCTGTAATATGCTTAATGCCAACACTACGTGAATGTTCTATATTCAATGAAGAAATGTTAAAGTTGGAAAATTAAGAAATTATAAAATTGGAAGCTATAGATATAATAGAACATGAAGGAATCACTATTATTTTGACTGAAAAGTTGAAGAGGAACTTGGATTCTTTAGAGAAATCGATAAGTAAAACTGCTGGTTTAGAAAAGAATGTGTATGCATGTGTAAACTGTCGGGTAATTTTACGACGTAATTTGAATGTGGAAAAAGGTTGAGTAAATGGAGCAATAGGTAAAATTGTTGATTTTGTTAATTATGTAAATAGAGATGGGATTGAATTTTTGAAAATCAAATTTGATGAAATTGCTGAAGTACAACAGTTTTTTTTCATCTCGGTTGTTGCTAGTAAAAGATTTGTATGTACGCAGAAAACAGCTTCCTGTTTGTTTGGCATATGCAGTGACCATTCATAAATCTCAAGGTTTAAGTGTAGATAGTGCTTTAGTGAATATTGGAAGTACCGTGTTTGAAGAGGGGATGGCATATGTTGCTTTGTTTCGAGTCAGAACTTTATCTGGATTGTACTTGATTGATTTTGATGAGACAGAGGTTAGTGCAGATGCAAATTGTGTGAAAGAGTATAATAGGTTAAGAAGAGAATTTGCACCCAATTTAGGTCAATATCCAGTATTTGAAAAGCGTGTGGTAGGTAGAAAAGGAAGATTTGAGAATATCTGTAGTGAAACTGTAGAGAAAGAAATAAAACAAGATGAGGTTGCACCTGCGAGCAAAAAGAAAAAGGACATTGTTGAAGACAATGTTGGTTATCGATTTGAAAATAGTTGTGGTGTAAACTGCTATGCTAATGTATTTGTTAATGTTGTTTTTGTTCTTGAAAGTTTGAAGGTGATCCTCTTGTTGATATTGAGGCAGTGTAGGTGTATCAGGTGGTGGGTGTTGTGGCTGCAGCAGGGGACATTGATGATCACTCAGGTGGAGGTCTTTTGGATTTGTTGGAGTTGTTGTAGATGATTGGCTGGAATTGCTGTGTAGAGTGTTTTGGTACAGTGTAGTCTGCTGCTGATGAGGGACTGTGTCACTGTTGTTCTTCTTTTGGTTAGGATCCACTTGTAAATGTTGCGGAGCATGTGGAGGGTGTTATTGCAGTACGGGGAGATGGTGTAGACTTGCTTACACATGGAGAGGGAGGAGTTGAGGATGAATCCGAGGTTGTGGACATTATCGGTAGGTGTTGGTACTGTCCACAGTGTAGTCAGCTAGCAGGAGTCGTCCGAGGCTGATGGGGTGGGTCTGAGGATGAGTACCTTCATATTGTGCGAGTTCATGTTTAGAGAGCTGCTCTTTATGTAGTTGGTGACGTCCTTCATTGTGTCGTGGAGGTTGCTTTTGGTGGTATGTGGCTTCTTGGTGAGGAAGAGGATGAGCTGGGTGTTGTTGGCGTAGGAGATGTTGTTGAGGTTGTGATGGTGGGCTACTTGTGTGAGGGTGGCCGTGTAGATGTTGAATAGCGTCGGGTTGAGGGATGAGCACTAGGGGATGGAGCAAATGATGTTGGTGGTTTTGGATCAGAAGGCTGGTAGGCAGATGCTCAGGATTACTATTGAACAATTTCCAAAGTAAGAATGTGACGCATACTATTTGGCCGTGCGGAAAAGTATGTGAAAGCAATAACAAGTTCTTGTTGTATATTTTGTCAGCATATATTTGTAAGTAACATTATTTACAGTGTATGAAAATTAATCATAATGTTTTGTTATTTTATGATTGTTTGAGAGGTGTCATATTTACGTAAGAAATTGCTCTTAGAAAAAAACATTTAAGATATATTTTATTTCTAATTTTTAGATTGTTATTGAGAATGTTGAATGTTTTTTTTAAAGATAATCTTATTGATTGTCTTTTTTTTGCCCGCTGTTATGTGATGAGTACTATTGAACTCACTGTTTCTAGTGAAATTCAATATATTCTGAGAACAGCAAAAAAGGCAAATGTAATGCTTTACAAATTATTTTGTGTTGTAATAGATAACTGTATTTTTTTGTGTCTTCCACAGATGGTAATTTTATAATATATATTTTTTGTATTATTTATTATGCTTAAGATAAGTGCAAGTAACTGTAAAAAATTGTCGATGGAATGTTCTTCAACCGAGCTGAAGTAACAAAACATGGATGGAGAACATAAGTGTGTAAAGATGGTTTGTATCTTTTAAAGATTTTTCAAAAAATTATATACTGAGTGTACCTGTCAGAACCCCTAATCAATCAGTGGATACAATGATGACTTATCTAAACCCTCGCTGGCGCAGGAGAGATGAAAAATCCGCAAGGAAACAGACTTGGAGTGCTTTAGTGCAACAGAGGAATTCTAAGATGGCCGCCTCGAGGAAAGACGCGGTGGCGGTCTAGTCATTTACCGCACACCTGTTGGGAATCCTTGGTGAGGCGCGCGCTTCCTAGCGAGTGCGCACTTCACCTAAGACGTTCCCGAGTTCAGACCCGTTTTTAATTGCTCCATAGATATTCCTGAAGAGAAAGCACAAATATTTCTGAGAGAGTTAAAGAAGGTTCCCTGTTAAACTTACCTTAGTTATCATGCCCGCAACTAGAATTCAGCTTCCGAGTTGGAAGAAGCCCGAACATTGCACAGCGGTTGATTTTCCCGTCGCGGCTCCTTCCGGCAGACGGACTCAGTCGTGTTCGACACCTGTAGAGCAGAGAGAACTAGAAACCATATAAGAAAGCTAAGTGATACGTTATAGTTGACAAAAGTATATTTTTGGAAAATAATCGTATGACAAGTTACTGAGTGACTAACTTACCTGACATTATAGACACTATTGAATGTACTTAGTCAATGTATTTTCTCTAACCTAAAACAAGAAACGATAAAATTAGTGATAAGCAAGGTCTTAAGGGAAAAGAACACATTGAGAAAGGAATACCAGAAAGACTCTTCAATTAAGAAGGAACATTAGTGAAAAACACAAGATATTCAAGGATTGACAGAATAGATAACAAGCAACTGCATAAAGAAAGGTTGGTAGAAGAACGCAAGAAAATTAATATTATAAAAATTAGACAATAAACTGAGAGGCCTAGGTTAATGAATGTAATGTAATTATAGGTTATCAGCAGTGAGAAAAATAAAGAACCACAAGCTACAATGTTGCAGATAAACACTAGAGGAGAGGCTTGGTTGAAAGACCAAGGGGTAGGTAATTAGTAGCGTTAGACTAAGTTATAGATAAGGAATAGAGATAAAGTAGGGTAGGTTATTAAATAATTGTTCTTTGTTGGTTTCCGTTATGTATCCATGTGAAGGGTTTGTCTGTGGATAAAACAAGACAGCCAGAGCGAAGGTGCCAAGGAGGATATGCAGAGGTCGCGAGCCAGTCTCTTCTTCTTTATTATTTTTTCCCATCCCCCTTCTTCCATGTTTTTTTTTAGAGATTAGATTAAAAAGTTTGGTCTCTGGAGGATCCTGGACGGGGAGTTGGGAACTTGCGTCATCTGTTGCTGTGCAAGTATTCGGTAAGAGTTTCAGGGCTTACTGTTCCTGACAGTACCAGTGTTCTATACCTGTTGTTGTGAGTATTTTCGATATAAGTAATTACTACTTTCTAATTAGATAGGTCTTTAAGAGTTTATTTGTGTGAAAACACATGAAGTATTCAAAAAGTAGTGTGATAATGATATCTAAATATACACAGATAAGCAGTGTTATTCTGGACAATCAATAGTATCTCTTGCATTTTACTAAAACGCATTTACTATTTTGGAATCGGTAAGGTGAATAGACATATTCTACATTTTTTAGTACTGTATTTTACCATAACAGCCTGAATCTTTTCCTATAGTCATAAGGAGTGACTGGTTTCCAAATTTAAGAAAACCTAAGAACAGGATATCCTTATAAGTAATTATATTTAAATAACTTTGTAAAGGAGTAAAACTCTACTAATGGAATGTTATTAGATAATGGTATTTATAAAATATTTTTTGTAAGCTAAAATAGGTGAAAACGCTAGTTTTGTATTATATATTACGAAAACTGATAAAATTAACTGTTTATATTTTTACACAAGGAGCAACACATAAAGGAAAAATTATGGAAAGAGAACAGCCTCATACTGAGGAGATTTTGGATATTACCTTGAGTGTAATTGAAGAACTAATCGTATCCGTCACGGGCAATGAGAGTGAAGAAGGGGAAATTAGTGCTGCAGACATGAGCTATGATTTCGAAGACGAAAGCTTTGCTGCAGATTTTCTAGAAGCATTAAATTATCTTCACATTTTAGAACAAATTAATTCCAAAACTGCTAACGAGGGAATTGATGTGTATGAATTACCTGATGAATTTGTTTTAGAAGGTCTGTTAAATTATGAGATGTTAGAAGAATAAATGTCTTGTTTAAAAATAATAAAGGTTTGAGCACTTTCTACTAATGTATTCATTGTACTAAAAGTGAAGCACTTATAGATGCAGTTATACATTCTTTAAATTTTTGTATTGATTTAAAATATGAAAAGTGGGTCTGAGGGTATGGATTGCTTAAAATCCCTATGGAGTATACATGCAGTCTTCTATGCACCTGCAAACTTGTAATTTATACCTTCAATTCCCCAGTCTGTAACCTTAGACTTCCACCAAACACTCTGACACTGCTGTTTTAGTATTGTAGTGAGCCAGTCAGCAGTATATTCGTTTCCATTGTACCGTGGTAAAACTGTAATAAATTTAGTGAGGAACATTCTTTGCAGAACTGTAATGATCCACTGACTACCTAGATACTTATGGATTAAAACAGGCGTTAGCCCATAGACTGTTTCAAACACCTTTAGACTGTGCATGCAGTGTTCTATGCACCAGCAAACTTATCTTTTATACCTTCAATTCCTCAATGTGTATCCTTACACTTCCAGCAAACACTATCATACTACTGTTTCAGTATTGTAGTGAACCATATAGTAGTATGTGTTTATCTATACATTGTTGTAAAAGTAAAGCTGCTATGCATTCAGCCATACACTCTGCTTTCAGAATTGTAATAATTCACTCAGTACCTAAGTACTCTTGGTGCAAAGTGGGCCTTAGGGCATGAACTGCTTGAATCTTCTATAGACTATGCATGCACTGTTCTATGCACCTAAAAATGTACCTAAAAATGTACCTTTTATATGTTCAATTGCCCAGTCTTTATCCTTACACTTGCACGAAACACTCTGTCAATCCTGTTATAGTTTTGTAGTGACTCATTAATCAGTGTGTAATAATCTATTCACTACATTCAAACAGTAATCAGCAGATGTACAATAAGTGGTACATCCCCAGAGATATGCCAGTTATTGCACACTGTGACATCACCACCATGGGTGCACTGTATTTACTATGTGGTGTATTATGGGGCAAAAACGGTACAGATATGTGATGTATTTGTGTTGTGAAGGTGGCACATTGCTTGACTTGCGTTGGAAACATAATGCAGCTCCAGCAATGCTCTTGGGGCCCTATGCTTACAACGCTGTGTCAATCCTTACACCTGTTTCAAGCAGATGCAGGGTTTTGATGCAGCATAAGCATAAAAGTGACTGAATGAAATCTTATAGATTTCACTTAGTCAGTTTTAGGAGGCGTTCCTGCACCAGAACACCTCCACCCCCCCCCTCCCCTCTGCGCAGGAAAACCTCCTTCTGGCGCAGGGTTTTACAATGTGATGCACCTACCATATGCATGTCATTGTGAATACCACACACTATGGCACATCTTTTGCAGCACCGCTGCATGACGAAAGTGACGCAACAGATGTGTAAAAGAGGCACAAGAGTGTTGTAAATCCGTTCCTAAAACACCAACAAATTCACCCAGGTAGTTTCACTAACAGTGCAAATTGAAGCATAGACTTGTAACATAATTATATGGATATGTTACATTCAAGCCCTTCGGAAGTACTACACTATACTATAAATACCTTATAGATTTATGCTGTAGCACTTCCTTATAGTTCTGCAGTTTCAGATTCACCATACAGTAGTAATGTATTCATTCATTCATTTATTAACGACACATTCATTCTGACAAACTATTACAGACTAACATTGAAATATAGTTCTTTCTTTGAGCAGTGTAGGTAGTTCTAAAAAGAACAGTTTTTTGTGTTTTTGAGTTTTCTATTTTTTTTGTATTTTTTGAAAACTAAAAAAATAGAACAGGAACCCAAAAAGTGTCCAACAGGAACAAAATGGAATGTGAAAAAAAAACAGTAATGACGATTACAGCGATGCTCACGCTTCCTGCATTTTATGAGGTCGATGGACTGTTCCCCGTAACATAAAAGTTTGTCACAATAAATGCAGAGGATTTTAACTTCCATAAAATCATGTTCGATCTGTGGTTGTGGACTGCTTTCCACAGGTGGAGCACTTGATGTACTTGCTACAGCAGCAGGTGGGTCGTCTTGCAACCTCCGTGTTGCAGCTCTTGCAAAATTGTTGGGGTGCAAGGTCTTCACATGCCGCACCATACTTGCAGTGCCAAATGAATATTTTTTTTGCAGGATTGCCCCTGGAAAGTGTAGTTTGGCAAATTTTACAGGTCACGAGAGGTGAATTGACCTTTTTTTCCCCTTCAGTAAATTTTCCATCAGAGGAGTGGCTGAAAGATGAGTCCATAGGTGTTGTCATCGTTCTAATTTGACAGGCTTCAGAGAAGAGATACTTCTTCTTAGAAAGTCAAAGTAGAATGATTTAAATAGGAGGGGTCTTTCAAGAGTTGGAATAGGCAGTGTTATGAAGCAATCTAATCTCTTCTTTTTAGGTCAGATGGCTTTGTGTACGCTTACGGTGCTCTTACGATGCGAGTGTGCATGACGTATTTCCGCGATTTGCGTATATGTTTTTTAAAGTAATATACGCTTATTATAAGTTAAAAAAAACTAGTTTCATGATTATCCCAGATAATGTCTTCCCTTAATGTGTACATTAAATACATAAATATATGTTTTTGAACAATTAGAAACTTTTGCGCCGTACGCGTACGGGACACCGTACATGACGTCACATGGAAGCGTAGATGCGAAGCATAACGTCAAAGCGCATTTGTGACGTGTATGCGCAGAGTATAAATTACTGTACAAAGTATAGTGCGAACACCGTACGCGTATGGTAAGATTATCCCCCCAAAAAAAAACAATGGAAAAGGAATTATATAGAATTTATTTTTAATATTTTGAAAGAAAATTTAACTAATAAACAAGCTTTTTTAAACTTTAGTTTTATTATTTTACATTAAGAATATGAAATATAACTTAAAAAATTAACATAAATATTTATACTAATAATGTAGGAGATTAGTATAAAAATAAAGAAATATAATAATGAATACATTTAAAAATGATCATTTACAAAACCTTTGAAATTCACTGAGAAAAACAAAGGTTTCACACACGTTATAGTTAGGAATTAGCATTTAAAAAACCTTAGAAATTCACTGAAAAAAACAAACTGAAAACCAACAATCTCTTCCACAGTGTCCTTTTTCTTTTTGCTTGCAATCACATTTTCTTGTTTTATTCCCTTCTCTACACCTCATACCTTATTTTTCGAGCAACCACACGCTTTTCAAATGCAGGATTTTGACCTAAATTAGGAGCATATGTTCTTCTTAACCTATTGTACTCTTTGACACAGTTGGCATCGGCAGTAATCTTAGTATCTTCAAAATCAATCAAAAACAAACCAGATAATGTTCTGACTCTGGACAGAGCAACATATTCCATACCTTCTTTAAACACAGAATTTTCAATGTTCACCAAAGCACTGTCAACACTTAAACATTGAGATTTATGAATAGTCACTGGATATGCCAGAGAAAATGGAAACTGTTTTCTACCGACATATAAATCTTTAACAAGCAAAAAACGAACAGAACAATGAGCAATTTGTTTCACTTCTTCAATCTGATCAAATGTAATCTTTAAGAATTCAATACCGTCTTTATTTTGATAATTATTTAAAATCCAGAACTTTGCCCATTGCTCCATTGACTAAACCTTTTTCTACATCCAAATTACGCCTTAAAATTATCCGACAGTACCTACATACATATAGAGTCTTTTATAAACCAGCAGTTTTAGATATTGATTTTTCTAAAGAATTCAATTTTGTCTTCAATTTTTCGTCAAAATAATAGTGATTCCTTCATTTCTATTTTATCGATGGCTTCCATTTTGATTATTTCTTCATTTTTCAGTTTCAAAAGTTGTTCATTGAATATAGAACACTCATGCAGTGTTGGCATTAAGCAGATTACAGATTTCTTATCTGCAAAGTCCATGTATGTTTTCTCAGGAACTATATTTTCACCTGGAAACAAATTGGAAAGTAATTGAGTCTGTAAAGCTTGTTTGCCATGTTCTGTCAGTAGTCCAATTCTTATATCTTGGAGAATAGTTCCGTAATCAACATCATTTGTCTGTCGCAAATTTGTAATGAGTTCTTTGTATTCAAAATATGACCAAATGTTCAAGTTTCCAACACTACCCAGAGACTTTCTGGTGTCTTCATGCACAAGTGTTTTAAAAACTGGTTGTGCTTTTACAGGAGTCAGTTGCAGTAGATCTCCACAAACTATGACGTGTTTTCCTCCAAATAATACGTCATACTCTGTTTCTGGACGCTGAGAAAGCATTTGACAGGGTCTCCTGGAGGTACTTGTGGGAAGTTTTGAGATGGAACGGTATAGGGGTAGGATTTATAAAGGCCCTGCAGGCCTTATATGTTAATCCGACAGCTAAGATAAGGGTTAACAGAGGACAATCATCTGCAGTTAATATCCAGAGAGGAACAAGGCAGGGTTGCCCCTCTTCTCCCCTGCTTTTTGCTCTATACCTCGATCCCTACATACGTAAGTTGGAAAGCAATGATCAGATTCCGCCGCTAGTTCTAAATGGTTGTAGATTTAAAACGCTAGCATACGCTGACGATGTGGCCATCCTGACCGCAAAGCCTACAGCCGCTATCAGGGCAATTGAAGATGAAGCTGTCCGATTCGGACAGTTTTCAGGATATAACCTGAATAATGCTAAAACTCAGATTGTCAAAAACCAGTGGGTAATATGTAACGATGACAGAGTGGTGGGAGCGGCAACTTATCTAGGGGTACAAATTACAGCAGAAGTAGATAAGATTGTTAAAAACAATATGGACCCTTTGATAGCTCAAGTTAAAAAGGATTTGGAAAAAATGAATAATCTACACCTGTCGCTGGTAGGCTGTACAAACATCATCAAGATGACGATTTTACCTAAATTTTTATACTTTTTTAGGGCTATACCCCTGTTGTTTGAAGCCAGCTGGTTCAATGGTATAGAGGCTATATGTAATAGGTTCATCTGGGCACATGGTAAGACCCGGAGGGCCTATAGGTTTATGACACTTCCTAGAGAAAAAGGGGAATGGGGTGCACCAGATTTCCGTTTATACTATATGGCTACTGCTTTGCAATATATACAAGGATTAATTGGGGGGAATATTGATGATGTAAGAATGCAAAATATGTCTACTGAGGTTTATGCTGTTGTGCTAGGGGCAAATGCCTATAATTGTTTTCTAAAATGTACAGATTTTAGCTACTTCAAGAGAACCAGGTTTAAAACTGTTATAGCGGCAGTTACAGTATGGAATGCTTTTTCTAAGAAAGTCAAGATGGGGAGGTATAATAGATATGTCTTCTTGATTAATAATAGATCACTCCCAGCGGAAATATTTGCTGATCAAACAATGGCAGAGTGGGCAGTAAGGGGGATTAGGCAAATAGGAGATTTGTTCTCTCAGGATGGTTTTAAGCAATTCTCAGACTTGCGAGATACATATGGTATAGACAACAGGAGTTTTTTCAAGTACTTGCAGATTAGAAGTTTTTTTAGAAACAAAGTGGGAGGTCCCGCAGGCTTTAATAAAATAGAAATAATGGAGAAAATAAAGCTGATGGGGGACTGCACAATTAGGTCCTTTTACGCAACTCTGTTGAAAGAAAAACAGGATGACCTAGAGAAATTTAGCATGAAATGGGCAGACAAACTGGGAGTTGAAAGCAATCTGTTTCTCGAATCTCTAAATTTAGGATGCACAATATTAAGCGCAGCCCCTCTGCAGTCTCAGCACTATAAAACATTATATTTTCTTTATTTTACGCCTGCAAGGATAGCAAAATGGGGTGGGAACACAGGAATTAACTGCCCCCGTTGCGATGCGTTGGAAGCAGATAGCATACATATCTTTGCAACATGTCCCCAGCTACAACCACTGATTAAAGAGATAGAGGGGTTTTTAGCAAGGTCCTTGGGTATAGCGATTTCTCTTGCACCATCATGCATCTTGTTAGGAGTGGCTGAACGGGAGCAGGATCAGTATGCAGAATTTTTGTTTGTAATAATGGCTGTTTACAGATTGACAATAGCCAGGGCATGGCTCGATAAAAATCCCCCAAAATTTCTAACTTGGTTGGCAAATACGCTGTACGCATACAATATAGCGGAAAATATCTATGCTCGGAAAGGGAGGAGAGGAAGATGCTTGGGGAGAAGAATATGGGAGCCACTAAGTAAATGGAAAGAGAAGCAAAGAAAGGATGAATAGGGGGGGGGACGGGAAGATCGGGGGGACTTTACCTTTCCTTTATTCTCTGTTTTCTTCTTCATTGTTTGTTCTAGATTCCCCTATTGTTTAAAACAAAGTGCCAAAATAACTTGGTTGAATTTATTATTTGTATGCCATATTCCAAAGATGGAACTTATATAATAGAAATTAAGCAAAATACTGTAACTGTAAAAGTGTACTCAGTGTAAGTTAAACTGTGCTTACTATGGTGAAGAAAAATAAAAAACTTAAAAAAAAAAAAAAAAGAAAATGGAAACTGTTTTCTACCGACATATAAATCTTTAACAAGCAAAAAACGAACAGAACAATGAGCAATTTGTTTCACTTCTTCAATCTGATCAAATATAATCTTTAAGAATTCAATACCGTCTTTATTTTGATAATTAATTAAAATCCAGAACTTTGCCCATTGCTCCATTGACTAAACCTTTTTCTACATCCAAATTACGCCTAAAATTATCCGATAGTACCTACATACATATAGATTCTTTTCTAAACCAGCAGTTTTAGATATTGATTTTTCTAAAGAATTCAATTTTGTCTTCATTTTTTCGTCAAAATAATAGTGATTCCTTCATTTCTATTTTATCGATGGCTTCCATTTTTATTATTTCTTCATTTTTCAGTTTCAAAAGTTGTTCATTGAATATAGAACACTCACGCAGTGTTGGCATTAAGCAGATTACAGATTTCTTATCTGCAAAGTCCATGTATGTTTTCTCAGGAACTATATTTTCACCTGGAAACAAATTGGAAAGTAATTGAGTCTGTAAAGCTTGTTTGCCATGTTCTGTCAGTAGTCCAATTCTTATATCTTGGAGAATAGTTCCGTAATCAACATCATTTGTCTGTCGCGAATTTGTAATGAGTTCTTTGTATTCAAAATATGACCAAATGTTCAAGTTTCCAACACTACCCAGAGACTTTCTGGTGTCTTCATGCACAAGTGTTTTAAAAACTGGTTGTGCTTTTACAGGAGTCAGTTGCAGTAGATCTCCACAAACTATGACGTGTTTTCCTCCAAATAATACGTCATACTCTGTTTTAAGAATTTGCTGCATTCTTAAATGCACAAAGGCAAGCATTAAGTTTGAGACCATGCTTACCACATCAATAATGAGAAGTTTCATTTTTTTCAACACTCTTGAAACTTCACAGCAAGCTTCTCCAGATAGCTTGTGGTATTCTAATTTGTTTTCACGCTCAACTGGTCGCATTAGTAAACAATGTAAAGTAATTCCTTTAATGTTGTGTGCTGCCAGCCCAGTTGGAGCAGTGACAACACAAGACAAATGCGACTCCTGTTCCAGCTTGTCCACTCACGTACATTCGGATCGGTTGAAATGATGTACATGAGCACTCTTTCTTTTCATGAAGTAATCCATGGTCAATCTTTTGTCTCACTTGTTCATATATTTGTTTTTGCTCAAAATTTAGTTGTTCTTCCAAATTTCCCAAGTTGGTTACATCTTCTTGAGGTTGATACATTGCTGTTTCCACCTCATTCATGGTGATTGCTGCTTCGTTTTCAACAATTGGTTGTCCTAATGGATGATCTCAACTCAGCACAGCAGAACTTTGACTGTTTTGAGAACTGTCTCTAGCAATCTCAGCTGCAATTGTAGCTTCTTGATGAATTTCATTGTTCAACATAAGCACTACATTGTATGCTATCTATACAAGCATTAAAGGAGTCTTCATAGCTCTGGAAATCTCCAAGTAATTCCAATTCTGAACGCCACGGTTTAAACAGTTGTAAAATACCTAAATAGTAAAATTCCCTTTTATCAGCAGGGTCACAACTCAACTTCCTGTGAATAATCAAATTTCCTTTAGTTTGTTTCACCAAACATCCTTCAGAACCAATGACTCCATATTTTCCATCATTGATGTTCTCTGTAGTATTCCGTTTAAAAGTGTAGTTTTGCAGCACTACATAGAGACACATGTTCTCAAGATGATGACTTCTGTTTGGGTAATATGTGTCCAACATATTCATTTTCAAAATATCTGTACTTTCTGGATCTTATTCTGCTAAATATTCAATTTCTTGAACAGATTTCAGTACCCGATTTCACATTGCTGCAAGACCTAGCTCACCCAAATGATTCTTCTAGATTTGGAGTATAGACTTGCCGATGATAACCGATCTGAGCATTCATATGCTCCGATTTCTCGATGCGATAACATCTTCAAACTGAAACTGTATAATTTCTTGTTTAGAGTCTTCTTGTGAGAAACCTCTTCCCACATTTCTTTCAATTCTGTCTTTTCTGATTTTGTAATATAAGATGTTACATGTCGAGCAAAAGCAAATGGAATTGTCCGCAACGTACTGAATATCCATGTTAGCATTCCACATGGACAAAATGACTGGGTTGTAGTCATTTATATATTTTGAATCTTCATTTCTTCTTAAGTTGTGATAGTATGTCGCAAAGATGACATGAAACTATTCACTCTTCCTTTTAATATTAAAGGATGTGGAAATCCAAAATGACATTTGGTGTAGAACTTGTCCTTAGATTTGTACTTTCGTCAACAGTATTTCCACATCGGTGGCTTTGGAATCCTTTGCTCTTAAGTTGTTTCCATCTTGTGTGCTTTTGGGTACAGCACATGTTGCATATTGTTAAAAAAACTCAAAACAGTATCATCCGCATCTGTTCCAAATTTGGGAGCGTCCTTAATCCATAACAGCAGATGTATATGAGGAGCACCTCTTGCTTGATACTCCGTTCTCCAAAAGAAATCCACAACTTCTCCAAGAGGGGTATTTTTTTTATTGCAGATAAAAGACATCATAGCCTCAAATCTATGATTGAAATACCTGCATACATTAACAGGATCCAAAGAGCACAATAATCCATGTGTCTTGTATTCAATGTTTTTTATATTCGAATTTGCCTCTCGAAGAAATACTAATAAATCATCCCAAGCGTACTCAGCACAGCTCAGGTAAAGAACCATGTTGGAGTTCCTAAGTTCCGTAGCATACATTTCAGTTCTCCATGACGACGGTACCAATATGCATTAGTCCCAAGCTGACATGCCATTAAATGAATGAGCTGAGATTCTAGATGATCATCTCTCTGGTGCACTTTATCCATAAAATCTTTTGCAGATACATTTTGCAGATGCATTCCAGATTTTAGAATATGGTTGACTGCATATGAAAGTCCAGACAAGTCACTTTCAAACAAAAGATGAAATATATAAGGGATACATTGTCGAAATCTTCGATCTTCTGCATATAATCTTGTTGTCTGATATTCAGATGCAGGAATCTGCACAGGACATTCATCATATCGTCCTCCTTTTCCAGTTAGGAACAACTGTGGAAAACAACGAGCTTCCAAACTCTCTTCCCATACACTCATGGGACTTCCTTTTGCCTTTCTCATTTGGAACAAATCAATTGTGTTTCCCATCACTTCTTTTGAATGAAGTGGATGCACACTATAATGTTCATGGATTTCTTCACATCTTAACATGTCCACTTTTTCATCTTGTCCACTTGACGTTTCAGTATCTTCTGCTAAAACTATTTCTTCATCTCCCATCTACACATTCTTATAGTATGTATTGTTTTTTATCAAACAAAATGTTGCCTTTTGCACTTTCTTAACTTTCACTAACTCCTGCCAGATTTTCTTATTCTTAGTTGGCACACCATTAAAAAGAATAACTAGAGGTTCACTTTCTACACTGTCTACACTAATAGCTTCAATATTTTTCTTTAAATCCAAGGATAAATACACCACTCTTCCTTTTAATCCTCTTTGTAAATCTGAAGGAGGCAATTTACCTGTTTTAGGCTCCATACGAACAATAGCCTGAAACGGGTGCACACACTGAATGAGAATAGACTCATAGGTATTGAGATCAGTCAGTTGTGGAGGAATAGCAACTAACTCTAAATTATTATGCACAGCTCTAGCAGGCATTCTATTCTCATCTAACTTGTTATAACAATATTTAGAAATACGCTTATCAGAGCCCAAATTAAAACAGTTCTCTACCAACAAATAAGTTGCAAATTCCTTCCTCGTATCATTATTTTTTTTTCACTTTTAAAATACAGATCAACACGCCTAGTCTGATTTTTGTAGTGAGTTCGGTGACAACAAATACAAGAAAAATGTGGCCTTTCACCTGAAATCACCTTAAACTTTGTAATTTCATTTTCAAACATTTTTGTACAACTATGTTCAACATTCTCTACAACATTTTCTTCTATTAATGTTTGAGTTTCTTAACTCTCTTCTTCAGGACCAAAGTAACAAAACTCAATATCATGACCAACCTTTTTCACATCTGATACTGACCCTCGCAAAAGAGCACTGTTCAACTCATTTAACTTTAATGCTGGACTTTTTGCATAATACAATCTTCTCACTAACTTCTGCATTTGGTATGATGTACTGCCAACATCCTGAAATGGTGAAAAACACTTTGACATACTTTCCTTGAAAGACAAGCCAGAGAATGACTTTGCAAACAAGTATGTTTTCTCACTCTGCAAGGGTCTAGTCCTTGCAACAGCTTAATCTTTTGTTTAACACTTTTTTTTACAATATGCTTGTAAGAAATTGAGTAATTTATCAATAGATTCTTGTTGTACACTACAAATACTAACAATCCCAAGTGTACACTGGGGCTTTGGGACGTCTGCCTCGAACTTCATCAGCTATCACTTCTTCTGCATTCCTAGGAACCATTTGCTCTTTCTCAATTGGACAACCATCTCTATCCTCATAAACTCCACCACTGGTGTCAACTGCATGCAACAAATTATTGCTCTGTAAATAACTCTCTTCATTAAAAAAAGGCTCAGAACTTGATCTGTGTTTCCATTGTCCTAAACAAATATCACAAAAATTATTTTTGTTAATTACTCTTTTCCTCTTACTTTTGGCCTTCATTAAATGTATTGGTTTATCTAATGATCGAATTCTCTTCAATACTAAAATTAAGAGTTTTCTCTTTACTTCAAAAGCCTTTTCAACAACGGATTCAATACACTTCTTCTTTTTATAAAACTGTGTTCTCTTTCTATATTTTTTTGTGTCTTTCAGTAAGCTATTCACAACTCTGTTGTAAAATAATTTTTGGCGGATTTCTTTATATCCAATCCAATCCAATCCAAAAATTCTTTATTTCGGCCACATAGGCCATAAAAGAAACAGTAAAAATACATACAGATAAAAGACAATATGTACAATAAAAACCGGTTAGACCTGCAGTGTTTTAAAAAATACAAGGTAAAATGGATTAACCAGACATTTTCTTCCTTATTATCCATGCTGCCATTAAGAATTTGGAAACCGCAAACACAAAGTGGCCCAGGGTGTTAGTTTTCATCACCCTGTAGGCCTGTAAATAGTTACTGAAGCCCAGATTCCGGCATAGAGGGGCTAGCCAGCGCCTCCTCGGGCTCCGATAGGCATGGCAACAAAACATTATGTGCAAATCATTTTCATCCTTAACTTTACAGCATGGGCAGAGCTTGTCGCCCCCTGACGACCATTTATAGGTGAAAACTTTAGTAGGGAGCGTACCAAACCTCCATTGCAGGAAGAGTTTCCTCGCCAGAAGAGGATAAATAAAATCCATAAAAGTTTCAAAAAGATAAGAATTTTTGGATACTAAAAAACATCCCGTCAGGGTGCCACTGTCATAAGCATTGTCCATGTCAGCAAGGTTTTTGTTCTTATAGAGCTGTGCCAGGGTTTTGCGCGATATCCTTCTACATCCTTGAGCAGGGTCATCCCATAGGTCTGGTAACTTAAGGTCAGAACATTCCGACCTAATAAATGCCAGCCAGGGGATCTTGCCATTAACATTCAACCTCATGACATGTATAAGGTCCTGCCGATAGTGATGCAGCTCCTCGGTGGTCCATACCCGATGCCAGAACTTCAGTGGTTTCGACCGTAGGTCCTCTGCAATTGACGGAAGGCCCAAGTCGAGTCTTAAGGGGAGGAGTGGTGTGTCTTGCGGAAGAGCAAGTAAGCGCCTAAGGAAGCAATTTTCCACCCCTGCCATGATCTTCCCAGCTTTGTGGCCCCACAGCTCACTACCATACAAGGCAGCTGCCTTCGCCTGGGTCCTGTACATTTCCAGAGCCGGACTAACAGGCTTGAAGGTGGACTTGTTAGACACCCTCAAGAGTGCTCCCGATAGCTGGGAAAGTTTCAACCTGGATCTTGCTACCTGGGAGTCCCATGCCAGATTTTCTTGATGTGAAACCCCCAGATATGTGAAGGTGGAGACCCTTTCAAGGCTAATTTCCCCCAGTTTTGGATTGGGTCTGGTCTTGGTGGGAGGGTTGAAGATCATGAACTTAGTTTTTTCCGTGTTCACCTCCAACCCATGTTGTTGACAGAAGTGACCAAAACCATCCACAATCCTCTGGATCCCCATAGGTGATTTGGAAAGGAGGAGGGTGTCGTCGGCAAACATTATTGCCGGGACCCTCCTTCCTGCCAGGACCGGGGCGTCATTGTCCCCAACAGCGTCAAGATGTTGAATGACGCTGTTTATGTACAGACAGAACAGTGTCGGAGCCAGAACACAGCCCTGCCTGACACCTCGGCGGACCGGGAATTTACCCGAGGGCTTCCCATCCCTCCCACACCTCACTACCGCAAAGTTGTTCTCATGCAGCCTAATGATGACTCTAAGGAGGTGGGGGGGAACTCCTAGCTTCTGCAAAACCTCCCATAACTTCCCCCTCGGGACCAGGTCGAAGGCTGACCTCAGGTCCACGAAGACCATGTACAGTCGACCTCCCTCTAACGTGACCGTCTTCCAATACAGGAGAAAGAGGCGAAAAATTTGATCCATGGTCGACGTGTTCTTCCTGAAGCCAGCCTGAAGGGGGCTCATGATGTCATTGGCCTCGGCCCAGTCTAGGAGATGGTCCAAAATGAGGCGTGCAAAAAGCTTTTGAGGCACATCTATAAGGCTTATAGGCCTGTAGTTTGAAGGGAGCAGAGTAGAACCCTTCTTATGGATGGGGATGATCTCTGCCCCCAGCCACGACCCAGGGATCGCCATACCTTCAAGAATGGCATTGAAGAGAATGAGAAGGTATGGGCCCCAGATGTCCGGGTGGTGCCTAAATAGATCCCCGGGTAACCTATCCAGGCCTGGCGCCTTCCCCACTGCTAAACACTTGAGGGCATGCTCCACTTCCCCCAAGGATAGATCCATTCCAAGCTCCTGAGTACCCATGGGCAGTTGCAGCTCTGCGGCCGGGCCGGAACTAGTATCTTGGTAGAGATCCCCAAAGTGGGCCTCCCAGACTGCAGGGGCTATATTTGGCTCTATCGCTTTACTGAGTTCCCCTGTCCCATTATTCACTAGGGCCCAGAATTTCCGGGAGTCCCTAACTTTGAGGGCATCATAAAGATCCTGCCAATGGGTCCAATCCCACTCGGACCTTGCAGCCGCCAGCACTGATTTATAGTACTTCCTGAGGTCACGTACTTTGGCCTTATCTGAGCCCTCTTTTATTGCTGCAATGAGCTCAGATTTTGCCGCCCTACAATCTTGGGTGTACCAGGAGGGAACCACGGTCCTTTTCTTCCGGGTTGGGACCTCCGGATGGAATACCTAGGCCAGGTCCCTCACTAAATCCTGGTGAATGTTTCCCAGTTTCTCATAGTAATCTGGGGTTCTTGGTTCATTCAGGAGAGCATCCACCTCCATGAAGCTGGGCAGTGCCAGCTCATATAATTTCTTGATGGACTCTTCCGAGCTCACCAGCTTTCCCCACTTTACCCGGCGCCTGTTTGTAGTCAGGGACAGACCCCCCAGATCATCCCCTTTACCAGCTGGGGAAGGGTCCGTCATGGGCAGAGGGCACAGGATGTTTAGGCAAAGGGCATTGTGGTCGCTGTCTGACCTCTTAATTACCCTAAAGTCAAGCACTTTGGGCCAAAGTGAGATGTCCACCATGATGTAGTCAAGCCTCGACTCATGGCCCCTCCTATTGAAAGTGCAGACTGAGGGGGTGTCGGAAGGGGTGCGACCATTACACGCCCTCAGTGCGCAATTCAGGGTAAGGGACATGAGCTGTAGTGCTAGAGGGGACCATGCTTTAGGGTGGGGTGAGGACGAGGGTGGAACCCCCCAATGGTCATCCTCGGCCGTTAGGGCACCATCCAATAAGCCTGCCAGAGGTTCAAAGTGGCAATTGAAGTCTCCTCCAAGCACCACCTTGAGGTCACCCGGAAGTTGGCCCAGGAATAAGGCCAGATCATTTAGGGTAGGTGATTCGTTTGGCGAGGCCACTGGACGCGAGTAAACGTTGACAATGGCCCACGAGGATTTGTCAGGCCAAGTGAGCCGCACACACTGGATGTCCTGCGAACATGTAAATACTTGCTCCGCCTGGCACCCAGTGTGGCTCGCAATCCAGATTGCCAAGCCCCCAGATGGCCTCCCCCTCCCGGCCCATTTGGCAGGAATTTCGTATACTTCAAACCCTCTCCTGGGCTGAGCGGCCCTTGCCCAGGTCTCCTGGAAGAGGAGTATATCACATCCACCTACCAGGCAATCCCATTCAGGAGAGCCTTCCTTATTCGCAATACCTGCCACATTCCAGGAGAGAATCCTCAATCCTGGAACAAGTGACAGGGTGCCCTGGACTCCAACAGGAGGTTGCAGGGTGACCATGGGTGAACCAGCGTCTGGGGAACCAATTCCGCAAACAGCAATGGCAGCAGGGCCTGCCCGCTCCACTGCCTCTGCCTGCAGAGTATGGGCCGATCCGATGTCGAGTGGTGGACCCAGTTGGCACAGGGTATCGTCCGTGTCAGCCCCGCACTCATTAGCGGTGTGCAGCCGGGTTGGTTCCAACATGGGGACCACACCCGAACCCACACAACCTTGCACATCCACCACCATCCTCCCAGGACCAGACAGGTTTGACCTAATTTGTGGTCAATCAACCTGGTCCAGACAGGAAAACCTGTTGTGATGTGTGAAGTTTGCCTGGGCAGTTAGTAGGGGGTGCCTTGATCTATAGCGGGAGCCATCTACAGCAAAGCCCACCCTAGTCCACCCCTTCTCACTCCCTCCCACCATGTTGGTACCACTAGGATAGAAATAAGAGAGGGGTACAAGTTCTATATTGGACTTGTCAGGCCTTACAAGCCAGTTGCAGATGTAGTTTGCAACGTGTGGGCTCCTAAAACTTAGGACGATACAATCCCCTGGCCTGTTCTTAGTAGTAGGGCCAATCCACGGGATCCTCCTTACCATCAGGACCTCGCCCTTCAGGTTTGGAGGCAGCGGTCTATTTATGCTAAGCCAGCTTATAACCTTATTGCGGAGGGAGTCTTGAGACTCCCTAACGCCACCAGTTAGTTCAGGAACTCCCACCATGATTGCCGTAAAAGGAACAGCTTCTGGGGGCAGGTTGACCACCCTACGTCTATCAGGGGGGGGGGGCAAGACCATCGCTCGGGGCATTTCTAGAACCCACTGTCGCCCTTGTCTGCGACGCGAATTGCGGCGCAGGGGGTAACTTAGATCTCCTGGGGGCCGGGACAGGCGGCCTAGATGCTGGAGGTAGCAAGGTGCACGTCTGAGGATTAGACGCGCCATTTGCACTAGGCAATACCCTACTGGAAACCTGAGGCAATGTGGAAGAAAGTAAGCTATTCCCAGGTGGTTCCCCGATAGCTATAGGATCATTTGCAGCTATACCAGGACTATTCCTAGTATGGTTATTTTCCCGGGACTGGAGTAGATTTTCTATTGCCTCTAATCTAACTGAGATGGGGGTTAACAGATTCTTAATAACAGCTGTAAGCGCTGTAATTACTAAGTCTGAACTATTGGATGATACCCCACCAGAGATAAATGGGCCCGCCGTCACTGGTGGTAACGCGGAGGCTGGCGAGGCCACATAATCCGACCCAGACCCGGATAGGATAAGCTCTGGGGAGACCGAAATATCTGTACTTTCTTCAAGGGATGAGTCAGATGCAACAGTTCTTGCCCTTTTTACCCTCTTAATTTCATCCTGCCTTTTCCTTTTTAAAGGCTGAACCACCCCACTACCTACGGGGTCTGGTAACAGGACCGCTTGGCCCGCTTCCAGCGTGTTTGGGCCCATATTGTCGAGGACAGCAGAATGATCCGAAATCCCCAGCGACCGTGGGGAAACCTGATCCCTCTGCGAAACAGGGGTTCTTAGCTGTCGAAGCACCGACTCAATAGTCTGGTCAATGCTGTCCAGTAAAGACATGTGAGTAGCGTCCATAGTGATGGGAGTACTAACATCATTTGAGGCGGATTCCCCAAGGTCCATAAACACACTTTCAGGGCCCATCTCAAGGTGGGAATCCATGGATGAGTGACACTTACTAATTTGGGAGCTCGCCTTGGGGAAGAATTTTTCCAGAGTGCTTGCGCCTTGTTGTGCGGACTTACTCCTTAGTGTTCTGGATGCCATACTGGGGTGAGTAGTGGGGCAATTTAACCAGGACGTTAGAGGGGGGGCCCGGTCCGGTCTCTCCCGGCCTCTAACGGCCTAGAACGGCCCGCTCTTTGCCCGGTCTTCGCCCCGGTGACCGCCCCGCGCGCGTCCCGCTGCGCGTGTGAGGAGGTTCTCCTAAATACAACAAGGGGGCGTGTCACTGGGAGGGGGCGCGAGGCGCGGCGGGAAGAGGAACCAGCTGGCGCTGCCAGATGGACTGCTGGTCCTCGCAGTCCCGCTCGCCTCCGCCTCTCACCTCCACTGCGGCCGGACGTTGCTCAAAGAGATTCCCCAGCAGGGCGTAGGCTCCCAACCACTCCTGTGGCGAGCAGAAACAAAAGGCAGAGCAAACTCCTCACTCGAGCGGCTCCCAACTCCTAAATGCACAGACTCACTGTGTGATTCTAGACAAATAACAATATTCCTTATAAATACAGTAGTAAGAAACTAGAGTAGTGTTTGGGTAGTGTAAGGGATCCTGGTGTGATAGATTTAAGCTTTAGAGTAGTGAAATGGTGTTTAGGTAGTATAGGGAGTCATACTGGGGTAGTGTTCTAGCATACAGCAGTGGTATTGATATACCATACGAGATCATGCTAGGGATAGCGTTTTAGGCTTTAAGGTAGTGCAGTGGTATTTGTGTAGTATAGGGGGTCGTGGTATGGAAGTGTTCTAGGAAATAAACTGGTGATTGGGTTGTGTCGAAGGTTCTGCTGAAGTATATTTAAGATTAAGGGGAAAAGGTGGTGAATAGGTAGTGTTGGTACTCATGCTAGAGGTAGATTAAGGGTTTAAAGTAGTGCAGTGGTGTTTGGGTAGTGTAGGAAATCATACTGGTGGAAGTGTCACTGCAAGACTACATGTATTTATTTCTCTGCAAAAACAACAAGCATGCATTCCATATATTTCAAAACTGCATTTTTTTAGGTATGCTAAACTCATTTTGGAAACACATAACCAATGACTATTTTCTAATTCTACCAAAAAGTGATAACACAATACATTTTTAAACAATTACATGTCAGGAAACACATGAACAGTTCGGGGTTCGAGGAACATGGCGGCGGCAGGCTAGCGGCTGCTGCAGAGCTCCCCCGCTCCGACACCGCAGTTCGTTGTGAGTCACCTGTATAACGATGGTTTCATCGGTTGATTACCGCAGTTTCCCACGGTGAGGACGGATAATGTTTCAGTTTTCTTTTTCCCCCGTGGAAAACTGAGTTGTTTGTTCTTTGTTGTGTCTCCCGAGAAAAAACGCTCCAGGCACTAGGACCCTGGATCCGGTCTCAAGGGATGCAGCCTCGGCACTGCATCTCACGTGACGTACGGTGGTGCGCTCGGCTGGAGGCAGGAGAGCGGAGCCGAGTCAGATTCAGCCGATGCAGTTTTACGGAGGTTGCTGTAAATCAACTGACTGACAGCCCTAAAACCACGTGGATACTCCACAGCCGTGGTTACTGGCAGCGTTCAAGAGCGGCTCTTATCTTCAGAGCAAAAGGTCCGGTTTGCTGGGGCTGCTATCCCTCTTCAAGCCCAAGGGAGCGTGAGGCTGACGGTAAGGGGGTTCTAAGTAGGAGTGCCTGCATGGAGGTAGAAGTTGCAAGTGAAGTCGAAAATCGACCTACAGACATTAGTGTGGCCAATCCTCTAGGCAACGCAGAGAGAGGTTTAAAACAGCCAAAGGGGGCAGTGTTTGGTGGTGGAGGAGCAGTGGGCACCAGAAACCGATATCAGTTGAGGTCTAAACAGGACCTTAGGAGGCAAGGGCTTTGGGACTCAGAAGGAACACCGGTGAGAGAGGGGCCGACACCGGTATCCCCTACAAACATAAGAAGAAGGGGGGAGGTAAGAGAGGAGGGGCTGTTAAGTGTAATAAACAGCCTTTAGCTCAGAAAGGCACCCCCTCACTTAAGAGCTTCTTTAAGATTATGGAGCAGGCAGTTAACTCCGGAAAATCAACTATGGGAGTAGGAGAAACGTCGGATATCAATGTAGAGCCTGCTGTCCTAAATGGGGAGGTGGAAATAGGCGAAAGAACTAACGAACTCAATATTGAGCCCCCCCTCCCACTCATTCTGACAACCTTACCTTTGGAAAACAGGTATGCAGCACTGGGGTCGATAACACATATGGAAGGATCAGAACACACATTATCTGTTCCCCCAGAGCATGAACCGAGGTTGAGCATTGACTCTCCAAGTAGGCAAGGGCCTCACCCCCAAGTACAGATTTTGACGCAGTAAATTTGGCCACTGCTTTGTCTCCAGTATCGCCCATGGTTCACACTACACCTGATAATGGGAGAACTTTTACCTCTCAAACTACCTCTCAGACTCCCCATACAGCCCTACCTACTCCTCTTTCTTCTTGCAGTACAAACATCATCGCACACGACCCTACCCGTAACACATTAAACACCAGGGGTAGACTTGACGAAGCCCTCAGTGGAGAAGAGAGGGATCGACTTGGTTGTCTATTTCAATCCCTTAGGGATGACTTGATGGACAAGTTTGCAACCTCCGAGAGCAACCAGAAAGGGTTATATGATAGATTTGATAACCTGGAGGCAAAAATGGAGGGACTAGCAGCTCGAACCTGTGTCTTAGAAAGTAAAGTCACCTCACTCGCAGAAACATCAAAGGAGAATTTTAAAGACATTAATACCCTAAAGTAGCAAAACCGTAAACTTACAATGGACATGGAAAGATTGGAAATGCAGGGCCGTCGAAATAACTTGAGAATACTTAAGATTCCAGAAGGGACCGAAGTGGAAGACATAAAGGGATTCGTGTGTAGACTACTAAGGGAAGACATATTAAAGGATCGACCAGATATAGATCTAGAAGCTGAAATTCAGCGTGTGCACAGAGACCCCTTCAGACTACATTCGGACCGTAAAGCTCCCCGAAAAATCTTGGTATATTTTCAGACATATACAGTTAAAGAGTTAATTCTCAGCAGATGTCTTGCAAGATCCTCTCTCCACTATCGGGCCAATCCCTATCAAATCAGATCAGATATAGGGGGGAAAACGGCTCAGAGGCAATGGGAGCTAGGCTCCAGGATGCCCGAACTGCGCTCTTTGGGAGCCCAAGTCCAAATGAAGTTTCCTGCCTTACTAAAAATTATGTGGAACAACAAGATGCATAATTGTAATTATCCTGAGGAAGTAGACGAGTTACTAGACAAAATGAGAAAACAGTCATGCAGCATTAATTCTGACACATAGCCATAAGTAGTGCATAATTAATCATATGTAAATAGTAATATAGGGATGAGGTAGTTATCATATTTTGCTTTTTCCCCCCCCCCAAAAAAGGGGGAAAGAAAACTTGGAAAAAAAATATATATATACAAAAACAATGAAAAAAAAAAAAAAAAACAATTGTACATGGGTTGTCGGGGGACACAATAGTTAATGGTTAATAACGGTTTATACACAGAACACGGGAAGGATATAGTTCTAAGTTAGATGTGGTGTCTCATGGTGGGGGGGGCTCTCAAGGGCGTGGATACGCCGAATAAGAGTAAGGAGGGAGGGTTCCTCGGTGGGAGGGATGGGAGGGGACACTGGGGAGAGGGGGTAAAACACCTAAAAATGTCCTCAGATGTCAGAAGTTTTTATTTTGAAGGGCTGAAAAATCAACGCAGATCTCAACGAGCTATAATTACTGGTTTTCGCTATGGCAGTTAGCACTACGATATTATCTTGGAACTTAAATGGGATAGGGGATCGAAAAAAACAGCAAAGAGTTTGTGAATTCCTTAAAAACACAGAAGCGCACATTTTTCTTCTACAAGAAACCCATCTTGAGGCGAAAGCATGCGGTAAACTTTTCTCTAGACTTAGGTGGGTTCAGGAGATCCTGTGTTCTAAACAGAAAGGCTCCACTAGAGGAGTAGCTATCATTGTGCGGGCGAATAAGGGCATTAGGGTACAAAACTGGGGAACAGATCAATCAGGGCGATGGCTAGTGGCGGTCCTCTCTATTGGCAGTCTTACCTTTTTATGTGTTTCATATTACGGCCCTAATGAAGATAATCCCAGGTTTCTTAAAAAAATAGAAGAATATATGACACAATACACAGCTCCAGTTATTTTGGGAGGCGATTTTAATCTTATTTTGGACCCTCTTCTAGACCGTACTTCTAAGACAAAATATAACTCCCCTAATAAATCTTTGCTGGCCTTGAAAAATATCATACAAAACTTCAATCTTAGGGAGGTCTGGAGAACCAAGCAAGGAAATCTTAGGGAATACTCTTTTTACAGCAAGAAGTACAAACAATATTCTAGAATCGACTTTTTTTTAATAGACCAAGCATTCTTGTCAGATATTGTTTCAGTATCTTACATTCCAGTAGGCTTGTCCGATCATTCGGTTGTGGAACTGAAAATCGATCTTAAAGTTACGCCCCCAATATATAGATGGACTTTAGATAGAACGATTCTTTTAGATGATGAAATCAAAAGTAAAATTAAGGGAAATTTGCTGGAGTTCTTTTTATTTAATGCACATACAGCCCTGGAACCAACTGTTTGGGACTCACTTAAGGCCTACTTGAGGGGTGTCCTTGGGTCGTATATGGCCTTAAAAAGAAAGCTTATGAAAGCAAAAGATAGATCTGACCTTGAAAAGATCAAAACTAAAGAACAACAACTACAGTTAGCTGCATTGGAAGATAGGGGTAGGATCCCACTACTCGAAAAAGAGCTGATTGAGTTACAGAGTGGCTTTAAAGCATGCGCTGATAAAAAAAACAAGGACAGGTGGGAAGTGAGCAAACTCCGAAACTTCGAGTATGGGGAGAAGTGTGGCTCTCTCCTCGCCTGGAAAGCTAGAACGGAAAGACGCAGGAATAGTATAAGCACATTAATACAGCGGGGCTCAGGTCTGCCCCTAACTGAAGACGTTGACATCAGGATAGAGGCCAGAGGGTTTATTGAAGAACTATACCGGGAGCAGAATAGCTTGGGGGAGGAAGAGTTAGAACGTTGGTGGGCCATGAGAGAGTTACCCCAGGTGAGCGAGTTGGACAAAGAATATTTAGTCACAGAGATCACCGAGGGGGAGGTACGGGCCCAACTAAAAAATATGGCTAGGAATAAGGCTCCGGGTCAAGATGGACTGCCAACTGAACTGTACAAGGACAATGTGGAAGAAATAATAGCTCCATTACTGTCATTATTCAATAAAATCTTTATAGAAGGAGAGGAGACCCCAGTTTCATGGTCAGAAGCCACCATCACCCTGATAGCAAAACCTAACAAAAGCCCCAATAACATAGAATCATATAGGCCCATTTCACTTCTCAATTCGGACTCCAAAATCTATTCAGGCATTCTCACGTCCAGATTGGCAAAAATAATTAAATCCATCATTCATTCCGATCAACGTGGGTTTATACCTGGGCGCCAACTAAATGAACTCACCTTTCAAGTTGTAGGAGCAATGGATATGGCAGTGCAGCAAGGACTGCCGCTGACTATTGTGGCGATCGATGCTGCAAAAGCATTTGATCAAGTCAACTGGCTCTTTTTATGGAAAACCATGGTAAACTTTGGATTTCCAGATATATTCATTAGAGGGATTGAGACACTGTATAGGGGCCCCCGAGCCAGGGTATTAGTTAATGGCAGTCTGACCGAATGGTTGGACATCTCGAGGGGAACGAGGCAAGGATGTCCCCTGTCCCCTCTCCTCTTTGATATTTATATTGAGCCGTTTGTCTGCTCCTTGAGATCTGACCCAGTGATTCTGCCCTTCAAAATCGGAGACTTGATCCTTAAGACAGCACTTTATGCCGATGACCTGCTTTTGTATACATCAAATCCTGAGCAGGCCATTCCCAGACTATTTGAATTGGCTGAGGATTTTGGCACGGTCTCGGGATATAGAATTAATAAAAAAAGACTGACATTATGAGTTGGAACAACCTGCAGCCAATACCGGAAGACAAATTAAAAATTAGATACCTGGGTATTCAGCTTACTCATAACTTGGATGATATTACTAAAAGTAGTTGGCAGACGGCAGTTAAAGAAATTAGGAAGCTCTTGACTAGATGGAACAACTTACCTTTGAACATCTATGGTAGAGTCAATCTAGTCAAGATGATTATACTGCCAAAAGTTACTTTCCTCTTTAATTCCATCCCCTTGCACTTTAACAAGAAAGATATTTCTAATCTCCAGGGAAGGATCGGCTCGTTTATCTGGGCTACTAAGTCCCCCAGAATTGCCTGGCGGAAACTAAGAAAGGGGCTAAAACTGGGTGGACTGGCTTTGCCCGATTTACTTTTTATATTGTTATGCTTTTCAATTCAAGAATTTTAGACTCTTGGCAAGCAAACTAGACTCCTCTTCGCACGGCAGACTTTTTCAGGCCTTGCTATCAGACCTGCCACAAGGTCAGGAGTCTTTTCTGTACAAATTTGGGGACCAGAAGTTTTTTAAGAAGGTTCGACTGAAGCTTCTAGGGACGGCACTCAACATCTGGAGGGCAATACGTAGAATCTTGAACATACCCTACTATCACTCCCAAGCCCCCATTTGGGACTCTCCTGGTACACCAGACTGCCTGTTGGTTCAGCTGGCTCTTCCTCTGAGAGCTGCAGGACTAACCAAGTGGGGGGACCTATCTAATGATTCCAAACTACTAGGCTGGGAATCTCTTTTAAACCTAACTGGAGGTTCCATTTCTAGGTTTAAGTTCTATCAGCTGTCTTCCTGGTGGGGCAGTCAACACTGGGTTGATGAGGACGAAATTCCGATCTTGGGACTTATCAGTAGGGCGACAGGGAAGAAAGGGGAGGTGTCACTTTGGTACAATGCACTGGTGGAGGCGAAAGATGAACTAGGAGCGGACACCACCAAGCTTTGGGCCAGTGCCGTCACCCAGGATCCTGAAGAGATGCTGAAGATCTGGGTAGATTCATTCACAATTTCCCAAAAAACCATAAAACCATCTAATCTAACGAGGAATCACTTATTCACAGCTTATAGGGCTTACTGGACTCCTGCCAAACTATCAAGGATCTCGGCAGAAGAATATGTCTGCTTAAGATGTAGATCAACCGATGCGGACGACATACATATGTTCGTAGACTGCCCCGAAATTACCAACTACTGGGATCAGGTGTGTGGGTTTTTAGAAGAGGTTCTATCTATACCAGTCACCTATTCCCCTAGATTAATATTCTTTGGTCTTCCTACGGATTATGATGTCAGTAAGAGCATCTCACAGTTTATTTTTTACGTCATTGTTATTGCCAGAAGGGAAATATGGAGGGAGTGGAAATCGGTAAGTCCTCCCCGATTTGAAAACTGTCTTAAGAACATTATGACTGTTAGTCGTTTAGACCTTCTGTGTGGAGGAGAGAGTGCTGGAAAAATATGGTCCCAACTAATTGCATGGTCTGAGAGATAACGGATAAGGTACACAAAATGTCCAATGATTATGCCAGAGGTTCTGTGGTCCTGTCCTCCCAAAGGTTCCGATACATCACAAAGGGGAGTGGGACAAGGTAACAACCTACCTCTGGGCGATCTTCGTCGGCTATACACGGCAGCCAGGGCGGGAACAGTTAGTCCGTGTCAGAGGCCAAGAGAAAAGCCCATCTAGAGTTGAAAATATCTGGTGGCATTTATGAGGACAAAAAAAAAAAAAAAAGGAAACACATGAACTATCAAAATGCTTCTCTCAGAGTAATTCCTAAATGCACAGACTCACTGTCTGATTCTACACAAATAAAAGTATTTATTATAAATACAGTAGTAGGATACTATAGTAGTGTTTGGGTAGTGTAAGGGGTCCTGTTGTGATAGATTTAAACTTTAGAGTACTGAAATGGTGATTAGGTAGTATAAGGACTCATACTGGGGTAGTGTTCTAGCATAGTGCAGCGGTGTTTATGTACCCTAAAAGATCATGCTAGGGATAGCGTTTTAGGCTTTATGATAATGCTTTGGTGTTTGTATAATATAGGAGGTCATGGTAGGGGAATGTTCTAGGAAATAAACTGGTGTTTGCCTAGTGTAGGAGGTTCTGCTGGTGTGGATTTAAAGTTTACAGTACTAAAGTGGTGAATAAGTAGTGTAGGTGGTCATGCTGGAGGCAGATTAAGGGTTTACAATAGTGTAGTGGTGTTTGGGTAGTGCAGGAAATCAAACTGGTGGAAGTGTCAGTGCAAGACTACATGTACTTATCTGTCTGCAAAAACATCGACCATACATTATACATATTTCAGAACTGCATTTTATTATTAATACTAAACTCATTTTGGAAACACATAACCAATGACTATTTTCTAATTCTACCAAAAAGTAAGAACACAATACGTTTTTAAGTAATAACATATCGGAAAACACATGAAGGGGCATATTATCAAGCAGGGCGATAAAATTATCGCAGTTTTAGCAGCAGAAAACTGCCGCAAAAGTGGGGATAATGGGCTTGAAAATATGCCGTCAAGAATTCAAACAGAAGCCCATATTCACACTAGAACATGGGTTTCTATTGGAATTCACAAGTCCATATTATCAAGCCCATTATCGCCGATTTAGCAGGAGTTTTCTGCCGCTAAAACGAATATAATTTTTAACGTCCTGCTTGATAATATGCCCCAAAGTACCAAAATACTTCTCTCAAAGTGATTCCTAAATGCAAAGAAGACACACTGTGGGGCATATTATAAAGAATGGCGATAACATTATCTCCGCTTTAGCAACGGGAAACTGCAGCTAAAGCGGCGATAATGGGTTTGATAATATGCCCTTGGAAATTCCCATAGCAGCCCAGGTTAACACAAGAACCTGGTCTGCTATAGGAATTAAGCGGTCAAAAGGGGGTGGTGATGGACGGAGCATCTGAACCAATCAAACACTCACACCCAGTCAACAGATCTGGGTTTAATCCATCACCGTTCTTTAGCCCACTCTGCCACCCCAGTTCAGACATGGCTATATGCAAATGAGTCTGACCCTGTGCCTCATGGTAACAGTACAGCCCGAACTGGCAAGCCATGCCTTCCCTGGACCGGAAACAAGCCTCCTAGGATCGGTTTATGGCATTTCAGCAGTCTTCAGCCAGGCTTGCTTGAATCCAGTGGCAAAGTGAGCAAGGGACTCATGTCTGAGCATACCCTCCCAACTTATGGGGAACAAAGCGGTACAAAAGGGGGTGGTGATGGACCATCCATCCATCACCTCCCCCTTTTGTACTGCTATAGGAATTCACAAGAACATATTATCAATCCCATTATCGCCGCTTTAGGAGCAGTTTCCTGCCGCTAATGCAACAATAATTTTATCGCCGTTCTTGATAATATACCCCTCTGTGATTCTAGACAAACAACACTACCCTATGCCTTCTATTTTACCAAAACACATTTCATAGTCTAGAATGAGTACTACATTTTAATGTACAAACTTCACTCCTTTTTGCAAATAAATACAAAATAACTGGTTTCTTTTTCTACCAAAACAAGAGAAAAGCACAGTTAAATGTGTGCAAACACATACAATAAACAAATGCTTATCTCAGAATGCTTTCTAAATGCACACATACTGACAATACAATTCTAGAGAAAAGAAAGTATTCCCTTCACTTTAGCAGAACAAACACATTACTCTGATTAACAAACAGAAGAGCTAGACGTAGGGGCGAACTGGCTCCAAGTTACAAATGTTACTGGAAAGCGAATCCCAAATAAAATAAAAAATTGGCAACTAATTTTAGTCAACGTATAAGTTCACCCCGAAAAACTAAATCAGAAGGAAAAATTTGCAAAATTCTGCTCTTTGATCATCTCAGGAGATTTTAATAGTAACCTGTTAAAACAAAATAAAATAAGGAGGCAAGTGAACTGGGGACATCAAATCATAACGCAAGGGTTAGAAAGATACGGACTAGCAATCCTGAAGGGCAATACCGCAGTGGACAGACCAGCAGCCATAACGTACTCCAACGGAAATAGACAATCGAAAATTGATTTTACCATCACCAGCTCTAATTTAGTCCCAAGAATAGACTCATTTCAAATTCTAACGCGCATAGAAAGTGACCATGACCCGCAAATTATAAAGCTAAAGATAAAGCTAGCCGGGGAACAAAAAATAAACACGCTAGGACAACACCCAGAAAAGTTTAACTTGAGGAAACTAAAATGGCAAGGAAGAGAAGTGGCGAACATAACGGATTCACTTAAATAACACTTGACCCAAATAGGGCCGCAGACAGAATAAAACTGCATAACAACTTGGGAAGATCTATGCCTCTTCCTTACCCGAAGTTTTCCGGCCACTAATAGAAATATAAAAAGAACAGACAGCCGAAAGAATCCATGGTTTAACCTCGCCTTAAGAGAAGAAAAGAGAAAGATGGCAAAAGAGGCTTGAATACAAGCCATGGCGGTTAAAACGGGCAAGAAAGAAGACAAGAATAAATGAAGGAGATACAGAAGAATTATAGGAAAATGTTGAAGGAAGCTAAATCTGAATATATAGAAAAAATCTGGATGCAGCTACTATGGGCAAGTACCTTGCCAAACAGCAGAGAATTCTGGGGAATTATAAATAACATGACGAGGGGTACAAAATTACAACAAGAAGTGGGAATTGATGGAAAAACCTGGATGGAGTACGTACACAACAAGTATAGCAACATGAGGAACGATAAGCATGCAATGACAAAACCCTTAAAGGACCGAAAACCGGAAGTAGAAGAACATACCTGTCAAGCAAAAACTAACAATGACCAGTATTTCCTGATCGATAAAAACAAATTGAAAGTAATAATAAAAAGGTTGAAAACAGAGGGGGCAGCAGGTCCTAACGGATTGCCCAACGCACTATTCAAACACGCACCAGACTTTTGGGCTGACTACCTTGCGCCATTATTCAATCAGATTTACACCGAGAACAATGTCCCCAAATCCTGGAAAGGGAACATCATCCACCCGATAATCAAAC
Organism: Lissotriton helveticus; assembly: GCF_964261635.1. NCBI lineage: Eukaryota > Metazoa > Chordata > Amphibia > Caudata > Salamandridae > Lissotriton > Lissotriton helveticus. The sequence goes on from NC_136069.1 coordinate 858,515,585, forward strand.
AAGGAGACCATAACAAGCCAGATAACTATAGACTCATATCACTGATAGATGTTGAGGCTAAATTATATAGTTCATGCCTATTATTTCACCTTCAGGACTGGATGGACGAGACAAACATAATTCCAAAGTTTTAAACTGGCTTTAGACAGGGGATGGGCACTTTGACAAACCTGGCCACACTGGCACTCCTAAATGAAAAGGCAAGAAAAATGAAAACGCGGTTATTTGCATGCTTTGTCGATTTGAAAGCCACATTCGACTAAGTAAACAGAAAGCGCCTCTGAGAAAAATTAAGGGCATGGGGGCTGCCAAGAAAATTACTGGAAGCAATACTAGCCTTGCACAGTGAAACCTAAGGTAGAGTGAAACTAGGCAATGGACTTACCATCACCAGAGCAAGGGCTAAAACAAGCTTGCGTCCTCGCCCCAAGCCTATTTAATTTATTTATGGCAGATATCAGCAACCATATGCAATCATCCAATTGCCACCAGCCTAATCTAGTCGAAGAGCCAATACCCTTCCTACAGTACGCTGACGATATTGTGGTACTGAGCCAAAGCCCTATTGGGCTACAAAGAGCATTTAACAGCCAGGTCACCTATTTGGATAGAGACAGTTTGGAAATAAACAAAGATAAAACCAAGGTTGTACGTCTTACTGACCCAAAAAAAACCAGGTTTAAATGGTACATAAAAGGGACTCAAATAGAAGATCAAGCGGCCTACAAATACCTTGGCCTAAAACTCGGGCGAGGCCCAAAAGATAAAGAACACAAAACTGATTTAAAGGCAAAAGCACAATAGCTAATATTTGCGTATAGATTCCTGAACAACAAAATGGGATGCCCGAGTTACGCATATCTTTTTAAATTGATGTTGTCACAAATTATCCCAACATTGTCATACGCCCTAGCAGTATGGTGCGGTAAAGAGTTGGAGCTCCTAAACGTTTTACAGACAAGGGTCTATAAAGCGGTATTCAATTTACAAAAGCCCGCCGCTTCAGTTCAGGTCCGGTTGGAGTTTGGCCTGCAGTACCAGAAATTCCAGAGCATGAGCGGCATTGTGAAACTATGCCATAAATTCCGCGCATCTGAGCCAGGATCATTAAATAACATTTGCTGGAAAGAAAGCAAAATCCAGATGGACCAAGACACGCCGAATTCATGGGGAGCATACCTGCGGAAATCCATAGCAGAACTTGATATACAAACAATATGTGACAGCCAGTGGGCTAAGGTAGCCTTTGGTGGACTGGTAAATAAAACATCAAAGAAGAAGACTTTTTTCGCAGACTAAGGGGCCCATTAGGATGGCGGGTGGATTACTCCCGCCAGCCTGGCGCTAGCCACCGCCGGCCTGGCGGGGGCGATCCGCCTGCCATCCTTGCTCTGAAAACCCCCGCCATATTAGGATGGCGGGGGGGACCGCGGCAGACGGTAAGACCGGGGTGGCAAGGCGATCGGGCGGAAAAGGTATAATATGGTGGCGGTGTCTATGAGACACCGCCATCCATATTATGATGGGCCAATGTGAATGCCTTTCCATGGCGGCAATGCCTTTCCATGGCAGCAATGCCGCCACGGAAAGGCATGTGGAGAATCCCTGCGGGGGCCCTTTGCGGGCCACCAGGGACTCAGGAGGGTGGAGGGGTGCACATGGGGGGTACCTACGGTACCTCCCCCGCATTTCAAAGTGAAACATGGCAGGCACCGCGCGGTGCCTGTCATGTTGTGCTTTGAAATGCACGACGTGCATTTTTACCATTGCGGCGGGTGGCGCAATGGTAAAAATACAAGATGGGCCCGCCACTGTGGCGAGCGCATCCTAATGCCACCATAGGGACCCCCGCCCTTATGGCGGGTGGTCCCTTTTTCCGTTGGGATGGCAGGCGGACTTTGTCTGCCCGTCATCCTAATGAGGGCCTAAATTCGAAATGCAGACATGGGTGGACTGTGATTAACTGTCATGGCAAAGTAATCATCAAGATGCACATTGTCGACTATGTGGGTTCCGCAACGAAACATTAACACACCTGCTGTGTGCTTGCTCAGCAGTCAAAGACACAAGGAGGGGTCTCTTAAAACAAATTTTTAACGAATTGAATATACGCACTTGCAGGCAAGCAGTAACACGCTGGCTGGAAGGATCCTCAATTATCTTGGTTTGCCGGGGTGTCAAATTTCTAGTAAAAGTAAGGAACCTTTTAAGGTAAGCCGACCTACAGGCCATGAAAATAGCATAATGAAAGACAAAGACATATTGATTGGCATTATGGAAACAACATAGAAAAATTGTCCAGTTGGAAACTTAAAATGGTCACCTTTATCATGAACAGGACTGAGATGAAAGCTGTCCTTTTTAGATCACATTTTATTTGTATTATAACGTTTTGCAGATTTAAAATTTTGGTAAATATGGAATTGAGTATTTAATGGAACTTTGACTACAATACTTTTCTTTTATCAAAAAACAAGAATATTGTAATGATTTTAAGAAACCATATACAATAAAAAATTTGATTACTCTGATTAAAACCAAAATGCACCACATACATTTCCTCACAAATTAATAACTCACATTTCCAATTGTTTTGTAGAATAAAAAGTATGTCAGTCACACAGCAGATTTTCTTATTCAAAAACTCGGTTTTCAACACCTCTCACCTAAACCATAGAATGACAGAGTTTCCCCCTCATTTTCAACACATATTTACCTGAAAATCAAATCACATTCCTTACTACATTAATACAAAACCAAACACACATTTCTATTGGTTAGACATTTCAATCCTTTCCAAACGACAAACATTTGAGCCCTACCCCCATTCTGCCTTCTGTCTGTTACCATAGAAACACTTCATGAAACAGTTAACTGAGCACACAGGTCAAAAGTTCAGCACACAATGTTACTAATCAAAACAGCAAGTGTACTTGACTTCTCAATATACCAGCTTATCTTATGTAATGTTAATTTCACTCAATTTTTGTTAACCAAAAAGAATCAGGCTTTAAAAAAAACAAAAACATGCACCCTAGTTTTCAATGTAGAATATTGTCAAACAAGCAATCATTTATCTTCTTTTTTCTAAACTGCATTGTATCCATCATTTTAGAAAAATATTACTTTTCAAACTGGCACTTTCTTTACAGAGACCATCTAAGTGCATCCAGACCTCCCTTCAAAATGCTTAGAGTGTGTTCGTGGGACACAGCTATATATACTGGAGCCAAAGGTACGCAGAACAGAAAGGAAGTCACAGAGACCTAGGTTTACCAAACGTAGGCATTAAATGGGTTGGACAGGGAGGGTTAAAGTGGCACCAATTGATGTCATTGATGAAATCCTTTTTACATCTCCAACACCCTGACCTCATAATTGTGCACTGTGGTGGCAATGACCTAGGCACTTTGACTGGGGTAGGCCTGGAAATGCTTATGTAGGACACCTTTGGAGAATTTATGTCACTTTTTCCCTAAACTGCCTTTGTCTATTCTAACATATGCCAAAGGCAAAAATGTAACTGGTCCAATCATTTTTGTCCACAGATTGAGAAAGCTAGGAAACATGTTGATAAATCTGTTTCTGTTTTTCTCCGAGACTATAGAATGGGGTCCATATACCACAACAATTTGCGTTTCAATATGCATGACATCTATAGGAGAGATGGTGTTCATTTTACAGAGGAGGGAAACAGAGTCTTCCTCATAAACTTTAGACTCTGCATCGTACTTACTTGTAGGTACTAAAATCTCTCAATGAACACAAGGGCTCTTTTTAGAGCCACGCAAGATCCAAACATATAAGCTTGATGTATATCTCAAAAATACATGCTTCTTTTTTTTCGGCGGCAAAATGCGCGGATCCTACGGGCATCCCGCAACTTTTTTTTAAAAAGAATAATACTATCTCACTTTTTTTGCCTTACGGGTACTTATGTGACCCCCTGAGCAGGCCTAGGGGGTCAGGGTGTGTCTACCCTGCCCCATTTTCACATTTTGCACACATATTTCATTGACTTCATTAGCCTTGCTTCTACCGAGGCACAAAATGGCAGCCAACAGTTCCTGATTTTGAATGTTTATAACCGCTTGACAGCCAATTAGAATTCAGTGCATGATCGGGACAGTGCGCTTATCCTACGATGCCAATCCTCGTACAATCCGCGGATCCACCGCGCCCATAGATATATAAATTACTTTAACCGTAATTTTCAAAGAAACTACTGAACAGATTGAAACCAGCTAAGCAAAAGGCACAAGTCGGAACTGAGGACTACCTCTCTGCCAAATTTGGTGTAATTACGTTCAGCCGTTCAGGCTGTACCAGGGCTAAAGATCCTATGGGAAATTGCATGAGGAAAACACGTTTTGGGACCCACCTTTTTTCTCTGCCCCCGTTTTACCAATCACCCCCAAACTTTCAGGGAAGGAGCGAACTGAGCTGGCCAAAAGTTTGGAAAATTACAAGAAGATTCATCAATCGACACCAAAATTAATGGCAATAGACTGTTGCGGTTTTCCTATGCATAATAGGTCCTAACTACAAGTACTAAAATCTCTCAATAAACACAAGGGCTCTTTTTAGAGCCACCCAAGATCTAAACATATAAGCTTGATGTATATCTTAAAAATACATGCTCAGTGATGAAGGGAGGGGATGGGCCTAAGGTGAAATATGTGCAAACACGCCCTGTGGCCATTTTAGGTTGAGAGATTAAGTCCCCTTGAATGCTGACAGTCCCTGGGGTCCAACCAGCTAACCAGGTACCTCCAGTAAGCACCACAGAGCTGCCTTGCAGAGGTGTAAAAAGGGGCATGGACTGGACCACCTCTCTGCAATGCAGGCCTCTGGCACTTACTGGAGGTACCTGATGGGCTAGTTGGCCTCCAGGGGCCTTCAGAATTGAAGGGGAATTAATTCCCCAACTTAAAAGGCGCCACAGGGCGTGTTTGCACACATCACTTCAGGCCCGCCCCCTCCTTTCACCACTGTGGAAACACGCCTGTGGCACGTTCTAAGTTGGAGGATTAAGTCCCTTTGAATCCTGAGGGTCCCTGGGGTCCACCTAACCCACCAGGTACCTCCAGTAACTGCCACAGAGCTGCATTGCAGAGAGGTGTAAAAAGGGGCATGGCCTGGACCACCTCTCACCAACGAAGGCCTCTGGCGCTTACTGGAGGTATCTGGTGGGCTAGTTAGCCCCCAGGGGCCGTCAGGCTTGAAGAGGAATTAATTCCCCAACTTAAAACACGCCACAGGGTGTGTTTGCACACATGTCACTTCAGGCCCAGTCCCCTTCCTTCACCACTGTGCAAACGCGCCCATGGCGTGTTTAAAGTTGGCGGTATTAAGTCCCCTTGAATCTTCAGGGTCCTAGGGTCCAAGTAGCCCACCAGGTACCTCAAGTAAGCGCCACAGAGCTGCATTGCAGAGATCCGAGACCACGCCCCTTTCTACATCTGCCTTACCGTTTAAGTGGCGAGCAATCTATCAGAGTTCAACTGTGCTACTGCTTAGCATGTTCTGAATAATTTCTACATTTGCACAAACTGCCTGCAGAAACATCTGTGACAAACCTTTGAAAAAGGGCTGAGGCACTTTCATCTGTCTGAATGGAGGGCTCAATTATGTGACATCGCTCTAGTGAAATACTTTTCCTCAGTCTAGAGGCACGGAAACAAACTATGCTAAAAGTGAAATTGTGAAACTATAAACAGACATGTTTGTAAAGGAGGATACGAAACAAGGCACTGCATAAATTCCTTATCATGTGCTGGGGTAGTGTGTTAGGGTTTAGGGTAGTACAGTGGTATTTGTGTAGTGTAGAGGGTCATGCTGGGGTAGTGTTCTAGGGTTTAGGGTAGAGCAGTGGTGTTTGGGTAGTGTAGGGGGTCGTGCTGGGATAGTGTTTTAGGGTTTAGGGTAGCACAGTGGTATTTATGTAGTGCAGGGGGTCATGCTGTGGGTAGATTTAGGGTTTAGGGTAGTGCAGTAGTGTTTGGGTGATGTAGGGGGTTGTACTGGGGTAAATTTAGGGTTTAGGGTAGTACAGTGGTGTTTGTGTAGTGTTTGTGGGTTCGTGCAGGGGTTAGTGTTTTAGGGTTTAGGGTACTACAGTGGTGTTTGTGTAGTGTAGGAGGTCTTGCTGGGGTAGTGTTTTAGAGTTTAGGGTACTGCAGTGGTGTTTGTGTAGTGTAGGGGGTAGTGTTTTAGGGTTCAGGGTAGTCCACTGCTGTTTGTGTAGTGTAGGGGGTCGTGCTGGGGGTAGGGCTTTAGGGTTAAGGGTAGTGCAGTGGTGTTTGTGTACTGTAGGGGGTTGTGTTATAAGGTTTAGGGTAGTGCAGTGTTCGGGTAGTGTAGGGGGTTGTGCTGGGGTAGATTTAGAGTGTAGGGTAGTGTAGTGGTGTTTTGGTACTGTAGAGGGTTCTGCTGGGGTAGTGTTTTAGGTTTTCCGGTAGTGCAGAGGTAATTGGGTAGTGTAGGGGGTCATGCTGGGGTAATGTTTAGGGTTTAGGGTAGCGCAGTAATGTTTGCGTAGTGTAGGGGGTCGTGCTGGGTCTAGTGTTTTAGGGTTTAGGGTAGCGCACTGGTGTTTAGGTTGTGTAGGGGGTCATGCTGAGGGTAGTGTTTTAGGGTTAAGGGTAGTGCTGTGGTGTTATGGTAGTGTAGGGGGTCATGCTAGGGTAGATTTAGGGTTTAGGGTAGTGCAGATGTGTTTGGGTACTGTAGGGGGTTGTGCTGGGGTAGTGTTTAGGGTTTAGGATAGCGCAGTGGTGTTTTGGAAGTGTAGGGGGTCGTGCTGGGGTAGAATTTTAGGGTTTAGGGTAGCGCAGTGGTGTTTGGGTAGTGTAGGGGTTGTGCTGGGGGTATTGTTTTAGGGTTAGGGTACAAAGTGGGGTTTGGGTAGTGAAGCAGGTTGTGCTGGGGTAGTGTTTTAGGGTTTAGGGTAGCGCAATGGTGTTTGGGTAGTGTAGGGGGTCTTGCTGGTGGTAGTGTTTTAGTGCTTAGGGTAGCGCAGCAGTTTTTGGGTAGTGTAGGAGGTCGTGTGGGGGTAGTGTTCTAGTGTTTAGTGTAGCGCAGTGGTGTTTGGGTAGTGTAGGGGTCATGCGGGTGGTAGTCTTTTAGTGTTTAGGGTAGCACAGTGGTGTTTGGGTAGTATAGGGGGTCGTGCGGGGTTGTGTTTTAGTGTTTAGGGAAGTGAAGTGGTGTTTGGGTAGTGTAGGGGGTCCTGCTGGGATAGTGTTTTAGGGTTTAGGGTAGCGCAGTGGTATTTATGTAATGTAGGGGGTCATGCTGTGGGTAGATTTAGGGTTTAGGGTAGTGCAGTAGTGTTTGGGTGATGTAGGGGGTCATACTGGGGTAAATTTAGGGTTTAGGGTAGTACAGTGGTGTTTGTGTAGTGTTTGTGGGTTCGTGCTGGGGTTAGTGTTTTAGGGTTTAGGGTACTACAGTGGTGTTTGTGTAATGTAGGAGGTCTTGCTGGGGTAGTGTTTTAGAGTTTAGGGTACTGCAGTGGTGTTTGTGTAGTGTAGGGGATAGTGTTTTAGGGTTCAGGGTAGTCCACTGCTGTTTGTGTAGTGTAGGAGGTCATGCTGGGGGTAGGGCTTTAGGGTTAAGGGTAGTGCAGTGGTGTTTGTGTAGTGTAGGGGGTTGTGTTTTAAGGTTTAGGGTAGTGCAGTGTTCGGGTAGTGTAGGGGGTTGTGCTGGGGTAGATTTAGAGTTTAGGGTAGTGTAGTGGTGTTTGGGTACTGTAGGGGGTTGTGCCGGGGTAGTGTTTTAGGTTTTCGGGTAGTGCAGAGGTAATTGGGTAGTGTAGGGGGTCATGCTGGGGTAATGTTTAGGGTTTAGGGTAGCACAGTGGTGTTTGGGTAGTGCAGGGGGTCGTGCTGGGTCTAGTGTTTTAGGGTTTAGGGTAGCGCAGTGGTGTTTGGGTTGTGTAGGGGGTCATGCTGGGGGTAGTGTTTTAGGGTTAAGGGTAGTGCTGTGGTGTTATGGCAGTGTAGGGGGTCGTGCTAGGGTAGTTTTAGGGTTTAGGGTAATGCAGATGTGTTTGGGTACTGTAGGGGGTTGTGCTGGGGTAGTGTTTAGGGTTTAGGATAGCACAGTGGTGTTTTGGTAGTGTAGGGGGTTGTGCTGGGGGTAGAGTTTTAGGGTTTAGGGTAGCACAGTGGTGTTTGGGTAGTGTAGGGGTTGTGCTGGGGGTAATGTTTTAGGGTTTAGGGTAGCAAAGTGGTGTTTGGGTAGTGAAGCAGGTCGTGCTGGGGTAGTGTTTTAGAGTTTAGGGTAGCGCAATGGTGTTTGGGTAGTGTAGGGGGTCTTGCTGGTGGTAGTGTTTTAGTGCTTAGGGTAGTGCAGCAGTGTTTGGGTAGTGTAGGAGGTCGTGTGGGGGTAGTGTTCTAGTGTTTAGTGTAGCGCAGTGGTGTTTGGGAAGTGTAGGGGTCATGCGGGTGGTAGTCTTTTAGTGTTTAGGGTAGCACAGTGGTGTTCGGGTAGTATAGGGGGTCGTGCGGGGTGGTGTTTTAGTGTTTAGGGAAGTGAAGTGGTGTTTGGGTAGTGTAGGGGGTCGTGCCGGGGGTAGTGTTTTAGGGTTTAGGGAAGCGCAGTGGTGTTTGGGTAGTGTAGGGGGTCATGCCGGGGCTAGTGATTTAGGGTTTAAGGTAGCACAGTGGTGTTTGGGTAGTGTAGGAGGTCATGCCGGGGTAGTGTTTTAGGGTTTAGGGTAGCGTAGTGGTGTTTGGGTGTTCTGGGGGTCGTGCTGGGTGTAGTGTTTCAGGGTAGCAAAGTGGTGTTTGGGTAGTGTAGGGGGTCGTGCCGGGGGTAGTGTTATAGGGTTTAGGGTAGAGTAGTGGTGTTTGTGTAGTGTAGGGGTCGTGCCGGGGCTGGTATTTTAGGGTTTAGGGTGGTGAAGTGCTGTTTGTGTTGTGTAGGGGTTGTGCTGGGGGTAGATTTAGGGTTTAGAGTAAGTGTGGGCAGAAAATTCATTGCGCTCGCAGAATTTGCGGATTTTCTGCAATTTCGCAATCCGTGATTTTTGCGAAATTGCTGAAAAATCCGCAAATCCGGGAGCGGGACGGATTTTCCAAAACTGAAGTACATGAAGCACTTACAGGGTTACAGCAGGTGCCCAAGTTGAAGCTAATTTCTTAGAAATGGGGTTTTCTGGTTGGCTAAGGCTTGCGCCAAAGCCAGGCAGAAACCACCACTCTAGTCAGGGCAAGGAAGTCACCCGCCAAGATAACCCCTGCTCACCCCCTTGGTAGCTTGGCACGAGCAGTCAGGCTTATCCCGGAGGCAAGGTGTAAAGCATTTGCAACAACACCCAAGAACCACCACAAAAGAAACTCCACACAAGGTTATATATAAAAATAGCCTTTGTATTATACCAAACACATTAGATAATAAACACACAATTTACACTGTGCCACTGGCACGGGCGGAATTTACAGGGGATTATATGTACAGGACAGGGCCACAGGGACCACTGTCAGGAATAAGCACTTGGTAGAAATTAGCACTTAGAACATAGAACAATTGTAGCACCAAATAGCAAATGTAGCACACAACCAGTAACCACTGGTAAAAGGTAAGTACACCCTACGTAATCCTAAACACCATAGGCATAAATCACGCCAGGAACCATGAACTCACTACCATAACTATACTAGGTAACACAACCTCCTAAGCATAAAAATACATTTAGAGGTATCAAGACAGGGTGCGCAAAAGATACTACACACAGTACATTTCCTAACACCCAAAAGCATCAACACATAAATCAGCATAGCACATAAATCACATTAGGGTCCAGGTTGCTCCACTGCGCCAAAACCTAAATGTAGCAGCTGCCTACTACTTGCTGGGCAGCTGAGGACAAGAACAGGGCCTACACGCTGCAGCTGGCACTAAGTGCTGCGCAGCTGTGGAAGGCCAAGGTAGGAATGAAGGAGTGCGACTCACTCCTGAGTCCAGAGACAGGTCTCTAGGAAGGAAAACCTAAACGGTGCAGCTGCCCACTACTTGCTGGGCAGCTGGGAACTCAAAACTGTGACAGGAGCCCTCGCTGGCCCTTAGGACCACAACTGCTGGAGCCCTTTGGCTCTGGAAAACTCTGCGCAAACGGGGGAGCCCTCTAGGCTCTGAATCAAGACATGCCCATCGTGGAGCGCACTAGCGCTCTGAAAATAGTCCTGCCCCCAAACCCTAGGGCGGTAAAGCCTGGCCCCCTGGGAGCCATCTGGCTCGGGCACTCATGGGGGCGGGGTAGCTACCTTGGCTCCTCAAACACACATGTCCCCCAATGTAGGAGCGGCCCGCTGACATCCGGGGCCGCTCTGGAGAGGGAGAGGGCACCACTCTGGTGCCTGGGGGACCCCCACGGGGGCCCATCCTCTTGATGCAGCTCCTCGCAAGAGCCTCCCGGGCTCTATGAGAGGCTGCTGTCGGGCCGGCCCACCATTGTGGGCCTTTGCACTTCTGTGGCCTTCCTCCCGCCCCAGCCATCTTAGCTTACCGGCTATCGGCGGGGGAAGTCTTCTATCGGGCAGTTGCAGCTGGGGCAGGCACGGGTCATTGCCTCGCGCCCCCCCCTGCAGAACATCCTCAATGGTGCTGGCGGGGCTCTCCCTCCTCATGGGAGCACCGCCATCTGCTTGCCAGTCTTCACCCGGTACCCCACCTCGGGACCGGGACTTAGTGAAGAGCCCTTTGAGGCTCCGGGAAGCCGTTTCCTCTTCCGGCCGGGCGCAGGCCAATCACAGCGCGGTGGTGGGCGGGACTTCCTGGAAGCAAGCAGAAATCCCGCCCCGCTCCAGGCGCCCGGCCGCCTGACTTCTGGTTTTCGGCGGAACAGGTGATTTTAGATCGGCAAATGAGGGGTGGGGACCCTCGATAGGCAAATAAAACGTAGAAGCGGGGTGGGCACCCGCTAAGGCTCCTAAAAACGGGGTGGCACCCGTAAATAATTAAATAAGCGGGGTGGGCACCCGCAGGGGCCACAAAAGGGCAGGAGCGCTTCCCCTTGAGGGAACACGACAGCGCTCTGCCCATGAATCAGGATAAAAGCGCCCACGAGACGCTGGGGGCCCAGAAATTGCAAAAGGCCCCAGAAATGACCCCAACAGCAAGAGGGTCTCAGCGGTCTTGGGCATCAGGAGGGGCAAGGCAGGGCCCAGAGGCCAGCACACAGGGCACTCCAGCAAGGAGACATTCCCCAAGCCCCCTCCTGTTAGGACACAAGCGAGAACTCCAGGTATCCAGGAATCCAGGGGCTGGGCGGGGCCCAGGGAGGCAAGCCTTCCCCTGGGCCCCAGCAGCAGCAGGTCCCTGGTAGATTCAAGTCAGGAAACAAGAACATTTAACATGAGGTCACAGCCTCTTTTTATACACCAAATCCCTTTGTCTCTAGGGTGCAGGGTGGGAGAAAACCAGACGCAGTTGGTTCTGGAGCATTCTGTTGTGCTCAGCCCCTCTTTCCATTCACTGGGCAGGCTAGGGACATCAGTCGCACCACAGGGGGCGGAGCCAGCATTGTGTAGGGAAGGCCCAGCCCTATTCAGGTCCCAGGTGCAGCTCCTCCCTGCCATCAACATGCAGATCTCCCCATTCACCACCGGGGCAGACCCATCCTGACTCATGGAGCCAGGCACACCAGTCAGCTCCAGCCAATCACAAACCAGACAGTCAAATCACATTAACTGTACAGACATGCCAACTTCTAGAAGTGGCACTTCCATACTAGACATAGTAAAGCCGCACACATCATCGCGCAGCATTTACTCTCACGAGTTCGCACATACCAAACTCGAGCCTGCACTCCCCACACATCAGGAACTGCCTTGGACACACCTATCCCCCATACATTCCTATGGGAGGGCAGGCCAATCTCACACATCGCCTCCGAGATAGGCCTGACTGTTCGTGCCAAGCTACCAAGGGGGTTAGCAGGGGTTATCTTTGGCGGGTGACTTCTTTGCCCTGACTAGAGTGGGCATTTCTGCCTGGCTTTGGGGCAAGCCTTAGCCAACCAGAAATCCCTATTTCTAACAGTTACAAAGAAATTAACTTCAACTTGGGCACCTGCTGTAACCCTGTAAGTGCTTCCTGAGCGGCGCCTCCAGAGTTTGTTGCCTACTTGCAACTATTCTCTGACCCTGCTCTAACCCTCGAAGCAGGATCAGAGAATAGTTACAAGTATGGCACCATGCTCCTGTCACAAAAATTAAACCTCAACAGGAAGCACTTACAGATATAAATAAAGCAGGTGCCCGAGTTGAAGCTCAAATTCAGTAACGTTTTAATCATCCCAAAATATTAGTGAGCACGGTCGAGTCTGGGCAAGTGTGCTTTAACCCTGTCTCTGCCGTCGAAAATTAGCTTTAATACTTCGGGGAGGTCTTTGCATCCATTAGTTTCTCGAGTGTGATCCTCTTGTAGTTCCTGTGACCAGGAGGCTGCTTTCTCCTCACCTGCTGCCCTGCTCGCTCTCTGACCCTTTACACAAGAGGCATGTGAACACGCATAGAAGCCCTGCCCGTTTGGCCCAGCACCACATACTAGCGGTATCAAACGTCTTCCCGCCCTTTCCCAACTATGATGGACAGCTCACTCAAGGGACCTTGGCACCTTTTGATGCTGTGGCAAAGTTACAGGCACACATGGTCAGTGGAGACAAATCATCTGGCCCTTTACGCAGCTGCAGTGTAGGAAAAGCACTATACATTTACCCAACGAGGTAGCACTTACTGATTAGCCACAAAAGTACTCCAGTTGAGTAGAGGTATTGCACAAAATGGTGGCATCTTCGTGGACAACTATGCAGGGCAGGATTCATTATGGCACGAGGCTCCTGTCACAAAAATGAAACCTCAACAGCCAGCACTTACAGATATAGCAGGTGCCCGGGTTGAAGCTCAAATTCAGTAACGTTTTAATCAACCCAAAACATTAGTGAGCACGGTCGAGGCTGGGCAAGTGTGCTTTAACCCCATATCTGCCGTCGAAAATTAGCTGTAATACTCGAAGGAGGTCTTTGCATCCATGAGTTTCTCGAGCGCGATCCCCTTGTTATTCCTGTGACCAGGAGGCTCCTTTCTCCTCACCTGCTTCCCTGCTCGCTCTCTGACCCTTTACACAAGAGGCATGTGAACACTCATAGAAGCCCTGCCCGTTTGGCCCCGCACCACACACTAGCGGTAGCAAACGTCTTCCCGCCCTTTCCCAACTATGATGGACAGCTCACTCAAGGGACCTCGGCACCTTTTGGCGCAGTGGCAAAGATACAGGCACACATGGCCAGTGGAGACAAATCATGTGGCCCTTTACGCAGCTGCAGTGTAGGAAAAGCACTATATATTTACCCAACGAGGTAGCACTTACTGATTAGCCAGTAAAAGTACTCCAGTTGAGTAGAGGTATTGCACAAAATGGTAGCATCTTCGTGGATAACTATGCAGGGCAGGATTCATTATGGCACGAGGCTCCTGTCACAAAAATTAAACCTCAACAGGAAGCACTTACAGATATAGCAGGTGCCCGAGTTGAAGCTCAAATTCAGTAACGTTTTAATCAGCCAAAAACATTAGTGAGCACGGTCGAGGCTGGGCAAGTGTGCTTTAACCCCATATCTGCTGTTGAAAATTAGCTGTAATTCTCGAGGGAGGTCTTTGCATCCATGAGTTTCTCGAGCGCGATCCCCTTGTAGTTCCTGTGACCAGGAGGCTGCTTTCTCCTCTCCTGCTGCCCTGCTTGCTCTCTGACCCTTTATACACAGGAGGCATGTTGACACGCATAGAAGCCCCACTCGTTTGGCCCCGCACCACACACTAGCGGTTTCAAACGTCTTCCCGCCCTTTCCCAACTATGATGGACAGCTCACTCAAGGGACCTCGGTGCCTTTTGACGCGGTGGCAAAGTTACAGGCACACATGGTCAGTGGAGACAAATCTTCTGGCCCTTTACACAGCTGCAGTGTAGGAAAAGCACTTTACATTTACCCACCGAGGTAGCACTTACTGGATTAGCCAGTAGAAAGTACTCCAGTGCAAATCTCTAAAGAAACGCGATTTCGAAGGAAAACCCGCAAATTCACAGATTTGTTTGCGATTTTGGCGCAAATTCACAGACCGCAGATCTACAAAATTCGCCCATACTTAGTTTAGGGTAGTGCAGTGGTGTTTGTGTAGAGTAGGGGGTTGTGTTGGTGGTAGATTTAGGGTTTAGGGTAGTGCAGTAGTGTTTGTGTAGTGCACAGGGTTGTGCTGGGGTAGTGTTTTAGGGTTTAGGGTAGTGCATTGATGTTTGGGTAGTGTAGGGGGTTGTGATGGGGTAGATATGGGGATTAGGGTAGTGCAGAGTGTTTTGTAGTGTTGGGGGTAGTGCTGGAAATAGTGTTTTAGGCTTTAGGGTACTACAGTGGTGTTTGTGTAGTGTAGGGGGTCATGCTGGGGGTAGTGTTTTAGGGTTAAGGGTAGTGCAGTGGTATTTGTGTAGTCTAGGGGGTTGTGTTTTAAGGTTTAGGGTAGTGCATTGGTGTTTGGGTACTGTAGGGGGTGGTGCTGGGGTAGTGTTTTAGGGTTTAGGGTAGCACAGTGGTGTTCGTGTAGTGTAGGGGGTCATGTTGAGGGTAGTTTTTTAGGTTTTAGGGTAGAGCAGTGGTGTTTGGGTAGTGTAGGGGGTCATGCTGGGTATAGTTTTTTAGGGATTAGTGTAGTGCAGTATTGTTTAGGTAGATTTAAGGTTTAGGGTAGTGCAATGGTGTTTGTGTAGTGTAAAGGGTAGTGCTGGGGGTAGTGTTTTAGGGTTTAGGGCAGGTCAGTGGTGTTTATGTAGTGTAGGGGGTCGTACTGGGGGTAGATTTAGATTTTAGTGTCGTGCTGGGGTAGTCTTTTAGGGTAGTGCAGTTGTGTTTGTGTAATATAGTGGGTAGTGTTTTAGGGTTTAGGGCAGTGCAGTGGTGTTTATGTAGTGTAGGGGGTCGTGCTGGGGGTAGTGTTTTAGCATTTAGGGAAGCGCAGTGGCATTTGTGTAATGTAGGGTTCATGGTGGGGGTTGTGTTTTAGGGTTTAGGGTAGTGCAATGGTGTTTGTGTCGTGGAGGGAGTCGTGCAGGGGTAGATTTAGGGTTTAGGGTAGTGCAGTGGTGTTTGTGTAGTGTAGGGGTCATGCTGGGGTAGTCTTTTAGGGTAGTTCAGTGATGTTTTGGTAGTGTAGGGGGTCGTGCTGCGGTAGATTTAAGGTTTATGGTAGTGCAGTGGTGTTTGTGTAGGGCAGGGGGTCGTGCTGGGGGAAGTATTTTAGGGTTTATGGTAGTGCAGTGGTGTTTGGGTAGTGTAGTGGATTGCGGGCGCGCGAGTTATAGTTAGCACAACTTACTATAACATGGGAATTTCAATGGTTTTGTACGAGTGAAATGTACAACTAACTATAACACCCCAAAAACCTATGTTTTTTTCAGTGAATTTCTAAGGTTTTTTAAATGCTAATTCCTAACTATAACATGTCTGAAACCTATGATTTTTTCAGTGAATTTATATATATAAAAAAGCATAGGTTTCAAGGACGTTATAGTTAGAAATTATTATTTAAAAAACCTTTTAAATTCACAGAAAAAACATAGATTTCAGGGACGTTATAGTTTGAAAGTAGCCTTTGAAAAACATTAGAAATTCACTGAAAAAAACACAGGTTTCAGGGACGTTAAAGTTAATTAGACATTTCACTCGTACAAACCAGAGAAATGTGGCCGCTATAGTAAGTTGAGCTAACATAACTCATGCCCCTGCAATGCACTGCTGATGAGATCACATATGATATCATTCATGACATGGTCTGTGACATCACTGATGACATCTTAAATGGCATCACTGATGACATCGTTCACATGATATTCTGATGCACCTCCTCATACCCTAATATAACCTTTGATACACCCAGTCTAAAATACAGACTACCATTTTCCAAAGCATAGACACACCAATACCAGTTATTACATACCCACTCACTGATTCCTAGGTCTACACACACATCCACTCATTCACCAATACAATCACTCATATATGCAGTCATTCATCAATACAGCACTATCATATGCACTCGTACACCTGTACAGACACTCACACACCACCACTCATCCATACAGCTACTCACACACCTAGTTAGTCTTGCCGTTTGCTACGACAGGGCAGGAGCATGGCTTCCATCCTGTGATAGCAAACCCTGGTTTGGTTTGTTAAAGCGAGAGGAGGAAACCCCATCTTCCTTCAATAAGGAAAAAGAGAACTGCTTTTGGGCAAGGGAAGCTGCATGTTAGCAGCTCCCGTTGCCCAAAAGAAATGCCAGCTCGCACAGAAGGCAGGGAGCCGGCAGGACCATAGAGGCATTAGGGCTCCCCGCACGGTCCCCAACAGAGGTGCCAGGCCATGGAATGGGTTCGCTGGGGCCAGAAGTGGCCTGGGAGGAGGGCCACATGGCCCCCCTCCCCTTTGAAAAAAAAAATGTGTAGATGTGGGCATGCCTTGGGGGAAGAGGTCCCCGAGGCGAATGTAAATTAATGAAAGTGAACACTTTTTATTTCTTTATTTTCTAAAAAGTTTAGCGTTGCGACCCTAGAGCGCCCCCCTGGTGTGAACACGAAGAGTGCACGCCTCTCTGCGCGGGTCCCTTATGTGAATACGAAGGGTGCCCAGCTCTCAGTGTGGCACTCGAGTACTTCTCAGGTCTTTACAACACCAAGGGGCAAATTCTCAAGGACACATCGCCAAGTTAAAAGCACTTTATCGCAGCCAAAATAGTGATAAATTTAACGCACCATTCACAAGCTGGTGCAAACAGCCCATATCACCAGATTACCAGCAATAGCAACCTCAAAAAGCATTGTCACGGATGACCCCGGCAAATGTCGCTAATGAGATGCAGAGTAGGCGTTACCGTGCAAAAAGCAGCGAACACACAACTTTGCAACTTTTGTCAACCACCAGGAAGATCGGTAAGGAGAATACAAAACAGGCGATAAGGTGCGTTAGCACCAGGAAGTTTACACCTGCTCTGACCTGGTGTAAAGTCCGACTACAACCTGCAACATGAAAGGGATCCCAGCCCACTGACACACCTGAACGACAACAGATGCAATGAAGCCAACGATCATGCAGCTCGGAGCCCAACAGTGCCCCGACACCCCCGGCCAGCAGCCGCTTGTCCGCCAACCCCCTGACCCTCCCCAACAAACAAATGTGACAGCAACCTTCCGAAATCTGGAATGTAACAAATCGGCTGATGTCGCACAATTATAACAAAAAAGATGCATGTGAGGTTGGACAAATGAGAATCACAGTCATCTATGGATTTACAAATAAAACATTTTTTTAAACAAAACAACAAAATAAAAGTAGGTACAGCCATGGCGTGTCATCCCTCGACAATCTGTGAATCTCAGCCTGCAAGACAAAAAGCAAGATAAAATTGTGCATCATGCACCCATCAAAGGAGAGAGAGAGAGAGAAAGAGTGAGAGAGAGAGAAAGAAAGAAAGAGTCAGAGAGAGACAAAGACAGAGAAAGAGAGAAAGAGTGAGAGAGGAAGAGAGACAAAAAGTGAGCAACTGTGAGAGAGAGGAAGAGAGAGAGAGTGTGAGAGAGAGAGGAATAGAGAGATAAAGAGTGCGAGAGTAAAAAGAAGATACGGAGAGGGAGAGTGAGAATGAGTGCCGAGACTGTGGACAAAACCCTCACAGCTCACTGTTCCGCCACCGGTGTGTCTTCACCCACGTGCCGGGATATACTGCAGCCCTCAAGCTCACTCATCTGAAACATAGTATAGAATCAGTAAGAGAGAGAAAGAGTGAGAGAGAGTAAGAGAGGGAGAAAGAGAGAAAGAGAGAAAGAGTGAGAGAGAGCAGAAGAGAGAGAGAAAGAGTGTGATAGACAGAAAGGAAGAGGGGAGGGAGAGGGAGATGGAGTGCCGACACTGTGGACAAAACCCTCACAGCTTACCTTTCCTCCACCGGTGTGTCTCCAACTACATGCCGGGACATACTGCAGCCCTCAAGCTCACTCATCTGAAACATAGTATAGAGTCATAAATGGTAGAGTACATACAACTGCACACACACCTTCATGGCTATCCTGCCCCTGCGCACCCAGGCTGCTGTACCACATCCACTCCCACCACCCAGAGGTGTCTCCCGCCCCTGCGTACCCAGGCTGCTGCACACCATCCACTCCCACCGCCCAGGTGGCTGCCCTCCGCTGCGCAAACAAGTCTCTCTGCTCACCTTCTCCCACCAGCGTGTGTCCAAGAGGGCCCACCACGTGCCGAAGCAATCTCCTCAGCTGTCGCTGAATTCCATGGCACAGGCCCTAGCGCATCCTGCTGCAACGCGCGAGGAGTCATGTTTGTACAGCCAGCTGCATTTGGCATATACGCGGTCCAGCCGAGCTCACAGTTCCAATCGGGTCTTCATTGTCAGTTTTCCCAACTGCCAGAGCTAACATGGTTGTGTGTGCTGTCCACTGCACATGTAATGTGGTAGGGACCAGGGGCAGCATTATACATACATAATGAACACACAGGCACAGTTAGATAGATAGTGGAACTGGGTACAGGCATGTGCGCTTTGCCCCTTTTTTTTTTACCAGGGTCATATTTTCAGTGACGTCTGTGCTGGATGTGTGTGGGGTGAGTGTAAGCAGGTCCTCAGGGAATGGTTAATGCTGGCAACAAGTACAACAGTAATTATCGGATCAAGCACAGAGATTCAATCATAAAGGGTCTATGACTAGTGCTGCACTATTGTAGGGGCACCAGATGTGAAATAATACACAAAAGATTCTATTGTAAAGGGTCCATGACTTGTGGTGCTCTGAGGTAGGAGCAGCAGATATGAAATCATACACAAAAGATTCTATCATAAAGGGTCCATGAGTTGTGGTGCCCTGAGATAGGGGCATCAGAAGCATTCAGTGTGTGCACAGCCAGCGATGATTCGTGGTCCGGGAGGGCCGCACTGGTAGCAATGTCTGTTGCCTACTGGACTGCATCATCTGCAATCGCAACTTGATCTGAATTGTGAGCCTTGCTGTCCCCAGTGTAGACCGAAGGCAGTAGTCAGCACAGACATCGAGGAATGCTTTTTGCCACTTCCTCTTGACAAAATCAGAGGACATAGAGTAAAATTCTCTCTGCAAATAATAAATCAAATTGTGAGCTCTGCTGACCGCAGTGTAGGCATATGGAACAAAAGATGAAATATGTATGGAATACATTTTCGAAATAAGTAGGTTTCAGGGACGTTATAGTTAGTGGCCTACTGGACTCTGAAATTAATGAATCAAGACTGAATTTGAATTGTGAGCCCTGCTGACCACCATATAGGCCAGAGGCAGTGGTCAGCAAAGGCCCACAGCCATGTGGCATTGACGTGAGCTGCACAGATTGGGAGCATTTGGTCTTCTTAACCGATTATAGTTTCTTACACAATTTGCATCAGTACTAATCTTGAATTGTGAGCCCTGCTGACCGCAGTGTAGGCAGAGGTCAGGAAGGGCCCACAGCCATGTGGTGTTGACATGAGCTGCACAGAGTTAGTGGTACCTGAAGCACCCAGCGTGTGCACAGCCAGTGATGATGTGTGGTGCGGCCGGGCTGCACTGGTTACAATGTCTGTTGCCTACTGGACTGCGTCATCTGCTATCGCGACTCTATCTGAATTGTCAGCCCTGCTGACCGCACTGTACATCGAAGGCACTAGTCGGCACAGACATTGAGGAATGCTTTTTGTCACTTCCTCTTGACAAAATCCGAGGACATAGAGTACAGTTCACTCTGCAACTAATAAAATAAAACTGAATTTGAACTGTGACAAAACTGAATTTGAACTGTGAGCTCTGCTGTCGGTAGTGTAGACTGCCATTCAGTGTTCTTTTGGACTTGCAAGATGAATTTGGTCATTGCACTAAAGCTATAACTGATATAAAACCAGTTCTTCACGCAAGGATACTAAAAGGATATTATGTAGGTTTTAGGGAAGTTATAGTTAGTTGCCTACTGGACTCTGCAATGAATGAATCAAGACTCAGTTTTAATTGTGAGCCCTGATGACTGCAGTGTAGGCCGGAGGCAGCGGTCAGCAAGGTCCCGCAGTCCCGTGGCGTTGATACGAGCTGCACAGTTAGTGGCACCAGAAGCATTCAATGTGTGCGCAGCCTGCGATGAAGCGTGGGCCGGGCAAACTGCGCTCATAGCAATGTCTTTTGTCTAATGAGTTGAGCCTTAATACGGTTATGTGGTGATTAGTTGTGGTGCATTGAGTTAGTGCACCTGAAGCGTGTGCGCAGCCTGCGATGATGCGTGGTTCAGGTGGGCCGCACTGGTAGCAATGTCTTTTGTGTACATACATATATATTCACTGAAAAAAACATTGGTTTCAGGGACGTTGTAGTTAGTTGGACATTTCACTCGTACAAAACCAGAGAAATTCAACCGTTATAGTTAGTAGAGCTAACTATAACTCACGCCCCACAATGCACTGCTGATGATATCACATATTACATCACTCATGACATGGTCAGTGACATCACTGATGACATCTCAAATGACATCACTGATGAGATCATCTAGTGACTGTGTTTCTAAATATATATATATATATATATATATATATATATATATATATATATATATATATATATATATATATATATATATATATATATATTACCTACTGGCGGTCGCCAGTAGCTATATATAGTTAGGATTTTTTCCCTATGGGATTTTTGAAAATTCTATGTCTAATAACTTTGGCGTTTGTGGACGGAATTGGCTGAAATTTTCTGGAAAATGGAACATTTTGTTTCTGAGCAGCCCCTGGAAATTTGGGGGGGGTTCGTTAAGGGGGGGCCGAGAAAAAAGGGGGGTCCCAAAACGTGTTTTTAACATTGAGTTTTCCATAGGGCGGTTGGCCTCACTTTTAGCCCGAACGGCTGAATGGATTTGCACGAAACTTGGCAAAATTGTAGGGACTGGTAGCCCGATGTGCCTTTTGTAGGTCTCAATATATGTGCTACAGTGGATTTTGAGAAATTAACGTTTAAAAAAAGATATATATCTGTAAGCGCGCTCCGGGCAGCGCCCCGGTTCGCGGACCGGGGCGCGTACCGGAACTTCACGTAGCGAAGCTGATTGGTTCTCCGGTGTCTGTCAACATTCTAAACAGTCCGGAGCGGCCGCCATCTTGTCTCTCGGTAGGATTGAGAGACAAGAGGAGGCCAAAACAAAGGGGGAAATAACCATAAGGGGGCATACTAGATCCTCCCTGACCCCCTAGGTTTAATGTGGAGGTTTCAAAAGGGCCCCGCGGGGCAAAAAAAAAATAATTTTTTTTTTGTTTTTTTGCGTGGGTAGCGCCCGGTCCGCGAACCGGGAAGCGTTCTGGGCAGCGTACTGCAATGAAAAATTAATGATAGACTTTTCAAATACTGTATGTTAATTGATTGTTGGTTTTGTTGATTATTTTTTATGTTCTTTATTTTTTAAGCATTTTTTTTTATTGTGATTGTGTTTCATAATTTATTAAACTTTCTAACATTTCATTGTCAGAAATTTCATAATTATCATTGAATATACATTGTAGTCTCTGAGGGTGTAAAATGTCCTCATTTTCAAGGAGGTTATCTACTGCTTGTACACATTGCAGTAGTTCTTTGTCCCAAGTTTCATCGAAAAATTCAATATCATTTTCATCAATGATTTCTTGGCTGCTCTCTTGCCGGACAATTTGAAATTCAACTTTCTGTTCGCCTTCCATTTTGCCTGAAATTTAGATTAAAAAAATATATATTAGTAGAGATAGGGCACTGTTGGGATTAATTTTAGATAGGCAGTTTTTATCAGTGAATTTATCTTTGGGCAGTGTATAGTATCAGAGTGGAAGTAGGAATATAAAAAAGTGTATGTGATTTAACGTAAGTAAATTCATAATTATACAAGAGAAGCCTAACTCCATCCATAACTATAACAGAGAAGTCTATCTAAATCTATAACTACTACAGAGGGATAGTATATAACTATCAGAAAAAGTTTACCATATTAACTTATAGTGCACAATATACTTCAGTTTTAAAAATAAAAACTTACCTTTAGAAAGAAGTTGAAGGAATTAGTGAAAATACTATTGAAATGTACACCAAGAAGTAGTAGTCAAAATGGCTGTGTTTCCTTCTCTTCCTTTATATATATTCAGGTATATAACCAATGAAATGTCAGGTAAAAAAAGTAGAAAATGAAAGTAACATATTAATTGGTTGTCAATTCCAACACTTCAGATGTGTTTTGTGAAGTAATTTACCTCAGGGTATTTAGAGAGGTCTACAGGCTAAATGGCTAAATGGAATTCCAATCAAATTTGTGAAAATGGTAGGGATTGGTATGTAGTATGAGCTAATCTATATTTGGTGAAATTGTCTCCAGTAACTTTTCTGTAAACTACTTTCCCACCTTTTTTGATGGTGCGCTTCCCAGGGAGCGACCCGGTACACGAACCGTTGAGCGCCCCGGTTCGCGTACCTTAAGCGTTACGGGAGTCCACCATTTTGTGTTTCGGTCGAATTAAGATACAAAATGGAGGGCAAATAATGTTCAGAATGGGTAGAAGGGGGCACGGTAGACTTATCTTGACCCCCTAGGTTTTGTGAGGGTGGCTGAGGAGGCTTATATGTGCGAAAAAAAACATTTTTTTTAAAAATTTCGCGAGGTTAGCTCCCGGTTCGCGTACCGAGTAGCGCCCCAGGGAGCGTACTTTGTTGAAAATTAGTGAAAAATGTTAGAGTAAAATAATAATTGTGAGTGATCAGATGTAGGGTAGCTCTGAGAAGAGCTTTTGGGTTTATGGTACATTTAGGTACTTATAAGTAGGTACCAATGCACATTCTTAAATTCAGAGTGAAAACTCTGTTGCCCTCATCTGAGAAGTGAACTCCATCTCCTCTGTAGATATCTTGCATGTAGTAACGCAAGTTCTTGTTGTACAGGGAGCCCATTCCATGGTCTCTCATGTAAGCTGAAACAGATTTGTTTACATGCTTCCTCGACTTCTCAATTTGTGGACAAAATTGGTTTGACCACCTCCATTTCTGTCTTTGGCATATATTTGAATATACCAAGGCAGTCTGAGGAAAAAGTGCCATCAATTGCTCAAACGTGTCCTTTAAAAGCATTTCCAGACCTACCCCAGTCAAAGTGCCCAAATCATTACCTCCACAGTGCACAATTAACAGGTCAGGTTTGGGCAAATGCATAAAGGTTTTCAGCAATGGTATCAATTGGTGACATTTTAATCCTCTGTGGCCAAACCACTTAATTTCCACATCTTGTAAATTGAGGTTAGGTAAATTCCTGTTTTCAGCGTACCTTTGAGCCCAGTGAATATAACTATGTCCAACAATCCAGACAGAAAACATGGTGAGAGAAGGTTCTCCTGCAGTCAGATGAAGTGTGGCAATGAAATGGCAGTTGAAAAAATGAGAGTTTAAAATGAAAAAAACTGTGGAGTTTCTGTGTTCATGAAGCAGTAACAGTGATTGGTGGATTTTGATTGCTGAAAACAGAAAGTTAGGGTGCACGGATGAGTTATTTGAAAGATGTATTTTGAATGGTCAATAAAAAATCATTAAATGAAAGAATGCACTGGATATGCAGGTGCACTGAGAGTTCAGAGTTCAATTGCAACATTGTTGTGTGAACTTGCAAACACCAGAAGTTTTCCAAGAGGTGGTTGCCATGCAGAAAAGGCAGAAAGGGCAGAGGGGGGAAGGTTTTTCATTTGAAAAAAAGTGAGGGAAGAGTTTTGATTGGGTGACATGAGAGATATGTGTGAAGAATTACAGCATTTCTGTGCTTTTGATAGCTGCAGACTCTGGAGTGCATACCTTTTGCTCTGCTGAAGACAAATTGGTGTGTTTCTGAGACCGTTTTCAAACTCAAAGTATTTGCTAAGGTGAGAAAATATTTCTTTAATTTAGATAGAGAATAGTGTGCTTTAAGGAGAAAATTATGAATTATGTGGCGCAAATTGCTTGTAAATATGCTCCCACCTGTGCATGGAAAATTTAGATTTTGAATGTTTGTGTTACATAGCCATGTTAAAAGTGATACAAACATGCTGCAAAGGCAATTAAAAAACGCTTTTATGTGTCTTAAGGACATTTTAAGTAATTTTCCCGTGTGCAGTGTTTTGAAATTATGATTTGAAAATCGTTTTTGGGGAAAAGGAATTGTTTTTAAATTTATGACAAGGACATAGTGGTGTATGCTTCTTTATAAGGCAATTGACTGTCCCTGATGTTATTTTTCCCATTTTAATGTAAGACCTTTCTCTGTGGCGCAAATTGCTTGTAAATATGCTCCCACCTGTGCATGGCAAATTTAGATTTTAAATGTTTGTGTTACATAGCCATGTTAAAAGTGACCCAACCATGCTGGAAAGGCAATAAAAAAACACTTTCATGTGTCTTAAGGACATTTTAAGTAATTTCCCTGTGGGCAGTGTTTTCAAATTATGAATTGAAAATCGTTTTTGAGGTAAAGGAATGTTGTTAAAATTTATGTGCGCCATATGCCCCCAAATTTCTTTTTCAGGGGTGCAGCAGGGTGTTATTGAGACACCCCTGCACCTTTGGAAAAATTCCTAATTTGCGATGAGCTAATTGCTAATCGCAAATTGCACCTTCTTTCATATGGGCATCCTGGCGCATGGAAATGAATGGGTAATTTGCAATTAGCAATTTGCTCATCGCAAAAATGGAATGGTAAAGAATCGCTATTTATTCCTTAAAATTTGCTATTTTGGAAATGCAAAATAGTTATATGATACATATGGCGGTTGATGTCTAACAAGATAAGAAGCTTAGGGATACATTTATGATGACTGGCGCAATGAAGTGGACATCACTTACTTCATTGGTAGGCCTTTACATGTATTATCTCCTCTGAATTCTTCATCAAGCGTAACTTTAATCTGCAATCCTGAGTAGGCCTCACCTTAAACAAACCTCTGGATAGGCCACACCTTATCGTCATCATGAATTAATCATTTAAAATGCTAGGGACAGATTTATGATAGGTGTATGACTCTTTTGCGCCACTTACAAAACACTGTCCACGGGGAAATGACTTAAAATGTCCTTAAGACACATGAATGTGTTTTTTTAAAGCGTTTCCAATTTTTTTGGGTCACTTTTAACATGGGTATGTGACTCAAACAGTCAAAATCTAAATTCACCATGCACAGGTGGGAGCATATTTACAAGGAATGTGCTCCATGGGGAAAGGTCTTATAATGTAATATGGGAAAAATGACATCAGAGACACTGAAATGCCTTATAGAGAAGCATACACCATTATGTCCTTGTCATAAATTTGCAAACCATTACTTTTCCCCAAAAACGATTTTCAAATCATAATTTGAAAACACTGCACATGTGGAAATGACTTAAAATGTCCTTAATTCAAAATTTGCTATTCCTTATTTTGCGATTGCACTGAAGGATTTGCAAATTTTGCGATTCCTTAAATGCAATGTATCAAACAAAAAATATGTAAAAAAATGACATTAAGGATTTGGAAACTACCACCAACTTCTAGTTGGTGGTAATTTGTGAATTATTTTCAAAAAGCATTTTTTCCAAAAAACAAAAGGTGCCATATGACGCCCATACATGCCCTTAGGGCATGTATGTTCGCCATATGCCCCCAAATTTATTTTTCAGGGGGTGCAGCAGGGTGTTCTTGAGACACCCCTGCACCCTTGGAAAAATTCCTATTTTGTGATGAGCTAATTGCTAATCGCAAATTGCACCTTCATTCCTATGAGCCTCCTAGCCCATGGAAATGAATGGGTAATTTGCAATTAGCAAATTGCTCATTGCAAATTAGGAATGGTAAAGAATTGCTATTTATTCCTTAAAATTCGCTATTTAGGAAATGCAAAATAGTTTGATGGTACATATGGTGGTTCATCTGTAACAAGATAAGAAGCTTAGGGATACATTTATGATGACTGGCGAAATAAAGTGCAAATCACTTACTTCATTGGTAGGCCTTTACATGTATTATCTCTTCTGTATTCTTCATCAAGCGTAACTTTAATCTGCAATCCTGAGTAGGCCTCACCTTAAACAAACCTCTGGATAGGCCACACCTTATCGTCATCCTGGATTAATCATTTAAAATGCTAGGGACAGATTTATGATAGGTGTATGCCTCTTTTGCGCCACTGTGCGTCACTTTTATGATGCAGCGGCGGTGCAAAAGATTTGCTATGAGGCGACAAAATTACAAATTGATGCATTTAGGCAGATATGTCATGGTGTAAAAAAAACGTACCACATGAAACCGATGCACCAGTGATGCAAAAGATGCACCATGTTGCAAGACAGGCCTCACTTGGGGCCATATGTATCAAGCTAATTAGCATTTGCAAAGATCAAAATTCTGCGAATTTCGGCCTTTGCGAATGTTAATTAGACAAATGGTATGTATCAAACAAGTTTGATGCAAAATAAGGAGTAGCAAAATTTGCTATTCCTTATTTTGCGATTGCACTGAAGGATTTGCAAATTTTGCGATTACTTAAATGCAATGTATCAAACAAAAAATATGTAAAAAATGACATTAAGGATTTGGAAACTACCACCAACTTCTAGTTGGTGGTAATTTGTGAATTCTTTTCAAAAAGCTTTTTTTCAAAAAAACAAAAGGTCCCATATGACGCCAACACATGCCCTTAGGGCATGTATGTGTGCCATATGCCCCCAAATTTCTTTTTCAGGGGTGCAGCAGGGTGTTCTTGAGACACCCCTGCACCCTTGGAAAAATTCCTAATTTGTGATGAGCAAATTGCTAATCGCAAATTAAACCTTCATTCCTATGAGGCTCCTAGCCCATGGAAATGAATGGGTAACTTGCAATTAGCAATTTGCTCATTGCAAATTAGGAATGGTAAAGAATTGCTATTTATTCCTTAAAATTCGCTATTTAGGAAATGCTAAATAGTTTGATGGTACATATGGCGGTTCATCTGTAACAAGATAAGAAGCTTAGGGATAGATTTATGATGACTGGTGCATCACCAGGGATGTGTCAGTCATCCTGCGCCGCTGTTCCGCCACCCATGGTGTGCTGCATTTACAATGCGGGGCATCATGGGGCAAAAATGGCACAGATGCGTGATGTATCTGTGCTGTAAAGGTAGTGATTGCTGGAGTTGTATCGCAAGTGCGATGCAGCTCAAGCAAGGCTCAGGGGTGCCCCATCTCCACAATGTTGCGTCAAGACCTATGCCTGCTTAAAGCAGGCGCAGGGTTTTGACGCAGCTTTCTCCTATCTGATTGTAAATACGGCACACCATGGGTGGCAGCGCAGCGGTGCACGTTAACTGGTGCATGCCTGGGGATGTGCCATTTAACATAAGTCTGCCCCTTTACATTTAAGTATGTGCAGGACACACAGAGTCGGTGAGGCTTATCCAAGGTTAAGAAGAGATGAGTCCTGTTCACTGAAAAATTAGACATAGTCTTCACCTGATCAGCATCGCTGGACATGGCTAAATAATAGCTGCAAAATATTACTCTTGTTAAACAATTTTACTATTATAATCTCTGAGATTTGTCTCTTACTCTGCAACATCTCATTGTTGTTATCTTTCTTTAAAGATAAAGACAACATCAACATGAGCGACAATCTGCAATCAGTTGATTTTGACCTCATCATTGAACTTGTAATTGAAACATCAGTGGATGTTGATCCATTGGATGATTTAAATCCTGAGGATGAAGAAGAGCGTGATGAGGATGCAGATTTGTCCGAATTATATGACATAGGGTGGGAAGCTGACCTGCTTGAGCCTATGGAAATATAAACATTTATTTTTAAAATGTATAATTAATAAAAAGTAAAAATGTAAACCGTTTAATTTAAAAATAAAGACACCTTCAAAAACAGGTTATGTGTAGTGTCTTCAATAAAATATTAAAATATGCTCATAAAATTAGATCAGATTCACATATAAAATAGCACAGGTAACATAAATATAAATGTCATTTCTTTTCTGCTATTTCTGTATTGTAAATTTGCCAAGGACTAAAAAATCTTCTATTTAAAATGTCAAGTAGTGTGTTAAGTTTTTGATCACTGTTATTGATTTACTGTTTGGTAATAATGGTTAATAACATTTTTTATTATATTTTACCACAGATTCAACTGCAGATCATTTCAAGATTTCACCATGCCAACAATAGAAAGACAGAGAAAGGCTGCAAAACGTCAAAGACAGCAGGTGAAACAAAATAAGCAGCAGTCCTCTAACAAAAAGATTTGTCAAGTCACGAAGAAAGCACCGGGTAAGAGCACAAAATATTTCATAAGAAATATGTGTAGTAAAAAAAATATTACTACAGAAAATGTTTCAGTCCATAAAAAGAGAAGCAAATCAAATGGAAAGGAAAGGCCAATCAAAAATGTTACTGCTAGAGCAAGAGATAACTCTGTGCATGATAGTAGAAGGAAACAACAGTTTAGGGACATTCGTAAACGAATGTTCCGCAACAGGATAATTGGCAATTTGTTAAAAAATATTAAGAAAGGTCAACAGAAACTGGTTTTTTATAAGAGAAAAAAAAAAAGTTGAGAAAGTTATTGATCAGGCATTTGAAATTAAACGTAAGTTATTTATTTTGATAATCAATAGAATTAGGAAGCTAAACAAGGCAATTTATGATTTCAAAAGAAATAGTAGATGGAAGAGAATAGTTAATCGTAGTAATTTTTGTGACGTTTTTTCTGGAGAATGGATGCATAGTTCAAGCTGTGAGGCATTTTTTAATGAGGAGAGTTATTTCCAGGATAATGATTTGGTGCATGCAGTTGACACCAGTGGTCGTGCTTATGAAGTGAAAGATGGTTGTCCAGTTGAAAAAGAAAAACTTGTGACAACAGAGACAGAAGAGGTGTTAGGTAATGAGGTTTTAGGAAGACGTGCTAAGGGTCCTGTGTACACCTGGAAGTGTAGTAGTATTTGTAGTGTGCGACAGGATTCCATCAATTTGGTTTGTGATTTTGTACGGTCATTTAATAAGAAAAGTTTGAAGCAGAAAATAAGGTTGTTGCAAGAATTAGATCCTTGCAGAGTGAGAGAAGTGACAGGTTTGCATGGTCATTCACTGGCTTGTCTTTCCAGGAGAGTATGCCAGAGTGTTTTTCATCATTTCAGGATGCTAGCAGTGCATCATAATAAAGTGAGGAAATTAGTTAGAATGTTGTATTATGCTAAGAGTCCAGCAATTATGCTTAAACAATTATGCGCTGCTCTTTTGCATGGTTCTGAAATAGATGTGAAGAACATATGTGAAGAAATTGAGTTTTGTTACTTTGGAAGTAAAGAGGAGAATGTTGAAATTGACCCAGAAGAAGAGGGTAATGTGGAAGATAGTGTACAGGTTTCCAGTACAGATAATTTCCAGAGGGAAATTGCGACGTTTCAGGTGAAATCAAGTGAGAGGCCTAATTTCACTTGTGTGTGTTGTCGACGCACTTATTATAAGAATCAGACTAAGTTAGTGGATTTATATGCAAAAAGTGAAAGGGAAAATAATAGTGAATGGAAGGATTTTGCAACATACTTGATGGTAGAAAATTGTTTTGATTTGGGATTCGATCAACGTGTGTGTACTTATTGTTGTTGCAAATTAAATCAAAACCAGATGCCTGCTAGAGCAGTTCATAATAATCTGGAATTGGTTGAGATTCCTTCTGAATTGAAGGATTTAAATACTTATGAATCTATTTTGATTCAAAGTATCCATCCCTTTCAGGCTATTGTAAGAATGGAGCCAAAGACAGGGAAATTGTCTCCATCAGATTTACAGAGAGGATTAAAGGGAAGAGTTGTTTATTTGCCTCTAGATTTGAAGAAAAACATTAACACAATTGGAGTAGAAAAAGTGGAAGAGGAACCTCTGGTTATCTTAGTTAATGGGGTTCCGACAAAGAATAAGAAAATATGGCAAGATTTAGTAGATGTTAGGAAAGTTAAAAAGGCAACATTGTATTTGAAAAAAAATAATAAATACTATAAGAATGTATATGTTGCAGAAGAGGAAGTAAGTGAGGAAGAGGATAGCGATTTGTGTGCTGGTCAAATTGAGAAAGTAGAACCCTCTACTAGTGAAGAAATATATGAACATTATAGTGTTCATCCTTTGCATTCCAAGGAAGTCATGGGGAATGCTATTGAGTTGTTTCAAATGAAACAAGCCAAAGGGAGTCCCATTAGTGTTTGGGAGGAAAGTTTGGAAGCTCGGTGTTTCCCACAGCTTTTTCCAACAGGTCAGGGAGGAAGATATGATGAGCGACCTCATCAAATTCCTGCTTCTGAATACCGGACTTTGCGATTGTATGCAGGAGATGCTAGGTTTCGACAATGCATTCCCTATTTGTTTCATCTCCTGTTTGAAAGCGATCTGTCTGGACTGTCATATGCAGTGAACCACATCTTGAAAAGTGGTATACACATGCAAAACATCTCGGCAAGTGACTTTATGGATAAAGTCAATGTCCAAGACAGTATTTTGGATTCTCACCTGATTAATCTCATGGCGTGTCAGCGTGGTACTAATGAGTACTGGTACCGTCGTCATGGTGATTTAAAATGTATGCTGAGGAACTTAGGTACTCCCACATGGTTCCTCACTCTGAGCTGTGCCGAGTATGGCTGGGAAGACTTACTTGAATTTCTACGAGAGGCAAATGCTAACGTAGATAACATCGAATTCAAGACACCCGGAGAACTGTGCTCTTTGGATCCAGTCAATGTATGTAGGTACTTCAATCATAGATTTGAAGCTATGATGTCTTTCATCATGAATAAGAAGAATCCATCTCTTGGAGAGGTGTTGGATTTCTTCTGGAGAAAGGAGTACCAAGCAAGAGGTGCTCCTCATATACATATGTTGCTGTGGATCAAGGATGCACCTAAATTTGGAACGGATCCAGAAGACTCAGTGATGAGTTTCATCCAACAGTATTCTACATGTGCTGTTCCAAACGCAAAGGAGAAGAAAAGCCTAAGAGAAAAAGTTCTGCGTTTCCAAAGCCATCGATGTTGAAAGTACTGCCGTCGTAAATTCCGAAACAAGGACAAGTTCTACACCAAATGTCGTTTCGGCTTTCCACGACCGGTGATTTCTAAAGGAAGAGTAAACAGTTTGATGTCTTCGCTGCGACATAATGTCATGAAGAAATCACCTAAAAACACATACAATTTGAAGAGGAACGAAGAGTCCAAGTACATCAACGACTACAACCCGGTGATTTTGTCCATGTGGAATGCTAACATGGATATACAGTTTGTGGCTGATAACTGTATGGCTGTGGCTCGGTATGTGACGTCTTACATCACCAAAAAAGAGAAGACAGAATTGAAGGATATGTGGGAGGACATTTCCCATGAAAAGAGCCTCAGCAAGAAGTTGTACAGTTTCAGTCTGAAGATGTTGTCGCATCGAGAAATTGGAGCGTACGAATGCTCTGACCGGTTGTCTTCAGCAAGTCTCTATGCCAAGTCCAGGAGTATCGTTTGGGCGAGTCTTGGTCTTGCTGCAACGCGTAATCGAGTTCTGAAACCTGTGCGGGAAATTGAGTATTTGGCGGAAAAGGAGCCAAACAGTACCGACATTTTGAAGACCAACATGTTGGATACATATTATCCAAATCGAAGCAGTCACCTCGAGAATGTTTGTCTGTATGAGGTTCTTCAAAATTACATATTCAAGAGGAACATCAAAGAAGATACTGAGAAAGGAGTGTATGCTGTAATAGGAAGTGAGGGATGTCTGGTCAAGCAAAGAAAATGCCACTTGGTAAACCATCGAAAATTGAGTGGCGAATCTCCTGAAAAAAAGGAGTTTTTCTATTTAGCACTTTTGCAACTTTTCAAGCCTTGGCGTGCAGAAGAGGAACTGCTTGGAGATTTCCTCTGTTACGAAGACTCTTTCAATGCCGCCAAGGAGACCATAGAATGTCCTGCTTTTCCCAAATATGTAGAAATGTTGAATGCGGAAATTGAGCAGGAAGCAACGATTGCAGCCGAGATTGCCAGAGACAGTTCTCAGGACAGTCAGAGTTCTGCTTCATTGAGTCAGGATCCACTAGGAGGACCTGTTATCGAAAATGAAGCTGCCACTGCCATGAATGAAGTGGAAAGAGCCATGGCACATGCTCAGGAGGATGCGGTTAACTTAGAAGAGTTGGAAAGACAACTCAACGTTGAGCAGAGGAAAATATATGACGAAGTTACCATGCAAATTGATCATGGATTAATTCATGACAAGAAAGAGTGCTCATGTACGTCGTTGAAGCCTGTCCGACTGTACGTGAGTGGAGAAGCGGGAACTGGAAAAAGTTTCCTCATTAAAGCAATTTCATGCTATTTGCAGGAAAGGACAGAGTCATCGCTGTCTTGTGTTGTCACCGCTCCAACTGGACTGGCAGCACATAACATTAAAGGGATTACTTTACATCGTTTACTGATGCTGCCAGTGGAGCATGACAACAAATTACAATATCACAAGCTATCTGGAGATGCTTGTTTTGAAGTTTCAAGAATCTTGAGGAAAATGAAACTTCTTATCATTGACGAAGTAAGCATGGTTTCCAATGTCATGCTTGCCTTTGTGCATTTGAGAATGCAAGAAGTTCTCAAAACAGAGTATGATGTGTTATTTGGTGGCAAACACATCATTGTTTTCGGAGATCTTCTGCAGCTGACACCAGTGAAAGGGCAACCTGTGTTCAAAATGCTCACGCATGAAGATACCAGGAAGTGCCTAGGCAGCATTGGCAACGTCAATATATGGTTAAACTTCAATTATGCTGAACTGCATGAAAATATGCGTCAGGCGAAGGATGAAGTTTACAAGACTATTCTACAAGATGTTAGAATTGGAAAAGTGACCGAGCATGGGAAAGAAGCTTTACATGCACGATTACTATCAAATTTATATCCAGAACAAGATGTTGTGCCTGAGAATATTTTTCAGAAAATTACTGATAAGAAATCTGGAATATGTTTGATGCCAACTCTTGCAGAATGTGCCAAATTCAACAACAAAATGTTGCATTTAGAAAAGCAAGAGATTGTGAAACTGGAAGCTATTGACAGAGTAGAGCATATGGGATCAACAATTATTTTGTCTGAGAATCTGAAAACAAAATTGGATTCATTAGAGAAGAGTATATCTAAAACTGCAGGTTTTGAAAAGACTCTGAATGTGTGCTTGAACTGCCGTATAATTTTAAGAAGGAATTTACATGTTGAAAGAGGTCTGGTAAATGGATCAATGGGTAATGTTGTTGATTTTGTAAAATACAGAAATAGAGATGGAATTGAATTTTTAAAAATTAAATTTGATGGCATTGAGGAAGTACAGCTAATTGGTCGTTGCTCTGCTAGATTTTTGCTTGTAAAAGACTTATATGTTCGCCGTAAGCAGTTTCCTGTTTGCTTGGCATATGCGGTGACAATCCATAAATCGCAAGGTTTAAGTGTAGACTGTGCATTGGTGAATATTGGCAGTTCTGTGTTCAAGGAGGGTATGGCATATGTGGCATTGTCACGAGTTAGAACTTTATCGGGATTGTACTTGATTGAGTGTGATGTCACAAACATTTGTGCGGATCTAGATTGTGTTAAGGAATACAATAGGTTAAGAAGAGAGTATGCGCCACATTTGCCTCAGTATCCTTTGTTTGAGAAACGTGTGGTAGGCCGGAAACGAAGAAATGTGACCAATAATGGGGAGGTTGTAGCAAAAAGACGAAAAGTCGATGAACCTAAAATTACAAGCAGAAACAAAAAGGATTCTGTTGAAGATGTTGTTGGTTTTCAATTTGAAAACAGTTCTGGTGTCAACTGCTATGCTAATGTAGTGGTTAATGTTTTGTTTTCTCTAGAAAATGTAAAAGAAGAGATTGTGGTCAATTCTGATCAAAGATTTTGCAGTTTGTTAAATTCTGTGTTAGAGAAATGTAGCACTGATAGAAGAAACATAGAAAGTGTGTCTGAAATTCGAAATCTGTTAGACAGATGTTCAGGCCAAACACAATTCTCTCAAAATATTCAGCAAGATTGTCAGGAGTTTTTAATGTATATGCTTGATGTATTGCATGCTGAAGGTGTAGATGTAGATCAGCTGTTTGGGCTTTCTTATCAATGGCAGCATGACTGCGAGAACTGTATGGTATCAAGTACTACTAGTGTAGACTCAGAAAGATTTATATATTTAACTTTGCCAGACAGTAAATCAGTCTCCTTTAATAAGCTAGTAAAAGCAGCTGATCACAACATGGAGTGTAGCCAATGTAAATCTGAAATGATGTCCACATTATTTATACGAACATATGGCCAGTATGTCATTTTAATGTTCCAACGATGTAGGCCTGATGGAACAAAATTGACAACTTTAATAAAAAAATTTGTAGCTTCGCAGTTGTCAATATCAGGAAGGACTTTTGTAACTGCAGCAATTATATATCATGACGGCCCTTCAATAACATCAGGACATTACACAGCTTATTTAAAGTCTAGAAATGGCTGGTCATTCTGCAACGATTCTGTTTTAATTTTCAAAAAAAAATTGCCGTATGACCTTAAAAACTCTTACCTGTTGTTTTTAAAACCAACATTTTAGGGAAATAATCTCGGGATGTGCTCTGTGGAATTTCAAGAAGTTCTAATGGCTCCTACACAATTTGGCCTTGAGGATAAGTGTAGTTCAGAGACATAACTTCTAACCATAAGACTGGACGTCATGGAGAAATAAGTGCACTTTGAATGAGTTCAGAAAAACTGTTTCTTTTTATAAGCTAATTGAAGCAGCCAATCAAAACATAGAGTAGAGGGAATGTAAGTCTGCAACGCTGTCTACTGTTTTACATTGCTTTGTGATTGAAAGTGATGTAGAGAATTAAATAATTGTAGTAGTCATAGAGTTAGTGTAAGTCTGCTTCATAGTAAGCAGTATCAGTGTCATAGGAAATGTAGAACATGACTGAGCAAGAAGGGGAAGATATTACTATTCCAGGATTGTGAAAATGATCTTCAACATTTTAATTCTGAAAGTTGCGGAAATGCCAAATGACGGGATTGGCTTACAAGAAATCCAAGAGTTATAAATGGATCTGACAAGATTTGGCCTTGTGGAAACTTGTGGTAGAGAGCAAGAAGTCATTTATTGCATGTAACATGTTTTTAAAAACGATGGAGATTTTCTTTCAGAAAGTGGCGGGCTGAAAGTAATAACAGCACAAAAGAGTGTAAGCTGTTCATAGGACATCCTTTGACGTCATGGAAAGTAAGTTAACTTTAAGGAGTTCTGAATTCTGATTTCTTATGTTGTATGGGTTTTTTAAACACAATCATTTTGATTGTGTTTTTTTTTCCCCGCTGTTATATGATGAATACCTTCAAGTCACTGTTTTTAGTGAATTTTGATACATTCTGAGAACAGCAAAAATAAACCATTTAACATGTATAATTAATTCTGTACTGTTTGCATTTATGATGTATATGTAGAACTGTGTAGGAGGCATGGAGAAGGTGAGGCTTCTGTAAGTGTCAAAGTTGTTGCATGCAGTGCTGCACTTCTGCATATTCTTTCATATGCTAGACTACATCTGCACAATGAGATACCTAAGCAAAGGAAACACAAGTGATGTGATTGTGAAATGAGCAAAATAAATTGCACGTATTTCAATTACATCACCTGTGTTTCCTATCATTACGAATCACATTGTGCAGATCAAGTTTAGGTCTGTCCAGGGAAACATAGGAGGTTTGGACTTTGTTCAAGAGTGCAGTGGACATGACTCACTTCATTGGTAGACCTTCACATGTA